>NC_134142.1:34127500-35377500 GCF_033958435.1 Carettochelys insculpta
ATAATCACTTCTCTTGGTATGTAGGTTGAACTAGTCCAGGACAGCCCACATAAGTGAGTGGGTGGTTTGCCTAATGAGTATCTAGCTTGGATGGCTTTATCTATAGCAATGTAATTTTGTAGTCCACAAAAATCCATGTGCATGCTCCCTCTTTTCTAATGCACTCTTCCAAAATGACTGAGAAGAAGCAGGAATGAGAAAAGACAGAAACAGCTTACTGAAACGGGTAAACTTGCTTGTATGGTAGACACTATTGACTTCACATGACTAGTTAGGCACTTGAGTCCATATTCAGGAACCTAAACAAAAGTGATTTTTTTTTTTTAGAATAGTTGGGCATCTTCCGTTCTCCTCAATTCAGTTTAACTTGTGGGCGCTCAGCTCATTGCAAATTACGATACATATTTAGGTGCCAAAATATACAGACCAATTCCCCAAGCCCACCCTATTCCTGCTCTGCATACTGTTGCCAGTAGAATCTATTTCTCACTCTTTCAAATTGATTATCTTTTTTGATAATCAGATGATATGTCTGTTGTTTTGTTGATGGTTGTGGAAGGCAACCGTGAGTAGACAAATCAAAAAAGCAGTCCTGTAGCACTTTGAAGACTAACAAAGTGCTACAAGACTGCTTTTTTGTTTTGTGAAGGTAGCCTAACATGGCTGCCTGTCCATTGAGTAGACAAATTTGTGAACTAAAATGACACTTGTCTTTTAATTTTCTGCTTACTAGTAAGTCCTCTGAAAGTTAAGAATAACACAGACCATTGATATCTCTGATGTCTCATAAAGTCTCCATCTGCTCCATCTAGGGTGATTATCCATCCTGTATTGGGGCTGGTCCTGTATTTGGGATGCCAAAAAGGCATTCTGACTTTTTTTTTTTTTAAAGGGACTAATTGTCCAGTATTTCCCACTTCTCCTCACGCCCCAGCCTCAGGAAAGCTGGGGCAGCGTGGGCAGCTGCCACTTTCACGGAGCTCCAGGGGATTGTTGGCAGCTGTGGCTTCCATGGGCTTCCAGGGACCACCAGGGGCTGCCACTTTCCCAGGGCTCTAGGGGATTGCTGGCAGCTGCCACTTCCCCAGGGATCCCAGGGAGTGCTGGCGACTGCTGCCTCCTTCCCAGCTCCCTGGGGCTTGGAGGAGCCACCCCTCCCACCTATAACTCTCTGTCCCATATTTGGGACAAGGAGATATGGTCGCCCTAGTTCCATCAGAAGTATGAGTGTTCCATTTGAATAAGAGTTGGGCTAGATGACTTATTCAATGTATTATATGTTTAGGATTAAAACACACACTCTTATGTGCAAATATCCATGTGCTGGATCATACTTTTGTTAAGATTTGACTATGCCTTGCTTTATTCTTCTCTCCAATATGCAAGGCTTACTCTTTCTATTCATTTAATGCAATGCAAGAGCAGTGATGGAGGTGTGGTGTGGCCTGTTGTGGCTGAAGGAATAGTATTTATTAAGCAGGTTAATTTCTGGTTGTTTTGTTTCTTTTGTAGATTTGACAGCTATGCTATGTATTTAAATTTAAAGTGGTTCATGACAAAATGAATATACATATGTTTTTCCATAGGTCTGTCTGTGAGAAGTGTTTGCTGGAGAGGGGACCATATTCTCGTGGGGACACAAGACAGCGAAATTTTTGAGATTGTTGTGCATGAACGCAATAAGCCGTTCCTGATCATGCAGGGGCACTGTGAAGGAGAACTATGGGCTCTGGCAGTACATCCTACAAAACCACTGGCCATGACTGGAAGTGATGACCGATCAGTCAGGTTAGCAATGAGCCCTCCCCAATACCTCAAAATGACAAACAATAATACAGCAAATTATCACCATCTCACAGATTACGTACAGCTTTATAGGCAAGACAAATGATTTATGGCATGCAATATTGTGGTATTGAGCCAACTTAATGTCTACTTGTAACTGTAATTGCTGATTACTTCGCTGATGAAGGTCTGAAAATAGTGGCAGAAATGGGTAGTTTACAAAGTAGAAATCAACCTTAATTTGAACTCAAATTGTGAAAAGGATTATTTTTGTAATTTCACTGATAATGAAAATGAGTGCCAAAATTTTCAAACTTTAATAACTCAAGTTAGGCAGCTAAATGTATATTTGAGTGATTTAATTTTCAGAGGTGCTGTGCAGCATCCACAACTTTAATTTAACATTTATAGATATAACATTAACATTTAAGTTAAAAAATTTTGACTGACTTCTTCAGTGAACCTTTTATCTATTGAGTAACAGGCATTACTGAGACACCTTCTTTTGAGTCGATGTAGTGCAATACCTTTTGTGAACTTTTATTCACACTATGGTTGTTTTTGAAATGTGGTAGAAAGGCATTTCTGACTTGACATTTTTGTTTAATATATTGTATCTATATTTGTTAAATAAGTCTGCAGTCTAATAAATCCTAGTCAGTTTTTCTCCTTTACATATTTTAAAAAGCATCTTTAAAAAAAATCCTCTCAAACTAAGTGTAGTGTTATTTTTGCTCTCTTGCTGGAGGATGCACTACTAAATAAATTCATTGATACACAATTGTAAAATTCCACGTTTTAAAGGGAATGATTAGTATTTATTAGAAATTATATTGATATCTGGTCACACTCAGAAAGTTGTGCTGTATTGTGAATGATAAATATAGAAAGGATTGCATTTTAAAAATGTTTCTGTTCATTCAGTAATCTTCAGCTAAATGAATAGTATATATTTAATCCACAGAAGACTTAGATTTTATAAATAAGTAATAAGCTTTCACACACACAGTCTGCCATTGCCATTTCACAAGTAATATAAGCTCTCATTACTATAGGCAGATCTTGTAAGTAGTTGAGAATAAATGATGTAATTGGTGTACAGTACTACATTCAGAATGTATTTTACAAAGTACAAGTCTTTACTTTTTTCTATCAGTAAATAGCCATTCCTTATGTGCTTGTATTTAATATTTTATTTTAGAATTTGGAGCCTAATAGACCATGCATTGATTGCACGCTGCAATATGGAAGAACCAATTCGCTGTGCAGCTATTAGTACTGATGGAATCCATCTTGCGCTAGGAATGAAGGACGGCTCTTTCACTGTACTTCGAGTCAGGTAGGTATGAAAATTATATAAACAAATTATACACTTCTTCCTTATGTAATCTATGCACATTTTTGTTTTGTTATGTGTAAAAAACATGTTAAGGAAGCATTTAAACTTGAATTTCGAACACTAAAAACTTTATAGCAGCGTACATGGCAGAGCTCCATTTTTGCCTCAAGGTTCCTGCACTTTCTTGGTAGTTAGTGTTTGCCTCAGAGGCTTGCTGTGTTCCCAGATAGCCTGTCACCTTTTAATAGAGACAGGAGGCATAGCCTACTGAGCTACCTTCATCACAGGCCAGCCAAATGGAATTGAGGGGAAACTCCTCCTTAGTCCCCATCCAGTGTGCCATATTTCCCTATGCCGAATATAGGACTCCTGGTAAAATTGCTCAGATTGATTGCCGTTGAACTTGCTCGAATCAGAGCTATGAAATGTTCAAAACAACATTAAGCTGACTGAGCTCCTATTAAAAAGACTTACTGTATTGTTATAATGAAAATAAGTAACAATTAAAAATGTATACTTACAATTAAGTGGTTACTGCTTTCTGGAAGTACCTGCCTTATCCTAATCTTGCTGTCTTCCACAGTGTGGGCTGGTAGTGTCAGGCTTGGTAGTTTGACGGGGAGCTGCAGGAGTCAGGAAGGGGACTGGGTGTGTAAAAGGCAGGAGGCTGGGGGCAGTGTCATAACTAGCTAATTTTGCTCCCAAGGCAAGAATGTAAAATTGTACCCTCTCATATTTATATGTTCATAGTAGTTATTGTGTAGAAAAAGGGAAATAATAATAACAACAACAACATGTATTTATTATAGTTGAGATTTGCATAAACAATCAATTAGTACATATGTAGCTTAATACATATAATCTAATCTATATATATAATCTATATTATTAATACTTATAAAATATCACCAAGTCAGGTACTATTAGGTATTTGTTTATAATTGTACTTTGTGTGCTTTTAATGAGGCAAACTCATCAATAATTGTGTTGAAATTAATATTATTCACTACCTTAAATTCTATTGATAAGGTGGACATATGTGATAATCTCTCCTGATCTGTGGATACTCAAAGGTAGTTTTTAATTTTAGTTTACTAAAACTTCTTTAGAAGCCACAGACACTGGCAAGCAGAGAAATATTTGCAGGGCGATTTCCAAATTTGGATACGGTTTGGCCAGATTATATTCATGAATTAACTGTAGAAGGTCCAAAGTAGTCGCAGATGAAATGTTTGGCATAGCTGACTTCTGCCAAGCCTCTAGTTCAGGCAGATGTGTCAGTTTTTGGGGTGGTGGGGTATTGTGGCTCTCTTTAGTTTTACAGGTGGCAGGGGCTGATCTTGTAGAGAGAGGGGAATTTTAGGGTTTCTCTGATGAAATGCTGAGAGATGAACTGGGTTCAAATCTTCTACAGCTCTCAGCATTGGCCCTCAGAGCCAGTCTTCCACCCCTCCTTGCACCTGGGACAGCTTAAGTGTAATGAAGGAGCCCTTCTTCTGATGTGGGGGAGAGAATTCTACTGTCTTCTTCAAACTTGAGGAGCAGCAGGAACCAGCTGGTCCTGTCTCCTTGTAAGTGGTGCATACGTCTGTGTGTGGGATGATCTCCCCAGCACATTGCTCGGTAATATGCTCCCTGGACCCTCTCTGGGAGCTAGCGGCAAACCGGCTTCATGTGCTGCAGACCAGGGCTGAGCAGGTTTTGCTTTTCTCCCTGCAAAGTGACACCTACTGGGGCAGGCCCAGGAGCCTGAGCCCTGTGCAATCTGCCTTCAAATCCCTCAACAGGTTAAAATACCAGAGTTTACCTGCAGCAGGGAATGGCTGAAGGGATGGAGAGCCATCAGCTTAGGTCAGCTGCCAGCTGGGGGGGAGACTTGTGAATTTCAGTTAGCACCTTCAGTGAGTGGTGCCTCAGGTGAGAGAGGAGTTCCCCAATTCGAATCGGCCCTGCAAACCTGCATGGTGAGTGCAGGGGTTTATTCTTGAGCCAGGGAAGGCAGGAGCTTGTGGTATGATTTCAAGCAGCAGCTAGGCTTGAGTCTGCTTTTAAATCCCCCCCTAGTCCCCCCCCCCCAGTCCCCCCCCGTTTCTTTTGATGGAGCAGCCAGAGGCATCTTTTCATGATGTTAGTAGAAACCCCTTTTTCCTCCAATAGTGCATGGGGGGGGAGGGTGCAAATCAAGGCAACTTGGCCATAATCCCAATGGCATTCACCTTTTGCATGAGAAAAACTTGGAAAGGGATGCTACCTTTCAAATGTAGTTAGTAATAGGATAAAACTGTTAGCACTGCCCCAGCACAAACAAAATCAAACATCCCTTAGAAACAGGAACCTTCCCGCCTGAATTAATGCAATGAAAGGTGCATTTGCATGAAATCTTTCACAAAGGAAGAAGCTGCCACTGCTCTATGGCTGATTTCCGTGCCCCCTCAGCCCTGCACCTGAGGCAGGTGCCTCACTCACCTTGCCCTTGTTACAGCCCTGGCTGGGGGGTGCAAGAGTCAGGGTAGGAGATTGGGTGTGCAGGAGTCAGGGGAGAGGCAGGGGTGTGCAGGAGTCAGAACAGGAGGTTGGGAATACATGAGGGATGGCAGGGGGTGGGAGTGGATGTGGGAGAGAGTGAGGGGCGAGCCCTGGGGCCAGTTACCTATCTTACTTGCTGCCATGAGGCAGCTGTGGGCTATCTGCCTTGAGGTACTGCTGCTGGGAAACCAGTAGCAGCCAGAGAAACCCTGTCTTTTTCCCAGGGGCTTCTGGTAACAGTGCATGCCCGGACAGCACGTTGGCTGCCCAGTGCACAGGTTCCGTTTAAAGAGTCCATCCCAGCTTTCTCTGTATTGATCTGGTGATCCATATACACATGTGCTTAAAATGTTACCCTTTGCCTGCTTCAGGGTTCCAGGAAAGTCAATGGAACTACAACAGTTTGTAATTTATTCTGTGGTCATTGTCAAGCTACCTCAGTCATGGATTAAATACTCTTGTATTAGGTACTGTATCTTCTGCCATATATTTGGTTTATTGATTAGAATTTCCAAGGTCTGAATTAAAATGAAACTATACACAATAGCGCACTGCAGGACACCAGGGAAAACAGCAAGTAGAAAAATGCAGGATAATTTGCCATTTATAGAAGCAGAAAACGAGACCAAAGAAACAAACAAAACAGATAGGCAAAGTGCCAAGGTTCAGAGGACAAGTTATGAAATAAGATGAGGCTTGTGCTTATAAAAGAAGCAAGAATAGATACAATAAAGCAGCATAGAACATATCTTCCTTATGACTTCTATAAATTGTAGAAGTCAAGGAAAACTATGATTGCCATATGGTAGAGTCTCTGGGACACCATTCATCTAAAAAGAATTTTGTATGTTGCTACAAACAACTGAAGGACTCAGGATCTTACTGTGCTTAAGATCTAGCCATGTAAATTATATTACTGAGTTTAAGGGGAGAAGGAAAACAGCACTGCCCCACCTTCTCTTTCCCATAGTATCTGCTTGGAAAAGGAGAGAACAAGGGAGGGAGGTTAGAACCACTGGTATCCGGTGAAGCAGGTGAGTAAGCAGCTTGCAAACGCGTATTCTGAGAATGACAACCTAAGCATAAGGCAAGAGACAACAACTGGGGCTAGTATCACTGAGGGAAGCAGGAGCTGATGTCTCTAACAGTAGGTCCCTGCTGTTTATAGAGCCTGTCCTACCCCTTCCCCTGTTGCTCCAGGCAACTCTTCAAACAGCAGATCAACATACAGGACAATTTGCCCTTTTTAAAAAAAGTCAGGATACTTTCCAAAAAAGCTAAAATAAGGGACAGTCTCATTTACAACAGGACAGATGGTCATCCTGTTCCCATCTCCTCTCTCAGTAGCTTCTTTCTGGTACCTGGCCCCACCCTTCCTACTTTTCTCTAGCACACCTCTTAGATTTCCCTGCTGCCTTCTCTGAAGGGAAACAGAAGCCTTTTAACATATCCCCAGCAGGTTCTTGATGGGCTGCAGGTGCTGTGGTTAGCTTGTTTACTCCCTTGCTTCAGGCATACTGTTAATTGGCTCTGGGTGCCTGCCTGATTTTGCTGCAGCAATGCTTGCTCTCATCACTCAGGCTGCATCTACACTAGCAAGTTCTGTGGAAAAGCCAGACCTTTTTCGGAAAAAAACAGTGTGTCTACACACAAAATGTGCTCTTTCGATCTGAAATCGAAAGAATGTGGTACTTTTTCTGGCAGCCCTCTTCTTCTCCCACTTCAAGAAGAGTGCCTTTTTCCAAAAGATTGTTTCAAAAAAAAAAAAAGAAGTGCATGCAGATGCTCTTGGGCCCTTCTTTCAAATGAGCAGTCCTCATTGGGCCAGATTTTTCGATCCCTGGCCTGGTCTTTCAAAAGAGATGGGACTGTGTGGATGCTCTCTATTGAAAGAGCGGACTGATCTTTTGATCTGCTTTTTTGTGTGTGGACATCATCTTTCAAAATAAGCTTTTGCAGAAGATCTCTTCCCGAAGAACTTCTTTTGAAGGATCGCTGTGGTGTAGATGAAGACTCAGAGAAGAGGAAACTATATACCCAAGTGGCCAGTAGATTTGCCTTCCACCAAGCTTCGGTAGCCACTTGGTCCGGTTCTGTCACACATATTAAGAACATTATATTTCTATGCGTAACAGTAAAATTTCTGAATTCAAAAGAAGATTTTGTCAGGTATATTCTTGAAACAGTGCGCTAAAAACCATAGCATTCTCTCTTATACTTGTGACATGTTTTCTTTCTTTATTACAGGGATATGACAGAAGTTGTTCATATTAAAGACAGGAAAGAAGCCATTCATGAATTAAAATATTCACCAGATGGGACTTTCCTTGCTGTTGGCTCCAATGATAGTTCTGTTGATATTTATGGTGTTGTCCAGCGATACAAAAAAGTTGGGGAATGCGTTGGATCTGTAAGTTTCATCACTCATATGGACTGGTCTTCAGATAGTAAATATTTACAGACCAATGATGGCAGTGAGAAAAGACTTTTTTACAAGATGCCAAGTAAGAGTTTGTATTTTTATAATTAACTTTTTTATAAAGCCAATCTACAGTATATAGTTATCAAATCTTGTTTTGAAACATTAAGTTATGGAGGCAATGGAAACTGAAAAAATATTACGGAACAAGTAATTATTCACTGGATAACACATAGGAGAAAATTAGAGACCTGTACATAAATAGTCTGTCCATTCAGATTTGTTTTCATGGACTAGACTGTTGCAGTACTCTAGCTGGGGCAGCTAAGCTTTTCTGAGCCATAGTAGCTTAATTTTAAATAGTCTATCTTTCTCTTATTAATATTATTAATAACATTCTTGCTTTATTATAATATTATTTTAAAATTTATTTAAACCATTTTTACAATTTTTATTTAATCAGTGAATCATTCTGAGGAGTACATCTCCTCCACCTCCAGGGTGCTATGTACTATCAGTGGAATAAGCTTTCAGCTCTTTCTCATGGCCCCAGGCAAGTGTATACAGGGTGACTTGCTCCAAACTCTCCTTCAGTTCTTCAGACAAGCTGCCAGAGACAGTGAGAAACTATTTGTACTCTGTTATGATTTTCCCTCTTATAGTGGGATGTGTCGTCTTTGTATTCACACGATTCAGAAATATAAATTGTGAGATATTAACATCCATTTTAACAATTCTTTGGTGCTTAATCATTTTATTGTTTTGTTTTTTTTTTCTGCACCCTCAAGGAGATATAAATCTCTTCCTTCCTCTTGCCTATCACTTGGAAAGACTAACCAAATTGCATGGCTAGTGCCTTTTCTTTCTGGGGAAGCTCAGGTGGTTTACTAGGCCTTAGATGATGATGCTGTAAGGTAGTGTGAGACTTTGAAAACCACCATTCTCAATAACTGGCGGCAGTGCTTTTTTTCTTGGAAAAAAAAGGTGGTAGAAGTCTTGCTATTTTGGAAAGCTGGGATATGTCAGCTGCTTGTGCTCCCTCATGGCGTGTGATTTCACTGACTCTGCTTGCAGAGTTCTGAGGTCTCTCAGACAGAACAGATTAGAACTGTTGCTGAGCATTTGTAGTTGCAATGATCCTAGAGGCCAAACCATGCTGACGCTCATAAATGTAGGGTGCTCCCAGTCACTTATCTGGAAGACCCTCCCGGATCTTGGATAGCCACAGAAAGATGACCTGGTGCACATGAATGGTTTGCTATGGGAAGTAATAATTGGAGAAGACTGGCAACCGTACTGTCTTGCTGCTCAGTGAGTCCAGATGTTACAGCAGTTTGTCTGACTTCTGACTGTGGGCTCCAACTTCTGTGTTAACTCAGAAATATGATGACTAGCTGGGATGTTTCGGTTACAGACATCTTTGACATCTGACAAGTCAGCTGACTGCTCAACAGGACTGCCTCAGAATAGTTCTCTTCCTAAGCCTGCTGGCAGCTCAACAAAACAATCTTGGGATAGCCTTTTCCTGCTTACACAGATTGGTTGATTTGGTCCATGAAGAACAAGGAGCTGACATTCTTAGCGAGATGTATGCCCTGGTTGAAGTGGTTAATGAAACTATTGGTAAGGAGGCCCAGGCCTCCCAGTTTCCCCAGTTTGATTTGCAAAATGACTCATGGTATACAGAGGATAAAAATATCAGGATGAGGGACTGGAAACATTCAGAAACTAGCACAGGTAATTCCCTTTATGGTTTCTTGGGCAGAGAAAAGGGGTACTGGCCAGGTGTTTTTTGGCTAGAGGTCCACCAATAAGCAGTGAGCCTTGAGTGCTGACAGGTAGCATCTAAAGGGCACTTCTGGGGTCCCTTACTTCTCTTACCTCTCATTAGGATGCAATTTAAGTGAGTAGAGAAAGACATAGTGGAGCATTTGGGGGAAAAAAAAAAAGGACAGGGGTAACAGTAGATACAGATCATAGTAGTTTGTGCAGCCAGTGACTAGAAATTGTTCCCTTCTTCAAAATGACTGCCAAAGCCATAGCCATGTAGTTTATCTTTATTTCCACTCAAGGGGACTTACATTGTCAAGTCCTTGTATTCCAGAGACTAGTTTCAGGCCCCCATCTACCACGAGAGGTATGGCAACGCCTTTAAATTAGACACCTCCAAATGTCAGTGTTCCATCCCTAGAAACATGGCATGGTAGGAAGATTTAGTCAGACTCTTAAGGAAATGCTAAAAAAGCGTGTGAAGATCAACCCCAGAGACTAATAACAGCTGCTTTTCTGTCTTCTCTTTGGAGTATAAGAGGTTCCCTAGACCTCAACAGGCTTCTCAGCCTTTGAGCTGTTAACGCAGTCTGCAGCCTAAACAAATCTTAGATCCCCTTAAGGACTAGGTGCCATGCTCTCAAAAATGTGTTGTCATATATCCTACTAATATGCGTATGTTTCAAATGGTGGAGACAGCTTGTGAAGGCAATCTCTTTTGGACCCAAAAAAAAAACTCCCAACAGTATAATGAAAATGTCTGGCAGAGGACTTTTAAGCCTTGGAAATTGTATGCTTCTGCTCCTTCCCAGCTTGAACAGCAAGCTCATGGGCAAATGGTACGGCCCATATGAGGTCCTCCATTGAGCCAGAGAAGTCAGTTATAAATGTCAATATTTGGACAAAAAGAAGAAACACCAGTTCTGTAATGTAAATATGTTAAAACCTTAGAGGGCTCAGCAGAACTTATTTATAGATATTAGGGACCTCCCTGAGGATCCTGAGCACTTAAACACAAAAAGCAGACAACCATTGGAACATAAGGAATTACATATAAAAATCTATATTAAATATATTCTAAGGTTGCAAATTTAAGCACTCAAAAGTTATGTCTGGAAATGCCATACTTCGGGGTTTCATTTGCCCACCTTTTTGAAGGTTAAGCTATGAAGCATCCGTACATAATCAGTTAGCAGGGGACCTACAGTAAACTGTTTTAAATCTGGCATTCTATTATCCAGAACTCTCAAATAACCAACATTTTAACCATAAGTAAATTTTATTTTTTTCCATAAGTACAGTATAATGAAAGGAAATGCAAATAAATGCAGCAAATACAGTATAAGTTTACAGTGTACAATACTACTACTGTTGGTAAATAAAATACTCTGCATACATTTTTGTTTGTTGCTCAATATCTAATCTAGTTATTCTTTAGTGTTATGCAATTGCTAGGTATACCTCTCTATTATCCAGAATATTTGAATAACCAGCAACTTCCTGGTCCTGGGTCTGCCAGGTATGAAAGAATTTATTGTATTAGACACAGGTACTGATGACCTGAACATGGAAGCACAACAAATTATATGGAACATAAGAACATAAGAATGGCCATACTGGGTCAGACCAAAGGTCCATCCAGCCCAGCATCCCGTCTGCTGACAGTGGCCAATGCCAGGTGCCCCAGAGAAGGAGAACAGAAGACAATGATCAAGTGATTTATCTCCTGCCATCCATCTCCTGCCCTTGTACTGAAGGCTAGGGCACCATACTTTACCCCTGGCTAATAGCCATTTATGGACCTAACCTGCAAAAATTTATCGAGCTCTTTTTAAACCCTAATAGAATCCTGGCCTTCACAGCCTCCTCCGGCAAGGAGTTCCACAGGTTGACTGTGCGCTGTGTGAAGAAAAATGTCCTTTTATTAGTTTTGAACCTACGACCCATCAATTTCATTTGGTGTCCCCTCGTTCTTGTATTATGGGAAAAACAGCTACATTAATACAAGATGAGAAGAAGATGCAAAATATGAGACGTGGTTTGACACAAGATGCTGACACTGATTGCAGAGAGATATGAATTAGTAGCATTGGGTAAACCTGCTTGGACAAGACACAAAGTACTTTGGTTTATTAGCACAGAGCCTGGTTAAAAGAATGTAAGGGTCTGTAAACCCCAAAACCTTGGTGACAACAAGGGAACAGTAAAATTCACTAAAATATGTATTAAAAATTGGCCACGTTATCTCAGGGTTGTGAGGGATCATGAGGCAGAACTTGAAGAAAAAGTAGTCAGTATAATTAATACTGAAGGGATTTACCAAGAAGCAAAGAACTGGATCCTTCAGTTGAAACCAGTTCCTGTGGCACTTGAGAAAACTCCAAATGGATGAATCAACAATTGGAGTTCCATGCCAAATATGGTTAGATCTACTGCTAAATGAATATCTTGCACCACACAAAGCAAAAGTACAAGAGAGGTGCCATGAGGCAGTTAATCCTGTGTCAATCTCCTTGGGCCAAACTACACAAGAAAGACATTTCTTCTTGTCATCTCTACAAGAAGAAATTGCATGGCTATGATTGCTCAACAAAAATAATATCTTTTTCATATTTACTTTAATTTCAATTAGAGGAAATTGTGTATTCAAAACTAAAGTTTTGATCTGCTGTCAAAAGAAATGTTTTCCCTATAACATTTTTGAAAAATCTGAAGAAAGCTGCTAGTCCCTCTAATTTTATTGAATTGATGGTGCAATTGTGTCCATGTCCAGAAAGTTCAGCAAACATAGCATAAAGTCTGCTATAAAAAATGTCAGCCAAAAAGTTTGGCAGAATTATATGAAACTGAAAACAGGGTTTTATAATAGAAAACATTAAGCAAAAATGTTGGATATAGATGCTGTCATCACCAGTGCTTCCTATAATAAAAAATAGTGTTTGAAAAAGATGGCTTTACTGTACAATTTTCAACTTGGTCTGAGTTATAACTGAGTTCTCTTCATTTCTGGATAATTTTAACACCAAATTTCTTAAAAAGCAGTAATGAATTATTAAAACTAAGCTATTGCATTTATTTTTAGGTGGAAAAGAAATTACAAACAAAGAAGAATTAAAAGGTGTCCAGTGGGCTTCATGGACATGTGTTTATGGCCTTGAAGTTAATGGAATCTGGCCTAAATATTCAGCTATCAATGATATCAATTCTGTAGATGGAAATTTTAATGGTCAAGTTTTGGTTACAGCTGATGACTATGGAATAGTAAAACTATTCCGTTATCCTTGTTTAAGAAAAGGTAATATTTTTTCCCCTACATCATTAATAAATATTCATAAATGTCTGGGAAAGTGGAGAGGACTTGAGTTATGTAAATGGCATTGCTTTAGTCTTAGAATGTTAAAGTAGAAATAAGAGAAATAGTAAAGGCTTGATTAAATGAACCATGTAATAGTGACTTACAGAATCTATTATTTGGTTTTGTGTATGCTTTGGTTAAGATAGTGGTTTATATCACAACAGGTTTTATATAGCAGTAGTACAATTTCTAGAAATGTCAGTAGAACAAATATACTATGGGTAATTTTTTGTAATGATACCTTTTTTCTCATGAGTGCTGATCTGTTATATGTTTCATGCTGTCGGTCAAATTGTGGAATTATAGAAAATAAGAATAAAAGACCTTTTGTGTAAATAATTTCTCTGAGGGCTCCAGGAAAAAGGAGTTTTCCCCCATTCATGCACTCAGTGAAGCAAAGTAGCAGCACACATGATCCCATGAGCTGCAGAAGCGTCTTCTATGGTCTCATTCTATTCGTATGTAGATGTAGGTAATTGAATATTGGTGTAATTTTTATTCTAAGTAATCATTCCCCTTTCCCTAGCGCTTAATGGTAGACTGGGTCATTACCTCTGGATTTGAAGATCGAACCATCTTTCTAGAGGAATTCCAAGTGTTCTGTGCCTCCAATTTTGCTTAGGCCATTTTCCCCAGAGAAACATTTGAAGGGGCAATGTCCCATTACTGAGCACAAGTCTTGGTGCTTCTGAGCATAAAAGCACTGCCAACAGCTAGAAAGCTCCTTGTGAAAAGAAGGAAAAATCGCAGCTTGAATTATCAAAATGAAAGTTCATTTGGCTATTTTCTGGTTCTAATTCTAGAAATTCCTCCATAATTACTACCTTTTCTGACAAAGTGTGGCCCTAGAAGAGGAGGCTTAACAGAGGTTGTTCCCTCTTCACTGTCGTTCTAAGAAAAGTTCTAGTAGCCCTGGAGATGCTGTTAGACCAACCCTAGGAGCATGGCTCATTAGTAATATCCCATATTAATGTCTCAGAAACATAATGTCTCAGAAACATTTCCTAGCTAGCACAAATCAGGAGCTTTGTGTCCTTCTACCTGCTGCTGCTGGGGACTTGATTAAAGCAGAGTGGCAGTTTACCATCCACATTCTGTTTGTACCTCAGCAATAGCATGAATAACGAGTACTATTTTGCCTCATTCCCTTTTGCAAATATAGTTAAAGAAGTCCTTCAGGATTGTGGGTGTTTTTTGTGACAACCTTAAGGCTTTTGTTAGTTGCTAACTGAAATAATCCATATCCCAGAGCAAAAAACCTGTCCCAAGAAGAATTTTCAGTGTTCTTCTTTTAAGGAGTTTTGAGCTTGACTAATTAACTGCAAAATGAACCTTCTGACAAGAAATAATGAGAGTGCCCACAATGACTTCTGGGAAGCCACTTTCTTTTTGACACTTAATACTCAAAAGTTATTCAATGGGAAAAGTGTAAGCTTCCAAATAGCCCAGTGAGGGGGACACAATTAAGTATTTGTAAATAAAATACCGTCCTGTAAGAGCAGGGAAAGTAACCACTGGGATTTTATGCATGGTGAGCAAAGTGATCTTAATGTAGAAGACCTCATGAAAGCTTAGCACTTCCTTTCTTCCCCTGCTTTTTGATCCATTATAAAATGGTGCACAAAAGTAAAATTTTACTCTTTGATATGCTGGCAGATTGTTGGTTGAGAATGGTATCTTCATTTGGTGAACTTTTATTTGTCCATCATCCTGTTACAGAGCAGAGCAAATAAAATTCTAATAATCAAGACTGATAACATCTAATGAGCAGACTTTTTTATTCAAAACTGAATGTTTTTCACACATTGTATAGGAATGTTTTATGTTCTTTAATTATTGTGATTTTCTATTATAAACATACTGAAAATGCATTCTTCCTCTCATCGTCCCTCCCATGTTCTAGGAGCAAAGTTTAAAAAATATCTTGGGCATTCAGCTCATGTGACAAATGTTCGATGGTCACATGATCATCAGTGGATTGTTTCTATTGGTGGTGCTGATCATTCTGTCTTCCAGTGGAAATTCATTCCTGAACGGAAGCTGAAGGATGCTCTTCACATAGCACCCCAAGGTGAGAGTGTGTAACAGCATTTTTTAAGTTTTAAGCATCACCAAAATGAACATATCAGTACTGTAATAGGGTTGCTAGATGTTTGGTTTTCAGCTAGCAAGTCTGGTCCAAAATAGAGCCTGGCAGTGTCTGGTCAGCAAGCAATGACATCTACAGTAACTTGTCTTTGTCATAAAGGGGAAGGAAGAATAGCAGCTGCAGCTGTAGTCTGGAGTAGCAGTGGAGCACTCAGGAATGGCTATAGTTGAGAGATATATGAGGGACTCCGGTCCTGTCACACTCACCCCCTCCAGTCTCAGAGCACGGGTCTCCCTTCCCTGCCCTGGCACACTCACTCCTCAATTCCCAACATGTGGATCTTTCTTCCCCATCCTGCCCCATCCCTGGAGCATGGTTATTTTTCCCCCACCCTGCCCTAGTCACTCCTGGAGTCTGACTCTCTCCAGTGTCCTGCCCCAGTCATCCCTCCAACCCTTGAACCCTGCTGAGATGGTAGGGCGATGCAGAGAGCAGTGAGAGAAGTGGGGGTGAGAGGGGAAAGAGGATCGGGGGTGGGACCTCAAGAGAAAGAGGAGGAGCAAGGGGCGTTGGCTCTGGGGAAGAGGCAGAGCTGGGGCAGGAGAGATTCTGATGCTCAAATGTCTGGTTTTTGGACGTTACAAAGTTAGCTACCCCATTTGCAAATGAATTACTTTAATTACTCGAGGAAAAGTGTGATAATATGTTTTCACTGGACACAATCAGTGATGTAAGAAAACATAAATTTATTTGTTTAAATTCTAAAGCATTAAATTATATGTTTGAAATTTCTCAATCAGGATCGTCATTTTAGAGCAAAATCAAGCTATGGACCCTTCAAGTTTAGAACATTTTAGCTGCGTCTACACGTGCACGCTACTTCGAAGTAGCGGCAGTAACTTCAAAATAGCGCCCGTCACGTCTACACGTGTTGGGCGCTATTTCGAAGTTGAAATCGACGTTAGGCGGCGAGACGTCGAAGTCGCTAACCCCATGAGGGGATGGGAATAGCGCCCTACTTCGACGTTCAACATCGAAGTAGGGACGTGTAGACGATCCGCGTCCCGCAACATCGAAATAGTGGGGTCCTCCATGGCGGCCATCAGCTGGGGGGTTGAGAGATACTCTCTCTCCAGCCCTTGCGGGGCTCTGTGGTCACCGTGGGCAGCAGCCCTTAGCCCAGGGCTTCTGGCTGCTGCTGCTGCAGCTGGGGGTCCGTGCTGCATATACAGGGTCTGCAACTAGTTGTTGGCTCTGTGTATCTTGCACTGTTTAATGAAAGTGTGTCTGGGAGGGGCCCTTTAAGGGAGCGACTTGCTGTTGAGTCCGCCCCGTGACCCTGTCTGCAGCTGTGCCTGGCTCCCTTATTTCGATGTGTGCTACTTTGGCGTGTAGACGTTCCCTCGCTGTGCCTATTTCGATGTTGGGCTGAGCAACGTCGAAGTTGAACATCGACGTTGCCAGCCCTGGAGGACGTGTAGACGTTATTCATCGAAATAGCCTATTTCGATGTCGCAACATCGAAATAAGCTATTTCGAAGTTGGGTGCACGTGTAGACGTAGCCTTTGAGGCCAAGTATCCAACTCTAACCTATATAATGAAGTACTAATGATCTGATTTAAGCCTCAGTCCTGCAAAGTTGCTTAACTTTGCAAACAGTCCATAAAGTAAAACATGCAACGAAGTCCTTGTGGGACTAGAGTTTTATTTATGTGGGTCAACATCAGTGCACTGCACAAATACTTTTATTTAACAATTTTATGTTGGATTTATTTACATATTTATAAGCTAGACTAAATAGGTGAGGTCAAGATTTGAGTTGTAGTCTTGAGGAGGGAACTTTTTCTGTCTTAAAGAATAATTAAAAAAAAATTAAATCCAGGTTTTTATTTTAATTATTTGTGTTACTGTGTTTAAATACATTCAGGTTTTGTAGTAGTATGTAGTAGTGGCTGAGGGACATGCCTGTCACTCCTACTTCCCAGGCCCTTCCCCTCCACCCACCTGGACCCCGCAGTATCCATACCTTCCACTGGTCCTGGCCCCATCCCAGCCCCGAAGGGGGTGCCAAATTCACAGCAGGAGAGGATCCTTAGGCCAAATGCTGTTTGGACTCCCACTCCCCCTTGGGTTTGTGGGCCCCCACACGCTCCATGCTTTGAGACCCCCTGCAACCTCTGTCCCAAGCCCCACCCCCACTATAAATAGTTCACTGCACTGCACTATTTGTAAAAGGTTTTTATTACACCATTTCTTTTGCACTGTTTTTCTTTGGTTCAGTAGAAGAGTTATTTGAGCATCACACCTAGGTCCCTCTTCTCTGTGCAGTGGTTGGGGCGGGGTGAGGTGGCAAAAGGAGTGGTCATGGTGGGGAAGGAGTAGGGCTGTGGGCCCAAGGGCCCCCACTGGAGGTGTCCTGGGGAGGGCTACAGGGGACCGTGAGAGCAGCTCTTGCTCAGGGCCTCCCAGATCCACACCCTGTCCAAATGGACCTGGTGGATCAGACCTGCGCCCAGCTGCTCATACTTGTGGCCAGCATCTGCCCACCACGCTGGGAGGAAGGCCTCCACCTTTGCTTCCACTATGTTGTGCAGGGCACAACATGCCATCAGAACTTGGGGAACGTGCTCGCTCACATCCAGGCGGGTGAGCAGGCCCAGAAAGCGTGCCTTGAAGTGGCTGAAGGTGCACCCAGCCTGTTTCCTGGCCTGGTGGAAGTGGGCACTGAAGAGTACCCAGCTTGGGTCCAGCTGTCTAGTATAAGGCTTCTTGAGCCAGGCCATGAGGGTGTAGGCCACATCCCCACGTGATGCAGGGTGGCATCTGCATGTCCCGAACAGCCAGCTCATGGCAAGGGATGAATGTGCCCACCTCCAACACCAGCTGGAGTTGAAGAACACATAAGTGTTGTGTGCCCTGCCCAACCACCTGATGTAAATGTCTGCGAGCTGGCCACAGTGGTTGACCAGGGCCTGCAGCACCATCAAGAAGTATCCCTTGTGGTTTATATACTTGTATGCACTATACTCTGGATCACGGATTGGATGCTGATCTGGTTGATAGCCCTGATACAGTTCAGGAGCCCCAGGATGGCGAACCCAGTCACGACTGCATCCACGTCTCCCATAGGGATGACCCTCCACAGCAGGGTGATGCAGATGGCTGTTACAACCTTCAGAGGAAGGGGACCAAACACACACATCAGGAGACCTCCTGAAAGGCCTTCCTCCACCAGCAGGGCTGTGCGTGGGTGGGACAGCATGGTCCCATTGGGGATGGGGCTCCCCCCAATCCAGCCCTACCCCTTGCACCCCCGACCCTGCTTCCCAAGGCCCTCCTTTGGCAGGACACCCATCCCCCTGTGAAGAGGGCCCCAACAGTGGACTTCCCACACCAAACTGGCTTCCCACTGAGCAGTAGCTGTTAGGGGTGGTAAGCTTCCACAGGGTGACTGCAACCCACTTCTCCAGGGTTGTGAGAGCTATCAACAATGTGCTCGTGCAGTGGCTTGTGTACCTTGGGGACCTCAACGTGACTGTGGCAGGCTTCATGGAGCTGAGGTTCCCCCAGTGTTTTGGGGCAGTGGGCGGCACCCGTGTCCCCATCAGCACCCCATCCCGCTTTGCCAGCCAGTACGTCAATTGCAAGGAGTACCACTGGATCATGCTCCAGGCAGTGGTGGATGCTTGGAGCCAGTTCACCAACGTCTATGTCAGCTGGCCAAGCCAGGCACATGATGCCCACATCTTTGGGAATTTCTCCCTCTGCCACCAGGTGGAGGCGGTCACATATATCGCCCAACAGGACCTCATCATCAGTGACATTGCCAACCCTCTGTGCTTGATAGCCGACCCAGCATACCCTGCGCAGCTGTGGCTGTTGTGCCTCTATGGGGGACACCTGACCCCATCCCAGGAGCTCTTCAAGGCCTGGCTGGGAACACGCCCAATACACCATGGAGTGTGCCTTTGGGCACCTAAAGGCGAAGTTCAGATGCCTCCTCAAGCGCCTCGATATGGGAGAATGTTCTGCAGCTCATGGCCACCTGCTGTGGTCTCCACAAGCTCATTGAGGCGTGTGAAGGGACACAGCACCAGGCTGGGCTGGCCTCACTACTGCAGGAGTATGAACAGCCACCCGCAGCCCCCAACAGGCAGCTCCACCAGGAAGGGGTCCACATTTGGGATGCTTTCTGGGAGGCCTTCACCCACGGGGACCTCTGAGCTGGGCTCTAAACACAGGTCCTCCTCCACCTCCCCAGTGAACAGGGACATAAGGCTGCCAACAAAAACTATTTAAATAGCAAACTATAGGAAACGTACTCTATAAACAATAAAACTGGTTTGATATAACAAAAGGGAGTGGGGTCAAGTATTTACAAGGGTGGGGCATCTGGGCAGTGGGGTTGTAATAACCTGAGTGGGGAAGGGGAGGACAGGGTCCCCTACTCAAGGGATGGGGTGTAGGGCTGAGCGCCCCAGCACCCACGGCTGCCTCTTCCACCCTAGATGTGCGGTCCCTGTCGGGGCCCCGATGGGGTGGGGAGCACAGGGAGGTGGTGGTGGGCAGCCTGTGGCATGCCCTCGGGGGGGCAGCAGGGGGAAGGTTCCCACGACAAGGGGCCTGCCTGGGGCCTGCCATGGCCAGGAGCCAGGTCCCCAAGTCTGGCAGGGCTGCTGTGGGGAGCCCCCGGGGAAGGAGAGCAGCTAGGGCCTTGGGGTGGGGATGGCTCAGGCCTCGGGGGGGGAGGCTGCGGGGGCAGTGGGAGGAGGGAAGGCAGTGGAGGTTTGCAAGGGGGGGCGAGGGGGCATGCCACAAGGGCTGCACACACCTGGCGGAGCTTCCGCACCACCTCCCACATGTGTCCGTGCCCCACCATAGGTCCTCTGGCTCCAGAGCCAGCCGCCTCTCCACCATATTCTTTTGGTGGTGGAGAGTGGCCAGACAGGTCCCTCCTTTGCCGGGGCTGCTCCCCTCCTGGGCTGCCATTATCTGACTCCCCAGAGCTGCCGTGGGAGGTGTGGAGGGGAGTGGGGCTGTCTGCTGGCCATCCAACTGCTGGCCTTTGGGTCTGGGGTGGCAGTAGGCTGGGTGCTGCAGCCCCCCATGTGCTACCAGCTTCACAGCCGCTGCTTCCTGCTCCGGGGTTTCTAGGTCCTTGGAGCTTTAATTGCTGCTGGAAGCAGGCACCATAGAGCTCCAGGGGCTTGATAGACTGTCTCCAGGCTCCAGCAGGGAGCTGCCATGGCAGACTGCTTCTTCAGAAGAAGCAGTCTGTAAGTGTCCATACGTGCTTTCTTCCAGAAGAATCTTCCAGAAGAAGGCGCTATTAGAACCAGCGTTAGGGATCCAGAAAAAGCGGTGTATTCTTCCAGATTCCTTCCAGAAGAGTGATTTACACGTGTGGACGCTCCCCATATCTTCCAGAAGAACCCAGTATTCTTCTGGAAGATCTGACGAGTAGACGCAGCCTATGTGTTTAGACAATGTATTTTTGAAATAGTCAAGTGCTACTTCGAAATAGCTGTGTTATTTCAAAATAAGATGTGCCAGAATAGCTCTTCTGGAATAGCTTATTTCAAAATAAGACTGCTGCATAGATGTAACCTAAGAGACATATCACCAGTTTAATAAAATCTGTAGTATGTATATGCCCTCCTCTTCTGCACGGAGGGTGAGCCCAACACCACCTTCAGGGACCTTGCCATTGTTGATGGATGGTTACACCAGCATTCCCACCCCCACTGGGTGCACAGGTGGACCTGGAGGTATGGCACCAGTTCTGGCTGGTGGGACCGGCTGGTCATGGAGCAGTGGGATGACCATATAATTCATACGTAATTCACTTTCTTTGTTATAATCCCAAAATGACCTAAGATCCCTTTAATTTTAATTTTGTGTACCACCCCAGAATTTAAAATATATGCCATTCTCATTGGTGCCTCCACAATGTAATCTTCATGTATATGCTAACAGAGCACTGTCAGTGAAGCACCCATGCCTCTGAAATCTGCTCTCAAAACTAAATAAGATGCATTGGCTTCAAAAGTCAAATGTGAATAAACTTATACCTACAAAAAATGTTTGTGTGTGTATATATTACAGAATCAGAACAACGTAGGGCTGTAAGGGGCTATGAAAATTCAGCAGTAGGGAAAGTGAAGGTACAGCTACATCTTGTCCAGCTTCACTTAGCAGGTTGTTTGCATGAGTCAAGAATGGAATCCAGGTCTCCTCTCTTCCAGTCAAGTGCCGTGTCTACTGGACCACAATGCTTATGAAGTTAGTTTGGTATGTTACACATAGCTATCAAAGGTAACCTCAAGGTATGTGTGTTACTGAAGAGACATTATCGCTCCTTTTTAGAAAGAGAAGTGGACGAACTGACATTTATATTCAAATTTGGAACATTAACACATGGTTTAAATTGTGATGGGAACTTTCTGAGTCACTATAGGGGCTCATCTGCATACTTGACTCAATCTAATTCTTGATCTTCCCCCCCACCCCTCCACTCTCTGATTTGCTCCCCTTGATTATCTTTTTCTGATTTGTCCTCCTTGCTTACTGTTTTTGGTTCTCTGTGTCTTAAATAATGAGTCTGTTCTGGTCTGGCTATGGTCTGAAGAAGTGGGTCTGTCCCACGAAAGCTCACCTAATAAACTATTTTGCTAGTCTTTAAAGTGCTACTTGACTGCTTTTTGTTTTGATAGCTATCAAAAAGGAAGAAAGATGTGAGCAGTCCAAACTTGAAAGTACTGTTGTATTAGGAGAACTGATGATGATTTCACACAATCTTATCATGGTTTAGCAGCTCATGTTGTTGTAAATGTCAGCAGTTAGTCATAAGCAAGAAGTGTATTTTTCTGAAATGTGCATTATTTTAATTAGTTTTTTCCATCTGTGTTTTGGTTTTCTTCGTCACAGAAAGTCTGGTTGAGTCTAACAGTGATGAATCAGATTCTGATCAATCTGATGTTCCAGAGCTGGACTCTGAAATTGAACAAGAGACTCAGATCACATACCGTCGACAAGTAAGACATGAGTTTTAATGGCACAGGGACAAATCCTGAACTATTTCCTAAGTGTTTGGTCCTTTTGAAGGAAAATTCTGAAATCAGTAGGAGTTTTTCATGAATGTGGACAGAATAGAAATTAAACAAGGATGTTATGATTTGGGCCATTGCCAGTAGCTTACACATTCAAAGACAGCAGAAAGACAACACTTTGTATCATGCTATTTAGTTTGTAATTTAAAGGCAAATAATATACCCTTTTGGTTACAGTCATTGGCAGTGATACCAGTGTGCTATTCTTGTGGAAAACTGAGCTAATATGTAGGTTTATTTCTCAGATACTTGTTCTTCCTGAAAACATCTTTGTTTATGAGTATATGTACTCTTTCATAAAGGTTTACAAAGAAGATCTACCTCAGCTTAAAGAACAATGCAAAGAAAAACAAAAAACAGCAACTTCTAAAAGGAGAGAGAGAGCTCCAGGGAACAGTATAAGACTGCACTTTGTCCATGGGTATGAAAAATTGAATTTTCTCTAAAAACAGAATGGACAGATTCATTTTTGTTATAGATTTGTGGCAACAAATATAGAGATGTGAGGTTGTAATATGTGATGAACCAACTGGAGATTAAGATCAGCTGCTATGTGTTGCACATAATTTTTGTGGCTGCAAAAGTCTTTTAAACTAAATTTATATACAGCAGTGGTTTTTCTGCCCAGCTATATTTCTGCTGATAACTTGAGTTGCTGTGTCATTATTTTATGGAGGTATCTATATATTAAGACTTAAATGTCACCTAACCATATTTTTCAGTTTCTGAGAACGAGTCTCTCTTTCTCTGGCTTTAACAATGACTCTGCAGTTATAAATGAGTCGAATTTTCAACCTCTCTGTTACCTAATCAAAATACAGCATATCCTCCACAAACTACAGCACATACTCGTTGAATATAGAACTAATTTTTGGAGAATTTACAAGTAAATATATTAATGTAGTAATTAAATTTAATTCAAAATTGGCCCTTTAGGAAACTTAGCATCTGGTTTCATATATTTGTTAGCCCCAAAAAACCCAGTAAATTAATAATATTTCATGCTTCTCAGATTGTTAAAACCCCACTGACATCTTGTACCTGGGTTACATTTGGATATTTTCCAGGTTTTCTCCTTTATTTTTCATAACTGAAAATATTTTTATCAAAAGAAAAGTGGAGGGAATTTAGAAAAATATTATAGTTATTCTATTAGAATAATAGGCAGAAGTATAAATTCATCCCTGTATTAAAAAAACATTGTAATTATAAGGAAGTATATGGAAACTAAACTATATTGTACTTCATACCAAAGGACGACTCCGTGATAAAATGGAAATATGTTTTGTGAGTATTGATAATGCATATCGTGAAGGTCATGATGGCATTGTGCAAATTTTGGAAGTTGAGACACTGATGCTTTTCTCTTTCAATACCTCTAGACACATTTTAGAGATTCCTGCTAGGTTTGGCTTCTGAGATGATTTCCAAAAAAGCAGACTTTGGGAAATTAAAGGACTTAATTAAAGGGATTAGCTGGTCTGAACAGCACAAAGATTCAAATGTGGAGGAGGCTAGTAATTTCTTCAAATCAATTCTACAAAAATTAGTTGAAATTGGATTCCCAGCATGTGAGAAGAACTTGAAGGGGAAGTTGTTTACCTTATTTCCATTTTTTGAAAAACAATGAGAGAATTGTCTCCTATAGAATTGTGAAAAGAATTCACCTTGCACAGAAAGATTTTGGAAGCTATAAGGGTAACCATTTAATCCTGAGTACAGTGACATAACTCATATAGTCTGAGATACTAATTTTGAAACCTGTCAGTTTGAGGAAGAAGCAAATACAGTGCTGGACACCAAGTTTTGTGTTCTGTCTATTCCGAGCAGCTTTTTGCACCCAGCTGGGAGAAACCACGCTGCAGCATCTCTCTGCCCGCCCAGCTCCCCCAGCTGGGGGAGTTGGGCAGGCAGACAGCTGCTGCAGCGGGACTTCTCCCCTGCTTCCTCCAGCTGGGGAGCTGGCGTGCTTTCAATTTGCACTTACTTGTGGTAATGTGAGTTAAGTGCAAATCGAAATTGTGCATACCAGGAAATTACTGTATAGCTGTGATCTCCCAGTCTTCAGGATTCTGACTCCCCTCATACCAAAAATGAAACTTAACCATATAAATGAGTAGAATGTCCTGTGTGAATTCTGTCTGGATGCCAAAAGTACACTGAATAGAGAGTAATGGAGAATTGCTCCTGAATTATGGTTTTCTTTTATGACAGTGCTGTTTAATTGAAAGATGTCAAGTCCCTGATGTAAAAGATCTGGTTTTGTATTTCTGAAGGTGCAGTGTAGTTTTTTTGATTGTCTATACGAAGGATGTGAATAATGCTTTTTGAGTCAAGGGAATAAGAAGAGATCCTCAGCTCTTTCTTTTCCTATTTTTTAGTGTATCCTTTGTGTGAAGTGCTTTGAAAGACAGCAGGATACTGTTTTTATTGCTAATGAGAGAGATTTTGATCTTTGGTCTGTCCCTGGCTTTGGAAGTGTTTTAAATGTTCATGCTCTTAGCATAAAGAGCTCAGGGCAAAGAGGAAATTTTACCTCTCAACAGGTTGTTATGGTTTCCCACTATCTGGTTTCGTGTGTTTTTGTCTAAAGAACCTAGTAAGACCTGCTAGATACCCTTACTTCATCCAGTTCATTCATTTATTTTGTGATGCTTTGTTCATGTATTTTGTACCCACATTCTAGAGATTGCACTGGCTGCTGTTCAGTTTTTAGGTATAACATAACCCTTTATAATTTGCATCCTGTGCATCTCTTCCTGACAGTTGGGATTAGCTGATGTTTGAATTAGACACCCCTAGAGCTATATATTTTGGAGATTATGGCAAAGTGTTGTCAGGGAAGGGTCTGGTACACTGGAATTCATTCCCTTCTGTCTCCTCTTGAAATAGTGGGGTTTTTTTTTCCAACATTCAGGGCATGTTGCAAGGTCTATTTGTATACTCTGGGTTTTACTGAAGATGTGTCTGAGAAGGGATTGTGGGTGGGTTTTTATTTGCTTGTGGAGTGACATTGTTTAAATTTTTAATATTGGCTTTGGCAGCATATACTTAAATGATAGATATGCCTACATCATCATCATCATCATCATTAACAGCCATGGGCTCAGTGCTCGTTGGTGTCCAGTGCCTCCCTCACTATTTCCTTCCATCTTTCCCTGTCCAGTGCAGAGTGGCTTAGTTTCTGTAGACTAGCCCCGCACCAGTCTACTATATCATCTACCCATTCTCTGTTGGCTCTGCCTCTCATATTCGAACCATCCATTATGCCGAATACCAGGGTCTTGATTTTTCATTCCTTGTTCATTCTGCAGGTATACCCGAATAGCTGTAACTTCTGTTGTATAATCTTCTGCAGTAGGTTCTCTTTTGGCTATATCTTCCTCTAAAACTCCTTGTTGGTGACCTTCTGCATCTATCCTATTCTCAGAATCTTTCAATAACAACTCCTTTCAAATGCCTATATCCTCTTTGAATCTTTCATTATCACCCGTGTCTCACATCCATGCAAAATGCTGCTGAATACATACATCTTGAAGATGCTCAGCTTCATTCCTGAGTTAATCACTTTGTTTTTCCAGATCTTATCCATTGCCTCCAAACTCATTCTTGGCTTTCGCTCTTCTAGTCGCTATTTCCTTCTTACAGTCTAGATCATACATTATGTTGCTTCCCAGATACATGAACTTTTCTGCATTCTCTAGTTTGATCCCATCTACTCTGATTTCCCTTCCTATTTGTTTATCTCCAAATACCATTGTTTTTGTTTTATCAATGTTCATAATCAGTTCATACCTCTTCCCTTCCTCATTTAACACCTGCACCATTCTCGCTAGCTTCTCTTCATCTTCCTCAGTTGTAACTATATCATCCACGAACCTCAAGAGTTTGATTCTCATTCCATGCACAGATATCCTTTCTACCTCTTCCTTGATCTTGTCCATCACTCTTTCTAGGTGCGTTATGAAGATACTCAGTGATATGGGTTCTCCTTGTCTCAGACCTCTACTCGTTCTAAACCAACTTCCCATCTCTCTGCATGTTCTCACTGCTGCCACGACATTGTTGTGGATATCCTTCAACAACTGTATCAGTCTGCTATCCACTCCATACAACTCCAACACCAGCCAAGTCACTTTCTGATCAAAACTATCAAATGCCTTCTGAAAATGGATGAAGCAATTATAGATATTCTTGTTCTTTCATCAAGCTTTCTCCGCTATCAGTCTTAGCGACAATATCTGCTGCATGGTACTTCTATCTTTCCTGCATCCTGCTTGCTCGTCCTCCAGATGTTTTTCTATCTGCAATCTCAGTCTCTCCATCAGTATCATCATCAGCACCTTCCCATAACTATTAAAACCATAGGTACAATGTAAATAAATATTTGTCATACATCTAATATATTTTGGATTGTTTCAGTTTTCACCTGTGATACACAGTAATGGCATGCTTGGTTTTCCTACCCTTGATCAGTGTGATAAGTAGCTAATTTGGCTCCTGAGGCAAGAATATAAAATTGTGCCCCCTCATACATTCATAGTAGTTATTGCATGGAAAAAGGGAAAATACATAAACAGAACAATATTTGTTTATTATAGCTATGAGATTTGCATAAAGAAGTAATACATATGTATCTTAATACATATAATTAAGGACTTTATTGAGCAAATGTTTACAACTAATGAACAGCTAAATTGTATAGGATGAGAATTAAAACAAAAAAGTCATCGGGTCCCAGAGGTGGATTACAGCAGTAACAAGCACTGAACGTGGTCAACACTAATACGTCGTAACACTCCTTTCCCCAGATACATACGGTGGGAAGATTACATTTAAGCCAAAAAGTAGCCGTTGGGCAAACATCCATAGATTTTAGTGGACTGACCTAAATAATAGTCTCCAAGGGGTAACCACGTTAGTCTGTAGCTTCACAACACAAACAAGCAGACCCGTAGCACCTAAAAAGCTAACAATTGTATTTATTATGTGATGAGCTTTTGTGGATAATGAGGAAATGGGTCTTAGCCACAAAAGCTCATCACCTGTCAAAGGGACAACAGGGAGCTAAGGACCCAATTCCACTGAAAGTCAATGGGAGTTGACACCCAACTTCCCTTTATGACGTTTAAATGGGGGAAGTTTTAAGCCATGTTGACAGGTTAAATTGACAGGTTAAAATAATGGAATGGAAACCCACAACAACAATTTACATAATGGAAGATTTTCCATATCCCTCATCAACTTGTTTACATTCTGCCTACAAGAAGTCTATAGTAACAGTTAGAACTATTATTTGGTTCACTATTTCACGTTCTGTCTACAAGGTTGAAATGTTTTTTCTACCCTCATACAAAGATGGTTTTACTTTGGAAGCCACTTTTGAGTTTGACAAAAGCAACTTCAGTGTGATGTAACTACTGTATTTAGAAATTTATATAGGAAGTACTAAGGCACATGGGTACTCTACATCAAAATTACAAAAAATAAACAAAATAACAAACCTCCACTTAATAAACAAACAAACAAAAACCAAACAAACCAGGAAACTGATTCCGTGTTACTACAAAGGCCCACTCAAAAGCATAATATTTTCATGAAGTTTGCCAAACTCAGGCTCCAGTAGACCTCCCACACACAAGAGGTTCCACTGCCCCCAGCTTAAACCCCACTCCATCCCGCTGTGCCCTCCCGCTTAACCCCACTCGGGTTTAAACTGTGTCAGCAGTGATGGGACCCTCTCCCCAGTCTGAGTGACAGAGTACCCCAGGCTGTCCCAGTGCTCTGTTAGCACTGTCCAGATGGTTGCTTCCCTCTCCCCTGTGAACTCTCAGTGGGAAGATGTCCATGGGGGGCCAGGTTGGCATGAGTGTAGCCGTGGCTGGCACATAGGGATCCTGTTGATATTTTGTTCTCTGTGTTTGGACCTCTGAGTGTTAATAAAGGTGTCAGTGCAGCAACAGAGATGTGGGTGGCTCTGGGGTGAGGCACCGGGTAGGTTGGAGGTAAACCTCATGGCAGAGATGCAGCTAGTTCTGGGGTGAGCGGCAGGCTGCTTAGGGGGAGATTCCTTGCTCAGTGATGAGCTGCTATGGAGAACTGGTTATGAGGTGAACCCTTGCCCAGATCTGAAATGTGTCTGCTTCTGGCTCCATTTTTTTGAAAGAGCTCTCATAGCTCCCTTTTGAAAGAACAGAGTGGATTTTCAAAAGAGGGGGTTGGACCTGCAATCTACCTTTAGCGTGTGGTCATACGCTTTCAAATCCTGGGTTTTGATTTTTGGCCTTTCGATGGTGGGCTCCCGTGTAGACACAGCCAACATGAAGAGAGGCAGGCATCTTTGAATAGGTGTCGGGAGGAGTTCTTCTGGGAGGATCCAGCCAGATCGTAGATTTTTTGGACTTCTGATGACATGATAAATTGTTCATGCCATTTCTTAGTGTGCACTTACATATTTTTATTTCTGTTCATGACACACATAAGCTGTGTCTATACGTGCACGCTACTTCGAAGTAGTGGCACTAACTTCGAAATAGCGCCCGTCGCGGCTACACGTGTCGGGCGCTATTTCGAAGTTAACTTCGATGTTAGGCGGCGAGACGTCGAAGTCGCTAACCTCATGAGGGGATCGGAATAGCGCCCTACTTCGACATTCAACGTCGAAGTAGGGACCATGTAGACGATCCACATCCCGCAACGTCGAAATTGCCGGGTCCTGCATGGCGGCCATCAGCTGGGGGGTTGAGAGATGCTCTCTCTACAGCCCCTGCGGGGCTCTATGGTCACCATGGGCAGCAGCCCTTAGCCCAGGGCTTCTGGCTGCTGCTGTGGCAGCTGGGGATCCATGCTGCAGGCACAGGGTCTGCAACCAGTTGTCAGCTCTGTGTATCTTGTGTTGTTTAGTGCAAGTGTGTCTGGGAGGGGCCCTTTAAGGGAGCGGCTTGCTGTTGAGTCCTCCCTGTGAGCCTGTCTGCAGCTGTGCCTGGCACCCTTATTTCAATGTGTGCTACTTTGGCGTGTAGACGTTCCCTCGCAGCGCCTATTTCGATGTGGTGCCGCGCAACGTCGAAGTTGAACATCGACGTTGCCAGCCCTGGAGGACGTGTAGACGTTATTCATCGAAATAGCCTATTTCGATGTTGCTACATTGAAATAAGCTATTTCGATGTTGGCTTCACGTGTAGACGTAGCCATACTGTTCAGAGTAATATTATCTTGTTCTGTAATCCTCTTAGATTTCACAAACTAAGTAGATTTGAGCTCACTACTTGAATTACAGACTCCAAGAAACTACTTGATACTTCCATAAGTAACTCAGGTACTGCAACTCCATAGAATTGTATGAATCAGTTGGTGACATTTGGTTTTCTGCTGGCTCAGAACACTGCTCCAGCATTGTGGTAATGAGCCCTTTGTTGGTGGAGTATTGTTTTGAGCCAGAAATAAAACAAAATGTAACCTACTGAATCATGAGTTACATCCAAAACCAAAGATTATCACTGAAAATAAAAAAGAATTTCTATCCTGTGAGAAATTTTCATAATTCAATGTTTGTTTTTGTGTCAAATCAATATAAAAATATGAAATATCAGAATCTTTGAAAGAAAAGTTCTAAAAATTCAATTTGGAGATGGAAAAATGTTTTATTTTGACATATTCACTGACGTTAAGTGTTTTATTTTCAGTCTTTTAGACAACTACATTTGCCTATGAAGCTTCATTTGCCTTTACTAGGACCTGTATTTTGGATACTTCGTGCTTTCGTTTTCCTTTATTGCTGGACTACATCTCTCATGACACATCCACAGTTACATGACACCCAGATTCCAGCACACAGTTGCATCAAAAGAGAATCTATGGTGAGTCAGAAGAGATGTAGTCCAGCCCCAAATCCCTAGCCCTGAAGAGAGAATGAGCCATGAAGCACTGCAGTACCACAGTCAGATGCAGTTCAATAATAAACTGACTCATAAAAAATATTTTAATTTAGTTAGTCAAACAAATATTTTATGTGGGTTGAACCAACCTGTAATAAAATGCATTTTCCATTGAAAACTCATTTGATTGAAAACTCCTGGTAAGATTCACTATGGATCTAGGCCATGTATAGTATAAAATGAAAGTGTTAAGCCTGGTGTTCTGGACAAATTCCAAAGTGTATAATTGCATGCAGTCTACCTAAATTTCTCATGTGGTTTCATTTGGAAAAAAGTATTAGTCTTGGCTCCCTGTTGTAAACGTATTATGAATTATTACTAGTAAAAAACAGTCTCTTTCAATCTAGGGGTAGAAGTCGTGATCTTTGCATACAATTAAAGTTTGTAAAATGGTATTCTTTGGAAATAAAGGTATGAATCATTTTTAATAGAAGTATGCCTTTATAATATTTGGTAAGTCATTTCTAAGGTGTTATCTAATTTAAGAATGATGTGTGTCCTGTTTTTTTATATTATCTAGTACTTAGAATCTATACTTCTGACCTTGATCTAAAAACTATTTTTAATTAGTTACAGAGGTTATGATTGTCGGAGTAATCTGTTTTACACTCAGACGGGTGAAATTGTATACCATGTTGCAGCAGTGGGTGTAGTATACAATCGGCAGCAAAACACACAACGCTTTTATCTGGGTCATGATGATGACATTCTCTGCCTTGCTATTCATCCCTTAAAGGACTACGTGGCAACAGGCCAGGTAAGATACATGTTTATGTGCATTTTAGATCTGCAGTTATAGTACTTTAGTAAATTTACACATACACATTTAGGATTTTGCAATCAACAGATATGCAGACGATTTTTTTGAAATTGTGTTGGGGACTTACAGAGGTCTAAAATTCAGAGCATAATCTTTCTTCCGATTAGATACATTTAATCAATTTTGACAATTGAGTGAATTTATAGCTCATTAACATTTTTATTAACATTAAATTATTAATAAATTAACATTTTAATTTTATTTTTAAAAATCAATGTTATATTGTGTTGTCACTGCAAGATAACATAAGAAAAAAGCTGACTAAAAATATTTGAATAAAAATTTATCTAAGATACAATAGTGTCTAAAAATATATTCAAATAATGTTAAGATTGGAAAATAAGACACTTTATAAAGAAATTTTATAATTGTGATCGTTTTTGCAGTCTTGATTCACCTTGATAGGCTTGCCTGATATTGTTAGAAACGTGTGGCAGAACCAAGTAAAAACATAGGTCCCCTGTCTCATGCCTTAAACCAGATTGAAATGCCCCTTTTCTTTCTGTAGTTTTTGACCTTGTTAACTGTCATTTTATGTGTTGAATAAAGCACAGATCATATACAACAGGAGTGGGCAAGAGCTGGCATATGGAGTGTCTCAGGCACAGAGCAGCCGAGTCACTGATTTAAGCATCTTTCCGTTTCATGTAGCTTTCTGCTTCGGATACTGGAGGGCTGGGTGTGGGGAGGAAGCTTTGTGCACTGCTCCCGCCACCTTGCAAAATCTCTCATCTACCATTGATTCGTTTCCAACCATATGAACTAAGAGAATTTGCTGGGGGAGGGCAGGGACAACATGCAAAACATCTCCCTCTGATATCTGGAGAAGAGAGCCACATGGACCAGGCAGCAGTTCTGAACTATGTGGAGATGCAGCCGGCAGAGAGCCTGCCTCAGGATCCAGCAGGGCTGCTGGCCAGAGCCTGCCTTTGGTACCGCAGCTTCTCCCTCCCACTGGTCTTCTGCTTCCCCAGTGCTGCACTTCTGCCCCACATAACCCAAACCCTATTTACCTCCTCCTTTACCCCCTGACAGTAACTGCACTGCAGTCCTGTGTCCCAGGCCAGACCCCCTTCCTGCCCTATGTCACAGCTCAAACTTCCTCCTGCATCTCAGACCCTGCCCTAGATCACAACCACCTCCTTCACCCAAACTGTCTCCTGCCCCCAGTCATTACCCCAAACTCCCTTGTGCTCCCAACCTCTATCCCAGGCCCTCACCCCTCCTCCATTAATGTCATGGAAAAGTGTCACCCTTGATCACTTCCCAAATTCTTGGAGTGGCCCCTCCATCAAAAATTATTGTCCACCCCAACAAATAAGTGATCTGATAGTTAAAGTGATTTGATAATTAAAGACTAGTGATGCCAGTATACTCAACATAATTAAAAGAGAATATACTTGATGGCAAGAGACTTTTATCGTAAATTTGAGTGATCTGCATTGCTTCAAGCTTACTGAAAGAAATAGGATTACACAGGTATTACATATTTGCACCTGCAAATATTTTGTTACTAGTACTGATGCATGAAAAGGAAAGAAGCTGTGTTGATTTTCAAGCCTTGAATAGTTTACAAGCTAGAAGTTTTATTAGTAAACAGAAAACAACTGATACAGAAATAACTAAGACAATAAACGTGCAACTCCTCACAATATACTTTTTCAGTATAGAAATACATTATATGGTTAGTTGATTGTATTTCATTTGGAAGGAGACGAGGCCAGTAGTAGGAATGACAGGTGTGGGGCAGGAAGGAGACTCTTCACATAGATACTCCAGGACTTCACTACAGTAAACTCTTCGATGTCCAGCATCCACAAAACAAGGAGGTTGCCAGATAAGCAAATATCCTGGATAATTAAGAGTATTCATGGTGGGTGGTAGAACAGAGGATCCTGGTGGCTGCACGTAGAGCAGCACAGAGGGACTCCGGGCAGCACTGAGGGCTGCTTCCCCTCCCCTGGAGACATTGCCCTCACACTTTGTACAAACCCCAGCCATGACACTGCTTCTCCACATTCTTGCCTGGTGCCCACTGACCAGATCTGTCCAGCTGTGAGTCTTGCCAGTTATTTGAGTGTGCCAGCTAATCAAATACCAGTTAAACAAGTGTTTACTGTATTTGCTATTTTTACAGACAAGTTGGGAGGAGAAGTACATCATCACTTTAATTTTTTCAGTTTGTTTACTGGTATAATTAAAATTTTAAGGTAAAAATTTTTATTTTGAGTACAAAATATGATGAGCAAATTCAATACACAAAAGAATGCCTATAACCCTTTATATTTTAGGTTGGTCGAGATTCCTCAATACACATTTGGGATACAGAGACAATCAAACCACTGTCTGTATTAAAGGGCTATCACCAGTATGGCGTTTGTGCTGTTGATTTTTCAGGTAAAATATCATATATATATTTTTTTTTTTTCATCTTTCCTTTTCTGTTTGAAGTTACACTGCTACTCACTTTTAATTTGTAAGTGTCTGTCTCCTCTTTGAGCTTAGATATGGACCACATTCAAGTTTTGCAATTGAAAATGCTTTCTGGTGATCACCCTCAAAATGAGAAAGAGTCTCTAATAATAAATATTCTCTGTAGAAAGCTACTGTTGATTTTCACATATCTGGAACAAGATCAAAGAGTATGTTATCCAAAAAAAAGAGATGGAATGAATCACTTTAATAAAAACTAGTCCTTTCCTTGTTACAGTCAGGGCCTAGACAATTAGTCTGCATTGTCTCCTCAGCGCTTTAGAGGAAAAACCGCTCCTGAGAGCAACTGCTGGAGGTGATGCTCTGCCAATAAAAGCCTTTCAGTGTTGTTCTTCCTATAAAAATTGTCAGGACAAAACTTTCTTTGCAGATCATTAATGTCTTGTTTTAACTTCCTAGCCCGCCCACCTCCCCACAATACTCCAGAATATCCATTGCAAAAACTCTTTGAGGGGTCTGAAAGAATTTGAAGCCCAAAGTTATTGTTTTAATTGAGGCTTTTGAAGAGTTTAATTGTTAGTGAATTTGTGTCCCAGCAGGAACATCTACACTCCCAGGCAAATTCAATTTTTATTAAATTCAGTTTTATAATGCTGAGTTTTATAAGTTAAATTTTGAGTTTTCTCACTTCCCCATAAAGTCCACATAAAATTGAGTTAGTGCTGCCACACGGAATGGCCAAACACTGACTGTTGCAGCGGTGCATTGTGAGAACCTATCCCACAGTTCCCTCAGCCCCTCATTCTGTGCCCTCTCCCTGGTCCCTGCTGCGCCCGCTGCTGCTGGCAGCGCTCACTCTGCTGCCTGGTTCCTGGGTCCCCACAGCTTGGAGAGCTGGGAAACTGACCAATGCTGCTGTGCCTGGCTCACCAGAGCCGGGAGGCAGGTACAGTAGCCCCAGTCAGCTTTCTAGCTCCCACGAGGGGCAGAGAGACAGGAGACTGATGCAGCAGGGGCAGTCAGTTTCCCCAGCCCCCCTGCCACTCACAGGAGTGGGAAGCTGATCAGTGCTGCTCCACTGGTCAGTTTCCTGGCTTCTGTGTGTGGCGGGAGGCCAGGTGCAGCAGCCACTCAATCTCTGGAGGCTAATGAATTGGTACAAAGAAGTGGTGCTTCCACACCAGCCTTCATTCAGACTTGTAAATTCAAACTTGATGCTACACCCAGCCAGTTTCAAAAATGTTGTGATATTGATATTAGTGCTCCCTAAATTGAGCTAATGGTATTTACAGTGAGGACAGTCACTTGGTACAACTGAGCTAACTGCCTTAAATTCCAGTTTATCTGGTAGTGTAGACATGGCCTTTGTTGGGGTGGGCGTTCATCTGTTTCCAGGCTTCAAACTGTGCTCAACTTGCAACAGCCCTGTGTCTGTTAGTGACTCCCACAGCAGCTGCTTATAATGCTTAGGAGAGTTGCATATAGAGAATTGCAGAATCTGTGACAACTTTCAGCCTAGGATTCAAAAGGAGTGAAACATTTGTCCAAAGGCCCTACTTGTGGAGGGCTGCACTTCACTAAGTGTTGGAGCTGTTCCACTTCAGTTCAATGTCCAGTACATAAGTATAAGCATAGAGTGCCAGGTGCCAGTTCCCCGCTCCTACAGTGAACCATCAGATGCAAACCTTCATGGTTCCACCTTGAGTTGAAGCACCAATTTCCTTTGGCTCTGGAGACCAGCATGGCGCTGGTGGTGGCCACATGGTGGCATGTAAACTGTCCAGCCTGATGGCTTTCTTGGATCTGCCAGTGATGGCAGTGCCATATTCACACAACTTCTCACTTCACTTCACGTCACACACTTCCTCACATCACTTCAGACAGCCAACCCCTGTTGGTTGTCAGTACCAGAGCAGAACATGCTGCAGACTCTGACTTGGTGTTGGAGGAGCAGGTGCCAAAGCTGAGGGAGCTCTCCCCTTCAGGGGAAAGTGCCCCGATATCTTCCCCCTGCATTCTGCTGTTCTCCTCACTGCAGGTGAGGCAGTATAGGGCCCATTATATGCTAGGCTTTCAGATGATTTCAAAGAGCAACAAGCCCTGCTGAAAAACGGAGTTTGTGACCATCCTGGAAGAAAGCAAGACAGTGGCAAAGGGCTCCCACTGCATGGTGTGGGACACTCAGTTGCCAGAGTCATTACCTCTACTATAGTAGTGAGGCACAGTTCCTGGCTTCAGTCCTAGTAAGTCCTAAGGTCTGTCCCAGGAAACGCAGTACTCGATCCAGGACCTTCCATCTGAAGGAAGGGGCTCTTCTTAGAGTAAACAGATTGGAGATTGCTTGGTTTCAAAGATCCTCGAGCCACTCTGTACTTGCTCAGTCTCCGCACATCACAGGTGGCAAGAGAGCAGTTCTCTCCTTCTCAGTCACCCAGATTCTGAAGGCCTCCTCAGTAAAGTGCCTTCAGGAGGAAAGACAGAACTAGAAGGGAGTGTTTAAACACTGCTTTCAGGGGGAAAGAAATAGCTGGGGGGGAGGGTTAAGTGCTGTTGCTCCTCTTCCAATCTTTGCCAGCCAGCCCACCCTTGTCAGACACTAAGAGGGCTGAGGCAGGAGTTATTAGGATGCACATGAGGATGATAGATCAGTCTAGCTCCAGGTTTCACTGTTAAATCCTTTCCTGCAGTGTCTGCCTCCCTTCCGGTTGGTGTAGTCATGAATAGCCTAAGACCACTGGATGCTCAATATAATATCCTGGGCTACATGCTGTAGTTTTCAACCCTGCCCCAAACCCTACTTCCTTTTCCTGTCCATCTTCTGGGACCCTTCTAAGAAACTCCATTGTTCAGAAGGTGGAAAACCTATGAATGCAGGCAGGGGAGGATATTCCTCCAGACTGGTGGAAGAGGTCCCTCAAGACTTCACAGGGAAAGAATTTTACTCTAATTGTTTCCTTGTCTTGAAAGTGAAAGAGGGCTTAAAATCCATTTTGGACCTGCAGCATCTTAACAAATATCTCAAGAAGTTGAGGTTTCTCATAGTCTGCTTAGCCTTCATTATTCCCTCCATGGATCCAGAAGATTGGTGTGCCAGCGATGACTTGAAGGATGCATACCTTCATATTTCCATCTTCCAAGAGCAAAGCCAGTTTTCGTTTAGTTTCTGCATGAATATCATCTATTGTAATACCATTCTGAATGGCTGTCTACATTTCCTCTGTTTTATAAAACCATTTCTATATCATACGTGTAGGCCTGTGCAATAAAAGTTTGGTCATAAACTATGCTCCAGACTGTCACACATTCAGGCACTGTTCGTATGAGTTTGTGTGGTATAGAATGGTTCCTGACTGTAGTAAATGGTCAAACCTATATATGCTTTTACTTCTGGGCCTGTATATTGAAAGGTAGGTCTAATATGCTTCACATGCAGAACTCAAAAAGCCCGTCCTGTGGACCTTGAAAATATTTGATGGTATGTATTTGGATTTTACTGTGGCTGCTGTCTGATGTCTTTGTAAAACTGATATGTGTATAGTATTTTTTTCATTTAAAATGAATCCTTTAGTCAAGTATGAGGCATATTAAATGACTAAGGAGATTTTAAAGTATGTAATTGTTTGTTTTATTATAAAAACTTGCAGCAATTTTGCTACTCTTCTTCTCCTCTGTCCTCCCAACTTTAATTTTGTGGTTGTGCCTATCCTATTGTCTTTTGGAGGCATGTGATCGGCCTCTTTGGAATATGAATATTTGTAACAGAACTTTGTAAGGGGTTACAGCTGCAGATATCTCCGAGGGCAGATCTACATTTAAGGAGAAAGTTTTCTTAAGATCGGTAACTTCATCTATGTGAATAGTGTAGCTTGAATTAGTGTCTCTTAAGCTGAGTTTCTGTGGCATCCTCCCAGTGGAAGATCAACAGGAGAATTTCTCCTGTTGACTTCCCTTACTCCTCAGGACCCTGTGGAGTACTGAGGTCAATGGGAGAGTGATGGGCAGTCAATTTAGTGTGTCCCTACTAGACTCACTTAATTGATCCCTGGGAGATCAATGATCAGAACATCGATCTCCAGTTAGGTTTAGACAAGTCCTGAAATACTTTGGTTATGATGCTTTGCATCAAATACTTCAGATTCAAAGGTTACTGTAGTCCTTGCACAAAGTGATTTGAGAAACTTGGATCATGTCTTTTCCCTAGAAGGAATCTGGCTTTTTCTGTAGTCATTCTCATCCTACGATAATAGGGAGCCATTTCCAGTTAAACTTTTTTGTGTTTTCTCTACCCAGAAGTTCAGCTTCTATCAGAGTTGTTGATTCCTTGTTCTCTTTTTGTTAAGCCTAACTGCGTTTTGGGGTGGTGTTTAGTTTTCCTGGAAAGAATCTTGTCCAAGAACCAGCAAAAGTGTGTGCTGAGATTGTGTATGCTGTTGGATCTTCGGCTTCTGTCTTTAGAGAATTTCTAATTATTCTTGGCTCTTACTTTTCAAGATGTTATCCTGTGTCTCCCACATCCCCCATAATTGGTTGCAAATGAGCATAAATGCTTCATCTTCTCATTTGAAGTTAATTATGACATATCTGAAAATCAAATCTGCCTCAAGATGTTAACCAGAGTTACCAAGCTTTGGCAAGTTCTCATATGCTTCGTAAAAGTACCCCTGAGACAATTCTCTAATCTCACTCTACAGTCAATCCAGAGTTTCTTCTTCTTCAGGGAAAGGAGTACTAGGGGCAATACAGATTGTTGGTGCCTCCTGTATTGAGGGATTTTGTGGAACTGGTATCAGCACTTTGGTAGAGCAGTGTCTTTACCTATGCACCCTATCAGTACACCATGAAGGTTTGCAGTGAATTACTTACAGGTGCCTGAGATGGATTGGTTCTTTTTTAGAAGCCCATCACAGGGAGCCTGGTCACAGAATCACAGTATCATAGGGCTGGAAGGGACCTCAGGACGTCATCTAGTCCAGCCCCCTGCTTCAAGTAGGATCAACCCCCACAACCCCCAACCATCCCAGCCAGGACCTTGTCAAGCTGATACTTAAAACCCTCAAGGGATGGAGAATTCATCACCTCTCTAGGCAATGCATTCCAATGTTTCACCACCCTCCTGGTGAAGTAGTTTTTCCTAATATCTAACCTACACCTCTCCCTCTTCAACTTCAGACCATTACTCCTTGATTTGCCATCTGACATGACTGAGAACAGTTTCTCACCCTCCTCTTTAGAGCTCCCTGACTTCCTTCAAAGGAGTCAACTATCCTGTTACAAATGGATATTCTTGAGGATGCTTGCTATTGTGGAGGATACTAAGAGGAAATATGCTTCTAGTGCAGAGGAACAGGAAGTCAGTGACTCTACTTTAGATAACATTTCTCAACTTTTTGAAAAAGTTAGCAATATCTGTAAATGCCAAAATCAAAAAAGTCCAAAATTAATTGACTAGCCTAGTGTCTCACACTAAGTTAATGGCAAAGAGTGGGTTAGAACTTGGAAATTCTTGGCTTGGAAAGTCCTATTCTCTGTCCACGAGACCATCCATTCAAAAGAATCTACCTAAGTACAGCACATCAGCTGTGGTTTATCTGCTTGTACATTCTTTCATTTCATAATATTGAGTAGTGTTTTACATGATTTATATTATGTATAGAATAATAATTTGATTTCTTGTTATTGCAGAATAATGCTGTCTGCCTATTCTCTCACATGCATTTCCTTTTGTAGCGGATGGCAAACGCTTGGCTTCAGTTGGAATAGATGACAATCATGGTATTGTACTCTGGGACTGGAGAAAAGGAGAGAAGCTTTCAGCAGTAAGGTAAAAGTTTAACTTCATTCTGAAATCTGTATCAAAATTAATTTTCAGATGGCAATGGACAGAATGGATACAAAGTGAGAATAATATTGAGATATAAATGGGCAGCTTCCCGTATTTGTTAATTCACACAGTCAGTAGCTTTTAGCATAGACTTAAAACTTGTTTAGGGAGAAAAGCTATAGGTAAAGTAGACTTTGAAACTACTATGAAAGTTAAATGATAAACTGCAGATAAGAAATAAGAGATTTTTCTTTCTGGGAAAAAGGAGATGTTGTACTGACATTTCTTTGGCTGTGTCTACGTTACCACCTTCCTTCGAAGGAAGGATGGTAATGAGGCTGTTCAGAGTTTACTAATGAAGTGTTGCTACCAGTGGGAGTGCCGCGACCAGATGCACGCCAGTACTTTGAAGTTTAAAACTTCAGAGTTGCCGTGGGGGGGAATTTGCCTAATGAAGTGCTAAAGCAGTTTCTTTAAAACTCACTATACACACCTACATTTGTAATTTTTATAATTTGTGGTGTCATAAAAAATTACATAGTCACAGACTACATTCAGCGATCTTCCCCACCTGAGTCACTGGCTGCAAATGACTCTTCCCCCTCCCTCTTTACCAGTCACAGCTGCAATTATTTCATCACCGTTTCTGCCACACCTGCATGCATATTACTTGCCTCTCAAATACTGCACACATATTTATTGTTCTTTTCTATTAAGTTGGTCTAATACTTTTCGTTTGTGTAACTACTGAAGTTTGAGGGCCCTGCATGCAACTGTTGCTAACATTGTTTTCCTGGGACTCTACCTTCCATACAGCAGCTCTTCTTACCAGATGTACCTTCTCAGTCCTTCTGCAGGTGTTGGTATCTGCTTTTCTTTTTCACTGTGGAAGATCTTCAGTCCTTTCCTATGTTAGTACTTTCAAATGACAATTTCTTTTGCCAAGAATGTCCTTTGTTTCAGGGCATCAACAACTTACTCCTTCCTCGCCAATTCTCTGCTCTGAGGCTATGGTAATTTGTTTATGCATCTGGTAGTTGCAATCAGGGAAACCTTGCTTTCTGTGAATAGATATGTTTTCTCTTCGAGATAGTAGTTCAAGCTCTTCAGATCAGACACTGTCTTTAGAATGTGTTGCTGCAGTTGGAGAAATTAGCCATAATCCTCTTAGTTCAGTTGATTCTTGCTAGCAGGTCTCCTGATAAGATGACCAGGAGGATTTTATGCTTGTCTTGTGACAAGTCTTAGCATTTAATGGTCCCTTGCCTCTTAATGGACCCTTGTGGGGAGAGGAATGTAGGGTTCTGTCAGGCTAGATTGTTCAGGCATTAATATGCCGTCTTTGTCAGTGGCTCTTCATAGTTACTGTACTTACTTGTTCCTGAAGTCTTTGATGAATCAGGAAAGAGTCTTCCTGTATAGTCATTTGACACAGTTCATTAATATTTGATTCAGTATTATTTATTATAATACCAAACTCTTCCTAATCAGCAGATGCTGTCATCATTTTAGTAAAGTTCCGCAATTTTCAGTGGTTCTGTAAATATTTGTGTACAAGGTATGTGACCATTGGGCCAAGGAAGGCAAAACAGAAGCGTACGTGCCCAGATAACTTTCATCTCTGTAGGAACTATAGTTGGATATAATTATTCTAGAGATGAAAGCAGTTCTATGCTGGTAGCAGACTTTGAAGGAGGCTTGAAAGGCACCTACATCCCCAGTTCCTACAGTTAAAAACTGGGTTGTGGTGTCATGCATATAGGACTGAATGGACATTTTATCCCCACCAGAAGAGATACTTGACTAGTCTTTTAACCTGTGTAAATGAAATACTATCTACATCCCTGTACATTTGGCAAACATTTTTGCTAATTAAAAAGCCTCCGGTGTCATGGAATATTACTCTCAAAGTGACAAAACTGATGAAAGCTCTCTGTGAGCTTACTTTTCTCACTTAGAAGGTAATTTTTTACCTGGTAGATGGCAGTGACTTCAACTTGCAAAGCCAAGTGTTTATCAGATTTACAAGGATAAGACAATGCTGCTCACTTATTGAAGATTGTGCTCTAAATTGAAGTCTGAATTCTGATCAATAAACTGTATGTCCTAATCGTTTGTTTTGCATATCCATTCTGAGATATTCCTCTCCTTACACTTGGTGTCAAAAGGTATTGTTTTTGGAAAAGACAAAAGCCTTCAGAAAGTCCACACAACCTTCTCATTTGATGCCATTGATTGGGATGCATGTTATTAAGAAGGCAATACAAGTGCATTTTATATTACTAACTCAAAAATTGCTTAATACTAAAAACATTGTCAAGGTTCACTCTTTTTGAAACAAACCTATTTCCATCTCTTGCTTCAGGTATATTTTCATCATGAAGCCTCAAAACAGATTCACAGTCTAACACACATGAATTTATTGTTTATTATTTGGATTTCACTTCCAGAATGTTTCAGACTCATTGTTCAATAACTTATTTCAAAGTAGTTAATATTTTGTAATTTTAATCCATTCACCTCCCATTAGAGCTCAGAGTCTTTTCTGCAGTATTTTTCTCTTGCACCAATTTGTTGTTTGTTTTTTCAGGAGGCCCATTTTTATTCTTATGTTGGTCATTTTGCATTGGCTTTTGTATCTAGGGAGCTCTGTCATTGTAATTAACTACAATGTCAGAGAACAGCATTTATACATTACAGATTGTCAGGCCTGCCAACCAGGGGAGAAGCAGGGGCAAAGGGGTAATTGCCCCCAGGGCCCAACATTTCAAAGGGGCCCAGAGCTACAGCCACCACCATGGCCAAAGCTACAGGCCTCTTTGAAACACCACAGCGCTCTGTGCACTGCTTTACAGGTGCCTGAGAGGGAGTGTGGTGGTAGGCCAGACTGACTGCCCAAGTCCCACCCCCTCCACTTTTGCCTCTGCCCCTTCTGGGGGTGGAGAGCTGGGGCTCCCCACCCATCTTTCCCCATGGCATCTTTTGGTGCCACTGCAGATTTTGATATAAAGTGGTTAGTAAGGGAACTGGCTCATAGCCTAGTCTGTTAATACTATCTTTAGAGACAAAAATCTTAGGAAGCTAAAAGCTAGAAGAATTTTCCTATTCTTATATTAAGGAACAAAATACCACGAGTGAGACTCCTACAAAATATTTTCAGAGAAGCAGAATTACTGTAAGTGACTTTTTTATATAATGAGGAAATATAGCTGAAAGTGTTAGGGTCTTTCAAAACAGTAGCATCAGCTACTGTACAGTAACAGTAGCTTTAACATTAGTTGTGTATTCTGTACCTGTATTTGGGAACAGACAGAAATACAAAATGTGTCAACAAACAAATATGACAGTTCTTTTAAAGCATAAATTGCTGGAGATAGGACAAACATGGTCATACTCATTAATACTTAAGTACACTAGAATGATGTAGAAGTTCATTAGAAAGAATATGTACATTAACATTGGTTTTCAGAATGATAAATTACTGTAGACAAAGTCTGCTATTAAAGTAACCTTATATCCCTTAATTTGCTATGAAGGTTTACTTCACAAAGAATAAATATCATTGCATTATTTTCAGTCAAGTATGTTCTTTTATGAAGAAAATGCTGTTGCGTTGTTTGCCAAAGTAGAACAGATAAAAATGATAATAAACTCTTACCTTTAGTTCAATGGCCTGCTTTTCTGTTTCTCCTAATAAAAGAATTGTTAAGTACCATAGGAATGTTTTGTGAGAGAGACATTTGTAAGCTGAACACTCACATACATATAAGAGTGTATACATTCTCTGTGTATCAAGGCAATAAAATATTTAACTTTTTTTTTCCAGAGGAAGCAAAGATAAGATTTTTGTTGTTAAGATTAATCCTTATATGCCTGATAAACTGATAACTGCTGGAATTAAACACATGAAATTCTGGCGTAGAGCAGGTAAGGAAAGACATGTTTTTCTTGTGTTTCTAACTGCAGCATTTTCTATTCAATCTAAGATAGTAATTGTTATATATTCTATAATTTTGTCACATGTATATGTGTTAATAGGTTACCACCTTCTAATTCTAGTTAATAATACAAATAATTTCTTTTAAGATAGTGACAAAGATCACCTGCTAGGTCTCTGTGGAAGCTAGTAGAGCATACAGGAAAACGTAATGCCTGCTGGGGAGAGATTAGTTTTTTATGAATACTAACTATGCCATTAATAGTCACGATTCAAGTCAATAGTTGCATCATAAAGCCCTGCTCTGCCATGGTTGCTTGGTGGCACTCATTCTAAGTTTCAGGATCCTTAGCTGTCACATCTCTTGGATGGAGACCCATGGGTCTTTCTCTCCTGACCAGGGTTTTTTCCAGACTACACAGTTCCCTGCTTATACTGTGAAAGTCCCAGCAAGCCAGGCTGCCTAAACAGGCCAGCATCTGCACTCTGGGTCTCTAAGGGCTATGAATAACAGCGTAATTAGCAGTAGTTATACATTACTACGTAGCTCTTTATAAGCAAGCATATTTATTCTTAAGGTGCAAGTATTACAGCAAAAACCTATTAAAAACAATAAAAGAGCCTACATGTGTGTTGTTAAACTTAGTAGATGCCACCCATCTGTCTTATAGGGCCTCAGTAGTCCAAAGCCCTTCAAAGCCTTCCCAGAAGGAATTGGAGCCCCCTTCAATAGAAGGTCCTGTCTGTTTCTTAGATCAGAAAGAAAGGCCTTGAGTCAGTTTAAATTCTGGCTCTTTATCTCAGTGTCTTTTGTTTGTTTGTTGGTCTCTATGGAATCTAGTTTGAGCTAATATTTGCGAGCCTCCCTAGCAGATGTTATGTGCTGTGTCTCTGGGGAGTTTACAACCTGTATGATTTGCCTTAACTGCAGCCTGTTTTAGTTCCTTTGGGAGGCTTTCCCCACAGAATAGAACAGTCATACATAAATCATTCATTTCAAACAGTGGACCTCAAACATGCTGCATGGGTTACAATGTTTGTCACTTCTACCCATGAAGGAGTCACATAAGCTGTGTCTACACGTGCACGCTACTTCGAAGTAGCGGCACTAACTTCGAAATAGCGCCCGTCGCGGCTACACGCGTCGGGCGCTATTTCGAAGTTAACTTCGACGTTAGGCGGCGAGACGTCGAAGTCGCTAACCTCATGAGGGGATCGGAATAGCGCCCTACTTCGACGTTCAGTAGGGACCGTGTAGACGATCCGCTTCCCGCAACGTCGAAATTGTGGGGTCCTCCATGGCAGCCATCAGCTGGGGGGTTGAGAGACGCTGTCTCTCCAGCCCGTGCAGGGCTCTATGGTCACCGTGGGCAGCAGCCCTTAGCCCAGGGCTTCTGGCTGGTGCTGCTGCAGCGGGGGATTCATGCTGCATGCACAGGGTCTGCAACTCGTTGTCGGCTCTGTGTATCTTGTGCTGTTTAGTGCAAGTGTGTCTGGGAGGGGCCCTTTAAGGGAGTGGCTGGCTGTTGAGTCCGCCCTGTGAGCCTGTCTGCAGCTGTGCCTGGCACCCTTATTTCGATGTGTGCTACTGTGGCGTGTAGACGTTCCCTCGCTGCACCTATTTCGATGTGGTGCTGCGCAACGTCGATGTTGAACATCGACGTTGCCAGCCCTGGAGGACGTGTAGACGTTGTTCATCGAAATAGCCTATTTCGATGTCGCCACATCGAAATAGGCTACTTCGATGTAGGCTTCACGTGTAGACGTAGCCATACACTGCAACCCTCAGTAATACATAAATATAATATAAGGTGTTTCAAGAGTATTTCAGGAAATAGCCATATCTATCGCAAACCTTATATATCTAAAAATATCCCATGTACAGCTCTAAGATAATATAATAACTTCCACTCAGCATATACAAGAGTTTTCAAGTGATAGCAAAAAAGGCAAGGTAATTTCAGCTCTTCAGTATTTAGTAGTAAAACACAAACATATATCAAATACATACATATATATATAATACATATATAAAATAGAGATATATTGATCTGAATCACGAAGAGATGCAATTTTAATAATGTAAGGTTCATGTGTAACAGCCACAAATAAGATTTCAGAAAAGGCTCTTGCAGTGAATATAACTACTAATTATACTTTGTGTGGCTGTCTGTGCTGAGCATGACAAGAAAAACTCAAGAAGTTGAATAATAGATGCATGTTTCATCTATTTGAAAATGTTTAATTTACAGCAATGGAACAGCGCTATCTAAATGCTATTCTGAACTCCATTGTATCAGCTCTTGAAAGGCATATGGAGCCAAAATGGTCTTTGAAATGATAACCTCCTTTGCTGAAGAAAATTACTGTGTTGACAGGACCTCCAAATACTCAGTCATCAGCAGTAGTTCTGAAAATACATTGGTTCAGGTGAATCCTTCCCATTCATTTTAAGATTTCTCCTTAAGAGCTATAGAACGTTTTACTGTGAGGACAACAGTCACCGTAATCATCTCAGTCACGGACTGCCCAAGCATTAGCCAGGTTGAACCCAGGCCACAGTAGGCTACTGCTTAATAAAGTTATTAAAATGCTGAAAGGCTGCTGCTGAGAAGATTAATTCTTGTTTGAGTAATGTCCCAGTGGGAGCTCCACTGTAAGTTCAGCGGCACACCCTGCCCTTGGGATTGGAGATCTTCACCAGTGGTGCCCGTCAGACCATACATGTGCTCCTCCCTTCTTTTGTGCCGTGAACAGGACACATACATAGTTGTGCTATCTGGCCATCCTCCAGTTCCTTCTCTTCCCCTTTTGGTCTGCGTTGGAATCCACAGTAGAGCCCAATTCTCCTTTATCCCTCATTAGAATAGTGTCTTACTGTCACTTTTAGTGTGGTTCCTTTCCTCTATCAGAAAACAAAATAGTATCACTTTTATTGTTCCCTCATCAGTTAGGTTTTCATTTCCCTGCTTTTCACCCTTCCTGACCAAGAAGCTCTTTTTCCTCACTGATATGCCAGGATCGCCCAGGTGAAAGAGGTGCATCTCTTGCTGTAATTGCCTTCTCAGTAACGGATGGCCACCCACAGTATGGTGTTTGCTGTCTGAAAAAGGAACACATCCCACAAAATTGTTCCCACTGTCACAACTTCAATGCCAGGGCCAGAAAAGACTGGATCGCTTTCTTATTTCTTCTCATGTGGAATCGCTGCATCCAGCATCAAACCCAGGCCTGGACGTTTTCCCTGTGCAGCTTTTATGCTGTGCCGGCACATCCACAAACCTCATTCCCCATTTACCTCTATGATGGGGTCTGCAACTGAAATAGCGAGAAGAGCCATTTTTTTCGTATTCGGTTACATAATCAATACTTCAGGAGCCTCAATGCATGTGAATACGAGACAGTCCTTAATAAATATATTAAAAATAATAAATTACATCAAACTGCACTTTTTGTAACCCCTATTTTTAGAACAGCGCACAAGGATTTGTACCAGTTAAAAAGCTGTTACCCCCATCCCCAAGATTTACCACTCATCCCGCAAACCTGCCACCATCTCCAGGCTTAACCCCTTCAGCCCCAGACCACACACCCCCTTCTCCAGGTTTAACCTGCCTCAGAACATGAGCTACATGTGCTGCCACTGCTCCTTCATGTCTGCCTCCCCACCTCCACTTCTTCCCATGCCGCTGCCTCATCAACGCAGCTCTGGCAGGCTCAGCTGCCCCTCCGACTGCTCTCCTGCAGGCTTTCCCCACATCCATGGTGGGCTGCTACCTACTGCACAGGCTTTCTCCTCCAGGGCTCCCTGCCCTGCTGACTGATGTCTGCAGGGATCCCTGCTGCAGCTGACTGCTCAGCAGCTCTGGAGCTGCCACTGCTTACACAAAAAAACTAAATTCAGTTGGTTTTAACAGTGGGAACAATCTGGCCGTTAAAACAACTGAATTTAGTTTTTTTGTTTAAGCAGTGGCAGCCTCTGGAGCCACAAGAGGAGTCAGTGGCAGCAGCGCTCAGAGCCACAAGTGGGTCCTCAAAGAGCCGCATGCAGCTCCAAAACCATGGGTTGCCAGCCTCTGCTGAAAAGGATGTCATCTCCTTCTCACTAACAAGAAGAAACGGATTCTCTCTTCTCACTCTGAAGCACAGCTCACCAGAACACCTTCCCTTCTGAGGTCAGTTGTCTCAATATCATCTGAGGGGCTCTGTTTGGGTACTTCCAGGACTAGCATGAAACTGCAGTTGCAGGATCCTTGCCAGACAGACTTACAGCTACCATCTCTGGGCTCCGGGGACCAAGACAGACTTCAAGAGCTATGGCACTGACCAAACCAAAGCCAGCAGTACTCTTCTCAGCACAGCAGAAGCACTTGACACAGATCAAATCCTGAGCACCACAAAGAGTGCCAGCACCAACCAGCTCCTGGGCACGGACAAAGCTGCAGGCGCTGAACAAGTCTTCAGCACCATCTGCTGGTCATTTTGGAGAATGGATCTCTCCTTGGGCAGCAAGTCATTCATGGGTACTGATGCTCCTTCCTCTTTCCCAGAAACAGGTGTGAAGTAAAGACCTGCTTTTATCTGCCATCCTGAGTCACGTCTGTGCAGATATATCTTCCCCCCATTTCCACCACCCTCTCTGTAATTGTAACATTCCTCCCCTTGTCTCCTGAGAATGGCAGCCGCTTCCCCAATGAGGAGGAGGAGGAGGAGGAGGAAGAGGAGAGTGCACTCCATTGCATACTATTATTCAAGACAGGACTCAACAATTTCCTCTACATATTCTCATTATTCTAAGTCCACATCCAGATGATAATACTGGTATGGAGTACTCTGTCTGTAACTGTGCATTCCATTCCCTCTACATTAGCCGTATGGGGACCCAGGGGTCATGTACAGGGCACAATTAGGGAAGCCTCCCATGGATCAAAGCCAGAGACCTACACCTCTCCTTCTTCCTATTGATCTCTCAAACACCAGAGGTGGAACCTCTCATATTACTGGATGAGGAGGAGGAAGCTCCACCAACATTATATTTGTTTTCTTCCCTCAGTGAGGCTGCCATTCCACTACACTCTACTGCTGCTTCTGAATTCAGGCACATTCAAAAACTATTACGCAAGATTGCAGTCTCCCTCCTGATTCCTTTGAAGGAAGAAAACAATCATCAGCATAAATTGCTTGATGTCCTACAAACATCTGCCTCTAAAATTGCCCTACGGATCAGCAAGGTTCTTTTCAGTTCTGAACAAGTGTTCTGGCAGACCACAGCATCCCGCAGACAAGCAGACCAAAATAATATGATCCTGCAAAATTTATGGAGTTTGTTTTCTGACATCCCACCCTAAATCCTCTAGTAGTTAATGTGGTGCAAAAGAAAGGGCAACAACTGTCCACTTTGATCTATCCAGCAGGGCAGACACTGTAAATACTTAGGTTTATTTGTACACGTGACTTATTCATTTGCCACACTCCAATTTTATCTAATTAGCAGGCTCTTATGACCAAGTACAACTACCTCAAATACTACAGAATAGAAAGAGTCTGCTACTACCTTCTTGAATCCAAGAAAGAACAATTCTAGGTGCTTATATCTGAGAGACACCTCTTGGCCTGTACAGCCCAAGAAGGCTGTACAGATATGACCACCCACTTTATTGCTACTTCCATGATCATGAGGTTTGCGTCATGGCTATACCTCTTGTGCTTTCCAAAGGAGGTGCAAACAACAGTTGAAGACTGACCTTTGGAGGGGCTCCAACTATTCACAGATCATAAGGTTGATTTCTTACACTCCTTTTAATACTCCCAAGCTGCTGTCCACTCCCTCAGTATCCTCTGCAATCCTGGCCACCAGAGTACACTACTCGGTGGCACTGTGACACTCAAAGCCTATAACAAAAGCCCCTTATCAGATGTAGATAGATCACTCCTCAAGGAGCTACCTCTTACACACCTGCAGCCAAACAACAATTTTGAAGATGTGGGCAACCCTCAAAAAGCCTTCCTCTTTTCCAGTCATATCAAGCATCTTCAACATCCAACCAGTTTGGTGACTGATTAGCTCTTTTCTTTCTATCATGGAGGCTAAGCACCTGTGGCTATGTCTACACTACAGCATAAAGTTGATTTTAAGGCACTTAGATTGATTTTACAGCGTGACTGTCTTCACTGCAAATACCATTAGGTCAATTTTAAGGAGCGCTAAAGTCAACATTCTTGCATCAACCATTCGATGAAGCTTAACACCAAATTCAAATTTAAAAGATCAGATTAAAGCTAGTGTGGAAACAGCCTTACTTTAAATTGATCTTATTGGCATCCAGAGGTGCCCCACAGGCAGCCCACAGTGCCCTACCTGTGCATGTTCTGTCTGCTTCCATCTCCTCTGCTCTCCAGGTGTTCAGGAAATAGGAAACAGGAAGCCTGGCATTTAGAATTAATTTCTTTATGATCAGCGTGGCCATCATATCTAGCCATGAAAGAGAGGCCCAGCATGGAGCCATCAGGAAATCCACAGTCTGCCCCACCACACCATGTGGCTGCTTGACTGTTGGGACCAGACAGTGGCACATCAGACAGTGGGGTGTCATGTCCTGCCCTGCATGGGGTGAAGGCTTCTTCCCTGCACAGGAAGTAGCAGGAGAGGTTGAGAAAGTTCTTTTCTATGCTTCACATTTGTGTGGGGCACCTCCAAGGCACCATGAAGTCAGGGGTCTAGCCCCCACTGTACCATGTGGCTAACACCCTGCACCAGCACCATGTGGCTGGTGGGCCAGCCCTGGCCCCACCACGCTGTGGAGAGGGTCATGCTTGTAGGAGTGACTGAGAAAGTTCTTTTCTGTGCTTCACATTTGTACAGGGCAGGCCTCCACCCCCACAGGTGCCATGCAGCTGCCATGCTAGCCCCTGCCTCACCACACCACATGGCTAGCCCTTGCCCCACCACAACATATGCCCGCTGTGCAGCGTGGACCACGCTTCTAGACAGCGGCATGTCCTGGCCTGCATGGAGTGAACACTTCTGTGCTCCACATTTCCTGATGGCTCACCGAGCACTGGGGGGCTGGTTCCCCACACAGCAAAGATTTTTGGGGGCTGGCTGGCCCTTGGAAGGTGACACGTGCAGGTGGGGTTGGCTCCTCTGGTGGGAAGTATTTTCAGGGGCTGTTGCCTGAGGGATGGCTAATAAGACACCAGGTGACTGTGCCATGTCAACAGGAGACTCAGCTCATCCCTGCCAGCTTAGTTGGAGGGCTGACACCTCCAGCGAGGTACACAAGTAATAGAACAATGTCAACAGGTTACAGAGGGCATGGGGGGCTAGCCCTACAGAGGACAGGTGAATTTTCTGGGCTGGCCTCCCCGCCTAATAAAAAGCCAGGGGACTGCACCATGTCAAAAGGAGCCTCAGCTTACCCTGCCAGTTTAGTTGGGGGTCCGGCCCCCAGGCACTCTTATTTTTGGGGCTGATCCCCTCACCTAGGCACACAAGTGATAGAGCAAGGTCAACTGTTACATGGGGGCTAGTGCCACAGAGGGCAGCATGAATTTTCTGGGCACCCCCCCACCAGTAAGAAACCAGGTGACTGGACCATATTAACAGGAGTCTCACCTCACCCCTGCCAGCTTAGTAGGGGACAAGCCCCTGGCCACACCTATTTTTGGGGCTGCCTCACTCACGCCCCTGTTTATGCTCACCACTCCAGAACTCTCCCTTCCCAAAGTGTGTAGCTTGGGGGAGGCACAATCTCAGCGATGGCCTGTTTGCTGCATTTTAACCAGGGAAAATTGAGGTACCTGTTGATATGATTCCCTCCCTTCCTTTTTGCCTGTGATCTGTTATTAATCCGTGGTTATCGTAAACATGTGGAATTGAAGATTCCTGCCTTGTGAAAGGTGTTCTTTCATCGAGGAAACACCAAGGTACCTGTTGACATGTCACAGTCAGCTGGAGCATATGTGCTGTAGCCTGTGGGATTGACAGTTCCCTGCCATGCTGCCTTCTGAAAGTTGTTCTTTCACTGGGGTGGGGGGCGGGTGGTGGAACTGAGATACCTGTTGACATGATTCTCTCTCTACCTTTCTGCGTGTGATCTGTTTTTAATCCACTGTTATTGTAAACATGTGGGATTGAAGGTTCCCTGCCTTGTGAAAGATGTTTTTTCACCAGGGGAACTTTGAGGTGACTGTTGATATGGCACAGTCAACTGTGTGCTCACAGAGCACATTTTCGAAGAGTGCTTCAGCTTCTGAAGCCCACCACCTGTTTGGCTTTCTTTCCCTTGGGATTCCCTACTTTTCTTCTCCATGAATGATGTTGTCTTTCGCTGTTCACATGGATCCAGATTCTTTCAGTGTTTGGTGTTCTTTCACTGGTGGAAAACTGTTTGTGCAACCTGTTCACAGTCATGGTTTTCTTTCCCCTGGGATTCCCTACTTTTTCTTTCTTTCCTTCTGAAAAATGGCCATTTACTTTCCATGGGAGGAGAATGAGGGCACTGTGGTCTGGGAAGATGGCAGTGAGTGCTCTCAGGACACATTTGTTGTTAAGGTCTGTAACGTGGACAACTCAAACAATTTCTCTCATCGGGGAAAGAGACTTCTGAAAAATGGCCATTTGTTTTCAAAGGAGGAGAATGAGGGAAATGAAATGTGGGAAGATGACATCACACAACCACAACCACTTGCAGGGCGTTTTTTTCCCATAGAGCACCAGCAAAAAGCCCAGAATGCAATGGGACTAAGGGATAGGTTCCCACAATTCACTGCTGCAGCAGTCTAACTTTGGCAATTTAGTGGGGGCACACTAAGTTGATTTTGTGGGGAGGTGTGGATACTCAGCTTCAGTTTTATAAAATCCAGTGTTACAAAGTTGAGTCTAATAAATTCGACTTGATTTCACAGTGTGGATGTAGCCCCAGGCATATGGGTTCTAGAGGTCTAGTATCTAAGGATATTCCATACCTTCATATCCAGCCCCTCCCACCTCCTTCTCCATCCCTCTTCAAGGACGTTTCTCATAAATCCATTGTATGAGAATAAATAAATCATCTGAAGCTAGGAGCCATAGAACTGGTCCTTTCCCAATACAAAGGAGAGGGTTTCCACTCCCATTTTTTTTCTGATCCAGAAGAAATCTGGTGGCTGATGGCCAATCCTGGACCTTCAAAAATTTAAACAAATTTGCCAAACTGCAACATTTCAGGAAGGTTATCTTCTCCACCATTATCCCAGCTCTGGAACAGGCGGGCTGGTTCTTTGCCCTTGACCTATGCGATGCATATTTCTCTTTCATGATACACCAGACCCACAGATAGTTTCCCATTTGCCATGGGTTCCAACCATTATCGATACATGGTACTTGCCTTTAGGACTATCAAAAAAGCCTCTTGTGTGTGCTCACAAGTCCTTGTGGTAGTTCTTCTTACCTAAGTAAATAATGGCCATCATCTTTCCATAACTGAACAACTGTCTTCTCAAGGTTTCATCCAAAGATGATATGCTTTGCACTGTCTGCATCTCAGTGGACCTTTTTACAAATCTAGGCCTATGCATGAACTTGGAGAAGTCTGCTTTAACACCCATCCAAAACCTGGAATTCATTGGTCCACAACTAGATGCCATACATTCCAGATCCTTTCTTCTACCTGTCAGATTCTTGACTATTGTGGATCTTGTATCCAAGGTATGAGCCTGTCCTCAGTTCTCTGCCAGAATGTATCATCAGCTACTAGGACACATGACAACCACCATGTTCATGGCAAAGCACAAATGGTTACACGTTATATCTTCAGGTGTTGCTCCATACAACATATATCTTTCACTGACACAGCACCCACAAAGATCTAGTAAACACTGTTCAAGAACATGTGTGTCAGATTTCCTTTCCTTTTGCTGGCACCGTCTATGATTCTAACAACTGGCTCCTTTTTCATCATTTAGAGGGTGTACCTTCATAGTCATACAGTGCAGGGCAGCAGGTTTTTAATCAAATCCACCTTGTTGATATTTCCCCCCACTGAGTGCACGTTGCAGCATCCAAATCATGATAGACAATATAGTTTGCATTTTTACATCAATGGGCAAGGCAGAGCAAGGTCCCTCTCTTTATACTTGGAGGCACTGAAGTTAGAGATCTGAGGTGTCCAACATAACATCACCATCTCAGCCACCTACCTCTTTGGATAGTGAACTCATTGAGCAGAAGATTCTCCTGTAATCACAGTTGAGAACTGGATACATGAATCCTTCATCTCATCTTCAGCCACTGTGGATTCCCCAACCTAGATTTTTTGCCACACCCCAAAATGCCCAGTACCCTCAGTTCTGCTCAAGAGTGGGACTGGGACATGGATCTCTGCAAGATGCATTCCTCATCATGTGGGATGCACCACTGCTCTATATCTTCCCTCTTTTCCTCTTTTTCTTCTGCATACTTTACAAGAATTAGGGGATTGAGCCATGTTATTCATATAGCTCCAACCTGTCCATGGCAGGTCTGGTGTACTTATCTCTTTTGCATGATAGTATGCTGACTGATCTCCCTCCATCCAAATCCATGACACGTTTCACAGTTTGCAGGTTACAGCCTCACTCGCAATCCACATATACACCACCATGAAGCCTGTCTCCATCTTGGTTCTGGGATTTGGAAATAATCCATTCTGATGCAGTTAGACAGATAGTCTTGAATAGCAGATGTGGCATGACTAGATGAATTTAACTTCACAAATGGACTAAGTTCCAATGCTGGTGTGAAACCCATCAAGTGAATGCAAAAAGGTGCTACACTACTGCTTATCCTACAGTATATTTTACATCTTAAATGATCAAGGGTATCTGCGAGCTCCCTTCCTATGCATTTGCCAGTCATTGCCACTTTTCACTACAACATAGACAGCCATCCTATCTTCACACATTCACTGACAAAATATTTCCTGAAGAGTCTTCAAAATATTTATCCCTGAATGCAGGATCTGACCCCGGGTTCTTATTCTCACTCTTGCTAGATTTCCATTTGAACCAATGGCAATGTATTTCTATGCTTGCTTATCAGTGACAACCACCTTTCTTGTCCCTATCACTTCTGTCTGATGGTTGGCAAAATTGGACCCTTATGCCATATCTCCCTACACACTTTTTCATTAACAGTGCACATGGTGGCAGTATCATGTAGATGGTGTAGAGACAGTAATAGTTAAGATGATTTATAGTGAATATAAGCAGTGAGCTATAGGTCAGTCCTGTTATATTCAAGTCAATATCCACTGTTGAAACTAGAGCTGGAACCAGTGGACCTGAGACCACATGATATTGGAAGTGTTTGGAGGGAAATCTTAATCAGTGTCAAGTGCTGGCAAATAGATCTAGAGGCTTTGTTGCTGAAGATATAGCACGGTACTTTGACAATATAAAGGCCCTAATTCTTAGTCTGTTAGGTGGCATTGTTGTCTCCAGTTTGAAATTACTCTGAGACTTTTGTGAAAAATCATATCAGATTTTCATTGTCAGACAGGTCACGAGATACTGGAAATTGGCATCCTGACATACAGAAACGATGTCATTTACATTTTAGATGCTTTTAAAATATATTGGTAATAACATTTCTGTCACTTGTAGGCCAGTGTGGGATACCATACCAATGCACATTTTAAAGCTGAAGTTCTGAAATGACTTTCCTCCAAAATTATAATGTGAAAAGAATGTGCTGATAGGGTTTTAAGTTTTTACATCAGAGAAAAATGGTCATTCCAAACTTATTCCATCAAAATCTTCATACCATGCAATCATAGAGAATTAGTCTGTATTTAGGCTGTCTGTCTCTCACTCCCTCTCTCATGCACACGTGTGAAGACATTCCCTCTGATATATCTGTATGTAAGTTTACATGTGTGTGTATAAATTCAAGTTGTGATTCAAATAGCATGTAAAATTAATTTCTACAAATTAGATGCGGTCTTTTTTCTTCAAAGGTGCCAAAAAGTCGGGGTGGGTTAGAAGCAATGATTTAAGAAGAACCATCAATGTATGTTTATTTTAAGGCTAGAGGAAAACAGATTTATTATTCTGGATAGATTGCCCTGTACATTCTTTTGATCTTAATAGTTATCCAAGCATTTGATTGTATGTTTTTATTCTAAACCAGGGGGAGGACTGATTGGGAGAAAAGGCTGCATAGGTGCAATGGGAAAAAGTGATACAATGATGTGTGTGGTATATGGCTGGACTGAAGAGATGGCATTCTCTGGAACTTCCACGGGTGATGTGTGTATCTGGAGAGATTTGTTTCTCATCAAAACTGTCAAAGCACATGATGGTCCAGTATTTAGCATGCATGCATTAGAGAAAGTAAGTGAATAATTTGGATTTTAAATGACACATAGTTTAGATTAATAAGAATCTCTTTGTGGCTTGGCCTAACATGAATGCAGTGTATTACCATAGAATTGGAGTTCAGGATTTTAGATGCTCTCCGAACTCTCAAGTCAGCAGGAAGAGAGAGCGCTGCATTTCGCTAGTAGGAGTATGTGCATTGTGTCATTATATTACAGTGACTTCTCTCAGGGTGTGTCTACACTTGCATTCCTCTTTCGAAAGAGACATGCAAATGAAGGAAATCAAAAATGCAAATGAGGTGCAGATTTGTGTATCTGGCACCTCATTTGCATATTCCTATTTTGAAAGAGCCTCTTTTGAAAGAAGAAAAGCAGTGTAGACGCTGCTCCTTTGAAAGTAAACCCTGTCTTCGAAAGAGTACTTGTTCTCTTGAGTGTGTCATTACTTGGGACTTTAAAAAGCAGACTAGACAAAGCACTAATAATGCATGATAGAGTATTATACAGTGTTGGCAGAAAGGGAAGATCTTTTCCATCTCTAATTTCAGTGATTCTGTGATTTTACAGCTACAGTATTATGTACTAAATGTATCAGAGAGGTAGCCATTAGTCTATAAGGTGCCGCAAGACTTTTTGTTGTTCTCTCTGTACTAAATGTAGTTAGTATTGGCATAAGTATTATAAAAGTAAAGATAATCTTTTTAAAAAAATACTAAATTATCTACTGATGACAGTCTATGAACTAATCCTATTATACTTTTTGGGACAGGGATTTGTAACTGGTGGAAAAGATGGGGTAGTGGCTCTCTGGGATGACACCTTTGAACGCTGTCTCAAAACCTATGCCATCAAACGAGCTGCTTTGGCCCCTGGCTCTAAAGGTGATTTTACAGTACATCAAACCTCTCTATTTTATTTTGCCTTTAAACAGTGTCTTTAGTAAGCTTTTTCTTCTAAGTTATCAAGTTTTCTGGGAGTACAAATTGAAAAGAAAAAGTTATATTTAAAAACTATTGTTGATTCTATTTAAAGCAGACTTCTACTCTGAAAAATGACTAAGTAAAAATAGCATTTTCTAGCTTCACCATATATCCTTCATTTGTGTATTCTGTCTTATCTGTGTTCTTTAATGATGATAATGATGCTTTTTATGCTTGTTAGGATTAGGACCAATCCATCCATGAAGCAGTGAATGTGTATAATAAAAACAGAAATTTTTACTAAGTCTCATTCAGTTTCTCCAGATCTGAAGAAGTGAGTCTGTCCCACAAAAGCTCATCACCTAATAAATTATTTTAAGTTGCTATGCAACTGATTCTTTGTTTTGCTAGGTTACAGACTAACACAGCTGCCTCTCTGTTACTATTCAGTTTCACTTGTTCACATCCAGGATGGAAAACTTGTTGTATAGAATCTTACTAGTGAGAATACATCAGAAACGAAGACTCTAGTTTAACACTGATCAGAAGTTGAGTTTGCAAGACTAATCAAGAAGGGAAAATACTTTTATGTGTGAACTGAACATATTTGTAAGTCATTGAGGATGAACACTTACTACAATTATGACATTTTGAATATGAGCCACAGAGATCAATGACAATATTACATTTGTCCTGAAAGATATTATAGCCTTAGCCTAGTGCCAATTTATGGTCTGAAGAGAAAATCTGTGCATCCTTATAGAGGCAGCTCTGCAGCCAGAGAGAGCCTCATCAGACCTGTTTCCAAGCACCTCTTCCTTGGCATATAGTGCTCCCTCACTGAGCTGTACACTGGCACCATCCCAGGACACGGGGCCTCAGTAACATGCCCATGCGTCAACCATTCAGAGCTCAAGAAGGCACAAGTCCCAGTCCTCCGTGTCTATTAAGAAGAAGAGGCATGAGTGGGGTAGGTCCACTGTCTCCAAGTGCAAGGAGAAGGTGCTGGTGGGACCTGGAGCAAGGCGAACCAGCACATTCGCAGCATTCAGCTGAACACGTGTCAGCTCCTGTGAGATAGTCAAGTCCACACCCTCAGTTGTCTCCTGCCAGCGATAGGGATCTCCATCTCTCTTCCACCCTGAGCAGGTCTTTAGAGCGGTTTAGATGCTGCAGCAAGTCATGCATCATTTTCATTGCCTAGGAGGGAGTCCTCACCTAGTCATGTAGCCCCCATCTCGTGGCAAGCCTGCCATGCTGTCCAGATCCTCAATGCTGGCTCTCAACACTGTTCGAATGACACTGCACTGGACACCTTCATAATGTGCTGTGCTCACACAAACACCGGCAGGCACAGCTCCTCCATGGTCATCAGCGCTGGAGACTTGAAAGTCAGAGTCAGACTCCTTTCAATAGAGTATCAGCAGGACTAGGAGTGCGAGATCCTCCTCCTAGAGAAGACTGCTCCACATCTGCGAGGTGGCCAACCTAGTGGCAGCCAACTCTGCAGTGGCCATTATGGACTCCGTGAGCTTACCATGTAAGCCGGGGCAGTTCATTCAATACCATTCGAGGCTGCCCATAGTCATCTTGGCATTGTTTGTACCTTAAGTACTGAGAGTGGTCCTATCAGCATCTCTAGGAGCACCTCCACTGGAACTGTCATCAGCACCAAGAGCAATGGCATCGACTGTGCCATCTGCTGGACTACCAATGTAAAGGACTCCAGCACCAGTACCGATTGTCACCAGTGCCAACGTCCCATTGTTTACCCCCATCCAAAGTATCGATTCCGCTAGCACCAATTCCCGTCTTTCTGGTGCTGACTCTGTGCACTATGCCACCAATACCAGCGCTGGGACCTTATTCACAGGGGTTTGGACTCAGAGATCCCTCAGGAGCTGAGGACATGGATTACCCTTCCCAGAGTGGGTTACCATCATCCTTCTTGCCAGATGAGGCACTGGCCAGCACTTCTACCTCTCCTGTCCTGGAGGACAATAAAACCCTGCAACAGCTTCTATGTAGCCTGGCCCACGGATTGGGTGTCCAGGCCAAAGAGGTAGTGGGGGGGGACTGACCCCATGGTAGACATACCGTCTTTGTCTGCCCCAATTCATGTGGCCATATCCTTTATCAAGAGCATAGCTGATGTGGCAAAGACTGTATGGCAGACCCTAGCCTCAGCACCTCCTACAGCTAAGTACAATGAGAGGAGTTACTTCACATCATCATCTGTTCATGAGTACTTGCATGCCCATCCACCTCCTGATTCTTTGGTGGTCAATGCAGCAAATGACAGGGAGCGACCGTGATATCAGGAGTCCTTCCCTAAAAGTAGAGACACCAAACGTTTTGATCTTTATGGGAGGAAGGTTTATTCCACTGGTGCCTACAGCTGAGGATTTTAAATCAACAAGCCTTAGTTCGTAGGTACTTACACTATAATACATCGTACTCTCTGTGAAGTTCTCTGAACTCATCCTGCAGGACTCCAAGACAGAGTTTGTGGCCCTGGTGGACGAGGACAGGTTGATCTTGAGGGCATCCCCACAAATGTCCTTGGATGCTGCAGATGCAGCTACAAGAGTCATGGCTTCCAGCATATCTCTGAGGAGAAGGGCTTGGCTGCAGGTTTTGGGCCTTCCTTAAGAGGTCCAGCAAACAATTTGAGACCTCCTATTCAAAGGCCCATCCCTCTTCTCCAAAAAGATGGACAAGAGGCTCCATACTATAAAGGACTGGAAGGCAACCTGGAGGTCCATGGGCCTTCATATGCTTGCCACCCAACACAGGCATTTTGCATGTCATCTACCACCTTACCCGTACCATCAGCAGCCTAGGGAACCCCAAAGTTAGAGGAGTAGGCATGGACAGGGCTCTGGCCACCAGGAGCCTTCCTTATTCCCCAAAGAGGCCTTTTGAAGGTGCAGTCAAGAACGTCATACCATTTCCTTATCTGGATCCTTCCTGCCCTACTTTTTTTATTCTGCCTGTCCCCTTTTTACCATGCTTGGTCATAACTAACATCAAAGGATTTCCTTGTGGTTTGTATCATACATTAAGGAGTTCTATAAGCTGGCAGGGGTCCTCCACCATGTATTTGAGCTCTCTGCACAAGGGCCAAGGCTTCATCAACAGTCTTCCTGGCTCATGTTTCCGTTCAGGAGATTTGTAAGACAGCCATCTGGTCCTTTGTTCATAACTTTGCTGCCCACTCTGCAATCACTCAGTAGGCAAGAGATCAAAACAAAAATCAGTCAAGTAGCACTTTAAAGACTAGCAAAATAATTTATTAGGTGAGCTTTCATGGGATAGGCCCACTTCTTCAGACCTGTCTGTCCCATGAAAGCTCACCTAATAAATTATTTTGCTAGTCTTTAAAGTGCTACTTGACTGCTTTTTGTTTTGATAGTATATAAACTAGCATGGCTCCCTCTCTGTTACTAGGCAAGAGATGATAATGTTGTCGCTAGAGCAATGCTCCATTTGTTTCAGAAGTCTGACCCCGCCACCTAATGTCAGCTTGGTATTCACCTAACTTGGAATGCACATGAAAAATCACTTGAAGAATTAAAAATGATTACTTAACCTCTGTAACTTGTTCTTCGAGATATGTTGTTCATGTCCATTACAAAACCCTCCCACCTTCCCCTCTGTTCTAGTAGCTGGCAAAAAAATGAACTGAGTGGGAGAGGGGGGTTGGTGGTGCCAATATTGGACACCATAAAGGTGCCACTCCAGGGTGTGCCACACCAACCCAATGGCTGCCTACTAGAGGAAAAATCTTCTAGCAACCAGTCACTCATGCACACATGAACCTAACTTGGAATGGACATGAACAACACAGCTTGAAGAACATTTACAGGGGTAAGTAACCATCTTTTCCTATAAACTCTGTATAGTGTCATCACCCCTCCTGAGTCAGCAGGTTGATTTGGAACTAATCATTGCTTCCACAGACCTCAAGGGACTACTATGCTATAGAAATGAGGATAGATTTTTTTCTTTAAATGAGAGTTTCCACTCTGAAAATACTAAATATGGCACCAGAGTATTCTGTATTTAATCTTCCTATTTGTTTTGCCTTGTATTAGAAAAGAGGTGAAGGGGAGAATACTCTCTTTCCAAGTAAAGGTTTAATGCTTTGGTTTGTTTTCATGTGAGCATGTGTGAATATTGAAATGTCTTCAGGCTTGTTGTTTCTTCAGATTTCTGCCATTTGCTGGCTGATGCTGGTTCTCATATACAGTGTTCCATGTGTGATATTTTGTAGATTTCTCTGTCCTCCCTAAAAAACTGAATCTTCTGTTTTTATCTTACATCATTAGACAGTCAAAAGGGTGACTCTCCATTTCCTTATTAAACTTCTGTTGTTATGGTTAAAATAGCAGTGTAACATATATTACTGATGTGCTCCACTCTAAATTTAATAGAAATGTGCATACAGCTATGATGCTGTCTATCTCACTGAGGTTTGTAGTATGTTTATTAAATAGCTATGTTAACTTTCTCCACCTTATTTGAACCTCAAGGAGAGTCTGTTGAGCATAAAACTCATTGACAGTTGCCCCATATGACAGAGTTTTTAGGGAAGGTGTGGTAACAAAAACTGGAAGTCTGGCACAGGATAAATTATGTGGTTTCTATTGCAATAAAACAGAGCATGTTTTAAAAATTGACTAATATGGCTAAATCTCCACACCTTGAGCAAATTTCTGTAGGCAGGAAAATATGAGGACTTCTCTTCTGTTGAATATGATCTGGCAAAATGTAGGTGTAATGTATATACTTCCTAAAGTAAACTCTCGTATCTTTAAAAATTTCATGCTTTAGGTCTCCTCTTAGAAGATAATCCTTCTATACGTGCCATATCGTTAGGACATGGTCATATTTTAGTAGGAACAAAGAATGGGGAAATACTGGAAGTGGATAAAAGCGGACCAATAACTCTGCTGGTTCAGGTACATTTTAAAATATTACTGTTTGGGGTGCTCAACATCTGAGGCCTGGCGTTTGTACCTAATGATGAGAGTCTGGCCAGATCACCAGGTGGTGTAACTGTATAGCCAGTGGTAGGGGAACCTGATCCCTCCCTGCTCCACCAGATTACAGCCCAGACTCTGTGACAGACTGGCCAGATATGCAGCCTTAGGGGCCTACGCCACCATCCCTATTCACTTGACCACTTCCTACTGTCGTCACACACCTCTCCTTCTCAGTTCTGTAAAAGGGGTCATCTTATGAACTTATGATGGGGGGAGTGTGACATTAGTGGCATTTTCATTCAGTTCTGGCCCTCTGTTCCTGATCTCCACAGGGTGCTTCAGTGATTCTGCAGTGTGGTATAGTCCAGGAAGCATGGAGTTACTGTGACCTCTCTCCAGGAGTTAACCAGCATAGTACTGCTCCTGTGCTTAGTTTTCACTGACTGAGCTGAGCTGTTTCCTTTTGAGCTCTGTCTTTGCTGTGAACATTTTAAGCAGGTGCAGTAGGATGGGACCTTCAGTGCCCAGAGCAGCTCATTTGGTTCCCTGGTGTGGGGTCAGTATACCCCATCATAATTACCCATATGTTCTTGCCACACACACACACTTTCTTCCTAGAATCCACTGGACCTTGAAAGGTTGTGCAACAAGTATAATATTATACTTCAAATAGAAGTGACATAAATAATAAAACACTTTAATTGTTAATGAAGTCTGAAAACTGTTTTAAATTCAGAGATTTTAAGGGCAAAAAAGACCATTATGATAACTTAGTTTGAACTTTCTGCATAATATCCCTAATTTCTGGATGAACTAGATCTGTGGTTTTCAGCCTGTGTTTTGGGATTCCTTGATGTCTGCACATTATGCCTAAGATTTCAGAAGTAGTCCATACCTCAGTTAGAGATTTTTTAGACATTGCAGATGAAAAAAGGTTGAAAACCACTGAACTAGAACATGTATTTTTGAAAGATGTCTGCTCTTGATTTAGAGATTTCCAAGTGATGCAGAATCTGCTACATCCTTCTGTTGAGTTGTTCCATTGGTTAATTACTTCACTGTTTAACATACAGTGCCTTATTTCCAGTTTTAATTGGTGTAGCTTCAACTCCCCATAAATCTTCTCCTTATGTAGGTACCTATAAATACAATGTCACCTGTCAGCCTTCTCTTTAATATCCTGAACAGGTTGAGCTTCTTAAGTCTCTGATTGTATTGTGAGTTTTCTAGACCTAGAATCGTTCTTGTGGCTTTGTTCTTTTCTGTTCATATATACATAAAATCAATATTTAATCTGTGTATGTGAAGAGCTATTACAATGCATGAATAAGAGGTTTTTAAAACACACACCTACATGTCCCCAAACACTGTTAAAATTAACATACTAGGTGCAGAATCAAAAGAGGTATCTATCTATGTATGCACACACATATCTCTTTTGAGGCAAGCTCTGCTATTGTAATGTTTTGTTTATAGTACAGATTGAACCTCACTAGTCTGACACTCTCTGGTCCTGCAGCATTCATAATCTGGCATGATTTTATTTGGTCACACCCATGTTAAGTGGATATCTGGTTAAGTTTCATGTAGTCTTATAAAGATTGTTTACAGGCATCAGTCCTGACTCTGTGTTCTGTGCTGTTATTTAGCTATAATTAACTCCAAAATGTTTTCTAAGAGCCCAGTAAGCAGTGGTAGTGGTGGTAATGCTATTGAACAATGTTGATTTCCCATGTTTTGGGAAATTTTCTGGTTCCACACCAGTCAGGTCCTCAAGGTGCTGTACTAAAGAGGTTCTATCTGTATGTGTTTTTTGTAAGCACAAACTTAAGATAATGTATACATATTTTAAATGTTGATAAAAGGAAGTTTTTAAATACCTTTTAAAAATTGGACTTTCTTGGTAATACCATACACATTTATGGTCAGATTGTGAATTCCTAACTTAAATTAAGTCATAATTATTCACATAACTTGAGTAGTCCAGTTGATTTTAATGTGGTATCTCATGGGTTTAAACAGTTAACAATTTGACAATTTGAATTTTGTTAATTTAGGTTAACAAAAAGATTCTATAAATTATATAGTTTAGTTAATAGGGTCATTTGGGCTATTTTCTCAAACCTAATTTAATTTTATATTATGTTTATTCAGATTCTTTGCATTAGTAAGTTTTCTTTATTATCCAGTGTGGATATGCAATTCTAATTATCACTTTCTTGCTTCCTTGTATATTTTTCCCAGATTTTGGAAATGAAATTACTTGTTTGAATTTTTACAGGGTCACATGGAAGGGGAAGTTTGGGGTCTGGCTACCCATCCACATTTACCTATTTGTGCCACTGTAAGTGATGACAAAACTTTAAGAATATGGGATCTGTCTCCTAGCCACTGTATGTTAGCTGTTCGTAAGCTGAAAAAAGGTAAGATATTAGTATGAAAAGAGATTGTAAATTAATTAACACATATTAGCATTCTAAATCAAAGACAAAATGTGAAAATACAAAGTTTCTGTAGTTCAAACAGTTTCTGTGTTAAGACATTACTGGCTGTACAGATAGAAGCTGCAAGAAATATTTAAATTTAATAGTGTTTTACAAGATTATTAGCAACTAAAAGTCAGTTGAAAATAAAGGATGAAGACCTAGCAATAAACCTACCATCTTTTGTATAATATTGTGGGTATTTTTAAGCGATGGTTGATTTTATGTATATTATTATATATATTGTGAAATTTTAGCTCTTGCATGTTTTCAGATGAAATCACAGCATTAATCTTGAACCTCCTTTTTTTGTTGTTTGACATTTTCATGATGTTACATAATTTTGTGAGGTATTTTGTGATTCAAATTGGGGCAAACTGCAGGGAAGTGTATGAAAGCTGACAGAAAATATAGCTCTCTGAGGGGTGGTTGTGGTACTAATTGTAGTGGTGCTGGAGGTGGTGATGTTGATGAAGAAAATTCTTAATAAATTATATTGTGGAAATACCCAAAGGCCTAATCTGGAGAGAGGTTCCAATGTCCTACACACTGTGGAAGACAGAGTCTTTGCCCAGAGGAGTTCATAACCTCATTTAACATAAGATGCAACATGTACAGGTAACAAACAATAGAACTGTGTCTACATGTGCACAAAAATTCAAAAGAAGTGGCCCTTTTTTTGAAAGAGTGGGAGGAGCATCCACACGTGTAAACCTGCCTTTTGAAAGAAAATCAAAAGAACAGGGCGCAGACTTCGAATTCTGAACCCCAATCCCATATCAGGAAGATGTCTCCCTTTCAAAATACTAAATCGAAAGAGCACACGTGTAGATGCTCCACATTCTGCTCTTTTGAAATATGGGTCCGCCATGGCGCCGGTCAGCTGGAGTGCGGGTCCGCTCCACCCCGCAGCAGCAGGGCTCTATGGTCCCTGCGTTCCGCTGCCTTAAAGCCGCACGCATGCAGGAAACCTGAAAAGCTTCCAGCGACTGGGTGTGTGCCTGCGCACACCCAACTTGGAATAGGTGGCATTTCCTGTGGATGAAGCTACCATGGACCCAGCTGTGGTGCTGTGGCAAATCCTGGTGTCTATTGCCCATACTAGCAAACAGACAGACAAGAAGTACATTGTAGTGTTCAAGGATGACAAATTCTTGCTCACCCATCCACACCTAACTCAGTGGTGGTGGTGGATGCAGTCTGGAATAAAACAAAGTTATTTCATTCAACCCCACAAGTCAAGGCCATCAAGAAGTGGGATATTATGGACTGGAAGGTTTATTCCTCCGGCACTCTCCTTCGTGCCGCAAACTATATGACTATGGTGATGGACTATGGCTTTCAAAATTATTCTAAATTACAAGAGCTGGTCCCAGCACTGCCTGAGCATCAGTGCCGAATATTAACCAGCATTATCAAAGAAGGCCACACTATCGCCAGCATAGTCATGCAATCTGCAGTGGACATTGCTGACATGGAGGCATGGGTCACTGCATCAGTGGTTGTTGTGCACCACATGTAGTGGCTTATTCCTTAAGGGGTGCCCAAAGAGCTACAACAGAAGGTCAAAGACCTACCATTCAGCTGCCAACATCTCTTTGCAGACAAAACTGATGATGCGGTTCATTCAATGAAGGACTTCCGAACCACATTATTCACTCTTGGGATGTATACGCCCCCAGTTAAATGCGCTCACTAATCAACATAACAGCACCCTCAGGACCAATTTCAATAGTCCCATCAACAACCTCGCTTTGAACAGTCCCAAAAACCTAGATCACAGTGCCAATGGTCTGGCGGACCACACGAAGGCCAGCAACCCTCAATGCCGCAGCTTCAGCCTTTGAAGCACCAATTTTGAGGGTGTGGTTGAGAGTTGGATTCAGCATTCTCAACAGGGTATCACAGATATGCAACCATTTTACCACCATCTCCGCCCCTTCCCGCACCAGTGGGAAGCCATCACTACAAACAAATAGGTGTTGGAATTGGTGGCACAAGGATACTGCATCCCCTTCACTTCTTCGACCCCTACTTGTCCCTCTGCCCATCCCTCTTCAGCTACCGTTCTCACAAGCATCTCCTCGACCAGCAGGTTCAGCACTTCCTACGTTTGGGGACAGCTGAGCCTATGCCTGTGCAATTCTGGGGCAAGTGTTTTATTCTACCTATTTCCTCACCCAGAAGAAGAGTGGCAGATGGAGTCATATTTTGAATTTCAGACAGCTCAACAAGTACATCCTTTACAGATGTTTCAGGATGTTGACCCTTGCTATCATTATTTCAGCCCTGGAAGAGTGTGACTGGCTCTCAGCTCTCTTCCTATAGGATGCGTATTTCTGTATCACCATCTGCTCGGCTCACAGATGCTTCCTCTGTTTTACAGTGGGCAGCTCCTACTACCAATATCAGGTCCTCCCATTTGGTCTCTCCATGGCAACACAAGTGCTTTCCAAAACCCTGGCTGTGGATGACGCTCACCATCAACATCATGGGGTCATTATCTTCCACTACCTGGATGACCAACTGATAAAGGGACCATCACTCCCTGAAATGCAATCCATGGTGCACATCACCACGCGTCCCCTACTCAGCCTGGGTTTACATATCAGCTACGCAAAATCAATGCTCCACCCCACTCAGCCTCTGGAGTTCATAGGAGCACACATAGACGCCGTCACTGCCAGAGCCACCCTGCCTATCCAAAAGTTTCACACCCTGTGCAATCTCATTCAGGCAGTGTGCCTGTTGCCCACCACTGTGGTATGTACCTGCCTAGTGTTGCAGGAACATATGGCCACCACCATTCAAGTGGTCAAGCTAGCTGAGCTTCATATATGCTGCCTCCATACGTGGCTGGCCTCGTCCCAGCCAGGGACCCACTCTCCAAGACAGTAGCCATTCCTCCATGGGTCCTTACTTCTCTTCAGTGAAGGATGTGCCCGGACAATGTCCTCACCGGCATGCCCTTTCATCAGCCATCACTATCAGTCACCCTCACCACGGATGCCTCCCTCCTTGGTTGGGGAGCATGCCTCAGTCATCACACAGTGCAGGACAGATGGTCGTTCAGCAAACACATGCTTCATATCAACCTGCTGGGACTCTGACAGTCTGCTATGCCTGCAAACATTTCCAGCAGCATCTAACTGGCAGGTCAGTCCATATATTCACCGACAACACCGTTTGCATATATTACATCAACCGCCAAGGGGAAGTTCATTTCCTGTCTCTAAGTGCAGAAGCCATAAGACTGTGGACGTGGCGTATTTGGCACCAGCTCAGTCCCATGGCCACATACCTCCCCAGAGTTCTCAATGTGACGGCCAATACTCTCAGCCGTTCATTCACCAACCATCATGAATGCGAAATCAACCCAGTTGCCCTCAGTCCAGTGTTCCAGCTGTGGGCCACCCTCACATAGACCTGTTCATTACCAGGACCAACAGAAAGTGCCACCAGTACTGCTCAAGAGTGAGGCTTAGGACACACTCCCTCAGGGATGCCTTCACTGTCAAGTGAAATGTGCCACTACTGTACGCGTTCCCTCCCATTCCACTGATCTACAAAGTATTGCTCAAGGTCAGACAAAATCAAACTCACCCTATCCTACTAGCCCCGGCGTGGCCCAGACAAACCTGCTAGCCTTACCTGTTTCAGGTGTCAGTAGCAGCCCCTTATTCATTTCCTCCTCACTGCAACCTTCTGTCTCAGGACTTTGGCCACATTCTGCATCCTGATCTCCTCAGGCTGCATCGTCATGTGTGGCTCCTTCATGGCTCCAAATGCTGAAACCACATGCTCTGTGGGAGTAAAGAGGATCCCCATCAATGGTAGATGAGAATCTACATGCAAATCTTACCTTTATAAATGGCAGCGGTTTTCTCACTGGATAAACACCCATCATTCGATGCCTCCTCATACCGCGCCTTTGCCCATCCTTTTAGACCACCCGTTACATCTCAGCAATATCTGAGTACACACTGCAACGGTGTTTCACAAACCAGAAGATGGGTTTTCATTTCTGGCCCATCCTATCACCAGATACTTCTTAACAGGCCTTCAAAACACCTCTTCATCAGTCCTCCCCCTGGTCCCTGTCTGGGACATGAACCACGTACTTCATTGCCTTATGAGGCCACCTTTTGAACCCTTGGCAACGTGCTCCTTTCTATGAAGGTCTTGTTCCTCGTGGTGATCGCGTCAGTCAGGCGCATCCAGGAGCTCATTGCTCTAATGGCTGAGCCTGCCTGCATGGACTTTACCATGGATAGAGTTACTCTACAACCTCATCTCGAGTTTCTCCCTAAGGTTCCCTCACCATTCCACATTAATGAACCTATTCGCTTACTGATGTTTTTCCCAAAGCCACGTTCCAAACCCCCACACGCGACATGTTAGATATCTGCCGGGAGTTGGTCTTCTACACTGACCATACAAAGTTGTGGCACAGATCTCCTAGGCTCTTTCTATCCTTCGTGTAACAGTCCAAAGGCCTGCCATTCTCATCGCAGCGCCTTTTCAAGTGGATTTTCTCTTGTGTCCACACCTGTTATGCAGGTCACTGTAGGGAGCTACCAGTTGCCATCACAGCCCACTCAACCCAGGCCATGTCTTCTACTACATCTGAGAGACATTAGTAAGGCAGCCATGTGGTCTCCCACTAACACATTTGCTCGGCACTACTCTCTCTCATCTACCATCATGCGATGGTGAGGTATCCTTAGAGAGAAACTTGGGTTGAGATCGCAGAGTAACTCTATGCTTGGTAAAGACCACATAGGGAGGCTCAGCTATTAGGGCAGCAAGTTTCCCGATGCACCTGGCCAACGTGATCACCACGAAGAAAGAGACCTGCATAGAAAGGTGAAGCCAGGAGCTTGTCACCAAGGGTTCAGAAGGTGGCCTCATAAGACAATTAAGTACATCTGCTATCCAAGTGGGCCAAGCAGTGTTGTTTACTTCAGTAGTGACTGAGCTCCAGACCCACCTCCTTCCTACAAATGCTGCTTTATAATCACCCAGAGTGGAGCACTCATAGGGGCACTACTTGAAGTAGAAGAAGAAGTTACTCACTTTGTGTAGTAATGATGGTTCTTTGAGCTGTGCATCCCCATGGGTGCTATACTTCCCTTCCTCCTTTCCCTACTTTTGAGCGTGCCGCTCTATTTGTCATGTAGCGAAGGAACAGAGGAGTCCATGCCGCACGCATGCCAGAGAGCACGTGGAGGCACTTCTGCTCATGTGGGGCACAGAAAACCATGACTATGGAAGAATCTCTAAGTGCTGTCATGTGGACGCACCAACAGCCAGAATGGCACATCCCCAGGGATACGCAGCTTGAAGAACCATGGTTACTGCATAAAGTGACTTCGTCTTATAGGAAACCAAATTGACTATAGACCCCCTGCCCTTTTTTCCTTTTTTATAAAACATAGCAAATGTTGAGTGTTTATAGGGATGAATAAAAGAAATACACCAAATAGAATTCCCATTTTAAAAAAATACTAAAAAAGTGAATGGAGAAATTTTAACAATCACTTTTTTTTATGAAATCAGAAATTAACTTAATAAAATAACACTTTTTTAAAAAATACAATAATTTTAAGAAAGCATATACATTTTCGTTTTATTACCCCCCAAAAATTATTTAAGGACCCAAGCAATGCCAGATGAATTTGCAATTGTAAAATAAATATTGATATCAGTGAAAAATTAAATTTATACAAATAAATATGATGTAGATGTGAAGCTGTACCACTTCTTAACCACTAACAGTTTCTGTTTTTGTGCCATGAAGTGGGTCTGTATATCTCCTGGTATTCTTTTTGGAAAAAAAAGGTGTGGCTTATATTGGACTGCAGAATTAATCTTTCCCAAATTTTGGACAAATAGGTAAACCAGAAATTGAAGATGATTATTAAAGAAATAAGTAAACAATTCCTGTGCGTGTATCTTCCAGGTGGCAGATGTTGCTGTTTTTCTCCTGATGCAAAGTCATTGGCTGTAGGTCTCAGTGATGGAAGTTTCTTGATAGTGAATGCAGATACTCTGGAGGATCTAGTCTCCTTCCACCACAGAAAAGATGTTATTTCAGATATTCGATTTTCTCCTGGTGAGTGATCTGTTAAGGTGGTAATTATCAGGTCCATCTTAATGAAGCTGAACTTCATATCTGTGGTAAATTATAAACATGCATGTTAGGACTTTTGCTATCTTCACTCAGAACACATTTCTCCATAATTGTAACAAATCAATTGGTAGCATTTTCCAGCTATAAAACTTCGATAGTGTTCCTTTTTGTATGCACTCTATAAAAATGTGAAAGAAACAAATGGACATAAATCTAACTCTTCATCTCCTGTGGGCCTTCTAGAACTCCTTCAAAAGATCAGGAAAATGAATATTTGTTCTTCTGTTATACAACTAATTAAATATTATCATTTAAAATATCTTGGAAATATTGTCACACTTGTGAGGTTAAGGACGCAATTATCAGATGAGCTCAGCTCAAGTTTGTGTATGTAAATGCAATGAACAGATTTTCAATTGTTCTGCTCCAATTTGACATAATGAGAGTTGCTGTACATTAAATCCTCGAGTTATGTGGGGGTTGTGTTCCTGCAACCCCCACATAACTCAGATTTTTGCTCAAGTCCACGGGGAGAGGGAACCAGGCTGCCACTTAGTTCCCAGCTGCCTGCAGCTGTGGGCAGCTAGGCAAGCTAAAAGCCTTCAACCTACCTTCCCCCAGCAGCACAGTTGTCAGGCTGACAGCCAAGTGGCTGGGAGAAGGCATGGAAAAAGGGGCTGCAGAGTGGCGTCAAGTTGTGTTTAACTCACATTAAAAGTTTCAGGCATAAGGGACTGGCAACAGTGGGGTTTAGCCTGCAGAGGCACATCCACACAGCCTGTGCAGTGCCAGCATCCCTTTTGCCAGCACTGAACTCTTGCGTGGCTTTGGTAACAAGCTTCAGGAGTATGCAGCTAAGCAGCTATTTGTGGTCCCTAGAAGCTCACTTTGCATAGCTCTGCCGGCAGCAGCGCTGAGCAGAGCTCTATGTAGACCTAGCCTTTTGCTGCCTCATGTAATTATGCATTGCAGTGAGTAGTAGATGTAAGCCTGCCTTTTCCTGCGACAGGTAAGATACACATACATTAGATGCTTTCATAAGTGTAGAAAAGATATTTGATGTTTTTTGTCTGTTGTGTGATATATGGATGCTAATTTGTTAGGAACTGGCTATGGATTACCACATTTGTGTCATAAAGATCTGGAAGTTGAATTTAACTGCAGTCCAAAAGTCAGAGGGCAATTGTTGATCTGCTAATGCTTAGAACACTGAAATAATTGAAAAAATATTTTATGTTCTCACTAATTCGTTTTAGGTGCTGGAAAATACTTAGCAGTGGCATCATGTGACAGCTTTGTAGACATCTACAACGTAATGAGCAGTAAGCGAGTAGGAATCTGCAAGGGTGCTTCCAGTTACATAACACACATAGACTGGGACATCAGAGGTAAGTAATAACCTAAACAATTAGATTATAGATAAAGTTTCAAAAAGTGCCTAAATCCTATTGTCAAAAGTGAGTTAAGCAGATAGGACTGTAAATTTCATTGAAAATCAATAGATTATACTCTCTGTTTACATAAACATGCATATTATACTTCATTTAATCAGGTACACCTAGAATATGAATTTATGATGCCAATGGCAGATGCATCCCCTCAAGAAAGGATGCTGATATTTTATGGGTAAAAATATCTAGCTGTATATCAGTAATAGCAATTTAGGTGCCTATAAAATGTGATTTGATAAAATTACATTTTCCGTCTAGAGTCTTAATATATTTTATATGCAATATAGTTTGATTTCTACCTTCTGAGCAATGTATTATTGCACGTTTTCCAAGAAAAAAGATACAACAATACAATCAAGTATTGATATAATTAATCAAATAAATCAATCAAATCCAAAAAAGCAGGTACTATCTTTGTCTTAAATACAGAAGAGTGATTTTTTTCTGCTGTAATACTAAATATTAAGTCCATGATTTAATTTAAAAATGAGTTAAGTGGGAACAATTATTTGTGGGCAGTTGTTAACAGAAAATTTCCAAATGATTTATTCAGTGACATTGAATTTCCTTTTTGGTGTTAACATACTGGCATGTAATGTATTTTACAGGGAAGCTTTTACAAATCAACACTGGTGCTAAAGAGCAGCTGTTCTTTGAAGCTCCTCGTGGGAAAAGACAGACAATTCCTAGTTTGGAGGTAGGGAAGTAGCTCACATGTAATCTGAAAGAACTTCAGTATAAACTGCATCATTAGAGAATAAGGCTTAATATTACATCCTCTACTGTCTTCAAGAAGGAAACCCTTGATATAACAGACCCAGATTTAACAGACTTCAGAAATAAAGGACACTGTCCGCCAGCGTGCCCCACCCCTCTGCCCCCAAATAAAAGCTGGCGACTCACTGGAGCTGCCACCGTGGTTGGGGCTGGAGGAGCCACTGGAGCAGCGGGGACCACCAAGGCCACTGCCGCAGGAGCCACCAAGTGCTCCTCCCACCGGGGTGGGGTGTGTGCACAAGCAGACGGCATGTGCTGACATGCTGCAGATTCGTATTTAATGGACTTTTAGCATTAATAGATACCCCTTGCCCCCATTGGTCCATTAAATCGAGGGTTTACTGTGGTTACTTGTTGTATTTTGTTGTTCTTTAATTCTACAGAATATCTTTGTAAATATTTCATCTGAATAATAACATTACCAGAATGCAGAATTACATAAGGGATGTCATATTCTCCATCTCCTCCTCATGTAATTTAGACACGTATAGGGCTGTGTGTAATAAACTCTCCTGCTTGCTTCATACACGGTGTCCAGACTTTGTTCCAACAATGTGTATCTCTTTGGAAAATATTATATACAAAATAATATATTTTGAAATATAAAGCTTTTGTTTAGCGATCAGTGATGAAAAATTGGCTAGGAATAAATACGCTGTATCACAAGTAGGCTGTTTTGTAGGTTGAAAAGATTGGCTGGGCATCATGGACAAGTGTTCTGGGCTCTTGCTGTGAAGGAATCTGGCCTATAATTGGGGAAGTCACAGATGTGACTGCTTCATGCCTCACCAGCGATAGTAAAGTCTTGGCCACAGGAGATGATTTTGGGTTTGTGAAACTTTTCTGCTTCCCCGCTAAAGTAAGTAAGTTTCTAATTATGCTATTAGAAGATTAGTTAATGAAATTGCTTATGCCAATGCTTATAAAAAGTATGCCATGTAGAGCATAATATTGCATCACCATGATCATATAAAGAAATAAATATGAAATTTTAATTTCTGAAACGTATTTATGCCATTACATAGCTAATTAATTATAAGCATTATAACATGCAAGTAGTGTCAGCATTTCACATGTTTATACTACTTTAATATGAAGTCTAATTACTACTCAGTACTAAACCTCTATTTAATATTATTATGCATAGTTCTTCTTCAAATGCTTGCTCATGTCCAGTCCAGTGTAAGTACGTGCTCTCCTTGAGCACTACTGCTGGAAAGTTTTTTTTACCTCCAAGGTATCCACTGAGTCAGCCCTGAAGTCATGTGCTCATGGTTCCAGTAGAGAGGGCCTCACAGCCCTCTCATTTCTTTCTCACCATCATTAGAACTCCTTTGTTCTTCTGTTTGCAAATGCTTTTCAGCGGATTTTTTATATAGTTACCATTATAATAGTTACATTTTCGTTGTTAGAATAGGTAGTTAACGAACCCCACATTGCAAGGTTATTGGGATATGCCTCCAGAGTTTAAGCCTTGTGATTTTTGCCACAAGCCTATGCTGGTGAGCAACCACCATTCAACTTGCCTTAAAAGTAGCCAGTGGAAGCTCAGGTGCAGAAGCACCACAAGAATTTATCACCACACAACAAAATAGACAGGGAGGAGAGATTAAGTTTATCATCAGCCAGGTAGCTCTCTGTCATGCCTCATAGCTGAGTCCATTGGACACAGCATTAAGTACTTCACCTTCTCTCAGGAAGAATGAAAGGCATCCTTTGTCGAGGCTAAAGGGTTCAGATTTCTTTACACGCCTACCCCATTTGGCTCTGTGGTGCTGTAAGTGGCAGGAATGGCAGGGTCAACAGGGACCAACCTCTGAGGCCAAGGATGCCAAAATATTGGATCTCTTCTGTACGAAGTTCTATTCAACCAAGGGACTCCAACTCAGCATTGTGACTTTGCAGGCATTCTTTAGCCAGTTTGATTTCAATTCCTTGGATTCCGTGGCAAAATTTAATGAACGGTTCCACAGAACTTCAAGCATGAATGGTGGAGGAAGGCAAGTTGGTTGCAAGCATGTCCCTGTGGGCAGCCTTAGATGCACGGATTCATAAGCCCAGTCCATGGCTTCTGCAGTGGCTGTGCACAGAAGCTCTTGGCTTCAAGCATCTGGCATAACATATGAGATACAGCAGTCCTTATAAGACCTTTTCTTTGAGCAGATGTCACTCTTCTCCAAGCAACCAGATTCAAGGCTGTACAGCCTAAAGAACTCAGGGGTCATTCTATAGTCCCTAGGACTGCATACCCTGGCTTCCTTGACGAAGCATTATAATCTTCAGCCATCTGTTTGGTTCTTCCCAGCTCCTGCCCAACAGGACTACAGTAGGAGAAAGAGTAAGTATTTTAGGAGGAGATCCACACCTCAGTTTTTGTCTTCATCAGTGCCTACTGCCCCACAATTCATGATGTCCAAGCAAGCCTTTTGATGTGATGCCCAGTGGCTTACTAGGCTGAGGCATTGATCCAAACTCCTCAGTTTCTGTGTACTGTTTATTCCACTTCCTTTGGTGGCCTTCCTCCCAGTCCTCCTTCAGGGACCCTTCTCACAAGCCCCTTTTAATTCAAGAGCTGTGGAGCAGGTTCCATTGGAGCTAAGGGGTTGGGAGTTCTACTCCAGTTATTTCATAATCCTGAAGTCCAACAGCAGTCTCAGACTGATCCTAAACCTACAGAAGCTCAACAGGTTCACAAAGGAACTGAAGTTCCACATGGTCTCATTGGTCTCCATCACCACCTCGCTGGATCCAGAAGACTGGTACCCTGCCCTCAATTTGAAGGATTCTTATTTTCCTATTGCAGAATTTCCAAGGACATAGAAGGTTCCTCAGATTCATTATGAATTGTGTATATTACCAATTTGCAATGCTCCAGGTCAGCTAGTCAAATAAATTATATAATTGGAGGTATACATCTCCTAGAACTGGCAGGGACCTCATCTAGTCCAGTCACCTGCCCTCTTGCCAGGACCAACCAGTAGTAGTAGGAGTAGGCATCCTTCAGTCTGCATAGACTATGGATCGTGCCCCCAGTCCCTAAATGGCCACCTCAAGGATTGAGCTCACAACCATGGGTGTGGCAGGCCAATGCTCAAACCACAGAGCTATCCTGCTCCTCGAGCTCTGGTGTGTTCAAAATGTACATGGCACTCAGTGTGGCCTTTTTGGAAAAACAAGGGTTCACATCTACCCTCAATTCAGTGACTGATCAAAGGTGGGACAAAAGCTCAGATGGCGACAGCAACAAAGTTAATATAGTAAACTTTCAAGGACTTGGGACTGTTAATGAATACCTTGAAGTCTACCCTTTCCTCATTTTAAAGAATGAAAATTTTTTGGGGTGATCATCAACTTGATTCAAGCCAGACCCTTCCTCCCAGAAGCCCATTTCCATGAGCTAGGGGCACTCATGGAAACCCTCAGGAATCACCACATCACCAGGGCAAGGAAGTGCCTGAAGCTCCTGGGCCACATGGCATCATGCACTTGTGCTGCAGCAACTGAGATTACAGCTCAGAACTCTTCAGACTTGGTTGACATCAGTATATGGGCCAGGGCAGCACCACTTGGACACTGTAGTCACACAACATCAGGAATTGGTTCCCATCTTTAGTAGCTGGAACTGATGGCAATGTATGCTGGAGTCCTGTTATTGAGACTCAATATGTCAATGTCTCTTCTAACAAACAATGAGGAATACCATGGCACCTTAAAGACTAAACATTTTATTTGGGCATAAGCTTTCATGAGCAGGAGCCCACTTTGTCAGATGCATGAAGTAGAATCTTGAGTTTGGCAGGGATATATACACACATGCAAATATGGAAGTGTTACATTACCATGTGGAGGACTAGTGCTAACAAGGACAATTCTGTCAGAATGGATATGGCCAACTCCCAACAGTTAATGAGGTGATAATACCAAAAAGGGGAAAAATACTTTTTGTAGTTAGGAAGGCATCCCCAGTCTTTATTCAGACCCAGTCTTATAGTGTCAACTTTGCATATGAATTCTAGCTCTTCAGTTTCACGCTGCAGTCTGTTTATGAAAAATTTTTGCTCAAGTATGGCAACTTTCTGGTCTGTTACTGAGTGTCCAAGGAGCTTGAAGTGCTCTCCTACTGGTTTTTGACTGTTACCATTCTTGATGTCTGATTTGTGTCTCTTTGTTCTTTGTGTAGAGACAGTCTGGTTTGGCCAATGTACATGGCAGAGGGGCATTGCTGGCACCTGATGCCATATATCACTTCAGCCATATCATCAGAGGCTCGGTCACCTGCACAACTACTAATGTATCCAAGAAGCCACTGTGGGGGCTGATATGAAGGTCAGCCCCAGTCAAAGGGAGGAAAGTATACAGGGTTTACCAGGGAAAGGTGTGTCATGGCTGGGAGCTGTGTGCCTGCAGCTGAACAGGTGGTAGATGGCCTGAGTGGGAGTGCAGCAGTCTCTCAACATTCTTGACAGACCGGATGGGATAAGAGTGCTGGGATCTGCATCTGTAATCCCAAAATGCTATCCTGTCCAGGTTTCAAATTAGGGGAATTGTGGGTCTGAGCTCCAAAAGTGGGGGTGGCTCTACAGCTGACCCCTTGTGAACATAATCTGGGTGGGGGGGCAATGGGAACACACTGGTGCCAGGCATTGAGATGACAATTTCTGTCAAAACTAACACTGTTTCTTTAAGACAGGAAGGTAGAAATCCCATTGTCACAGTATGGTGCTGCCGTGCAATTGGTCAGGCTGGCAGCAGTCCCATAAGAACTATAAGAACTCAGAGAATGATAAATTTCACAGTAAAAAATATTTTATTGCATGCACCTATGGTAACAGTTTTAAAACCATGTTTAAATTGAATAGTTAACTATTAGAAAGCAAATCAAAAGTAATGTGTAGCTTGAATGGTTAATGGTCTAATTTTTATCCCAATTTAACAGCCTAATTCTTAACCCAGTTAGGTACATACACACTCATAAACCCATTCACACATACGCTCGCTCACCCTCTGAGGCTGGCTAGACCCCATGTAATGTTGGTTAGTTGATTGACATGAGAGTCCAATATGCACGTCTCCCCCTTATGTTGCATTGGTGGACTTCAACTTGTGTGGCAAATTGATGTACTATTTATCTTCTTGGTAGGAGGCAGTAGTGGGAGTGATATTCAGTTCATTGGTCATACCTCTCAGTCCGGGTGGGGTGCTTGCCCAGGACCAATTTTGGAACATCCTGCTACCATCACCCAAATTCTATTTGCATCAGCTATGAGAGATGAGCAACAGAGTGTCGTTGGTGTTTGTTTCTTCCTTATTAACTTTTTTTCTGCAAACTGGCCTCCTTTGTGTAGTTTTGCCTTTTTCAGCATACAGTTCTGTTCTCAAAGTGGTAAACAAGTCCATAATCCACCAGGGCACTGGTTTATATTCTAAGTGATGAATAAATCCATAATCCACTAGGGCAGTGATTCAGGATGGCCTCTCTTCATCCCACCTACTGCTAATTCACTCATACCAACCATTCACATTACTCCCTCATGCTAACTACCCATAGTTTGTGACACCATCCAGTCTGTGAGTAGCTGAAAATATACTAATAGACCACCCAAAGGAAGGGGTAGAGAATATCTAGACATAGGAAGTGAGAACTGCAAAGAATTTTGTGGGAGGGAAGTGCATTTCTACTGTAAACCCTTTCCTTCCCAAAGCTTTAACGGAGTACTTAGATTGGAACAATTTTCTGAGGAAAAAGGAAAACCTGTAGCTGGATACATGCTATGATACATAGAAGGGTTTAAAGAGATGGTAAATACTAGTCAACCCAAATGGTTTGAACAGAGGATATGGCATGGAAACCTACTCGGAAATGCCACTATTGTCACAGGTTTGCTAGTAAAGATATACCTTTTCCGGCAACAGTTATGGATCAAAGCAGAGGAACTATTATTAATGGTACACCCCTTGACAAAGTGTAACATACATGAATTTGGGAAAATCCTTTGTAAACCTGGGGACAGGAGCAAAAAAGTTCTATAAGCTTGCAACTTCCAAGCTAATACTAGTAAACAGGCTTAATGCTGGGTGTAGCAGCAAAGGCATTAAAACCCCTACTTTGCAGTGTACAGGGGAAAACTGAGGGATACCGCCTAACTGGATTAGCAGCTAAATGGCAAGACAATTACATGTCAAAAGGCATTGATATCTGCATTCTTGGGGCACTGCTACACCCTTATCAGGCAATCCAGGGAAAGAAACCCAGAACTTTGGAAAAATTCCTGTGAATGATGTCATGGAGTTAAGTGATTTTGAACTAATGGCCACTGCACTGGACACTGTCCAACAGTCCAGCAGTGATCTTGTGGGAGGTGTTAAAGGGTTCTTCCTATGCATTATGAAAATTGGCTTATGAGTATGCATAACTCAGAAACTATGCAAAACAGGTCATGTAGCCTATCATTCAAGAATCTGTGATCTCTGAATGTGTATATTGTATTTTTGTGCATGTGAAGCTAGAAATATAAGTGGGAACCTGGTTTATTAGTTCAGGTAGTCTAGTAAAAGATGTAATATTTTAGGAAATCAGTGACTAGGTGATCAAATCAACCACCTATGAATGTTTTGCTCTTCTTTGAGTGGTCCCCATGGGTGCTCCACAATAGGTGTTGGGCTCGCCCGGCGCCGCAGATCAGAAATCTTCCAGCAGTTTCTCCTAGATCGCACATGCGCCGGCGCGCGCCGCCCCCCTGCACACCCCCGGCCGCATGCACGATCCGGTCCCTGCCAGTTCCTTCTCAACCACCATCGGCTGCAGACGGAATCCACTCAGGCTAAGGCCAGAGTCAGATTACTTAGTGGTTTTTTCCACGTGTAATTTGTCGTTTTCAGTTATTAAACAAAAAAAAGGAGAGAAAGCAAAGACAAAGAGAATATCAGCAAAAAAAAAGGAGAAAGAGAGGAGCGGAGAAGAGAAGAGCGGACGTGAAGGCCATTTAGGCCTCCCGCTACCGCAGGCCGGTGATCACTATTTGGGGTGGAAAGGCACGGATTAAGTGCTAAGTACCCTATTAACAATAAAGGACTCACCGCAATGGCCTCTTCAGGTTTTACAAAGCGGGAGTCATGTCGTGAAGCTATGCCGGCCTCCGTGGGGCATAGCGAAGGCATCTGATGCCTGGGGGAATTACAGGCTACCTTGCCGGAGAAGCCTCACCCAGAATGGCCCACTGGGTTGCATAAGAGGAGGGCAGTTTTTCTCTGACCCCCTCAGTGCAGAAACGGAGGAAACTCTCCCTGGCTCGATCCTTGCTGTGCGTTTGCAGCAAGCAGGATGAGCGGAGCACACAGCCACCAGCCGCATACTCAGGCAAGTGGCAGTGCACGTGGCAGAGGCTGAGCCTCTGGTTATACAACAGCCGGCACGCACGGCGCCTAGAGCATCAGCCAGGCAAGCGCCGGAACCGGCGGCACCACCACAGGCGGCACAGACCCCCACGGCACCAGCGGTGCAGGGGCACCAGGCACGGAGCCTGCAGGCACCAGAGGGGGATACCCGCGCGGCACCGCAGCTGACGGTGCCGAGCGCAGCGCCGACAGTGGGGCCGAGATCCCCGGCATTGGAGGGGGCGGTGCCAGCCCCGCAGCGGAGGGGCAAGGCTAAAGCAAAAACCCGGCACCGCAGTCCATCTCTGGACAGGGCTGCGCTGCTGTTAGCACCAAGCCCTCCCCCTGTGATACACACGCCGCACTGAAGGCCTGTGTCTCCACCGGCCCATCCGGAAAAAAAAAAAAACCCTCCTTCTCCGTTCCTCCAACCAATGTCACCATGGCTTGGGCCTCCTTCACCATTTCTGGGATTGGATCCCCTGGAGTACTATCACAAGCCAGTTTCACCTCTATCTGTATTGTCGCGGAGGTCTCGCTCTCCCAGATATCGGGGGTACACACCCCATGAGTGGTCCAGGTCTCCATCCCCGGACTCTTGCCCATGCTGCCATGGTCGTCCTTATCATGCTGGACACAGACAAACCACAGGCCTACACCCAGGGGTAGGTCCCCCCCCGGCCGCTCAGTACCCCTGTGGGCACTCCTGATCGGGGACGGAAACACAGTTGTCTCAAGGGGAGTTAATTTTAGAACCCCGAAACTTTCCTTCACAATCCTCCAGCGAGCAAGTGTACCATCGACCGCAGGAACCCGAGGGTTTGAGGGAGGTTTACCTTAGTGGTTCCTCCTCATCCTCCCCAGATGAGGCCGTGGCCCCCGGGGATGTCTGTCCCCCAGATGACCTTAAACAGTTTCAGGAGCGGTTTAAAAGGGTGGCTTTCACGCAAGACATTCAAACGGCAGAGGTGCAGGAGAAATATCATAAACTCCTGAAAAATTTGAGACCCCCGGCTTCATCCAAAATTGCTATTCCGCTGGACGAAGCCATTCTGGAGTCAGCCACTACTATATGGCAGACTCCGGCCTCTGTTCCGCCTACAAACAAGAGAGCGGATAAGAAATACTTTGTCCCGGCAAAGGGCATGGAGTTCCTTTTCAGTCACCCACAACCAAATTCTTTGGTGGTCAGGTCGTCCCAGCAGAGGTCAAAGGCTTCTCAGTACAAATCGGGGGATCAGACAAAGATGCTAAGAAGCTAGAGCTGTTTGGCAGGAAGGTATATTCCTCTCCTATCCTGCTATTGAGAATGGCAAATTATGGGCACACCTAGCAAACCATAATTTTGATAATTACTCCGGGCTTACTCCCCTCATGTATCCACTTCCGGAAGATAAAAAGCTGGTGTTAAAGGCGATTGTTCAAGAGGGCTATGCAGCATCGTGGACGGGAGTCCAGATTGCCCTGGACGTGGCGGACATGGCAGCACGTTCAACAGCTACAGCAGTGGTCATGCGTAGAGAATCCTGGCCCCAGACGTCGGGTATCTTGAGGGACCTACAGGCGAAGATTGTGGACCTTCCCTTCGATACACAAAAGCTGTTTGCAGACTCAACCGACTCGGTCCCTCACTCCAGTAAGGACTCGAGAGCTACACTTAGAACCTCGGGCATTTATACTCCCCCATACAGGAGGGAAAAATTTTATCCTCAGCAAAGACGCTACGCTTACAACCACAGCGTGCTCAATATCAACGGGGCTACGGCCAAGGGCGCTATCAATAGCAGCAACAGTACAGAACTCCTAGGCGACATTCTCAACAAAGCCGTACGCCCTCGGGTCAGGCCCAAAGGCAACAAGTTTGATGGGTATGTTGGGGGCTGCACTATCAATACCCTTGCTCAATGCCACTCCCATCTCATGTTCCATCATCGCCTCAGACCGTTCCACTCCCGATGGCAAAAGATCACCACAGACATGTGGGTGCTGGAGATCATAGCCACGGGTTACGCGACCCCCTCCCAGTCGCTTCCACCGACGAAGCTTCCCACTAGGCCTCACCTCAGGGACGCTGACACGAGGCGAGGCTCGAGCAGAAGGTGACTCACCTTATGTTCATAAGGGCAGTGGAAAGAGTGCCGGAATAATTCCAGGGGAAGGTTTTTATTCACGCTACTTCCTACCAGAGAAGAAAACAGGACACTGGAGGCCCATCTTAGATCTTCGGGGCCTCAACCGTTACTTGCGCAAGCAACGGTTTCGGATGATCACAGTTGCTTTGATACTCACGGCACTGGATGATGGAGACTGGGTTGCAGCACTCGACTTACGAGATGCTTACTTTCATATAACAATCCACCCGGCACACAGACGCTTCCTCTGCTTCACGGTCGGCCAGGAGCGCTTCCAGCACAGGGTTCTTCCGTTTGGCCTCTCCTCGGCCCCCAGAGTCTTTACCAAAACCCTGGCAGTGGTGTCAGCCTACCTGCACAGACAGGGGGTGTTTATTTTTCCCATATCTGGGCGACTGCCTGCTAAAAGGGGTCTTGAAGGCAGAGGTCTCACGCATGATACGCGTCACAGCGGACACGTTTCTTTGCTGGGCCTAGTCATCAACCTCTCAAAGTCAAAGTCCGAACCCACACAACATACAGAGTTCATAGGGGCGTGCATAAACTCTATCACAGCAAGGGTGTACCTACCCAACGCCCGCTTCCGCGCAATCAGTTCGCTGGTGCAAGTCATTACATACAGCCCCACGGTGCCAGTCTTAACGTGCCTACGGGTGCTGGGCCACATGGCGGCAGTGACGTTTGTGGTACGGAATGCCAGGTTGCACATGTCAAGCCTGTAGCATTGGCTGGCGAGCGTTTACAAACCGGCATCCCACACTGTCCACAGGGTGGTGTCGCCCACAACAGAGGTGCGCAGATCCCTGGTGTGGTGGGAAAACCCCGAGAATCTGCTAGTGAGGGTGCCTTTTCACCAACCACAAATTTCTATTTTTCTTACTACCGATGCCTCCCACATGGGATGGGGAGCGCACATCAGCGACAAGGTAATGCAAGGGCTATGGTCCCCTGCGGCACAGACACTGCACATATCCATACTGGAGCTCAGAGCAGCGTTCAACGCCTGCAAACATTTTCAAGATTACCTACATGGCAAAGTAGTCGGGATTCAATACCGACAATACCTCCACTATGTTTCTACATCAATCAACAAGGAGGAGCATGATCCTGTGCCCTATGTGCGGAAGCACTTCCGATTGTGGAATCGGTGCATCGCCAATAAAATAACGTTGAAAGCCTCGTACTTGCCGGGCGCTCACAACGTGAATGCAGATTAGCTGAGCAGGTGCTTTGCAATCACTCACGAATGGCAGATCTGCTCCAATCTGCTACAGCGCATTTTTCGTACATGGGGGTTTTCCCCAGATCGATCTGTTTGCCACCCAGTACAAAAAAAAAAAAAAAGTGTCCCCAGTACTGCTCCAGGGCAGGAGTGGGGCGGGGGTCCCTGGTGATGTTTTCATGGAAGGGCTCCCTACTTTATGCGATTCCCCTGCAGCGCTTATCCACAAGGTCTTGCACAAAGCCAGAAGGGAGAGAGCTCGCATGATACTCATAGTCCCGTTTGGGATCGGCAGCAATGGTTTCCCTTGCTTCTGCGCATGTCGGACCGCCCACCGCTCCCTCTACCGGTGGTGCTGGGCTTACTCATGCGGGCTCAAGGGTCCATAGTGCACCCACACTCTTAGGGTCTGCACCTACAAGCATGGCTAATCCATGGCTCAGCTCCTTAAAGAGCACATGTACGGAGGGAGCACAACAAGTCCTGGAATGTAGCTGAAGGACCTCCACCCAGGAGGACTTACAAGCAGAAATGGACTTGATTCACAGCCTGGTGTTCCGCCAAGCAGTTAGCTCCCCTTGACGTTCCTATACCTGTACTACTATAATACTTATTGGACCTCAAGAGAGGTGGGCTTTCTCTATCTTCGCTAAAGGTCCACCTCGCCGCTATATCAGCCTTTTGGTATACAGAGAAAGGGCCCACAGTATTCGCCCATCCTATTGTTACCAGGTTCTTGAAGGGGCTGGTAAACCTGTACACCGCCCCCCCCTCGGAAACCGCTTCCACTATTGTGGAATTTGGACTTGGTGCTCAGCACGCTATCGGGTCCACCTTTTTGACCCATTAGCCACAGTTACCATACATCTCCTTACGATAAAAACAACCTTCCTCCTTGCAACTATGTCAGCCCGCAGGGTGAGTGAGCTCGCGACAGTGATGGCAACGCCGCACTGCACAGTATTCTCAAAGGAGGTGGTAATCTTAAGGCTGAGCCCAGCCTTTGTTCCAAAAGTCTCTTCAGAGTCCAGTCTTAACGAGCCAATAGTTTTACCCTCGTTTTACCTGAAGCCTCACAGCTCCGGCAAGGAGGCACGCCTGCATCTCCTAGATGTGAGGAGGGCGTTGGCCTTCTACACAGACAGAACTAAGTCCTTCTGGAAAACGGACAGGCTTCTAGTCTCTCTTGCTCCCGGGTCAAAAGGAGAAGGTCTCTCTTCCCGGAAAATCTCAAAGCACATTGTGTCCTGTATAAAAATGTGCTTCGAACTTCTAAAGACTCCTTTGCTGGCCCCGCCCAGGGCTCTCTCCACCAGGGCGGTGGCGGCGTCAACAGCCTTCTTGAAGGGCATCGCATTAACAGACATCTGTAGAGCGGCGACCTGGTCATCCTATGACACCTTCGCCAAGCATTATGCCCTGCCTCAGGTATCCTAAGAGGATACCCGTCTGTCGACAGCAGTCCTCTCCGGGGCAAGCTGCACATAAACCGATTACCCACCTCCTTACTTGGGTTACTGCTGGGTAGTCACCTATTGTGGAGCACCCACAGGGACCACTCGAAGAAGAAAGAGAAGTTACTCACCTGTAGTAGCGATGGTTCTTCGAGATGTGTCCCCGTGGGTGCTCCACCACCCGCCCATCCTCCCCCCTTCGGATCTCTGTCTAGTGTTTTTCAGGAGCATCCGAGGCGGTTGGTCAAGGAATTGGCGGGGACCGGATCGTGCATGCGGCCGGGGGCGCACAGGGGGGCGGTGCGCCCCAGCACATGCGCAATCTAGGAGAAAGTGCTGGAAGATTTCCGATCTGCAGCGTCGGGCAAGCCCGACACCTATTGTCGAGCACCCACGGGGACACATCTCAAAGAACCATCATTACTACAGGTGAGTAACTTCTCTTTTTTCCTGTAAGCCCAAACTGTGTTTGGTCCTCCAAAGACATGTGGTCAGGCCACCTGAGGCTGAAACTGATCTTGAATCTGCAACTTTTTCACTTAATATGAGTAATATTTGAACTGAACACAAAGAATTCCCACCTTAGGCAAAAAGAATATAAAGCTGGAAGAAAAAACAATAGTGGCAGTTACTAGATGCCAGAAGACACCCACTTACCACCTAAGATGCCTGCTGGAAACATCTGATACTGAATAGGGAGAAGGATTGGGCCAAGCTAGAAGGCTGCTATCTTATGAAAGAGATAATTAGATATAACTGTTAGAATAATAATTTTCACATAACAAATTTCTTAGTGCATTAGAATTAGCTGACATATTTTGTTTATTTTGACTTAATAACTTAGTTTGACCTGTTCTCACTTTCAATCACTTAGATCCTACTTTTTATACTTAATAAAAACACTATGGGTCATTATCAAGCCCAGTGTAAATAATTATTGGGGTGAGAGGGGAGAAAGGCTGCAACCACTGTGCATATTTCTCTTTCACTGATAAAATAGGCAAACTTGTAAGCTTTCTCAGTGTAAAAATTTTATACAGAACAAGACAGATTTATTTGGGGTTTTAGTCTCTTCTTGGGGTTTTGTTTCTGAGTGCTTCCAGCAACCCTATAACTGAGTTGTTTCAAGACTGAGCTGAGTTAGTGACACTGGTGCTCTGCTTGGGGAGTAGCTACCCCAACTCCCTGTTTTGCCTGGGGAAACATGAGCTTCTTGCTCAGCACAACAGGCTGGAGGTGACTCCCAGAGTGCAGGAAGGCAGGCTTAGTGGCTTGATCAGCACCAGGTGATAACCTTGGGGCAAATACTCTGACCCAACTTGTCACAAAAGTTATATAGGGAAGGACTGGGGAGAGGCTGTCTAAGCCAGATTTAGGCTGTTAGGTAAGAGATTGAAGTCCAGGACCTCCACAGTAACATTCTCTGAAATGTTTTCAGTTCCACACTCAGAGCAAGGTAGACAAGGTCCCAATGTGAGGATAAGACAATAGTGTAGGAAGGAGGAGTTTAAATTTAATACAAATTAGGAAATCTTTTGGGGAAGGTGAAATCTATGTAGGAAGTATGGCTCCACCTTAACCAAAAAGAAACCAGATTCTTTGGACCCACCTCTTCTTCTCTCAGAAATGCCATGCTGCTTCTGGTGCATGCAGAGCAGCCTTACCCTTTCCTGGAGCAGTACAGCATAGGAATAGCACAAGCTAGGAAGCTTGTGCTACTTTTGTGACATGCTGCTGCAGGGGAGGGATGGGACTGCCTCCATAGTCTTCAGAAGCAATGCTGTGCTCACAATGAGTGTGGGGAGTAGGGGAGGGGGGCAACATTGGGGTACTTATGGACCCCTGTATTCCCTTTAGATGTCGCCTATGGCTGGACTGCTTGGTAATAGGGACCATAATATAAATAGATTAATATATCTGTCATTGGAAAAACAATACAGCAGCCCAATAGTGTAGCATCTGGATTTTGGGGTTGGGGGGCAGAGGGCTATACAAAAATGGGGAAGTTAGTTCAACAGAAATTAGAAGGTACCGTGCCAAGAGTGAAATCCCAGCAAGCTGCATGGACATTTTTTAAAAAACACCATAATAGAGGCTGAACTTAAATGTGTACCCCAAATTAAAAAAAAAAAAAGAGAGCAAACGAAAAAAAAAGAAAACCAAATAAGTGCCACCATAAACAACAAAGTAAAAAGTAGTAGGAAACAAAAAGCATTATTTAAAAGTTGAAGTTAAAGCTTTGTGAGTAAAATAAAAAGGAGCATAAACTCTGGCAATTAAAGTGTAAAAATATAATTAGGAAGGCCAAAAAAGAATTTGAAGAATGCTAACTAAAGATTCAAAAGTAATAGCAATTTTTTACATACACTCATCCCTCGCTATACGAGCACAATTGGTTCCCAAATTTCTGCTCATAGGCGAAAACTCATAAGAGCAACACTAAATTCCCATTAAAATACATGTAAAAGTCTCCAATTCATTCCAAGTGCTTGTAACTTGACATAAACCAGTTGCGTTAGGTATGTTTCTGATGTATTTGAATAGTTTGGCACCAGAAATAGGATGTAGTGTATGTATGTAGAGCAGGGATTCCCAACCTATGGGTCCCATTAGGTTTGTTAAAGGTCACCAGCTGGGCAGTTCCCAGCTACAAGTGGCTGTTAAAGAAGCCATTTGCAGTTTCTTAACACTGCTGCCTCAGGCAGATATCTATCAGTAGAGATAGCTCCTGAAGATGGCAGCTATCTCTATCAATAGGATTAGCATCGGAGGGGTAGCTGTGTTAGTCTGGATCTGTAACAGCAACGAAGGGTCCTGTGGCACCTTATAGACTAACAGAAAGGTTTTGAGCATGAGCTTTTGTGAGCACAGACTCACTTCATCAGATGCTGGTCTTGGAAATCTGCAGGGCCAGGCATAAATAAGCCAGAGCAAGGGTGGGGATAACAAGGTTAGCTCAGTCAGCAAGGGTGAGGCTTTCTACCAGCAGTTGATCTGGAGGTGTGAATACCAAGGGAGGGGAAGCTGCTTCTGTATTTAGCCAGCCATTCGCAGTCTTTGTTTAAGCCAGAGCTGAGGGCATCGAATTTGCAGATGAATTGTAGCTCAGAAATTTCTCTTTGGAGTCTGGTCCTGAAATTTCTTTGCTGTAGGATAGCTACTTTTAAGTCTGCTACTGTGTGGCCTGGGAGATTGAAGTGCTCTCCTACGGGTTTTTGCATATTGCCATTTCTGATGTCTGATTTGTGTGCATTTATTCTTTTACGTAGAGACTGTCCAGTTTGTCCGATGTATATAGCAGAGGGGCATTGCTGGCACATGATGGCATAAATTATATTGGTAGATGTGCAGCTGAATGAACCCATGATGGTGTGGCTGATCTGGTTAGGTCCTGTAATGGTGTTGCTGGTGTAGATATGTGGGCAGAGCTGGCAACGAGGTTTGTTGCATGGATGGGTCCCTGAGTTAGAGTGACTGTGGTCCGGTGTATAGTTGCTGGTTAGGATTTGCTTCAGGTTGGCAGGTTGTCTGTGGGCAAGGACTGGTCTGCCTCCCAAGGCCTGTGAAAGTGGAGGATCGTTGTCCTTGATGGGTTGTAAATCCCTGATGATGCGCTGTAGAGGTTTTAGCTGAGGACTGTAGGTGATGGCTACTGGTGTTCTGTTGGTTTCTCTCTTGGGCTAGTCCTGTAGTAAGAGGAAGTGGATCTTCTGTGTGGACTGTTCCCGGCTGAGGTTGATGTTGGGGTGAAAGTTGTTGAAGTCCCGGTGGAATTCCTCCAGAGTCTCCTTCCCATGGGTCCAGATGATGAAGATATCATCAATGTAGCGTAAGTAGAGACGCGGTGTTAGTGGACAGGGTGTCACTTCCTGGACACCACGGTGCTAATACACGATGGCTACATCAATACCACCCTGTACCGTTAATCTACTGACCACTACGCCTACCTTCATGCCTCCAGCTTCCATCCCAGACACACCACATGATCCATTGTCTACAGCCAAGCACTGAGATATAACCGCATTTGCTCCAACCCTTCCGACAGAGACAAACACCTACAGGATCTCTACCAAGTATTCTTGAAACTGCAATACCCACCTGAGGAAGTGAAAAAACAGATCAACAGAGCCCGACGTGTGACACGAAGCCTCTTACTACAGGACTAGCCCAAGAGAGAAACCAACAGAACACCAGTAGCCATCACCTACAGTCCTCAGCTAAAACCTCTACAGCGCATCATCAGGGATTTACAACCCATCAAGGACAACGATCCCGCACTTTCACAGGCCTTGGGAGGCAGACCAGTCCTTGCCCACAGACAACCTGCCAACCTGAAGCAAATCCTAACCAGCAACTATACACCGGACCACAGTCACTCTAACTCAGGGACCCATCCATGCAACAAACCTCGTTGCCAGCTCTGCCCACATATCTACACAAGCAACACCATTACAGGACCTAACCAGATCAGCCACACCATCGTGGGTTCATTCAGCTGCACATCTACCAATATAATTTATGCCATCATGTGCCAGCAATGCCCCTCTGCTATATACATCGGACAAACTGGACAGTCTCTACGTAAAAGAATAAATGCACACAAATCAGACATCAGAAATGGCAATATGCAAAAACCCGTAGGAGAGCACTTCAGTCTCCCAGGCCATACAGTAGCAGACTTAAAAGTAGCTGTCCTACAGCAAAGAAATTTCAGGACCAGACTCCAAAGAAATTTCTGAGCTACAATTCATCTGCAAATTTGATGCCCTCAGCTCTGGCTTAAACAAAGACTGCGAATGGCTGGCTAAATACAGAAGCAGCTTCCCCTCCCTTGGTATTCACACCTCCAGATCAACTGCTGGTAGTAAGCCTCACCCTTGCTGACTGAGCTAACCTTGTTATCCCCACCCTTGCTCTGGCTTATTTATGCCTGGCCCTGCAGATTTCCAAGACCAGCATCTGATGAAGTGAGTCTGTGCTCACAAAAGCTCATGCTCAAAACCTTTCTGTTAGTATATAAGGTGCCACAGGACCCTTCGTTGCTGAATAGGATTAGCAATTACCTTACTCCTAAGTGCTGAAACCTTAACGCTTGAGTTAATTGATTTTAATGACTGGGAGCAGGAGATCTAGGGGAGCCACCCATCCTAGCAGCTCCGGTAAAGAGGCTGCTGGGGGGAGGAGGAGGAGTGTCTAAGGCTCGGGCCTTTTAGGGATGGGGGGATCAAAGACTGGGGGAAGTTTGGGGCTGCATGGGGGATATAAAGCTGGGGGCGGTTTGGGGCTGCTGGGGGTGTATAAAACTGGGGGCAGTGTGGGGCTGCAGGGGGAGTCTAAGGCTGAGGGAAATTTGGGACCTTTGGGGGGTTAAAACCCGGCTGAGGGTGAGGTCTGCGTGGGCGGGGGATGGACGGACGGACTGACTAATACAATAAACCCTTGAGTTACCCAGGGGTTGGTCCTGCAACCCCTGCATAACTCAAATTTTCCTGCAAAGGGAGAGGAGCCAGGAACCACCAGGGCTGGTCAGTTTCCTGGATCCCAGAGTGGCAGGAACTGGGAACCAGGGGCACGCTGGTTCCAGTCTCCCCATAGCTTGCGGGACCTGGAAACTGATCAGTTCATGGCTGGTCAGTTACACGTTCCCGCCTGCGCAGGAGAGGGAACCAGGCTAAGAGCCTTCTCCCTCTCTTCCCCCAGCTGCAGGGCTGTCAGACAGCTGCATGTCTGAGGGAAGGGAAGGAGAAGGCTCCAGCTGCAGAGCTGCAGGTCTCCCCAGCGTCCTGGCCAGGGACTCTGCAGCTGGCTGTGGGTTTCCCCGCCCCGTGGCCAGGGATCCCACAGCAGGCTCATATAAGTGGGGGAAGTTCACTCATGTAGTGAACAAAGGTAGGTCTATGTGTCCCTTATTTTAGTGAGTACTCATAAGCAGAGTACTCATTAAACGAGGGATGAGTGTACATCAAAAGCAGAAAGCCAGCAAAACAACCAGTGGGGTCATTGAATGATCAGGATGCTAAAGGAGCACTCAGGGATGATCACACCATTGAGGAAAAACTAAATGCATTCTTTTCATCAATCCTTTACAGCTGAGGATGCAAGAGAGATTCCCAAACTTTGGCCCTTATTTTTATGTGATAGATCTGAGGAACAGTCACAAATTGAGGTTTCATTAGAGGAAGTTTTGGAACAAATTGTTTAACTAAACAGCAATAGGTCCAAGGACCAAATGGCATTCAACCAAGAGTTCTTAAAGTACTAAACTGTGAATTGCAGAATTAAGTGTGATTTAACCTGTCCTTTAAATCGGCTTCCATATCAAATGATTGGAGGATAGCTAATGTGACACCAAGTTTTAAAAGGGGCTCAAGAGGTGAGCCTGGTAATTACAGGTTTGTAAGTCTAACTTCAGTACTAGGTCAATTAGTTGAAACTATAGTAAAGAACCTTCATCTGCCTCTCTGTCAGAGTTAGGCAGCAGAAAAGAACAAAGATGATGGCATGGCCCCTTTATAATGGTGCCATATGTATGTGACTCCAGGGGACATCAGAGATGACCCAACATATATGACTGAGGGAAAAGCTTTCAGGCATTGGTACTCTGAGTGAGCACACGTACATTGAAATGGACATGAGCAACATATCTCAAGGAACAACAGTTACGGAAGGTTAAAAGCTGAGTATTTTTACATTAAATTCTAACATTAGATTTTTTCCCCTTTCCTTACTTAAAGCAAAATATGGTGAAAGATTCTTGAACACTAGTGCAATAAATTATTGAAAAAGATGTATTACAATTGGAGAAAGGCAGCAAAAATTATTAGGCATATAAAGCAGCTTCCATATGAGAGATTTATAAAAAGACTGGGACTATTCAGCTTAGGAAAGAGGTGACTATGGGAAAATGTAATAAAAGCATGTAAAAGCATATAACACAAGAACCATGGGTCACCCCGTCAAAACAAAAAAGCAGTCCAATAGCACTTCAAAGACTAACAAAATAATTTATTAGGTGATGTGCTTTTGTGGGACAGATGAAGAAGTGGGTCTGTCCCACGAAAGCTCATCACCTAATAAATTATTTTGTTAGTCTTTAAAGTGCTATTGGACTGCTTTTTTGTTTTGATAGTATATAGACTAGCACAGCTTTCTCTCTGTTACAGGTCACCCAACGAAATTAATAAGCAGTGGATTTAAAACAAACAAAAAGTAGTACTTCACGCAATGCACAGTCTACACATGGAACTCAGTGATAGGGGATATTGCGAAGGCCAAAAGTATAACAGTGCTCAAAAAAGAAATTAGAAAAGTTTCTGGAGGTTGGATGTGTCAACAGCAATTAGCTAAGATAACCAGATACACAACTTCATGCTCCAAATACCCCTAAACTGCCGACAGTCAGAAGCTGGCACTTAATTTCTGTTCCATAACCTCTGAAGTATCTAGCTGTCAGAAGATAGGATAGTGAACTATATGAATAATTTCTCTGAGCCATTATGGTCATTCCTGTGTTCTTATTGTAAATTAGAGTGATTTTGCTCCTCTTTTTCTTAACCAGACTCTACTAGAAGTGCAACTCTGGTGTGTGTGTATCACGAAGGTTGCTGGATGAGTGAGGAAATTATCAAATTACATGAAATACAGAATAAATGCAAAACTGTTTTAAAGCATATGCTTTTTAAAGGTTAAGGATATAGCAGTAGACAGAAAGGTCTTTTATTAGCACAGGTTGAACCTTTCTCATCCAGAATTCTCTTGTGCATCAACATCCGTAATCCAGGATGATTTTAGGTAGCCAGAAGACCACTTATCATGGGTGTGGCCAAGTTTCCCATGGTCCCATAAAGTTTGTTTACAGACACCATTCCCGACTCTTAGTGATCTGTGCTGTTATTTAGCTGTAATTTACCCCAAATGTCTTCTGAGAGTCCAGTAAGCAGTGGAAGTGTTGGTGACGCTGCTAGACAATATTGACCTCCCGTGTTTCAGCAAATTCTCTCATTCAGCACTGGTCAGGTCCTAAGGGTGCTGGACTAGAGAATTTCTGCCTGTAGCTCATTTTAACTTTATTTACAAGAGTTGAATGAACTTCTGTCTTTTTTTTCCCCACATTTAGGGAAAGTTTGGAAAATTTAAGAGGTATGTAGCCCATAGTACACATGTAACAAATGTTCGTTGGACTCACGAAGACAGTTTGTTGGTCACTGTTGGTGGGGCAGATACCTCTCTAATGCTGTGGACCTATGAGATAGAGGGACATCGAGAGAGCAGACAATGTGATAGTGAAGAATCTGACCTAGATTCTGAGGAAGATGGAGGTCAGTAATATTCTTAAGAAATGCTAATTTAAGAGGGAATTCTTACTTCTTGTAGAAAAACTGCCAGTTTAGATATAAAAATATGTACATCACTATTTTACTTGAAGACCTCAAACCAGATGTGCAAAATCCAACTCCAGAAGATCGACCCTGACTGGGTTGATCTTCTGCTTAGTATGGACAAGCCCTAAGAACTTCTGCAGGAAAAGGCAGGCAAGGGCAGAGCAGGGCTGGGGAGGTGGTGGGGCAGGGGCATGTGGTTGGTGCCACCCTCTGGAACAACCCTCACCATTTGCCGCTTTGTACATATGATGTAATAGACATCATGGATGAATTTACCTGTTTCAAGGTTTTCTAAAATGTCCTTCTCTGTCATATCTATTTCCAAGTGCCTGCAATATGCTCATGTGAGTAGTATGGGTCATCTTATCATAAAATTGTAAAATAAATAGGAGTAACATTTAATCACATCAGTTCTTCCTGCAATACTAAATCTCTGTGCTATAAAGGGTTCTATTCAAATCAAAGTTCAGGAGTTTGTTCTTAACCAAGGATGCTCAAGATGTTCCCAAGGTTTCCAGTACTTCTTTTCTACTCACAAGTGAATTTTACTTGCCTCTGCTTCAATCAAGAAAATGAAGCACAATCTTTAGATTCTTCTAAACCATCCCTGCCAGATCTGGCTTTTTTTTTATTATTTCTAAACATAATATTCTTCTGAAGGCAAATAAAATTTCTTGTCACTGGAGTACATCAAATCACACTAAATAGGTATTTTAATACATTAATTGGGAAGGATTCTCCTGGCCTCCTCCCCTGCTTCTTAAACAGGTCTTAGTTTCTGCACTGCAAACATGTCACCATCTTGTTGGCTGCTATTTTGGACATTGGCTATTTTGCAGTTGTCTACATAAATACAGGAGAAAAAACATAGCCAGAGCCTAAGGATTTGGATCAAAATAATCAATTTTGGAGGTGAGACAGACTCTATTATGGTTATTGTTAATAAGTGTTTGATAGGCAGCTAGAATTTTAAAATGAGACCATAAGAAACTCCACCTCAAGAATTTGGAAAACAGTTTTTGCAGCAAACAATTATGCTACTCTACTAACTGATTTGTTGGCCACAGTCCAAAAAAAGTAGTTTATCTTGGCATCATAATTTTATTTCTAAAGGTGATCATAGGAGCTATAGATGCTGAACTATCAGTTAAATACATGCTTAAAACCCAAACAATATAATATTAAAATATCAAAAAGGTATCATTTTAAGCATAACCTTTGCCAATAGCTACATCTACACTACAGAGATCTTTCAAAAGAAGCTCTTCAGGAAGATCTCTTCAGAAAGAACTTCTTTCGAAAGAGAGCATCCACACGCAAAAAAGGGGATAAAAGGAGTGATCTGCTCTTTCGAAAGAGAGCATCCACACAGCCCCCGCTCTTTCGAAAGAATGGGCTAGGGTTTGAAAAATGAAGACTGTTCTTTTGAAAGAAGGGCCTTGTGGAGCATCTACACACGTTTTCTTTCAAAAGAAGGTTTTGAAAGGGGATGTTCTTCCTGAAATGGGAAAGGACAAGTGATTTCGAAAGGAGCACCACATTCTTTCAATTTACCTTCGAAAGAATGCCTTTTGTGTGTAAACTCTCCATGGGCTCTTTCAAAAGAGCCCCCTTCTTTCAAAAAATATTTCAAAAGAAGTTGCTAGTGTAGATGTAGCCAATGTGACACATACATCAATTAAACTACTCTTCTGTGGGACTTGTGATTTTTTCAGATATTTGCCTTGATCTGATAACACCAAGGGTTTCTGAGGGTGTGTGTGTATAAAATGATACTTTATAACAAACTGGGCCTAGTTCACTCCAAGTGACATTTTAATTTAGTAAGCTGCGCAGGCAGTGGCTGACCACTTTTTATTTTTCTGTTATTTTCCTGGTGAAGCAGATATCAAAACTAACCATACTACATGGTTTCCAAGAATTTTACTTTGCCTGCACTTTCCCCTGTCTGCGCTCCTTCACCCCGCCACCATAGAGCCAGGGTCAGGATCAGGGCCATGGCTCTTGAAGGTGGGGAGGTGGATAGAGGTAAGTGGGGGACGGGCGCAAAGCTCGGTGGTGCTTCCTCCCCACTCCTTGTGGAGGCTGGCTCCCCCTGAACACTATTCTGTGCCTCCTCTGGGGAATATGCTCAATAATTTTCTTGACCTCTGCTTCCATCTTAGAAATGCTTAAGACTACAATTACAAAAAACTACAGCACAAAGCAATCATTCACAGGCTACAAATGTAAGAGAAAAATTCAGATATTCCCAATATCTCTCTACCCACTTAAATATCGGGATAATATGTACTTCCTCTACAGCAGTTCATGTTGCTGCTGAACAAATGATAGGGATAATCTTCCCAGTCACACTTCTCCCCATGATATTCTCTTCATTTGAACTGCATATCAAGTTGACTGTGACATTTACAAGTTTAAGGGGGATATTTGAGCAAAATCCCTAAAACAGGTTGCATGGAAATTGCTTTAAATAAGCTAAGTAATTTAATTTTACATCTTTATTTGCTGTACAATTACTGCAGAATTGCAAGCTTGGCATGAAAGACGCTATGGTGATAGAAATTACTGCCCTTTGAAATCCTTCTAATGTTGACTTTCCCCATTTTAAAGATAGCCTGGTAGCCCTTTTCTCTAACAATGTTTTTATAATCACTTTTGTTCACCCTCTCTTTATCTTTTAATCACTTTTTTATTTATATTGGACCCCTAATTTGTTTTTAAATTTGTATTTTAAGAAGCTGGTGTACAGTGTTGTTGTAATCCATTGATCCAATGATATTAGAGAAACAAGATGAGTCAGGTAGTAATATCTTTTATTGGACAACTTCCGTTGGTGAAAGAGACAAGCTTTTGAGCTTACACATACTTAAAGAAGAGGTCTGTGTAAGCTCAAAAGCTTGTCTCTCTCACCAAATGAATTTGGCCCAATAAAAGTATTACCTCAATAAACTTGTGTGTCTATAGCATTACTTTTTGGTTGTTTAGTGCTGTGGCAGAAGAGAAGCTATAGAAATAAAATTATTTGATTTTTCACTTCCTATTTCTCTTAGATTTTTTTTACTATATATTGATTTTATTAGGATATGACAGTGATGTGACACGAGAGAATGAAATTAATTACACCATCAAAGCCTTATCAACAAACATCAGACCAATGTTTGGAATTAAGCCTCATCTGCAACAAAAGGAACCATCACTAGATGAAAGGTAACTTCTAAATTGGAGTCATATTTAGCTTAAAAACAGAAATATTTTATAAGAAAACATAATTACATTGATGCACTGAGCTAGAAGGGTCCACAGGATCGATTTTTTTCCGGTTTGCTTTTTTTAAATACTTGGAAACTTACATATACAAAAACTACACGATATACATAAAAGTGGAATTTATGGGCTCAAAAATAATGACATATCATCATTAAGTTTCAAAGGGGTAGTTGTGTTAATCTGTAGCTTCACAAATAAATAGTCCTGTAGCACCTTAGAGACTTACAAATTTACTAAGTCATGAGCTTTTGTGGGTAAGACCCACTTTCTTAGACAATCAAAACAAAAAGCAGTCAAGTAGCACTTTAAAGACTAGCAAAATAGTTTATTAGGTGAGCTTTCGTGGGACAAACCCACTGAGGTCTGAAGAAGTGGGTCTGTCCCACGAAAGCTCACCTAATAAACTATTTTGCTAGTCTTTAAAGTGCTACTTGACTGCTTTTTGTTTTGATAGTGTATAGACTAGCACGGCTTACTCTCTGTTTCTTAGACGATATATCTGAGGAAGTGGGTGTTACCCATGAAAGCTCATTACCTAGTAAATTTGTTAGTCTCTAAGGTGCTACAGGATAGCTTGTCATCATTAAGTTTGTCCATGCAAACTTAATTTGAATCCCTTGTCAGAAGTACAAATGCAGTAAGTTCTACAGCATTGTAAGCTAAGTGCTGATCCAGGCCCCCCAGTAAAGTCAACTTAAAGATTCCCATGTCTTCAGTGAGATCAAGGTTTAAAGGTTAGGACCAAAACCTTTTAATTAGGGAAGCTGGAGGAGCAATGGAGGCAGAATTTGTTCCACTTCATGCATTTTCATTTTTTTTATCTCAGATATCTGTTAGAACATTACTGTAATCTGTTGTCTCCAAACATTTTAAAAGATTGTCTTAAAACATATACCAATTTTTGTTTTCTCTGTCATTGTTTTTCCCTTTTTTGCTTCTTGTGAAGGCAAGGAGTAGTAAGGTAAGTTTCTTATCTCTAATAATAATCCAGGATAAAACATTTTATTACAAATTTTTGAAAAATAGAATTGTACATTGACAGAAATGAATGCTTAAAATAAAGTTCAATATGCAACATGCCATTTGTTAAAATGGCAGATTATTACTGGGCAGTGAAGGGATTAAGGGACAATAAAGAACTCTCAGTACATAGTTTTAGTAGCTGGGCTGGACAAGGAGTAGAAGAGCATGGGACTAGGAGGACAAGTATTTCTTCCTCTTCCTGGTTGAAGAACAGTTCTTTTGAGGTTACCTCAGTCCAATAGCTGAAATCATCTCCACGGACTTTTTAATACAAACCCATGTGACCAAGAGAGATGCAACATCCATATTGTGTGATGTACTCTGGCAACCCTCTCAGCAATCTTCTGGAGTCTGCCAAGGATGACGCACGCGAACAGTTTACCAGTGACGCTTAGGAGAGAGATTTCACGGTAGCTGTTGCAGTCGCTTCTGTCTCCTTTGTTCTTATACAACGTTACAATGTTAGCGTCGCGCATATCCTGTGGAACCTCACCCTCTTTCCAGCACAGGCACAGTAGCTCATGTAGGGGTTCCAGGAGTGTGTCCGCAGCACATTTGATTACCTCTGGTGGTATACCATCCTGACCAGGGGCCTTTCCTGCTGCAATGCTGTCGATGGCTCTCTTCAGTTCATCCACGGTCGGTTCTTGATCCAGTTCGTCCATTACTGGTAGGAGCTCGACGGCATCGAGGGCTGCATCAACCACAACGTTCTCGCGTGAGTACAGCTCGGAGTAGTGCTCAACCCAACGTTCCATGTGTTTGGCTTTGTCAGCAATGACTTCACCGGATTTGGATTTCAGGGGTGCCATCTTGTTCTGGGTGGGTCCTAATGCCTTCCTCATACCCTCGTACATTCCTCTGAGATTACCAAAGTCGGCACAGGTCTGGATGCTGCTGCATAGCTAGAGCCAGTGTTGTTGGCACAGCACCTGGCTGTCTGCTGTACTGTTCTTCTGGCCTCTCTAAGCGCTTCCTGGGTACTCTGGCTCAGTGAGCGTTTGTACTCCAGGAGTGCAGCGCGCTTCTTTTCAATGACTGGAATCATCTCATCGGAGTTAGCTTCGAACCAGTTGTTCGTGTTTCTAGCTCTTCTTCCAAACACCAACAAGGCCGTGTTGTAAACTGTATCCCTCAGATGTTGCCATTTGGATGTCGCATCGGCACCCCCAGGGCCGCTGCGCAGATTTTCCTGGAGGGTCTCTCTGAACTTTTCAGCTTTCTCCGAGTTCGCCGTCTTTCTGGCGTCAATGTGGGGCCTTCCAGCAGGTTTAGAGTGGTACAGCTTCTTGGGTCTCAGCTTGAGCCTGGAGCAAACTAGCGAGTGATCTGTATCACAGTCAGCACTATGATAGCTGCATGTCAGAAGGATGTTTTTGAGGTTATTACACCTAGTGATGACCACATCTAGTTGATGCCAGTGCTTCGAGCATGGGTGTCTCCACGACACTCTGTGCTGTGGCTTCGTTTGGAATAAGGTGTTTGTGATGCACAGATTGTGGTACGAGCACAGTTCAAGGAGATGCTGTCCATTGTCATCAAGGACTGTCACTGTCGTGTGGGTCTTCATAGTCACAATAGACGCTGTAAATGAAGTCCTCAATTGAAACTTTAAAGGGCGCGATCCATAGTCTATGCAGACTGAAGGATGCCTACTACTACTACTACTCTGGCAACATGCCATCCATGTCTGCCTCCTCTCAACCTTTGAGGGAAACTGGGATCCATGCTGCACATCAGGAGGTTGAACTCCTAGCATGGCTGTCTGGCCCCCACTTGCAAGTGACAGTATTGCACTCCCACTGCTAAGAGGTCCTCTGCAATGTTGAAGCAGAGCACTGCATCGTTTTAGTACACCATTCATGTGAACACTGTGTTTTGTTTTTGTTGCTGAATATTCTTATAAAAAGAAAGCAAATGTTTCTATCTGAACTCCAGAACATGTGAGGAAGAAAGCAGACCAAACCTGCTCATGGCTGTGATAGTACTCAGTAAATAAATAGTATACATCCCAATTGAGAGATTTGCAATTCAGTCTTTTTACAAAGTGAATTAATGAAGATTGTTCCTTTAATATTCACATTTGTTCACTTACACTGCAGTTGAGAATACTATATACATCAAACGGCTGGAGGTCTGTGATGTTCTGTGGCATGAGTAAACAGGATACAGCTGCCTAAGTATTACAAAAGAAAAAGTTAAAAATGTCATCTGTAAAATATTTTTTCTTTTACACCATTTTCAATTAAGTATACGCAACAGGCCAGTGAGATGTACTGATGTAAAGTTGTGTTTCTGAGTGGAGGATATCCCCCATTTAATATATATGTATTTTAAACTTTGGTGTAAACAAGACTTTGTATTTTAGAAGTTATAGGCATTTTAATATATTGTCCTGCAATATTAATTTTACAAGGATGAGAGAAATGAATATTACCAGATAATGGAGATATAAGATTATCTATATCTGTGATATAGGTATCATGACTTCAAGTGTACTGCTCAAGATGTCTGTGATGGTGACTATGCCTGAGTTTTCTCTGTGGTCTTATAATTTTTGCTATGTTCGGCTTCTTATATTTGGTGGAGAAGAGAACAGTAATATAATTTTGCATTACCTTCATAATTCATAATGTTTGGGCCTAACAGTTTTATTTAGGGTGACCATCTGTCCCATATTGGGCGGTACGGGTCCTGTAGTTGAGACACCAAAATGGCGTCCCAACTTATTTTTTTAAAGGAATTCATTGTCCCGTATTTGCCCCCCCCACTCCAGACTTCACTTCCTTGAGCCTCGAGGAAGCAGGGGGATCATGGGCAGCTGCCGCTTCTCCAGGATTCCAGGGGATTGTTGGCAGCTGCTGCTACCCTGGGGCTCCTGGGGAGCAGCACCAGGGGCTGCTGCTTCCTGGGGATCCCGGGGAGGGCCAGCAGCTGCTACTTTCCCGGGGGTCCCTGGCGAGTGCTGGCAGCTGCTGCTTCCTTCCTGGATTCCTGGAGCTTGGAGGAGCCACCCCTCCCTCCCATATTTCCCTATCCCATTTTTGGGACAGGGAGATATGGTCGCCCTAGTTTTATTTCACTTTTGCAGAACAGTTTCTCTTCTTTCTCCTGCAGGACAAATAGGGTTTTTGCAGCACTGGGATGACTTTTCTTCTGCTTCTAGTAAACATGTAATATTAAAAGGAAGATGATTCTACAGATGTTTTTAAAGCTTTAGATATTTGGCACTGTTTCTTTGCCTATAGTTCTAGGGAACAAAAGGACAAAAACTGGAAATTAAATGGGATAAAGATGTATGAAAAGGGTGGCTAGCCACATGCCATGGTCCAACCTCAGGCATAATTGCTTGCACTTATTCTGTTGTTGCCTGATCTTTAAATTGTGGATAATTCTATAAATTACAGTAGGGTCTGAACATTTGTGAATTTAAGGTTAGCAAATTCAATTATACACAAGCGGCTGCTTCCCTGGAGCTCTGGGGCAGGGAGTACTGGCAGCCGCCACTTCCCCCGGGGCTCCGGGCAGGAGCGCTGGCTGCCGCTTCCTGGGGCCCTGTGGGTGAGGAGTGCCCCAGCAGCCTCCACTTCCTGGGGCCTCGGGGCAGGGAGCACTCTGGCAGCCGCCACTTCCCAGGGCCTGGAACGCCAGCAGCTGCCACCTCACCAGGGATCTGGGCAGGAGCCCCAGCAGCCAGGCTCCAAACGGGGAGTGGCTGCCGTATTCACAAAATTCAACATTTGTGATGGTTCTCAACATGGAACCCTCACAAATGTTGAGACCCTGCTGTACTTAACAAATTTCCAGTTACTGCCTATAGTGTTGAGAGGTCCTTTGTCCCAGGATGATGCTCAGTATTTAAATTATTCTATGACTGGGAGCCCTGATGTGCAGTTACAACACTCAAACTCTAGGAACTCTTGTGAATTTACAAATATAGTGTTTCAATACATACACCCCAACTTCACAAGATAGATAGGTAATGTATACCTATATTTCCATATATTGTCACCAGTCCTTCTGGAATAACCTGAAATGTTATTGTCACCTTCCTCATCACCATAATCATCTATGGCCATCATTCTGATCCACTCCTCACAAGGACTACATCTCCTTCTCCTACTGCTTCTAGCCTGGGATGCTACTTTTATGCTGTATTACACTGACATTGTTATATTTGATACATATTCAGTAGGGGATGTTTCCTTTTCTCCTTATTTGTATTGCCTTACCTTAACACTGGTGAAGTCACTCTTTCCTATAGGTCAGTATATCACTGATCTGAATTTATTATCATATGAGTCAATTTATTACCATGGCCTTTGCAATAATGTATCATATTTGTTAATTCTGTCCTACGTAGTTATTCAGTCTGGTTTTAACTGGTTATTTAGACTTTTTCCAAGTAATGATGTACCTGCTAAGTTTGAGAGTATTCTTGAAAGACTCTATGCATGTGCGCGCGCGCACACACACACACACACAGGTTAACTTTGCTGTCTAGCTGAAAGGTGCCGGGCATGAGTATGCTAGCTTTGCCTTAACTCAACGTACAGGATAGGGCCTGTAAGTTCCTCATGTTACAGCCAAGCTACTTTTATATAAATCTGTTTTAACCTAGTATAATAACCATGTAACCAAAACCATAAGGAAATAATAAATCTATGAGAAAACACACAGGCAGGCAAAGGTAACCAAGCAGGTCAGCACAGTCAGCTACACTGTATAATTCCCATTGCAAAAGACCAAGACAGACACAAAGTGGACTGGTCTAGTGGAACACCAGCTATATATGACTTGTCTAGAAAAACTGGAAAGTGCAGCTAATTGGAGCAGCATTAACTCATGCTGTCAATTGTATGAACCCCGAAAGAAGACTTACTAGCCACTTATAACAGGAGGGGCAATAATGGCAATACAGCAACTGTTCCATCTGTTCTTTTGTTCTGGGCATGACATGGAAAAGTGTAGAGCTAAGAGCCACAACTGTATATAGCTGGAAATCTTTGGGGTCTTTGCTGTTGAGTCCTGTTTGTCTTTGATGCAAATAACTTGGGTACTACTCCTTACCTGCCCCACAATGCTACTTATGCAATAGCATGACAAGTAAATATGTTGTTTTGGTTTTCCAAGAACTGATAAACTTATGAGGTATTACCTTACCACACAGTTTTACGTAAGGAAATCATGTAACTCTTCATTTTCACTGGAAAATCCTTACTTGGACATGGTAGTTGCCCAAACAGGCATTTCCAATGATAATACCATTTTGAAACATGCAACAATGGAAGTGGAGACTTCCTGTTTCCTGATCTTGAGTTCAAAGTACCAAATTCCCTATTACTTGAATAATGATATCTGATAAAAACAATCATAAACTTGGGTAAAATTAATTTATATGTTATCATCCTAAAAAGTCAGAGAATTTGACATAATTAGATTATTTGGTCTAACTGAAAGTTGATGGAAATTTTGAGATCTCTGACTATCTACCTACAGTACTCTGAAGGTTGATATTAAAAATAGAAATAAACCAAAGCCTTAGATTTCTGAGCTGAACATTTTTACAGAATGTGTGGATGTTAGAATTTAGGGTTTTGGTTCAGCCTATATAGAGTTAGAGGTCATTAGCGAAGGGTGAATACAGATCTGAATTTCTAATTAATTTTAGAAGAAATTAGATGCGGGGTTTTGATTTAGATCCATTTCTAATCAAGTCATGTTATTCTCTTGTGAAACAGAGCTTTTTGATGTAGCTATGATTTATAGTTGGCATCTGTATGCTAACTATATCTGGGTTTTGATATTTAAAATGATAAAATTTAGAATGTATTGTTTTGATTTTTATTTAGAATCATATTTATTTAGTTAGTTAGAGGATAAGCCATGAGAGAAGCTGCAGACTCAAACACTGCCCATAGATCCTCACCGCTGCTGCTAACCACTGTCTCTTGAGACGAAAAGAGGCTATAGATTTATTTAGAATGGTAAAATGCCATGGACTGTAAGGCAACATTGCATGTGGCATTTGAATAAGTCATGTCTTCTAAGTTTTGTGCATCATTTGCCTGCTTTTTCTATATGGCATTTTTTTATATTCAATGGATCATAGAAGATTGGAAAACCATTTTTAATGAGAAGGCTTTTCTAAATGTTTCTCTCTTCATATTTATTGTTGGTCTTTTGTAATATTTGATTAAACACGTTATCATGAGAACGAAAATTTGGGATTTTAGGAAAGTTATAGAACAGCTCTACATAAGAATGGAAGTATGAAATCAAGGGAGAATTGCCCAGTTTGTATAATTTGGAGTATACACAAATCATAATGGTTAAAATGTTATAAAAACAGTATTATTTTCTTGAAGGTTAATGGCAAGAATTTCAAAAGTGATCAGTGATTTTGGGTGTCTTCGCTTTTGGATGGCCAAACTGAAATCCCTTTAAGAGGTCTGATTTTCAGAAAGTATTGAGCATCATATCCATCTTTGAAAATGTGGCCCCTTTAAGATACCTCAGTGTCATTTTATAGTTCTTTGAAGTGACTCTTTAAGAATGTCTTTCTTTCCATTATTGTTTCTCAGTTTACCAATAAAAAGATACCAGACAACCCTTATGATTCAACGTGAAATATGTAAGACAGATAGGTGTTTTTCCTGAGTCATGTGTTGTCCCCAGTAACAAATATTTTTCTGCAAAGTAGCCTACTATTGAAGTAATTACCTGACCCCACTGAGAACTGTGAATCTTCCAGAAAAGTAATGGCTGCTAGGATCATATGAACACTCCCTCATTGCTCAGCATATTAGGAATGGTCATCCTCAATAGCTTCAGTTCCTTCCTTTCCAAGTCTTGATGCTGGGACCAGTTCTGAGTTTGGTCAGATGATGAGGTCAGCACTATTGTCTGATGGTGTGGTATCCTTAATGCCAGGGATTTAGATGATCTCTCCTTTCAGCCATGAACTATGTGCTTCTATTTGTATGAGTTCCTCACTGTCAAGAATCTATCTTAGCACTTCAGAAGTCTTTAGCTAAGATATCCTCTGTCAGTTCTTAATTTACTTCCCAAATGCTGGGCCCTACATTTAGCAAAGTGTGTTTACTCTCCTCTGCTCTCAAACAAAAAGGCAGATAGAAGCTAATCTCAGATGGGAGCTCCACCAGGGAACTTCGGGATCTTTCCTTTATCTGGATATGCTGGATTGAATTGTCATCTTATTTGAATGTTACTGGTTTGAAGAGAGAGGATGTGACTGTGCATTTCCCAGCTTATGGCTGTGCCTCTTGCTTAACCAAAGAACAAGATCTCAGACTGGCACAGTGAGAGAAGGCCCATACGTAGCCACTCTTGTGATTTTGATTTTCTGTTTTATACCTCCCTAAGAATACACATAACTTCTTAAAATATAGGCCTTTACAGGCAAGCCTGAATACCATAGTCTAACACTACCTCTACACATCTTAAAATGAGCTGGCAGGCTGTCTCAGCAGATCTCAGACTGAAATGTTCACATTGTAAAGAAAGAGTGCAAAAACAAGTATCACAGATATTCTGAGAGCCAGAGCCTTGCTGACTGACCTGGTGATTAAGTTCAGAGGAGTGGGAAAATGGAAATTAGTTTAATAGATTTTTTTAAACTTTAGATTATTTTCCTTTGGCAGGTTAATAACCCTGTGTGCTTTGCTATGCTTTGTGCTTCCTGTTCATTTAAGAAATACTAAATTACTCCTCCTTCCTCTGAAAGGAATGATAACTGAGCTAGCATCTTTGCGAACAGCTTAAATGTTCTTGTAACAAAAGCAGGTTAGAGGAGAAAGATTATAGCTGCTATCCAGAGTGAAAAATGTGCATATTCACAATGCAGTTACTGAACAATAACCAGAGCAAACCCAAGCACTATGATTACTAATGATAAAGACTGTTAACTTCTCAGAGTACAGGAATATGATTGTAAGATTTTTCTCAATATTGAATACTGTAAACCCTCGATTTTACAGACCCTGATTTGGCGGACTTTGGGAACAATGGATGTCCGCCAGCCCCCCACATTGTTCCTGAAGTTCGCTTAATCAGTGCCCATAAAATCCTAAATCCCATCTCCCACTCTCCCTAAAAAAGAAACGTGGCTTACTGGAGCATCTGCTTCCAGCTGCCAAACCCTCCACGATGGCCTGGACTGATGCTGGAGCTAGCGTGTGCTCCTCCCACCAGAGATGGGGCGCATGTGTGAGCAGACCACTCTCCTGGTGGGAGGAGTGGATGGCAGCTCCAGCGGTGGCTTTGCAGCGAACAGCTTCAGCTTCACAGTGGTGGGGGGTCACTGCTTTGGCTGCGTGGAGGGTTCCTCCAGCAGCAGCAGTTCCAGTGACTCAGAGGCTTGCTTTTTGGGGGTGGGGGCCCGGGGAAGGATTGGGGCTGGGGAAGCCTGCTGGGGGGACAGTAAACCCTCATATTTAATGGACTTTTGGGTTTAATGGACACCCGTTCCTCCCCATTAGTCCATTAAATCGAGAGTTTACTGTACATGAAATAGAGCTAGCTCTGCAACAAATCAGCATGATAAGCATAACTAGGAAACATTACTCTACAGCTTAGCATTAACTGTACCACATGCCTGCAGTTTGGTGAGCAGAGATAATTGTAGTATAATCTGATATATATCTGTATGTAAATTTGTATAATTATTGCATCTGCTTTTGCTAATAAATTAAATATGTCCATATTTTTCTCCTTATTTAAAGAAGTCACCATTGTCAAATCATTTTAGATTGAATGAATCAGATGCTGTACTTATCAATTGTTAAATGCTTGTCATACTTCACATGTTCTCACTTTTCTGTACAGCCACATACACAAACTTTTCTGCTTCTTGATTATTATATTAAGAGTTACTCTTATTAGGATCACATTCACCTTCCACTGCTAGTGCAGAATTTTAATTTAAGGCAATGGTAGTTTTGTGTGCAGAAATGAGTGGTTGTGTATGACCCATGAAGAGATGAATAAAACCCTTATAATAAATACATCTTTTCATCTGCTCTTTTAAAAAAGCACTTTTAAAAAGTTAATTTTCTTTCTTCTCTTTAAATATTTTGCTGAGACCAAATATTCAGCCAAACTTGAATAAGTAATCATTCTCTCTTTCTTATCTGCTGCTGAAAAGAGGTTCCAGGTAATGCTTTTATTTGCTAAGCTGTTTATTCCATGTTTTACCATCAGCACTCATTACCATTACAAATCCATGTATTATTTTGGATTCTCATAGGATGCTGTAATTTACCTAACAACCTTCAAAATACCTCTATACTGCTTATCAGTTCTTCAATTACAAACATAACATCAGCTACACTCATCCCTTGTTAAACGAGTACTTTACTTGTGAGTACTCACTTAAATGAGGGACACATATACACAAGCTTTGTCCACTAGGTGAGTGAACTCCCCCTGGCTAATACAAACCTTACCCCTTCCCCAGAGCTCCAACTCACCACAGCCTGAACCCCTGCCAGCCCCGCGGACCCAAACCGCCACGGTATGAACCCTCCACCGGCCCTGTACACCGAAACCACTACAGCCAGACACCCCCATCAGCCCTGCACACCCAACCGCCGCAGCCTGATCCCCCCCGCCGGCCCCGCAGCCCCAATCTGCTGTAGTCCGGACCCCCTGCTAGCCTCACAGACCCAAACCGCTTCAGCCTGACCCCCTCCCCCATCAGCTCTGCAACCCCCAACCCACTGCAGCCTGACCCTCCTGTCGGCTCTGCAGCCCCAACCTGCCACAGGCTGGCCCTCCCGCCAGCCCCACAGCCCCAACCCGCCATAGTCTGAACCCCCCCGCCAGCCCCATACAACCAAACCGCCGCAGCCTAACCCCCCCACTGGCCCCACAGACCCAACCCACCACAGCCTGACACCGCTGCCAGAGCCAGACACCCAAACTGCCACAGCCTGAACCCACCGCCGGCCCCCACACGCTGCAGCCTTAACGCCCCCTGTCCGCCCCACAGACCCAACCCGCCACCAGGTTTTAACCCTCCCTTCCGCTTATGGCCCCAAACTTCCCTCAGCCTTTAATCGTCCCCAACTCCCCCCTGCCCTCCACAATCCAAGGTTCACTTACCTTTCAAAAGCAGTGCCACATGCTGCCACTCCTTTGCTGAGTTACAAGCACTTGGAATGAATCAGAGACTTTTATGTGTATTTTAATTGGAATTTAGTGTCCCTCTTACAAGTTTTTGTCTACAAGCAAAAAGTTGGGAACCAATTGTGCTTGTATAGTGAGGGATGAGTGTATAGTTCTATTACATACATTTTGCATTGTATTTAGGGATGTATTTACCAGTGAAATTGGCCATAAGTTCAGTAAATTTGAGAACATTTTATAAATGCTAAATTAGTGTGAAATAAAAGTTTAATTAGTAGAGGAGGTAGGAGGGAACTTCAGTCCAGTTAATGCACAACTATTTATGTTATAAAAACCAAAACACTACAACTTGCAGTTCTATAACATTTTATGGCAGTCTCAGAATCGAGATCAAGGAAAAAATGGTCATAGAAACTGAATTTGCTATGTCATCTAGCCTTTATAAGCAATGCCACGATAGACACTGAATCCACTGGTTAAAAATTATTAAAATAAAAATTTGAATATTGAGTAACAGTTCTGTACATGTGCACACCAAATTGCATTTATGTCATGCATAAAGTCTGGCTTAGTACAAGTGCCCAGTTAGACTGATTATTACCAGCAGGTAAAATTTTCAAAAGTGCCAGAGGTTTTGAAAATTCTAGACAGATTAAATGTAAAGTAACAAATTTCTTTCAGTCTCTTCAGATTAATAAAATATTTGGAGCTTATTTTTCCCTGGGTGAAGCTCAACCTGTACTGAGGGCCAGCACTAGGGTTGCCAGATTTTGGGAAAATTTAGGCAGGCCAGGCAGCCCCAGCCATGGGATCCCTGGCCAGGGGTGGGGGAAACCCTACAGTCCTGCAGAAGGGAGTCAGCTGGGGTGCCAAGCCCTTATGGCATCCCCAGCTGCAGGATCCCTGACTGTATGGGGAATGTCCATGACAAGTCCCATGTCCAACCTCTATGCAAAAATGCCCCGCAGGATGTTTTTGTATGAATGCAGGATGCTGGACTTTTCATGGAAATTTGGGACTGTCTGGCAACCCTAGCCAGCACAGGGCCTATGTACCACTGAAGGTCTTCAACATAGGCAGTAGATATGCCAAGTGATATGTTTTAGCATAAGGGGGTGAATTTCTTCATCTGTCATGCAGCTATGCTTCACTCTGAAAAATGTGAATGTCTACATTTTAACACAGAAATAAAGATATCACAGTTGGCATTTCAGCCTAGTTTACCACTGAATTCAAAGCTAAAAGATTAGTTGACATCTTATACTTGTAGAAAAAGTTATGGAAGGACATCAGAAGAGACCATATTTTGATGTGCTAATCACTAAAATGAAATCTAGGGAGACACTAATTGTAAACTAACCCTTTAAAAGCTTCCCATGACTCTTTCTTTTTTGTACATACTGTTTTTGAGCATGTAGCTATATTCTTCATGCAAAATCACGTCCGCTGTATTGCATGTGTAAAATAGTGACTCCTCTGCTTACCAAATGAAAAATCAGCATGTAAAAACTGAGATTTTTTTCCGATTTCCATTCTTAGGGCAGTGTTTTGAAAATGTACTCCTATGTTCTGTACCATGCCTGATATGTGTCTGCTTATGAATGCTGAGATTATTACCCTGATGAAACATATGAATGAAAAACACATGAAACGCTTTGACTTTCATCTTTTGCTCAATTTTCACTGTTGTGAAATAATATAATGTTTTTAGAGGGGATTTTTAAGATTGGTTATTTTGTGATACTTTATACTACATTATAGGAGCATACAAATTTAAATAGTCCAAGTCAGTTGTTTGGCTGAAGACTTACACGTTGTACTTAAATACTTGATGGTCTTTTCAAATGGTTTTATAATTGAAAACTGTCATACATTTCTCTCTTCTCCCATTCTACAACAGTGGATTAAGGGACAGACAACATTATGTGGTGCCGCCTACTGGAAAGAGGCAGAAAGCTTGAACACCCCACACAAAGCTATATAAGTTTGAGCCAGTACTTTATTCCTTTTTTTTTCCTCTATATTGGGAAACAGGGAGGCTCCATTGCTCCTGCCCTCTCCTTTCTTTTGCCCTTTTCTTCTCATTCTCTCTTTCTTTGTCTTTCAGGGAAACAAAAGAAGAAGGGAGGCAAGGAAGGGAAAGAAACTTGAATGTTCTGCTTCAAATCCATGGGAGGGAGGAAGCCAGGGCACCAGGCTCTGTACCTGATCACTCTCATGGGGATGGGATGGTCTTGGGGTTGGCCATTCCACCAGACATTGTAAATAGTAGTTTTAGAGGGCCAGAGGGCACAGAATTTCCATCCTCAGTCTCTAAAAAGGTTCCCTTGATCAAGGCACCCATACCACAGACATGCTACCTACCTGGCATCAGCCCTCTGCCTCAACTTGCAACTCTGCTCCACAGCTTATCCTGTACCTGAGGTCTTCAAGCCAATCCCTCTTCTGGTAAGTCCTGCTTTGGCAGGTATTTCTTCTGCCTCTCCTTCATTGTTGAACCTTCCTATACCTGTTCTTTTCCCTGTGCTTCTCAGCCTCAGGATTTTGCTCCTTAATCTACCACCCCTGCAGGAATTTCTGCTGCTCTAATTTCAGCTAAATTAGCCCTCCCTCCTTGGAGCCATTCTCTGTCTGCCTGGCACTTCCTCAGCCCAGATGGTTCTAACACCTCCTTTATTCCCTGTACAAACTGCATAATTCTCTCCCCTCAAGGATCTGACATGAGGGGGCCTGCTCATTCTCCACACTGGAGACCAACTTCTCTAGGTGCCTTCATCTGCATTGAGTTATTCTCTTTGGCAACATGTTCAGCTGTTTATCAGCTGTCCAGTTCAGGTTCTCCAGTGTTCTTGTGGAGCTAGCCCTGAGGCTTCTCCAACTGTCCTGGTCCTAGTGAGCCACACATTGGCAGATTTATATTGTCTGTATTCTCCTTTAGTTAAAGCCTTGGTAAAAAACTGTGCTGGCTGCAAGTTCCAGGTTATTCCCTATACTGATAAGTATTGACCTGGTGACTTGGGGGCTTCCAGACCATGGGTTTTGTATCACAGCACTCAGAAATTCAAGTCCCAGTTCATGCTCTTTCAACATAAGAGTGAAACTGACCATTTGTGGTATGTGGGTCTTTCAGTTGAGAGGTACAATCAAGATCCTGGCTGCTTACAAAAAGTGTTTACACACCCTTTCTTCAGACTCCCTCTCAACCTTCTTTCAACTCTGTATTCTCTGCTTTCCCTTGCCAAGCTGTACATGCAGAAACCAAAACATTGTCTTTCAATCTTTGGAGTTTATCTCCTCTCCCTTGTTCCCCAGTAGCAGGTTTTCCTTCCGTTTTTCTGCTGTTCCCCAGAGAGTTATGAAGTTCAGTTTTAATAGAAGCTTGTTTTTTCTTTCAGTTTCTGGCTGGGATTCATCTCTTTTCTCTCACTGATTTTCTTTCAATGCATATTTGTTCTCACAGGTACTCTGAATGGCCTTGCTGTCATATTATTCCTCCTAGTTTTTGTGCCTGTGGTCTTCCTTATTGTACCACAAATCTAACCCTTATCTATTGCCTTTCAGTCTCTCGTAATAATGTGTTGCGGAGCCCCAGAGAGAACAGACTGTACAGCCACACTGTCATAATGGCTCCCTTCTGCACAGACAGTCCTGTAGGACTGCCTGTCCCTGCTCTTTCTATTACTAAATTGTCTCCAGCTTAGAAGTACCATGATCCTTCTGCACACTGCTTATCACATCTTGTCATGAGAAATATAATCCTGAGGTATGATCTTACAGAGTTACTACTGCACAGAAGGAAAAGATAGATCTGCTCCTTGCTCAGAATCCTCAAAATACTTCATTTCTAGGTTACTTTTGATGTGAAAGAATGTGACATCTGTATCTTGTGAGAATAGTTGAATTTGTGCATCAGTAATGAGGTTCCCTTTTTTATACATCTTGTTGGCTGTGTCTACACTAGCCAAAAACTTCAAAATGGCCATGCAAATTGGCCATTTTGAAGTTTACTAATGAAGCACTGAAATACATATTCACCGCCTCATTAGCATGCGGGCGGCCGCAGCACTTCGAAATTGACGCGGCACACCACTGCGCAGCCTGTCCAGACGGGCCTCCTTTTAGAAAGGACCCCACCTACTTCGAAGTCCCCTTATTCCCATCTGCTCATGGGAATAAGGGGACTTCAAAATAGGCGGGGTCCTTTCGAAAAGGAGCCCCATCTGGACGAGCCACACGGCGACGAGCCGCGTCAATTTCGAAGTGCTGCAGCTGCCTGCATGCTAATGAGGCACTGAATATGTATTTCAGCTCTTCATTAGTAAACTTCGAAATGGCCATTTGCATGGCCATTTTGAAGTTTTTGGCTAGTGTAGACGTAGACGTTGTTCCTAAGTTTTCCTCTTTACTATTATGTTAAACAAGTATATAGCATTCTGCAGCTGCCTGGTTTTATCTGTAGCATATCCTTTTGTAGCCATGGGGAAGTTCATATAATAACACTACTTTGTGTTTCCATTAAATGTGGGAGATTAATGCACTGAAAGATAATATGACTCCAGAATCTCTTTTGTAAAAGAGCTCCCTGTCCTTTCAGAGGAATCTGCCTGGAGGGCAAAAAAGGGCCTAGTTTGATAATATAGGGATATCTTGTGTCTTACTGTCCAGGGTCTTTGGGATTTTTTCTATTGGTAATTAAGTAAGGACTCAAACTGTTGATTAATCCTGTGGTCCTTCAGTAAAAGTTTCCCCCGTCTTGCAAGTTCTAATTTGGACTTTAGGGCAGACCTCATTTCTTTCATTTCTTTAAAATGGTGTTCTTTACTGTAGTGATCTGAGCTAGGTGTACAAATTGACCTTTCTTTTGTATTTGTCTTTTCTTATGAGGGAGATTTTTTTTTCAGCCTTCCTTTGTTCCCAGTTTGTTCCTAGGATGAACACTGAATTCCCTCTAGACAAAAGCAAGCAGTTTTTTTTCTCTTGCTCCCTCCAAATCCAGTATTGCACCCCAGCTTCTATGACAAGAAGTTTCACTTGTTGAACATTTCATTTTTTTCCTCTCATTCTCTTGAGTCTAGAAAGTCAACACAATTGTTAACTCTGTTCTGAGGTTGCAACAAGGACTGCATCTGAAGATGCTTTTGTTAGGTAGTTTCAAACCTGCATTCTCATAGAGTATGCCCCGATTGGAAACCTTGTCTTGAATTAGTCAGATGACATTTGCAACAGAAGTCTTCACTATTTGGTAAGTGATAGATGAAGCAGTTGTTTCCCAAGTGTATGATGTGGCAAGATGGTGTGTCTCATTATTCATTTTTTATGTTACTATAAGCTAGGCCTCTTCGCTTCTCAGGTAGTCCTTTTGGACAAAGGGTCCTGCTAGGAGAACAGTATGGTAGCCCTGCTTCCTGGGTTTATCGTTTGCTACATCTTTGTCATTCTATCCACTGTTTTAGGATTGGAGAAGATAGGCATATGACAACAGAAAATCACTCAATAGTAATTCTGTTTATTAGAGTCAGGTGTTCTCTCTCCCTACATCTCTCCATTCTCTGCTCTGGTGCTCATTTATCATCTCTGTCACTGGTTTGTATGCTGTGTCCTTTTCTATGGCTATAGCAGTTACTTTAACTAGAAGGAACATTTTCTGGCTAAAGCTGTGTAGTCAGGTATGGGGTTTCAAAATTCTTTGCATCCCTGCTTCCAGTAGGTGACAGCATAATGCGTCTGTCCTTTAATCCAACATCAGAGGATGGTAGAAAAGGTTACTGCAATTAACAGAATTTCTGGTAAGTAATCTTCTAATATATAGTGTTCTGATATCATTCATACTTATTCTTAAAAAGAGAAAGATACTTTTTTTTGTGATGATGGATTTGTCAGCCATATTAATTTTATCTAAGCAAACAGCAAAGTAGATTAATGATGAAAGCATGTAAATCGAGCAATATATAAATATATTGAAATATATATAAAAGAATGTATATATGTTGTATATTTTAAGGTGTAACATTGAAGTGAATGAATTTTTATATGTAATCTATAATTACTAATAAATATCTGTATAAATGCCAGGCAGGTTATGGAGATATCAAAGGAAATGCCATTATAATCCCAATGAATAATCTGCAGGTAGTAAAGTATTGATTTAAATACTCTCACTATCATTGACCGTGTTGGTTTAATACTTTCTATTCATGGCTATGTCTACACTACATTCCTCTTTCAAAAGAGGAATGTAAATGAAGGCTGTTTTCCAAATCTTGCATTTCATTTGCATAATCTCTTCTGATTGCATTATCGGAAGAAATTTTTTCGAAAAAAAGCAGTGTAGATAGAGTTCTTTCAAAGAAAACCCCCTTTTTTCGAAAGAACTCTTATACCTCATTTTTTTCAGGAGTAAGTGTTCATTCAAAAAAAGTTTTGGTTTTTTTTTGAAACAACCCTCTCTACACTGATTTTTTTGTCAAAAAAGTCTCTTTTGAAAACACAATCAGAAGAGATTATGTAAATGAAGGGTGAGATTTGTAAATCAGCTCTTCATTTGTATTTTTTATTTCCATCATTCGCATTCCTCTTTCTAAAGAGGAATGTAGTGTAGACACAGCCATAATGAAGACAGTTCCTATTTCTTAAATGATGTGGCATTGTGCAATCAAATTTATTTACCATTTATTTATTAATAATCTCTCTTCCTCATAAACTGTTGATAACACAAAGAATTGGGTGTGAAGCTAGATAACAATTTAGTATCTCACTTCAGAGATATTTAGAACTAGGGTTATTAAATGTCTAACAAAAATATAAAGCCAATGTATCTGAAGTGGATAATAACCTAGAGGTCAGTGTAGCCATTTCCAGAACAATAATGTTAACCATTTGCAACTGAAAACAAACACTGTTTTCGAAAAAAGAAGGCATTGAAAATGTGATTTTAGTTTTAGGTTAAATGAGTTGTACAGGCTGTCTCTCTCTCTCTCTCTTTTTTTTTTTCCTCCTGCTAGTGTAATTGGAGGGAGGCTGTTGGGAAGCATCTAAATGAACAACTCAGGGAGTGGGATTTGTGTATCTGTATAGGCTAGGTGCATTTGAAAATCCCAACCTAAATGACTGTTTTTCTCTGACAAGAGCTTAGTGGCAATATAATTTGTATCTTTGTCAATATTTTCAATTATTTTATATATTTATTTTATATATTTCAGTGTATTTACATCTTGCTTGATTTACATGTTTTCATCATATGCCAATTAACATCCTAATGATGAGATACATGTTTGGGGTATCTCTGGGGTATAGCTCTGAAAAGTTTAATATGGACATGGAGAGACATCTATTTTCCATGCATGATATTGACTGCTTTTGTGCCTAACTGGAACTGGTACACCTATGAAAAAAGTATAAAGCAAATGTTATAAGAGATGTTATTTTCTCACAGTAAAACGTTGATTATTTTTCCCTGAAATAGCAATAATGCATAAAAGGATAGCTGTTATTTTGTGAAGATGAGTCCCAGATTGCCAGATGAGCCTCAGAGTTAGCAAGAGTGAAATGGGTAAAAATTTCATCAGTTGCCAGGGGCTTTTGTGGTTTAATTAGATATTAAATTTAAAATTTGGTGTATAATATACTTTAAAATATTGTGTTATATGCCTTATCATATTTGATGATTATACTATTGAGTTAGTATATATAAGGTACTTTACAGATATCAGGGGAAAACGTTCATTATTGGAAGGCTTACCACATACAAAAGAATTTGTAACTCCAAAACCAACAAGCAGTCCTGTGGCATTTTAGAGACTAACACATTTTTAGGTGTGAGCTTTCATGGGTAAAATTCATGAAATAAGATGGGTGGAAGCAACTGAAGCCAGGGTATATGTAGAAGCAACAGCAACAACCAAAAAAAGGTGGTGTGGGAGGTGTGTGTGGAGAAGGACGTTACCTGTCACTAACAGGAGCAATTAATGAAGCAAATTAAGCTGGGCATGTCTCATTCATAGCATGTGATGCAGCAGTGAGACTATCAACAGTGGGGAAATTGCCCTTGTAATGTGATAGCCAGTTAAGATCTTCATTCAAGCCTACGTTAGTGGTGAAAAATTTACAAATGAATTCTGTAGTAAGATGGAGGGCCTAAGCCCAAACAGCACAGGCCTGATTTGAGGCCTGAGGCCTAACTAACAATGGACAAAACATGGTTAAAAGCAAAGCTAAGCTGTGAGTAAGAGGCAGGCCTCTGGTAACAGAACTTGGCACAGACAGGGCTGAGAGTACAAAACACTAACTGGAAATTGGCCCAGGTGCAGAATAATCATTGGTACAAGTTGAAATCACAGGGTCTTACCAGCTCATTATAAAATACCTTGGTACCTACTCCTTACAGGTACAGACCTAGGTTCAGGAAAGGGTCTAAAATGACAGCATGGTGGATGAGAGATGATTGAGGTACAGGGAGATGGATGTCAACTTGACAAGATCAGTGGCAACCTGACAAAGTCAGCAGTAAAGTGTGCTTTATTTGTACCTGTATATAATGTGATGTCTTGCGGGGACTGTTTTTGTCTGACCTGGGGGGCAGTGGAATTCCCAGTGGCTTTGTCAGTCCATTGCAGCAGGTGCATATATACATTGTATCAGTACAGTATACCATATTTCCTAAATGTTGTTTGTACCTTGCTTGGCAATAAACCCTGGGCAGACACTTTTCATCCTTATCTGGTCTGCTGCAATCATTGGGCACATATCATTGAACATGTATGCAAGCAGCCTTCTGGTATTCATCAACAGCGCCAAAGATCCATGAGGACACAATGGCAGTAAATCCACCAAACTACAGATTCCAATTCAGATGTCTTCTTCTGTAATTGAGTGATAAAATTATTTTGTAGAAGAATGGCTACTTTTAAACCCATTATTAAATAGCCTGGGAGGTTAAAATGTTCCCCTACAGGTTTATATGTGTTCTCATTCCAGATGTTTGATTTGTGTCCATTTTATCCTTTGGTGTAGTGTCTTTGTCCAATGTACATGCTAAAGGTGCATGGCTGGCACTTGATGGCATATATCACCTCAGTGGATGTGCCGGGGTGTGAGCTCCTGATGTTGTGGCCTTTGTGGTTAGGTCCCATGACGGTGTTGCTTGTATAGGTATGTGGACAGAGTTGGTAATGGGATTTGTTGCAAGGATAGGGTTCTGGATTAGTGTTTCTGTAGTGTAATGTGTGGCTGCTGGTGAGTATTTGGTTCAGATTGGTCTGTCTGTAGGCAAGGATTGACCCCTCTCCCAAGGCCTGTGAGAGTGAAGGACCATTTTCCAGGACAGGTTGTAGATTGTCAATGATATGCTTGAGGGGTTTAAACTGGAGGCTGTAGGTGATGGATGACCAGTGATGTTCTGTTATTTCCTTTTTGAGCCTGTCTTGAAGAAGATGACTTCTGGGTACTCACTTGGCTCTATCAATATGTTTCCTGTACAAAACAGTAAAACAAAACAATATAAATTTTAAATTAATACTAGGGAAGAAGAAGAAACATGAATTAAAGAGAAATTCAAATATGGGAGGAAAGGAGAGAGAAAAGTCAAACTTGACAGCAATCTTCCACATCTAGGAAATGAGTTGAGTTATAAGTATCATCACCACTAAAGAGGGAAGGATATGAAAAGGGGTTAGAAAAGTCAGGAAGTTTAGTTTGAATATATTAAGTATAAGAACAAGAGAAGGTGTTTGAGGATAGTTGGAGGCAAGTCTGGTCCGAGGGGTGGAGGCTAGCAATAGATAGATTTGGGAACTTTAATTATACAAGTAATAGCTGAAACTAGGGAGCTAGCCAAAGCATTGAAAATTTATAGAAAAGGAAGGAACTGTTGATTTTGCTAAGTCTATGGAGAGGGTCTGTAACCTTTCAAAGAAGAAAAGCTATATTTTTGTTTTTGTCTTTGACCAAAGTATTTTGAGAGATGCATCACACATGAAGCTACTTGTACACGTACATAAAGATAGGAGGCTCTGGGAGTGGGGGCTATGCCAGGGGTGCAGGCTCTGGGAGAGGGCTTAAAGCAGCATGTTGGGGTGAAGGTGCAGAATGGGGCATGGGGTTCTGGCTCTGGGGGGGACATTGGAGTGCAGCCTCCCACTGAATGGCACTTGCTGTAGGCATATCCCAGCTGGCAACACAGCAAGGCTAAGGCAGGCTCTCTACCTGCTCTGGCCCCATGATTCTCCCAACAGAGGCCAGGATGCCCCTTTGTCTTGTGGATGTGGGGGAGAAACATGGTTTTGTGAACTGCCTCTCTCTGCTGGCATCATCTGAGGTACTGTTACCCACAATTCCCCATCCTTAACCAATGGGAGATGCCAGAATGGTGCTTTACAGGAGCTGTTTGCAGAGACCCCTCTTTCCCCCTCCACAGCCCCATTCTGTCACTGGAGTTCTTGAGTGACTGAGGGGGCACAGCTCCAGAGCCGCAGGTTGCCTACTCATGGTTTAAGGTGTGGTTGAGCATAGAGACTGGCACAGCCTTCCTTTCTCCCTCTCTCTTTGTCTCTGCACTCAGAAGTTGGGAGGCTCCTTCTGCATGTTATAGCCACAGAGGGAGCAGAGGACACTGGAGACATGCTAAGTCCAAAGGAGTGTGTTCAGCAGCTGTTCCTCTCTTCCTATGCCTCGCTCTCCTTTGTCCCCACCGCTAAGTCACAGTATCATGAGATTCTAATCTAGCTGGTGTTTTTAGGGGGTGGGGGGAAATACTGTAATTTTGAGCTTCTGAGAGTAAAAATTTAATAGCTTTCCAGCCATTAACCTGCTCAGCACAGTTGAAGATACATATTTGAATTCTTTAATCTTTTTCTATATTTCACTTGAATAACAGAAATAGTATGTGCCACACCCCAGCCAATGGCTACCTTTTGTGATCTGTATCCTAAATGACTATTCTGCAGGTAGCAATCTTAAGTTACAAGTTTACTGCTATTCATGTTCTGGAGGCAAGTTTTCATGAGTTATGCTTTATTGTAGCTTATCTTTTCAAAAACAAAAAACAGTAGATAATTCTTTTACGAAGTCAGCTGAGTTAAATAATTTAAACTTTGAAAGACTTCTTAAATCCCCAGTTTTGAATGAATACTACTTTTTCTGATAGTTTTTGTTAACTGAACATATTATCTAGAATCAGCCCTTACTGCTCTTTCAAATTTGCTAGCAACACTTACGTAAATTGGGTCAATAAAATATATTTTGAGTTTTTAAATATAAGTATAGTTGTCCTTTGTGACTGAAGCCATGTATGTTGTCTGTCTGTCTATCTATCTATCTATCTATCTATCTATGGCTGTGCCTACACTAATGAAGTTTACTAATGAAGTTTACTAATGAAGCGCTGAAATACATATTCAGCACCTCATTAACATGCGGGAGGCCACGGCACTTCGAAATGTTGTCTGTCTATCTATCTGTCTATCTATCTATCTATCTATCTATCTATGGCTGTGCCTACACTAATGAAGTTTACTAATGAAGTTTACTAATGAAGCGCTGAAATACATATTCAGCACCTCATTAACATGCGGGAGGCCACAGCACTTCGAAATTGACGCGGCTCGCCGCCATGCGGCTCATCCAGACAGGGCTCCTTTTCGAAAGTACCCCGCCTACTTCCAAGTCCCCTTATTCCCATGAGCAGATGGGAATAAGGTGACTTTGAAGTAGCCGGGGTCCTTTCGAAAAGGAGTCCTGTCTGGACGAGCTGCGCAGTGGCGAGCTGCGTCAATTTCGAAGTGCCACAGCCACCCGCATGCTAATGAGGCACTGAATATGTATTTCAGCGCTTCATTAGTAAATTTCGAAATGGCCATTCACATGGCCATTTCGAAGTTTTTGGCTAGTGTAGACATAGCCTATGTGTTATATATAACACACATTTTTAAAAATTTTAAATAGTATGCAAATTTTGATCAAATCATCATATGATTTTCTTAGTAAAATGATGGAAGCTCATTGCTTGAGACAGCTTAAAACTAGACGAACCAGAACTGTACAACATATACTGTAAGGTTACAACAGCAAACATGCACTTCCAAGGAGATGGATTGTGTGTCAATAGATCTTTTCTATCTCTAACCTCTATTTATTCAATTATGAACAGACATGAACTGTGGTAGAGGTGCCCAGGGCTCAGCAGAGACTTTCACAGTTGATGGAAGAGATGGAGGTATCGAGTGTCTGTTGAAGGAATGTAGGACAAGATGGAGGGAGATAACTGCAGTCTGTTTAAAGTTGTAGAAATGTGTGGGATAACCTTAAATGAACTTAGTTCAGGCAGGGCTCTAATCTTTTGTGGGTCATCCAAATATAATTTTTGCATTGAAAAGAAAGTATCATGGAGAAAGAATATACTGTCAGAAGTTAAGAATGTTTGGCTTGTTTTTGGAAAATAACACTTTGAACTGACCTAATATATAGTTTTAGATTTGTCAAAAACTAACCAAGTTGAATAATAAGTTATGACTCTTCTGCTATCAAAGAAAGCTATTCTTTTCATAGTGGTCTTTTTGCTTTATGACAAGTTAAGCAATATGCTGATTTAACAATTTTCCATAACCAGATAACAAATTAGATTATGTTCTTTCTAGTACAAAATGGGTGACGGACAGCCTTTTCTTATTCACAGTTCTCTATTTCAGACCACCAGTTAGTAGGGCATTGCCACAGCCTGAAAAACTTCAGACAAATAACGTTGGCAAAAAAAAGAGACCAATTGAGGTAAGGAAAATCACAGAGATCTTTTTTTTCTATTTAAACATTCTCTTACTCTAAATTTTTTTCAGTGTTTTGTCCAAAAAAATTGCTTTTTAATAAAGTGAATGGTTGTATATGGAAAAGATAGTATAAAGAGAGAACTATTTAATTTTATGTACAAAGCAGCAAATTTCTTTTTGTGGGCAAAGGATCCTTGAAGATCTTTTATTTTTTGATCCGCAGAAGATCCAATATCACCCTACCCCACAAACCTGTCTGAGTCACAGCTTTCTTCAGAGTCTGTCAGTTACAGAAACACCAGTTTCAGCGTAGGTGGTATGGAGTCCCTTTTGGGTGAGGATAGGGTGTCAATGTAACATAGCACTTGACCAGAACTCTGATTTTCTTCTCCAAGGGTCCCTGTGGGTGGACCATCTTTAGGTGTGCCAGTGCTACTGTGCCCACTGTCTGTAGGTTTGTTGGTAGCAGTGCCCTCCTGCCCACCCCCTGCACCCGGCTGGCCACACGCACAGGGCACAGACGTGAGACACCTATAGCGTTTGCTGCTTATGCGCAGATAGCTGGCTCTTCACTTCTTCTCTGACTGCCACTGGCTTCAGTTGCAGAGCAGTTCCCTCACCTTCAGTCAACTGAAAAAAGAAAAAAAAAACCCTATGAATTTACCTTTAGTAAATACCTAAATAGTAAACAAGGAAAATAATACAATAGGGAAAAGCTGCTGACGCAGTCTTTCTCAAGCAGCTCTAGCTGCTTTCAGTGGCTCCGCTTCACAGTGGAGCCCTGCCTTGTCAGTTTCGCTCAGACCTGGCTCTCTGGGGTTTCAACAGTGTTTGTCCTGTTGTCTGTCCATTTCCATCTCAGATGGCAACTCTCTATGTATACGGTGTTTAGGTCAGCAACATAATATAAATGACTACCCACACTGTATAAGACTAATCAAAAGGTCTAGAAGAGAACAGCTCTGCATCTGGTGGATGGAGCAGTCTCTGAAACTGACAGACTCTCACAACTCCCCTCTCAGCATAGCCCTCAGAGGGTTGAAGCCATTGATAGGGTTTTGATGGTTACAAGCCCTAGAGATAAGGGGAAATCCCCTGGAACTAGCAAGAGGTCGCATACTTCCTCAGGGTCTATTTCTCCAACGGTCAAAGCACTGCACTGCCGTCCTCCCTACTTTGAAGTGGGCATCTACAAGTGTATCGCCAAAAAGCTGTGCTAGCCAGCAATATAAGGAGAGGGTGCACCCCTCATCGAATGGAAAACTGGTGAAGCTCTTTGACTCAGCCACCACTTTGGCACCAAAAATGACGCTGGCTGAAAAAGATGCTGACAAGCTGGCACTGGGAAAGCGCACAAAAGTGGTAAAAGCGGCTTCAGCCTTTACTGTACTCCCAGCACTGGCAGCAAAGGGGGCCACATACCAATGCCCTCTCCTCCATTTATACAACAGTACATTACCACTGGGGAGCTTTCAGTCGCCTCGGTACCAGGTACCCTGCTGTTCAGCAAAGGCTGCCTGCGTAACTCAAGGCTTTTCTTGTTCAACCACCCCAGCATCTGTGTCAGTAAGGTTCTCTGACTCAGACGAGGATATTTTACCTCAGAGAAGAGCAGGAAATCTTCATCCAAGCCAGTAGAACTACAACAGTGTATGCCACCACCACCCATGCCACCCAATGGGCCATACTGGGACCCCTGGGCAGTTTTTTACAAGCAGCCCCTTCCCCAGCCGTTACCTCAGCCTCTACTGCTGAATAGACCTCAGCCCCCTGGTATATAGTCACTAGGCAGGTCTGAGATTTCAGAGACCGATGACTATGGTGATTACAAAAGGGAAGATGATCAGTCGAATTCTCCACTCCCATCACAGTTCTTTCCCCCATCGTCCTCCACAGACTCGACCATTCCACCATTCACTTCCTATTGTGTGATGACCCCAGGTCATTTCAAGACCTCTTCAGGAGGGTTTCAGATAAGCTGGAGCTATCCCTCTTGACTCTGCAGGTACACAACATAAGCTGACTAATATCTTACATTCTTCCACACAGAACAGAGTGGCAATACTGATTAATGAAGCCCTCCTGGACCCAGTCAGACTTCTGTGGAACACCCAGCCTCCATTCTACCTGTCAGAGGCTAGATTGAAAGTACTGTGTGGCCTCAAAGGGTGCTGAGTTCCTCTTCTCGCACACACCCTCTAACTCACTAATGGTAGAATCCATAAATCAGAGGGGCAGGCAGGAGAATGCCAGATTCACCCTGGGAGATAAAGAATGGAAGAAGCTGGACGCCATGGGGAAAAAATCCTACTCACCTGACAGCCTGTAATTTCGCATTGTCAATTATGTGGCATTGCTTGCAAATTACACAGACCACGTCTTTGACCAACTTCATGCTTTTATTGAAACAATACCAGATAACAAGAGAGATCAATGAAAAAAGCCCTTGTGGGAGAGGACTCTCATGTCAAGAACAGCCTTACAGTAAGCATTGAATGCAGCAGACATATCATACTGCTAGCAACTAGGTCTCTAGCATCAGCAGTGATCCTGAGGGGGGTGTCCTGGCTACCATTGTCTGGGTTTCTCAGGGATGTCTAAACCACTGTGGAAGACCTTCCTTTTGAAATTTCTCAACATTTTTCTGAGAATATGAACACACCACTTCACTTCTTCTCAGACTCAAGGCTCACCTTGCACACCCTGGACATCCAAATGGTTGCTGCAAAAAGGAAACAAAACAGTTTAGTTACAGGTATAAGCCATCACCATTTAATAGTAGATACTACCATAGCAGATGATATCAGAAACAACTGAGGAGGAGCGAAACCACAGGTCAGTCTCTGACCCAGCAGGCTCAGACCCACCAGTCATTTTGAAGATTTGGTCGAGAGTTGGACAGCCCCCACAGCATGCAGGCTCTAGTCCAAGCCACACACCATATACAGCTCAAGGCTAGCAGCATTCTGTCCTGCATGGCGAGCCATCACCACCATCTCATAGGTCTTAGAGATTGTTCACATGAGTTATGTCATCCTGTTCATCTCCAAACTCCAGCCCCAATCACCATCACTGCCCCTTTTCAGGGACCCCTCTCTGTGCTCTTGCAAGAAGCACAACATATTCTACAACTGGGAGCCAGAGAAGAGGTACACCTGAGCCCAGGGGAAGGGTCTTCTACTCCCCTTACTTCCTCACACAGAGAAAACAGCGGGTTGGAGACCCATAGTTGACCTCAGAAACCTAAACCGGTATATACTCTGTCAAAGATTCAAGATGATAATGTTAGCCACGATCATTCCTGCACTGCAGTAAAGGGACTGGCTGTCTGCTGTCAACCTTCGGAACCTTCATGTCACCATTCACCCATCGCACAGACAATTCCTCAGATTAGTGATAGCAAAACAACCCCCCCAATAGAGGGTGCTACCCTTTGGTCTGTCCACAGCACCAAGAGTTTTCTCAAAGGTTCTAGCAGTGGTCACCACGCATCTAAGAACAAAGGGAGTAACCATCTTTCCCTGCTTAAATGACTGTCTAATAAGGGCTCACTGTTTAGCATAGAACCAACTGAGTTCTTTGACCAGAACCCTGTTCACTGCACTGGGCCTATGCATAAACCTACCAAAGTGCACCATAACACCAACTTGCACACTCGAGTTCATTGGGACACTCTTGGACTGCTGGACAGTTAAAGCCTTATTGCATCAACACAGATTACAATCAATCCAAAACTTCATCCTCACACTGCAGGTCAGTCCCAATGTAACTGCCCAAGTAATGTCTATGTCTCCTCAGCCACATGGCAGCAGCGATCTCTCATGTACCCCAGGCGTGCTTCCAGCTGAAACTAGTGCAGGCCTGGTTCAAATTGGTGTTCAGGCCCCATGGTCATCTGCTGAACAAAACACTGAGAATTCGATCTACAGTGAGAGACTCCTTCAGTTGGTGGACACAGCCCAAGTAATGACACTGCTTTGTAGTCACCTAAAAGTGGAGCACCCATGGGGACCCTCAATGAAGGAGGGAAGGTTATTCACCCTGTGCAGTAACTGGAGTTCTTCAAGATGTTGTCCTCATGGGTGCTCCACCACCCACTTATCCTCCTCCCCTCTTCTTCGGATTCCTTCTTTGGCTTCTGGATCAGAGAAGAACTGAGGAGTCTGCTGGCTGCCCATGTGCAGTAAATGCCTGTGCCCTGTGTGCATGGCCAGCCTACAGGGCACCGCTACCAACGAATCTCTGGCCAGTGGGTGTAGCGGCGCTGGTGCACCACGGGGACAACATCTCAAATCACTCCCTTTCCATGTGGCCACCTGTTGTATAACTAGTAAGTCTCTAAAACAGATAAACAAATTATCTCTAAGTCTGAAGTTTATTCAAAGGAATGCAATAAATTTACCTTTGCACTTTATGCATGAAATACCCTCCCAGAATTTGGATGTAAATTGACCTGAACTCTTTATTACAGTCTTCCCCTTTAACACTTTATTTAAAATTGACCTCTGCTGAAGCTTGTGAGTAATCAGGCACTTAATTATGCCTATAGTATTAGGTGAGATTACCCCCACAATTCTGCAGTTATATCTGGAATTACAGGATTTGGCACCCCACTTAGTATTTTTTCTCTGTTTCCCCTCCCCACCCTGCCAGCCCCTGCCTTTCATATGAGAACCCCATCCCTTCACCTTTTCGTATGTGAATTGTTCATTTAAATTGTAAGTACTTTAAATTTGGGATCATGATTTCATCTGTGTCATTGACAAGCATAGTGAGGCTCTGCTCATTAGGCATCTGAATGCTGTCACAATATAATTATTAAATTATATTCTTACTGTATTAGCAGTATAGATTTCAATTAATGTTAAAGAAAATATTTGGCATATTATGTAGAATTTTGCCATGATTCTTTAGGAATTTTTAGGCACTGCTTCTGTATTCCAAGTCCCTTGTTCTCCAAGCTGAGCATCAGATGGGCTATGGGAATATGAAATTGGTGAATACTAATCACACTCATGTCCTAGCATCTTGTATATCAAGAACTGTATTCTTTTTTTGCCAGATGAGTCTGTGTATACTACTTTTTGTGAAAAATTTGTTTCTTTTACTATAGGGTGGAGCCCTATCAAATTCGTAGGCCATTTTGGGCAATTTTACAGTAATAAGATTTTTAAAAATAGTAAATTTCATTATTTCAGCTTGAAATTTTACAGTATTGCTGTTGTGTAGGGGTCCTGACCCAAAAGTGAGTTGTGAGGGTTGTAAGCTTGTTGTAGAGAGGATTATACTACAGCTACCTTTACTTATACATTGTTGCTGACTGCAGCACTCCTTCGAGCTGGGCAGCTGCACAGTGGCAGCTGCTGATTGGGAGCCCATCTTTGAAGGCACAGTCTCCACCAGCAGCAATGCAGAAATAAGTATTGACTGGTATGGTGTTGCCACTCTCTCTTCTGTGCTTCTGTTTGCAGAGCTGGGCCCTCAGTCAGAATCCACCTGTCTCCATCTACCCAGCTCTGCAAGTGTTGCAGAAGTCAATATCACAATCCCCTAAAATAACCTTACATTTCCCCCCATCACTACCTTTTCGGTCAGAAACCCAAATTTGAGAAACAACTGGTCTACCCCCATAAGAACAGTTTTTAGTATAGGATAAAAGCACACAAATGACCACATGTCAGAGTCCTTGATGTGTTTTTCAGGGCCATGATTTTGGTAAGGCCCTAGATAACAGCATGAAATACAGGACAGATATGAGACACTGGTGTAACAGATAGGTAGCAAATCAGTCTCAAATATTTTGGGGCATCATTAAAAATAAATTTTCCGTTGATTGTAGATAAATAAATGTATTTAAAAATAAAACACTAGAATAGTTTTATTCGTAAAGTAATTTTAAACTATTTAACTGACTTAAATCTGTTTTCTTAGGATCTAGTGTTGGAGCTGGTATTTGGGTACCGAGGCAAAGACTGCAGGAACAATGTGCACTATTTGAATGATGGTGCTGATATAATTTATCATACTGCAGCTGTTGGGATTCTGTATAACGTGGCAACAGGTAGGAAAAATTACAAAGGAAAACTTCTCTGCTCATGTGTACAGCGAACACCCATGTGAAAAACAGTATACTTAAATCTTACTGCGGTCTGGAAAAATTGCAGAAAAAAATTTACATAAGAAAAATCTTGCTAAAACTGCAGTCAAAGAGTTAGTGATCTGTATTATTAGAGCTATGTAGTCAAAATAGATCTGAATAAATGCCTTAAGAACACTATTTGGAAGGAAGTCTGATAGTCCTGTTCTCCTTCGAGTGCTTGACATAGGCGTCGGTGCGTTCCTGTGTTGTAGATTGGAAGCTTTGCAGAGGAGTGCCCCTCCCCATGTTCCTCGCATGCGTAGGACCCAGCAGGTGACGTCACCAGACTGAGGAGAGAGTGCACGGCACAGCTCTCCTCACTTCCTTTTCTACCATCCTTGGCTGTGGATAGACACAGAGCAGCTCTTTTTTTCTGACTAAAAAAACTATGAATTTTCACTTAAAAACAGCTCATTTTTTCTTTTTAATTCCTGAATCCACAAAGAAATGTGATGCCTGAGGGGGCACTATGCCCATGTTTGATGGGCACACCTCATGCCTCAAGTGTTTGGGTGAATCCCACAGCATTTCTAAGTGCCCCCATTGCTAGGGTGTGCCAGCAAGGGCACAGAAGGAATGTGAAGCGTGGTTAAAAGTGCTACTTTGGCAAAAGTCCCTCTCATTTAGGGACATGCCAAACAATGTGCGGGTGCAGCAAAAGCCCTCAGATAGGGTAGCTACCTTAGCTAGCACACGTAAGCATTCTAGAAAGCCCAAGCCTACAACGGCTGATCACTGGGGGTGTTATACCACTGCCTGCTACCCCAACGCCAAGCAGTGCTGCACACAAGTTTTTTTAATTTCATTTTCCATTTTCTTTCTTTCACTTGAGAAGACTGCCTAAAAAGGTACCTCTCAGTCCCTACCGCCCTCTCCCCATTTACGGCAGGCTTATTGCAGCTGCTGCTCCATATACTTTACTGTTCTCTTTATCTTTACTAAGCTAGAGTCTTTTATTTGCCTGAAGGGGACTGGGGGAGTGGGGTCTCTGAGCATATGGGGTATTCTTGAATGAGCCCTATTTCTTTCAGTGTTTACACAGCACAGCAGTTATTTTGCCTTAACACTTAACTGCTTCTGTATTTCTCAGCACCCCATTTACACTATTGATACAGCAATTCCAGATAAGCAGCTGCTGCTACTGCAGCTGCAACCTCTACATCCTCTAAACCACCTAAGAGAGTGTATGCAGATGCTAACAGGGAATCCTCCTCACCCAAGAGAGGATAATCCCATGATACCAAGCTGGCTCCGTTCCCCTTTGGAGCTCTGGACAAGAGCTTGCTAGGGTTTCTATTGCCTACCGCACCCCGAGAGACACAAGACCTGGCCGTAAGACCCAAACAAGTGGGCGAATGTAGGCCAAATGGGTGGCTGATATGCTAGAGACTCCACTAACATCATAGTATGCTACCCAGCATAAACTCACCAGCATACCCTGTGCTGTCACTAAAATTGGCATTGCCCTCATGTGGCAAACACCAGCAGGGTGTGGAGTTACTCTTTAAATAAACCCCTACTAATTCCCTCATGGTTGCTGCTGCCAACCAGAGGGATAAACAGACTTCAACTAAATCAGCTCCTGCTGATAAGTGGTGGAAGCAACTTGATAGCGTGGAGAGAAAGGCCTTCTCCTCTGCTTTGCTCCACCTATGTATATCAAACTATACATTGTTGCTGGTGAAATATACACACACTTTTGAACAAATGCCTACCTTTATTGAATCCATTCCAGATTATAAAAGAGAGCAATTTACAGGTAATACTAATGAGGGCTTTCCAAAGGTGGATCAGGCAAGAATGGAAGACACCCCCGCTCCTTGGAAGGTCCAAAACTTTTGTGGAGTCCACAGACACTTCTTCCACTACCTGCAAAACTTCTCCGCCACCCTTTACATGCTGGGCATTCAGGTCCCTGTGTAAGATAGAAACAAAATAAGAATCACATCCCACTTGTACCATACATATGGTGACATTAGATAACGCAGCTGCTGCTGTGCCAGCTGTGAGCTCTGCAACCTCTAAACAATCTAAGAACATAGATGCTAATAGGGAATCCCACCTAACCCAACAAAGGCTGAACCCACAACTCTGCTCCTGGTTTGGTGCCCCTTAGGGTTCCAGATAAGAGCTTGCCAGGGTCTGCCATCACCTGATGTACCCCAGAGGTTGCAAGCACTGGCTTCAGTGTCCAAATGGCTGGCCAAGCCTAAGACTAATGTGGCTCACAAACCTAAAACCATTGCATCACTGGCAAAATAGCAGGTCCAGCAAAGCCCTACACTTGACCCCGTCATCATGTGTGCTTATCCTGCTACATGGCAAGATAAAGGGTTCACAGCTGCAGTATCACAACTGGCTGATGACCTTCAGGATAGGTATTTCCATATGGCCATCCCGCCCATATACAGGCAATACTTCAGATTTATGGTGGGTGGACAACACTTCCAGTACATGGTACTTCCCTTCAGCCTCTTCACTTCACCAAGGATATTCTACAATGTACTGGCAATAGTGGCAGTTCATCTGCAGAAGCAGAAATTACGCGTCTCCTCATATCAGGACAGCTGCCTGATAAGAGGGGACTCCCTGCAAAACACACAAACAGCAGTTTGTAAACAAATAAAGTAAAAATAGCAAAGAAAAGTAAAAATTTCTTAGATAGCCTTGTCGCAACATCCTTTGAACCACTACGCCACTACAGTACCTATCTATGAAGTCGGCTCTCACAAAGGCAGTAACATCAGCAAAGAAGGGCACCAGAAATTGCAGCCCTCATGGTGGACCCTCCTTTAACCATTGTCACCAGAGACAAAGTGGTACTCCAGACCCCATCCAAAGTTTCTCCCAAAAGTTTTATTATTTGCCCTTGATGCAAGGCAGGAAGATCCATTCTATGTTGCAAGAACTAGAGCAACCAGAAAATTGGACAGACGCTTTGTGGCATGATCAGGGTTTAGGTTACTAGGATTTAGGTTACTAGGAAAGAGACTGAAATCCAGAACATCTATGGTGGCATTCTCTGAAATGCTTCCAATTCCACGCGCAGGGCCAGATAGACAGGCAGAACTTCAGAGTCTCAATGCGTGGATGAGACGATGGTGTAGGGAAGAGGGGTTTAGATTTATTAGGAACTGGGGACACTTTTGGGGTAGGGGGAGCCTATACAGGAATGATGGGCTCCACCTAAATCAAGGTGGATCCAGACTGCTGGCATTAAACATTAAAAAGGTCATAGAGCAGTTTTTAAACTAAGAGGTGGGGGAAAGCCGATTGGTGTGGGGGAGCACCTGGATCGGACGGAGACTTCTCTTACACGAGGCTCCATAGATAGGGATTCCCTAGAAGTTAGTCAGATAGGGAACGTGGGAAATAATATATGGGCAAGATCAGATGTGAAACAATCTCATATAAAAAAATCCAACGCATCTGTGAAAGGCGGACATATAAATAGTGGTAGTTTTTTAACGTGCTTTTACACAAATGCTAGGAGTCTGTCTAATAAGATAGGTGAACTGGAGTACCTCATATCAAAGGAGGAAGTTGACATAATAGGCATCTCAGAAACATGGTGGAATGAGGACAATCAGTGGGACACTATCATACCGGGATATAAATTATATCGGAAAGACAGAACAGGTCGTGCGGGTGGCGGAGTGGTACTATATGTGAAGGATAATATAGAATCAAATGAAGCAAAAATCCTAAAGGAATCAAAATGTTCCATAGAATCATTATGGATAACAATTCATTCCTCTAATATGAATATGGCATTAGGAATATATTACCGACCACCTAACCAGGACAGTGATAGTGATGCTGAAATGTTAAGGGAGATTAGAGAGGCTATCAAAAAAAAACCACAGTAATAATAGGAGATTTCAATTATCCCCATATTGATTGGGTGCATGTCACCTCAGGACGGGATTCAGAGATTAAATTTCTTGATGCCTTAAATGACTGCTTCTTGGAGCAGCTAGTACAGGAACCCACAAGGGGAGAGTCAATTCTCGATCTAGTCTTGACTGGAACGCAGGATCTGGTCCAAGAGGTAACTGTTACTGGACCGCTTGGAAATAGTGACCACAATATAATAACTTTTAATATTCCTGTGTTGGGAAGAACACCGCAGCGGTCAAACACTCTGGCATTTAATTTCAAAAAGGGGAATTACACTAAAATGAGGAAGCTAGTTAAACAGAAACTAAAAGGTAGAGTAATTAAACTAAAATCCCTGGAAGCTGCATGGAAACTGTTTAAAGACACCATACTAGAGGCCCAACTTAAATGTATACCCCAAATAAAAAAACACAGTAAGAGAGCTAACAAAGAACCACCATGGCTAAACAGCCATGTTAAAAAGGCAGTGAGAGAGAAAAGGGCAGCTTTTAAAAAGTGGAAGTCAAATCCTAGTGAGGAAAATAGAAAGGAACATAAACACTCCCAAATTAAGTGTCGTAATGTAATAAGAAAAGCCAAAAAAGATTTTGAGGAACAGCTAGCCAAAAATTCAAAAAACGATAGTAAAATGTTTTTTAAATACATTAGAAGCAGGAAGCCTGCTAAAAAAGCAGTGGGGCCCTTGGACGATAAAGATATAAAAGGAGCGATCAAGGAAGACAGTGCCATTGCGGAGCGATTAAATGATTTCTTTGCTTCAGTCTTCATGGCTGAGGATGTTACAGAGGTTCCTAAATCTGAGCCAGCCTTTTTAGGTGACAAATCTGAGGAACTCACTCAGATTGAAGTGACATTAGAGGAGGTTTTGGAGTTAATTGATAAGCTGAATAGTAACAAGTCTCCAGGACCAGACGGTATTCACCCAAGGGTTCTGAAAGAACTCAAATGTGAAATTGCGGAGTTATTAACAGTGGTTTGTAACCTATCCTTTAAATCCACTTTGGTACCAAATGACTGGAAGACGGCCAATATAACGCCAATATTTAAAAAAGGCTCTAGAGGAGACCCTGGCAATTATAGACCGATAAGTTTAACATCAGTACCAGGCAAATTAGTAGAAACACTAGTAAAGAATAAAATTGCAAGGCACGTAGAAGAGCACGAATTGTTGGGCAAAAGTCAGCATGGTTTTTGCAGAGGGAAGTCGTGTCTAACTAATCTATTAGAATTCTTTGAAGGGGTTAATAAACATGCGGACAAGGGGCACCCAGCGGACATAATATACCTAGATTTCCAGAAAGCCTTTGACACGGTCCCACACCAAAGGCTTTTGTGTAAATTAGGCGGTCATGGGATAGGAGGAAAGATTCTTTCATGGATCGGGAATTGGTTAAAAGACAGAAAACAAAGGGTGGGAATAAATGGTAAATTTTCACAATGGAGGAGGGTAACTAGTGGTGTTCCCCAGGGGTCAGTCCTGGGACCGATCCTGTTCAACTTGTTCATCAATGATCTAGAAAATGAGGTAAGCAGTGAGGTGGCAAAGTTTGCAGATGACACCAAGTTGTTCAGGACAGTCAAAACCAAAAGGGATTGTGAAGAACTACAAAAAGATCTCAGCAAACTGAGTGATTGGGCAGCAAAATGGCAAATGAAATTTAATGTGGGTAAGTGTCAGGTAATGCATGTTGGAAAAAATAACCCAAATTACACGTACTACATGATGGGGTCAAATTTAGCTACGACAGATCAGGAAAGGGATCTTGGAGTTATAGTGGATAGTTCTCTGAAGACATCCACGCAGTGTGCAGCGGCAGTTAGTAAGGCAAATAGGATGTTAGGAATTATTAAAAAAGGGATCGATAATAAGACAAAAGATATCATACTTCCCCTATATAAAACAATGGTACGCCCACATCTTGAGTACTGCGTGCAGATGTGGTCTCCTCACCTCAAAAAAGATATATTGGCATTAGAAAAGGTTCAAAAAAGGGCGACTAAGATGATTAGGGGCTTGAAACGGGTCCCATATGGGGAGAGGCTAGAGAGACTGGGACTTTTCAGTTTGTAAGAGAGGCGATTGAGGGGCGATATGATAGAGGTATATAAAATCATGAATGGTGTGGAGAAAGTGAATATAGAAAAATTATTTACCTTTTCCCATAATACAAGAACTAGGGGACACCAAATGAAATTGATGGGTAGTAGGTTCAAAACTAATAAAAGGAAATTTTTCTTCACACAGCGCACAGTCAACCTGTGGAACTCCTTGCCCAAGGAGGCTGTGAAGGCCAGGACTCTATTAGGGTTTAAAAAAGAGCTTGATAAATTTTTGCAGGTTAGGTCCATAAATGGCTGTTAGCCAGGGATAAAGTATGGTGCCCTAGCCTTCAGAACAAGGGCAGGAGATGGATGGCAGGAGATAAATCACTTGATCATTGTCTTCTGTTCTCCTTCTCTGGGGCACCTGGCATTGGCCACCGTCGGCAGATGGGATGCTGGGCTGGATGGACCTTTGGTCTGACCCAGTATGGCCATTCTTATGTTCTTATGTTCTTATGGCCTCATGCAGGAACAGCTGTTTCGGCACACTGCGGCTACGTCTACACGTGAACCCTACATCGAAGTAGCCTATTTCGATGTGGCGACATTGAAATAGGCTATTTCGATGTATAACGTCTACACGTCCTCCAGGGCTGGCAACGTCGATGTTCAACATCGACGTTGCGCAGCACCACATCGAAATAGGCCCTGCGAGGGAACGTCTACACGCCAAAGTAGCACACATCGAAATAAGGGTGCCAGGCACAGATGCAGACAGGGTCACAGGGTGGACTCAACAGCAAGTTGCTCCCTTAAAGGGCCCCTCCCAGACACACTTTCACTAAACATCGCAAGATACACAGAGCCAACAACTGGTTGCAGACCCTGTGCATGCAGCATGGATCCCCAGCTGCAGCAGCAGCAGCCAGAAGCCCTGGCCCACGGGCTGCTGCACACAGTGACCATAGAGCCTCGCGAGGGCTGGAGAGAGAGCGTTTCTCAACCCCCCAGCTGATGGCCGCCATGGAGGACCCCGCTATTTCGATGTTGTGGGACGCAGATCGTCTACACGTTCCCTACTTCGACGTTGAACGTCGAAGTAGGGCGCTATTCCCATCCCCTCATGGAGTTAGCGACTTCGACATCTCGCTGCCTAACGTCGATTTCAACTTCAAAATAACGCCCAACACGTGTAGCCGTGACGGGCGCTATTTCGAAGTTGGTGCCGCTACTTCGAAATAGCGTGCACGTGTAGACACGGCTTGCCTGTCCAGGTGGATTGAAGGCTACATATGCAATGCGTACCAACTCAGAGGCAAACAGCTGCCACAGACACTCCCAAGGTTTCTCCCCAAAGTTATATCTGATTTTTATGTAAACTAACCTATATACTTACCTGCTTATTTTCCTAAGCTTCACTCCACTCCCGCAGAAGCTGTGTTGCAGACACTCGATGTTAGAAGTGCACTTGCTTTTTACCTCGATAAAACCAAACTAAATAGGAAATCTGACCATCTCTTTCTAGCATGGTAGGGGCCCCATGCCAGAACAGCTGTTTCAACATACTATCTAAGTTGATTGCAGATTCCATTTCCGCTGCATGCCAACTTGGAAGCAAGCAGTTGCCACAGTCAGTTAGAGTCCACTCAGCAGGAGCTATGGCTGCAACAACTGCCTTCCTTATAACGTTCCTCTGGTAAACATCTGTAGAACGGGCACCCGGTCCTCACACCATTCATTTGCAAAGTATTATGCGCTGCAGAAAGGGCCAATACCTGACACTGCATTAGCAGATGCCATTTGACATCATTCAACTTAGACTCCTGTGCCCACCTCCAGCAAATGTGCACTGCTATGGAGTCACCTATGTGGAGCACCTGCAGGGAGAACTAGAAGGAGAAGTTACTCATCCTGGTGCAGTAATGATAGTTCTCTGAGATGTGTCCCTGCAGGTGCTCCACTACCCTCTCTTCCTTCCCTCTACTTGGAGTCTATAGGAACTTCAGGTAGAAAAGGAACAGAGGAGAGCTGTGCCATGTGCGCTCTTAGTGCGGTGATGTCATCTGCTGGCTCCTGTGCATACGCGGCACATCAGGGGAGCCACTGCTCTGCAAAGCTTCCAATCTACGGCACTGGGACACACTGACACCTTCGTGGAGCACACACAGGGACACATCTCAGAGGACTATCATTACTGCACCACTGTGAGCAGCTTCTCCTTATTCATGCATCTGATGAAGAGGGTCTTTGCCCACGAAAGCTTATGCTCCAAAATATCTGTTAGTCTATAAGGTGCCACACGACTTCTTGTTGTTCTCGAAGATACAGACTAACACAGCTACCTCTGTGATACTTATTTCAGTACTGGTTTTCTTAACTCAGTAGTACTCCACCTCCATATACCAGCATCATGGGTGTTCAATAGGTAGTTCTTCTGAATGCTTGGGGGAAACACACACCACCAGCAACTGCCCTCATTGCCTCACCATGCTGACCAGGGCCAGGAAAGACCATGAAATGTGGCACAAACTTACTCTCTGGGAAAAGTCTCTTCCTCCAACAAAGGACAAACCAGATGAGATGTGAGCATCGCAAAAGCCCTCTGACAGGACAGTGTCAGTACCCTGCAAGGGCTCTCAAGCTGAAAAGGCTTCTCCGGTATGCTTGTCATATGCGTTGCCCAGAGCCCCTTGTACCCCGATGCTATCTATGTCTGTCATGGAGGAGAAATGCAGGTCTGCCTCAAATAGAACAGCTGAGGCAGAGACCAGAGTGGCCACAGTAGATGGCAAAACTGAGGCATTGGCTTTGGAGAAGCCACTTATGCCTCCACCACCAGTTCCGACATGCTCCCCCCTGTGACAAAACAACAGACACAGCACCACAAGAAAGCTCAGCACAAAACAAGGCACCTACAGAAATCTGCAGAGCCTGACTTTGGCTCACCATGCTCTAAAACACAGAGGCCGAATACTGTGCCACAGAGGGCCCCATACTTGCCCACGCCGTTATCCCCAAGATCTGATTATGTCAGTGGGCACAGAAGCTGGCTTTTGTCAGGCTGCTCGTCTCCATCACAGGCTTAGTGGTAATCATATCATACCATTCCTTCACACAATATCCCATGTGGGCAAACAAACCTTGATTCTATCCTCCACAACACTTCCTATCACAGTGGGGCCCCTCAGATACATGGCAGGGATACAGACAACATTTTCTCTTACACTTGCTATTCCAGGCACTCTACGCCTCAGTGACAGCATACTTCCAGGCACTTGCCCACCATCTCAGTGCATTCCTCACCAGCTCTACCACCCTCACTAATGTAGCAAGTGGGTTCCAATGACCATGGGGAATTACCTCACTCAAATTCCAAGTGCTGCTCACATGAACCTAGATCAATGCAAGATGGGGCGCTATTCCAGATCTCACCTTCTCTATGAAGGTGATGATTTGAAGCAATTTCAGGAGCTATTTAAATGGGTAGCCCAATCACAAAACATCACTTAACAAGAGATTCAAGACAAACAGTATACGTTTTTGACCGTACTATAACCAACAGCATCCTCAAAGATAGCACTACCTATTAATGAGGCTATTCTTGAACCATCTGATGCTCTCTGGCAGAACTGCAAACTCTGCAAGTGTACTCTCTGAGCCACTATCTAAATCACTGATGAAAATATTGAACAAAACTAGACCCAGATTTGATCCCTAGGGGCTCCCTACTCATCTAGCATGTCTGTGAACTACTGATAATTACTCTCTCTCCTCTTTTTCCAACCAGTTTTGCACCCATCTTATAGTAGATTCATGAAGGTTGCATTTCCCTTTGTTATGAAAAGGTCATGTGAGGCTTTAGTATACTTTACTAAAGTCAAGGTATACCATGTCTACCACTTCATCCCTATCCACAAAACTTCTTGCCCCATCAAAGGCAGCTATCAGGTTGGTTTGACATGGTTTGTTCATGGTTTGTTCTTGACAAATCCATGCTGACTGTTACGTACCACTTTATTGTTTCCTAGATGTTTGCAAATTGATTGCTTAATTATTTTGTCTATTATCTTTCTGCATACAGAAGTTAAGATGACTGGTCGTCTTAATCTGTTACCCTTTTTTCCCTTTTATATGGATTAGTACTGTATTTGCCCATTTCTAACCTGAAATCTTTCTCATATTCCATGACTTCTCAAAGATGGTCATTAATGGCTCAGATATTTTCTCAGTCAGCTCCTTGACTATTCTAAAATGAATTTCATCAGGCTCTGGTGACTTGAAGACATAGACATAGACGTATGTCTAATATGTCCAAGTAATTTTTAACTCATTCTTTTCCTGTTTTAGCCTCTGATCCTACCTCATTTTTATTGGCATTCACTATGTTTGATGTCCAGTCTCCACAAACCTTCTTGGTGAAAACTGAACCAAAAAGTCATTAAATACCTCTGCTATTTCCCCATCATTTGTTATTGTTTTTCCCTCTTCATTGAGTAATGTACCCGTCCTTGATCTTCCTCTTGCTTTCATTATATTTGTAGTCTGCTTTCTTGTTACCCTTTATGTTTCTAGCTAGTTTGATCTTGTGTTGTGCCTTGATCTTTCTAATTTTGTCCCCACATACTTGTGTTATTTGTTTATATTTATCCTTTGTTATTTTATCGAGTTTTCACTTTCTGTAGGGCTCTTTTTTGATGATCTACTGGTTAAACCAGTAGTTGTCATACTTCCTATCTTCCCTATTCAGTGAGTAAGTTTGCTCTTGTGCCTGAACTAAAACCTGCCAGTTTTCTTGAACTGTTTTTCCTCTGAAATTTACTTCTCATGGGATCTTACCCACTAACTCCTTGAGTTTGCTAACGTCTGCCTTCTTGAAATCCATTGTCTTTATTTTGGTGTTCTCCCTCCTGCCATTCCTTAGAGTCACAAACTCTATCATTTCATGCTCTCTTTCACTCAAGTATCTTAGGAAGTATGGCATGTGACGTGTTTTCATCATCTTCCAGTGCACATTCAACTGGCCTGTTGCCCTACTTGTCGACTGCTGGACGGTTCAGAGCAATGTATGTCAGTATTTTCCCTTTGCTCATACTCCACAAACCACAACCATAGTTACTGATGCCCTTCAGTAAGTTGGGGACCACATCCTGAGACTTTGACAATTCAGGGCTTGTGGTCAGAATATGAGGCTTTCTGTCATTATCAGCATTTGCTGAGCATAGTTCCTTGAAAAGCAATTTATTTAAGACAACAGACCTGTTTTTCAAAGAATGTATTTTTACAAAGGGCATAGATAATATATAAGCACGTGTTCATTTTATAAGGTAAATTTTCCATCTCTGTTTATCTTTTGATTCAATGATAGTTTGTTTTGAAAAAAGGCATTATGTACTGAGGTATAATTTTAAAAGTGTTGCTATTATTATGGTAAGTTTTTCAATATAAAACTTGAAATGTTTTCAAAACTCTTTATGAATGTGAGACATGCTATGATTATTTACTGCTTTTCATCTTCAAAATACATAATAAATATGAACTAATCATCAAACACCATGGCTGTGGGTTAGGGAAGGAAGTATTAACAACCCATCTCAATAGCAGAAGTAATAGCAGTGCATTTACACCTGGGACAAATTTGAAACATTATCACAGTGCTCTTAATGAGAAAGCTGAGGGAGAGACTTTAATAGACTTATCCAGTATCATTGAGGAGTATATATCAAATCCAGATTTAGAATTTAGTGATTCTTATCTCCAACCTCTGTATAAAGGTTATTATCTCATCATAATGGCATTCTCTATTAAATATTAGATTTTTTTTTCAAATTTAATTGTTGTCATAAATGCATAAAGGTTTTAACAAACATTATATTAATTATTTTGTACTTTTATTTTAGGCTCTCAGTCTTTTTACCAGGAACATAATGATGATATTCTGTGCCTCACTGTAAATCAACACCCCAAGTTTACCAACCTTGTGGCAACTGGCCAAGTAGGTATGTTTGGATTTTTTTTAATGAAATTAATACACAGTTTTGAGTTCATGAACAAAACACAAAGGTTATTTTATTATGTTGTCTCTGTCCGTATGAGTGTTACTCAGTTACCTGTCCTCTTTGTTTTTTTCTGGAGTATAATTTAATAAAATTAAACAAAAACTGTTGAGAGGCTTAGAAAGCTAAAGCCTATATTTTGCTTGGAGAGTTATCAGAAAGTAATTTTGGAAACTCTGAGCCCCACTTAAATTCATCTGTATTTTCATTTAATCTCCCCAGCTGTGCAGGGACATCATCATCATAAACAGTCTTCACAATCAAGTCAACAATAAGCCATTAATGAAAGGGAGATAAAGGAAGAACATTTAATTAAATAGTACTTTGTATTTTTGTCTTAAATGGAAAAATAGTTGTGAATTTACATGTTATCCCACCATACAGGTTTACTGTATATATCACTAATATGCTCATAATAAATGGTTTTAACCTTCCAAACAGAGCCAAAGCAGTAATGAGTTTTTCCCTCTAGATCATCTAGATTTTAGTAAAATCAAATATATATTAAAATGACATTAAAGTTGAAATGTAAACTTAGAAAGAGAAGTCATCACATCAGCACATAAATCAACACCATTATGTCTAAACATTGCAGCACAATACAAACCTCTGTCAGTTCCACACCACAAACATTACTGCATATCTTTTAATGTTTCTTAGCAAATAATACAACATATTGAGTGTTGAGTTTAGAAAATGTAGGAACCAGATTGATTTAAAAGGAGTAGATTTTTTTAACAAAAGTTCATGTTGAAGTCACTGCTAAGAAGAACTGAGAAAATAAGACTTCTCTGCTCACTTGGAATTTTGAAAAAAAAACATACCATGTCAGCCTGAAAACAAATTTGCAAAAATATTGGCAAATTGAAAAGTAAAAAAATTGTTTCAGGTTGCAGTTTGACAAAACTGAAATATTTCTATTAGATTTTGAACTTTTTAAAAAGTGTTTATTCAAAGAATGCAGAACAGGATGGGAATGAATTCAGTGACATTGCAAAAGCTATGGTTCTTGGCTCATTTTGTTTCCTTCTGTGCCTCTTCAGCTAGGAGGAAACTTTAGACCTTTAATGCTTGTTTGTCCCATAAGCATTCTGTAAAGCATCAATAAAAAATGACTTCTATTTTGTTTTATAACCTGGACTGAGGAATAAAGAGCAAGAACAGATGACTCCACAGAAACAAAACTGTTTTCATGCAAATAATTCCAGTAATTAAAAGAGTGAAGAACATTTTTAAATGACAAATATTTTTTTCTAAGCAAAACAATCTTTAAAGCTCTGCATTGATGTAAAAGTTACTTTGCTATACTCATTTGCTTTCGTCATTTATTAACAGTGTTACACCTTGCACAGAATAGTTCTGACAATGCAATCTTTAAAGATTTAATGCATTTTCAAATTGCCATGGCCCGGTAGTGGATTCTTTGTAGTCTTTCACTGAAAGAGTTTTGATGTCAGAATATCTCACTGCAGTGTTTTATGATGATGCTAAATCCAGTATATCATGCAGAATGCTTAACTGCATCCTAGTTTGGGCATCGTCCTAGGTAATGTGGATCACTCATCCCTTTTCTTGAAGTAAACAGTAGTAAAGGGGGTTCAGTACTTCTCAGGATTAGGCCCTTTACTAATATACTATTTCAAACATTATCTCCTTCTGGGCATTTATTCACTTAATTGACTAGTATGCCTGCAACCTGTAAAAATTATATTAATTTAGAGCTAGGCAGAGAAGGAACTGAGACATACACCCAAGTGATATTTGTACATTCTAAAAGTTACCCAACTGAAGATGAAATTTATTCATCCTAGCCATTGGAATTCAGAATGTGACTGTCACCACTTTGATTTTCAGACATCAATATTTGTTAACTCATCATTAACTATAATAGCAGTAGTCATACTGCTATAATTCAGGGAGATGATCTCAGAGTACGTGGTGAAAAATTACACTTTGTGTAGCATATATTTTCTTGAACACTTATCTTATTTCTCATCTAATTATTTTTCTGCTGCTTTTCCATTACAGGAGACTCAGCAGATATGTCAGGTAAGGGAAATACAATTTTAACATCTTCAGTTAGTTAGACTATTGTTAGACTATTGAGTAGTCATTGTCTACAACTTTGTAGAGTAATAAGTTCTGAGAGTACACTTTAAGTTTATAAAACCAGATATCAATCATTTACTGCCTAAGCACTGAACATAAAGCAGCGTAGTTCAGTAAACTGTAAAAATAGAACATTTCTTTTACTGAAAATCAAAGCATTCAAAAGAATATACTTTAAAACGTTTTTGCTTAAACATATTCCCTTCTTGCTGCCCGGTAATAATCTTTTCTAACATATACGTAGCAGACCTTTACAAACATGCAGTTTTTTAGAAGCTCTTGGGGCTGACAACTAATAGTTCCAGACAATTCAAATGAACATAATTTTAAGGTATATATTTAAAAAAATATTCCATTGAGGAGGCCTAGGTGACTGAGTGAATAAAATAATCACCCTTCATATCTACTGTATGGCTGTGATGCAAGTATTACCAATGATCCAGAATGATTGTTATGATGTCAGTTTAATTTTGTGATGAATCATTTTGGGCCTTTTGATCACTAAGATTGAGTAATTTTTAGTAATAAATTGTTTCTTAACTATTGTCCTAAGAAAACATTACTATCATGTGTGAGTGAAGTTGTTGTTGGACAGTCGTCGTTTTTCACACATCAGAAACAGAGTGCATACATGTGGGTTCATGTGTATAGAGAGAATATGAAAAAAATATTCAGAGATGGTTATAGAGTCAGTGAAATTTAAAAGGGAGTTGATTTTTTTGAAATATGTGAAAATTTGATTGTATTAGGGATGGAAGAGAGCAGACAAAATAGCCTTTTCACAACCAATACTACTATATAAGAGGTAACCGTAATATGGCTGTTTCCTTGAGTTCTGTAGCAACCCATCTAGTGTTGCTTCATGTCTCCAAATCCCATCCTTCTCTTAGGCATTTTTTCTGCCTCATTGACCCTCATAGAACAGCTTTCGCTTGACCTCTGTCTTAATACATGTGTATAATTCCTGATGGCACTGTCTGGATTGTGCACTATAGTCTTTCTTCTTTGTAGAAGTTTTAGACTAGAATCTGGACTGCCTCTGCTCTTCATTATGATATGGCGAGCATCTCCATGCCAAATTGTTTGCCTGCATTAAGATCAAAGTGGCACATGAAGGCCTCCACTGACTGTCTTAAAGGCCTGGTTCATTCTAGTGCAGATCTCTTCTGTCTTGCTTGCCCATGAAACCACCACCCTAATTAAAAAGAGAGAGGAGACCTCACAAAATGCATCTCTCTGGTAGAACAACATTTAGCAGGCAGACCATGACATGCATGAAGGAGGAACTAGATCAAGGCAGAGACTTTGAGAAGAGCTCAAAAGAGGAACTACATTCTTGTTCCAGCTAACCCAGTTGTGGTGGACTTACTTAAATCCCCATTTGTGGAGTCTAGGTGATGATCATCCAGACTTCTTTTTATCCAAGATCCACAAACTTTCAGCTCAGGCTGACAGGGAGGCCGAGAGATTAGTAAACTCCACTGTTTTGGCAGGGAGGATGCTGAAAAAAGTCTGTTCAAAGTACAAGATAAAGCCTTGCATATGTTTCATTTTCCACATAATTCTGGGGCATTCCAGAAGCTTGTTCTGCCCAGCAACAATGCACCTGTTAAAACACCTGTCTACAATAATCTATAATTATTTGAGGTAATACTCAAGTACAGACAATGGCAGTAACTTTAGTGTCACTAAATCAAACATGCTTTCCATGAAATTAAAATCTAACAGCACAGAAGTGGTTCACCAAACAGTCATCCTTCTCTTCCTTTTTTTACTTATTAATATCCACACGGAAAAGGGGACCTCTGGTCACTGAAGCCCATAGCACTGTAATTCCAGTTCAAGCAGAGGGTGATCACCACTTATTTTCAGATAAAGATATTTTGGATAGAGCCATTACGAAGCTCTTCAACTTTTCACAGATTTGTTGTTTTCTCCATCTCTTACCTGACAGAAGTGTGAGATGTAATGCTTTGATTGTTTTGTAGAATTTTACTTTGCTGAACTCCAGTGATCTGGGGTATCTGTGTACTTTTAGATCTGATATCACTCAGCCCCTTTGTGTCATAGGAAGTTTAATATAGAGACAACTCAAGTAGTTATAGCAACAGGTAAATCTGCAGGCATCTTTACTTTCAAAAAACACGTGGACATATGCATATCATACCATCACATTAAAAATATTTTCTTTGCTCTGGGTTAAGAGCTCTTTTAATTTATACTTTATCCTTGCATTGCTCTCACCTCCAGTGGCACATTCTGCTCTGTCTCTGTAAAAGGCTTATGAAAAACTCAGTCTTCTCTAGAGACTCCAAAAATAGTTCATGAATTGGTACAGCTGCTTATTCATATGGGGTTTATTATTAGCCTTAATGTGCTCTCAGAAATTAGTCCACTTGGAAACAGTCTTCAACATGTTCCAAGGTCTTATCTATCTGCTCTAGGAGAGGTTTGATAATGTAGTTTTCTAGCAGCTCAGGAAGTTGGTTGCCTATCCAAACAAATTGATCCTCCCAGGATTTTCACAAATTTGATTCTCCATTTTGTGCCATTTAAGGTTTAAAACAAGGCTATTTGGTTGTAGCAAAGTGGCTGTGTAATTGCATGAAGGAAATCTTCATAGCAGAAAAGAGCCTCTGGACCTACTCTTTTCAGATATCTTCATAAGTTGAAGAGTCCTTCTGTTCTTTTGTGGAGATTATTGCTGTTTTTTCATGTAAGCCTGTGCTGCTGAATCACTTTCAGAAATATGTAAGTCCAGCTTCTAGTCAGGAATGGAGCCTAATTGTACCAGGAACTGTACACAGATTGCAAGCCATGCTTAGATTCCATGCCCTTTCAGAAGGGACTGTCTCTGTGGTGCCTAAACAAAAAATCTCTGACCTCTGGGTGCTACCAAAATCATCATCATCATCAATAGCATACATGCATATTGTGGAAAGACAACCCCAACCCCAGAAAGTTTACAGTCTAAGTAACTCCAGTTAGATGCACACCTCTAGTTCTTCTACCTCACTAACCCTATTACTGGTTCATCTTGCATATTGCTAAATATTATGGCTTGAGTTCCAGGGTGGTTGGCACATTGGAGAATGGGAAATTTTGTTCTTGTCTTATAAACTGACTTTCTGGGGAAACCACCAGTATGAAAACCTCACCCAGGTATTAAATCAAAAAAGCAGTAAAGTAGCACTTTAAAGACTAACAAAATAATTTATTAGGTGAGCTTTCATGGGACAGGAAGAAGTGGGTCTGTCCCATGAAAGCTCACCTAATAAATTATTTCGTTAGTCTTCAAAGTGCTACTTTTACTGCATTTTTGTTTTGATAGTATATAGACTTAGCACAGCTTTCTCTCTGTTACTAACCAGGTATTAAATGTGTGACAAGTTACATATTACTAGATGAGGTATGTTTCAAAATGTTCAGATTTTAAGTTAATATTTCTAGCTAAGGAAAGTTTATCTCAGATAGAAAACAAGAGAGGATTGTTGGTATTAACATAAAAATGTCCATACTGTGTCAGACCAGTGGTCCATCTAGCCCAGTGTGGCGTCTGCCGACAGTGGCCAATATCAGATGCCCCAGTGAGAGGGAACCAAACAGGCAATAAATCTCTCTCCTGCCATCCATTTCGAGCCTCTGACAAACAGAGAATAGGGACACCATTCCTTACTCATCCTGGCTAACCTCCCTGAATTAACCTAGCTTTTTTTTAAACCCTGTTGTAGTCCTAACCTTCACAGCCGCCTCTGACTGTGCTGTGTGAAGAATTTCCTTTTATTTGTTTTAAACCTGGTGCCCATTAATTTTGTTTGATGTCTCGTAATTCTTATATTATGGGAACAAGTAAATAATTTTTCCTTGTTCACTTTCTCAGACCACTCTTAATTTTCTATACCTCTAGTATATTCTCCCTTAGTCTCCTCTTTTCTAAGATGAAAAGTCCTAGTCTCTTCATTCTGTCTTCATATGGGACCTGTTCCAACCCCCTAATAATTTTAGTTGCCCTTTTCTGAACCTTTTCTAATGCCAGTATATCTTTTTTGAGGTGAGGAGACCACATCTATATGCAGTATTCAATATGTGGGCATACCATGGTTTTATACAGAGGCAAGAAGATATTCTCCATCTTATTCTGTATTCCTTTTTTAATGATTCCTACCATCCTGTTTGCTTTTTTGACTGCTGCTGCACACTTGCATGGATGTTTTCTGAGAACTATGTATGATGACTCCAAGATCTGTTTCCTGATTAGTTGTAGCTAAATTAGCCCCCATCATATTGTATGTATAGTGGGGGTTATTTTGTGCAATGTGCATTGCTTTACATTTACCCACATTAAATTTCATTTGCCATTTTGTTGCCCGGTCACTCAGTTTTGTGAGACCCTTTTGAAGTTCTTCACAGTCTGCTTTGGTTTTAACTATCCTGAGCGGTTTCGTATTGTCTGCAAACTTTGTCACCTCACAGTTTACCCATTTCTCCAGATCATTTATGAATAAGTTGAATAAGTTCGTCTTAGGACTGACCTTTGGGCAATGCCACTAGTTACCCCTCTCCATTCTGAATATTTACCATTTACTCCTAACCTTTGTTTCCTGTCTTTTAACCAATTTTCAATCCATGAAAGGATCTTTCCTCTTATCCCATTACAACTTAATTTACATAAAAGCCTTTGGTGAGGGACTTTGTCAAAGGCTTTCTGGAAATCGAAGTACACTATATCCAGTGGATTCCCCTTGTCCACATGTTTTTGACCCCTTAGAAGACCTCTAGTAGATTAGTAAGACATGATTTCCCTTTATAGAAACCATGTTGATTTTTGCCCAACAAATTACGTTCTTCTATCTATCTGACAATTTTATTCTTTATTATGGTTTCAACCAGTTTGCCCAGTACCAACATTAGATTTACTGGTCTGTAATTGTTGGGATCACCTCTAGAGCTCTTTTTAAATATTGGCATTACGTTAGCTGTCTTCTAGTCATTGGGTACAAAAGCTGATTTAAAGGCTAGTTTACATACCACAGTTAATAGTTCCACAATTTCATATTTGAATTCTTTCAGAACTCTTGCATGAATGTCATCTGGTCCTGGTGACTTGTTGCTGTTAAGTTTGTCAATTTGTTCCAAAACTTCTAATGATAACTCCATCTTGGACAGTTCCTCAGATTGTCACCTACAAAGAGCTGTCACCTATTAAGAGCTCGGTGGGTTTCTAAGCCTCAGCAACCATCTATAGGTGCAGCTACTTCCACCAATATAACATGAAACAAGCCCACAGTCCATACTGGTGGTGGTATTTGCAGAAGGTCAATTTATAATAGGAAAACAAAATCTCCCTTTTAAAAAAACAAAACAATTTTCTTTTTTTAAATTAAGCCCCTCATTTGCTTTCAGTAGCAAAATGTTGCCTTTGTTTGTAAGCATATAACAAATAATTGATTTTATATTCATTTAGCTACAGCTCCTTCTATCCATGTGTGGGATGCAATGAGCAAACAGACATTATCTGTACTGCGATGCTACCATTCAAAGGGAGTTTGTTCAGTCAGTTTCAGTGCCACTGGCAAACTTCTCCTCTCTGTAGGGCTGGATCCTGAACACACCCTTACCATATGGAAGTGGCAAGAAGGTAGGAAAAGACTTTTTGTTTATAAAATATATTTATATTGCAGTTAACCACAGGGATAAATAATGGGAATTATTAGGTTTTGGTAGGCTCACCAATCTGACTTAAAGATAAAAGGTTCGCACCTATCCCTTGCTCAACTTTTAGTCCAGAGAGAGATGCCTGGGCTCTGGAGGTGGGTCTCAGGATTTCCAGTGTTTACATATGTAACACTGTTTAGCAGCATTTATGGTTTGTTTATTTTAGAGGCATGATGGTATTTAAACAGTAAACAACAGGTACAAAAGATGCAAAATGAATGGTTTTATGTTACAGCCAATATCTGATTACAAATGAGCTTACTTAACTATTCTAATACAGCTCACTTAACTAACTGCACTTTATACTTACGCTATGAGAGAAAAAATACAATGCTTAGTACCTCCTCAGAGTTCTTGGAGTTGAAACCCTCTCTACTCCACAATCGGCAAAGGAGATATCATGGTAATAAGTATAGTAAAGAGTAGAGCCACTTTAAAGATTTAGAGAGATTGGAACCAAGAGTAGATATAGAGATAAGAAAAAGATGCTTAGGAATGCATGAGTCAAGCACACCCTTTGGTGTTGGACCCACACTTTCGCCACACATGGGCCATGTCCACACTAGCCCAAAACTTCAAAGTGGCCATGCTGTTAGGAATAAGGGGATTTCGAAGTTGCCGGGGTCCTTTCAAAAAGGAACCCCATCTGGATAAGCCGCGTGGCAGCGAGCTGCAGCAATTTTGAAGTGCCACGGCTGCCGGCATGCTAATGAGGCGCTGAATATGTGTTTCAGCACTTCATTAGTAAACTTCAAAATGGCCATTTGCATGGCCATTTCAAAGTTTTGGGCTAGTGTAGATGCGGCCATGGTGAGGTATTATATAGCCCATTCTACCTCTCTGCATTTAATACTGATGGTAAATAAAGCTTCCAACTTCCCATAATTAGTGAAATACCCAAATCTGATTGATTGACGTTACTTTGGGATCTCCCCTTTGACTATAGCCGTATGTGCGAGGTATGTCAGTCCTTATGGATGAATTCTGAGAGTAGGTCAGGAAAGCACCACAAAATAACATTATCTGACCTCTAACTAAATCTTTTAGTCAACAGGGCGGGGGCCTGTTGTTGCTATCCCACCTTTCTGACCATAGCCACGTGTATAGGTTTGAACAGAAGATAAGGCAGAAAATTGATGGAAACTTACAGCTATTCATCAGTGCATACTAATTTGGCCTTAACCTTTATTATAAACAGAGAAAGAAGACGAAAGAAAAATTCCTTTGCAAAAAGGTCCTCCTTGCAGATTGATCTCCCCTTTGCGCTAAAGTAATTAAACTATGATGGCTACACAAGCTATATGGGATTTATTTATATAAAAGCATAAGCATTAATCAAACTAACATGCTTCTATAAGCTAGCAGGCTACATTGCCCCGGAGTCAATCAACAACATATACAAAAATTCCAACATTAAAATACTGGTTATGAACTGGTAAAAATTATTTTAATAAAGGTTGCATGGTATATACTGTACGAGTTAACTATTTGAAAATTGCCAAATATATTTCCAGTGCATAATCCTTGGATAAAAAATCCCTTGACCTCCATTTGTAATTATAAAAAAAAATGTTTAGTTTTATTCAATTGTGTATTGATTCTGGGTCCTTAGGCCTAATAGAAATCTTTGTACACCTAGAAGGAGCCTGCTAGACTTGACTGATTGGGTTAACTGCACCTAGAAAGATCACAGAAGATGAAACTCTCAGAAAAATTGTGCATAAACTACTCCCCCTCTATAATCTCTGGTGTTACATCACAGGCCCAACTATAGTAAATAGACATTCATAGCAGCTCTGCTCTCAGTTCAAGGTTTTAGGCCACAAAACCTTGGGTTTTATGGCCCATCCTCTCTCTTCTCCAGAATTCTGCTCATTTTCTCTTTCCCCTTTGCAACTGGCAAGTCCATACCAGCCCATGACTGCAAAGTTGCTGATGCACCTAAAGTAGAGGTGGGCAAGATATGGCCCATGAGCCGAATCTGGCCTACCGAACCTGTTAATGTGGCCCACAGTTAGGCAATAGGAGCTGAGATATTTTGTAGGTCTGGGGATAATGTGTGAAACCAGCCGAAAGGAGCTGAGAGACTTTGCTGGAGGCAGGACAGTGCAACAGACTGATTTCCAGCCAGTAAGTGCTGAGAGGTTTTGCTGCGGGTAGGGGTCAGCACACAAAACTGACCAATGGGAGGTGAGAGATTTTGCTAAGGGCTGGGGCAACAAGGGAAGCCCACTTCTTCACAGTGCAGAAAGCCACATGAAACAGTTAGTGGGCTGCTTGCCTGAGATTGCTGCTGCCTGGGAGCTGCTTAGGCAAACAGCTCCCAGCCAGAGCCTGCTTCTTGCACCACATCCCAGCTCTCTCCCAGAGCCTGCACCCACTCCTACGCCTCTTCCGCAAACCAGAATCCTCTCCTGCACTCATACCCACTCCTGGACCCTGCACTTCAATGCCCCTCCCACAAACCCCCTGCACCCTCCTCCACTCCACCCCAGGTGACAACTCCCTCACAGACCCTGCACATTGTACCCACAGGTCACAACCCCTTCCTTCACCCAAACTTCCTCCCAAACTCCTGTACCCCAGTGCCCCACCAAAATCTCTCTTCTGCACCCAACTTCTGTCCCAGGCACACACCTATTCCATAGAAGTGGGCCTTTGACCACTTACCATAATCTTGGAGTGCCCCCCTCAAAAATTATTGCTCACCCCTAACCTAGAGCCTCAGGTTCTCCTTCTAGTACTGTCCCTGTGGATGCTCTCCAGTGGGTGTTGGGCTTGCCCAGCACCACAGCACGATTTTTCTTAGCACCACTCAGTGGGGCTGCACATGCACAATAGCAGTGTGCGCTGTTCACACCAGTGGAGATCACATGCACAGCCCCACTCTCCTCAGTTCCTTCATCACCGCCCTCAGCCACGATGGAGTTTGTCTCTTCTCAGCCCTATTAGATAGAAGAGTATAGGTTAATAGCTCTTCACCTTATAGCTTTAGTTAGTCTCTTTACACACTAAAACTTAAAAAAAGGCGAAAACTTTTCTTCAGTTGTTAGTTTCAGTTTATATTGTATTTAGTTCGCTGATGTGGCAGCTTACTTCATTTGAAAAAAAGCAGAATAGAATAAGCAGTGTCAGCTGCACTAGGTTTTTAAAAGTGCTCTAAATGCCACGATTCTATGCCTGCCTCAGTCACTTTGAATGTATACATTGCCTCGGAGAGGCTCACATCCTGCAGAAAAGCTCTCAACCTAAGAGGCTCACTGCGCAAGCTAGAAAAGACAGAGAGGTGTGCTTAAAAGTGCTCCTCTGTGACAAGGCTCTTGAGCTGATGCTGGACCCACAATTTAATGAGGACAATGTCCCTTCTGACAGGGACTCCATATCGAGGACAAAGGCAAGGAGCTAGCCTTCCTCATCATGCTCCCTACCCAGGATGAACCTGGGTGATGAACCTGGCACATCAAGCATACAAAAGCACAAGTCTGCCTCTGGCTCAAATCTTAAAAGCCACACTTCAAATAAAGTGGCTTCAACCCCCGCTTCAATGGCACGGGCAGTGATGGAGGGGGTTGACACCGGCAGACCAAGCTGTGGCTGCCATACCAAATGTGCAAATAACACTGACTGAACCAGAACAGTTCCCAGTGGCAGAACAACATACAGTGCCACATTCTATCTTGGCACAGCGGGAGCAACACCAAACCCCAGTGCAGCCATCATCCTACATTTCACTGGGGTGGCCCTCGTCAATGCAAAAGGCTAGTGCAAAAACGAACAGAATTCCTTCATGGAACCACAGCCCATTCTCTTTAACAAGGTCACTAGTACAGAGGTACCACTCGCTATCCCCTATACCATCCTACCGCCATGTGGATAATGCGAGTGGTTACCATTCTTACTATAAGGCACTGAGCTATTACCAATCACCTCCCCTCACAACTCTGCAGTATACTGATCTCATTCACTCAGAGTCGTTAGTCTGTTTCCAGAAGCCCTCACATCACTACACACTTCTAGGGCTAGTCGATAGTATGACTGCATTAGTGTGAGGGCCCTAGCTAGGTATGTGGGATCTGGGGTGAAGCCAGGGATGAGGAGTTTGGGGTGCAGCAGGGAGCTCAGAGCTGGGCCAGTGAGTTGATGAATGGAAGTAGGTATGGGTTGTAGACTCTGGGTAGCTAGGGTGTGGGAAGATTTTTAAACCTGGAGGGTACAGGATCCATCAAGGCAGAGTTTACCTCAGGTGGCTCCTGATCCACAGCACAGCTGAGCTAAGCCAGGCTTCCTGTCCACACTGTCTCTTCATTGCTCTTGGGAAGCAGCCAGCATAGCTAACTCCTAGCAAGGGGGACAGGGGAATCTATGTGCTTCCCAAGCCCTGGGTACCATCCTTGCAGCTCCCACTGGCCACAGTTCCTGACCAGTGGGAATTGTGGATGTGGCACTGGGTTCAGATACAGTGCACCAAGCCACTGTTGCTGCCCCTGTGCTAGGAGCTAGAAGTGCCACCACTTCTAGGAGTCACTAGGAGCCAGGGCAGGCAGGGACCTACCTTATCCCTGCTGTACTGCCAACTGGACTTTAAGCAGCCTTTTAGCAATGCTGACCAGAGCTGTCAGGATACATTTTTGACCAGATATTCTGGTCAAAAACTGGACACTTGGAAACCCTACCAGAGCCCTGAACCCTTTGTGCAGAGATGATAGGCTCTTCATCTTGTGGGATAGAGCCTGTGTTGCATGTTTAGTGGGGACCTGTCTAGGAAGTTTCTTCTTGCAATTTCAGTCAAGATGCCACTGTTGTAAACTTGTTCATCCTCAAGGGTTCTTATGGGTCCTTCTGATTAGCTAGAGAGCTTCCTGGGTGAGAAAAAGTATTTTAGGAAGTCAGATACTTTGTTCATCAGCTCTGCAGGTAAGAAAAAAGCATATAAGACAAACACATTCAAATGGCAGAAAAGCTGTCCTGTAGCATCTTAAAGACTAACAATATTATTTATTAGGTGATGAGCTTTTGTGGGACAGACCCACTTCTTCAGATCTGGAAAATAATTGTTCAGTCACCTAATAAATTGCTTATCACCTAATAAATAATAGTTAGTCTTTAAGGTGCTACAAGACTGCTTTTTTGTTTTGTGAAGATACAGACTAACATGGCCACCTCTCTGAGATCTTCAAATTGGTCAGAAGTTAAAACACCTAATTTTGAAAACTGTTTGTAGTCAGGTAAAGCACCATCTTCAAGTTTTAGGCTGATCTTGTTAACTGTGTTCTTCTCAGCTTGGACAGAGAAATAAAGTAGCTTTGGAGAAAATTTGTGGAGCAGCCCTCTGGCAATCTCTGCATATTTTGACCAGATGCTATACTTGCTATATTCAGAGACTTAAGGTAATTAAGGTCCCAATTCCTATTGAAATACAATAGGAGGAAGACCCCTATCATTAGGCCCCTTTGAAAACTGAAGCTTACAAGCAGACACAATATTTTCATCAGATGCTATCTTGGTCATTAGGTCTTTCAGTCTGCGGTTCTCCTTTGAACTCTCCACATTTCATTCTTCTCCCCCACACCACCTTTGCCTAGTCTGGAAATTTTCTGACACTGTCTGTAGTTCATATATGTGTATAGTTTTCTAGGCTGTAAAGCATGTGTGATGTAGAATTTATATAGGAGGGTCAGTCTGGGGTTTCAACTACTTATTTATTATTGTGGGGATGACACATTAGACTCCAGAGTGAAGGATTCCTTTACTGGAAGAAGACTATATTTTTGGTAAGTTCAAATTCTCCATTTTCTTTTGGCAGGTGCCAAAATTGCCAGCAGAGCTGGTCATAATCAGCGTATATTTGTAGCAGAATTCAGACCGGATTCAGATACCCAGTTTGTTTCAGTGGGAGTAAAACATGTAAGGTTCTGGACCCTTGCTGGAAGAGCTCTTCTTAGTAAAAAAGGGCTACTAAGTTCAATAGAAGATGCCCGGATGCAGACTATGCTGTCTGTAGCTTTTGGAGCTGTATGTACCTTAAAAATATTTTAAAAAAATGCATGCATACAAAACATCCTTTTTAAATTTTATTTTTCCATGTGTGTATGTGTAGTAAAATGAGTTATCCTAACTTTTCTGCCATAGATGTCTATTTGCATAACAGACAGCTGTAACCTGCTGGTTAGTATATAAACTGTATACTTTAACAAAAACTTATTATTTCTGGAATTTAGTCTTAATTAAAAATAAAATAATTTCTCTTTAGAAAAATATTATGAATCCTTATACACCCAGTGTTCTATAAACTTCATAGGTATTGATTTTTGATCACTAAAATTGATTTTTGAGCCCTACAATGGTACAAATGAAGATTCACAGAATTGCACATACCTGCTCACTTGCATATTCACCGCAGAAAACAAGCATCATAGACGTGGTTCTGCTGGCAAATACCCGCTCTATCACCAGCCCCTTATTTCTGATTTTTTTGTATTGTTTATTTTCTGCCACAAATATGCAAAGGAACAGCCATTTGCAATTTAATGAACCCTCATTTGCATCATGATGCTGACAGCTGGACTGAATCTAGATTCAGCCATCTAGTCCTGCTCTATTTTACTATTTTATAAAAATTTATATGAAGATTTGGCCACCGGGTAATAAATGTTCCTCTTCCAGATATGCTTATCTTCAAGGACAAAATTTAACTACGCAAGTTTGAGGGATTTATTTTTTTAAAGGAATAAGTCACAATATGTGCTTTGTGTTTCATGTAGAAAGTTTATAAAAAGGTATGCAAAATATAGTCACGCCACCTGAGGTTGTGAGGTCGCTATATCTTACCACAGTCAGGGCTGATCTATTTGGATGGGAGACCTTCAAGAGAAATCTAGCATTTGTTGGCATTTTTTTTTCTTTCAATAGGTATCATTTTTCATTTCAAGTCCATATTTAGTAATCCAGAATAATTAGGTCATTATAGCATGCCCCTTTCCAGCTGACACCTAAAACCTGAGAGCCTTGTCTCTTGGGTGCATTAAATGCAAAGACTTGTCTGTGGACTGCAGAGATGTTCTAGGGTGGCTCTGTTCTCTCCTGCCTAAAGATTTCCAGAAGGTGGTATGGAGAGGTAGTACCTTTTCCTTTAAAGCACTTTTATGTGGAGATCTGCAGGGTTCCATTTTGTCTCCTTCTGTCCAGTGTGTTTATGGAGCCACTAGAATTAGTAAGAACCTATTGTCTGCAGTGATTTTCAATTTTCTGTTGGCATTCACTTCCTTATCACACCTGACCTCAGTAGTACTGTTAAATGCCTTGGCCCAGTGTCTGAGAGAAAGAGGCATAGATGAGAGCTTGCTGGCTGAAGTTCATTCCAGATACGACTGAGGTAATGTAGTTAAATTGGAAGAGGCAACTGAAAGAAATTAGGAGTATAACTTTTCCACTTTTAATATGGTTATGGGACCTACATGGGGTGATTCAAGTTCACAGTCTGAGTGTATTGTTGCATCCCCAGTTATTGTGAGATGATCATATAGCAGCAGTGTCCAGGAATGCTCTTTGAGAATAGTTATTCCCTGAAAAAATGTACCAAAGATAATGGTGGATTCTTTTAAAATGTATGCTCTAATTGAAAAGGAATTAGTTTTGAGGAGTTCTGTGGCCTTTGGCATTCAGTAGTTAGAGTAGATTATCAAAGTGTCCTTGCAATCTCAGAAAATGATCTTTTCCTTGCTGCGTGATTGCAACCAGGACCAACACCTTTGTCACTTGAAGATTGGATTTCTGCGGTATACTGTACATGGGGCTATGCTTTAAGTCAGGCATTGGGAACCTTTTTTTGGGTCGGGGCCACTGACCCACAGAAGAATCAGATGTGGGCACACAAGTCAGGAAAAAAACTCACCAACATGGTCCCCAGAACAAAAAACAATGAAAAAAGAGACATTCCCTTCATTCTGTTTGCACACCAGCCCAGAACCTAGGAGGGGCAAGGCTAGTACATTGAACCCCTTATTTTGGCCACAGAGCCAATGTGAGAGGGGGCTGCCAGGAAGTGGGCCTGGGGTGTGGGGGTCTGGGTGGGAGTAAGCTGAAGGAGAAGGCTGGGGGGTGGGTGAGCTGGGTGGGAGTAGGGTGCAGGAGCAGGCTAGGGATAGGGGGTCTGAGCAGCAGGGGGTGCAGGAGCAGGCTGGAGGTCTGACTAAAAGGGGTAGAGGGGAGGGGTAGGGGACTTCTATATAGGAGGGGGATACAGGAGTGGGCTGGGTGTATGGGGTCTGAGAAGGAGGAAGAGTGCAAGAGGATTTAAGGTGTAGAGTCTGGAAGAAAGGAGGACAGGGTGGGTGTGAGGGCTTTGGGTGGGACAGAAGGAGCTGGTGAAGGGGACTGGCAGGAGAGAAGTGGCAGGTGCAGCGTGATGGGGTCTGGGTGCAAGGGAGGGGGCAGGAGCAGGGTGAAGAGGTCTGGACAGGAGGGAGGGGGCAGGAGTGGGCTTTGTGTGGGGAGTCTGAGGGTGGGTGCAGGGTCTGGGAGACAGTGGGTACTTACCTGTTCAGCATCTCAGGGATGCACATGGCTCTATGCTTCCCCACCCTTTCCAGGCACGACCCTTCCACTGCTCTGATTGGTCAGAACTCTGGCCAATCAGAGTGGCAAAAGGAAAAGCCTCTCTAGGCAGCACCACAGGGCTGTTTCCCCGCAGCTGGAGGGAGTGGGAGTGGTGGTGGTGCACAGGCCTGAAGCTGCTTCCTGCCCCCTCCATGCAGAGCTCCCATGCACCAGCCCCAGCCCCAGCCCCGGCATGCCTGATGCCAGGCCGCAAGGCTTGTGGCTCCATGACTCCCACCCCACAGAGGGACAGATGCAGGGAAGGGGATCCTTGAGCCCTGGGAGCCAGATTCAGGGAAGATCCCCACCCCAGCCTTAAGTAAATATAATAAACTAAGCTGCTGCACAGTGTGGCAACCTGCTTATTAATTAGTGCATCTGAATGGCAGAGGCCTGACATCTGTGCTAGACATGAACTTCCACATTGACTGGAAAAGAGCATTGCCTTTAAAAGCACATAGCAAGTTACTTTCTTGTATATTCTCACCCTGTATCTTGGAGGCTGTCTGCCTGTCTTTTTCTTCTGCAGATACAGTGCTTCTGAGATCGCCATTGGTCTGTATCCCTCTACAAACACCACTTTCATAGCAAAAACTAATAGAGCCACTATCTAGCCCAAAATGTAGAATTTGTGTACTATTTATTTAATACAAAAAGTAAATGTATTTCTTCTTGCTTTATTCAGAATCAAATGGTAACTATATTTTTCCCCTTTTCAGAATAACTTGACATTTACAGGTACCATTAGTGGAGATGTGTGTGTTTGGAAAGAGCATGTGTTGGTACGAATTGTGGCCAAAGCTCACAATGGTCCTGTGTTCACAATGTACACTACATTAAGAGATGGTCTAATCGTAACAGGAGGCAAAGAAAGACCGTGAGTCTATTTTTACAATTTAAATATATTTTACTACGATATTATGTGCTGTAAAAGTGTGCTTAAAAATGAAATTCCAGCACTTACCATCTGTCACTTGATTTGAGCAGCTGTGCAAGCTGTTTGACTCAGCTGGTCTCAGTTCTGCTCTCAGTGGCTGCATTAGGCTTCTCTGAGTTGTGTTTGGATCTAGACAGGCCCTTAGTTTGTGCCAAAATGAAGGAGGCATAAGAATAATTTAAACTCCCCACTGACCTTGTTTTCTGCACAGAGTGAACGAAAGGAATAATGATGAACCTGATCCTTTTTCCTGCCATGTCCTTTTCTCAAATATCATCTTATGTCTTTTTCATTTTTGACCTGTCAACTCAACAAAGCAGGGACACTATCTTGTACTTGTTCTGTGAAACATCTAGAACATCAAAGGCACTGAATAAAAAATCAACAATAATATTTAGAAATACATGCTATAAATCTTACTCTTTTTCCCCATCAACACCATCTCATTGCTTCTTTTTCAGTTTTACTCTTCAGTTTCTTTTCTTGTATTTTCCTTTGCTCCCCTCTTTTTCCTTCTCTCATCTCTTCCTTCTCTCTCTGTCCCCTTAATTTAGGATTATACTGTTGGGGCTCACAGGTAGTGGTTAACATACTGTACTAATCTAGGAGTTTGGCAGACCCATTCCTTTCTTCATATCATATGATTTTAGTCACCAGGCCAAAGAGTTTTCTAAATACCATTTCACTATAACAGGACAGAAGCATAGCAGTGCAGGAAATTGAGGTCCACCATATGAATTACAGAATCTGTTATCTAACTAAGCATTTAATTTACTTTTCCTCTGGATGGTAACTCAGAGTGAGACTTCTTCAGCAAAGCTAATCTTCTTTATAGAACAATACATATTGGCCACGTCTACACTAGCAAGTACATTCGAAAGTAACTTCAAAAGCCTGTCTTTCAAAATTCCCTGCAGCGCATCTACACACAAACCACGGTCTTTCAAAATTAACTTCAAAAGAACGGAGCCATTCCATTGAAGTTGGTTGTCCGTTCCTGCAGTGGGAGAAGTGCTCCCTTTCAAAAGAGAGCAAGTGTAGATGGTCCGCGGATGGCTCTTTCGAAAGAGGGAGTCCTCCATGGTACCGATCAGCTGGCAGGCAGAGTCCTCACTCGCAGCACAAATGGAGCATGATGGCTCCTGCATCTGCCCATATTTAAAGGCACAGGCTCCCACAAATTCCCAGGCAGGAAGCTCAGAGCTTGATAGCATCAGGGAACCCATGCTGCTGTCCAGCACAATGCCTTCTGTGACTGCCGGCCAGCCCAGTGCTCTCCCTACTCCTATGGCCAGCCAGCCAGCCAGACCCCCGCCCAGCCCAGGACCCCAACAAGGAGAGTAGGGAGCCCTCCCAGCAGGCAATCCAGGCTCTGAAGCACCAGGCCCCCTCCTGGACAGAGGCCAAGCTCCAGGACCTCCTCTCCACCAAACGGGGGTCCAGAACCACAATGCCACAGTGTTTGAGCAGCTCTCCCAGGGCCTCCCTGGCCAGGGCCACCCCACCTCAGACCAGGTGAGGTCTGAAGTTAAGGAGGTAAGACAGGACTACTGCAAGGCCCAGAAAGCAGCCAGATGGTTGGGGGCAGCACCCATAAGCTGCCCCTACTTTAAAGAACTGGACCACCTCCTCGGGTCCAAGGAGGCGAGACCACCAGCTGTCATCCTTGACATGGTGGAGCTGGAGCTGGGGACAGAGGGCAAGGACCATTTGGACTGGCGGCTGGCACCAGGCACCCGCGAATGATACACCAGCTCAAGACCATCAGTGATGACAAGGGCTCAGCTGAGGGGCCCCTCGTCATCAACATCACATCCGGGCTGTCCAGTCGGGCCCCCTCTACCCATGCCTTGCCCGGGTTCCCGGAGGCACCCTCTGGTAGGTGTCATGCACGCTGGTTGCCCCAGGACCCAGGGAGGGAGTACTCAGTCCTGATCGGGGTGGCCACAGCCCAACCACATGACTGCTGGCCCCGATCCAGGTGCAACCCAGACAGCCACGCTCCATGGGCCACGTGGCAGGGGGCTGTTGTGCGGCGCTCAGCACCACGCAGCCAGGACAGCACCATGAGCTGCACAGCCATAGTGGGACCGGGGAGGTGGAGGGAAGCCTACGTCTGCACCACCCGTGTGGGGAACTCTGGGATCCAGACACCACTGGGCCCCCAGGATGGGGAGAGGAAGGAAGGGGCGGGGACCCAGTGAGTATTACATGAGACTAATATTTTGTTTTCTATCCCCTTCTTTCTCCACAGCTCCAGCAGCCAGACGAAGCCTGACCACGGGGCAAGAGGGAGCAGTCCAGATCTCAACCAGGGAGGGCATGGGGCCACTGCTGGGCAGTCCACCAGTGCCACCAGGGCAGGGACGAGGAGGCAGGAGACCCTGCCTACACCTCTGACCTGTGGGACCTCATGGGCATGCTGCGGGAGTGGCTCGCAATGGAGCGGCAGGCCTGAGACAGGGTGACATCCAGCTTGGACACCCTGACCCAGGCCATGACCCACCACCTGGCCCTGCCCACTGCCGCCTCGCAAGCCGCTCCTTCACTTGTCCCTCCCACTCCCACCCCTCCATCCCCCGGCCCCCCTCCAATCTCCCCCGCTCCAACCTGCACCCCTATGCCAGGTCCCCTTCACCCTCCCCTCCTTCAACCTTCCCCTGCACTGCCCTGCCCCCACGAGCCTGACCTTGCTGCCCTGGTCTCAACCAGCCTCCTGCCGGGCAGCCTCCTTCAGCTGGTCCACTTGCTTGTAGCCAGGGCCAGCCATGCAGAGGAAGCTCCCCGACACCCTCCTCCTGCTGTGCTGATCCTGGTGATGCTGCGGAGGCTGCAGCCCAGCCATGCACCTGCCTCCCTATGCTCCCAGCCCTGATGGGGCCCCTAGATGCAGGGGGTGGCTAGGGGTGGTTGCAGGCAATGGAGATCCTGTTTGTCAACCCCTGTCAAGGACTAAGGACCCCACCCAAATCCCCGGCCCTCCTGGGGCATTGGTGTCCGCCTGTCCTTGCCCACAGCACCCCTGTAAATACTTCCCCCAGTCCATAGTTCCCAAAGTTCATAAGTCCCCCAACCTCACTGTACATAGTTCCCACTTCCGTAAATAGTTTCTACGGTTATGAACATGCACAGATTGTTGGTGCATGTGCAGTAAAGTTTTTATTTGTAGTTACCCTGGTGTACATGTGGGTGGGGGTTGTGGGGGCTGTGCCTGGGGGTTATGGTGGACAGCACATGCTTGTTGGGGGGTCAGTGTGGCTCCCGGGCAAAGGCCTTGCACAGGGCCTCCCTTACCTGCATCCTGTCCCGCTGGGCCTGGCTGCATGGGGCGGTGGGTAGCTGCTCATAGCCACACTCGGCGGCCCACTCCTACTTGGCTTCCACCAGGTTGTGTAGGATGCAGCGTACCCCGACTACTGCTGGGATGTTGGGGGGGCCCATGTCCAGCCTGGTTAGGAGGCATTGGAAGCACCTTTTCAAGCAGCCGAATGCCCGCTCAACTGTGTTACGGGCCTGGTTGAGCTGATCATTAAAAACGTCCTGCATTAGCTGGTTGTGACCCGTATATGGCCTCATGTACCAGGCCTGCAGGGAATAGGCCGCGTCTGCCATGATGTAGAGATGGAGGTCCCCTTGGCCATCTGGTGGCCAAGCCTTGAGTTCCAGAACACCTGGGTGTCATGGGCATGGCTGGAGCAGCCCATGCATATGTCCATGAATTGGCCCTTGGCATCAATGAGCACCTGCAGCACCACAGAGTCGTAGCCCTTGCAGTTGACATAGGCCCCGCCGCTGTGCTCTGGGGCCTGGATGGTTATGTATGTGCTGTCCACTGCCCCAAAGCAGTTGGGGAAGTCCAAGTTGACCAACCTCTGGATGTTGTCATTGAGGTCCCGACACAGATCAGCTGCCACAGGAGGACCTTGTTGATGCCCAGATGACCTGCAGGGAGTGATGGGGGAAACACACTCATGAGTGTGGATTGAGGAACAGTGTGCCTGCCTGTCCTCATCCCCGCTCCCATCTCCTACAGGACATTCCTCCCCAGGGCACCTTCCCCCAGGCTCCTGCATGGTTGCCTGTCCCTGTCCCCTCCTCTGTCTTTGCTGGGGGGCTGCCCCCCCCCCAGTTCCCAATGGTGCCCCTAGCTGGGGATTCCCCCAGGCCCCTGCCTGTGGTGGGAGTGTGACCCAAGCAAGGCTCACCTCATTCAGGATGGCCCCGCCCACCCTGAACCGGTGGCCAATGGATCGGTGACTGTCCAGGATGGCTACTTTCCAGAGGATGATTGCCACCCTTTTCTGTAGGGGGAGTTCTGGCCTCATGCGGCTGTCACGGTGCTGGAGGGCTAGGGCGAACCAGTGGCACAGCTCCAGGAATGTTCCCTTGATCATCCTGAAGTTCTGCAGCAACTGTTCATCACCCCAGTCCTCCAGTACCAGCAGGTCCCACCAGTCACTGCTTGCGGGGATGACCCACAAGTGGCAGATGGACCAGGCAAGGGTGTTGCGTCCTAAGGACAGCCTCCAGGAGGCTGGTCACCAGAAGCCACTGCAAAACTGTGGCCAGCACCGCAGCCAGCGCACTGGCCATGGCCTTGATGGATGTGGCGGGGAGCTGCTCAGGGGCCATGGGGTGGCTCGAGGTGCCTCCTCCACCCAGTTTCCCTCTGCCTGCCTGGGGACAGCTAGACAGCCCTCAGCATGTGCAGGCTGAGGCTCGTGGGAGGGGGCCTTTAAAGGGGCATCTGGCGACAGAGTTTCCTGGCCCTTTACTTTCAAAAGGGCACCCTGGGATGTGTGGATGTTCTCTTTCGAAAGAGCAGTGGGGCCTTTCAAAAGGGCAGGTCAGACCTTTGGTCCCTGTTTGCCTGTGTGGATGCTCGCTTTCGAAAGGTCTTCTTTCAAAAATACAGATTGAAAGACGGCATTTTGAAAAGGAGTGTAGCGTAGATGTGGCCATTATTAATTCAAGTAAAAAAAGAACGTGTTTCTGAAAGATGGGATTATGAGCAACAGTCAAAAAGCAAATTTTACCTTGGTTTAATTGACTAAAATATGAGCTAGCTTTCAGACTTAATGTCTTTGGCTACTGTCTTATTAGGTCAAAAGAAGGAGGGGCTGTTAAGTTATGGGATCAGGAGCTGAAGCGATGTCGTGCCTTCAGATTGGAGACAGGACAGATGACTGACTGTGTTCGTTCTGTGTGTAGAGGCAAAGTAAGGCATGTTCTCTTTAATATATTGCTGTTAGTCTTTGGGTTATTATACAACAAATTGATACATAGAAGCATGTTTGCAGGCTCTTTTTTCATAGTTGTTAGTTTGAATAATTAATGCAAGTCGATGTCAACTTAAACTATTACTGGGAATATAATTTTAATTTATAATTTAAAATGTTCTTAAAGGTTTACAATAGTTGTAGATTATGTCATAAAGCAGATTTTTTCACCCCACGCTTAACTACACTTAAGGACATAGTAGTACCAATTAGGATGATACTGTGTATACAACATGATTAAAACCCAGGCTATTATAATAACTCTTGAATAGAATGCATCCTTTTAAATTTGGAGGCAGAGAATGATTCTGCTTTATATCTGATGTCTGACTTGTGAACAGAAATTCAGACAGTCAAAAGATTCATATGTCAATCTCTTAATTAACAGAATTTAATCTTTATTTTATTTCGGTAACCCTTCTTAATGGAATTATAATCATGGTTCATTTATTGCTACTTACAAGTATTAGCTAATTTGTTGTTATAGTAATAGTTCTTCATACTTGTCACAGGGGAAGATTCTTGTTGGGACAAGGAATGCTGAAATAATTGAAGTTGGAGAGAAAAATGCAGCATGTAACATTCTAATTAATGGCCATATGGATGGACCTATCTGGGGTCTGGCTACACATCCTTCAAGAGATTTTTTCCTTTCTGCTGCAGAAGATGGGACAGTGAGACTCTGGGACATTGCTGAAAAGGTAGATGTAAAATTAATAATGATAATGATAAAGCAGATATACTTTTAGCAAAAAAGGATCCTACATTTATTTAAAAATAAGGATTTAAAATAATTTTTAAATTATTTTTAAATTTTAATTTGAGAAACTAAGCAGTATGTAACACTGTCTTTTTACATTCAGTGGATACTCTGAGAAACTTTTATTTATGGAACAGAAACATTTACTCCTCTTTTGCTGTTTTTTCTATTTCCTCACAGAAGATGCTGAACAAAGTCAGTTTGGGACATGCAGCTCGTACTGTTTCTTATAGCCCTGAGGGAGACATGGTGGCTATTGGCATGAAAAATGGAGAGTTTATTATCTTGTTGGTGACCTCTCTAAAAATATGGGGGAAAAAAAGGGACAGAAGGTCTGCTATCCAAGACATAAGGTCAGAAAAACAATGGCTTTTATCTACCCAAGAAATATGATATTGATCTGATAAAGTAAGCAAACAATTTAAAAATAAAAACGCCACTCACATAGGCCGTGTCTGCACGAGCCCAAAACTTCGAAATGGCCATGCAAATGGCCATTTTGAAGTTTACTAATGAAGCGCTGAAATACAGCGCTATGAGCTGTATTGGGCAGATGGAAATAAGGGGACTTCAAAGTAGGCGGGGTCCTTTCGAAAAGGAGCCCCGTCTGGACAAGCCACGTGGCGGTGAGCTGCGTCAATTTCGAAGTGCCGCAGCCGCCCGCATGCTAATGAGGCGCTGAATATGTATTTCAGTGCTTCATTAGTAAACTTTGAAATGGCCATTTCGAAGTTTTGGGCTAGTGTAGACACGACCATAGTGATTAATTTTTATAAGAAGGTACCATATGCAAAGATGCTGTTTACTTGCCATTCATATACATAAAGCTTCATCATAATCTCCTTGAAACCAAGTGTCAATTTCAAAGTGTGTATTTTGAGAATAGTTTTGTAATACGGTATAATTTACTTTTGTATAGTATCTATTGTACAGACTATAACACAATGCTTTAAAGAGCTAGACTACAGTGAACGCAGAGTTGGGTACAGTAACTTCAATACAAGGCATAAAGGGAAAAAGGACATATGAAGATAGAATAGAAAAAACAAAGAGAAAGCTGGAACATAAGCAACAGAGTTGTCAGTAAGTATTGTTACACACTACTTACAATGAAGGGAGAATGGAGGTGTTTTGTCATAAGTGAGCCCAGTTCAGAACTCTAGATTAAAAAAAAAAAAAAAGAAAGAAGAAATCAACTCAGCCTTTTGGACGGCGGCAAAAGTTCTATAGGGACTGGGGAACATGAGAGAATGAATAACTCCTGATTGAAAAGAGTTACAGTGAGGGGAGATTAGAAGACGACAGAATTTGAAGTAGAACAGTAAGTGGGCAGAGAAGAAAGTAGTTATACAATAGGAATATTATCATGGGGAAAGTTCATAAAGGGATACAGTTTCTCCTTCAATGGGGGGCTGTAGAGGAGGTCCCCCATCAGTTTCAGGGACGGGGTTCTACTTCTGTTATTTCCTAATTCCAAAGACAGAAGCGGGGGCTAAGGCCCATTCTGGAATTGCGAAATCTAAACAAGTTTGTAAAAGAGATAAGGTTTTGTGTGATATCCCTGGGCCTAATCATTCCAATGTTGGAATAGGGGGATTGGTTTGCCGCTCTCGACTTACAGAATGCATATTTCCACACAACAATTTACCATCCCACAAGAGGCTCCTGTGTTTTGTGGTGGGAAGGGACCATTCTTCTTCGAGTGGTCCCTGTGGGTGCTCCACAGTAGGTGTCGGGCTCGCCCCGGCACCACAGATCGGAAATTTCCAGCAGTCTCCACTGGGTTGCGCATGCACCGATGCACGTCAGTCCTTCGCGCGCTTATGGTCACGTGCGCGATCCGATCCCCGCCAGTTCCTTCTCAACCGCCAACAGCTGCAGACGGAATCCACTCCGGCTCCAACGCCTGAGAAATATAAACTCCGTTTTACTTATTGTTAATAGTTATAGCTGTTAATTAGTTATTGTAGTAATTTTTGGTTAGCGTGTATATAGTTTTAAAAGGAAAAGGGAGCGAGAAAAAGGATGGAGGTGGCCTCCTTCAGCGGGTCCGCTATCTGAAAGCCTCGAACGTTATCTGTTGACTGTTAACAGTTATCTGTTGCCGGATTGATTGACTGCTAAGTGCCCTGTTAGCACTTAAAGACCTTAAAGACTTTAAAGTTTAAATAATGTCCTCGCCGGGTTTTAAGAAGTGTGAATCATGCCGGGAGGCCATGCCTGCCTCAGATGGACATACTAAATGTATTCGGTGCCTCGGGGAAGCCCCTGTCCACCAGAAATGCCCTCATTGCTCTAAGCTTACAGCTAGAGCGCGAAAGGATAGGGAAATGAGGCTCAAAATGTTCCTGTTCGACAAGGCCCTCCAGCCTGGGACATCGGAAAAGCCCCATAAGGAGGGCTCTTCAGGCTTGCACAAGAGGAAGGCAGCCTCTGTGACCTCCTCTGTACAGAAGAAGAAAAAGCTTTCACCAACTCGATCCCTGCCAGTTACTTCTATGAGCGGAATGAGCGGAACATGGGGTCCGTGCCCTCTGGCCTCTCATGGTGGGAAGGCCGCGGCGCATGTGCCCTTGCAGGGGCCTCCGGTTGTTAAGGAGGTGGCACTGAGGGCTCTGCAGGCACCGGAAAGGTTGGCACCGGCTTCCGTGGCACTGAGCCCAACGGTGCCGGAGGAGACTACCCGAGCGCGGCACCGGGGGCAACGGAACCACGCACGGCACCGTTAAGAACACCTGAGGCACCCGAACGGGGAAAGTGAAGGCAAAGACCTGGCACTGCAGCCCTTCCCCGGAGATCATTGCGCTGCCATTATCACCTCGCTCTCCCCCAGAGATTCAGCAGGCAGCAACTCCAACAGCCTGCCGCAGGCCTCCATCTCCATTCCTTCAACCGCCATCTCCTGGGTTTGGACATTTTTCACCACCTTCAAGCAGGGATCCCTATGAATACTATCACAGGGGATCCCTGCCTATGTCAGTGTCATCTTGACTGTCACGCCCTTCTACACATCACGTCTACACTTTCAGGTCGTGGTCCAGGTCCCCATCACCGGGCTCTTGCCCTTGTTGCTATGGCCGTTCTTACCATACGGGACATCAGCACAGGAGATCTAGGTCTCGGGGTAGATCCCTGTCAACACCTCGTTGACATCACAGCACACAGTCTCACCCTGGGGGAACACCACAAGTTTCCCAGTCAGAGAGTGGTTCAAAGGATCTGGAACCCCACCTGGAAACCTTGAAAGTACAACCATGTGAACAGAGTCAGGAACCTGAGGTCTTAGAGGAGATGTATCACAGTGATGCCTCCTCGTCCTCCCCAGATGAAGCAGTTGTTCCTGGAGATATCTCTCCCCCGGATGACCTAAAGCAGTTTCATGAGCTGTTCAAAAGGGTGGCTCAATCACAAGACATTCAAGTGGCAGAGGTGCAGGAGAAACACCATAAGCTCCTCAAAAATCTCAGACCTCCAGCTTCATCTAAGATAGCCATCCCATTGGATGAAGTGATTATGGAGTCAGCCACCAACATATGGCAGACTCCAGCCTCCATCCCTCCTATGAACAACAGGGTGGATAAGAAGTATTTTGTCCCTGCCAAGGGCATGGAATTTCTGTTCAGTCACCCACAGCCTAATTCACTAGTGGTTGAATCCTCGCAACACAGAGCCAAAACGTCTCAATATAAACCGGGGGATCAGACAAGGATAATTAGACATCCTTGGCAGAAAGGTTTACTCATCATCTACCTTACTGCTACGAATGGCGAATTACGCCACTTATTTATCGAACCACAATTTCGACAACTATTCTAAACTCACCTCACTCATGGACTTCCTTCCAGAGGATAAAAAGACGGTCCTCAAAGCAATTGTCCAAGAAGGCTACGCAGCTTCACGAGCAGGAGTCCAGATTGCTTTAGACATAGCGGACACAGCGGCTCGTTCCACAGCCAGTGTGGTGGTAATGCGCAGGGAATCATGGCTCCAGACGTCCAGAATTCCCAAGGACCTGCAAGTAAAAATTGGAGATCTTCCTTTTGACAGGCAGAAGCTATTTGCAGAATCAACTGACTCGGTTCTACACTCTAGTAAGGACTCGAGAGCTACACTTAGGACCCTGGGTATATACACCCCACCATACAGGAGGAGGAAGTTTTACTGTCAGCAACGGCGTTACACTTATCAACCACAGCGGACTCAGTATCAACGGGGGTATGATCAGGGGCGCCAACAACAGCCACAGCAGTACAAGGCCCCTAGACGTCGACCCCAGCGGGGCCGAGCCCCCTCTGGACAAAACATAAGACAGCAGGTTTGACAGGTACATCGGGGACTGCAAAACCAAGACCGTCTCTCAGTGCCAATCTCAACATATGTTTCACCATCGACTCAAGCCATTCTACGCTCAATGGCAAAGCATCACCACAGACAGATGGGTATTGGAGATTAGAGCCACGGGGTACACAATCCCTTTTCAATCATTGCCACCACCGAACCCTCCCACCAGGCCCCTTTTCAAGGATCGCTCTCACCACACAAAGTTACAACAGGAAGTGGACCACCTCTTGTTCATAGGGGCGGTGGAGAGAGTACCAGAACAATTCCAGGGGAAAGGCTTCTACTCCTGGTACTTCCTGACAGAGAAGAAGACAGGAGGTTGGAGGCCCATCCTGGATTTACGGGCTCTCAACCGGTATTTGCGCGAACAGCGCTTCAAAATGACTACAATTGCTTCTATAATCACAGCACTGGACGATGGAGACTGGTTTGCAGCCCTCGACTTACAGGACGCGTATTCCATATAACAATTCATCTGGTGCACAGACATTTCCTCCGGTTCACAGTAGGCAGTGAACATTTCCAGTACAGAGTCCTTCCATTTGGTCTCTCTTCGGCACCCAGAGTTTTCACCAAAACCCTGGCGGTCATATCAGCGTATCTACGCAGAGAAGGCGTCTTCATTTTTCTGTACTGCAGACGACTGCCTGCTGAAAGGAACTTCCAAAGCGGAGGTCTTACGAATGCTACACATTACCACAAACACATTTACCTCACTGGGCCTCATCATCAACTCTCAAAGTCAAAAACCGAGCCCACGCAAAATATAGAATTTATAGGGGCCCGAATAGACTCTGCTACATCAAGGGTATACCTGCCCGATGCCCGTTTTCGCGCCATCAAATCCCTGGTACAAGTAATAACGTACAGCCCCACTGTTCCAATCCTAACATGTCTACAGCTGTTGGGGCACATGGCGACCACCATGTTTGTGGTACAAAACGCCAGACTGCACATGCGAGGCTTGCAGCATTGGTTGGCAAGTGTGTACAAACCAACAGCCCATAGCGTTCACAGGATGGTATCACCCACAATGGACGTGCGAAGGTCACTGGCATGGTGGGCAGACCCCAAGAACCTACTAGTAGGGGCGCCTTCCCGCCAACCGCAAATTACTGTTTTTCTCACAACAGATGCATCCCATATGGGATGGGGAGCGCACATGGGCAACGAAGTCACTCAAGGTCTATGGTCCCCCATGGAGAAGACACTGCATATAAACATACTAGAGCTCAGAGCAGTGTTCAATGTGTGCAGTCATTTTCAAAATTACCTGCACGGAAAAGTAGTCAGGATAAATACCGACAACACCTCCACCATGTTTTATATAAACCAACAAGGGGGAGCCAGATCTCATGCACTCTGTGCGGAGGCGGTCCGGTTGTGGAACTGGTGCATTGCCAACAATATAACCCTAAGGGCTTCATACTTGCCGGGTGTCCACAACATAAAGGCAGACCAACTCAGCAGACATTTTGCACCTACGCATGACTGGCAGATCCGTTCCGACCTGCTCCGACAAGTGTTTCACAAATGGGGGTTTCCCCAAATCGATTTGTTTGCCACTCACAGCAACAAGAAATGTCCCCGGTACTTCTCCAGAGCGGGCATAGGACAGGGATCCTTGGGGGACGCCTTCGTGATCCCATGGAAGGGCCCTCTACTCTATGCGTTCCCTCCCACAATACTCATACACAAGGTTTTGGAGAAAGCCAAAAGGGACAGAGCACACATGATACTCATAGTCCCAACCTGGGATCGACAACAATGGTTCCCGCTGCTTCTTCTCATGGCACGTTGCTGGCCGTTTCCCCTACCGGCAGTACTGGACCTTCTCACACAGGCTCGGGGGTCAATACTGCATCCAAACCCACAGGGACTCCGCCTACGGGCATGGTTAATCTATGGCTCAGCGCCCTAGAAAGCACATGTTCGGCGGGAGTGAAGCAAGTCCTGGAGTGTAGTCGGAGGACTTCCACCAGAAGGACTTATGAGCACAAGTGGACACGATTTACCTCCTGGTGCTCTTCCAAGCAGTTGACACCTCTGGACGCCCCTATAGCTACAATTCTGGACTACCTGCTAGAACTCAAACGAGAGGGGCTTTCTCTATCCTCGATAAAGGTTCATCTCGTGTCTATATCAGCTTTTCGACATGAAGAGGAAGGGTCAACTATATTCGCCCATCCTGTTGTCACGCGTTTCCTAAAGGGGTTGGCAAATCTGTATCCCCCTCAGAAACCGATACCGCCGTCATGGAGTTTGGACTTGGTCTTCCACACGCTGTCGGGACTGCCCTTTGAACCATTGGCCACAGTCCCCCTCCGGTTACTTACCATGAAGACAACCTTCCTTCTTGCGATTACGTCAGCCCGTCGGGTGAGCGAGCTTGCAGCAGTAATGGCCACACCGCCCTGCACAGTGTTCTCAAAGGAAGCGGTGGTCTTACGATTACATCCAGCCTTCGTTCCAAAGGTCTCTTCAGAGTTCCACATTAACGAACCAATAGTATTACCCTCGTTTTATCCTAAGCCTCACAACTCCAGTAAGGAGGCACGGTTGCACTTATTAGATGTGAGAAGGGCATTAGCCTTTTACATAGATAGGACTAAGCCTTTCCAGAAAACGGACAGACTCCTGGTGTCCCTTGCACCCAGGTCGAAAGGGGAAGGCCTATCTTCACAGAGGATTTCAAACCACATCTTATCCTGCATAAGACTGTGCTATGAGCTTCGCAAGACTCCTCTGCCTGTTCCGCCCAGGGCTCACTCCACTAGAGCGATGGCGGCGTCAACGGCCCTCTTCAAGGGAATCGCGCTGAGAGACATCTGCAGAGCGGTGACTTGGTCATCCTGCAACACCTTTGCCAAGCACTATGCCATGCACCGGGTGTTTGATGAGGATACATGCCTGTCGACAGCAGTCCTTTCAAGGGCAAGCTGCATGTAAATCAGGTACCCACCTCCTTTTTTGGGGTTACTGCTGAGTAGTCACCTACTGTGGAGCACCCACGGGGACCACTTGAAGAAGAAAGAGAAGTTACTCACCTGTGTAGTAACAGTGGTTCTTCGAGATGTGTCCCCGTGGGTGCTCCACTACCCACCAGTTCCTCCCCACTTCGGAGCTCTGTTTCGTGTTTTTCAGAGGCATCCGGAGTGGTTGATCAGGAACTGGTGGGGACCGGATCGCGCATGTGACCATAAGCGCGTGAAGGACCAATGCGCATCGGCGCATGCACGACCCAACCCAACGGAGACTGCTGAAAATTTCCGATCTGCGGCGCCGGGGCGAGCCCGACACCTACTGTGGAGCACCCATGGGGACACATCTCGAAGAACCATCGTTACTACACAGGTGAGTAACTTCTCTTTATCAGTTCATGGTCCTTCCCCTTGGCCAGTACTCTGCCCTGAGGGTCTTTACCAAATGCATCGCAGTGGTGGCAGCCTTCCTATGCAGGCATGGGGTACACTTCTTTCCATACCTGGACAATTGGCTGGTCAGGGGATGCTTGCAGTGCCTAGTAGTACAACATGTGCAACTGATACAACAAATGTTCTACAGTCTCAGTCTCATGGTAAACAAGACAAAGTTGGTTGTTGACCCCTGCCCAAGTAATGGAGTTAATGGGGGCCCCAGCATGGGCTTGGCAGCACTGGTACTCGACCCTCCTGGAGCTGTCTGCCTGCAACCCAATGACACTCCCATCCGGCCCAGATCTGTTGACACAGAAGGAGGGGAGACTGAAGCGACCCAAACTTCAAGTGCTACGTCTCACAGCATGGAAGCTCCATTGTTGAAAGTGGCAGAGTTCTCATGCTCGAACCTGTGAGAGAGATGCTGTTGAACAGCAGGAAGCCTTCCGCGAGGGCAACATATGTAGCCAAATGGAAAAATTTTCTGTCTGGGCAGCTGAAAAGGGGTTATCCCCAGTAGAGACTCTGATACTAGTTATTCAGGACGACTTGCTGTTCTTGAATCAGGAAGGGTTGCCACTATCCTCCATCAAGGTGCACTTAGTGGCTATCTTGGCTTTTCATCCCAAACTGGATATGTCATCGGTCTTCTCAGACCCAGTGGTAAAAGGGTTTATGAAGGGCCTAGAAAGGGTCAGACCACAGATGCGACCCCCTTTGCTTGTGTGGGACCTCAGTCTAGTATTGTCAAGACTCATGGGGACCCCTTTCGAACACCTTGCTTCCTGTTCCCTCCTATTTCTTAGTTACAAAATAACATTCTTAGTGGGCAATACCTTGGCCAGGAGGGTGTCTGAACTAAGGGCTCTGATGGTGGACCCGCTCTATATGGTGTTACACAAGGACAAGGTCAGGCTAAGACCCCACCTGGCATTCCCACCGAAGGTGGTCTGCCCCTTCCATATCAACCAGGACATTTCCCTTCTGGTCTTTTACCCGAAACCTCATGCATCCCCTAGGGAGCAGTATTTACATACTTTGGATGTTCAAAGGGTGTTTTCCTTGTGTATGGATAGGATGAAACCTTTTAGGAAGTCTCAGCAATTGTTTGTGGCAGTGGCGGACAGGATGAAGAGCTCCCAGTCTCCTCCCAGCCGATCTCCTCCTGGATAGTGACCTGTATTAAGGAATTCTACAAGCTGGTGGGGGTCGCCTCTCCAGTGATCAGAGCTTACTCTATGAGAGTGCAAGCTTCCTTAGCATCATACCTGGCCCAAGTTCCTATCCAGACATCTGCAGGGTGGCCACCTGGTCCTCCATACACACATTTACGCTTTGACGCAGCACACTAGAGATGGCACTTCAGTAGACAGGGCTGTCCTACCTTCCATCCGGGGCTCTGACCCCACCTCCTAGGCACTGGCTTGTATTCACCCAACTTGGAATGCACACGAGCAATCATTCGAAGAAGGAAAGACACTTACTGTTTTGTAACTGGTGTTGTTCCACATGTTGCTCATGTCCATTCCAAAATCCTCCCATCTTCCCCACTGTTAGAGTAGCCAGCAAGGAGGAACTGAGTTGGGGGTGGGGCAGGCGGTGCTTATATTGGTCGCTATAAGGGAGTGCCACACCAACCCTTTGGCTACTGGCTAGGGTAAAAAGCTTCTGGCAACTGGGCATGTGCCAGCACACTCCAAGCTTGGAATGGACATGAGCAACACATCTTGAAGAACACCAGTTATGAAACAAGTAACTGTCTTTCCCTCCCTTTTCGGTTTTTCTCTTCGTAAACTGTATTTTCCTCCATATTTAGCTGATTAGATTTTATTTTGGCTACATTTCATTCAAGTGATACTATTCAATGGTTCTTCTCTTCATTCTGTCCTTCACTGATGATAAAATTGATTCTATCATGTACAAATCTACATGCCCATTTTAAAGTAACAGAGAGATAGCCATGTTAGTCTGTATTCTATCAAAACAAAAAAAAACAGTCATGTAGCACTTATTTTGTTAATCTTTAAAGTGCAACAGGGCTGCTTTTTATTTTTAAAGTAGTGAAGATTAAACCACAGCAGCTGGAAAGTTCGTTTGTAGCTAGACTGAAATTCGTATGGAGTGCTCACAAAGTGGTTTTGCTGTGAGAACTCATGGAAAGAGCAATATTAATTCAAATATATTGAATTAAAAAATCACAAAAAATTACATTTTTACTTGTTAAAATAAGAGCTGGATCCATTTTGTAACACTACATTACAAATGAAAAGCATGATACTTGATATGAGATACTTGAAAAGAAAACATCAGAATTGTAAATTTTTCTTTTTGTAAATCTGTCTGTTTTGTTAAACTGTTTATCTACTCAGGTTCAGTCCAGATTCTCGTTATTTAGCAGTGGGTACTAGTGAGAATGCAGTGGATTTTTATGACTTAACATTGGGCCCTACGCTAAATCGAGTTAGCTACTGCAAAGATATCCCGAGTTTTGTTATCCAGATGGACTTCTCTGCAGATAGCTGTCGTCTCCAGGTATGTGTTGTTTTTAAGTTTATAAGTGAATGTAATGCTCATGGAGGTCTATTAACAGTTGTTCATGACAAATATATTAGTGACAGATACCATACAAGATTCCTTATGAAACACAGCTAATCACATCTCAGTCTTGACAAGTAGGTCTCTCAGTATTCCAGTCCTGGGCCTATCGTGATTAGAAAATCATAGCTGTATAAAATGGTAAAATTGTTTTGTGTTAGGCATATATAAATTGCAAATAAAAATAAGTTGTTGGGACTCATCTTTGTATTGACATATGAGGATAAATACATGAAGTAGAAGCATACATCAGAATTACTGTAAATAACACTGGCCATTCTCCTGCCTCATCATCTTGTTGAAGCTGAATAGTAACAGAGAGTAAGCCGTGCTAGTCTATACACTATCAAAACAAAAAGCAGTCAAGTAGCACTTTAAAGACTAGCAAAATAGTTTATTAGGTGAGCTTTCATGGGACAGACCCACTTCTTCAGACCATATCCAGACCAGACCAGACTCAATATTTAAGACACGGAGAACCAAAAACAGTAAGCAAGGAGGACAAATCAGAAAAAGATAATCAAGGGGAGCAAATCAGAGAGTGGAGGGGTGGGGGGGAAGATCATGAATTAGATTGAGTCAACTTTGCTAGTCTGAAGCAGTCAAACTCAATCTAATTCTTGATCTTCCCACCCACCCCTCCACTCTCTGATTTGCTCACCTTGGTTATCTTTTTCTGATTTGTCCTCCTTGCTTACTGTTTTTGGTTCTCTGTGTCTTAAATATTGAGTCTGTTCTGGTCTGGATATGATCTGAAGAAGTGGGTCTGTCCCACGAAAGCTTACCTAATAAACTATTTTGCTAGTCTTTAAAGTGCTACTTGCCTGCTTTTTGTTTTGTTGAAGCTGAGTTTGCAACTTTGTGGAAGTGAGAAGGGGTGCAATCTTTCTTCCCAGGAATCATCAGGAAATCATGCCAAAATATGCAGATTCCTGACCATAATTAAAGAGTTAGTGCTCCTTTGCATATCCTATTAGTACTAGACTCCTCTGATGAGCACCTACCCATGCTACAATGGTTTTCACAATGCATGTACGCATTCTAACTACCGTCTATGAAACTGCAAGCCCAAGTTTCAGGCTGCTGCAATTTACATGGGCTGTAAATAGCTTCAGCAAGCCAAAGATAACTATTGGGATCAGCATGGAGTAGGGATGTCCTAGCAGCATTTCATTTTGCCTGCTGCACCAACATCAGAGAGGAGGAGTAGCATAAGAGTTCTTATATCGCATCTTCACTACCAATGAGCATATGCAGACTGGGGTGAGCCTCCAAAGGCCAATTATCCATTTTTAAGTCCAATTTACACCTGCATTATTTACAACAGTTTCTCTTTAATTGTGTGCTATATAGTAAGCATTCCACTCACGTTTTATTCATAAGAATTTTCATTTAAAATTGATCACCATTTCTCAGTGTTCTCTACTTGTATACATTTTTGAAAAGCATAAGATCCTTTCACAGAATACTTCCTCTGATTCTCCTCTAGGGTGACAGGCTCTTCTCAATATAATTTCCATTTCAGAGATGTGTATAATAATATTGAGTGTATGATTATATCCTTAGCCTTTTAAATATCTTAAAACATTTTTAACTTACATGAACTCCTATTTCTATATGTTCATCCTCAAAGGTCGCGACTGGGTCTTACAAAAGGCAGGTCTATGAAGTGCCTTCGGGAAAACAGCTTATGGACCAGACAATGATTGACAGAATAACATGGGCCACTTGGACCAGGTAACTAATTCACAGATTAACTCTTTCTACTGGCGAAGTTCAACTGTCTCCAACCTGGAAAGAAAATCATATGGCTATATTGTCATGAAGGGTTCAGCAGTGCAACAGCATTTGATCTATATTTTTCTTAAAAACATGCCTGACTGATCTGGCAACAGAGTACTGATACATTATACAGTCACATCACATGAATACATAGACTCTTTGATACAACTGGCAGTTAGCCCAATCAGGGTTTCTTATGGATATGGTCTTTGGATGGAGGTTATGGGACTTTGTGCTCTTTAAACATCCTTTACCTATTTTCATCTAAAGCAAACTGAGATGACACATCCCACCTCCCAGTTAACTGTAACGTGCTGCAGCAATAGCTGTGAAACAGCAGTTTGAGGGTAAGTGAAGAAATACATGGAAAGAGTTTCAAATAAAAGCTTTATAACACAAGCAAGTGATCACTTAAGTTTAACAGACCCTATGACAGCATTTGTAGTTGACAGTGCTAGATTATACACGATACTGCTATCTGCATGCTATATGGAGAAAATATGATTATGATTGGTGTATTCAAAATATACAAAAGAAATAAGTATATACATTGAATAGACTATATTTAAAATTATATTTAAGTAAGTTTTAAGTTTGTTTTAAGCGACATTGTTTTGTTTTACATAGCACATTTAATTACTTTAATTTCTTATAGAAATAAAAATCACTGATGCCATTCTTTAGGCTCCTTTGAAAAATCTGTAAAACCACAATCAGTACAAAATAACAAATCCTTCAGCATACTTTTATCCATGCACTAAAGGTTAATTGAAAAAATTAGAATTTTTAAAAACAAACAATCACCGCCCTTACATCTCCCACTTTCTCTAAATCCTGTACAAGAGCCAGGATCTGTAGCATGCCCTGAAATTTGGCAGACTCGAGCTACTTCATATCATTGAGGAGACTGAATTCCAAATGTCACTGGGCCTTTAATGTGAGAGAATGTCCTGCCAGCAACCCATTCCTTTTCAAAACAAGAGGATTACTGGTCGTAATTGGGGTAATATTAGGCAGGTAGAGATTTTTCAGGTCATCAGGTCCCAAGCCATTTTTGCACCTATTTATTTTATGGTAATCAATAGAATTGATTGTTTAATTATTTGTTTAATTGTACTTGGAGGAAACACTTATCAGTTGACTATATCATAAATTTTGTAATTCTGTATTCAAGAATGATTTTAAAACATTCTAGCATCCCAAATTTTTCAGCATATAAATTACAATCCATCATATAGCCAGCGCTGGGTTTCTCTTCAGGTTTTGGAGTCTACATTTGGAGTGTAATTAAAGGCAGCCAAAGACCAACAGTTCCCTTTCATGGGGATTTTTGATGTCTGCAATGTGCTTTAGATGCAGTGCAGGATGAAAACTAAACCTTTACAAAGTTTTTGCAGAATGGTAAATTATTGAAATGCCAGTTTTCAGAGCAAAGGTGTTAGGTTTTGATTCGGATCCCTTTTTATTTTTTTGGTTCTGAAATAGACCAGGGTGTTTACACTGAATCTCAGGAACATTTCAGTCAAAAATACCATCAAAATTAATACATCTCCACAAACCATTTTGATTTCAATGAAACCACACTTTTCCATGAAAACATGTTTCACAGAAAACTCTGTGAATAGCTCTAACTGTAGCATATCCATTTAACTTTTCTATGTTGTACTTCATGTAATTTATTTTTCAGATGCTGACAAATGGCTCATTGGTCCATTTTAATAATATCAATTTCATATCTGCTTTTTTTTCTTATTAGCCATGTTAAATCATTGTTTGGTAAATTGTGTAGTTTAATTAATTCCAGATTCTTGCTATCACAGAACACTATAAAAATCTGTTTATTTCTTAACCTGTTGCTTTTCCTACACTGCCAAGAGGGCCCTCTCATGCTTCTATTTCAGTGTTCTAGGGGATGAAGTAGTTGGAATCTGGTCCAGGCATGCTGAGAAAGCTGATGTGAACTGTGCCTGTGTCTCTCACTCTGGAATCAGCCTTGTGACAGGCGATGACTTTGGCATGGTCAAGCTGTTTGACTTTCCATGTCCTGAAAAATTTGTAAGAACCTTTTGTTTGTGTGATTGTAACACAAAATGGTTGTGATTTTGTAGCATCATATAATATCTACGGATGGAGGGTAGTGGTAGTGATTTTTCCTCTAAGTTTGAGGATTTTAATGTATACATTTAATTGTAGTGCCATAGTCTCACAGGCTACCTCTACACTAGAGAGTTTTGTTGACAAAACTCGGCACTTCCACCAACAGCGTTCTGCCTCTCCAGAATGAGGAGTAACATGTTTGTCAACAGTTTCTGTTAATCAAAAAGCTGTGTAGATGCTCTGGAGGGTCCTCTGTCGATAAACAGGGCTGCCAGTTCACCAGGCAGCCCTGTTTGCTGAGCTTCTGTTTAGACGTTGTGTCAAGAGAGCAGCCAGGCAATCTGGCCACTCTCTGTTGATAGAACAGATTGCTCCTTTGATCTGCTTGTGTGTGTGTGGACTTCTGTCGACAGAAGTTTTGCTGGAAGATCTCCCTTCCAACAGTAACTTCTGTCCACAGATTGCTGTAATGTAGACATAGCCACAAACTTGCTTGCTATCCAGGATTTCCTAAATCCTCATACAATAGCTCTAGTCATAATCCATGATTTCAGGTAAAAGCCAGCAATAGTACTGATTCTTCTTTGAGTAGCATCCCCATGGGTGCTCCACTGTGGGTGTCGATACGTCCTTGCTCTGGTGCTCGGAGATTCTTCTATAGCTTAGGTTTCTCACACCACACATACGCAGTAGCTCCTCCTCATACTCTCTGGCATTCACCTGTGGCATGGACCCTTCAGTTCCTTCTCTAGTGTCCTCAGCTGCAGATGGAGCTTTGCTCTCTGTCTCTGAAAGACAAAGAAGACTTTAGTTAGATAGTTCAGTATTTATTCTGCCCTTATTCAAGTTCTCTCTCCTGTTCAAAGTTCAAATAAAAAAAAGTTTAGTTAGTATTAGTTGCTGCATCATCACCATGCCAGGGTCCCTAGGCTTCAAGTGATGCGCAATGTGCAGAGAAGCCATGTCAACATCCAACTGCTATGCCTCTGCATCAAGTGTCTGGGTGAAAGCCACCAAACCCAGCTGTGCACCCATTCCTCCAGCCTCATAGTGAGGGCCAGGATGAACCTTGCCACCAGGCTCAAGACTTATCTATACAAAAAATCCCTCCCACCACAGGCCCCAGAGCACTCCTCTGCTGAGAAACTGGGATGGGAGCCCAGGGAGTATGGACTCTGCACATCTCTTTACCTCGGTCAGCATGCCATCCACAAAGTCAGGCCGTTCTCTGGCATGTTCTTGGCCTCCAGCACCCTCCTCATGGACCATGCCAGTTGAAAAGACTATCTCAACATCCCTGCCCCCATCAAAGCTGGCACTGCTACAGGGGGTGCTCTTGGAGCCGAGTTGTCAACATTTGGCGCCTCCAGTGCCATCGGCACCATTGGCTTCAGCCATCTCTTCCCCTGGGCATAAGTTTTCAAAAACTAAGACTTTGCCCATAGTGCTTGACCAGGAGCGCACATAACACCACTCCAAGTCTCCGTGCTGCTCACATGAGGCACTGGACTTGGTACTACACAAGTCCAGAGCCAAGGCATAGCCCCATTCATGCGCAGCACTAAAGCAGCACCAAAACAGTGCTTCACCAAAACCCCCAGCACTGGAGTGTGGCACACAATGTCCAAATGGTGCTGGGAATACTTGTTCCCTGGGGCAGGCGTGGCACAAGGCCAGGCATTGCCCAGCTCGCTGCATCATGTGTCCCTGGCACCACCCCCATCCTTGTGTTCATCCAGATGCTCGAGGTTCTCGCAGGGCTCGGGAGCTAAACTGCCTACCCCAGAGGGGGCAATTCTAATTGGAGGAGTGTCTTTTTGTCACAGCAGTCCATCCCTCACACTCCACCTGGGAAGATGTGCTGCCTACCATGGTTTACCTATAGCTGCCCCCACTATGGTTTGCACACCACTGCCCATATCCACACAAACTGGCTTCTCAAAGGTCACCTTGGCAGGCACTCACACCCATGCCCTTCCAGCTCCATTCATGATGATCATCAATTGCCCCATGTTGCCACAGCCCACCATGTCAGTGACATATCCACTGGCACAGCTTTCTGGGGCTGAAGATTCCCTTTCAGAGGGTGAGGATATGTCCCCTCTGCACCACTCCTCATCATCACCAGATGATGCAGTGCTTTTGGTTTTTCCTCCGCCTATAGATGACTCTCGGGCTTTCTAGGAGCTATTTTGTCAGGTGGTCCAGGCTCAGGAGAAGGACCAGTAGTAGGTGCCAGTCAAACAGTATAGACTTCTTGCACCCTACAGCTTCCTTCCTCCTCCAGAATTGTGATGCCCATGGATGAAGCTATTATGTATCCTGCAAATGTCATCTGGCAAATGCTGGCATTCATACCTCCCACTAACAAGAGGGCCAACAAACAATGATTTGTGGCATCTAAGGATGTGGAGTTTCTGTTCACCCATCTGCAGCCAAACTAATTAGTGGTCGACACCGTCCACAACAAAACAAAATCCTTTCATTCCAAACAAGCCAAGTAAGAAATTAGACATCATAGGGCACAAAGTTAATTTCTCGGGTACGTTACTGCTGTGGGCGGTGAACTACGTGGCCATGCTGGCTGACTACAACCACCTAAACTGCTATAAGCTTCAGGAGTTGATACCCTCCTTATCTGAGCAGCGGCGCACAGTCCTTATGAATGTAACACATGGAGGGAACATCATTGCCTGTATGGCACTCTAGCCCATGATGGACTTAGTGGACATGGTGGCTACAATTATGGTCTCCACCAGGGTCATGAGGTGCACATTGTGGCTCCAGCCCTCGGGCTCCCCAAGAACTTGCAGCAAAAGGTGGAGGATCTTCCCTTTGACAGATATCAGATGTTTGCAGAAAAGACGGACAAGGCCCTTTACTTGATGAAGGATTCTCACACTACCTTGCACACACTGGGGATGTATACCCCGCCATTCAAGTGGGCCCAGTAATGACCCTATCAGAGACCATGAGAGCAGTTCTAGCAGCAACCACAACATTTTGAACCTCACCAATGGCACAGATACCAGTGGTGAAGACCTCACTGGCAATTGCACCAAGAGTATGCGGCATCCCACCTTCAACAGCCTAAGCATCAGTTTTGAGGGTGTGGTCAGGAGCCTGAGATATCTTTCTGACCCAGTCATCACATAGTATGGTTGCCATCCATTTCACCACTGCCTCCGTCCTTTTTTCTACCACTGAGCTGCCGTTACTTCCGACAAGTGGGTCCTGGAGCTAGTAGCCCACAGGTATTCTATCCCATTTACCTCTACTCCCCTCCCACACACCCCACTAACTACCCTGTCCCTCTTCAAGGACCCTTCTCACAAGCATCTCCTCGAGCAAGAGGTACAACACCTTATCCACCTGTGCACTGTCAAGCTAGTCCCCACAGAGTTTTGAGGCAGGGATTGTACTCCATGTACTGCCTAATCCAGAAGGAAAATGGGGTGGAGGCCCATTCTTGACCTCTGGAGGCTCAACAAATACATTCTATATTGACATTTCAAGATTGTGACTCTCGTGACCGTTATTCCGGCACTGGACAGAAATGACTGGCTCTCAGCTCTCAACCTACAAGATGCCTATTTCTGCATCACAATCCACCCAGCTCAAAGGCATGTCCTTTGTTTTATGGTGGGGTCCCACCACTATCAATACTGGGTCCTCCCTTTTGGGCTCTCCACCACACCCAGGGTGTTATCCCAGACTCTGGCGGTCGTGGTCACCTACCTGCATTGTCTTCCCCTGTCTTCAATGATCATTTTACAAAAGGGCCATCATTCTAGGAGGCCCTTTCCACGGTGACATTCACCACAAAGCTCTGGCTCAACCTGGGCTTCCACATAAACTAAGAGAAGTCTACACTTCAACACATAGTCCCTAGAGTTCACTGGGGCTCACATAAACACTAACACCACGATAGTGATTCTCCCGCTTCAGAGATTGCAGGCCCTGCATGCTCTCATCCTGGTGGTGTGACTGTCTCCCACCATCACGGTGCCCCTATGCCTCAAGCTGCTGGGCCACATGGCCACCACCATGTATGTGCTCAAGCTGGCCAGACTTCACATGTGGTGCCTTCAGTCCTGGCCACATGCTGTGCCCCGGCCAGGGGCTGCTGTTCAAATCCATAGCCGTACTGCCATGTATTCTTGCCTCCCTTCAGTGGTGGACATCTCCTGACAGCATTCTCACTATGCTGCTGTTCCATAAACCATCGCTGTCTATTACCCTGACTACAGATGCCTCTTTTATAGAGTGCAGGGGGCACATTAGGGTTCTCATATGGTCCAAGGCAAATGGTCCTTTGTCAAGCAAGCACTCCACATAAACCTCCCGAAACTCAGGGCAGTCCGCTAAACTTGCCAGCATTTCCAACAGCACCTTGCACACAGATCTGTCAACATCCTCATGGACAACACCACCATCATGTATTACATCAACCATAAGGGTGGGTTTCAGTCCCCATCCCTCTGCATGGAAACCATAAAACTGTGGACTTGGTGACTTCAGCACCACATAACTCCAGTGGCCACATATCTTGCTGGCATGCTGAACATGACCGTAAATACCCTCAGTCACTTGTTCAGCAATCACCATGAGTCGGAAATCAACACAATGGCCCTCAACCACTTGGTGCAGCGTTGGGACCAGCCATGCATAGACCTGTTTGGGACCCGAGCCAACAGAAAGTGCCATCAGTAGTGCTCCCTCGTGTCACTTTCTCCCTCAAATGGGACATGCCCCTTCTTTATGCATTTCCTCCCCTTCCCTTGATTCACAAGCTTTTGATCAAGGTGAGACTGGATCAGGCTCACCTCATCCTGATAGCCCTGAGGTGCCCGAGACAAACTTGGTATCCTTACCTGTACCACCTGTCAGCGGTGACTCCATTTCCCTTTCTTCCTTGCAGCAACCTTCTGTCTCAGGAGTTCGGCTGCACCCTTCGCCCCGATCCATTCAGGCTGTGCCTCCACACGTGGCTCCTTCATTGTTCCAGAATGCCAAAATGGTATGCTTTGGAGGGGTAAAGAGGGTTTTTGTTAACAGCAGATGGTGCTTGTTAACAGCAGATGGGAGCCCACCTGCCAATCCTATCTGTATATGTGGACGTGGTTCTCTGTGGTTGGGTGCTAATCATTCTATGGCTCCTCACACTATACCCTGTCCTGGACTCCCTGCTGCACCTGTGTGAGTCAGGCTTTGCCCTCAGTACTATCTGGGTGCATGCGGCGGCATTCCACCAGGCGGTGAATGGGATTTCCTTCCTTGCCCGTCCCGTCAGCATACATTTTCCAACAGATCTGCAAAATACCTTTCCATCAGTATGTCCTTCTGTCCCTATTTGGGACCTTAACCATATACTCAACTGCCTGATGAAATAACCCTTTGAACCACTGGCGATGTGTTCCTGGCTCCATCTGTTGACGAAGGTCTCGTTTTTAGTCACGAGCACGTTGGCCAGGAGAGTTGGGGTGCTTGCCTCTCTTATGGATGAATCTCCCGATAAGATGTTTACCAAGAATAGAGTCACTCTTCACCCTCATCCTAAATTTCTCTCTAAGGTTCCTTCTTCATTTCACTTCAACGAACCTATCCACTTACCTGCTTTCTTCCCAAAGCTGCATTCCAACCCTATGTATGTGGTGTAGCACATTCTGGATGTTTGTTGGGTGTTGGCCTTCTACATCAATTGCACAAAGCCTTGGTGCAAGTTCCCTAGGCTCTTCCCGTCCTTCATGGCATGATCCAAAGGCCTGCCCATTTCATATCAGTGATTGTCCAAGTGGATCTCCACCTGTACTCTGACATGCTGCGCGCTTCACTGAAAAGAGCTTCCAGGTGCTGTCATCTCCCATTCTACCAGGACTGTGTCTTCCACCACCACCTTTCTCAAGAACATACCCCTTAGGGATATGTGCAAGGCAGCGACATGGTCTTCTGGCAACTCATTTGCACAGCATTGCACCCTTTTGTCTTCCATTGCTTCCTCCATTCAAGTGGGTCAAGCAGTTCTGTCAACTGTAATTTTTACTGGGCTCCAAACCCAGCTCCAAAGTGTGACTACTGCTTTATAGTCATCCCGAATGGAACACCCAAGGGACACTGCTCGAAGAAGAGGCAGTTACTCACCTTGGCCATGTCTACACTGGTACAAATCTTCAAAATAACCAAGCTAATTGCCATTTTGAAGATTACTAATGAGGCGCTGAATTGAATATTCAGTGCCTCATTAGCACGCTTCCGGCCACGGCGCTTCGAAAGCACAGCTTTTGAACGTCTGCAGCTTGTCTCGGCTACATGGGAGTCCTTTTTGAAAGGACCCCGCACATTTCGAAATCCCCCTATTCCTGTCAGCTGAAGGGAATAAGGGGATTTCAAAATGTGCAGGGTCCTTTCAGAAAGGACCCCTGTGTGGCCATGCCCAGCCGCAGGCATTCAAAGATGGTGCTTTCAAAGTGCCGTGGCCAGAAGTGTGCTAAAGCTAATGAGGTGCTGAATATTCAATTCAGCACCTCATTAGTAATCTTCAAAATGGCCATTAGCATGGGTATTTCAAAGATTTGTACCAGTGTAGACAGGGCCCTTGTGCAGTAATGATGATTGTTTGAGATGTGTGTCCCCATGAGTACTCCAGTTCCCTCCTTCCCCTGCTTTGGAGCGTCCCGCTCTATTTGCTAGGGTAGAGAAGGAACAGAGGGGCCCACACTGTGTGTGCACCAGATAGCACAAGAAGGCACTACTGTGCATATGTGGTGTGGAAAACCACAGCTATAGAATAATCTCCAAGCACTGGTGTAAAGATGCACCCAGAGTGGAGCACCCTCAGGGGCACACTTCTCGAAGAACCAGCGTTACTACACAATGTGAGTAACTTCCTTTTGCTACCTTGCATTAACAGAGTCTTCATTCTGATGATCCCAAAGCACTTAACGAATGTGGATAGGTAACACTATCTCCATTTTACAGATAGGAAACCAAGACACAAGTTAAGGACTTGTTATAGAAACAAAGTGTGACTGCACAATATAAATTAACTGCAAAATGGTAGCATTTATGTCTATATCTGTAGCTGATTCCAACGTCACAAAGTTATTGTTTGGCCGTTAAATTTCTTTAGTCAGAATCAGCAACGAAGGGTCCCGTGGCCCCTTATAGACTAACAGAAAAGTTTTGAGCATGAGCTTTTGTGCACACAGACTCACTTCATCAGTTGCTCATCAGAGCATCTGATGAAGTGAGTCTGTGCTCACAAAAGCTCATGCTCAAAACTTTTCTGTTAGTCTGTAAGGGGCCACGGGACCCTTCGTTGCTGTTACAGATCCAGACTAACACGGCTACCCCTCCGATACTTTAGTCAGAATGAACATTTTCAGCATGTTCTTCATGTTTCCTTTGCCAAGGAGACAACTTTCCGAGCTGTGAACAAAGAACACAGTTCCTCTTGAGCCATGTCTTCACACACCCACAAAAGGGTGTTGTCTTTTTTGACAACAAGGCCTCATGGCAGGTATCTGTAATTTCTCTGTGGAATGCTGTCAGAAATATTATGTTCATAAGCTGAAACATGATGGTCAGCCAAGGAAAAGAGGTAAAAGTGTGAGCAGAGCAGGAGGGGAGGGGAAAGTGAAGAAATTTGTTGTTTAATTTTTTGCCCCCCATCCCTGACGTCACTTCCCTCTCCCTCACATGCAAGTGTCTGCACATACAAGAACTGCCTACTTCACAGACACCCAACTGTGGAAAGCAGGTACATTTAAAAAGAGCAGTGGTTGGATTCCTACAGAAGACACAAGCTTAGCATGCCATACTTGGTCTCTTACCCTCCAGGAAAATGCCCTAATTGCTGAACTATGGGGTAATTGGGGACTAATCTGTCTCTCATTTCCTCTTGTTAAAGGTGATCCCAGGTGCATGTGTGTAAATTGCTTTATACTTCACTGGTTAAGGGCATTAAATCGTCCCTAACTGTGAGGAGTGTACACACACACCATAGCTCAGAGACAACCTCATGTTCCATAGAGAGAATTTAATGGCATCTGCTTTACAATCCATGGTGGATGTGTTTAATGAGATGACCCCTGTATTCTAGGAACTTTGTGGAGTATTTTAACGTCCTCTAGATGTACAATGCCAAACATAATACACATGCCCTTTTTCACTTCCTATATAAAAGAAGCCAAAGAGGACTCATGATCTTTCATGTTATTTTTTAGGCAAAACACAAGCGATTTTTAGGTCACTCAGCCCATTTGACTAATATTCGATTTACAAGTGGGGATAAATATGTTGTCAGTGCTGGAGGGGATGACTGCAGGTAGGTATATCTTTCCATTCTTCCCAAAAACTAATTAGAAATCTAATATGTTTACTCTGTGTGAACAATTCTAAATTGTGCAGCAATAATGTTCAAGATCAGAATCTGCAACATTTAACTAGTTATGTCTGTGTAATGGCTTGCTTGTAAAAAAGCAGTCACATTTTTACAGCTGAGTCTTCTTATTTAAGAGTGTCGTGAAATACAAAGATTCACTAAAATAAATATACTGTAATGGTCAGTATGATTTGAGATATTTTAATGTACTGGAAAATAATTTTCAGTGATGTTTCTTTTATATTATACATATAAATTTAATCTGTCTCTTAACTTTATGAAAACACAGCTTGTTTATCTGGAAATGCGTGCATATGCCTCATTGAGAGAGACATGGAGACTTTGAAAAGAGGACACTGCAGAAAATTACATGCAGGAAAGATCCGGGTGTGCAATCAGACTTTCTACACAGTGCCCTGTGCTTAAGAAATGGTGCTGATCTAAGACAGAACAGTCTGTCTCTGAAAGACAAGTTATCTGGAGTCTGTCAGAAGGATGGACTATAACAAATGTGCTGCACCCCCTAGATTTGCTACGGTGTTGGATAATCCATGTGTGTGTTCCACTCACTGCCACTGTTTGAAAAAAAAACACATGGATAAAACAAAGAAGTAAATTGTGGATCAATGTACAATTTCTCAATAAGATGATGAGGTTTTAACCAAGAGATATTATTTCTGACCTAATGCTGTATGTTGATGCATTTATTATCAGCATGAATATGTTTCCTTTAAATATTGGAGATTGAGTATAATTGAAACAGATTAATCATTTTTTATTACCGAAAGGGGGAAATCCATCTAGCAGTTCTTAAATAAAACTACACAGTATTTTAATAAAAAATTATAGTAATTAAATGGGATATGATATTTCTATGAATAGTCAAAAAATGAAGCATTGTCTGGTGCAGCAGTAATAGTGAAGTTTGCTCCTTAAACCTGCAGTATTCATGTGCTTAGAGGCGTGAGTCGTAATCCTGTCTGATGAATGCTGTTAGGCATGCATGAACCCATTCTTTAAGGCTAATTTAGTGTTTTTTTTGCTCTTAAACATTAAATTAGTTTCATGAGCAGAAACAGATTTGCTCATTTTGCGAGTGCCTTGCCCACAACCTAAAAGTCTAACTCCAGTTTCTGCCTTGTGATAAAAGTGTTCTCAGTGGACAGGAGACTACTGCTGTGTAACTTGACTGAGCTGCTAGCTTCTATACCGGAAATATGAAATAAGATTGTTTTAGTCTCTGTAAATAGATGAAGCTGTGGTCATCACCAGTTGCAAAAAAAAAAAAGAATTTCACAGCAATAGGAATTGTTCATTTTATTTTCTCAGTGCCACTTGAGGGATGCAGAGAAAACACGTTTCCAAACACTGGTATTTTATACGTTCAGATTTTTAAAACTAGTTGGAAGAGATCTTTATTCATCCTCTCTTTCTCTCTCTCGCCTGATTGTAACATCCAATCATAACTTGTCTTTAAGTAAGCATGTATGTTAAAAATATGAACCTGCTTGTAACCCTTAGTATAAGAACGTGCTCTGAATGATAAAATAACAGAGATTTAAGCATTGTAGTGATGATACACGAGCTAAAAGTTGCATTTTTGGTGCAGCCTGCTTCAATTGTTTGTTTGAAGTAGCTATGCAGTGGAGGTGTGCTGTGAGCTGTATCTGTTTTACAAGCAGTGCAGGTATGTCTCATGCAACATGAAAGGGAGCAAAAATGACTAGCTCACAGGTAGCATTAACAAAGTGCTATTAAATGTGAGTAAGTGTTCCTATGGTCAAAGTTGTTATTGTTTCCTTAAGTCAGTGTTCCTTAATGTTGGCATTTGATTCCAGAGTTAAGATAGCATAGCTGCTGTTATTCACCTCTTTTTATCATTTTACTCCAACTAAATGTAAAAATGAAACAAATAAACCTCAGCAACCACTGTATATATCTTATGTGTGTGGTGAGGAGAAAGAAGGATTACATACAGTAGATGGAAATAGACTCAGTCAGACCTCTGTTTTCCTCCAGATCCAACAATGCTTGCTGTTATATACTATACAACACTAGTGACCCAATAAGTATTCTTATACAGTATGTTTCCTATATCTAACTAGAGCTTCTTTCACAATATAAAATGTACTGATCTAGTATCAAGTGTCTCAGGAAGGATTTGGAACAGCTGATTCATTGCCATTACTTCTAGAGTACAATAGCATCACCAGACACACAGCTGCTGTTCTAAGGGTGCTAGGACTAAGATCTGTGTTCTGGTCACACCACTGATGCCGTGGAATTACACCTCCTTAACACAGCTATGCAATCAGAATCATGCTGCAGTTTTACTCTCGCTGCCCACAGTTATGTAAAAAATTAACAGTATTTATCTAGGCTAGAAAAATCAATCAGTGGTGTAGTGAGCTGTTGTTAGCAGCCTTTGCACCACAACTGATTCAATACAGCTGTGCTACACATCTGACCATGGCATAAGATTTGCCCATGTAACCATGTTAAGGCTGCTTTACTCCAGCTCAGATGGGGTGACTGTCAACATTTCCATTAGCTAGCGAATCTCTTTAGATTGCCAGCTTGATGTCCCCTTCTCACCATCTACCACAGCTCCTATACCCACATACCCCAAATACGTCTTCAGCTTGTGTATTGCACCCATCCCTGTGCACCTCCAGAGTATCTGCTTCTCACAGTAACTGTGCCCAACATCCATCATCAGTAGTGTCCATGCTACAGCTGTCACTCCACTGCTAATGTGCCAGCTGATACCTTTGCACTGACGACCCACAGAGACTGCGTCAGAGCACAAATATCAGCACACAATGAACCCAAAAATCACCATTGGACCTCTACAAGGCAGTGTGTAGCTGCTATCTACACTCACTGTTTCCCACACTCCTGAGCATCTGTTCCCCCACTTTTCCTTCACCCCCATTGGACACTGAAGAAAACAGCATCATTTTAGCTGATGGTCATGGTGGGGGAGTTGGGTTGAGTGCATGTTCCAGAAGCAAACTAAGGAGGTTCATTTCTGAAGAGTGTTTGGCTTTGATGTCAGTAAGAACTGGCAGCTCACCACTCAGCCTAGTGTGATGCATCTACATTGGCACACAAATCACTTGTGCCCCAATTAGTGTTCACACCCATTAATGTTAGTGAAGTAATTTCAACTAGTTGAGGCTGTGCTGCTAAGTGAAATGTTTCTGCAGTGACTACAATGGCCAACTACATTGTAGTTGACCACTCGTTCAGAAAAATACCTAGCCTTCTGTGGCTTTCTAAAACCTGGAAAGCAGCAAGACTGAAGTGATATGAGTGGTAGACATGTTCTGGAAGTGTGCAAGGTCAGCATGATGGTCTAAAGGTCATAAAGGGCTTAGAAAAGGATCCGTTCCCTTATGCAGCACTAGAAGGATGACAGACACCAATTTTTTTTAAAATCCCACCCACTTAATTGTGCAGGTTCATTTTTTCATTTGCAATTAATTCTGATTTTCGATACCTTCCAAGGTCCTCAAGTCAAAGAACAACATATCCTAGACTCCCATAAATCCCTCTGTTCTTGAAAAGTATCAAATTTTAAAAAGTAAACCTGACATCCTATACACAGATTTGAAGTCTTAAAAAAATCTCAGATTTATACACGACCCTGTTGTAATCAAAACAGCCAAGATGTATGAAAAAAGGTTATGGGAGGCGGAGAACTAAATGTATTGAATCATTTTACCTTGTTTCCGCCTTTTTCCTTGTTAAATGTATGATCACTGGACACTGTTATTTGGATCCAGGAAGGGGTGGGAGAAAGAACAACTTAGTTCAGCAGCCCTGTTTACAACCAAACGATGCAGACCTATAGCAACTTCTGATTATGATTTATGTCAGGATTTTGTTTCTAACTATTGACTTTAGATTAGCAGCATACTAATTACAGAAATCTGGTTCATGCTGCCTGATATTACCTGAAAAACAGTACATGGCACTGAAATAATTATTTTAATGCTATAAGTGGATTGTAAATCCTAACAGTACAGAAACATGAAGGATTTGTTTTCAATGTATATTCTTCTTACAGCACCAAAGTGACATTTTCATGTTTGATTTAGCAGCCTAGAAGATGTGGAAAGCCTTAATTTTTATCAAAAGCAAGTGGTTTTTGGTTATAGTATATAGCATAGATGTCTTGCTAACAGTGTTTGGGTTGTGAGTGAATCATTTTGTGGCCTTCTTCCTGAACGTACCACGCCTACACAAAGGGTAGAAAAAAATATTGTAGGTCACAATTTAAACTGCCATATTAGCCCTAGAAACCCATTTGTTTGAGGAGCCTGATCTGTGTGTTTATGTGCATGCTCTTTCATACATGCAGGCTTTCCTGCCTCTTACTTGTCGTGTTCTTTTTCCCTGTTTATAGTACCATATTTTTTTACTTATCTGGATAAATATGTGAGCATGCCAAAACCTACTATGCACTCTTTGTACCAATCACTGTGGTATTGTCAAGCCTAACCCTCTTCTTGATTTTTGGCCCTCTTCAGCTTCTAGTCTTAAACCAAACTTGTCTTGAATGCATGATTATTTAGGGGAAAAAAAAACTGGGTGCATAAAACAGAGTGTGGCTGCAACAGATCTGCTTACCAAATCATTTACTAATAACTGAATACAATCTCAGCACTTACTGTTTTCTCCCCCATATCTACTTATCTGCAGTGCAGTCTCTAATCTGGACTGGGTTCCAATTATTATAGTTCAGTGTTTCTCAGCCAGTGGTAGGTGTACCCCTGGGGGTACACTAAGGTCTTCCAGGGGTACATCAACTCATCTAGATATTTGCCTAGTTTTATAACAAGCTACTTAAAAAACCACAAGTCAATCTAAAAGTTTATTCAGACAGTGACTTGTTTCTACTGCTTCGTATGCCTTACGCTGAAATGTAATTACAATATTTCTATTCCAATTCATTTTTTTTTGATAAGATGGTAGAAAGTCAGCAAGTATTCAGTAGTAATTCTTCTGTGATATTTTTGCATGCTTTTGTAAGTAATTTTTAAGTGAGGTGTAACTTGGTTGTGTGCAAAACAAATCTGACTCCTGAAAACGTGACAGTAATTTTGAAGGATTGAATGGCACTTGTTTCAAGACCTCAGATTACTTTAGGACCATGTTTTTCAGCTGGCGGTATGTGTACCCTTAGGGATACACGAGAGAAGTCTGGGGGTACTTCTAAATTTTTTTTAAAAGAGGTACTTTATGAGAAAAGGTTGAGAAACTCTGTTATAAAGTTGTAAAAAGAACAAGGAAGATAGTCAATCCCCCACTACAAAAACAAGGAGTTGGAAGAATGAATGTGGAAATGACAGGCAAAAATTAATTCCACTTTAATTATGGAAGATGTGCTGAAAGAAGAAGCAGGAAGGAAGAATAAATAAGAATAATGGGGTAGGCAGCAAAGAAAATAGGAAGGAACGCTGGAGAGTGAGATTGCCAGTGGAGTGACTGTGCCTCACTGACCACTTTTCACATCTGGTAAACCACCAACCAGCAGATGAAAACTGCCCAGATTGCAGGTAGAAAAACCTGGCAGCTGGTGTCATTGGCAGTAAAGGGCTGGGAAAATGGCAGCTTGTAGGCAAGAATCCCTCTTCTGGTTTCTGAGTGGAGGGTCACTTGGCATTGCTCCCACCCCTTTGTTCTTGGGGAAGTCACAGCTGCTCCCAGAGGATTACATAGGGGTTGGGAGACCCTGCTTTTCTACATCGCAGAGTAGTGTGACTAAAAGGAGTTCTGTTTTGCCCACACCCCAAAAGGAGACTTTAACTGGCCTAACCTCACATTGTCCACATTTCCTACTGCTGAATAATAGGAGTGCTTAAACTTATTTTTTTAGAAGAAATTAAACAAAAGAAGTTTTCAAATACTGTAACATGTTACATTTTGAAAATGGTTTACGTAGCTGCCTGCACAAATTAAAGCCTCTTAGAAAGAGATGCACGGAACATGCTAATGAGCATGTACTCATTAGTTCTTATTTAAATTGTTCACAAATTATGCTGAGATGGGAATTGCAATTGAGTACAAATCAGTAATTTAAGGCTTCCAAAAAGGTATTTTGTGATCAAGAAACAAATAATTAAATTCAGTAAAGAGAAGGTTTGTTGTAAGTTAAAATAAATACCCAGAAGTGGGAATGTATGGAAATTCAGTCAACCAAATCACCTCAGCTGTGCCCTGTAATGACAGTATGCAATAAAAAATTGTTCACCTTTGTATATTGTTCTTTGAGATATATTGCCCATGTGTATTCCAAGTTAGTATGCACACAAAAAATGCACAGCTGCTGGAAATTTTTACCCTAGCTGCTGTCTGGTTCGCTGTGGAGTACCCCACCCCACACACACCTCCACACAAATGGCATCCTGCTGACCCAACCGACCATTCGTTCCTTCTTGTTGGCTACTCCAACAGCAGGAAAGGTGGGAGGGTCTAGATAGGAGCAGCATATCTTGAAGAACAATGAGTAACCATTTTTTCTTTTCATAGCTAATCAAAGTAGGTCATTCACAAGCCTTATCCAGAAGATCAGATTCAGTGTGTGGCTGACTCAAGGATGGTGGCATCAAAGGCTGCAGTGCACCTAGACTGTTGCACAAAGGCATAGTGCATTGTGAAGGTATGTATCAAGGACCACGTGGCAGCTCTACAGCCTTCCTGAAGATGAATGTGAGCCAGAAATGCAGATGAAGAGGCCTGGATGCCCCTGCATGGGTGCCTGCCAACCCTCAGGTCATGGGTGATGTGGGAGGCCCCAGATCTGGACCAGGAGGGCATTAATGATTGCTCCTGGAGCATGCAATTTAGAGGAGGGCAACTTGGGAATGGTAGGCATTGTGCCTTGGGATTGATGGAACATCTGCAGTGTCCAAAACTGCCACTGGGGGTGGCCATTAGATAGCCTCCAGGTCCCTGGGCAGGTGGGGAGTTGGCAGATGATGGTTTCTCAGAACAAACATGGGGAACAACCTGAATATGAAGGCCATGGAGGGGCAGATCCAGCCTGGGCTGCTGGTGAGAAGAGGACTGGCACTGGGACCAACACTAGTGCTGGTGGTGCCTAGGGGGCAAATGATGCCAGAACTTGTGGCTGAATGCGGACCATCGACACAATCAGGACTCTGCTGTATCAAGGGACGGTGACAATTTGAGGTTGCATGCTCCGAAGAACTGCGATGAGACAAGGGCCTGTACTCTGGAGAACTGCTCAGAGGGGTGCTGCGAAGAAGAATCCGTACATTCTGAAGAACAGGGCCAAGGGTGGGAGGATCAGGGGCCTCAATGCGTCAGGTTACCAGACAAGCCAGAGTTTGAACAGTGCCAAGATGCCTGGTGCCATTGGACTACATGGTAATTGTCACAATAGTGGCAGTCCTCTCTGATTACCTGAAACCAACCAAGATCTGGTCACTATAAAAACCTTTGAGTGAGAATGGCTATGAACATGGTGCCACAACTGTGATCTGTTTCTTGAGTCAGACCAGCAGCGAACTATAGACCCGTCAGCCTTACCTCAATCCCATGGAAAATAATGGAGGGAATCCTCAAGGAATCCATTTTGAAGCACTTGGAAGAGGGGAAAGTGATCAAAAGTTGCCAACATGGATTCACCAGGGGCAAGTCCTGCCTGACCTATCTGATTAGCTTCTGTGACAAGGTAACAAGCTCTGTGGACATGGGGAAGTCAGTGGATGTGATATACCTTGACTTCAGCAAGGCTTTTGATATGGTCTCCCACAACATTCTTGTCCATAAGTTAAGGAAATATGGATTAGATCCTTGGACTATAAAATGGATACAAAGCTGGCTTGATGATCGGGCCCAACGGGTAGTGGTCAGTTGCTCAATATCTGGATGGTGGTCTGTTTCAAGCGGAGTGCCGCAAGGCTAAATTCTGGGGCCAGTGTTATTCAACATCTTTATTAATGCCCTGGATGAGGGACTGGGTAGCACCCTCAGCAAGTTTGCGGATGACACAAAACTAGGGGGAGAGGTAGATATGTTGGAGGGTCGAGAGAGAATCCAGAGGGGCCTGGATAAATTGGAGGACTGGGCCAAAAGAAATCTGATGCGGTTCAATAAGGAGAAGGGTAGAGTCCTGCACTTGGGGCGGAAGAATCCCAAACATTGTTACAGGCTGGGGACCGACTGGCTCAGCAGCAGTATGATAGAAAGGGACCTATGGGTTATGGTGGATGAAAGGCTGGATATGAGTAAACAGTGTGCCCTTGTAGCCAAGAAAGCTAACGGCATACTGGGGTGCATTAGGAGGAGCATTTTGAGCAGATCTAGAGAAGTAGTTATTCCTCTTTATTCGGCACTGGTGTGGCCACATCTGGAATATTGTGTCCAGTTTTGGGCCCCCCCAGTATAAAAAGGATGTGGATTTGCTGGAGCAGGTTCAGCGAAGGGCAACAAAAGTGATTAAGAGTCTGGAGCACAAGACCTATGAGGATAGGCTGAGGGATTTGGGCTTGTTTAGTTTACAGAAGAGAAGACTTAGAGGTGATTTAATAGCAGCCTTCAAGTTCCTGAAGGGGAGCTCTAAAAATGAGGGTGAGAAACTGTTCTCAATGGTGTCAGATGGCAGAACAAGGAGTAATGGCCAGAAGTTGAAGAGGGAGAGGTGTAGGTTAGATATTAGGAAAAACTACTTCACCAGGTGGGTGGTGAAGCATTGGAATGCGTTGCCTAGAGAGGTGGTGGATTCTCCATCCCTTGAGGTTTTTAAGTCCCGGCTGGACAAGGTCCTGGCTGGGATGACTTAGTAGGGGTTGATCCTGCTTGAAGCAGGGGGCTGGACTAGATGACCTCCTGTGGTCCCTTCCAGCCCTGATTCTGTGTTCCATGTGACCATGCCAAACCTCTGAGTGGTACCAGGACCGCAAGCTGAGAGATGTTGTAGCTGAGACAGGTTGGCCCATCATTGCCAACTTTGCTTATGAAAGCTAATGATGAGCTGGGGCCCCATCCCACCGTCGGATCTGTGTCATTTTGATAAGGGCCTCTAAGCAGCCACAAAGGTGTGCAGTATAGAAGATGGCCCAATCACCAGCAGTTCACCCCTTGGAGATGATGGGACTAGAGTTACCTCTACACTGGCACCTCCCTTTCGAAAAGGGGATGCTAATGAGACACATTGGGATATGCTACTGAAGCACTGCAATGAATATGCAGTGCCTCATTAGCATAATAGCAGCCACAGCACTTTGAAAGTGCTGCTTTCAATTGCGTATGATTCATCTACATGGGGTCCTTTTTGAAAGGATCCCGCAGACATCAAAATCCCCTTATTCCTAGAGCCAAATAGGAATAAGGGGATTTCAATGTCTGCAGGGTCCTTTAGAAAAGGACCCCCATGTAGACAAGCCACATGCAATCAAAAGTGGCACTTTTGAAATGCTATGGCTGCCATTATGCTAATGAGGCACTATTAGCATATCCTGATATCTCATTAGCATCCCCCTTTGAGAAGGGGATGCTAGGGTAGACACAGTCTAGGTGTACAAGAGGAGCTTGTTTTGTGGTGTCCCTGGGCCAAGGACCTTTCAGGCTCCTGGGCTTAGGCATCAATGAAGTAGGAGAAGCCATTTGTGCTGGCACCAAACACTTGGTCACCTTGGAAAGTTGCACTGGGGAGAGTCAGAACAGCACTGGGCAGCCTTCAGAGAACATTGGTGCAGAGAGGAGTCTGTCTTTGGCACCTGGATTGAAAGGGGTGCACTGTGCACCAAAGTGTTCACTGCCTCCTGTTGTTGAGGCCGAAGTCCCAACTCCATAAGGAGCTGTTTGAGACAGAAGTCCCTCTCCTTATATGCGACTTGAAGGCCTTGCAGCCTACCAAGCCATGATGAGCTACCAAGCCATGGAAGAACAAGTCATGGGTTCACTCATTGGAATGGATTTGAGGAAAACCTGCAGAGTTTGAAGCCCCAGGATTTGGAATCCCCCAGGTCTTAGAAGGGCCAAGGGTGAGGAGGGGAAACCCCTTCACATCCTGCTAATAGCTTAATGACGAAGTACAACTTTTCACACAAAAGGGACATATGGCCCTTGACAAACAAAAGATTCACAGTTTCAAAGGCATCACAGCAACACCACTCTCTGGGGGCTCCAGAGCGTACCTGACAGCAACTAGCATAAAACTTTACAGCATCTGGGTTCTTAGCACAAACATTCAAACAAGAACTATATACTAGAATAGTACAACTGGAAGGAACCTTGAGGGATCAGATCCAGTCCCCTGCGCTCACAGCAGAACCAAGGAGACTCTAGATCATCCCCAGCTGATACCTAACCTGCTCTTAAATATCTCCAATGATGGAGATCCCATGACCTCCATAGTCAATTTATTCTAGTGCTAAGCCACCTTGAGAAGAAGTTTTTCCTAACGTCTGACCTAAACCTGCCTTGCTGCAATTTAAACCCATTGCTTCTTGTTCTATCAGTAGAAGGGAAGGAGAATAATTTTTCTCCTTCCTCCATGTAATACTTTAAGGTACTTGAAAGTTGCTGTCTTCTTTCCCAAACTAAACAAACCCAAGTCATTCAGTCTTCCCTCACAGGTCATACTTTTTAGAGATTTAATTATTTTTGTTGCTCTTCTCTGGACCCTCTCCAGTTTCTCCACATCTTCCTTGAAATATGGTGCCTAGAACTGGACACACTGTTCCAACTGAGGCCTAATCAATCTATACCTAGAACCCTGTAGTCACTCATGGTCTGCTCATAGTCATACCTCACAGTAGCTTTAGTGTCCATATAGCTGAGTAGCTTGGGAGAGCAGTCAGAAGGCTGAATGGTCCTTGACAACCCTTCTGTAATGTCTCAGATAGTTGCCACGTGGCAGGTAACATACAGCCCAGGATATCAAGTCATGGCAACAGATGGTTGCCTCCTTCCCCCTCAGAAGAGAGTCTCCAGTCAGCATTACCCTACATTTTTGCCGCATAGTGGTAGCTGCAGAACTCTCAACCTTGGGAATGCACAGCTCCCCCTCCTCAGGGGGCAATTTCTTATGTTTCATATCCAGAGCACCAAAATGGTTCTCCAGAACCATAGTGGGAGGACTGGGAGCAGGGGTAGAGCACTGCCTGCTGGCAGTAGTAATCAGCTGCCAGTGTCCCCTGCGTCAGAGCCATCTCCTCCTCCATCATTGGCATGCCAGCAGTCATTTATAACTGGATAGTGTCCTCAGCTTTAGACGTCTGCATCTTAATATGCTCAAGGAATTCTTCATGGGCTCAGATGCTCATCAGCCAACCCCACTCCTCCTGTAGCGCTCCCATCTACTTCCAGAGTTATTCCATCAGCAGGCACCTTTCACACATTGGATAGTTCCCACAGACTGGATTTCTATAAGTGGGAAATGCAAGCCAAAGTCTCTGCAAAACCACCCCAGGACCTGGGGAGAGGCATCCGTGGTCAGGCTATATGAATGCATAAATGTTTGTAATCCTAAATTTATTAAAACCAGTTTATACACTGCCACTCACCCCGCATGGTGGCAGAAAACAACAGCGGTAACATTTATTTTTGTGTGTGTGGCACATGTATAGTTCCATACCTTAACATATTTGGAGTCTCATATTTAACCTAAGCATGAATTTCCTGGATTTGCCACATTTCTTTTGGGTATTACTGCAAGATTCCAGTAATGGTGTAACCTCTAAATTACTGATATATACTATCAATCTCATTTTAAGTGTTTTTTTCTGGAAGCTTTATTTAAAATTTCCTAGAACAGCACTAAACAAGACAGCCAAAGAGAATATTGTCATGTAAAATGTTTAATGATTTGAAAAATCTACTAGAGTCACTTGTAGAGTCCTGTTATTAATCCCACACAGAGGTAGTGCAAAGCAACTAGTGTACTAATCAATCTCCTCTAGAATGTAAACACATTCCCCAGAATGCACCGTGTAGAAGTTTCCACCTCCTCTGCTTTCCATAAACACTTCTGCAGTTTCCCATGCCTGTTGAGTCAATCTGGTAAAGCAGTAGCTCTTTAAGGGCTTATCTACACTAGCTGCCTACTTTGAAGGGATTTTTGAGAAGTAAAGGGATTTCGAAGTACCGGCGGGTTAGCTGTGGCTACACACCAGCTAGCACTTCGAAGTGTAACACTTCGGAGTTGCCACACAGTAGAATTAGCTTAATGAAGTGCTGCATACGCACTGCAGCACTTCATTAATTATCTCCCGACACCCTACTTACCATGCTCCCTTCGAAGTAGGGAGCTAGTGTAGACACAGCCTAAAAGAAGTTAGAAAGGGAACACTAATCCTATACCATTTTTCTTAACAGTTTCTCCTTCAGCAGAGGCTGATGAATATTGTTGTTTGAGAATTCCCCCAAGAATGGCCAGTTTTCAAAATGGTTGCCATCTATTCTCACTCAGTCTGAAGCTGAACTTGAGCAAAAATGCCCGCTTTTAAAATGGCCACTAACTCCCACTGGTGGTCTTTTTGAAAGAAGACATTTGCTAGCTAAAAGGACTTATGGTCTCACACTGAAGATAAATCAAGGCAGATGTTTTGAGTCAAAACCAATTAACAAAATTAACTGCAAATTCAAGAAAATCATTCTGCTCCAAGAAATGAAAATACTGTAATTGACAGAGGATTTGCTACATCTGCCTGTGTAATTAAGTGGCTGCATTTTTACCCCTAGAGTACAAGACTTCAATGCTCATCCATAACTATGGAAAACACAAAATTTAATGCTCAGCTATAACTGTGAAATGGTGACTGGCACTTCCACAGTTGTTTCAAACATGGATTATATCGAGGTCATGCTTGATTACTGAATTATTTGGAAATTTATTAAATGACATTTATAAAGAAACTCCAAGTATTAGTACTGACATACACTGTATGATAAAGTTGGTTTACTACTCTTTTTTTTGTGAAATTCTTGGTGCTGTTAGATAATGCTTTCCATAATTCTAACATTTTTTTCTTTACTGCTGCTACTTGACATTGTGTTTTTGGGCTACTGTAATTTTAAGAGAACATACGCTTGGTACTTGTGAGCTTTAACTGCCTTTTAGTTCACTTTGGGATTTATAGCACATACTGAGTAATGGGAAAAAACAGCATTATTAATTTTGAAGAAAGGTAAAATGTATATTATGTAAAGCTTTACATAAAAATAAGGTCAAAACCACAGTAGTTGTTTAAAATAATGTAAAATCAACCTAACTGGCACTCATTAGAAAACATTACCTTTAGAATGAAACTAAGTATTTTTTGACATCACAGGTCGATCACTTTTTTTTTTAATTAGAGAACATCAGCATATTGCCTTATGCTAAACCTTGTGCAATAGGTGATAGACATCAAAGCTGTTGAAATTAATCAGTGTAGGTATTTATTTGTTTTCCTGCCCTATGAGGATTAAGATTATTTTGTCTGATACCCAGAAAGGAAAGCTGCTTGATGGTAAAGCATGCTTCTGCAGGACACAGCTAGCTAACAGATGTATTTGAAAAGTCTATTAAAAATTTCACTTGCAGTCTTACTTTTCATTCCGAGGCAGGGGAGGGAATGGTTGAAATCACGTTTTCAGTACTGTTTCTCATGACGACACCATCCTATGCTCCTCCACTCAGCTGTCTGGTAACTTCAGGAAATTTCTTACTGAACTTCTTTAAGCTCAAAATCATTGGTCCAGTTATCTTTTTAGATCGTTTGTGTTTCATTATGGTCTTTGTCAGACAATCTCTTTTGCTATAACCAAACCTGTACGCTAAACTTGTCCAAAGGTGTATGTTCATGTATTACTGTGATAAGGATTATGGTTTTAAGTGTGTTCCCAGTTTGGTTTTGGCCATGACCATTTATCCCCTGTAATCACACAGTATTGTAGTTTGTATGTTTACAATATTTAAATTAAATCTTCAGATTTTTGCATAAAGATTTTTAAAATTTGAATATGTACTAAACTTTTACTTTATCTACACAAATAATATTTTCAATTAATTTCTGGAGTGGTCAATTTCAGAATTCAAGAATATATTTGTCAAATTTGAGTTTAAAATATTTAGGTGACATTGTTTTCTGATGTCTAATGTAAATATTTGTAAAAAATATCTTTTGTATATTTTTGTGAAAATGTGGCTCCCCAAAAGATACAAAAGATTTAATAAAGTACATTCATGTTACTGTTTAGCAATTTACATCATTGAACAGATGATTTGCACATTTTAATCTTTTTACACATTAAATGAATTGATCTTTGTTATGGAAGTTACAGGTGCTCCCTGGAGGGAGATGATTACAACTGAGTATTTGCTGCAGTGCTGAGTGCTTGAACAATATAGTCTCTTGAGAATATATTCAAGATGGTGCCTTCTCTCTCACTGAAGCCTACACTTATCCTTAAAATTGGATTTCCACTTGAACTGCTCTAATTCAAAAAAGAGTGAAAGAACCCTTTGCTACATTTAAAAACAATTTCTTACTAATGATGACTTTTGCCTATACCGTCTACTGTCATATTATCAAGGGTCTATGTGCTATTTATTGAATGAAAAAAACCTTTCCAACCCACAAGAGGGTAGCTAGTGTTGTACCCATCAAGTACTAAAAGTGGATGAGTGAGAGCTAAAAATCACTATTCCACTCGACCATCAATTTAACTGAGAACTCTGAGACCATTTCCCTCAGTAAAACTCATATGATGACCATTTGACTGGCAGAACAACCTTTAAAAAAGAAATCTATTCTAGTCCAAAAAAAGTCTGAGTATCACACTGAGTAATCTTTAAGCAAAGAAAAGAACAGGCTAAACCACATCGTGAAATACAAAAGTATGTCTTGAAATTTTTAATGGAATTGAAAAGTAAAATTCTTCCCCTCCATTGCTGTTCTCTTTACAGTGTTAAAAAAAAAGGGAAAAACAGCCATGAAACTTACAAATTTGGAAAAGTACACAATCTATTCATTTTATGAAAACTATATATAGTCAAACTTCCAAAGATGTGATGAAAGGTTTTGTAATATCCTCTTTTCCTCTCCATCAATGTCCAAAGGCAGCAACTTTCGTCCATAATTTGTGTGAAAATTATTCACTGGGGAAGGAGGGAAGAAAAAAATCACATAATTAACAAATCTGTTGGCCCTTATAGAAGATTTGGCAAGTGCTTTCTTAGCGATTTAAGTATCAAGAATTCTATTTAAAAAGAAAGGTAAACATTTTCCAACAGCAAACATAACATTCCTGATTCTCCCCTTAGGCATCTTAAAAAAGAGCCTAATTTTTAGCCACATTGAGTGCTTGCATCTTCCACAAATTTAATTCTAAAAAGCACTCACATAGAAAGAGCTGCAGATTAATGGTATATATTTTTCTTAATGAGTTTACAACATACTTAATTGATAACTTATATCTGCATCCCAAGAGTTAATTATGGGGAGGAGAAACAAATTACTATTCCACTTCAACTAATACCTTACATATTTCTATGTTACGCAAGATCTGCTAATAATTTTGTCAATAGAGATATTAAACTTTCACAGTAAAACAAAAAAGCATTTACTCAAGACAAACTATTTAAGTTTAAACACTGGCTATTTTACATGACGTCTCCCTCTAAGCCAAAACTTTTACAAGCAAATAAATTCCCCTCATACAGACATTTTTAGGGTGAAATGTACCGATTTTTTGGTTCAGAGCATTTTAAAAAACATAGGATGCTGGAAAGTAACCTATTCTCTAGGGGTTAGTGGAGTCACTGTGGTGATAGGAAGATTGCTGTTTTGCTATGACATGAGGAATACAAAAAGGAGCATCATGCATGGGGTATCAGGTCCCATGACATGAAACCAGTGACAAGGAAGAACTCGTGCATTTTATGGCCTGACTTAAGTGGGGAGCAGTACTCTACTGGGGCACGTCTGGAACCATGTTTGCTCTATTCCAGGCCCTCACTGAAGAGCTTTCACTTTTCTAAGGGCTGATTTAGTAACTGTTAAGGTGGCTGTTCAAACACAACAAATGCAGAGCTTTGGTTCAAAGACAAATCACCTTTTGACCACTGCTAAACAACAGAACTGTGAAATAATTAATTTTAGGCCCTAACACAATGAACATTTATGCAAACATGCAAGAGGCCTATTCACACAAGTAAAGTTACACACATGTATATGTGTTGAGATGATAAGGGACTTAATAGCATTGAAAGATCACATAGATTACCTGGTTTGAGTTCGAGTCCATTTCAAGGCATGACGTGGAGGTACAGCAATAGTGGGATGGTAGAATGGGCAGTCTGGTCTTGTACACTGGGTGTTAAATCGACAGTGCTAAAATTAATTCAGAGAATGCTAATTAATGTTAGCTCTCCTAAAGCCACAAACAAGGTATCTTGGCGCATTTAATACAGGAAAAATTATTGTGTAGTCCAAAACACATGATGGGCAATAATGAGCCAATAATTTACAAAATCAGTAGCAGTGTCATTTGAACCCACTAATGGCAGGGGTATGTCTATGAAGTCTATGAAGAAATGTTCTATTAATAGCACATTTAATAAACGACCCTAAAATTATGAAAATCCAAATTAAATGGGGTAAAGAACAAGCTGCAAACCTCTTAGTTGACTGGCATTTGGGAGATTCAGTTTAAGAGGTGGAAAGCATGTTCTCAACATCATGAAGGAAAGGAAACAACTTTTTTTTCCCCCTCATAATACTGCTGATCCTGAATGCACTGAAGGCATCAAGAGTCTCTTAACAGTACACTGAGGCCAAGGCTACACTAGACCCCGCCTTTCAGAAGGGGAATGGTAATGAGCCACTTTGGCAGATGCTAATAAGGCACTGCCACGAATATGCAGCGCCTTGTTAGCATAATGGCAGCTGTGCATGCTTCAAAAGTGCTGCTTTTGAAATGCACACTGCCCATGTAGACAGGAGCCTTTCAAAAGTACCCCTGAACTTCAAAAGCCTCTTCTTCCCAAAACCAAATGTCCCTTCCGAAAGGCAGGGGCTAGTGTAGCCATGGCCTGAGTGTTGCAGACTTAGGTTTAATACATTTAATAATCCATTATTCCTTTCTCATCTAATTCCTTTATCTCAGAGTTCCTTGTTGCATCTTGTTTCAAGGTCTCTAAACTACAGTAAAAGCTAAACTCAGAAGGTTTCTGTCTCTAATGTAACCTTTGTGATGTTAGGGCAGGTCTACACTAGGGGGCAAAGTCGAACTAAGTTGCCCAGCTCCAGCTGTGTGAATAGTATAGCTGGTGTCAATGTAACTTAATTAAACTTATCACGGCATCTCTGCTGCAGAAAATCACAGGAAAAACTCTCCTGACAATTTCCCTAACTTCTCCTAACCCCATGGAGTCCCAGGATTGACAGAAATGTAAGCAGCAGTCAACTCAGCACATAAAATCAAACCCCTGGGAGATCAATCTCTGCATTGGTCTACCTACAAGTGTGGACAAGTCCACAGTCTTGAAATGATGTGGCTTTTTAAAGATCGACTACAGATACTGGGATTTCTCCTCCTCATGGTGCCCTGCAGAATTGAATTTTCGTCCACTGCCTTCCAGTCATTCCTCCTCATGGACACAGTTTAGACAAGAGCTGCTTCTACACATGCCATCTGCCATCCAAGGTGGCATGGTAATGAGGCAATTCAAAGCAAACTAATGAGGCGCTAATGTGCATATTCAGTGCCTCATTAGCGTAATAGCAGCCATGCAAATTTCAAAGTGCCGACTTCAAATTGCCGATTGACAATGTAGATGGGGCCAGCTTCAAAATAAGCGCCCCACTTCAACATTCCCTTACTCCCACAGAACTAGATTGGAGTAAAGGAATGTCAAAGTGGGGCACTTATTTCGAAGCGGCCCCCATCTACACTGTCAATCTGCAATTTAAAGTCTACATTTTGAAATTCACATGGCTGCCATTATGCTAATGAGTGCTAAATATGCACATTATCACTTCATTAGCTCGCTTCAAATTGCTTCATTACCATGCCACCTCTGAGGGGAGGTGGCATGTCTCGAAGCAGCCAAGGGTTAATTTTTAGTATTCCCAGAATCACAAGTCCCTGTCACAGTCACTAAGAAAATTCACCTGTGGAGTTTGTTAGCTACTACGCCTATGCTATCATATATGGAAAAGCAGCAAGAATTCATCTGAAATGACAAAAAATGCATTGTTAAAAGATTTTACTTGCCACTTTCCATAATTTTACTGATTTGTAAAAATACATTACTGTCCTGGAAAACAGTGTGTCTTGGGACAATCAATTATGCAAGAAGAGATTCAGTCACATCACTGCCTTCTAAATATTGCTCCCTTCTTTCACAATGATAAATAGCAATTACATACTGAATGTGAATTAGTCAATTTCAATACAGTAGACACCCCCCCCACCCCAGCTTAGACAGAGGTTACATTGTTGCACAACCCTGCATCAGTAAAAGTTGGCATTACTCATGGAAGCCAGGAAACTGACCAGCACAGCCTCCCATCTCCTGTCAGGGGTGGCAAGAGTTAGTCTGCCATCACTGACAGGAGCAGGGAAACTGACCCGTGCAGCAGTGCCGGTCAATTTCCCTGGTCCCCTGAATGATAGGAAGCTAAGCTCTGGCTTCCAGCTGCCCGCCACTCACAGGAGCCGGGAAACTGACCAAAGCAGCAGCAGCAGCACTGGTCAGTTTCCCGGCTCCCCTGAGTGGCGGGCAGGCCAAAGCCAGGTGCCAGCTCTCTGCCACTCAGAGTTGTGTTAACCCAGGATTTGTGCAACTTGAGTGCATGTATCTCAGGGTTCTACTGCAAGGGTATTTCCTGTCTTTCATCAGGTCCCACAATGACTTCTGACACAGATCTCAGCACTATCCCTCAGCTGACATAGTGATTCATTTTTACCAGACAGAAAATAAGAGTTTAGAAAAGGTCTGTGTTTCTTAATAAGATCCTAGAAAGTATTCTAAGGCAGCCAAGCTGTACATAGCAATGTAAGCCTAGGGTTAGAGGACTTGAGTCAGCTGACCTATGCCAGGGAACCCTGGGCTTGAGTTTCTATCGTGCATTTTAACCCCAAATTAAGTATTTTCTGAACCATTTGACCCTAGGGCACTGGCATCGACACTACACTGTATACACCTCAATCAGTGACCCTATCACACAGTGCTCTATCAGTGTCAATAGTGTGGCCCTACGAACATGTTGCTCTGTGGGGCAACACTACTGCCCACCCTGTTTCCTAACTGTGACAGTGTTGTTGATGGGATTCAGGTGACCATAACGAGCACAAGTACATGTACTGCACAATTAGCTCCTTTGGTGGCTGCCTCACCAGAATGAGAGCAGTTTGAGAAGGCTTTATCCTAAAGTGCCATTTAAGTTAGCTGGGCTCACACGGGCAAGAAAATGCCTTTGCACACCTACTGACAGGACATTGGAACATCCATCTCCAGGGCTGTCTGTCTATTACAATGAAACTTCACAATTCTTCATTTTTAAATGGGTTGCTCAAGGACGGTGGTTGGTTTAGCTGGAAGCTTGACATAAAATGGAGTCTTCTGAAGAAGCACACACATATGCCTCACGCTGGCTGCTGCCTGCTACAGAGTAGCAAAGTGTAGGGGGGGGGCATGTGCTGCATCACCATCCACTGATCCCTTATCCTTTCCCCATTCATACACTGGGAGGCAAGGATGCAAACCGCAGGTCTATGGGGAAGTTCTGGGGCTGGCTCCCACTTCTTCCACTCACAGTGCACACAGCTCAGTCGCCTCTGCACACACAGAGCCCGAGGGAAGGCAGGGGGAGGAGTTACAGGAGAGTTTAGAGGCTGATTCCTGTTTGCCATCCTGACAATGCCCACTGCCCAGGCACCTTGCATGTGAAGCCTTGTGAGGGCCAGAGAGCAGAGACCAAGCAACTGTCTGTCAGGGAGAGGAATCATCCTCCCACAGCCATGCTGAGCTGAGAGTTCTGCCACTCCTGCTTGTTGCAAAGTAGCCACTCAGCATGTTCAGGGGCATCCAGGCAGCAGACGTCAAAATCTGGATGTGTTCTTGGAACCCAGAAGCAGCTCTCCTTGCAAAAAACTTCTTCCAATCAGCCTCCAGGGAATGTTCTGCAGGTTCCCTGGCAGTCTGCATGGAGACCAGTGTTCAGCAAACAATGAGTTAACACTGATCTGAGCTGCTTCTGTTTGCAACAGACCGCAAAGACAGGTTGTTGGCATAAAGGAGGTGAAGGGAGGTCCCAAGGAATTCTGTGCTACACCCAGACTTCCAAGACTTGAGTCAAGCCAGGAATATACAAAGGAAAACAAGAAGGCTTGGACCTTCATTCCCAGCTTAACCTTGGTAAAACTCTCAGACCTGCAAGGCTGTAGGATCCTAGATTCCAGCCTGAGATTAACAGACTCCAAAGAGAAATCTCTGAGCTACAATTCACCTGCAAATTCGACGCCCTCAGCTCAGGCTTAAACAAAGACTGTGAATGGCTGGCTAAATACAAAAGCAGCTTCCCCTCCCTTGGTGTTCACACCTCAACTGCTGGTAGTAAGCCTCACCCTTGCTGACTGAGCTAACCTTGTTATCCCCACCCTTGCTCTGGCTTATTTATACCTCGCCCTGCAGATTTCCAAGACCAGCATCTGATGAAGTGAGTCTGTGCTCACGAAAGCTCATGCTCAAAACTTTTCTGTTAGTCTATAAGGTGCCACAGGACCCTTCGTTGCTGTTACAGATCCAGACTAACACAGGTACCCCTCCGATACTAAACTAACTATATGACTCCAGCTGGAGGAAAATGAAATCCCAAGGCAGTATAATGTAGTCTCCCCATGATATCTGGAAAAGAGAATATTCTTCTGTATTTTAATCACTCCTCAGAAGCAGAAGAGCTCACGCTGAAAACACACAGGCCAACTGACCCATTGAGCTCATGAGGTTACCGAACAAGTCTGATATTCAGCATTCTGTACAATTTTAGACCACCAAAAGTGTTTAGGAAAGATCATTCACAAACACACCACTTTATCAATCACTGCTTTTCTGTCTTCATTTTAAAGCTATAAATGGATTAGGTTTGAAATACAAATTAAAGAAGCATTTCTGAGGACTGTCGTAAAACAGTAATACCATGCAGCATTTTTCGGATTTCCTTCTACAGAAGAGTTAACAGGCACTTCTTACTTTTGGATGATAAAATGGACATTCCATTTTCTTACAGGCAGGGAAAAATCTGCATAGCTGACTATTGGAAGTTACTGTTGATGGTTGTAGTGGTGCTGTCAGAAAAAGAACAAGAATATTGCATTAGGCAAAACAATTCCAGTTGCTCAGCAAAAATGTTTATACTTTCAGAGTCCATTTAATTTGAGGATCTCAAATCACTGTGTAAACAATCAATCCTTATAACAACCCTGTGACTTGTATAAGATATATTGGCATCATGTCACCCAGCACTGAAAAGCTGCTGATTCTGGGATGGAACATGGCTACTCTCTCTGCAGTTAATGAGAGCTGCTGGTATGCAGCATTTCCACAGAGGGGCTCAGGGATTTGAGACTCATAACAAATTCTCCAGTTATATCAACTCAGGACTTAGTGCCCACGGGCTAACAGAAGCAAGGAGAATGTCAAGTCTTATACAGATAACTTTTTCCTCTTACATCTCACCTATCAGATTCTGTTGGGGTAGCTCCTATTCCTCACTCACACAACTTCCCTCCTTGCTAATTCACAGCAAGCTAGCAATAGTGAAGACTGCTCACCTGGTTTTGGAGGCGGCAATGGGATTCGTCGGCTGGCATGAGTGTAAGGGCAGTCTGGCTTAGTACACTTTGCATCATATTTACAATTTGGGTGGATAAACAGGCATTTATCAGCAAATTTGCAACTGGGAAAGACTCTGGGGGCAAAAAACCCAAGTTAGTTATATGAACCATGCTCCATTCAGCAGCTAGTGCACACCCCTCCAGGGCAAACTAGTTCTCAGTGATGAGATAGCATCTGAAACACAGCACCCAAAAAGAGACAGAGTTCATTTAGCAGGTGGAAGGCCATATTTCCAAATAAGGGCTAGATGATGTTAGGCCAGAATTCAAAATGAACTTTTGCCGCAAAAAAACATTCAGGCCCCAAGTCTGATACAGTGCATCCCAAAACCACCAAACGAAGGAAGCTAGCTTTAAAACAGCAACTGAAAGGCCGAGCAAACCAGACAAAACACGATCAAAATTCAGTTTCTGAGCTCCCATGGCAAGAATGCTGCAAGCTGTACAGGCCCAAAGGGAATCATTTTCACTGGGTACCAAATACTCAAATCCAACATCTCCTTTTCAATTGCAGTTTTAGGGCAAAAACAGCCCTAACATTCTGTGATCTTCTGGTCAGAGATGATCAATTAGCATCAAGGTGTGAATTTTATTCTCTGCTCCCTAACTGTGGAACAGAGTGCATGGAAAGCAAGGCTGGGAGAACTGACTGCTAACTCTGTATCAGAAAGAGTCCAGCTTGAGGAGCAAATTCTGCAACCATGTACATTCTCACAGGTGGCCCACGCTTCCCACCTTTGACAAGTTGCAGCTATCAATACCACATTAACAGAACAGGATATATATAACACATACACTGTGGGGATTTGTGTTTGTTACACTCACTTCTTCTCTAAGACAGCCATTTCTGCTGTGGTTGGGTCTCCCTTCCCCTGGCAGTAGCTAGTAAAGGTGAACGCCTGCTTGGCACTCAAGTGTCCAGGAGGACAGCATCAGCGATTTTAGACAGCCACTGCCAGCTGAAGAATAGTCAATAGCACAGCAAAATCTTCAGAATGACTCCCCTGGAGACTTTGCTTCTGGGTCAAAGAGAATTGTACCACCAGAGCTGTAGGAGCCACTGCAGCCAAAATTCTGGGTCCCTCTAGCTATGGTATCTCGGGCTTTATCTACACTACAGCCATATGCCAATACACCTATGTCACTCAGAGGTATGGAAAATCTGCACCCCTAGCAACACACGTATACTGACCTGACCCCTGCAGTAGTAGACAGCGCTGTGTCAACAGGATGGCTTCTTCTGTCAACACAGCAAATGGGCTGCAGTAATTAAAGCAACAGGACAGCATCTGCATTCACCAGTGCTGCAACTGCACCACTGTTAAGTGCTGTAGCATAGATGTAGCCTTAGATAATACGCTCCCACATCTCCTCTAGAGAGCTCAGAAAACAGCACCTTGCACAATGGAAAAAGCTCGCTCCTGCAGGAGCTCAGATGTGACTCCACTGATTGCAAATGCCACTAAATTCTGCCACACAGTTAAAGAAGAAAGCAGAGGGGAGAGGAAGTTACATTTACAAAGCAAAGTTCAACTCTGCTTTCCAGCCCTGACGCATGTTAACTTAGTAACCGATGTGAAATAACTAGCACAGGGTTTAGCCAAAGGACAAAGCAGAACACATGGCATTGGACAGCACTTACTTGCATGGTAGTGTTGGGTGGTGGTATGCACATTCATCCCCATTTTTACAGGCAGGCCAGTACTTGCAGCGCTCAAGCACTCTCTCTTGTTTCTGTAGCATAGTCAATTCCTCCATCTCCACTGTGGGGAGAAATGATACAGGGGCCTTTTTTATTACATGTGCAGTTTGATTTATGAAGCAGACCACCCTTTAAATTCAGTACATTCCCTGCATGAAGTGCATTCTCTCCTACATGTGACAAGCGTTTATACAAAAACTGAAATTTCTCAAGACTTCAGATCACCTGAACAAACACAGAGTTCAGTCAACCTCACCTAGAGTGGAGAGTGTTGGCTGGTGAAAGCTGCAATACTTTATTTAGGAGATAAATGTAATGAAACACTCACTAGTTCGTCCCTGTACACCCCAGCCCAGAGAAACCGCCACAAGACTGTCCATGCTAAACTCTGACTTTCTTCTTTAAATGACTAAAATATCACCCTAGGGTTGGATAATGATTGTCTTTCAAAGACTTATAGGTCCTCACATGAGCTGAGTTTACACATTTAAAAAAAATTTTGACCAGATATGTAAATACAAATGGAACCCTTCCCTACTCTGCCTGGAGTAAGAAAAGGATTCTGCAAATGAAACTTCGTTACTATTCTGCTAATGCACACGTCAGAATAAAATCTCCCTCTCTCTCATGGGGTGAGTCTACTCTAGCCAGCTACTTCGAAGTAGCTGGCACAACATCGAAATAGCATGCGTCACGTCTACACGCGCCGTGCACTATTTCCACACTGAAATTAACATTAGGCGGCGAGACGTTGAAATAGCTATTCCTATCCGAAGATGGGAATAGCGTCCTACTTCAACATTCAACATCGAAGTAGAGCGTGTGTAGACGATCCGCATCCTGCTACATCGAAATAGCAGGGTCCTCCGTGGCGGCCATCAGCTGAGGGGTTGAGAGACGCTCTGTCCAGCCCCTGCAGGGCTCTATGGTCGCCTCATGCAGCAGCCCTTAGCCCAGAGCTTCTGGCTGCTGCTGGTGTTGCTGCAGCTGGGGGGTCCATGCTGTCTGCACAGGATCTGCAACCGGTAGTCGGCTCTGTGGACCTCGTCCTGTGCAGGCCAAGTGTGTCTGGGAGGGGCCCTTTAAGGGAGCAGCTTGCTCTTGCCCCAGAAGGGCTAGTCCAGCCTGTGACCCCATCCACAGGCTTTGCTGGCCCCTTATTTCGACAGAGAGTGCTTGTGTGTGCGTGCGTGTGCATGGATGCTCTGCATTTCCTTCTGGGGCAGCTCCTTTCGACATTTCCCATCGCTACTTACAATTACTGCACTTTAACTGCTTCTTGGTTTCCCTCCTACAATTTCCTTTTCCAGTTGTTCTCACCTCTCTACACTACCCAGATCCAAGAATTCAGAAACCCAAGTAGGATTGCCTAGAGAACAGAACCTTATCCTCATTTGCAGGCACTTTCTCTGACTTCTGAACTATCCACTTACAATTCAAAATTCACACCAGTATCCCCCTCTAGCATCACTAGTAGTAATTTTTCTGCATCTTCATTCTATTAGTGACCTCATTTATGCACCCAATTCACATCCCTTCAAAACTGAGCAGTACTACCACAACTGAAACTATAGTTTCCAAGTTGCTTCACACCCTGCTACCAATTCTACAACTTACTCTCTTGCTTAGCTTTATGCCAGGGGTCTCAAACTTGTGGCCCAAAGCCAGCTGCAGCCTGAACATGGCTGCTGTCATGCAGCCCTGACGGGTATCCATAACCTTCCCCCCCAAAGTCTAACCCCTTCTCCACACCCACCCCCCACTTCTCACCTCCATCCCTTCAAACCTCCTGCCTCAAAGGATGTAGCCTCAGGGATTTCTGCGGGGCACCCAGCACAAGACAACAGCTAGGGTGGGTCCCCGCCCCCCAGTGCAATTCAGCAGCCTCTGCTTTGCTCTGCCACCATCTCCTAGGCCAGCCTGGTCATTCCACTTCATTATGGTGTCAGGAAGTGGAGCACCCCAGCCCCAACCCACGCTGGTTTGAGACATGGCAGCAAAGCAAAGCAGGCTCCCACTGCCACGGTAAATGTGGGGAGGCCCCAACCCCTGCCATCCAGGCCCCACAGGCTAAACTAAGAATAGTGGACAATCTAGTCCATAACATGGTTGGGGCAGCTGCTGTAGGGCCCGAGGGAGCCATATGGAAGCATCCTATAGATGGGACAGCTCCACACATATCTCCCCCAGGCCACAGGGACATGCTGACAGTGACACACAGTTAGCAGCTGGAAGCTGTTCTAGCTCTGCTATGGTACTGATGGTGGTGCAGGGAGCCCAGGGGCGACAGGCAGGCCTGGGAGAGAGAGAGTGTCCTGCTAGAGACAGGTGTCTGCTGGCCCATGAGGAGGATCTGAGAACTGGCACCGACCCTACACTAAATTGAGGTGGAGACCCCTGCTTTAGGCACTGTGAGCAATGACACTGAAGCTAACAAGACTATGTATATCTTGCATTTCAGAACACAATGTCCTGCCTGGTGCCAATCACACAGCAAGTATGGGGAATGAGGGCACTTTCTGACTAAGGACAGGTCACTGAAGTTTGAAGAAGCTGCTTATCTAATTTTACTGATACCTACGGCTATGTGGAGAACAAAGAGCCCTTTCATCCCCTTAAAATGCTGCAATTTCACTTTTCAAAGTGTACTCTTTACGCCTATATAATATAAATACAAGTGCAAGGAGTGATGTTTAAAGCTGGTAAGTTTGAGAGTTCTCCAAATATGAAAGACCCATATTAAAAAGTAATCTAACTCCAATATAAAGGCCTTGTCGGCTAGGATAATTCACCGTAAGAGCTGTCCAGCTGCCTGCTTATGACTTGCATCTGCTGTGCCTGGAAGCTTTTTAATCCCTTGTTTGCTGCTACATTTTGGGTAACTGGCTTCACTCCTTCAGTTATACAGGTTTCCTCCTCTTCCTGGTCAGATATGTACCCTGGTGGGCTGGGGACACCATCTAGTGTCACAATGAACTTGGGGCTAGCTGGCTTCTCTGGTTGTGCAAGCTGGTCTCTAAAAAACAGAAGAAAACACTTGGTAAAAATCACAGGGATTTTAATACTAAAAAATCAGAGTGAACTCAGTTGTATGGATACAAGTACAACTGTGAGAATGAGTCTAATGAGCATCTCACTATCTAGGTCAGGTTTTTTTTGCTGGCCACCTTCTTCAAATATCAAACATTCATTTCTGCATCACTAACACACCAAAGCACAGGAGCCTACCCCTGCAGATAGAAGTAAATTTCAACAGGCAGATTTCACAGCCTGTGCATGCTGACTTCAAAGGACAAATTCAGAGACTCACTAACAGATGAAATGTTACGAAAGGAGTATAGTTAAGCCATTTAAAATAAATCATTTTTGAGGCACACAGGTCAGTTAAATACCATTCAGAACCCTTGGAAGAAGCTACACTCATCCCTTGTTAAACAAGTACTCACTAAAACGAGGGACACATATACTTAACCTTTGTTCACTAGACGAGTGAACTCCCCCCCCGCTAATATGAGCCTAGCCCCCACCCCACAGCTCCAACCCACCATAGCCTCACTCCCCACTGACCCCGCACGCCCAAACCCCACTAGTCTTACCGCAGCCGCCGCAGACCCCAACTGCCGCAGCCTTAACCCCACCGCCAGCCCCACACACCCAAACCAGCGCAGCCTGAACCCCCTCACCCGCCCCACAGTCCCAATCAGCAGCAGCCTGAACATCCCCCTCCCTGCCTGTCCCACAGACCCAACCTGCCACCAGGTTTTAACCCTCCCTCCCACTTCTGGCCCCAAACTGTCCTCAGCCTTTAGCCCTCCCCAATCCCCCCATCGCCCACCCCAAACCCACGGTTCACTTACATTTCAAAAGAAGCGCAACATGCTGCCGCTCCTTTGCTGAGTTAGAACTAGGAACCAACCAGAGACTTTTACCTGTGTTTTTATGGTAATTTAGTGTCCCTCTTACAAGTTTTTGCCTATGAGCAGAAAGTTGGGAACCAACTATGCTCACAGAGCAAGGGCTGAGTGTATTTCATATCCAATAAACATGCTTGTATCTCCTTAGACAGACAAGATATCTCTTGAGGTCCAAAAAGAGCTGGTGAGCTTGAGGTTAAAAAGGCTGCATTATTCACAAGTGGCAAAGGCAAAAGTGAATTCTACAGCCAGCCCAAATGACTGCTAACAAAGCCTTTACCTCTCTTACCACACCACCCAGTATTCTTTCAATGCTATATATTGAGAAGGGGGAAAGAAGCAATTAAAACTGCATATATATCTATAAAGGGCCAAAAAAAAAAATCATTAAACACATTAAAAACATTACAAACAGAAAGCTTGATAGATACCTTTCTAAGGCTAGAGTCAGAGCTGGGTCACACTTGACTGGAAGAGTCACCTCTTTCCAACGGCATAAAGCCCTCCAGTTTCCAGCCTCCAGTGAACTGTTCGATGCTAAAAATGTCTAGTACAGGACTGCACCATGACCCTGTATGGCCTTGGCTAACTATCATTCTAGTGACAATAGTTCACTTTTGGAGAGCAAAAGGTTGCCTTTGTTTTGTTAATAGAAGCCACTTGGGTTTGCCATGTTAGCAAATCCCTGGAAGAGATGAATTAGCAGACAAAGGGTTACTGAAATGATACGCACAAAACACCATTTATCCTATAGCACCACTGTCATTACTGCAGCTTGTACATAAAGATGTAGAACATAACACATACTATTCCTGTTTTTTTATTGCCTTGCCGAAGAAGCCATGTGCAACTGAATGTGAACAACATAGCACCATCAGTCTCATGAGTCACATGACCACAATTCTTTTGAAGATTATTATGAACTGGATTCGAAATTAAATCCAGTCTGAGATCTGTGATGAACAATATGGATTTGTGAAAGACAGAGCTATAGTAATGCAATCTACATTTTAAGGTAATTAATCAAAAGAGCACTGGAAGTTCAAAAGGATATATATTTGTGCTTCATCGACTATGACAAAGCGTTCAACAGAGTAAAACAAAGAAACGATTAAACTGTTGGAAGAACTGGATATAGATGGGAAGGATTTGAGAATAATTAAAAACATCTACTGGGAACAGACAGCAGCCATCAGGGTCAGAAAAAACCTTAGTGGATATGTGAAGATAAAACAAGGAGTGAGACAAGGTTGTGTTCTTTCACCTGATCTCTTTAACTTGTACAGTGAAAGAATAATGTGCAAAATAGAAGGCCTGCCAGGATTAAACATTGGAGGATGTAACATCAACAACCTGAGGTATGCAGATGATACTGTTTTAATAGCAGAAAGTGAAAAAGATCTTCAGGAACTGGTTAAGGTTCTCAATAAAGAAAGTAAGCTGAATGGACTCAAGCTGAACATCTCAAAGATGGATGTAATGGTTATTACGAAGACGAAGGTACTGCCAACATGTGAGGTAGTAGCAAAGGGAACAGCTCTTCCTCAAGTGACTAAATTCAAGTACTTAGGATCCTATATCACATCTGATGGTAGGTGTTTAACTGAAGTGAAATGCAGAATCGCTCAAGTGAAAGCAGCATTTCAGAAAATGAGAAGCATTCTCACAAACAGATCTTTATCATTGGAGGTTAGGAAAAGAGTGCTGCGATGTTATGTAGAACCAGTCCTTATGTATGGAGGTGAATCATGGACTATCAGTAAACAAGTTGAGATGTACGTCAAAGCCACAGAAACTTGTTTTTTAAGAAGGATGTTGTGCATCTCATGGACAACCAAAAGGACAAATGAGTCTGTCTTAAATGAAGGCAACACCAAAGGAACACTGTTAAATAGGATAAGAACAAGGCAGGCAAAATTTATAGGCCATATAATTAGAAAGTCTGTGCTTGAAAATTTAGTGACAACAGGAAAGTATAATGGAAAGCGAGGATGGGGTAGACAACATGAGAAAGTATTGGATAGTATCACTTTATGGTTGCATTGCCACAGTACTGTGGAGATGCTCCAGAGTACTCGTAATAGAGAGGGGTGGAGGGCCATGATAGCCTATGCTAATCAGCATGGCATGAATGAATGAATGAATTCCTGTTAGAATTCTGCAAGAATACAATGGCTACAAATGCAACAATTGCAAAAATCCAACAGGAGCAACATACCCTGAAACAAGAGTGGCTCCCTACCAGGAGGTACTTACTACTACTCCAAGGAGTACTGTCCACTGGGCACTGATTTCTGCAGACCCAATGAAGTCAGCATAGACCATGCTCAACATGATTCCCATGTTTCCATTGACTAAATGACTTATAAGACAACTCCCATAAAGCAGGACACTCTTACATGATTTCCTAAATTAATAGCTGTTTGCTGGCTGCTGGGTATGGAAGCTCCAGTCAGGTCAGCTCAATTTTACAGCCACGCTCCCAGGCAAATGCAGTCGGCAGACTGGAATATATTCACTGTCCTCCCTAAATAGCTTCTACCATCTAAAATTAACATTAAGCTTTTATTTTCCTCTACATACTATGGCCCAAAATGACAGATAGTGAGAAGCAGCACTACAACAAAGAGGCCATTTTTAAATTGTTTTATGTAGTCTGATGGACTAAGAGTAAATATAACTGGTAAAAAAATTAAACAAATTAAAACTCCTTTGCAAGAGCCCATGTAAACTATTACTATGATTTCAGCAAGCTATAACAGCTGTAATAAAAAGGACAATACAAATTGATGCCTTATGATATCTGCAAGCCCTCCCATTCTGCTCTCCATTTTCCTGGTATATGAAAAATTGCTCTGACCACAACCAAGCCTGGGTCACATTTTCAGTTAAAAAGAAATGAGTGTCAAGGGTTTCTGGGTTTTTATTGGGATCTAGCCTCTTTTGCCCATGTTTTCATCAGTCTTGCTTCGGCTTCTGCAGCATGGAAACCAAGAAATGTACTGAATTTGTTCTTCCCATTATGAAACCTGGTATATTTAAAAAACCATTCTAACCAATTACAAGAGACATTACAATAAGAAGTTTGGCTATATTTCATTCTGCTACTTCTTTAAATTGAGAACTGACTTTTTTACCTTGTCTGTATAAGCCGTCCTGAAAGCGCCTGCATTGCCTCTGCAGCCTTTTTCCCCAGTTCCTGGCTCTGTGGCACTATTTCCTCAGATAGCTTTGGTTTTTTCAGAATAAACGATCTAGTATCAGCGTGGACCACAGATTCCACGTCATAATAATCTGAGTCACAGAAAAATTGGAACAAAAGTTAAAATAAAAGAACCACAGTGTTGCACTTTAACATGCAGTCATGTTTTGAATAACTTAGGAGACACCAACCAACTGGCATTTTGTTCTCTATTTTCTGCACTAGTTTTTAAACAGAAAATTAATGCACTTCCTTCTCTGACAGTGGAGCACTATATGGCCAAATCACTAGAAGAAGCCTTTTATTGAGCTGGCTCTGCAGCAGCAGCCAGATCCATGTTAATCTCTCTCATTTTTAGCACCTACTGATGGAAAGATCGTACTTAACATGAAAAACTTACAGAGCATTACAAATATTTCTAATTTAAAGGGTAATGCTATTTTAAGCCAAAATAAAATGATCTCTGAGACAAACTGACAAATATCAGATTTTCAAAAAGGAAAAAAAAGCAATCCCTAACCTTGAGTCATTTGTAAAGTTTCTTCAATTAATGGTTCAATCTGGAGCCGGGAAAAGAGCTGTCTTTGTTGAGCTCCTAAAGAAAACATGTATTAGAAGCACATTTTATATAGGAACAACCATACCAGGTCAGATCGAAGGTTCATCAAGCTCCATATCCTGTCTTCTGACAGTGGCTATTGCCAGGTACCCAGAAGGAAAGAACAGATCAGACAATCATCAAGTGACCTATCCACTGTTGTACATGGCAAAGAGAGGCTAGGAACACCAACCCTGCCCTTCATGGGTAATAGCCATTGATGAGTTTATCTAGTTCTTTTTTGAACCCTGTTAATCATCTTGGCCTTCACAACCTCCTCTGACAAGTTGACAGTGTGCTGTGTGAAGAAAACTTCCTTTTATTTGTTTTTTAACCTGCTGCTTATTAATTTCATTTGGTGACCCCTAGTTCTTGTATTTTAAGGAGTAAACAACACTCCCTTATATACTTCTTCCACACCAGTCATGATTTTATAAGCATCTATCATATATCCGGCAGTCGTCTCTTTTCCCAAGGTGAAAAATCCCAGCCTTATTAATCTCTCCTCATACAGAAGCCGTTCTGTACCCTTTTTCAGAACCTTTTCCAATTCCAATATATATATTTTTGAAATGAGCTGACCACATCTGCACAGACCATTCAAGATGTAGGTGTGGATTTATACAGAGGCAATATGAACTTTTTTGTTTTATTACCTATCCCTTTCCTAATGGTTCCCAACTTTCTGTCAGCTTTTTTGACTGTTCCAGCCCATTGAGTGCTTGTTTACAAAGAACTATCCACAATGACTCCAAGATCTCTTCCTTGGGTGGTTACAGCTAATTATACCCCATAATTTTATATGTGCAGTTGGGATGTTTTCCAGCACGCACTACTTTACATTCATCAACACTGAATTTAATCTGCCTCTTTTTTGCCCAGTCACTCACTTTTGTGAGATCCTTTGCAGCTTTTCTCAGCCTTCATCAAACTTCACTATCTCGAGTAGTTTCGAATCATCTGCAAATTCAACACCTCACTATTTACACATTTTTCCAGATCATTTTACTATTAAAATTGAGCTGAAGGTTAAAAGAGCATCCAGCTACAAATGCTCCTTTCCTTCTGATCTTATGTATCAAATCTAACAGAGGAACAAAATTTCATTTCTGTGTTTTTATTTCTCCATCTAAAATCTTCCACAACATACAGCAATAAAACATTTTCTCCAGTAGGACAGGATCACTTCAAAATCCAAATGGCCATCCTTGTGACTAGAAGTGGATTATGTTTCTGCTGGGGAAACAGTATTGTGAAGACCTGTTCTTCGCTCACCTTCATTCCCCATTTGTACAGGGATTGTCTATGTTTTGAGTTGCACAGCATCTTCCTCCTCTCAGGCACACTCATGCAAGGAACTAACTAAAACAAAGGCTACCTGATGCTTTAAAGTTGCTAGGCAATCTAGGTTAGCATTATTCTTCTATTCTTCTACATTAGATTTATTGTTCATAAATCAAATGGAAAAATAAGTCCTACTTAGCATACATCTACGTTTCAAATGCCACAGCTGTATAATTTCACTGCTGCAACACTTTAGTGGAGACACTGCACATGCTGATGGGTGACTTCTCCTGTTAGCACAAGTAATCCACCTCTCCACAAGGTTAGGTCAAGGGAAGAACTCTTTTGAAACCTAACGCTAGATACATGCATGATACATGTTGATCAAAGACCTAGGCCCATGTGGAACCCAATGGAAGATTAGGTTCATTATTGCTCCAATCACTTATGTTTTCTAATATTTTATATGGATTAGTTTCTCAGCCACAACAGCAGCACACAAAAATCTGTCACATCATTTAAGAGTGTAGTTACATGAAGAGTTGATAAAAGCTCTATGCAATGAGGAACTATATAGGCTAATTCTATGTGACCCTCTTCAAGAAAATGGAAGTATGTCACCCCACCATTAAAGGTTATAATCAAGATGTCGGAAAACTTAGGGATGAAGATCCCCAAAACTGTAAAGGGGTAAACAAATACAGGCTCACCTCAGACCCTCAATTCCTGCCATAAAATAGCCTCCTCCTCATTAATAGCAATAAAATACCCACATTGGTCACTGCTGCTAATTTGGACTGGAGAAGTATCTTTCTGGGGAAGACTACTTTTTAAACCAACTATAAATCTAGAAAGACAAAAATATAGTATGTATACCCAAATCATATAACTTATGTGCTTTGGTATTTCACAATTTTAGCACAAACTCTTAAAACCTAATCATAAGAGCTTAAGGGTTTTGATTCAAGCTGAATGTGAAACAGATGATCTTTGAGCACTTCCCACAGCTAAGTGGAAGGTAAACAGAAAAACTCAATAGTGCCATCCAGTTTTACTGCCACAATCTTGTTGAAGAAAAAATGGGATTATGTTTTGTCACTGTTTCCAAAAGAGACAATTATTTTATTATTTCCTGTCATATGGCTTTCAAAATCTGTTGGTTTCCATACGAATGCTCCAAACTGCCTATCACTCTCACTTGTCAAAGCTGCATAGTAATTTCTTTTAATCTCTAAAGCAAGGATTTTGGAGGCATCCTTTGCTATCCAGGCACTCACAGGGCAGAAATATCTGCTTGAGATGTCAGAATAATTTGTTTTATTCCCTTAATTTTAGCAAGTTCTTTGGATATTTTTCCAACACGCTTAAAACAGTAACTAAACATTAGCGTGTCACACAACAGCTTCTATTTCAGTTAGCTCAGGTGAGGAGTTTAATCTGTTGCTCTTGGCACTACCCTTTAATGTAGAAGAAACTAAATAAACTGACATTTTCAGAGCTATACTCTTTATTGCCTTTAATGTTAAGTCGCTTTTCTTTTAGTAATTTGATGATAAAGGGGCGACAGAGCACGATCTTCCCAGTCATCCTACAACATCTAACTACAGTATGTTTTCAAACCTATACAAAAAAGTGGGAAAAACTTTGAGGACAACTCATCTGATAACAGTAACTCTTGAGATTCTTTTGTAACATCTCACAGCACACTGCACCTTGAGTCTAAATTTCCAGTGCTGTAATTCTCTTAGGTAAGTTATTGATTAAGCCTCCCTCCTCTGAAGAGTCCAGTCAAAAATTCTAAGGATAGGGAAATGGCAACCAAACATAACAAATACACAAATAAGTGCACCCTCATTGGTGACAACCCCATTATGTAAAATTATTCACTATAAACCAGAAGGACATGCAAATCTTTGCTTCCTGCTTGACTCACCTGACGTAATTATTACATACATATTACATTTTCTCCACAAACCTCCATGGCTTTCAACTTATGTACAGGTATAACGTAAAGGGGCTAGTTTGATCTATAAAGCTCTTTATGGTTTTCAACCTTGGCTTTGAAAGAGTGCAACAGTTACAGAAGCAGCTAACATGACATGGCTCAACTAGAAGGTGCTCAAACCTGCTTCTCCAGTGTACACTTTGTTTTTCTCTGGTGCACTTTTGGTGAAATTTCAGATGTATGTGCTACCATAAAACAAATGTTTCTAAACAACTCGATAAACACGGAAGCCTGTTACAAACTGGTTAAGTAAAGTAACTTTCCCACTAAGTTTGTGTCTACACTTGCATTTCTCCTTTGAAAGAGGAATGCAAATGAGGGAAATCAAAAATGCAAATCATGTGCTGATTTACATAGCTAATGATTCATTTGCACAATCTCTTTTCAGAAGAGATTCTTTTGAAAGGAAAAAAAGCAGTGTAGACACTGCTGTTTTGAAAATAAACCCCATCTTTGAAAGGGGTTCTTTTGAAGATGGGGGTATTTTCAAAAGAGCCGCATATATACTGCTTTTTTTCCCTTTTGAAATAATCTCTTCCAAAAAGAGATTATGCAAATGAAGAACTACTAGTAAATGAGCATCTCATTTGCATTTTCGATTTCTCTCATTTGCATTCCTCTTTCAAAAGAAGAATGCAAGTATAGACACAGCCTTACTGATTTTTGAACAGTATTATTAGAATTACCTTGAATTCTTTCTAATGTGTGTTCCTTGGGTTCTTCTGCCTCAATCTGGGCACCTACTCTGGAAGGTCGACTCTGTACATGGATCACTTCTAAGAGAGGTTCATCCTGGGCAGTTCTCGTCCTGGGTGCAACGGGAACTGTCTGTTTCTGGGGAACTTGAGATAATTCAAACAATGGAGCACATTAAAAAACCACACAGAATGATACTGTGTTTGCATTTAATTTCATAATTATTTAATTCTAAGAGCATAACTTTAAAAGCAGTACAGAGACTGGCCTACTGGCTATTCCATGCCCTGCAATCTTAGGACAACTGGTTGTAAAATCAACTTCTGAACCCTCACACAGACAGACAGATAGCAGGGAGCCACATTTGGCCTGCAAAGAAGCAATCAGATTGACACTAGCCAATAGCACTCATTCATCCACCTTTCAGAGGCCAGAGGAGTATTGTAGTTAAATGGAGTGCAAAGACAAACAGGCCTCTCTAGTGACCTTCCAAACCATTTTTCTTTCTGCCTTCTTTCAGTATGGCTATGCTGCAGATAGGTACGAATCATGCTGCAATAGCCAGTATGCTGAGGATTCCTATCCAAGGTCCCTGGAAAGTGTAGTATGTGACAGCAGCAGCATGTGGAATTTGATGACGTAAGGATGGCAGTTTGACTTCTTCGCTTTGGTTTTAACCATGTGCTGGATATGAAGAGCTGTGGGAGGATGGGATTGCTGCACTCTAGGGATGCATCTACACTTGCATTCCTCTTTTGAAAGATGTATGCAAATGAGGTATAAATTTGCATATTGACACCTCGTTTGCATATTCTAATTTCAAAAGAACTTCCTTTGAAAGAAGAAGCCCAGTGTAGACGCTGCTCTTTCAAAAGTAAACCCATCTTCGAAAGAATCCTTCTTCCCTTTATTTAATGCAAATTGGGCCTGGAACAAGGATACCAGCTAACACTTGGTATACACTAGTCCCTTGAGTTATGCAAGGGTTGCGTTCCCACACACCACCACAACTTGAATTTTGTTTAAGTCGGGGGGTGGGGGAAAATGGGACTTTTTTCCCTGGTGAAACACATGTTCAGCATCTAGGGAAACAGCAGGAGCACCCTGAGCCCCTTTTCAAAGGTAAATCCTGGGAGGGGGCAGTTGGGGAGGATTAAGCCTGTGATGGGTTAGGGCTGCAGCAGGTGTGGAGTTTAGCCAGGGCTGTGCGGCCCTGTTGGGGTGATTGAGATGGAGCCATGCTCGGTGGGGTGTTTGAACCAGGGCTGTGGGGAAGATGGATTTTGAGTTGCGCTTAACTCATGTTAATGCAAGTTAATATGCGATTTCGAGGGCTTATTGTATGTTTTAAAAACTGCCACCAATCAATGCTCTTGCACCTTAGGGATTTTGAAATAAGCCCAGAATTCAGAGAGGTGCTTTTTCCACCTCTACTTTGGCAAAGTTCTAAGCTGTAGAAAAAGATTACTGTTGCAAGCATTTGGGAAGACCTCTCAAAACAAACTATATTAAAATAATTCTGGTATTGTCCATGCCCTCTTCAAATACACTTTTCTCAGCTCTCAGATTTTAATTTGAACTTTTTTGTCTGCAATAGCATGATACCCGCTCCTTGTGAAGAACCTTTGCCTCTTCTCATTACCTTTGATCTCAGAGCACTGTTCAGTGCTCCAGACCAGCCTGCCTTACACAACTCTGCAGGTCTCAGATTTCTTCCTTTTATCTGTCATCTCATTACCATTATCTTTATATCTGGGAAGCACAGTATGGGGAGGAGATGAGTAGCCCGCAGCGGTGAAAGAAAAGATCATCTAAAAAAGCTGGACATGCACAAGTCCATGAGGCCAGATGCAGGGCATCTGAGGGTGCTGGGAAAACGTGATTGCACAGCAATTGGCCACTATTTTTTTAAAAACTCACGGCAATAAGGGGAGGCCCTAGATGACTGGAAAAAGGCAAAAGGTACTGCCCATCTTTAAAAAAGGGAAGAAGGGGAACCTAGGGAACTACAGATGGGTCAGCCTCAACTCACGCTCTGGAAAAATCATGGAGCAGATCCTCAAGGAATTCACTTTGAAACACTCAGAGGAGGGTGATTAGGAACATTGATTCACCAAGGGCAAGTCATACCTGAACAACCTAGCTGCTTTCTACAATTGGACAAATGTTTCTGTGGGTATGGGGAAAGCAGTAGATGTGATACCTTGACTTTAGCAAAGCTTTTAATATGGTCTGCCACAGTATTCTTGCCAGCAAGTTAAGGAAGAATGGCTTGGATGGACTATAAGATGTACAGAATGCTAGCTAGATCATTGGGCTCAATAAGTAGTGATCAGTGACTCACTATCTAGTTGTCAGCTGGTAGCAAGTGAAGCGCCCCGAGGTCACTCCTAGAACTGGTTTTGTTCAATGCCTCATTAATAATCTGGATGATGTGATGGACTGCATCTTCAGCAAGTTCACAAATGACACTAAGCTGCAGTGAAGAGTTAGATACAATGGAGGACAAAGATATGGTCCAGAGTGATCTTGACAAAATTGAAGGATTGGACCAAAAGAAACCTGATGTGGCTGAACAAGTGCAGAGTCCTGCATTAGGACAGGAGAACCCACTATACTGCTATAACCTGGGGTCTGACTGACTAAATTCTACAGAAAAGAAATCTACATAGTGCCCTTGTTGCCAAGACGGCTAATGAAAACAGTGGGCTGCACTAGTAGGAGCATTGCCAGCAGATCAAGAAAAGTGATCATTCTCCTCTTTTTGGCACTGATGAGGCCACATCTGGAGTCCTGCATCCCATTTTGGGCCCTCACACTACGGAAAGGATGTGGACAAATCAGAGAAAAGTCCAACGGATGGCAACAAAAATTATTAGGGGGCTAGGACATGTGCCTTAGGATGAGAGGCTGTGAGAACAAGACTTAATTTAGAGAAGAGATGGGTGAAGGCGGATTTCATAGCCTTCAACTACCTGAAGGATGGATTCCAAAGAGAACGGAAGTAGGTTGTTCTCAGCAGTGGCAGATAACAGAATAAGGAGAAATGATTTCATTTTGCAGTGGGCGAGATCTAGGTTGGATATTAGGAAAACTATTTTACGAGGAGGGTGGTGAAACACTGGAAGGGGTTATCTAGGGCAGTGGTTTTATCTCCATTTTTGGAGATTTTTAAGGGAAGGTTTGTCAAAGCCTTGGCTGGGATGATTAAGTTGTAGTTGGTCCTGCTTTGAGCAAGGGGTTGCAGTAGATGAAAGCCTGACACCCTAAACTTCTATGATTTGGTCTTTCTATGATCCTGGAACTAGTTTTACACTGATGTTCAGCACCGACTGGTCAAACATCTTTAACCACTCTCTCCTCCTGCCTTAACTAAGAAAATTTGTAGTTTACCATTAATTTCATTCAAACACAACCTCTTCAAGACAGAATATTATTCTTTTGGCAAAAAGGGGGAATTCTTGAACATATCTCCATCTCCATTACTCCAATCCATTTTTATTAACTGTCCAAACCTTATTGTTAAACTGCAAACACAGAACAGTCTGCCACATTTGTAATGATGTCAAATCTACTTAACAGCACCCACGAAAGCAAATCCAGAAGGACTCAAGCTTTGCTGAGCACAAAATGGCATGAATTACCTGTGGAATAGTTGGTTGTCTTTGTAACAGATTCCTGAGCTTCAGATATAGCTTTCAATATTAAATTTTTATTGGCCTGTTTGGAGGGTGGTAGTGAAGGTCTGAAGGACAGAGAGAGAGAGAGAGAGACACAGAGACAGAGAGAAATAAATTAATTATTCCTGCAGATATGTGAATTCCAATGGTCACTGTAAATCCAGCACTAGAATGTTTCACTTTCAGCTAAATATTAAAATACTATAAGTACAGGGCAGTCAGAATACACAATTGGAAAACATCCTTTAATGAACAATCTTTTTAGACCCTATTCTTCAACTGTAATATTTTTAGCTAGTTAGTTCACACACTATACCAAATCTTTAATTTACCTTGATGTACACATCACCTCAGTCCCTGATCACGCTCCCTCACAACTGTGTTCATCTCAACCACTGCCATAAATTTAAAATGGGAACTGGACATTCAAAGCATCAAGACAGAATTTTAAATCTGTATGAGATAGTATAAATGTGTATGTTGTAGCTTTCTATTCTACAAGACTAGAAAAAGCAATATCCAGGGACTTATAGAAGCAAAGAGAAGAATTTATTGTTTAAGCAACAAAAAACAACTTGTGGTTATCACATATTTTGGTGCAGTGAAAGTCACACGCACACATGCGTGTTAGGTCACCAGCTTATCACTTCAGTATTCTGCCCCTTCTCTCCTTGTAAAAAAAGAGTATTAAACCCTGGCAGCAGTAGTTAAAAATAACCATGTTCCTGTTTGGATTTCAATAACCAGGTAATAGATACAAGACATTCCATATAGCTGAAAAGATAAGTCAATTAACATCAGAAGCCCAGGATGAATATAGGAGGAGCTAGAAACATCTCAACCCTAGTATTCTTCTTCTTCCTATGGCTGAAGCACCCAAGAGAATCACTAATGAATAGCTAAATTTGATAATGAATGAGATGAAGCATATCTAATAATAATAATAATAATCAAATAAACACTGCCTCAAAGAGCAGGCAGGAGAGATGCCAATGCATCAACAGAGTAAACTAAACCGGCTTCCTGTGGGAGGCTAAGGATTTGTTTCCTTCCATTTATAGCAATATATATTTAGCAAATACCAGCAATGAGTTAAGACAAGAACCATAATCCAATTCTACTACAGCAAGAGACCAGTTTGTGTCTGAAATACAAACAAAGCAAAACTCCTCAAATAATATTATCTTTCATTAATTAACTGAGCCAGAAGAAACATTATATTGGTTCACTCAGCTTGATAAGGTGCTGTGACATAACCTGAAAGTTCAACAGACTCTTATATTCAGTTGTCAAGCATGCACACATAATGAGAACAGACTATAAACCCATGAGAAAAACCAGAGCAATATAGAAACAGCTCATACTGATTACGGGAGGACAATCGAAGAGGCTTATGAAAAACTCCATTAGTAGGCCAATACACTTAAAATGTATTATAACAGCTAATGGAAGCATCAATGTCAACGGTTTTTTGTTCTGTATTAGATTCATATTAAAAACCAGAATTTTTTAAGTACCTTCTTTCAGGCTTTGCTGGTACAGACACACTGCTGGAGATACTTCCTATTCTCAACCCATAGTCTTCCTCTTCCTCCTCCTCTTCCTCTTCCCCATCATTATTGAACTTTTTCACTTTGACCACTGAGCTAATAACTGGCAATTTTCTCTTCCTGGAGCTTTCTTCCTGCAACCAACAATTCATTAATCATAGCCATGTTAATATGCAAACAAACAAGACCTTGTTATTTCATTAATAGCTAGAGGTGGAAAGCTTCCATTTAATCAATAACGTAGGACACCAAGATACTCTTAAAATCCTGGGCGTACTGTACCATGTGCAAGGAGAAAAAAGTGCTATAGAAAGAATGAGTTTTAGGCAGTGACTCACAATTGCCCCTAATATCTAGATGGAACTCTGCTGTTAAGGGTATCGTTTATACTGCTTGTACTTTCCTATTTCCCCTATGCAGCAGCATTAGCTTTAGACAAATGCAGAACATTCACTAACCACAATGATGCACCACAGGATTTTAGCAACCCTGCAAAGGACACATGCCATGAGAAATAAACACCTATGGGGAACAGAACACTTTTCAGGCCATTAAAACTTGTATAAGGCAAGGCTAAAGATGATGAAATTCCAAATTCTAGGGATCTCTCCATAAATATCCCTCTATTTTTTTAAACACAGAATTGTAATATTATACAGGATTTAAATATTGAGAAAGTAATGACTCAGAGGAGAGTGTCTACTATACCCCAAGAAGAGAGGTGACTGGTTTGCTACTAACTCACGTGTGACTTTGGGCAACTCACATCACTTCTCACAATCCAGATACCCTGTCTATAAACTGGGAGAATGCTGGTTACTGCATTTATAAAGTATTTTGGATGAAAAGTGTTATATAAAAGCAAAATGTATAGTCAAAAACAGTTCCACTTAGAATGTAAGACTTCTTTTCCTTTACTAAGTTAGCAGTCCTAACACTTTGAAAATCAACTATCCATTTATCCCTTTTCGTTTTACACAAAGCTCCTAAATAACTAACGTAACAGGCCTAGAATTATTAGCTTGCTTTTGACAGGATCATTTTGGCATCCATAGCAAGCGATATAATAGCCATGGCTTTTGAGACTAAGATTCATGCACACGAAATACAAAGTTGTTTGGCATCCTAAAAAATACAGAAAGGTACACACACAATTACATAGATGAATAATATATGTCCTTCTTTACTCTTCAATGTTGGTCTTTATTCCACAACTGGCAAACTACAGAAAAGAATTAATTGCAAGAACACAGCTATTCCAAAAAACCTAGAGATTAAAATGATTATTCTAACCTACCATATATTCACTGCCAACTATGTTCCACCTCATTATTACAAATCAGTAAAGCACCAAACAGATGTCACATTACGAGTTATTCAGTAACTTGTGAGCTGTTTTTTTTTTACTCCGCCTTAGCACACTAGGTTTTTTTGGCAAATGAATCAAAGACATGAAATCCTGGCCCACCTTCCATCAATGGCAAAATTCCCTTTGACTTTAATGGGGCCAGGATGGCCTTCTAGCTGTCTGACATGCCTTTGTTCAGAGTGTTTCAAATAAGGACATAGTTTAGATCTGCATACTAACCTCACTGCTTATTTTATCAGTGCTCAGTTTGGAGGCGGGCCTATAACTCTCTGTTAACGTACTAAGTGCTTCTGCATCACATATCTGGATTGTTTCCAAAGACTTGCAGCTTTCCATGTCTAACTGCCTACCACTCTGTAGGCTCCCTTGCTGTGGCAATCTTTGTAAGTGTATATGGCTGTCTATGCTTCTGCTAGCTGGTGGTCGGTAGATTTCAGCAGTAGGACGAGAAGATCCATAAGTTACAGTTACAACAGCTTTCTTCCGAGACAACAATGGGTTCTCCTGTACAAAATTTAGGTCTTCATCAATGAGATCATCTGGTTCAGGTTTAATATCAATCACAGCTTCAGAAGGTGACAACTCCCTTAGAGGCTTGACCGTTGACATTAAGCGGGATGCAGATCCATCTTCATATGACTGCCTGGTGAAAGAAGAGGTTACTAAGTCTTAACTGCCAGACAAAAATCATTGAGAAATAAATTTCAGAATAACGCTTTAAATAGAAGTGGAAATAAAAAACAAGATTTTGCTCTTTTAAAAAAATCTGGCAGATCTAACATCTACTTTTGGTTTAGTTAGTTAAAACAGGAATGTTTATGGCATAAAGAAGCATGAAGTAAACTGCAAGGTATAGTATTTATTCTATGCAACACAGAGTAGCAAACCTTTTCTGCTTGACTCTGGAAAAGCATCCATTTCCCTTGTCTCCCAGCTTGCTACTCCCAAATGCTCTTCAAAACAACAATCACAGTGACCTATTCTCTGCCATTTCAATCCTTGCCAATAAGCAGATAGAAGCCTTACCGGGCAGCAGCAGCAGCTCTCTGCTCCAGTGTACTGGTTGAAACTCTGGAATCATTTCTTTCAGCCCGACTGCTAGAGACTGCAAGAGGTGGTAGGATTTCCTCACGCCGTCTCTCATCACTCCCACATGAATTGCTTTTGCTGGAAGGCAAGTTGCTCTCAAAGATGTTAGAGTCTGAAGATTTTAGGCTCATAGGTTCTGTGAAAACAGATGCACTTCATCCTTAAAGTTCAATGACCTAGCTTTTGTAAATCAACTGTAGAGCAAGTGTGGCCTTATAGCCATACGCAAATGAGCATATGGCCTCTACAGAAATACTCAAACAAACACACAAGACTCAAAAAGGCACCAATACCTACTTAAAAGGGTCATATTTACTTCATCCCAAAAGCAAAGTACAGGACCTTTTTCTTAACAGCCAGGAGCCACAGAAATCACATATAATAAATATTAATGATACAGCCAATTAAGACCTTTAAAAAAACTGGCAAAATATATACATAAGTATAAGAAAATAGTGTAATATCATCTGTTCACCCTAACCTACTGCTTTCTTGGACAAACTTTACTCACCAGTAGTTACAGACCGAAGTTTATCTAACACCCCATGTAGCCTGGAGAAGGGAGGGTAAAAAGAGACATAGGGGACAAAAAAAAAAGAGAGAGAGAGAGAGAGAGAGAGGAGTAATTTAAATTCTTTGAGAACAGAAGCCTTTCAAAAGTCAGCCAAGGTTTTCAAGTTTTCTTTCATATTAACAGGCCTCATGTTAGTGGACTTTCTTTCTACTTAAACAATCATCCCTTTGTACAGCCAATCCTACAATCAATCAAGATTTATACACTCCCAGACACAATCAGCTTGGTATACACAGGCTACATCTACACGGCCAAGAGATCTCAAAAATAAAAGCAGTTATTTTGAAATAACTTTGGCATTATCTAAATGACAAACACACACACTATTTCAAAATAAATAGGATGGGTGTTTTGAGTTTGTTAATGTTGCAGAGTTCATGGAGGAAGTTGGTCCAATACAAACTATTACCTTGCTCACCTTGTTTCTCTAATACCCTGTGATCAACAGTTATAACACTGCATACCTACGATACTTACACAGTATCAACATCTCAAACTGAAGGTGTTTGAAATCTGAATTAAAAGCAAGTTACAAAATATATCTACCTTAACCAGACTGCACTGTAATATTGTCTAGTTATAGAATTTTGCAGAAATATTTTTCTAAAGGCAACTCCTTTGATTATCTTCATATATTTGAAACGCATTCCGCTAACCCATATTTAACTTAATTTACTTGAACATTTCAAAATCTCTAGGTTCAATTAGAAAAAAATGGACAAAAGGGGAATAATGGTGATAATCTAAATATTATTTTTATATATGTTACCACTACCTCAATATTGGCAGGTAAAAGGTAATAATTTTAAAAATAATCAATTAGTTTACTGCATCACTTCATACACATGAAAAAAATTAATTGATCAAATGCTACTTGCATAATGATAAAATGTATAATCTATTATATTCTCAAGCCTCATATACAGAAAGCAGTCATAAAATAACTATAAGTAGTAAGGTTCAGGTAAAAAAGTAGCTCACAGACATACCATACAGTAAACCTGACAGTGTTGTTCCCTAAAAAAAGGGACAGGTCTTCTGTCATCTGCTCCTGACTCTTTTTGTTGGCCACCATGACCATAATATAATCAGGGAGCTCTTCATCTAATTGGAAGAAAAAAAAAAGATTAAAATTTTTTGTTTCAAAGCAACTTTACAATTAACAACGAAATTTAGGATTTTCAATGTACAGTACATGGACAAAAGAGGCAGAGATTAGATCCCCAAAGAAGTCATCAGAATCTTTCTCCAGTTTTATTATATACCTCTTGGAATAAAGATCTTCATTAAACAATAAGCACTGAATGTAGCAAGAGAACAGCAACACAGACCTGTTTAAACTGACTGGTAATTACTTGCACATTTTCTTGCAAAGCCAAAAGCTTTCAAGGTTCTCTCTTTTGCAATGAAAAATATGTATCACTGACGCCACAGGTAGTGTCATAAAGTTGCTTCATCAAAACGCTTCTGTGCTATGACATACTGTTACAGAATGCACTCCTGTATTCACATCCTACACAGTACTGTAAAAATCTTTGTACAAAGCATGCCTCATGGGGTATCATTTGAAAACTCCTGTCTTGCCCCATTATATGTAAAGTTATGACCATAAGACGAAATCATGACTGAAATGTGTTTCCAGATAAATCTGGGGACTGAGATAAACCAGTTTCTCAAAGGCAAACAGCAAGCAGAGGCCCCTGCCAGATATAAATAAAGTTAAGGGGTCGTATCCTACTATGGCCATTCTTTGGCAATAAATTGGGGCAGGGACAAAGAAAGCTGCATCTCAGAAAAGTGACAGAGTTGTGCCGTGTTAGTCTGTATTCCATCAAAAACAAAAAAGCAGTCACGTAGCACTTTAAAGACTAACAAAATAATTTATTAGATGATGAGCTTTCGTGGAACAGACTCACTGAAGAAGAGCGTCTGTCCCAGGAAAGCTCATCACCTAATATCTTATTTTGTTAGTCTTTAAAGTGCTACATAACTGCATCTTAGAAAAGAAACAGCATGAGGTCACCCTTGTCCAACCTACCCCCAACCTCTTGGGTCTCAGAAGGAAAGGCTTTTCAAAGCAAAATAAAGTATAAAAAGGAGGGGGGAACCCTCAAAATTTCCATCCCCTCTTTCCTATCCAGCTCAGTTTTTGCACCTAAGAAAAACAAAGGAAGGAGCCATTGCACTCTGGGGGAACAGTCTTGCACTGAAACTTTGGTCAGTTATGCTGACCGTAGCATATGGTGGTAATTTTCTTTTAATCTCATATAGTTTGTTAAACTAGGCACTAGAAAGCATTTTTATCTTTATTTTCTTAACCATTTCAATCTTTTACACCTCATTGCTCCTACTCACTCAAAAACTCTCTCTCTGTAGTTAATAAATTTGTTTTAGCTCATTCAGTAAATTTAAGTTCAAGTAACTCCATTTAAGGAGGTAAGCTTGATAGAATGAATGTAGACTATCCAGGAAAGGATGGGGCAGCACAAAACATACATTTCTGGGTAAAAATGCAAGCCAAGACTGCAAACGTGTCAGGGTCACCCTGCAAGAATACAAGGCTGGTGAGAGCTAGACCATAACCCATGCATGGCTGGCAGGCTGCTGCTGTACAGACTCAGGATGTGACCTGCATGATGGAAGGCTATTTGTAAATGCTCTAGGCGAGCGCTACTACCAGCAAAGAGAACAACAAGAAGTCTTGTGGTACCTTACAGACTAACAGATATTTTGGAGCATTAAGCTTTCATGGGCAAAGACCCGCTTCCTCAGATTCATGAATCTTTGCCCACGAAAGCTTACGCTCCAAAATATCTGTTAGTCTATAAGGTGCCACAAGGCTTCTTGTTGTTCTCGAAGCTACAGACTAGCACAGCTACCACTCTGATACTACCAGCAGGTAAAGTGAGACATCCAAGGTTGCAGGGCAGGAGTCAGACAGCCCCTCACTGGTCTGGAATGCACCATGGTATGGTCACACATACCTACTTATGAAGAGTACAACAAATAAATTCTCTGATAAACAAATTAATAAGTAAGCTTTTCACTAACAGGCTTTTCTACTTCCTCTGATATACAGCACAAGCTTCAGACACCACTAAAGCACACAAAACGTCAACTCCACCAGAGCCCAAATTAAAGATTACAATAAAATATTCAAAGAGCAAGTGAGTTACACATGTATGATAAGCATGTGAACAGTCATTTTGATATCACAATCATATATTACAGACTTTTAAATACTCATAGTATATGTTTTCTTATTTATGTAAATACTTAAGATAACAGCTCTCTACTGCAAAAGGACCTTCTCCTTCAGGAACAGCAGTGAAATAGAAATTTCCTTTCTGACTTATGCCTCAAATTTATAGACAAACTTTTACCTAATAACCTCAAATATTCCATGAAAAAATGAATGGATAGAACAAAGTCATTATTTACTTCAGGGGGTGTGGTATAATTATTAAGGTCTGGGTTCAGCAAAGCCTTTCAACTTATGCATAACTAGGTATCATAGTGCCAGTTAAGTCACTTAAAGTTACATACATGTTTAAGTATTTTGTTCAAGCTGAGCCTAAATTTGCACAGAAGATTAAAAACAAGCTGTTGTCCATTTTAGATGAATACCAATGAAAGGATGTCATCATATTTTTATTCCTTACTGTGAAAAAGCACTTCACAATTCTCTATAGTGCTTTCCATTTCAAAGAATTATATTATTAAAACCTAAATAGCTCTTTGGGCACCAACATTTTGAATGACTTCATACAAAGGGTTAGATATAGCCATTTCTATTTTGCAGCTGCTTAATGATGCACAACCCCAAGCTACCATTATGACTAAATATAAAAGAAAACCAATAATGCTGACTGAGGGTAATCCAATTCAGGATTCCTCCTTACTATCTTTATTGGAGGGAGTGGTGGGGAATGCTGGTGAGAGGAAATAAGGATATGGCTGTGAGACTGCCACAGAGGTCAAGGAAGTAACAGATTCCATGATGTTCTGTGACCTCCATGAGATTCTGCAGCGCCAGCCCTGGGGACCATCTAATCAGTCACCCTGCCCTCCCACCCCCCAAGTGGGCCCACCAGAGCAACCACACTCCTGAGGGGTTGGGTCAACTAAGATTCAATCAAGGGCGTTTACAGTAAACATCATGGACAGGTCACAGGTGTATTTGTGTTTACTGCCCATGACATGTCCATGACTTTTGCTAAAAATATTAATGATTACTACCTAAAAGATGGTACATCCATTCTTTATTTAAAAAGCAAAAAACAAAAAGGCCCAAACATGAAGCAACTTATTCATGTGATGAAGTTTACACTGTGAATTGTCTGACTTCAGGGAGACTGCTTACAGCACATAAGGTCAAGCATATTTGTATTTAACATGCCAACCCAGAGATTGTCCCTACCCTGAACACTTTAATTTTAAGCCTGTTTAAGGCTTTACAATATTGAGGCCTAAGAAAAAATATCAGAGAAAGAGGAAGAAATCTTAAACTGAAATCAAAGCGTAAATGAACATAATTACATTTTTTCTCTTTATATTGCACCATGTACAGAGAAGCATGAGAGAGTTTATAGTACCGTGGTTAAAAATTCATTTGAGCCCTGTACTACTGGCTTGTGAGCCGTTCTAGAATAAGTTATTACTGTCTGCAGTGTAGTTCTAATTCTCTTACCAAAATGTACGGAAATGCTCAGGCCTCCATACAAAATATGAGATTTTTGATATATTTTAAAAATTATGGATAGGCATTTTAGAATCTCTTTTCTTTTGTTTACTTGTGAAGTTTTCCTTTAAGTCATCTCTACATTATAAATAACTTAGAAACACAATGACAGTGTTTTGCAGAAAATCTAGCAACAGGAGGGCACAGACTCATACCAGAAAAAAAATGTACACTATCTATGCTCAAAATAGTAAAATTGGCTCAAGAAGTAAGGAGATTTTTGTTTTTTCTAAAGGAAGAAATGGAGGTGATTATTAACCTGGAAGGCTATTCCAAGCATTAGCGGCAACATGAAAGAAGGTGTAAAAATCAGGAGCAAGGAAAGAAGACAAAGAGCCACAACAACTTGAATGTCAGAATATGAAGTGAAATAGGATGTGGGATAAATCAGTCTTTTTTTAAAAAAATTGGCTTCATATTAGCCTATTCTCCAGTAATCTGGTACAGAAGCTGATTCCCTGCTTCAGGATTGATTCTCAGATTTGTCACCTAAAAACATAGCTTAGGCTGAGGAATCTTCCTTGCACAAGGAATGTCCCTGAGCAATCAAGACCAATGTAAAAATACGTTTAGTTTCTCCACAGTGACCTTATATTGAGTACTCCTTTAGCATTTTGATCATCCAGTGGCACTACTAATTGTTTAGCATTCTCCTGCTTCTGATGTACACTAAAAAAAAATGCAGATATTTTTTGAGTTGGCTAGCTCTTCTTCAAATTCTGTTTGGCCTTCCTATTTATATTTTTTCACTTCACTTGCCAGTGTTTACACTCCTTTCTATTTTCCTCAATAGGATTTAAATTCCACTTTTTTGGTCCTTTTTCCATGTATTTTAATTTGGGTATACATTTAATTTGAACTTCCATTATGGTGTCTTGAGAAAGTTTTCATGAAGCTTTCAAGGTTTTCACTTTTGGCACTGTACCCTTTGATTTCTGTTTAACTTCTTCATTTGCAGTAATTAAGATCAGAGATTACTAGAGTACTAATAACATCTTGGCACTAGAATAAAGAAAGAACTGATTTGAGAGATGTTGAAAAAGATGATGTATAATTGAGAAACCAGACAACCAAAAGGTAAAAGAGGAAAAGAGATGAATCAAAGACAGGCAGACTGCAGGGCTGAATGATCAAATATACAGTGGGACTGACAAAATTACAGAATAGACTTGCAATGAAAAATCATCCCCTTCAGACATAATGAGCTGAGATGATGGATAGGACCCTATCAAATTAACAGCCATGCACAACGTGTCATGCAACATAAAATCTGGCCTCTGATGGGGTTCTACCCTATACAGTAAACCCCCTATATACGCAATGTTGACTCACACTTAACTTGCATTAACACAAGTCAAATACCTGGGGTTTCCAGGAGCTGGCAGGACTTTAGCTCCTCTGCCAGCTCCCCATTCTAGCCCACAGCTCTGCTAGCTGGGAGGAAGCCAGGGAGAAGCCACTCTGCCACAGCTGTCTTCCCTCTCAGCTTCCCCCAGCTGGGCAGCAGACAGCCATGCAGTGGCTCCCTGGCACTGTGGGAGCCAAGAAACTGATCAACGCTGATCTGTTTCCCAATTCTCACAAGCCCAGGCGAGCTGGAAACAGCGCATCAGCGCTGGACAGCTTCCTGGCTCCCACCAGCGGATGGGAGCTGGGAGCCAGGCTGCCATCTGGTTCCCGGCTCTCCCCCCACACCGACTCGGGCATAATTTGAGTTACACAAGGTTGCCCAGGAACGCAACCCTCGCGTAACTCAAGGTCTACTGTACTAAACAGCATTTCTCAAATTGGGGTGCCAGACTCAAAAGAGAGATGCAGAAGGATCACAAGGTTATTTTAAGAGAGTCATGTATCACCATCCCAACTTCTGCATTGCTTTCAGAGCTGTGTAGCTGGAGAGCAGTGGCTGTAATCTTGATCATGTGCCCAGCATGGGAGGCAGAAGCCCATCAGCAGCAGTGCAGAAGTAAGGGTGGCAGTACCATACCTATGACATCCATGTTGTACTGCTGCTTTAAGAGCTGGGTGGACAGAGAGCGGCAGTTGGTGATTAAGGGCCCAGCTGTGCAGGCAAGAGTGCAGAAATAAAAACAGCAATACCATACCATTCCATCCTTACTTCTACATTGCTGCTGATGGTAGCTCTGCTTTCAAAGCTGGATTCCTGGCCAGCAACCACAGTTCCCCAGCTGCCAAACTCTGAATGCAATGCTACTGCCAGCAGCTGTGCAGAAGTAAGGGTAACAATACCACAACCCCCATGCACAAGTCCTTTTTTTGTCAGAAGCCCTACAATTACAACATTGTGAAATTTCAGTTTTAAATAGCTGAAATCAAGAAATTTTGCAGTTTTTAAAATCCTTTGACCACGGAATTGATGACGATTGTGAATGTGGCAGGGCCCTCATTAAGGGGCACCATTTCATTATCACTTTGTGTAAACCTGGAAATGTAATTATCCATTTGACATATTTAAATAAGTGGCAGGACTACTTTGGATCCAGCTACCTCACTTGACCTTGATCAGCCATGTGATCCCTGCATCCATGTACCATTAACTTCAACTGTACTCCAGGGTGAATGCTAGAGTTCTTAAGTTAAAATCCAAATACAGGATTGAAGCCTCTCTTAGAATTGCATCAAGAGCACTATATCAAATTCAGAGGAATGGTGGTAACAGAATTGCTCGGTCACTAGGCAAGGTGGAGGAAGACCCTGGTTCATACTACCAGAAAAGGCGGACCCATAGGTAGAAGGGGTTGCGTGGGGGCTAGCCTTCCCCCATCAGCCCTTCTGGACCAGCCATCGCTCAGATGAAAATTTAGAAAGTGTGATGGCAGCAGCCAAGAGCCCAAGGCCCTTTTGACTCACTGGGCCCTGGGGCAACTGCCGTCTTTGAAGGGCCTGATCAAATTGTAAATTGCTCTTGCACTAGAACAAATAGCTAAAGTAAAATGTAGTACCTGAACCGCAGACATTATCATGGGAGGAAACACACTGTATACTCTCCCAGGGGACAGAGTTAGCAGGTATTTCCCACCTTTAACTATTATGAGCCCAAACAAAGCAGAATTAAACTTACCAACATAAGCCCCCAGCTCCTGCAATTTTCCTTTTATAGCACCCTAAGAAAGAAAATATATTAAGATTATTACATTTAGGTTGCATTTAGGTTAAGAAACACTGGACATGACTAATCTCCAAACTCTGAAATAATGCTGGATGCTAGAAGGTATTTGCCAGATCTTTTACCATTGTTGACTTCCCTGAATTTATTTTTCCTCTTCTCTGATATGTGCAGTGCAAACTCCCAAATGATGTTATTATCAACCTCTCAACATCTGGTACCCTTCTCAAAGCTCCAGCTCCTGGACTCATAAAATTAAAAACGTAAACTGAGATTTTCAAATCAATTCCCAGTCCTGCATCGTTGCAGAGGAACACTGGAAAATGTGAACCCCCAAAATAAGACAAGCAAGGAAAATAAACCAATTTTTATCTCATTGTTAAAGCAAGCTCAGGACTTTGGGGACTCTCTCTTCGGATTTCTGACCCACAGGCGGCGCATACTGCTGAGGGGTATAAGCTGCAAAACTGAGACCCAAATTTCGGCCTCCGCCTCGCTTGGATCCCGAGTGTCCGTGCGGCCCACTCCGCAGCCGGGTGTGGCTGCACCGCGCGGATTCGAGCGCAGGCTCAGAGGCAGGACTGGGATGAAAGCGGGGTGGGGCGCTGGCTGGGACAGGGGTTCAGGCCGCTCGCCATTTCCCTGTCACCCGCCCCATCCCCTCTTCCCGCGCGGCGGAGGGAGGGGCACTTCGCGGAGCCCAGCGGACGGTTTACACCTAGGACCGGGACTCCTTAGCGGTCGGGCGGCTGCCCGGTCAGTGGCACCCGCCCCTGCCGGCTGAGCGGCTGGAGCGCAGGACCCATAACCCCTCGGGAAGCCGGAGAGCGGGAAGGGATGTCTGTGCCCTGCGGTGGCAGCCCAGCGCCCCGGAGCCTCTCCCGCGGCCCTCTTATCGCTCACCCGGATCTTGCGGCTGATCTCGGTGCCGATCTCCATGGTCGCACCGTCTGAGGCGTCCCGGGCGCCGACCGGGCAGACAAACAGAGTGCGGCCTCCGCCTGCTGCGCCCTCTGCCGGGCCGCCAGGAGCAGCGCCGCCCTGAGGGTACAGAGCAAGCGGGCTCCTCAGCGTGCCGGGTGCATAACTCTGCCCCGCCCCCCGCACAGAGCCCCTCCCGCTGCACCTGCCCAGCTCCCGCCCTCTCGGCCCGCAATAACCCCATTTTTTTAAATAATTGGGGAGAGGGGGTGGAAATACCCCTTTTACTTCAATTCTGAATCAAGGGGGGGCCATTTTGTAAGTTTTCTTCCGGGGTACATTGGACATTTAAAAAAAAAAAACAACACACCAAACAAAGGATAACAAAAAACAACAGAACACAAGTAGGCCTGTAGCATCTTACCTAACACTTTCGATAGTTTTTAATGAGCGTTCAGGGAAAGACCCACTTCAGATTTTCAGGTTAGAATAGACAATTAGGGTTCTAATTGCCAACTCCAGTCTGAAAATTTGAACAAGTGGGTTTTACCCACAAAAGTTCACTACCTAATAAGTACATTTGTTAGCCTTTAAGGTGCTACAGGAGTGCTTGCTTGTTGTGAAGCTTTAGACTAACGGGTACGGCTCAGATTATGAGCTGTGCAGGGGTACTTAAGCACCCAAGTCTAAGTTTTAGGCTCTGTTGTGGTTCTCAGAATTCCCAAGAAATGCTAGTACTGCAATTTTTATTTTTTTTGTGTGTGGGGGGGCGGTAAAAACCCTGTGTGGATACAAAATTTACATCTGTGAATAAAAAGGGCTCTACAAGGAACCACAGTGACAGAAGCAGCAAAAATTGTCTGGCCACCACTCACAGGAGTCAACAGCCAGCCAGGAGTCCAGTATGGTCTTGCCCTTCCTAGTCTTGCTCACTGTAAATCCAGTTTAACAGGCCAGGATATCCTCGGTACTTTGGACTGCTACAAAGTAGCATAGTGAGAGTGTACAACTGAATGTGTCCCTAACAGCTAACATTAAAACAAAAATTAAGGTGATGTTACTTCTGCACATCCACACATCACTGCACTGAGCCCTCCATATACCCTAACCCCCTGCTCTGCATTACATCTACACCCCTACCCTGAGCACCCTCAACACCACTTACCCCTGCTACCATGATTCCTGACCATCGCCACCCCAATGCCCTGAACCCCCTGCTCACACAGAGGTTGCAATGTGACAGTACCTGTAAGAAATTTACTTTCACTCCTGATTAAAACAAGACATCAGCTCCAGACAGATAGGTGAGTACAAGGAAACGAGACAGTACTGATTGTCATGGCAAGCAATGGTTTTCGTACACATTGTCATTTTTAATAATTGAAATTTAAACACTATTTAAAGAATATATCAGGATCCTTAAAGTAAAAACATTAACATTATCCAATGTGGTAGTTACCCTCAAAACAAGCATACAAACTCAGGAGTTAAGGTTATACTTAAAAGAACAATATTGAAATATGGGGGAAACCAGCAAAGGCATCTAAACAAAAACTCTGTCCTGGAGCAACACCATTCAGTTACTATAAAATTATTACAATATTTTTGTTTATGGTCTCAGAGTAGATTAAATTGGCTTTCAAGACATTGAGGACAATTGCAAAAAATACTTATAGGTTCAGTACAATACAGAAATGAAAGTGTCTGGACAAGGAAGGCCTGAATGATAAAGGGTATATTTTAAAGTTAATTTTATCTCAAAAGTAATTAGTGGGTTTACTTCTAAATTATCTTTGAATACAGAATGAATTTTCTGATACAATGCTGTAATTTTGGGAAGGGTATGCCGTATTCTTCATGCATCAGTGATTCTTCTCTATATTAAGTACAAAACAGAATTTTAACTACAAAGCTGTGGCTAGAGACCACAATAATAAGCCCAACTGAAACATTCAGTGACAGAAAATGATGAACTGCACTTCATTGTTTATGAGGCACATTTGTACCTTGAAAGTAGAAAGAGCAAACTCAGATAGAAGTTTCATCTTCAGAAGTATAATGGACACCTTTTAGACTCGATGCATTGCGGAGCAGAGATACAGTATGTCACTTTGTATCCCTCTGGCACTTAATCTTTTAAAAATTCAACAAATAAATCACAGTATTGCATTTCACATAACTGTTTGGGATCTTAAAATATACCTTAGATCAGCAGCGTCCAACAGAAGTTCACAGATTGTTACACTCATGATTGCTGTCCTTCCATATTGACCACAAAGCACCCCTGCCCCCCAAATAAATGCCCTTCACCACAGCCAGGCTCTCCCCAGCTCCCCTGTTCTAATTTAACGATGGTGACTCACCAGAGTCACCACCAGGACCACCACAATGCACTTCTCCCACCAAGTAGTGGGGCGCAAGTGCAGACAGGGTGGACAGCACTCCCCGCACGTGATTCTCAGGAGGAGCCCCATTTAAAGGCTCTAAGAGTCACAATATAGTGCCCTGTTTGCCACACGTGGCAAGAATGAAACATATTGGACACCACAGCCTTGGATAGACAAGGTGGGTGGGGTGAGGAGCTTTTGAGCTTGCACAGACCTTTTCTTCAGGTCTAGGAAACAGAATATTTAGCTGTGACACTGAAAGTTTTCCAACTTAGAAGAGCTCAGTGTAAAAGCTTGTCTCTCTGGCCAACAGCAGGTGATCTACTAAGAGACATCACATCTCCCATTTGTTTTTAATTTCCTGCAACTGACAAGGCTACAAGAACACTCCTCCTATCTTTGAAACACCTGGCAAGTCCTTAACAGCTCTGATGTCACCTTGTTTTGTAAAGCATCCTGCATTTGTCACAAGTAACATCTAGCGTGAAGAAAAAAAAAAGGAGGAAGTCTCCCAAGCACTGGCACGTGAAAGGGGAGTGAAGAAGAAAAGAGAGTTGTAAAAAGGAGTGAAGACGTCATAAATCTCCACAAAGAGCAATTCCCATTCCTGAGCCAAAACTGGGGTCACACCTGGGCACCAGGAAGGCGGCACAGTGAACTCCCGCATTTAGCCACCACGCGCCGCTTACGCAAGGCCCTCAGCTAAGCCGGACAGGGAAGACGCAGCCAGCCCTCTGCCCAGGACCAGCGTGGCACGGAGAAGCAGTGCTAGCCCGCTGACCACCGGTGCCAGCGCCCTCACGGGCCACGTTGCTCCCAGGAGGGGAAGGGAACCAACAGGCTCAAAGTGTGTCCTGGGCCGGGACGTCCCGGGAGAGCCCAGTCCCAGTCCCTCGCTGGTCCAAATACTGAGCGGGTAGAAAAGGAGCTCGGCTAGGCGCCCCCACTGCCTGAATGACAGCTGAGTACAGCACCCACCCCAACCAACCGCTGACACAAACCACCTCCTATGAGCGCCCAGGGCGACCTCTATTAATAAGCGTGCGTCAGAAATCAGAGCATGCGCAGTAAACTCCAATGAAGCCGCAGCTGCTTTCAGGATTCTGCCTGACTTGATTTTGGGGCCATACCGAGGGCTGGGGTCCCAGAGAGAAGAGAACAGTGCGGGTGGGAATGTGACAGAACGGTGCGAGAGGCGGAGAAGCTGGGTGGGTCGGGCGGGAAGGGTCCCTCTTAGGGAAACCGAGAGAAACGCAGGGCGGGGGAGGAAAGGTGGAAATACAAGTTGGTGAGGGGCCATGGAGAGCGCCAAGCGTCTCTGCGGAGCTGTGTGCTACTTAGTGTAAGATACACAAATAAAACACAGAGATGAAAATTTAGGGACCTAAAAGACGAGGAGTCCTATGGCACCTTAAAGACTAACAGATTTATTTGAGCATAAGGTTCCATGGTAAAACCACCTTCAGATCAGCGCACGTTCACATTGAAGGCGAGATTTAACAGGTACAAGAGGTGGAACTTCTCAATCACCTGTAGCTAGGAGCAATCGCACCCATTTACAGGGATTTAAAGGGAGGAGAGGATTTTCCACTAGACCTGGTGTTGCAATGCGTTATGTTGATTGTAGTATTCGGGAGACATCGGATAACTTTCCCTATGTCCTGTAGTTGACCCCCTTAGGTAAGTAAAAAGGGAAGGAAATTCTATACCTTTAAGATTAATATAATGTAATCTAGGAGGAACCAAATCACAAATGCATTAAATTAAAGTATAGAATGATTATTGCAACGTATCACTATGGCGTTAAGGTTATTTGGGTGCCTAAACATGCTGATATTTATTTTAAGATTAAATATAAGTCAGCATAGTTTGGGAATAACTGGGATATTGTAATTTTGTACAGTTACTGATCACTCACAACATAAAATTCCTCAATCTAATTTTGTCTTGGAGTCTATGGCTTCCACTGATCCTCACAAATATAGCTCAGTAGTATTAAGATAGATGGGAAAAGAAATTGTGCTTAGCATGAAAAAAATGTAATTCAAACATGTTTGGGCCTAACGCATTGAAGAAATAACTCAGGAACAGTTCCTCGTTGTACAAATATTACCTACATTGTGTTGCCATAGGTCACTGTTCTGCTGCTTACTGGTGGACCTGCAAGTTAGACCTACCTAAACCATGAAGAAGAGTTCAGATTGTATAACTGACATTTTATGATAATCTCATTGTTACTGGTGTTTCTTTCCTCCTTTGTTCTTGTCAAATTTTAAGGCATTCCCACTGCTTATCACTGCCCCCACACAAAAAGGAGGGTCATTCCCTTACAAAAAAGCTTGGGTAGGGGGTCAAAACTGCTCTGCAGAACTCCCCATTTATTCCCACCCAGTGACTGAGATTTAATCCGAAATATTTATGAGGCCTTTTTTTAGTTATTGTTTTATAAACATGAACTAATTAGTCCTCAGTGCCTGATCTTACAGTTCTTATTAATTGCAGAATTCCTGTTGACTTCCATGGGGTTTTCCTCTACCAAGGATCTATTTCCTAATCAATTTTTTGCATTTAGCAGTGCTGGTACTGAGAAGGCATCTGGATTAGGCCTTACTCCACAATCACTTGCGGCTTTAAGCCATAGACATTAACATAGTGTACTATGGCAACTCCATGTACAGAGCTCATAAACGTAAGTACCATGAAAACGTAAAACATATTTCCAGGCGCCGTATAAATAAGAGCACGAGGTTTGAAAGGAGCCTTTATTAATTGGAAAGGCATAAAATAAACGATCGGTTGATTAAAAAAGGAAAGGCTCGCCCGCTGTGTGCTGTAAATCCCTGCAATGCCCTGTAGCCCGGGGAGCAGCTGTCCCATTGCTGACATTCCCCCTGCCAGGCATTCCAACTCCCTGAGGTAATGGGCTCCAAGCGGACGGGTTTCGCTTTCATCTGTCCGTGTATCCTTCCGCCTGGCGAACGCCTCCCGCCCGAGAACTTGCCGGCACAGGCAGAGGGGTTGAAACACCGTAGTGCAGAGAACTGGCTTTGTGCTCAAGCAGCGCGCGGCCCGCTCTCCCCGGGCAGGCGCTGGCTGCAAAGCCGGCTGGTGCCGCAGGTTTATTTGGCTGCCCTGTGGTGCCCTGCCCAGCGGAGCGCCCTGCGGGGCGAGGGCTCGGAGACAGGAAGTGGGGCGTGTTTTCACTATGAGAGAGCTGAGGAGCAGGCGGGGGAGCGGAGAGCGCAGCTGGTTGGTGCCAGGGGGGCACGATCCCCGGGAATGTAGCTGAGGAGGCTGCGGGGGGAAGAGCTCTCGGCGGCGCTGAGCGGTTGGTCCGGCTCAGGATGCGGGAAGGGACACGCCGTGGCTTTGGATCACTGCGGCAGGTAAAGGGAGCGCCTGGGGCGCTGCTGCAAACACGTCCTGTCCCTCTTTGTGTGGCGTGTTCAGGTTGCACAGGTCCAGGCGTTTCCTTTCAAGATGCACAATAACCAGGATGGAGCGGGGAGGTGAGGGCTGTTTTCGGGGCCTTTTCTCTGCGGGTTGCAGAGGGACTTTGCGAGATGCACTTTCTGCCCGTGCTCTGACGGAGAAGGGCAGTAAGTAATACCAGCGGCTGAGTGGTGACAGTGTAACAGGACCAGGGAAGTGATTTGCCTGTGTTCATTGTCTGTTATTTATAAAATATGTTTCTACACTGAAATACTTGAAATAGCGGGAACCTCATTTCTCCTCCCCGGGCTGCAGTTTTGTTGCATGCTGTCATCCGTGCAAAGTGTGTGAGGAGACGCTTTGCAAAGTTAAATGAAAGCTAATGGTGGGGGAGGATTTAGGAGGCATGCATACAGAGGAGAGAGATTCAAATGCTTAGTACTTCTGTTTGTTTCGCGGCCAGATTGGGCTAAATTCTTATATAAAATTTTATGCATTGTATGAATGGATGTATATAACTTAGCAAGTTAAATTCTCTTTTTTTTTGGCTGTTGTATATGAAAATTCTAGGATTGTTAAATAAAGACTTTACTTTCAGCAGAGTTGATTGGATTTGCAAGGACTGGTGTCATAGCACAGTTCACTTTTTTTTGGAAGGAAAAAAAAAAAACCCCATAACAGTGCAGATACACACAAATTTGAAGTCGTGCCTGAAACAAATATGAAGCAGATGGTAGCACAACATGACAGCTGTTATATGACAATAGTACTGCACTGTTAGCAAGAATTGTACTTGGCTATCAATAAGTGATTGATGTGCTACTGAACGTTATTCCTCAAATCATGTTCTTACTTGTTTGGTACAATTGGGTTATTATATGTTAGGGGCTAGCCGTTTGATTCAGTGAATGATATGGATTGCAAGTTACGTAAGTGTAAATATTTAATTTCACTGTCGTTTTCCTAAGAATAATTTTAAAAAGTCAAATAAGCATGTTTCACAAGTAAGGAAAATTACCCAAAATATAATTCAAATATAATCCAGTTAGTTTGAACCATTAGTAGGGAAGCATAAATAACATAAGATGGCCTTCAGAACGAACCTAGCATGTTTTGATAGTTCCTTCCCATTTAATGGATCAAGAAGTCTTATTTAAAATTCCTTCCTATGTATAAGTCTGGTTTTGTCAAAGAAATAACTAAAGGACACTCTCATCAAATAAATTTAATTTGTGAATCGTTCTGGAGGTAGTGAGTTGTATAGATGTTATTTGGATACTTTTCTTAAAAAGAAAAAAGACTCCTTAGAGTTAAGACTGAAAGTCTCATGTTTAATTGTTCTAAAGGGATACAGTGTGAAAATAGATGTAAAGTTTGATTAAAAACTGACAGAAAGCTCCATAATTTAGTTTTTATATTTGGTACTACAAGGATCAGAGAAAAGTGCATAATCTGATGTACAAGCAGTTCAACACCAAGGCACAGGAAAACAAACTTGGTCAGTGATTCACAAGTTTTACTACCAGTAATAAATCCACTGGGGGGATTTCACCCTTGGTATGCAGGAAATGCTGCAAAGTTTTGTCTCAGAAAACATGATTACTATTATGTAGCAGGACCATCTGGATCAGAGCAAACAGGAAAGCCTGGAAACCCCACGTTACCCTAGGCACTGCAGGGAAAGCTAATTCCAGCAATTATTGTTTCTATTCTAATTGTATGTAGACATTTGTTAGGTATTGCATTTATGTAAAGGGAGATGGTCTTTCATCTAGCCTCCCTTACTTAGCAAAGTCTTCTGTGGAAATGTGCCTATAGCTGAGGCGGGTGGGTTGCACAGAATAGCACAAACTGCTCCAAATCATAACCATGCAAAGAGGACAGGGAGGGTTTCCTGATGTGGGGATTTAAGTAGGTCACTGAGGTGCTACATCATCTCACTTTCTGGGTCATGGGGTCATCTGTCCCTTTTTGTCTACCTCTATTGTGCTCCCTAGTGTCTAACAAAAGGGAACACAGAGCTCGGTATGCATATATTCTGAATTTTCTTTGATTGAGTCAGAACACTCCATAATAAAGAAAAAATTTAATAATCTAATTCAAGTATTGTATAAATTTTTAAGGGAATAGAAGGGAGGTATATTTGGAATCTACCTCCACCTTCAAAATTAATCTGTACTATGGAAATAAGGTATTTAATTAAAATATTGTAAGACAGGTCATTTCATAAATCAGCCAACACATTTAAATATATGATGCAAACACATGGTAGTCTGAAGAAATTTTGTTTGGAAGACTTTGGAAACAAGGAGTTGATGTTTTGATTCTTTCTAAACCATAGAATAGAAATCAAGTTTAACAATTTGCTGGCAAAACAATGTCCATGATTTAACAAACTTCTATATTATATTCTTACCCAGAGTAAATATTTGCTGCCAGGGCACAACACTGGTGAAATATAAGACTTGATGGTAAATACTGACAGGCCTTTAGTCACTGTGATAGAGCAGACATTTAAGAACTGCTACCACTGTTGATGCTACAGACTATGTTGCCTGTGGCAGTCTGGGTTTTCATTGTTGATTGGGTTAATTATTAAATTCCATAGTGTAGTAACTAGTGCCTTCAGGCTAGGTTCTGGTAACTCTAAAGCTAAGCATATATTTTGATCACTACAGCATCCCCTTCCTGTTAATAGACACATATATAATTTGTCTCCTTTATCTTTAATTAACTCTCATTTGTCCTGCATTTTTAGGTGTTACACAGCTGGAATAACATTGTTTTTTAAAATATTCCCTCTTTAATAGCTTTGATACTATTCACTGCATAACTTAAAACTTTAAAGTTAAGGTAGATGTGAATCTGCATTTTAAAAAGCAAACTCTGCCCCAAGTCTTCATTTAAAAAGGATATTTGTAGGTTTGTTTATATAAAAGTGGATTCTCCTCGTCCTCCTGAAGTTTCAAATGTTAAAACAAAGCTACTGGAAAACTTAGAGGGGACAATAAAATGCTTCCTGAAGAGGAGCTCTAAAGAGGAGGGTGAGAAACTGTTCTCGGTGGTGTCAGGTGGCAGAACAGGGGTAATGGTCTGAAGTTGAAGAGGGAGAGGTGTAGGTTAGGTATTAGGAAAAACTACTTCACCAGGAGGGTGGTGAAGCATTGGAATGTGTTACCTAGAGACGTGGTAGATTCTCCATCCCTCAAGGTTTTTAAGCCCCAGCTTGACAAGGTCCTGGCTGGGATGACTTAGTGGGGGTTGATCCTGTTTGAAGCAGTGGGCTGGACTAGCTGACCTCCTGAGGTCTCTTCCAGCCCTCTGATTCTGTGATTCTAGAGGTGTGACATCCATGGTTTCATGGAGGCACCTGCATGACATCATCATGCTGACCTAGACGCCAGGAATATCACCCCCCATAAAAATCAAATATAATAGGAAAAATAAATCTCACTGGAGGAATCAGCCATGTGTCTTGTTAACAATGTATAAGGCTGAAAAGGAGCTCAGCAGGAGGCCTAACTAAAATGGGCATTGTCCCTGTAAATAGTCCCTTCCCTTCCCTTCTCTTTGTAAGCCAGGGATCAGGGCAGCCTCTCCGGATTAACCAGCCCTGACACATCAATAAGCTGCTATGGGCATAGGGCCTGATGCCTCAGCTCCTGGCTGCAGGGTGCTCAGAGCCTGCATTAGGGAATCTCATTTTGACAGCCTAGGTTCTGAGTCCACTTCAGACCTCCCTGGTTAGGGACTGGTTTCCTCTCTCTGGACAGGGCTGTTCTGTGCCAGGACTGGCTACTGCTATATGCCAGCAGCGAGAGACTTTCCAGATGTGAACACATCCAGAGGGTCCCCAGAGCCTGATGCCAAGCAGCTGTGAGTCAGTAACCTAGCGGGGCTATTCCCAGTGGAGGGGGATTGAAACCAACCAAAGTCCTTGAAACCTCAGGGCTGCGTTATCCATGTGTCATGAGGTGTGTACTGTGTTGTTTACCTTGGGATGGTAGCTTCAAGATTTATGTCTGAACATAAGAACATAAGAATGGCCATACTGGGTCAGACCAAAGGTCCATCCAGCTCAGCATCCCGTCTGCTGACAGTGGCCAATGCCAGGTGCCCCAGAGAAGGAGAACAGAAGACAATGATCAAGTGATTTATCTCCTGCCATCCATCTCCTGCCCTTGTACTGAAGGCTAGGGCACCATACTTTACCCCTGGCTAATAGCCATTTATGGACCTAACCTGCAAAAATTTATCGAGCTCTTTTTTAAACCCTAATAGAGTCCTGGCCTTCACAGCCTCCTCCGGCAAGGAGTTCCACAGGTTGACTGTGCGCTGTGTGAAGAAAAATTTCCTTTTATTAGTTTTGAACCTACTACCCATCAATTTCATTTGGTGTCCCCTAGTTCTTGTATTATGGGAAAAGGTAAATAATTTTTCTATATTCACTTTCTCCACACCATTCATGATTTTATATACATCTATCATATCGCCCCCTCAATCGCCTCTTTTCCAGACTGAAAAGTCCCAGTCTCTCTATCCTCTCCCCATATGGGACCCGTTCCAAACCCCTAATCATCTTAGTCGCCCTTTTCTGAACCTTTTCTAATGCCAATATATCTTTTTTGAGGTGAGGAGACCACATCTGCACACAGTACTCAAGATGTGGGCGTACCGTAGTTTTATATAGGGGAAGTATGATATCTTTTGTCTTATTATCTATCCCTTTTTTAATAATTCCTAACATCCTATTTGCTTTACTAACTGCCGCTGCACACTGCGTGGATGTCTTCAGAGAACTATCCACTATAACTCCAAGATCCCTTTCCTGATCTGTCGTAGCTAAATTTGACCCCATCATGTTGTACGTGTAATTTGGCTTATTTTTTCCGATATGCATTACCTTACACTTACCCACATTAAATTTCATTTGCCATTTTGCTGCCCAGTCACTCAGTTTGCTGAGATCTTTTTGTAGTTCTTCACAATCCCTTTTGGTTTTGACTGTCCTGAACAACTTGGTGTCATCTGCAAACTTTGCCACCTCACTGCTTACCTCATTTTCTAGATCATTGATGAACAAGTTGAACAGGATCGGTCCCAGGACTGACCCCTGGGGAACACCACTAGTAACCCCCCTCCATTGTGAAAATTTACCATTTATTCCAACCCTTTGTTTTCCGTCTTTTAACCAATTCCCGATCCATGAAAGGATCTTTCCTTCTATCCCATGACCGCCTAATTTACATAAAAGCCTTTGGTGTGGGACCGTGTCAAAGGCTTTCTGGAAATCTAGGTATATTATGTCCACTGGGTGCCCCTTGTCCGCATGTTTATTAACCCCTTCAAAGAATTCTAATAGATTAGTTAGACACGACTTCCCTCTGCAGAAACCATGCTGACTTTTGCCCAACAATTCGTGCTGGTTTCTTCCTCCCCAGGAATGCGATTATATATTAGCAATTTACTGTGTGAAGTCTGCCTTTGTCCAGCAATTTGCATCAGAGTGGCTCTCTAAACACTTTATAAACCTTACTAATAGAGAACAAATATGATTGTAGACTATGTTGATATTTTCACATTCGTTATGCAATACATTTTCTAAATCAATGATTAGTTGTAATAATGACATGCAGTTTATTCTAGGGAGTGGATCTGTGAGGAAGTACTTGAGAGAGGGAGTAGCCTTCCAGACATATTTATGGAGGGCTTCTGACTCTTTTAGGAAGTAGCATGTAGAAACATTGTTTGTGGGAGACCTGGAACAATGGATGATGTCAAAGAAATTGTAAGGGTTTATAGGTTTCTTGGAAGAAGTCTCTTTTTGAAGAGATTTAGAAAAGAATTATTTCAACTACCACTGAAATGTAGTCCCCTCTGGTGAGATGGAGGTGGGATGACTAGACCAAGTGCTATCAACCTGGAACACAGTGCTGCTGTTTAGGACAGGAAGTAAAGAATAGTGTAGCTAAAAAAAACTTTAGGGGAAAATAAGGGAGCTGGAATATAACATACCAAATGGAAATATGGCTAGGATTCCCTCACCTCAGCACCAAACCAGAAAACCCACCCACTAGATGATACCCCCAAACTGTGACATCTCTAATGACCCTATCTTTTGGTTCTGCACTTTGTCCAAGACAGTGTCTCCAATTGCATGGTGCTTCTAGGACAATATGTTTTTATGGATGTGGATACAAATTTTTGTCAGATTTTGCATCTGACGAAGCAGGTCTTTGCCCATGAAAGCTTATGCTCCAAAATATATGTTAGTCTATAAGGTGCCACAGGACTTCTTGTTGTTTTTGAAGATACAGACTAACTTGGCTACCTCTCTGATACTCGATACAAATTTTGTATCCGCTCAGTGCTCTAAGTACTGGAGCACAGATTTAGTCTTGAGTTGGACCAAATAGTGCTGCCTATGGATTCCCTTTGCAAAATACTTGAAGCACCTAGGTTTTTCCTAAAGGTGTCTTATCCAAGTATTGATCTGGTTTATGACATACCTAGCTGTTTTAAAGTGCCCTTTTAATCTTTAAAGCATGGGTGCTGCAATTGTTCAAAATTCATTCCACTATTTGGCAGATGACTAAGATAGATCCATTAAAAATTGTTACTTACTGAAGGTCGTTTCAAGAGTTTGTGGAAAACCAAGAATCTTGGTTTCTGTTTCACTGTTCTAGACCATGCATCACTCTCTGTAGTGAAGGAGAAAATCATTGACTGTGTAGGTTTAGAAAATATAAGTTTAGGTGTGGATTTCTCATGGTTGTAAGTCCCCTTTCAAGTAAATCACTTCTGAACCGTCTCCTTTTTCCTTTTTAGAGCTGCTGTGGAAACTCTCTCCAGTTAGAGCTTGGTGGAGGACCTGCTCTTCTTTAATGGCTGCCTCTGCTGCCGCTGGCTAATTGTCCAGATACTTCAGGGCTGCTTATTTTGTGGGAGAAGACTGCTACTTCCCTTCATTTTCAAGTGTGGTGATAGCTTTTCATCACTGTGTGTGGGGGAAAATGCCGTTACCTTTTGGGCTCAAATTAAAACGAACTCGACGTTACACAGTGTCCAGCAAGAGTTGCTTGGTGGCCCGCATCCAGCTACTCAACAATGAATTTGTGGAGTTTACTCTCTCTGTGGAGAGCACTGGGCAGGAAAGTCTGGAGGCTGTGGCTCAGAGACTCGAACTGCGGGAGGTAAGCAAATTGAGCACTGCAAGCATGACTTCTCTATCTATCCCTTGAAAAGGGTTACTTGCTTCAGTGATTCCCTGCCATTTTAGATCAGTGGTCTTCACCATACTTTCACATGTGGACCCCTAAAATTTTTCAAATGGAGGCGTGGACCCCTGTGGAAATCTTAGATATAGTCTGCAAACCCTTGGTGAGAATCGTTTGTTCTGTGGTAAGGACAACCTTCCACAGACATTTAGACATGGTCTACAGATTCCTCCCCACCTCTCCCAGGGCGGGAGTGATCCCTGGTTGAAACAGTTATTTTAGACGACTATATTACTTTATCAGATTCTCTCCTGTACCAGCCACCCAAGTGTATTTCTTCAACTGGGGTCCATGTTTTAGCCCATGAGTCGAGTGCCAGCTGAAAGGAAAATGTACAGTGCTGAGAATATTGTTTAACACAAGTAATGACCATTCCTGCCTCAATAGATCATAACAGAGGGATACAAGAAGTAGTGGGTGATTCAGAGGCAGGTGTTAATTTAGAATCTTTCTTTTAATCAGTTGAGTGTTTATAGATCTTAAATGAAAGAAGTGGTTCTTTTAGGAAAAAGATATTTGAATGAGTAGGATCTCGGCACAGGTGCTGGGCAAGAAACACCAAATTACTATGGATTGGGTATGTGCAAATATACTCATGGTATATATTGTTCAAATCAGACAGATGAATTAGGTGATGGCCTATTAAGGGCATATCTGGCCAGGTGTAGATGCTTGACCAACAATTGGCATATTTGCTTATGCAAATTAGTTTTGAAAATAATTTTGGGGAACACTCCAGTAGCTCAGATTTACCTCAGTCCCACGCAGATCTGCTGATGTCCCTCTTTTGTATGTAGATTTATTTACACCTTAGATGCTGAATTGTGAAACTGAGTTTATAGACTCCTTACGGATGTAGAACCTTTGATCTGTTTTTAAAGGGACACATTTTTATTGTTGTAACTCCATTAGCTTCAGTCTGCTGGTACAAGACATGAATTTGACCCCGAGAGCTGGATGCTGTTGACACAGCTTGAAAATTGGCAATTTCCCAGTCCAACTTCTTGCATTAAGCACTGAATTGTGTATTTTGTTTAACATTAACCTGACTTTGTTGGGAAGCAAAATACCAACTGGAAAATGTACAAGACAGAATTATGCATATGTTGCCTTGTAAAACTAGAAAAGGGATGCTTCTGAGTGTTGCTTTCTGTAAGAGATAAAACCCCAGACTGCAGTAATGGAAGATAAAAATGGAAGAACAAGCTGAAATAGGTATCGGATTAATCTCTTTAGTTAATTAATAACTTGCTGATTTCTTCAAATACTGTATTTCCAATTTCAAGAAGCTGCCATCATCACTGAGCAAACAAATATTAGGGCTCAGTCCTTCAGACAGTTGAAGTTGTGACTTACCAACACTTGCTTATTTACAGTACTGTGAAATCCGTCAACTTCCATCTGCCTTCTTGTAGTTTGTCCATCAGTTATCTTTTTAAATATTATACTTCAAAATGTAATATATATACTTTTCTGCAGCACTTACTAATTTGTTGTCTTATGTTCTCACCAAATGCTGTTGTGCCTTAGGGGAAAAATATGAGAAAAGCAGTTATCTTGGGCTAGTGCCAGCCTATACTGTAGTTAGTGCTGATGGCTGATGTGTGAGTTGGTGAAGTTTAGCGATATCTGAAAACAGATGGGCTCTGATTGTCAATTGAGTCTATTTACAATAGCAGGTGGAAATTGTAATATATCTAGTTGCAAAATAGTAGAGTCCTGGGCTTGCTCTTGCACAGCACACATTTGGAGGGGGGCAGAGTCCTGTGTGTCAATCCTCAATCCTCAACACTCAAGCAGTCAGCAGCACAAGTGTAGATGTGGGAACCTCCATCTTCTGGCTGAACCCCTATTCCTTCTGGGTCTCTCAGAGGTCCCTGAAGTGATAAAGAAAATTAAAGAAACTACTGGAAGTTGACAGTATGCCACCTTCCTGCAAGGGGCTTCCAGCAGTCTAACACAGTTCTGTACCCTGAGATAAGTCCTTCACAGGAGCTTTAAACCAGCCGTTCAGGATCTGTCTCACCTTCCGCTCAGGAAGCTCAGACTGACCACCATGGCCATGCAAGTAGCCTTTGCCTTTAGCTGTTGCACTACACTTGCCAAAAGCTGAGGATAACAGTCTGTTCTCTTAACACAGCACCCAACTAAGATGGGCTTCCCTTTTAATTAAAGGCCATTGCTCCAGGCCTGAAGTATTATGCAGATGGAGTGTGTCAGGGCTGCTCAAGTATATAAATGCTCTTGAACATGATCTTGCTTGGTGCAGGGGTTATGTACCATTGTGTACATGTAAGTACCGTTGTGTACATGTAGGTACTGCCTATCCTGCCTGAACTATTCTCATTAATCAAACCACATGCCTGGTGCTGAAGTGTCAGGGATTGGCATGCTGCATGGAAGGCTGGCATTTCTGCCTAGTGGTGATACCCTTGACTGTGTAGTCCAACAATGAGAGTCTGTAGTTGCATTGCCTAACACCTAGAGTCATTGGCTGAGGGTAGCAGAACCTTGGCTCACTCTACTCCACCAGGATCTAACCCAAATCCCTAGTGGTTCCTATGCATAAGGGTGCCTGCCTCCTCCTCCATCTGTTCCATGAGTTACTTCCTAATCCATCTTCTATTCCTCTCTCTGTACCATGGGTCTGTGTTTGAGATGCCCTTGGCTTTCCATCAGGCCACATTCCACCAGACCTTCCCTTATCTGCAGTGACTCATCATTCTTGGCTCCCACACTGAGAGTTCTGCAAAAGCTCCTTTGCAAAGCCCAGTCCTGGCCACTTGGGCTGTGTCTACATGTGCCCCAAACTTCGAAATGGCCATGCAAATGGCCATTTCGAAGTTTACTAATGAAGCACGGAAATGCATATTCAGCGCTTCATTAGCATGCGGGCGGCAGCCGCGCTTCGAAATTGACGCTCCTTGCCGCCGCGCGGCGCGTCCAGACGGGACTCCTTTTCGAAAGGATGCTGCCTACTTCAAAGTCCATAAGGGGACTTCGAAGTAGGCGGCGTCCTTTCGAAAAGGAGCCCCGTCTGGACGCACCGCGCGGCGGCAAGGAGCGTCAATTTCGAAGCGCGGCTGCCGCCCGCATGCTAATGAAGCGCTGAATATGCATTTCAGCGCTTCATTAGTAAACTTCGAAATGGCCATTTGCATGGCCATTTCGAAGTTTGGGGCACGTGTAGACACAGCCTTGGAGTTCCAGCACCTACTTTGTAGGAGGCTGCAGCACCCAGCTGAGCTGAGCCTCACTTTTGAACTTTTCCCTCAACTCAGAGCATAGCCAGCAGAGGGGAGGGGGCATGGCTTCCCATGATCAGTGCAACTACCTTCTCCCAGATAGCACTTCCGTCCTGGCAACACCATTATTTTTGAGCCTTTGGTTTTGCTCATGAAACATCCAGAAAATAATGGCCATTTTAGAAAATGAGATCAGTATACAGTTGAGCCTCAGAATGGGAATACCTCCAGAACGGAAGTTATTCCTAAATCTGAAATGTTTGTAATGGAACAAAATGCCATTGTTCTTTCAAAAGTTCACAACTGAGCATTTACTAATACAGCTTTGAAACTTTATTATGCAGAAGAAAAATGCTGGTTTTATTCATCTTAATCAAAGTGAAACAAGCACAGAAAGTTTCTTTACCTTATCATTTTTTTTAAAAAAAGCCTTCCGTTTAATTTTTAAGTTTAACACACTACTGTACTGTATTTGGTTCTTGAGTTGGTGGCGGGAGGGTTGTTCGTTTTTTGGTTTTTATTTTTTGTTTACGCTGTTGCCTGTTTGCATACACTCAATTCCAAATGAGATGGCCGATCAGTTTGTAACTCTGGTGTCCATAAGTCTAAAGTTCTACTGTATCTCATCTAGGGATTGCAAACAAGACTGCTGAACTTTGAAATTCTTCTGGTAATGCATTCTTCATTGGATTATTTTGGCAGAAAAATATGTTTGTAGCAAAAGGAAGTTGAAGAGTGGTGATTTATATCCCTTCTCCAGCATACCCTCAAAGAGTTCTATTTGCCTTTTAAATGCTTGTAAATTCATGTTTTGTCAGATTTTCCAAGCAGCCATGGAATAATCCCTGAATGCTTCTTAAGTGTGAGGCCTACACACAGAAAATTTTATGTCATTCAGGGTCTTGTTTAGTTCTACAACAACAGCCTTTATACTTTGAGTATGTGAAATGCTGAGTGCATCTTGCAAGAAGCTGATGATGATAAGCACCCTATAGTCCATAACTGTTAATGGGAATTGAGGGTGTTAAGTTTCTTGTAAGATCATGCTTGTTGTTTGGGGTGTTGGCTGAGTTTTAGCCCAACTATCATGAAAAGTAGCAACATCAGAAAGTGGTTCAACTATTCTGTATGTGATATTCCTATATGATGACTGAATTATGTATTCAACCTTAACAAGTAGTCTTTCACAACAAGATGGTTTTTTAATTTATGTATTACAAAGAATCGAATAGTAAGGTTCCTAAAATGTTATTCCATTTGTGTTTACTTCATTGCAGAATTTAGTTACTGTGTACAGGATTTCAAGAAACATCTTAAGGGTTTTATGTTAATGAAGTATTTTTTTAACTGTAACAGAGGTAATGTCATTAAAAAAGTATCAATGTTTAAGTCAGGGGTTCTCTTTTTGCAATCCACTCTGGGGTCCCAGCTACAGTCTATGTTCCCTCTAATTTTTTCTGTCCATGGGTGCAATTAATTTTATGTGCACTGAGGCATGTGCAGATGTGTACCACCAGTAGAAACACTTGCTTCCAGCTACGGGTGCTCTGTTAATTAGCTGGGTGGCATTTGAATCTCTCTGGATGGCTGCCCAAGCACATAGCTTACAGGGAACAGTGGTCATGACTCCATTTTAATGAGGTTGCCAGATTTGCTGGGCCCCACGGAGGAAGACTGAGCTGCATCCCCCAGAGCAAAATGAAGCCAGAGAACTTGTGTCCTGGGCAATGGGGCTCAGGTTACATGTCCCCTGTCTGGGGCTGAAGTTTTTAGGCTTCACCGTTGTGTCGTTCCTCCTCCCCAACCTCCCCCATTGGGTTGGTGGTGCTCCAGGGAGTGGGATTCAGGGAGGCTCAAGCTTCAGTTCTCTCTCCTGGGGTTGTGTAGTTATTTTTGTTGTCAGAAGGGGGTCATGGTGTAATGAAGTTTGAGAACCCCTGGTTTAAATCATAATGTACATTGCAAAACACTGCATTTTATCAATTCCAACCTGCATATTAGCAAAGGTGTGTAGAGAATGGCTGGAGCACAGAACTAGGAGTCTGGAACCTTTACTCTGTTGTTGACTTCATCTTTTGACCTATGTGTTTAAAAAAAACTGAAACTCTCTTGAGGAGACTATCTCATGGTACTTCCAGAATGTGAATCAGAGGGGCAATAATTTTAATCCCCATTATTTTAAATCATAAACCCGAGGAAAGAAGCAAAGCAAAAATATGCCTTCATGAAATTCACCCTTTTATAGTGCTTCACTGCAACTATTCTGAATATAATGAAAACCTAGGACCACTGCTTGTCACAAGAGACAGCTGCAATCTTGCAGATATGAAAAAGGATCAAACACTGATTTTGAAGCTGTTGACGGCAAATGGAATTAAAGCTGTGTGTGTGTGCACAAGTATTTGCATATACATTTTCACATGGGATACATGTAGGGTAGCGTTTCCCAAACTTAAAACATTCGTATGCCACTTTTGGGGCTTCGGCCTTATTGGCATATCCCTCTCCCAGTGCCATCCCAGGGCTTATCTCCTGATTTTTAGTAATTTATTTTCTGCCAGATACCCTTTGAAATCCTTTTGCATACCACCTGTGGGTTGCATACCACACTTTGGGAAACTCTGATCTAGGGCATGAAAGTGAGAAAGAAACATTTTAAAACAGAAACGTTTTTTAAATGTTGATTATAATAGCCATCTTCAAGGACATTGAGGGAATTTTTAAGAATAAATTATTTCTTCTATCTTTTTCTTTATTTCTCTTTTCCTGTGATTATGACACTTCTCTATAAATATGAAGGGTCAAGTCCTGCTAGTTTCTCACAGTCTGACATTACTGGAGTGATTTGTGTGAGTGAGGTAAATATTTGGCTCCAGGTTCTGAAAATGTTATGACACAGGAATCTATCAATGATAAATTCCAGGAAAGGGCTGGAAGGTGGTGCATGCTGTTATTTATTGATGTATTTATCTTGGGGTTGGAAGGAAAGAGGAGGGATCAAGATACTGTGGAAGTCAGTTAGGCAGAATTCAGAGAGATTTGAACTGTGCACAATCAAATTTTGCTGCCTAATGTCTTTCAGGTCCCCTTCAGAGGAAACACATTTAAAATATTTCACATTCAGTGTAATGTTTTTTAAATTGTTCATTTATCAGTAAATGTCCAGGCAGAAGCTGGTTTAGTCTGTTAACACAAACACTCTCACTGTTTTTGTTACTGACCTAAACAAAAACACTCCTAAGAAACCATATCAGAAACTACAGTGACTGGTAGATTGAACCTTGTGGCAAGGCCATGAATGAGGTTTGGCTGACATAATCATAAGCATCAGAGGGATACCTATGTTAGTCTGTATCCACAAAAACAATGAGAAGTCCTGTGGCACCATAGACTAACAGATGCATTGGAGTATGAGCTTTCGTCAGATACATTTGCCTACGAAAGCTTATGCTCCAATATATCTCTTAGACTACAAGGTGCCACATGCTTCTCAGAATCATAAGTTTGACCAAAATTTGAACATCAGCAGTATTGAGTGGTGGGCTGGGATTGATGGAGAAGCATTAGAGCTCAGTCTTGCAGTCTACATGGCTGTAAGATCATGCTAGTTACTTCTCCTGATTGTTAATGGTTGGCATTTTGAACTTAAAACCAGTATGCATAACACAAAATCGCTCCAGAGTATACTCATTTGACATGTGACTCAAGAACTGTAACAATCTTTGAGTTCCCTATCTGCTATCAATCAGGATGAATTTGGGGGCAGAGCAAGAAAGGGGAAGTCCAATAGATCAGCAGTTCCCCTACATGCGGGCATTTTAGGGGGTGAGAGGCTTGCTCTAGTCAGTGCCTGTCTAAAAGAGTTTTTTCATAGGTGCAGAATTTGTCCCCATGGACTCATTTACTAAGCACAAAAAGGACAAGGTTGGACTTTCAGAAATGGATTGGTAGGCAGGCAATCTTAACCTGAAAAGAGCTAAGGAATTCAGAGTTAAGTCAGAGCCTGAAAATAACATGTTCTCTCTTTCAGGAGCTATGTATTGCAATAGAATTTTATAGTAACTTACACTACAACATGTTGCATCTGCTACATTCCTTTGTGTAATGGATGACAGCAGAACAGGATTTTCTGTACTTTTGAACTGCAGTAGTCTCTCTCTCTGTAAAGTTCTGGTCAGTTATTTGCTGCATGTGCCCATTGACTTCATGTTTGGTTGTCTGCCAGCTAATCATCTGCTTCTGGTACAGCAGCCAGTGACTCTATACCTGCCTTCCTTTTCAAAAGAAAACTGTGGCAGCCCTGTCAGTTCGAGGAAAGGCAACAAGAAGCTCAATTTGAGACCTTATATGACTCTTACTTGATTAGACCAGATTGTGGGAGAACAAAAACCCTCAATATTTTGCTTTCATATGTTATTTGTTTTAAATAATAATTCTGAGAGGTATTTTGGAATAATTAAGGAAAATCATGCAGAAATTAAAAAATAATTACATTGTGAAAAGGACTGCTTCTTTCTCAGTCATTGAGTCAGGATCATGGTCTTGCTGTGGTCATTCTTGTCCACAGGCAGCTGGAAATGAAATTATTTCAACTCTCGTGAATTGGTAAATTTGTTATAAGGACAAATTGTTGGAGTTGCTTTTGATTTTATTGTGGTCTCGTACCACATTATTCTAGATAATTGTTAAGGAATAACATTGATTATGCTGTTTCCAGATTTGCATGTTACTTTGGGGTATGCACATTTACTACGGTTACTTTTCTTGGGGGAGGGCTGATAATTCTATCTATGTGCTGCTTGAGTTACTTGTTTTCTCATATGGAGCTCCATTCTGCACATGACTCTCTGACGGTTTTGGGTGCAAACAGAAACAGCTTAAGAATGAGGGTCCATATGGCTCGTAAGGTAACCAGATGTCTTTTTTTTTTTACCAAAATGCCTGGTCAAAAAGGGACCCTTACAGCTACGGTCAGCACTGCTGAGTGGGCCGTTATAGGTCTGGTTTGGTGGTGCTGCAGAGCTGGGACAGACTATTCACTACCTGCCCTGGGACACCATGCTGTATCCTGAAAGCAGCAGCAAATCTGGCTCCTAAGTGAGCAGGGTGGAGCACAGGGCTCCACCCACTTTCCTGAGCATCAGCTCTGCATTCTCATTGACCAGGAAGCTGTTCCAATGGGAGCTGTGGGGGCGGTGATTGTGGGAGAGAGCCTTTCGCAGCTCTTCCCCACCTCCCCCAATTCCCCATTGCCTAGGAGCCAGTCCTGCTAGCCACTCTTAGGACACAGCACAGTGTCCCAGGACAGGAAGACCTCAGGCAGCCTGCCACCGACCAGGAACTTCTCAGTAAGACCTAGCCCCAGCCCTGAGCCACACCTCAATGCAGAGTCACCTCCTGCACCCCAAACATCTCATCCCTGATCCCACCCCAAAGACCACAGCTCCAGAGCAGAGTCTGTATCCTGTACTGCATTCCAACTCTCAGGCCTGGGTCCCTCATCCCTGGCCTCACTTTAGAGCCCTGACCCCTCCTGCTCTCTAAGCCCCTCATCCCCAACTCTGTTCCAGAGCTCTCACCACCTCCCATGTTGCAGCTACCTGCTCCAGCCCAGAGCCGCCCTCCTGCACCTGCAGTCTCCATTTACAGCCAATACCCCATTTAGAGCTCTCATGCCAACCCCTTGCCTCAGGCTACAGAATGTGTGGGTGGGAGGGAGCAAGCTACTGAAGGAGAAGGAATGTAGTGAGTCAGGGCACAACCTCGGGGAAGAGACAAGGCTAGGGTATTTTGGTTTGTGGCACTAGAAGGTTGTCAACCCTAGTGGCCAGTAATGTTAACATCCTCTTATTATTTGTAACTCCCTTGAAATGTACTGGAGCAGCAGATATAAGTGAGGCACCACTCAAGCACTGGCACACTGCAAGATTGGAGCTTCATCTCCCTACAGATTCCTGGGATGCATGAGCTTTACAGGCTGCGTGCCCTGTCTAGTGCGTGGTTCTCTAAATCAAGGGTGGGGAACCTCTGGCCTTTGGGCTAGACACAGTTTGCCAGAGTTAGCTCCTGGAAGGCTGCCAGATGCTTTGTTTACCCAGGCTTCCAGGCACAGCTTTTTGTGATTCCTGTCTGGCTGCAGTTCACCATTCCTAGCCAATGAGAGCTACAGGAAGCAGTGGCTAATCCTGACAAACTGCATCTGGACGATTTGCTAAAGCAGTGGTGCCCAAACTTTTCAGCATCTTGGCCCCATTTAGATTTTTGAGGAAACCCTCCCACCTCTTCTTTACCCCCCCTTTGCTAAAAATTAAATTAATAATTTAAAATAAACACACAAACTTGATATAAAATGTTATTTAAAATGAAAAAAAGTACAAATAGTTTTTCTTGGCCCCTTGTGGGTGCCTAGAGCAGCCCCAGCTGGCCAGCTGCCTGAGCCCTGTGCCAGCTGCCAGAGCTGTCTGCGCTGGCTGCCTGCCTGCCTGAGCACTGTGCTGCCAGAGCCACCTGACCGAGTCCTACACTGCTGGGGCCCTGCACTGCCGGGGCTAGCCTCCCACTTGAGCCCCACGATGCCAGGGCCAACTGCCCACCTCCTAGACCGAGCCAGCCAAGCTACGTGCAGCTGAGGCTGGCCAGCCAGCCACCCACCAGTCTAAGCCTCCCAAGCCCCACAATGCCAGGGCCAGCCATTCAAGCCCCCAGAGCCTTGCAAGCCAGCTGCCCAAGCCCCATAAGCCCCCCACCCTTGCCCCTCCCCTCTCCCAAAGCCAGGCACCACAAGCCCCCCACTCTCACCCCATCCCCCAACCCCAAGCCAGGCACCCCTAGTCCTCCATCTAACCCCATCCTGCTTCCCCACACCTCCCCAACCCACACTCACTCCACTTTGCAGGAGGCAGCTAGCTCCATGTGGGTCTTTAGCAGCTGCCTGCTTTTTATAGAGGCTGCGCTGGGTCACCCACGTAAAATGGCAGGGCTGAGAGCTGGAAGCAAAGGCCGGCTTTTTCTTCGGGTGGAGGGAATGATGGGGGCTGTGTTGCCTCGTGCTGCCCTGGAATTTCTTCACGCCCTCTTAGGGGGGCATGCCCCCCAGTTTGGGAAACCATGTGCTAAAGGTTCCCCACCCCTGCTCTAAATCCTCCCTTCCCCTGTGGTAGGATTTGTTTGGTTTTGGTAAAGTGTAAGTGGAATTTTCTGGGTTCTTTTGTCATCTTTTTCATTTTTTAATTGCAGGAGAGCACAATGTGGTTCTTAAACTTTATGTGCTGCCTGGTAATTCAGTGGTGCAAAGCATGAGGAAGACACCACAAATATCTTTAATGGGAGGTATATGATGTGTTTTCTCGTGTTTCCATGTTTCATTTGTGCTCTTAGACTGTAAGCTCGTTGACGACAAGGACTCTCTCTTATTATATGGTTGTACATGGAGGGGCCTCAGCCCTGATTAGGGCCTCTTGGTGATACAGCAGTGCAAATGTTTAATCATAAAAATAATAATGGACAGTAATGACAAGGACTTGATCTTCAAGGCTGACATTTTCTAGAAAAATATCACCTACCCATTTTGATTTTTCACTATATATCTGTGACAAAGTTCAAATGGTAAAACTGTAAAAATCCCCTGTTTGCAGCCACTTGTATATCTTGGTTAGATTATAAAATTAATCTGGTATGGTGTTTCATCTATTTATAGTATCTCTGAAGCAGGCACATTCTAGTTAATGTAATTTTGCTGTTGCTTAGTTGCCTAGGCTAGGACAACTAGTGGTGCGCAAATGGCGTAAGTTATTTCAAGCTCCCTTATTTCAAACCCAGTGCAGGCTACACTGCACCGGGGTTCAAAATAAGGGGATATTTCAAGCTTCCCAGTAACCCTCATGTGATGAGGGTTACCAGGAACAAAGCATGGTGTTTGAAATAGTCCTGCTATTTTGAGCATGGTATTTGATGGTGCGGTTTCTATTTTGGGATACAAATGTATCTATTTCTATCCCAAAATAGAAACTATAGTGTAGCCTTATCCCCAGAGAATAAGATTCTCCTTTTCTTTTCCAGTCCATAAGGTGTTAGATACTAAGTGTTCCTTTTTCAGGCTTTCATCATTCATGCCCTTAATATTGTATCTGATCATTTTGTATGTCACAAAATACACAGTAGGTTGTTGATGTTGCTTATGCAATAGCTAATTAGCTATCACCATCAAAGCTCAAAGGAACATGCTAGAGTCTGTAGTCCGAGTTGTGTGACTTCTGACTGACAATTTTTGATACTACTCAGTTTGTTTGTAGCAGTGTAATAACTTCTATCTCTTAAAAAAAAAAACCTTCAGAGGCAACAGCAAAGCTGGCCTGAAAAGTCTTGGAGACACAAAGCTTTTCTTGATACATACATCACAGGAGAATCTAAAGACAATATCAGTTCCAGGGATCATGGCAAGATCAAATGCTGGGGTCACAGGAAGAGCTGCAAAGTTTGTGACATAAGCTTACATTTCTTACTACTGATACATTATCTTTCCAGGTTCCCTTGCAGACAGCACAAATGCAGACTAGAACTATCCTCCCATGAATTAAATATGAATTATCTTTATAAAGCATACTTCAGCTTGATTGGAATCAAAATGCTTTACAAACAGAAGATGATGTTCTAACAGAGTCTTTCACAGAATCAGAGGGCTGGAAGGGACCGCAGGAGGTCATCTAGTCCAGCCCTCTGCTTCAAGCAGGATCAGCCCCCCCAAGTCATCCCAGCCAGGAGCTCGTCAAACTGGGGCTTAAAAACCTCAAGGGATGGAGAATCCACTACCTCTTTAGGCAACGTCTTCCAATGCTTCACCACCCTCCTGGTGAAAAAGTTTTTCATAATATCTAACCTACACCTCTCCCTCTTCAACTTCAGACCATTACTCTTTGTTCTGCCATCTGACACCACTGAGAACAGTTTCTCACCCTCCTCTTTGGAGCTCCCCTTCAGGAAGTTGAAAGCTGCTATTAAATCACCACTAAGTCTTCTCTTCTGTAAAGTAAACAAGCCCAAATCCCTCAGCCTATCCTCATAGGTCTTGTGCTCCAGACCCTTAATCATTTTTGTTGCCCTCCGCTGAACCTGCTCCAGCACATTCACATCCTTTTTATACTGGGGGGCCCAAAACTGGACACAATATTCCAGATGTGGAATACTTTGGTTTCTCTAGATTTGCTCGAAATGCTCCTCCTAATGCACCCTAGTATGCCATTAGCCTTCTTGGCTACAAGGGCACACTGTTTACTCATATCTAACCTTTCATCCACCATAACCCCTAGGTCCCTTTCCATCATACTGCTGCTGAGCCAGTTGGCCCCCAGCCTATAACAATGCTTGGGATTCTTCTGCCCCAGGTGCAGGACTCTACACTTCTCCTTGCTGAACTGCATCAAATTTCTTTTCGCCCAGTCCTCCAATTTATCCAGGTCACTCTGGATTCTCTCTCTTCCCTCCAACATATCTACCTCTCCCCACAGTTTTGTGTCATCTGCAAACTTGCTGAGGGTGCAATCCAGTCCCTCATCCAGGTCATTAATAAAGATGTTGAATAACACCGGCCCCAGAACTGAGCCTTGCGGCACTCTGCTTGAAACCGACCTCCATGCAGATATTGAGCCATTGACCACTACCCGTTGGGCCCGACCATCAAGCCAGCTTTCCAGCCATCTTATAGTCCAGGGATCCAATTCATATTTCCTTAACTTATGGACAAGAATGTTGTGGGAGACCGTATCAAAAGCTTTGCTGCAGCCAAGGTATATCACATCCACTGACTTCCCCATATCCACAGAGCTTGCTACCTGGTTATAGAAGCTAATCAGATTGGTCAGGCAGGACTTGCCCCTGGTGAATGCATGTTGGCTACTTTTGATCACTTTCCCCTCTTCCAAGTGTTCCAAAACGGATTCCTTGAGGATTCCCTCCATTATTTTCCCAGGGACTGAGGTAAGGCTGGCCAGTCTATAGTTCCCTGGATTGTCCTTTTTTCCTTCTTTAAAGATGGGCACTACGTTTGCCTTTTTGCAATTATCCGGTATCTCTCCCGATCTCCAAGAGTCTTCAAAAATAATGGCCAAAGGTTCAGCAATGACCTCTGCGAATTCCCTCAGTACCGTGGGGTGCATTAAATCCAGACCGATGGATTTGTGTACATCTAGTTTTTTTTTCACCCTGGTGTAACTCCGTTGAAGTCAATGGAGTTAAATTAGGGATGAGTTTGGCTCTTGGTGTATAAGGATTTCTTCACTAACTACTCAAATGAAAGGCAGCAGCTGATTAACAGCAACAATGCACAACAGTTTAGGACAGAAACGGAAGACTGTTTTCCAGTTGACCTTATAGGGGGAACTGAGGGAGGCAGAATGAAAGGACCAGCATTGGATTTTGGCTAGAGTGCTAGGACTTGTGCTCAGTATTATTTCTGGGCTCTTAAGAGATCATCAAGTGTTTTGAGATGTTGGGTTTATATTTCACGTACAACGAAGAAATACGAAGAAACCTCCAACAAGACCTTGCTCTTTAGCACTCGTAGTTCTCTACTGACAGGCAGGTACAGGAGATCACAACCTACTGTACCATCAAACTGTATCTCTTCATCTGTCTCCCATGCAGGTACTGACCAAACCCAGCTGCATAGCTTGTGAAGTCCAATTGCCTCAAAGCAAGGTGGCATGTGTATAGGTCAAAGATGGGCAAGATACAGCCCTTCTACATCCCTCCCCAGGCCAGAATCTTCTCCTACACCCAGCCCCCCTCCCAAATCCCACACTCCAATACCCTGCCCAAGGTCACAACCCCCTTCTTCACTCAAACTCCATCTCAGATCCCTCTTCTGCACCCCAGTCTCCTACCCTGAGCTCCCTTCTGCACCCAACCTCCATCCCAAACCTTGTACCCCTTCCATAGAAAAGTGTGGCCCTTGACTGCTTACCAAAATCTTCAAGTGCCCTCCTCCAAAAAAAAATTATCGCCCACCCCGATGTAAGTAATAGACAACTTTTCCCCCCTTAAATTCTGGTTTTCATGTTACTATTCACCTCTAGACCTATTTTATTCCTTTTATTTTACTGTGCCTTTTTTCAGGTGTTCCACAATTGTATAAGAACATGGCTATTTCCATAGTGCAGACAGTAAGTAGGTGGAAAGTAATTAATTAGAAATTGTACAGGTTTTTTTTTCTAGGTTTGATTTTTCTGTCCAGGAGTTGAATGGTGAATAAGTTGCTGTAATAAATAAACTTCACTGCAGTGTTAATATCAGACACTTAACATATTATAAGAATTATGTCATGCCATTTTTTTTAGGATTGTGTTATTAGTAGCACAAGACATTACAGACTTTCAGCAATGAGTAAAAAATGGTTCTATTTTAATCAGCAACAGTACTCCAGAGTGCAATACCCCCACTGAGAATTCATAGAGCTAAATGCTACCTCAGAAGCTAAAAGAGGGCTTGCCTGTGAATCAGAAGACAGTATTTGGCACATATTATTTTATTTGGCTTTAATGTGTTTATTGTGGGCATTCAAGTGTAAACAATTTGTGGGGGGAAGGTTGTTTAACTGCCCAAAACTATACTCAATCAAATTTAAGAATGGACACATTTCCTTATTTGTGGTCAAACTTAAGGCTGTTTTTATCCCACAGCATTAGTGACCTACTTTTTAAAGAAATGGAGTGGAAAATTTAGGCAGTCATCACCTCCCAGAAAGCAAAATACTCAATCAATCTAGTCTGCTAGTTTTAAAAATTGTGGCATATTTAGCCCAAATCTCACGGCTCTCTACCCTTTTACATTACAATCCATTTTTTTTTTCTTATGGTTTAGATTAAGACTACAGATCAAACCAAGTCAAATGATTTTTCTGGGCATTATCACAAATACCTATCGGGTCAATTTCCTTAAGTGTTCATAGGATTTTGGGACACTCAATCATTTTTGACAGTAGGTTATACTGGTTCAGTAACAGTGACCAAAATACTGTTAGAATTCAGTGCTCAGCTTTAAACATTGCACTGATCTCAAAGATTAGTAGTAGCCCCTAGCAGTTACTATAATTGCCAGGCCAGCTAAGTGCATTAGTATCTGGGCAGAAGGACTGGTCCAGTGGTAAGAAGAGGCTTATATACATGTGCTTATCACAACAGCGGGTGGGGGTGTGGCAGCTCTTGGCATATACTTCAACATCAATTGAAGTATGAATCTACATTATTGTAATTATGTTCCTGTAATTCATCTATCTTAGTTAGTTAGTTTTAATGTAATTGTACATAAAGGAATGGTAAAACGATGTTAAGGTAGCAAATCATAGCAGTCAGAAGTTAGGAAATGCCATTCAGCTCCTGGTGTATACACACATTCAGGATATAGTTGGAGGGCTTGTCTATACAAATAATTAAACCACGGCAAGCTGGGCTGTTGCTCTACCTCCCACTAGCCTGTAGCAGACCTCCTGTCTTTATGAACCCTGCTGATGTGAGTCTCAGCCAAAGCCTATGTGTATCGGGGGGAGGGAGGTGCACACAGATATTCTAGGCTAGTGCAGGGCACTATTATAGCCCAGCTTGTTACCATCCAGCTGTTGTGTAGCTAAGTCCTCTAATTACATCATTCAGTGAGTAGTTGTTCAGTACTTTTTATCCTCCTCATTCGTTGTGTGGCCCTGTCCCTGTGTGGTGTTTATTGCACACCATCCAAACACTAAACTGAACCAGAATTGTCATCTTCCTCAGGTTTTGTAGGGTGCTTTCATGACAGTATCTGAAGCCCAGCTCCTCAAAGGCAATATGAGCCTCAAAGGCATTTTGTTACGAAAGGCATTATGATTCTGAGCATCACAGCCTCTGACCTTCAGAGCCACAGAGAATCACAGACTGCCACTGCGATCTGCAAAGCCTGAATTACATGCTAAGGCACATTGTACAGTGAATGGCAAAAGATTGGCACTTTGTACTGTGGTCCATAAAGCCATCATACTATGCAAAGAAGTGAGTAAGTTAGCCATTGGGATGTGCTGGCCATAGGGATGTGTGCAAGCCCCAGTCCTCTCTCAAGAGAGGCTCTCAGCTTTAGGCTGCAGGGAGGCGTTTATCCTGTGTTGTGATCCAAGAAGGTAGGTGTTCAGCCTCTTAAATTGTATGAGGGGCCAGGACAAAATGGTAGGGTGAGGAGGACTTCCTTGGTAACCTTTAGTATAGTCAGTGGATAGTGTATTCACTCATGATTCAAGTCTCCCTCACTCTCCCTTCTGAGGTAGGAAAGGGATTTGAACAGGGATCAGCCACTTCTCAGGTGAGTGCCCAAACTCAGTGGTTCTCAACCCAGGGTACATCTGTCCCTGGGGCTACACAGAGGTTTTTCAGGCGTACATCAGTTCATCTAGATAGATACTTAGTTTTGCAGCAACTTCATAAAAAGCATGAATGAAGTTAATACAAACTAAAATTTTCATGATTTTTTTATATTGCTCTGTGTACTATTCACTGAAATATAAACACAATATTTATATTCCAGTTGATATATTTTACAATTATATAGTAAAAGTAAGAGAGAGAACCGTTTTTCAGTAATAGTGTTCTGTGACACTATCATATTTTTATGTCTGATTTTTTGTAAGGTTTTAAGTGAGGTAAAATTTAGGGGAACACAAGACAAATCAGATTTTTGTCAGTAGTCTGGAAAGGTTCAGAGCCACTATAGTTATTTCACTCTTTGTTTGCCCTATGTAATTATTCAGTTAGATAACTAACAATTTCAGTAAGCAATGAGGAGTCCTGTGGCACCTTAAAGACTAACAGATTTATTTGGGCATAAGCTTTCCTGGGCATAGAGTGGGAATTATGGAGGCAGCATAAATATACTACCATGTGAAAAGAAGTAAATGGATGCAAATCAGACCTCAAGAATGGTAACATACGAAAACCAGTAGGAGAACATTTCAGTCTCCCTACACACTCAGGAAGAGATTTAAAAGTGGACAGCCTTTAACAAAAGTCTTCCAAAACAGATTTCAAAGAGAAACTGTAGAGCTGCATTCATTTGCAAACTTGATACTATTAATGTGGATGTGATTAGGGGTTGGGAATAGCTGGTTGACTAGGAAAGCAATTTTCACTTTCGTTGTAGTCACACTTCATCAGCTGTTGGGAATGGGCCACATTCAGCCTAATTAGTACTGACTGGCCTAGTTAGTACTGGTCCTCCACTTGATAAGGTAACTGTCTTCTTTTCATATGCTAACACATTCATGACTGCCTCTATAATTTCCACTCCATGCATCTAAGTGCTTTTTGCTCAGAAAAGCTTATGCCCAAATACAGGCCTGATGGTTGGGGAGGGGGAGGAGCTGCAAAGAGAGCAGTTCCCCCCGGGCCCAGCATTTCAAAGGGGCTGCTCTGGCTGCTGCTGCTGCTGCTACTTTGGCTGTGTGCAGCTCTGGCTGTGTATGGCTGTGAGGTAATGGGGAGGCTCAGTGCTGTGGTCCAGGCAGCAATGAGGACTGGTTTTGGCCCCACCCCTTCTGCTCTTGGCCCCTCTCCTTCCCAAATATGTTGCCGGGCCTCCCCTGTTTCCTTGCCCTGAGACCCACAGGAGGTGTTTGTGCCACTGCCCAGATAAATCCTGTGGGTTTTTTTTTCTTCCCCTTAGAAAAAAAGGTGCTGGAACTCAAGCCTTGCCAGCAACCTCAGCTGTGGGATCCCTGGCCAGGGGAAGGGCATGCAGTGGACCCCACAGTCATGCGGCTGGGGCGCAGAGCCCTGCAGCAGCTTCAGCTGTGGGACCTCCGGAACACCTTTCCAGTGTGTTCTGACGGAAAAGAAGCCCTGAATAAATCTGCTAGTCTTTAAGTTGCCACAGGACTCATTGTTTTTACAGATACAGACTAATACATCTGTCCCCCAATACATGTCAGCTTCAATAAGTGAGACCAAGGGAGAGCCATATAAAGATATCCTGCAGTCCAGCAGCTAGAGGAATTGCCTGAGAGGTAACAGGGCCCTTTTCAAATCACTTCTCTCCCTCAAACAAAGTGGGACTTGAACTGGCGGTCTCCTACATCGCGCATGAGTCCCTCCTCCATTAGCACAACCACAAAAAGTAACAGAGAGGGAGCTGTGCTAGTCTATATACTGTCAAAACAAAAAGCAGTCAAGTAGCACTTTAAAGACTAAGAAAATAATTTATTAGGTGAGCTTTCGTGGGACAGACTCACTTCTTCAGATAATAGCCATACTAGAACAGACTCAATATTTAAGGCACAGAGAACCAAAAACAGTAATCAAGGAGGACAAATCAGAAAAAAATGATTGAAGTGAGCAAATCAGAGAGCGGAGGGGTGAGGGGGGGGAAGGTCAAGAATTAGATTAAGCCAAGCATGCAGACAAGCCCCTATAGTGATTCAGAAAGTTCCCATCCCGGTTCAAACCACGTGTTAAATTTGAATATAAAGCCAGCTTGGCTGTTTATCTTTGAATAGCAGTGCAAAAAATTTTTTTCAGTAACACACATACTCTTAAATCATTAATAGAATTCCCCACTCCATTAAAATATTGACTAACTGGTTTGTGGCTCTGGAGTGTTTTGATGTCTGTTTTGTGCCCATTAACCCTTTGTCTAAGGGAGTTAGAAGTCTTAAGAGTTTGCGTGTTACTGAAGAAAAATTTTCGTACCACTATTGAAAGGGAGGGAGCTGAGCTGTCTTTTATATTCAAATTCGACACATTAACACATGGTTTGAACTGGGATGGGAATTTTCTGAGTCACTATAGGGGCTTGTTTGCATATTTGACTTTATCTAATACTTGATCTTCCCCCCGCCTTCTATCCCACTACTCTCTGATTTGCTCACCTTGATCATTTTTTTTCTGATTTGTCCTCCTTGATTACTGTTTTTGGTTCTCTGTGCCTTAAATATCAAGTCTGTTCTGGTCTGGCTGTGGTCTGAAGAAGTGGGTCTGTTCAACAAAAGCTCACCTAATAAATGATTTTGTTTGTATTTAAAGTGCTACTTGACTGATTTTTTATTTTGACAACCACAAAAAGGTACATCTCTGACACCAAGTCAACCCCCTGGACAAATCTCAAGTCGCCACTTCAAAATATGGAGGCTCTAAAGCTTCCCAGTGAAAAGTGTTACAAATTCTTTGAATCTGGGCAAACACATTCTTTTTTTCTTATCTTATTTTCTGAAATGACTGACCCATTAGTATGGAGGAGGTGTGTCTGGAGGGCCAGGGGAGGAATCAACAGAGGGCAAACACCTGGCATAGGATGTTTCAGCCCAGTCAGCTAACATTGCAAAGTTGTAAGCAACTGAAAACATGGATTTTTAAAGGGAAATGTTAGTCTGTAGGGCTACATCTACACTGCAGAGATCCTTCGAAGAAAGTTGTTCCAGAAGATATCTTCTGAAAAAATTGCTTTTGAAAGAGTGCATCCACACCCAAAAAAGTGGATTGAAAGATCAATCTACTCTTTCGATAGAGTGTGTTCAGACTGCCCCTGCTCTTTCAAAAGAATGGACCAGGGGTCAAAAAATACAGCATCATGAGGACTCTTCTTTCAAAAGAAGGGCCCTGCAGAGCGTCATGCTTTCTTTTGAAGAACAGTTTTGAAAGAAGGCATTCTTCCTGAAACTGGAGTGGAAAAGCAGTTTCGAAAGGAGCGCCACATCTTTCAATTTACTTTAAAAAGAACACTTTTTGTGTGTAGATGCATGGCAGGATCTTTCGAAAGAACTTGCTAATGTGGATTTGGCTACCAGCACCACTTATAACAGTGCATGTGTAACCCATTCAGCCTTACTGCTACTGATACCAGTGCCACTGCCTTGATTTTTTTTTTGTTCACTATTTTTTTAAAATATACTGATGGCTTGTCAGATTTTGTTACAAAACTATGAGACAGATCTTTTATACCTGTGTCCATGCTCACTAAAGGCCCAATTCTGAAATTGTAACTCACAGGAATGAAAGCTGCCAGATAACATGTTATTGATTACTTGTTTTATGGTGTAAATTTCGATGTGAATGAGTTTGATTCTGCATCATGAATCACAGAATCATAGAACGATAGAGCTGGAAGAGACCTAAAAAAGCCATCAAGTCCAGCCCCCTGCCCTAGCATCAGATCAGCCCAGCCAGGGCTTTGTCAAGGTGAGACTTAAACACCTGCAGGGATGGAGACTCCACTACTTCCCTGAGTAGACCATTCCAACACTTCACCACCCTCCTAGTGAAAAAGTTTTTCCTAATGCTCAACCTGGACCTTCCCAACCGCAACTTGAGACCATTGTTCCGTGTTCTGCCATCCGTGACCACTGTGAATAGCCTCTCTCCAGCCTCTTTGCAACCTCCCTTCAGTAAATTGAAGGCTGTTATCAAGTCCCCCCTCAGTCTTCTCTTCTGCAGACTGAACAGTTAGTGCTGCATCTGGAAAAGTAAACTGTTGCAACCAAGAATATTGCTTACTTACATGAATAGTGTTATTAAAGTCAAATGAGATGCTCACAGTAATAAAAGCTGGTACAGGTTGAACCTCTCTTGTTCCACACGGTTGGCATCTGACTGGTGCTGAATGAGAGAATTTGCCAGAGCTGGGGAGGTCAGTATTTTCTAGCAGCATTACCAAGATTTCCTCTGCATACTGGGCTCTTAGGAGACATTTAGGGATAAATTACTTCTAAATAACAGCACAGAACACTGAGGTGGCTCTAAACAAACTTTATGAGATCACAGGAAACTTGGCCACGCCCATGATAAGTGGTTGTCCAGCTAACAAAAATCATGCCGGATTATGGATGTTGCCAGACAAGAGTTTGCCAGATTAGAGAGGTTCAACCTGTAGTGTTTCAGGAAGAGTGTGATTAATTTATATATTAGGCAATCAAAAGTGTATTCTTCAATTAGCTGGGTTTGCTTTGTTTTTTTCGTCAGATTTAATATGGCATAATATTACTGTTAAAGATACTTCAGTGCTTCTGGCAGTTTGAATCATAAAGATCATAAAGCATCCCTGGTAAATCGTTTCTGTCCTCTAGCCCTAGCCTTTTTGAAGCAGGATACAGTGCTAGGGTCATGCAATATGTACTCTATCTGGCATTGCGATGGTGACATGATTTGATCACTGAATTGTTTCAATCTTTTTCAGATTACTTACTTCAGTCTGTGGTATTACAATAAGCAGAACCAGCGCCGGTGGGTGGATTTGGACAAACCTCTGAAAAAGCAACTGGACAAATATGCTTTGGAGCCCACTGTATATTTTGGAGTGGTGTTTTATGTGCCTACTGTTTCTCAGCTTCAACAAGAGATTACCAGGTGAAATGCATGTGGTTTTAATTTCAGCTTTTAATATTCTTACATGTTTGGCTCATCTTAAGGGAGACTGGCTGATTTCCAAGCTTTGTAAAAATAGAAATGCAGACTTAAGGCAGAAATTGTGTCCAAACTGTGGTGTTTATTATCCTTTTAATATATTTAAATTATATAATAGTTGAGTTATTCTTGTGGTAAATTTTCCCAGTGATCTGTTGAAACCATTGGAACCTAGTAAAGCTATTCAGACATGCTTGCATGATCAGCCTATCTAATTATTATAGGGTTTTTCTTTCAGAGTAATACCTTGCTTCAGGAAACCAATCCATCCCTTAACACTGGAAGGCTTGATAGAGACAGGTTATCCTGTTCTCAGTACACTCTGGCATTTATAAACCATATTTGTAAAGTCCCAGCTAGGGCTATGTGTTTGATTGTAGAAAATAAAGATGGATATGAGGAAATTGTGCATTAGCTTCCACTGTTGCTTTGTGAATCCATTGATGCCAGGCATAAGTGCCAGGAAGTGATGTTGAAATGTGCAGGAGAATCCAATTCAGAATGTTCACTGATCAGCTCTTCAAGTGGTGAACATCAGTCTGGCTTCCTGATGTACCTTCACTATTATAATTTTATTGATTTTTTTTATTTTATATAGTCAAAAGAAACACATAAATGGGAATGAATTAATATAGGCTCTGTACAGAGAGAAATAAAGAAAAATTCTCTTTTCATAAAGCCAGATTCTAAATATCCAAACAATAGACTGTATGTATATACCCAATAGGGAGGTAAGGATTAACACATTTCTGATTTCTTGTCCCAGCTGCTCATGCACTTTTTTATGTTCTTCTAATTAGGTCTGATTGTGATTAATCATGCTGTAAAACAATTAACAGAATACCATTTATTTAAATATTTTGGATGTTTGCTACATTTTCAAATACATTGATTTTGTATTACAACACAATGGAAAGTGTACAGGGCTAACTTTATATTTTTATTACAATTCTTTGCATGGTAAAAACAAAATATAGTATTTTTCATTTAACCTACTACAAGTACTGTAATACAGTCTCTGTCACGAAAGCAAAACTTGCAAATGTACAATTATATACAAACAATAACTGCTCTCCAAATCAAAACAATGTAATATTTTAAAGCCAAGAAGTCTACTCAGTCCTTCTTGGGGAGCCAATCACTAAGACAAACTTGTTTACATTTGGAGATAATGTTGCCTGCTTCTGTTTACGATGTCATCTGAAAGTGAGAACAGCCATTCACAAGACACATTTGTAGTTGTCATTTCAATGTATTTATGTGTCTGATGCAAATGTTTAGTACGTGTCCTTTCTTGTTTCTGCCATCAATCCACAGAATATGCTTCCATGCGGATGACATGCATTTAAAAAAATATGTTAATTAAATTTGTAACTGAACTTCTTGGGAGAGAATTTTATGCCTCCTACTCTGTTTTGCCCGCTTTCTGCTGTATATTGTATGTTATAGCAGTCTATGATGACCAGCATATGTTGTTCCTTTTAAGAACACTTTCACTGCACAAAGAGGATCAGAATTGTAGAAATCTCACAGAAAGGCTTACAGCACTGGACCCAAGTTTTAAGACTCTGAAGTGCTTTCCAAAATCTGAAAGTGACAAACGAGGGTGGTGCCTGCATTCAAAGATCTTAGAAGAGCAACTGTCTAGTAGGGTAGGGTCTCAACATCCACAAGGGTTCCATGTTCAGAAACCTCGTGAATGTTGATTTTCATGAATACAGGGGAGAAATCCCAGGGATCCAGTGGCTGCTGGTGCTCCTGCCTGGGGCCCAAGGGGAAGTGGCCACTCGTGAGTAATGGAATTCGTGAACATTAAGTTTGTGAATCATGAGACCCTACTGTACTGTCCCTTTGGGAACAGCATACCACGTATTTTGATGTGTTCAGTGGATAAGGGAGTTGTAGGAGCAATGTCTCAGAGGAACTTAGGGGCTGCAGTATGCCTATTGTTAACTTGCAAGGTATAGTAAGGACTGGCATAGCCTTGAGCAGAGTGCTTGTTATGGTTAGAGACTTGTGTTTTCAGGTAGCTGACACCCAGTTATGTTAAGCAAAAATCCCTCATACTGAGGTGAGGGGTAACAAGATGGTTCTTGGTCCTGGTTACTGTGAGAACTGTAACAGTATTGACTTCAGTAGTAACAGAGAGAGAGATGTGCTAGTCTATATACTATCAAAACAAAAAAGCAGCCACGTAGTACTTTAAAGACTAACAAAATAATTTATTAGGTGAGCTTTCATGGGACAGACCCACTTCTTCAGACCGTAGCCATAACAGAAGTGGATCTGTCCCATGAAAGCTCACCTAATAAATTATTTTGTTAGTCTTTAAAGTGCTACTTGACTGCTTTTTTGTTTCGATAGTATTGACTTCAGGGTGCCATGCTTCAGTGCAGTGGGGTGTTTCATAATACAGTGCAGTTCAAATCCTGTTGACTTCTTTGGTTATTTTTTGTATGGAAAAAGTAGTAAGCTTGTTATTTTTCTTATATATACATTTTAAAATGTATGGTGGGCTGTTTTTCAGGGTTTTGTTTGTTTGTTTGTTTTTTAACTCCAAGAAAGGGACTATTTCCATTAACTTTAAGAGATAATGGGTTAGCTACTAAACATGGTACATCAACCTGTGGAATCCTGTATAGAGAATTGTTTCATCAAGATTAAAACATTAAAAGCTTTCATGTTGATTTCAGTTTTCCAGTTTAGTGGGATGAAATTGCCAGTATTTTTAATACAGACTTCCTCAGGAGACACAAAGAGTAGCTCAGCAATGTTGTAATACACTGCCATGCAGGAGACTAGAGTTCAAGTGCAAACTTTGTTTCTGTACCCTGAACAACCAGATCTGAAAAATCAGATTGTTATCTAATTCACATCAGTTAAGATCTGAATTCAAAGTCCAAGAAGTTCATGAAGTTACTCTTGCTCTACACCAGAATCTGATCCAGATAGTGTTAAACAAAGAGTAAAGAAACGGGCCCAAGGGACTGCAAGGCTCACACCTGAGGGAAGTTGTCTTAATGAAATGGGGTAGTTGTATGACCATCATATGTTCCTTTAGTAGGTGTCTTGCAGGAAGAACAAGAGATCCACTACCTGGCTAGGGTGATTTCCTTTTGCACAAAGGCCAGTGTGTCATCTGGTACAAAGGTGTTTAGTCCCAGCTCCGTTTGTGTATGATATGTGTAGAATTGGTATCTATTGTCATGCAGCACATGGCTCTGCTCTTATGGGAATATGTTAAAAGGTTTCTGTGTTTAACAGTCTTTGCTACAGGTGAAAAACATCTGTTCTCCTTTGTTTAGTCTGAATTTCACTTATTTGTTTTTAGTGGCATGATGTACCTCCTGAAATGTAAGAAGACAGAATCTCTGCCCCTAGGACCGCTCAAACAATTGTTCAATGTAATGTAATAAAACAGGATGACAGGGACAGTATCATTAAAATTATGCAGCTAGACCCTGATGCTGCAAACATTAATGTGTGCTTTAGTGCACGGCAGACAGGACTCCTTAAGAGAGTAAAATTGAGCTCCTCCTTAAGTGTTTGCAATATTGAGCAAGGGCTAATGTACGGCATGAAGAAGTTCAAAGGTGTTATTTATATATAATATTTAGATTAAATAAATGTTTTAGTTGGCTAAGTTTTATGTAGGCGTCACAGCAGTTGATTTTAAGGAAGTACTTTCAGGTGAGGCTGGTATTTTTTTTTTTTTTGGACTGCCTTAGAATGCGTGTTCCCTGTATAGGGAATGGCATGGGAGAATGCAAGAAGATGGTTGTGAGAAAGTGATATCATTGATGAATGGAGAAGACACAAATGGAGCTCATATTGGATAAACTGCATGAGAGATTATGGAAAGGATTATGAAGAGCCTTCAAACAGATGAAAAGTGGTCAGAAGAATTAAATAGGACATGAGAAGGTTTTGACGTCGGGGCAGACAGAAGAGATCAGATCTTGGAGATGTGTTGAAAGAAGTAGCAAGATAGTGACATGCTGTAGATGTGAATGGCAAGAGAGGTGTCAAACACTAAATTATGCGACTGAGTGACCAGAAGGCTGGTGGTGTCGTCAGCAGTGAGAGACTAAGGGGAAAGAAGTGGATTTGTGAGAAAAGATTGGCTATATTGGACTGGAACAAAATGAAAAAGTTGACGTAGTTTTTTTTTTTTGTAGGTACCAGTATTATTTGCAATTGAAGAAAGATATATTGGAAGGAAACATTCCTTGCACGTTAGAGCAAGCAGTTCATCTGGCTGGCTTAGCTGTTCAAGGTAAACAAAAGTAGTTCATGAAGTATATTTTAGGGATGGTGACATGAGTTATTTGGATGCATATTTTATGTGTTATATGAACATAGTAGATACTCTATATATATTTTAATTTTTATAAAATATATGATATTTTCTTTGAATTTATCATTTAATGCACCTAGATTATATTGCTGTAGTATTTAGCTGGTCATTAAGAGTCTGATTCTCAAAGGTGTATTAACTTCAGTGGGACTTACCTAAAGCCAGAGAGGGAATCTAAGACCGAAGAATTCCTGGCACTCAGTCATATGCTTGGACCACTAGACCTCATTACATCTCAGCTGCTGCAGTCTTCTCCTATGGGCTTCAGAGCAGGAGTGTGGGATTCATTTTAGTACATAAAAATATGTTTGTACATGCATTATTTTATTGGTCTCCCATACGCACTCGTTCTATACTTGGAACATGTTTGCAGAGTTAGTCTACGGAACCATTGCCTCACATTCAGATCTCTCCTGAAGACCCCTTTTTAAGTTGGCTTAGCAGAGCAGTTGTGTTGGCAGGAGTAGTTAAGTATATGTAAGATGCCTTGTATTGATCTACATCTGTGGTATGCACCAGGCCTCGATCTCTGTTTAGCCCCCTTCTCAGTCTGTGTGTTCTTTATACACTCGTCAAAACATTTGTTTAAAATTGCTGTACCTTGCAGAGTTCACCGAATACACTCCTTTCAAATGACAGAGTTCATTATTATGAATCTGTGCTATACAGCGAGCACATCCTTCACACTGTGCTATATCCTTTTATCATCACGAGTGCTTGAATCCTCCCTGTTCTTTCATTTTCTTAGCTGACTTCGGAGACTACGATCAGTATGAATCTCAGGAATTTTTACAAAGATTTGCCTTGTTTCCTGTGGTAAGTTCTTTGTTCAGCTGTTTTTCTGACATTATTGAAAGAAAACAAATGGTTTGGAAAACTCTTTTGTTATGCACAGAAGTGATCAAATACCATTTTGACAAGACTCTTGATGAGACAAAGATTTCAGCAAAGAGATACATGCTTATAATAAGGCTGAGAGCCACTATTACTTCTCGTTTACTGCTCCCAGATCAATCATAGCACAAATATAAAGTACAGATGTTCTGCAAGTACAAATCTTATTAAAGCTTTTATCAGGTAATTGTATTACATATAATGCTTTAAATTGCGCAGTAGGTTCTAGTTTTCCAGGGCATATCAAGGTTTACAGATGTTTGTATATTACAGTGAAGATAAAGGGTGGGGAAAAATCAAGAAGTGTGATGTTTTTAGGTTTTTGCAGTGATCTGTTCACAGCCTGCTGACCACAGGTTCAGCTGGAAGTCAGAATCCTACTGAGTGAAGGAACTATATATTTTATCATTTAAAATGCCTTCTACTAGCTCATTAACTAAATGCTCCTTTTGGTTAAGGGTTGGCTACAAGAAGAAAAAGTACTGGAGGAAGCAACACAGAAAGTGGCCTTGCTGCATCAAAAATACAGGTAAGATTTTATAAATGCTGAAATTGTGAAGCAAACATTTCAGATTGAAGGGCATGTCTAGACTACAAAATTAAGTCAATGTAAGTTGACCTACAGCCACTGCGTTTATTAAAATTGCCTCTATGTGTCCATACAGTCTGCTCCTTCATTGGGGGTGCTTGCACCAACTAAAGTGGGGCACTGACAGCTCAATCCTGGCAGCCCCAAGGCTAACAGCTGGAGCACTGATTAGGCATCAGATGGACTACTGTGACCAGTTCTGCACACCCCATTTCAGGAAGGATGTGGACAAACTTGAGAAAATCCAAAGGAGAGATGCAAAAAATTATTAAAGATTTAGAAAACATGATCTGTAAGAGAAGATTGAAAAAATTAGGTTTGTGTAGATGTAAAGTACATACAAGATAATTAAAAGGAGGAGAGAGAGAAATTGTTGTCATTAACCTCTGAGAATAGAAGACACAATGGCTTAAATTGCAAGAGCAGTTTAGGCTGGATATTAGGAAAAGCTTCCTAATTGTCAAGGTAGTTAAGCATTGGATTAAATTGCTTAGGGAGATTATAAAATTTCTGTCATTGGAGATTTTTAAGAGCAGGTTTGACAAATGCCTGTCAGGAATAGTTTAGACAATATTCAGTCCTGCCATGAGTGCAGGGAACTAGTCTAGACCTCTCAAGGTTCCTTCCAGTACTGTGGCAAGGGGGGTGATGGATACTGAGCTTGTCATCAATATCTCTCTGGTTCGAGTCCATCCTGGCTCAGTAGTGACTGAAAGTCATTATTGTATGATGTAGTCTTACTCCAGTTTCTAGAGTACAGGTCTCCAAATCACTAAAATGGTAGGTGCCACTAGCTGGGAAGAAGTAATCTGGAACAGCTTCTGCTCTCCTGCCAAAAGCGTTCCCTCCAGGTCAGAATTGAGACAGAGCTGGAGATGAGTAGTATGGGGGGAATTGCATTTCTCCTCCCTGCGCTGTGAATTTCAAGCTTTTGTGAATTGCGTGGATATTTAAATACAGAGTAAAGGCAAGACATTTTGAAGTAGCATGTGTACTTCGTAGTAATGTGCTTATCAGAGATGACAATAATCCCATAGCTTCATTGTTATAAAGTTTGTGAAGTCCTTTAACACAGTTTCTGGCTTTAGTGTAATGGAAATCATGACTACAATTACTGTTGTGTGTTAAGAGCTATCAGCCTGCTCAGACCTGTACCATTCTACAGGTAACCTCTGTTTCAAGGTGTTACAGTGTAAGTCACAGAGATAAGATACAGGGTGCTCAAAGACCGAAGATGGGTGTCAAATGAGAGATTCCTTGTTTGTTTGTCTGACCTCACTCTTTTTTCCCTCTAGTTAGTATCATGTTGGGATGGAGATAGTTCAATGTGGCTTAGTGTTGTGGGTTTGTTTTAAGTTACATGGAAGCAGTGAGTCGTTAGGAGGAATTTGAATGAGGAGGGGGCAAGGACTGAGTATTAGGAATGGGGGCTTGTTCTGTGCAGCATAGAAAGAAGAATGTCAGTGGAAGTGGGAGAAGTGCAGGAGCTGAGGTCAATGTGACTGTAGGAGAAAAGAGGAATGCGAAGGGGTATAATAAGAAATCTCCCTCGCTTTCTCCCCCTTTTCGGGAGAAAGGGTAGTACTATGTAGTGCTAAGCATACTAAGCAGCCTGAGATGCAGTCTGGAGTGGAATTATACAGGTCCCTGAATGGCAATATCAGACATTTGGTTTTGATGCAGTGTATGTTGGAGGACCAGGGGAGGAATTTGAAGAGGGATATGACATAGTCTCAATAGACATGGAAGATGAATTGGAGAGATGATATAGAAATCAGGGAAGTCAGAGAGGAAGAGGTTACAAGAATTAAAGTGGCAGGACCAGGGCAAGTGTTTGAGTCACTTAGACAGACAAGAAGCTGCAAGATTTTGCGACAGCCTAGGTATTTTACTAAGTGCTTTTTGAGCTTTGATGGCATACTTCAGTGTAAGACAAGTAGGAGCCCCCCACTGGTTCAAATTTAGAAATTGATCACTAGATTAAAAGTTCCTGTTGTGTTTATTTGTAGAGGCCTTACACCTCCTGATGCAGAAATGTTGTATATGCAAGAGGTAGAGAGAATGGAGGGCTATGGTGAGGAGAGTTACCCTGCAAAGGTAAGGATGGCTTTGATGGCTGCTACAACTTAAAAAGTACAACCATCCTTCATATCTTTCTGCCATTTCAAACACAAACAAGAACATCCAATGTATAATGAACCCCTAGGCCCAATATGCCATCCCTAGTCACCTGAATCATCTCATTGACTTCACTGGGAACACTCTGGTGCATAAGGGCTGCTATCTTGAGTCCAGTCTTCATGCTGTGCAACGAAGAGAGGTCATGATCTCAAATGAGTGATTAAGATTTGCACTGCCCATTTAAGAACCCTTCTGTGATATCACCACTGTAAATAGTTGCTGTTGCTATAACTTTGGCTCACAAAGTTTTTCTTGTGATTTCTGGTTACTACTTGCAGGACAGCCAGGGAAGTGATATATCCATTGGGGCATGTCTTGATGGTATCTTCGTAAAACACAGAAATGGCCGACCTGCTGTTATATTTCGGTGAGCATTATCCCCTGTTAGAACTTTTGCAAATGAATTTCTGTGTTGTCCCCAGTTGGAAGAGTACAGATTTTACTCATTAGCGCAGTTCCAGACGTGGATCCAGTCTTACAGCCCTTGTGCATATGTGCTGAAGTCAGCAGCAGTTTTACCTATATAAATGCCGTGGGATTAGTTCATTTACATCTACATCATATTTGTATGCCACCTACAGTTATCCTCTGTGCAAATGCATGTGAATCTAAAAGTAGCATCATTGTGCCAGGTACAGGCTCATCCAAAACGCAGCCATGCACATCTATTACTCAGGGATGTGCCATTGTAAAAGTAAGTAAGTGGGTAAGGTTACTCTGTATAGGGCAGTATGAAGAGGACAGTTGTGTTACTGTTCTGTAACTATTTTGGAGTGATCAATCAACTGCTGATTGCAATTGGGCTGTTACGGGTAGTGAAGTACGCAGTCTTTCTGGGCATTCTGATAAACATTTTAAAATATAAAATATCCTAAGCATGTTGTGGAGATGCATCTGTCTGAGGCCCAATTCCAGTAGCCTAGATTTCACATTTGGATGCAAACATGAGTCCCAGTGACTTCAAAAAGAGCTGCATGTGTGCATCCATAGCAAAACACATTACACATGGAAGGCTACTTTCAAGGACATGGTGGTTCTTAATTACCACTGAACCCAGGAACACATTGATCAGATTAGTCCACTGAGAACAAATTGAGTTGCTGACTTAATCGGGTGACAACTATTGGAGCCCTTCTGCAACCCCAGCGTAAGTGGACCATATACAATGAATCTCTGTGAGGTTCAAGTTCTGACCACCCTTACTTGTTATCTCATTCATTGTAAATAGGTCTGAGTATTCTTGGACATTATTGCAAGCTTTTCTTAGCTTTTCTTTTACTAATTTATTTTTGCTAATAGCTAGCTTCCTGTCTAAAGTTATGCAACATGTTCATACATTATGCATATTTATACATCCTCTAAAGAACTACAGTTACATCCCTATTTTCCTTTGAACAATAATTTAATAAGGATGAAGTTGTAGGCTGCTTCTTTAATCACTATTTCAGAGTTGGCTAAACTTGATTCAGATTGGAGAGGGGTGAGTTATTGCTCAGTTACTCCTCGCCCTCCAAGATAGTTTTGTTTTTCATTTATACTCTGAAAATCCAGCGCTTACTTGTCGTGTCTTCTCCGTTTATCCTTAGATGGCATGACATTGCCAACATGTCCCATAACAAGTCTTTTTTTGCATTAGAATTGGCAAATAAAGAAGAAACAATCCAGTTCCAAACGGTGAGTGAATTTTTATTTCTTGCTGTCTAAAGCTGTTTGAGTAAACACCCAAAAAAACTGCAATCCCCCAAACCATATTTTTGTCCAAAATATTCATTTTTTCAACTTGTGTTATGCTAGTTATGTGGAGGATTTTTAGTTACTGTTACTCTTTTTTAAAATATATTAATTACAATGGTGACGTTTGTGTCACTTTTTAAATTCTATGGCTGCTTCAGCAGGTTTTATACAAAAGTTAAAGGCATTTGAGAAATCTTGTCTTTTGTAAGTACACCAAAAGCGCTGAGCACTCTGATCTAAACCAGCAAAGCATTTAAGCATGTGTTTAACTAAGACTTTTGAAGTCGATGGAGCTATTCACATTCTTAACAATAAGTACACATTTAAGTGCTTTGCTGAGTGCTCATCACGTGGCAGAATTGAGGCTTGAAAACATGTTCATCTGTTTCCTTCCTTAAGGCTATACTTTTTGTAATAGACTTAAAGTGTGTGTGTCGGGGGGGAGGGCCCACGGGCCACATGAGGTTCATCATGGTAGGCTGCTGGCAGACTGCCAGATTTGTTTACCTGAGTATCTGCAGCCACAGCCACTTGCAGCCCCAGTGGCTGCAGTTCACCATTCCCAGCCAATCGGAGCTGCTAGAAGTGGTGACCCAGCTCCTATTGTCTGTGAACGGCGAATCACGGCCACTGGGAGCACCACGTGGCTGTGCTTGCAGACACTCAGGTAAACAAACTGTCTGGCAGCCTGCTAGCAGCTAACTCTGACTTGCTGCCAGCATGCTGGATGTTCCCAATCCCTATATTAGTTTGTGGTAGACACAGTATATATATATTTTTCTTGTTCTGAGTCATAACATTGCCTTCAACAGCAGGCTGCTATTTTCATCTTTATTTTAGTCTAGAGAAGTGTTAACATTTGAACAGCAGGATTAGTCCTGCAAACATATGGTTCTGAATTAGCTTTGGTATAGAAGCTGCTATATCAAAATGAAGTGAATCGGATCTTATTCTGATGTAAGTCAGTGGTAAAACTTTCACTGACTTCTATGGGACCAAGAGTTAGGCCTGTATATTTTAGCCTGTATATTCTGTCCTATAGCTGTATATTTTGTTTGACAGGAGGACATGGAAACAGCAAAATATGTGTGGAGGATGTGTGTGGCAAGACACAAATTTTACAGACTAAATAAAAGTAGCCTGTAAGTAGAATAGCTTTTCTGGTGGGGGAAGAGGTCTCTGTTCCCATAATGAACCTAAATGTTGTATAACATTTGCAATTTGTTACTTGTTTAGAATACACTAATTAATGACACTATTTACTCCTGATGTTTTCAACCACATATTTATCCCCAGTACTAAGTTTACATTATGGAAAAGATTTATCTAAGATGGGTGTAGCCTTGTAATAGAGAATACTATTTTTATAATCTGGAGTCACAGCTAAGAACATAGTCCTCTTCTTCTAACAACTGGATCTCAGTACTGTAAGTGCATCTACATGGTCCATTAATATGAAGGTGTTTGTGCAATACTGAAATCTGTGGGACTCTATGCTTTTGACTAAACTTTTATGTAATAGGACACTGAAGTTATTTTAACAGAGTGGGGCTACGTCTACACGTGCACGCTACATCGAAATAGCTTATTTCGATGTAGTGACATCGAAATAGGCTATTTCAATGAATAATATCTACACGTCCTCCAGGGCTGGCAACATCGACGTTCAACTTTGACGTTGGGCAGCACCACATCGAAATAGGCGCTGCGAGGGAATGTCTACACACCAAACTAGCACACATTGAAATAAGGGTGCCAGGAACAGCTGCAGACAGGGTCACAGGGCGGACTCAACAGCAAGCCACTCCCTTAAAGGGCCCCTCCCAGACACAGTTGCACTAAACAACACAAGAGCCACAGAGCTGACAACTGGTTGCAGACCCTGTGCATGCAGCATGGATCCCCAGCTGCCGAAGCAGCAGCCAGAAGCCCTGGGCTAAGGGCTGCTGCACACGGTGACCATAGAGCCCCGCAGGGGCTGGAGAGAGAGCATCTCTCAACCCCTCAGCTGATGGCCGCCATGGCGGACCCCGCTATTTCGATGTTGCGGGACGCGGATCGGCTACACGTGCCCTACTTCGACGTTCAACTTCGAAGTAGGGCGCTATTCCCATCCCCTCATGGAGTTAGCGACTTCGACGTCTCACCGCCTAACGTCGATTTCAACTTCGAAATAGCGCCCAATACGTGTAGCCGTGACGGGCGCTATTTCGAAGTTGGCGCCGCTATTTCAAAGTAGCGTGCACGTGTAGATGCAGCCTAGGTGGAGTCAATGTAGTGTTCTTGGAAGATGCTGGATTGGCAATCTTGCAGTATGAAGTCCTTCAGCTGTCCACAGAATCCTTATAGCTCAGTAAGCACCAGAGCAGAACAATATAAATACAAGTGAGAAGATTAAATTTAATATGCCAGTCTCCGCACTGCAAATCCATTTTTTTCACATTTTTTATTTCAGTCAAGTTCTTCTTGATTTATATTAGTGTGAGACAGGGAATTGGGCCAAGTGAGTCATAAGATACATGAGTTCCATTTAATTTCATTTCTCTTACATTGTCCACCAATAAATGACTTGTTGTAGGTCTGATTCAGAGCCAATTGATGCTGAAGGAAAGGTGGTGGGAAATAGCCATGTCACAAAAAACACTCCAACAGGCACTAATATTAATTGCACCTTTGTTATCATTCTCAAAATAGTTGAAGGATTGACTTGAAATAGAGACCAAACTGAAACCTTATCCCTTATAGTGGTTACCTTCTTGTTAGGGATGAAACATATTGGTGGAGTTGGTGTTTGTCAGACTCCTTAGACTAGTAGTGCATAATCTTCTCCTGGGATCCCCATGTCAACTCACTGGCAAATCCTCCTGCTTTAACAAAAGGAAGAGAAGCAAGGTAGTGCTGACAACCAGGCTTAAGAACATCCCAGGTTCATCTAAGTTCAGTTACAATGTCTTCTCTGCTGTAACGAGCACCTTTTTTCTCAATGTGCAAGTTGACTGTCTCCATTTTGTCTGCACATACCTTGTCTTTAGAGACTCCCCAGACTCTCCACCTGTTGAAGGCGCTCAGAAACCTTTCCTCATTCTTTCCTTTCCACGCTTTCCAATTCTTTCTCGTCCTTCTCTTCCCAAAGGGTGAGCTGGAAAATAATCTCTTTCTGATAATGTGCATGTCCTGTTTTGATATTGTGAAGTCCAAGACTATAACACGTTTCCAAAAAGAACAAGATAAGCTTATGAAGGGTAGATCCGTCAATGGCTGTTAGCCAGGATGGCAGGGATGATGTTCCTAGCCTCAGTTTACCAGCAGCTGCAAATGGGCAAGAGGGAATTGATCATCTGATGATTACCTGTGCTCTTCACTCCATCTGAAAACCTGGCACTGTCTACTTCAGAAGACAGGCTACTGGACTAGATGGACCTATGGTCTGACCCAGTATGATGGTTCTTATATGCTTACTTATTTGTATTGCTCTGGTATTCTTCAGGTCTTACTGCACACTGATGGGTACAGAAACAGGAAAACGTGGGAAAAATTGGCACTATTGACCAGTCCAATGTGCAGTGATTTGGCAAACTACAAAACATTGTTTATGATACAGTAGCTACAATATTTGCTGTATCTAAAATATGGTTTGTTTAGGGACCCCGAATGAGCATTGTGCTGCTTTTTTCTCCTACAACCCACTAAGTTTTGAGGGTCCTTCACAGGCCATTTATGTATAAAGACAGACATCTAGGCCAGGAAACCTATCAATTATCACTTGGATGAGACTTTATCAGGGGTTGAATATTGGTGGGAGAGCATGGAAATCCCTCCTTTTCCCTTCTGTCCACCGCATGTGTGAAATTCAGGTCCTCCTCCATTTCATTGTACTGATGGGGGAGGTGTGCGTGCCAGAACACTCTGCATCCTTCCCCTTTGAGGGTGCTGTACATGGGGCAGGGAGGCAGTGATCTGGACAAAGTGTTTGTCTTTCTCCCTCCCCATCCTACTTCTGTGTTTCTTCTCATTCTAGCAACACTAGTGATTTGTACATATGCTGCACCTGCACAAAGCTCTTCCCTCTGGGACTGGCGGGAGGACTGTGTAACACAGGACTTGATTCTGTAAAGTGCTGAGTGTCCTGAAATAGCCCCAATCCTGCAAGGTGCTCATGCTAACAGAGTTGTAAAAAGCTTTGCTCATCATATGACTTTCTTTGTAGACAAACACAGACTGTTACAGTGAATCCAGTAAGAAGGAGGTCCTCTTCCAGGATGTCGCTGGTAAGGTTTTTGAATAGTTTCAGATTTGAGCTGCTTCTTGTATTTTTCTAAGTAGAATGAGGATGTCCCATCAGAGAAGAAATGATGGTGACTACATTAATAGTAAAACTGGAGAAGGATACTTTTCTTAGGAGTATGCCATTACTAATTTCTAAGATCTGAATGTTTATAGTTTTTGCATTAGACTTTAATGAAATATTTTTCTTTTTGTGCAAGAAGCCAAAATGATGAAAAATGAGACCAATGAATTAAGATGCTCACTGGCTTGTCAGAAAACAAGGATGTAACTTCTTAGTAACTGATGCAAAATATATATTTTTGTTTTAGATATTGTAGATACATATGTTTTTCAATTTAAGATTCCCCTATATACAGAGAAAATCCTAGATCTCTCTCTGTAGGCACTACTTTGGTTGACTTTTACTTTTCATTTCCACTGAAAACTGATGCTTTGCATTATGCAGTGGGGGAATTGGCTTTTAGAATGGCCCTTTGTACAACCTTCTTCAAGACTCTTTAGTAGTTCTTGTAGTATTTAACTACTTTTAAAATATCTTCTTTCTTAGCCAAAGCCACAGCCTTACATGATGCCACCACCGCCTCAGCTCCATTACAATGGCCACTACACGGAACCATATACATCATCCCAAGGTAAATTATGATGTGGCCACAAAGTTCAGTTCTTAAGTGAATTCTAAATACAGTAGGAACCAGTACACCCACAGGTCATTTGAGACCAAATGTTACCACATTACATCTCAACTCACTTTAAGGCCCTTGTTTACTGCTAGAGCTGTGTAAAGAAGCCAGGGTGTTAGAGTGAGTTAGGCCCACGTTATTTCTCTTGCTGCAGTCCCTGTTCCTGTTCTAAGTATAGAATGATATTGGAGTGTGTCGGGAGTTGGATGGTGGACAGTTAGTTAATGATTGTGTACAGTGTAGTCACAGACCACAGTCTCTTGCTACAGACCCTTTCTTACAGCTTTTATATTGCACTAGATCTTAAAGGTATCAGAACTCCATAAATTATCAATGGACTTTGTACCCTTTTTCCCTTGACTGCCTTTGAATACTACTTTAGTACAATATAAATAATATCGATAATACTGAATCACTGACAGCTTTGGGAACTAATACCTGTAATCTCTGTAGCAGAAGGGAGTTGAATTGTTTCCAACATCACAGCTGAGGTACAATAAAGAATACCAGCTTTATAATGAAATCTTGCTTTTGAACCCTTATTCTCACAAACAAAAGATCAAAAACAGCTGTCAGCAAAGATGCACCGCAGTTTTTGTTGGTGCTTTATGTACAAAAATTTCCCAAATAGTGACAACTGTTTATTCTGTTTTGCATTTTGGCATCAGAGCTAGAGATCCACTTCTTTATAAATGTTAAATGCATAAAACAATTGATCATTTATGTTAATATGTATAATTAGAATGTTTACCTGGTGTTGCTTGGGTCCATAACTCAAATAATTTTTGTTTTTCTTCATTTAAATTATTGCCCTGGGCTAGGGATGAGGGGTTCAGTGTGCAGGTTGCCCTAGGGATAAAAGACAAACACAGCATGCTTCTAGTGCAGGGCCCAGGTGAAAAGCACCTGTGTATAGCTGCTGCATGAGTATGAGTGCATGTTCCCCAACTGGGAGACAGTCAGACAAGCTCTCTAAAATATATAAGAGATAGCTGTCCCTTTCTCCACTCCTTCTCCCCGCTGGCCAAAAGGAGTTATAGCTGTCCAAGTCCCCATCTCTGGACCCTTGCTGCCCTCAATGTTATAACTGCCTCTGGCAGCAGAGCCCCGCCTTTCCATTTTGTGAGAAACAGTCATGTTCTGGGCACATCCCATTGCCCTGGCACAACCAAACCCTGACCTTGTTTTAAGTTATGGTAAGAGGAAGCTTCCTACTAAGTTTGGTGGTCCTAGCTCTTACCATTTAGGAGGAGTTCTTGAATACACAGCTGGACAGAGAGACAAACTCTCTGTTCAGAAGTACATTATAGTTATGATAAGGACCAACTGTAGTAGGTAACAACGACCATTCTTTATACTATTCAATAGCCTCCAGAAAGCTTTGGTTTAACTAAGGTCCACGTTGTTGGTTGCTGGGTTGGTCACATTAGGTATATTATTTCTTAGATAATCATTGCAGAACTATCAATATACACAAACCATCAACTACATTGCAGAGCTTGTGTGTGTATTTCTCTGAGCTGAAGATACAATTCCAAGGTCTCTCACACATGTGCATGTGTGTGCATGCGTGCTCTGTTTGAAAGGTAACAGTGCAGCTGTTTGGCACAGGCCACGGCTTAAGCTAACCACCTGAGAACCGCTGTATCTGAAGTCCTAAGAACCTACTTGGGGTACCTAGCCTGAGCCAGCACTCATACTGTCCCCACCATGCTGTATTTTTAGTGTGCTATCTTGACCAGAGCTAGCAAGCATATATCTCTGAACTCAGAATCACATCTCCCAGCTGCTTATAGACATACTACTGGTATTGATTTTCATTTACATAGTGGGCCTGATTCTTCTGTCAGTAAGGCTTTGTGTCCGTTGGTAAGCTGAATTGGTTTAACTTAAAGTCGTACAATTGAACCAATACAAACTAACATGTGAACACTCTGTTTATTTCAATTTGAGTGGCTTATTTTAGTTTAATGTAAACCTATTCTTATTTGAATAAAGATAAACTGAAACAAGCCAGTCTTTGAGAGAAGTGTCTCTACACAGGAATTTACACTTGTTTAACTAGATTAGTCTGAATTCAGACCTAGTTATTCTACTGCAACTTTCCTATGTAGGCAAGACCTTGCCTTGGTGTACCTCAAGAGTAAATCTTCATAATTCACTAGAGTAAAACAGGTAAATAAATTATAACAAAACAAGATCAGAAGTGGGATCAAATAATTCTTTTTTATTTTACTCATGATGAGTGATCCTTTTCCTCCATAGTTTGCACTCTGCCTGATTTGCAGTACAGGTCAGACCTCTCTGATCCAGCACTCTCGGGACCTGACTGGTCCCAAATGAGGGAATTTGCTAGACCAGTGGAGATCCCCTGCCACCAGCCCTCCAGCCTGCTGCCCCTCCCTGCCATCAGCTCTGCATCCGGTCCCAACCAGTCCCCCTTGCCTCCAGCGTGGATGGGCTACTGGCCCTCCTGAACACCAGCCCCCCTACAGCTAGACCTGGCCTGAGCCAGTCTGCTAACAGCCCCAGCTGGGTTGCTGCCGGACTCCAGCCCTACTGGAACTGGGCTTCTAGCCCCAAGGCTCTCTGTTCCAGGAATATCCATGTTACTCCTGAATCATAGATGCTGCTGGACCACAGTCCTGGATGAGGGAGGTACAAGCAGTTGCTGAAGTCACTGGACTTTTGGTGGATGAGCGAGAGTCCCTCTGCAGCCACTGTTAATTAATCCAGTTAGATGACTACTAGCATGGCTGTCCCTACAAGTATGGTGACTCTTCCCCCCACAGAGCTGCAGTACCATAATTTTTTACTGTGCCTTGTTTCCCCTGGACTCGAGAGTAGAAATTCTGACATTGCTCCTGAGCCTAGTACTGCTTAGTTGGTGGGATTTTTCTAGATTACAACTTTAATGGTTCTTTGTGAGTGAGGATGACACTTTTACTGACCAACCTTGCCTGGATTCTGACCCTGGCTCTGATATCACAACCCCTTTTGGTAAAAGCAAAACAAGTTCTGCATAGCTTTAAGATAGGTGGCAAATTTAAATCCCTCATGTTTCATATCTGAGTCTTGATGTGACACGTATTAACATGAGAGTGGCTGAGAACAAATCGTATCAGAATTAAATCCACCTACAGATGAAGGGTATATCACAATATCCATTCTGCATGTCAGAAAATTGGACATTCAGCAAGAAGAAAAACAAAAATACTGTCATTAGGTGGCAGTTGTGTATTGTAGCATGTCGAGAGCCTTACAGAACTGAAAATACAATCGTAGGAAGTAAAGTGTTGCTTGGCAGCGATATGGAGAAGAAATATGTTGTTAAAGCCAACACATGGTAGGGAAGAGCTGAGTTTTTGATAATTAATCATTGATTAAATATGGCTGGTGGAGAAATTTCACTGTTTTAATGCTTGGACATAAGGGTTGATTTGTTGTTTTTTATTATTTTGTTTTTTGTTTTTGTTTTTGTTTTGTTTTTTGTTGTTTTTTCAGATAACCTCTTTGTGAGCAAGCAAAATGGATACTATTACCACTCTCAGACTAGCTTGGATAGAGCTCCACATGACTACAATGGCAGGATCCGCAATGGGAGTGTCTATAGTGCACACAGCACAAACTCTTTGAATAACCCACAGCATTACTTGCAGCCATCTCCCATGTCTTCTAACCCAAGCATTACTGGAAGTGATGTCCTCAGACCAGATTATGTTCCGTCGCATCGACACAGTGCGCTAATACCACCTTCTTATCGGCCTACACCTGATTATGAAACTGTGATGAGACAGCTTAACAGAGGAATGATACATACGGACAGGCAGAGTCATTCTATGAGAAACCTTAACATCAGCAGTTCATATGCCTACAGTAGGCCTGATGCTCTGGTCTACAGCCAACCTGAAATTCGAGAGCATGCTCACTTCACCTCCCCTCAGTCTAATCACTATCCTTTTAACCTGAGTTACAGTTTTCATAGCCAGTCTCCCTACCCATACCCTGCTGAACGGCGTCCCGTTGTTGGAGCAGTCAGTGTACCTGAGCTGACAAATGTTCAGCTTCAGGCTCAGGAGTATCCAGCACCAAACATCATGAAGACCCAGGTTTATCAACCTCCTCCCCCTTATCCATACCCACGACCTGCGAACAGTACCCCAGACCTTTCCCGACATCTTTACATTAGCAGCAGCAATCCAGATCTCATCACACGGCGAGTCCACCATTCTGTTCAGACGTTTCAAGAAGACAGTCTGCCTGTTGCACATTCCCTTCAGGAAGTGAGTGAGCCATTAATATCGTCACGCCGTGCTCAGCTACAGAAACGAAACAGTATTGAAATAGCCGGACTGGCACACAACTTGGAAGGCATAAGAATTAAAGAGAGAACCATGTCAGCCTCTGCTGCAGATGTGGCCCTTCCAAGGATCATATCAACGGGGTCACAACCTAGTGTTTTTGTGGAGAGAACGAAGCAAGAAGAAAATGAGGAGCAAGAACAAAGTTTGAACTGTGATCATAAGAAGTCTCTTTCAAATGCCACTATGCTGATTCACAGCAGCGAGGAAGAGGAAGAATTTGAAGAAGAAAACAAAGCTGGTACAACTCTGGCACCTCTCACTGATGACCAGACCCAGCTTTCTGCTATTATGGGCGGTTATCCTCCTGAATCCTTATTAAGTTACCCTTACAGTTCTATTGCTTCACCTCCTAGCCCTTTGCACATCCTTGAGCCAAAGTTACATATTTCAGAGCCGGAAAAGAGGATAAAAGATGTGAGCCCAGTACACGTAATAGCTGAAACCCAGGTGCCGAGAAGAAGCGAAGGCTTGCTGACTCCGTCTATGTCAGAATCTGACCTTACTACTTCAGGAAGGTACAGAGTAAGAAAGGATTCTCTAAAGAAAAGACCGGTCTCTGATCTTTTGTCGGGAAAGAAGAATATAGTGGAAGGTCTTCCGCCTTTAGGTGTAAGTGGATATTGTTTCTGTCTCTTCTCCTAGCTCATGATGATAGATCTGATACCAGTTGCCTGCATTTTTAAAAAAGCTTTTTCAGTATATTTGAAACATAGCTATTAAATGCAGTGACCTTCCTCTCTGTTGCCCTCATTCTTGCTCTGTTTCCTCTCCTTACGTGCCTGTCCTTTCTCTCTCCTATTTGTCTCCTCCCTGCCCCTGCCCCTGCCCCTGCCCCTGCCCCAGCCCCAGTCTGTTCAGCCGTTTTTTTCTACCCCACCCATTATTTAGTCTGTAGCCACTGGGGAGGTTCTGAAACCTCCTCAGCCTCATACAGCCCATGGATGAGCCATACAGAGTGGCTTTTAACAGCCCATGGTTCCTAGAGCTCCTCTATTCACCAGGCAACTGGAGCAGGGGCAGCTACACCCAGTTCCCAGTTTTGTGAGGACATTAGACACATTCCCATAATTTGAGCATTTGACTTAACCGAGTGTTCACCCGTGTGTTCCAATACACTACCCACTACCTCTCCTATCTAACGTGATGCCGGCAAACACCTTCCTCCCCTCTGTTCCTCCTTGGACTTTCCTTTTCCTGGGTGCTGTTTTCCTTCCTGTCTTACCTGTGTGTTTGCCATCAATCCCTAGCTCATTGTGGGTGCTACAGTAATAAAAATGAAATTAAGATAATTTTTCTTTTGGACGCTATTTTTGTTCTTGTTTTCCCTAATTTTTAACTTGCCTTTTTTATTGCTTGATTGTGCTACATTAGTTTCTTCCCCACAGTCACCAGCAGCAGCTGCCAAGTAGCTCTTTACACAGGGAAGAGCTGCAATGAGAAACGGCCTGATATATTAGTTTTACTGCTTCAGCAGCTGCTACATCTGACCCTGCAGAAACTAAATGCCATAGAGTTAGTCATTTATCTCGACACTTAAATAGCCCTCATCTTTGTCCTTCTGTCTTTCTAGCATGGAGCTGGAGGTAGAATGAGACTTATTACAACGCAGTCCTAGTCAATTTCCTATAAGAACTTTATAATTGTATATAATTTCTCTCTCTTTCCCCCTCTTTGGTACTCTAGCATCAAGTAAAAGAAGATTCTTCTGTTGATAGCCTTATATTCATAGATTGCTTAAACTCTTGCATTATGAGCCCAGATCCCAGTTAGGCACCTAACTTCCAATTATCGCAGTATGATGTTTATTTTTGAGCTTTGGGTCTTGCTCTTTCCATGGTATATGTTTTTTGAGAGACTTGTGAATCTACCTTGATTTTTTTCCCCTTCTACTGTGTTTTGTAATTAGTTTGCTTTCACTGAGAGACACTCTTGCTTCAATTTTAAACTGAGATCTTCTTTATTCCTTGGACGTGTTCTGTAGAATAAGAACTTATTCAGCAAATAAAATTTTATTGTTATTATAAAATATTATATAGCTAGAAGAAGGTGGGGGTGCTATCACTTATTGGGCCAACTTCTGTGGAGCTTGAAAGCTGGTGTCTTTCACCAACAGAAGTTGGTCACATAAAAATAATACTTCATTCACCTTGTCTTTTTCATATCCTGGGACCGATATGATTACAACAATCTTGAAAACAATAGAAAGAGAACCTAATTACTTTTAATACCTAATACCCAGTGTTCTATCCTGATAAAACTGGTAGAGTCATTCTTTCCATGACGCCTTACTGCTCCCACTGTGTTCCTTTGTTACGGGGTTTCCATTCATTTATTCTTGTACATATTCCCATTCTTTTAGCTTTAGCAATTACCAGACTTTTTGTTTCTGTTCCTGCCCATTAGCTCTTGGATATATTGATTTTTTTTTTCCACTCATACACAACAGGTGCTTATGTTGTGTTTTAGGGGGTTTTTTTCAGTGTGATAAATTGCTTAGGTCTGTTGTTTTTGTTAACAGCCAAACTTGTAAACTGTAGGATTGAGACATTTGCTTTCTCTAATATGTGTTTAAAAGATGGAATGGTTCTTAACACAAAAATCATCCAGAATTTGTTCTAATATTTTCATCTTAAAGGTGTGATTACTGCAAAATTAAAGATTCAGGCTGTGCTTTTCTAAAAGTCCTTAACTTTGCCTCTATATCTCAACCACATTTTTGCATGTAAAATTTGTTGTACTGGAAACTCTCTTTTTTACCAGTTTGATATTAAGTACCTATCCCCCTAGCTACAGTTTAATGCTTAGATATCCTAGATGTAATAAAATGCACCCACAAAATTGTGTTCTTAGAGGCAACATCTGAAAACTTTGCCTATACACTAAATAGTCTGATGTGCATAATGAGTTTGTGTGCAATATCCCTTTGTGGTATTTTTCTGTCCAACTGTTAGAGAGGTTTTTTTTTTCTGTTCAGGGCTGTAAATTACTCACAAGTGCCACCTTGCACTGTGACCCAGCCTTGAAGAGAATAATATTTGTCATTCTGGTTCTGTTTCAGAAGCTTGTGTCTGGAATGAAGTCAGACTGGTGTCCTGTCCTATGAAAGAATGTAGCTTCACCACTGCAATCTCTCAGTTAGCAAAGAAAAAGGGCTATGCATTTTCTTCCGTTTTCAAAAAGGAGTTGGAGGATTCCCCATTACTAAATTGAACTCCTGTGAAGATTACTTTGTAATCTGTATTTTTTTTTCTGCAGGGTCTGAAAAAGAATAGAACTGATGCAAAAAAAATAGGGCCTCTGAAGCTAGCTGCCCTAAATGGACTAACATTGTCTCGAATGCCTTTGCCAGATGAGGGTAAGGAAGAGTCTACCAGAGCAACAAATGATGAACGGGTATGTTTAAGTTTTCTGGAGTGTTTGGTTGCTCTTAGCCAGGCAGTCTTAAAATGGACTGCATCAGCATTGTGTTCTGTGATAACTACTAGACCATCTCATCCACAAAATAATTCAGACATAGAAGGTGGCAGCAAACAGGTGCAAGAGACTTATAACTATCGGTAAGTTGTTGGTAAAAGTGCTTAATGAGACTAAGGATGAAAATTTATGTATATCTTTTTTTATTTTAGATGTGTAAGATTCACCTATCATCCAGTTTCTGGGCACACGGTCTTCAGGAAAAATATATTCAGTGTTTTTGTTTTTGTTTTTGTTTTTTTCAGTTAGAAACTTTCTCTCCATTTCCTGTTGAGTTGTGTCCCTGTTTACAATGTATGCTCTTCACATGGGAGGGGCTGTGCCTTTGTGTGACTTGTATTGTTGGTGCTTAACAAATAGTAATAATTTAACAAGTAACCTAGTTAGAATCCACTCCGGGGTTCAGATCTTTTCAGGTCACATTGGTCTTTCTCCTCATGAAAAATCTGAAAAGAATGGGCATACACAGTGCTCTGAAGATCGACACCATTTATACCATCTGAAACCTGTGGGAAAAGCAGGCTCTGAAGTTGAGGGTCATACAACTGAGAACTTCTTGATCCCAGCTTCCATCTGTTTAGAGCTGGGATGTGCAGCATATGCAAGAGCAGTCCGGCTAATTGAAGTGTCATGAGAGGACATAGGATGAAAATAGGAAATATCCACACTATGTATTATCACCCTGAATGATACCTGGGAACACAGAGGAAGCCAGCGTTGCCCTTGGAGAGATAGTGTGCAGTTCATCCTGTAGCCAACACTTAAAAACCTAATTCTGTGTATAACACAGCACTCTTGACTTCATCTCCACTTTAAACCAATTCATTGAGAAGGTCACTGAGCAACTTCCAGGACTGAGCCTTCAGTGAGAAGACAACTACAAGCTTCCAAATGGCTTCCAAAGGCAATCCAGTGTCAAGCACATAGTAATAATCCACTTTGTGGATCTCAAACGCTAAGTCTACACTAGAGCAATCTGTTGACAGAAGTTCCTGCCGGAAGATATCTTCTCACAAAATTTCTGTCAACAGATCAATGATAGACTGCCAAGGGGACTGAAAGAGTGAGCCACTCAGTGATGCTCTCAACAGGGTGACCAACCGGAAGCACAGCAGACAGGGCTGCCCAGTGCCCTGGAAGCCCTGTCTGTCGACAGAAGGGCCCCCGGAATGTCCAGACTTGCTTTTTGTCTACAGAATCTGTTGATGAAACTCTCTAGTGTAGATGTTGCCAAAGGATTGGATAACTGATTAATGTCCACACTCTGGAGAGGGTTGTTCTAGTTTTCTGGACAAGTATAAATAGAAAATGGCATTTTTAGCTGTAGGTGCACTATAGGAGTCTAAAATATGCTGAGGACCTAAAGTAACACCACATTGTCACTGACGTTAGAAAACAGACATGGCCATCAATGATGACAGGCTTCCCTATATTTCATATTTCCCTCTTACTGTCAGCATCAGCGTTTTTTAAGATTGAGCTTTAGTGAGCACTGTTTGTCCACACCATTTTGCCAAAGCACTTGGAGGAAAAACAGGGAATCTGCATAATGGAGTAGATGAAAAGGAATCAGAGATGTATGTCCTCTGCATCCACATCACCCCTCCCACACACACATTGTTTTCCTCAGCACCTTTATAGGCGGTGCACAATGAGAGAGTAGAACCTTACAGATCTCTGTGGAGTAGAACCAATAAGGCACAGGAGCAATTGCCTGGTATCACACATAAGAATCTATTAGAGGAAAGAATTGAGTCATTCTTGAATTTAAATTTTTAAAAACAGATATTTTTGCCACTATTATAAGACTGAACACTGGTGTGCATGATGCTGTATATGCTCAGAAGTTTACTCTTTAGCTAGGATGCAGACAAAACAATTATATTTGTGTAACTGAAGAAAATCCAGTTTCAGAGGACATCTGTTTCTGAAGCACAGATTCATGCTATGGTGCCCTTACTAGTCAATTTCATAGTACGAAACTTGACCAAGAAGAAAGTCAGAAATTTCCTCTGTGAGCATTCTGATGTATGAACTGTTATGGAGACTTTACATGTTTCTCTATACTGTATGGCAATGTCCACAGTCAGAGAGATACCAAACTAGTTGTACTATGTGGCTGTTCTGGTGTTACTAGGAGAGTCTGGTGCATTTGGTGCACACAGAGTTCTCTTGCTTCAGTCTTACTTTTTTTTGTAAACAGAAATTCTAACAGTCTCTTATGATTAGAAAGTATTTGTTTTTTAAATGTTTTTCATCAGGTCTTAAATAAAAATGAAACAGAAATGAAAAACAGTAAGAAAATAATGGAAAATAAAACACTTATGGTAGGAAGAATTCAAGCTTATAGCTCATCTGCAGCAGAAGTCCATGGGAAGAATTTGCTGCAATCAATATTTTAGTGCCTGTCAGCTGATAAGATGGAGAAAGTATCTGCAGATTATGCTGAATTTATTCCTTTAACAAAAAACTTTATTTTGAGTCAAGAGCTCCTTTCTTCCTCATGAACAACAAAGCTGACCAGATGGGTGGAACATACCTCTCATATTCGCTGTTGCAACCTACTATATCAAACAGAAAGTACTGTACACATAGCTTTCCAAACTCACTTATCTTTGCCTCAAATACCTCTAGAGAATGTCTCCTAACTACCTGGTTTGGCAAAATGATCCCACATCTGATTGGATTGTTGACATAGAAATCAAGGAATATTTTTGGAATGTTATTTACTAACTCCATCTCCTACTGCTATATCCTTACGTTCGTCATCCTTGTTCACTTAGACGGAACTCTCATTAACTTGAATTAGTTTTATCTGAGTAAGACTCTAAGGCTGCTTCTAGACTCGCCCCCTCCAAACAGAGGTGGCACGGTGATGAGGCAATTTGAAGCTGGCTAATGAGGCACTAATGTGCATATTCAGTGCCTCATTAACATAATGGTGGCCATGTGAATTTTGAAGTGCAGACTTTGAATTGCAGATTGACAGTGAAGATGCGGGCAGCTTCGAAATAAGTGCCCCACTTTGACATTCCCTTCCTCTCACCTAGTTTTTGTGGGAGTAAGGGAATGTCGAAGTGGGGCTTATTTTAAAGCTGCCCACATCTACACTGCTAATCTGCAATTCAAAGTCTGCACTTTGAAATTCATGTGGCCACCATTATGCTAATGAGGCACTGAATATGCACATTAGCACCTTATTAGCCAGCTTCAAATTGCCTCATTACCATGCCACCTCTGCCAGGAGGAGGTGAGCATAGAAGCAGCCTAAGATTTGGCTACTTCTCCATTAGTGTGATTGTAAATACAGCCGTAGCGGGAGAGGGCTTTTAAAAACGATAAGAAAAATGTGTGTGCTTTTTTATTAAATTCTTTTCACTGTAGTGTTAAGAGTAAAATTAAGTAGGGATGTGACATTATATGATCATACTATTCTGTCTTTTAGTGTAAAATTCTGGAACAACGGCTGGAACAGGGAATGGTGTTTACTGAGTATGAGCGAATTCAAAAGAAAAGGCTCATAGATGCAGAGTGCTCAATTGCCCGCCTCCCTGAAAACGCAGAGAGAAACAGGTTCCAGGATGTCCTTCCCTATGATGATGCCAGAGTGGAGCTGGTCCCAACCAAAGAAAACAACACAGGTTATATTAATGCATCCCACATTAAGGTAAGATGAACACTGATGAAGAATGTTTTGCAGAACAATTCTCCAATCTGTCTTCTTGCAGCTAGTACCAAAAGCCTCTTTATTTTTCTGTCTTAAATAATCCTGAATAGCCTAAACGTGTTGCCAGGGTAGTTGACTTGCTGGGTGGACTGACTGAGCACACTGACCTCTGCACTCTGAAATGTCGGGACACTGGAGGCTATGAGGAGAGTCTTGGTGGTGAAGATCTCAGACCTGTTGTGGTGCTAGTTTCAGAGCAGTATGACACTGCTGGGAGAGATTTTTCTTTCTCTTAGCTGTGCATGGGATTGCAGCTGTAGCACCAAGAGAAGTGTTTGGTCTGAAACTGAAAATTGACGACTGATAAATGAGTGTGGGTAAGTGCCTAGGCTATCCCCCCTTCCCTTTTCATGCTGGCCTAATAATCACTATTTTGAGGAAAAGTGTTTTTTCCTGTTGTCTTCTCTGCATGGATATTTAGTTCACAGCATGCTGGTGTGTAAAACTACAGCACTATAGCCTGTCACACACTAAGTAACTGCGGGCTCTGTTACCATGCATTAAAAGTTCTGTTGCATGTTTTGTTGTACTGCTGTTTTGAAGTGCAAAACATCATGGTACATACTGGAATCTTGACAGCACAGTAACAGGATCTGCATAGCAACTCCATGAGTGACAGGCTAGAGTGTTGTAAGTTTCATACCCTGCCTTGCCATCCATTAAGTCTCTGTGTAAACAAGCCTTTAGGAAGTAAGAGAAACCAAGGCTGCCTCTACACTGCTGGGAAGAGCCATGCTGCCACAGTTGATCTTCCTGAGTTCATTTTAGCACGCTTGGTAGGGACATGCTAAATGGAACTTGCAGGGCACCCACATCAGCACCAGAACTCCTGCCCCTCATTCGGAGTAAGGGAAATTGAGGTGAGTGAATGCTCCCCTCAACCTCCTGCAGTGGAGATGGGGCAGAAGCCTGAATTAAGGTGTGTTGACTCCAGCTACATAATTAATGTAGCTGGAATTGTGTACCTTAATCCAACCTTCTACTTTACTGAAAACATGCCGTCAAATAGCTGAGACATCTGTCATACACTGTTCATTTAGTCCATTGCTCTTTTTTTGTTTTCTGTATATTAATGGAAGGTAAAGCAATACTTTGGGTATGTGAAAAGCTGGGCAGTAATCTTTAAATCACATTGTCCTCCTGATCAAAGTTGGGGTGTGTGTTAGGTATTGTAATGGCTTAATCTGATTCTGTTCTCAGCAGAGAGCAAGAATGAGACATAACCAACTCTAAAGAACTAAAATTAAAGGCCCTGTTGTTTCCTCTCCTTCGTGCTGGAACTTCCCTGGCTGGTTACAGGGAGTGGGTGGAGCCAAGTGTGAAACTGCTCTTCACAGTATAACCTCTGCCCCAACCCCCAACCTTCCTCAAAGATCAGAAGGAGAACTTCACAGAATTTCCCAGGGGCAGGGCCTTTTTCCAATGAGTTTTTCCACAGGAAGGTGGGGTACAGTCCTAAATAATTTGATGGTTTCTAAAGAAGATTATGATTTCCTTGCTATCTGTAGGAAGCTCTAAAAACTTTACGTGGTTTTTAATGGGCTTTTGCTGCCTGGAATAGTACCAAATAGTTTCCATTCTCGATAATAAGCCACAAGTCAGCATTTTGACTTTCCTGAATCAAAATTAGGGGGAAAAGCATGTTGACTAGTGTCAAGTCATTTTAATTGTAATAGTAGGATTGAAATAGAAGAAGTCTTTAAAGCCTAATTTGTCTGAATGCATAGAATTCACCCAATATGAAAGAATGTTGATGTAGACTCAATTGTTCAGCATGGCAGGTTTTTGAAATACCATTTGTCCAGCTGTTTTTCGCCTCTAAATGTTTGTTTAACTTTTTTAAGGACAATCTAAATGATGACTAAAAGACGTCAGCGTGCAAATACTAGATAGAGTCACATAGATAGATAAGGTTTTCAAATGGCCTCATTTGAGTCCCAAATGTTATTTTCAACTCCTACACTTTAAAGTCCCTTTGAAGTTTGTAAACAGCATAATTGGTAACCAGTAATCTAACATTCTCCTTTTGCATTTTTACAGATCTCTGTGAGTGGCATTGAGTGGGATTATATTGCTACACAAGGCCCTTTGCAGAATACATGTCAGGATTTCTGGCAAATGGTCTGGGAACAAGGGATTGCCATTATAGCAATGGTGACAGCAGAAGAGGTGAGTCCTTGGGCCCAATCTGCCTTACAAGCTTTTGTCAATAATGTTAGTTAGCGTCATGATCCTGTCTGATATCTTTATATTGTCAAAAAATCCCTTTGCCAATGTGACTTTTCATTTAGGGAGTTGATAGATGTTTTGCTGATGTAAACTTATCTCCACTAAGGAGCTTGCTGAGACAATTATACTCGACAACCATTCTAGTGAACTAGTGGGTCACCAAATAAAATGAATGGGTAGCAGGTTTAAAACAAACAAAAGGAAGTTCTTCTTCATGCAGTGCACAGTTGGCCTGTGGAACTCCTTGCCAAAGGATGGTGTGAAGACCAGGACTTTAACAGGGTTCAAAAAAAGAACTAGAAAAATTCATGGAGGTTTGGTCCATCAATGGCTATTAGCCAGGGTGGGTAGGAATGATGTCTCTAGCCTCTGTTTTTCAGAGGCTGTAAGTGGATGTCAGGAGAGAGATCACTTTGATGATTTCCTATTCTGTTCACTCCCTCTGGAGCTTCTGGCATTGGCCACTGTTGGAAGACAGGGAACTGGATTTTGGACCTTTGGTCTGACCAAGTGTGGCCAATGTTGTGTGGACTAAGTCTGAGAAATGGTTTCCTCATTTACTGAGTCCAAGTCAGAGTTTACGGAGAAGCCTCTTAGCAATATGTTGTGCGGTAGAAATGTCGAGATTGTTACAATGGCTTCTGTTCAGTGTGTTTTTATGCCTTACTTTTGCAATGCTTTGCTTCCAAGGAGGGCGGGCGAGAAAAGAGCTTCAGGTATTGGCCACGACTTGGCTCAAGGCATAACACTGTCACCTATGGGAGATTTAAGATTACTACACGATTCCGGACAGACTCTGGCTGCTATGCAACTACAGGCTTGAAGATCAAACACCTTCTCACAGGGCAGGAGAGAACAGTTTGGCATCTGCAGTACACAGACTGGCCAGAGCATGGGTGCCCAGAGGATCCCAAGGGATTTCTGTGTAAGTTGTTAATTCCTTCCATCAGCCGTATCACTTACTATGGTTGTAGAAACAAAAAGCAGTCAAGTAGCACTTTAAAGACTAGTCTTTAAAGTGCTACTTGACTGCTTTTTGTTTTGATAGTGTATAGACTAGCACGGCTTACTCTCTGTTACTGTGGTTGTAGAGAATAGTGATATTCAAGGTTGCTTCATGCCGGTGATGGATGTTGAACTTCTGTTTTTATGTAGAAATGTGTGTCTTTCTGCCTCTACGCTCACATATCTAATTATTAAAAACTTTATAATTTGAAACATAATTATGCTGCATGCTGTCACTTTAGCTGCTCTCTAGCATGAGAGAGAGAGAGAGAAGCTATAAGTCATCTCCCCTTTCTGTTGCTTTGATGGGCTGTTTAAAAATGTTTCAATAAATTAATGATAGTTGTCAGGAATGTGACTTGAGGCCTGGTTGCAGTTTGTTCTCTGATGTTAGTTATGATGGTAGTGATAAAATATGTGCACTTACATATCTTTTTTCTTTCCCACTGAAACTGACAGCATACTTGGAGGAGATACAGTCAGTGCGGCGCCATACAAACAGCACAACGGACCCTCAAAGCTCCAACCCACCTGTACTGGTACACTGCAGTGCAGGTGTAGGAAGAACAGGAGTGGTCATATTATCAGAGATCATGATTGCCTGCTTGGAACACAATGAGGTTATTTTCTTGCCCATGTTTCAAATAAAGTCTTGGGTGAATGTATGTGGAGATTGCTCACGTAACGCAGAGAATAAGCCTTGTGCTGCCTGATCTATCGAGCCCTTATGATGTGGACTATTGGAAATCCTTACTGTTAAGGTTGGGAGAACCCTTACAAGCTCACCAATTTTAGTAATATTGTAAGTGTTTGCTAGTGCATCTGGGGCTGATTAATGCCTGTGTGATGGAGGCCCCCTCAAATTCCATGGACTTCAGTAGAGCTGAGGGTACCAAGCATCTTGCTAGTTTGGCTCCGTCACCGACCTTTACACGTGAATGTTTTTAGTCTGGTCCCTGCACTTCATTAGATTTGCCTGGTTGTGGGTGTGTCCGTGTTTATAATACTAGTGTTGTGTAGAAGATGGTATGACAGTTTAATGAAATGGTCCTGCTTGGCCATCACCCAAGTTGGCCAGCTATAGACGGTTGCGCTTGTTGCTTTTTTCACTTTTGCATGTTTTCTGAAATGTGATATTGAAACCAAGATGCTTCATGTATGCTGATGATACTCTACATGACGGTATTTCTCTGGAGGTGTTGACTGGTAAGCATCACTCTAAATGGATGTGGCTACTGGTGGTTAACTGGTGGGGGCTGGAGCAGCCCTATGTGGGCAGGGAGCTGCTCCAGGCTTTTGGGGCTGTCGCAGACACTCCAGCCCTCCTGGAGCAGCCCCCAACCTTGGGGTGCAGCGATTGCACCAGCCCAGCAAGGTTGCAGCAGCCAGTACCCTTCCTGTGTAATTGTTTAACCAGTTAACTTAATATTTAACCAGTTAACTAATTAAACAGGATTTTACATCCCTATGCTTTACAACTTCAGTGCATTTACTAAGTACTAGATGATTAAACCTCACTGTGATGTAAGCAAAGTAATATTAAGTCCTTTCTACAGTTAGTGGAAAAAATGAAGCAGACAAGTTAAGTGCCCACAAAGAGGTTAATTGTCAGAGCAGAGATCTGACCTCAGGTATAACTGATACGGTGTCCTGAACTTTCCTCCTATGTCTCTCCTGTCTTGAAAGTACAGACCATAGACTTATTAATCACCTCTGAGTAAACTGTTAATATTTTTCTTTCTCTAGATGCTGGACATCCCAAGAGTGCTGGACATGCTGAGGCATCAGAGAATGATGATGGTGCAGACTCTCTCTCAATACACTTTTGTGTATGGAGTTCTCATTCAGTTCCTTAGAAGTTCTAGGCTTATATGACCCCCCACCACTTCCTGTGGGACCCATTTATCTCAAGAGTTTATAAAAGAAGAATTGCAGTTGTCCAGGCCGACTTACCTGTGTAGTGTTCTCTTCCATAGATGATCATGCAGTTACCAAGTTTGGCATGATATGAGTATATTAAATGCAAGTACAAGGTGTCAACCTTTGCAAAACAAGATTTTTGACTAGACTAACTTCTTTCTATGTTCAGCTATAGCTAACATAAGGAAGGATCTGACATTAAACAACTGTGCTTATCTGAAGTACCTGTCCATCTTCTGGAGATTGTATTACTCTACGCTGGGGAATTTTGGAAATTGCCTATGGTTAATCTGAATTACTTATGGTTTGTTTGTTTTTTTTTAAAACAGAGCATCAGCTCAGAGTGGGAAAAAATGCCTGTAGAGTTGCATAGCAAGGGGCGTACCTGCCCCATTGGAATGCCAAGGTCTTAAGTAGTCAAATTCTACTTTCAGTTTTTATTTAAAAAATGCTAATATATATTTTTAAAAATAAACTTTGTTTCTTTTGGTTCACTTAGCAGAACCAGCAGCTGCTAGAAACCTAAAAATATAAGGACCGTTATTTTTCTATTAATCAAATTTAATTTTTTTTAATCTTCAAAGTGCTGTACATTTATAAACGGCACAGTTTTTCAGAGGAGAATCGGAACAAAGACATTTAGATTTACTTTTCTGGTTTGTACAAGAATAAAGAGTACAAGAGGAAAGTGTTGGCGCCTGCAGCGTTCCAGGTAGTAGAACTGACAAGAGAAAAGTCTTGTTACCTGCAGAGTGCTAGTTAACGCAATAGGCAAGTCGAAGGCATTGTTTCCAACAAATTTCTAGATGATCTCAATGGTAAGAGAGGCACAATTACCTGCAGAGTTGTAGGTAATAATCAGCAAGGGGAAGAGGCTGTTATCAACAGGCCTTTACGTAAAAGTAAGTGAACAAGAGAAAGTTGCCTACAGGGTTCTAGGTGACAAATGGACAAGAGGAAATATATATTCAGTGTTATTCTTATATTTAGAGGACAGTTTGGTTTTTACTGGTTGAAATCAAAGTGGATGCAAATGATTTAAGCACTTTTTTTGCTTTCTTATTTATATAGCTAAGCATATAAACTGTAAGCATTAATAGATTATAGTACCATTTCTAACCTATTAATTTAGGAAGAATATTTGGAAATGATGAAATGAGAGATAACTGAACTTAAAAATAGGAAGCTGCATGGTGGTGAAAGGGCATGAGCAAGTGTTACGACTGTGATTTTGGTTGTACGTGACTAGTGCAAACATTTCAGTATTAATTTTTAACTCTCTCCACCAAGAAAAGCAGAAAAACATCCTAAAATTCCTGAGTTCATTTTGTCAGTGAGCAGAAAGATTTTGTTAGCCTTGTACAGTATTACTGAGTTAGGATATTAATGATATACCAGAGGTCATCTGAGAATGAAAGAAATGCTCAGAAACTATCATTTATAATGTTGGAGATGTGGGTATTTTAGCGACTTCTTTTCTGAAAGGGAGGCTGGAATGTCGCTTGATGGGGCATGAAACTGGAAGCCAAGAGATCTTAGAGTCTGTTCGCTGTTCTGCCACTAACTGTGTGACCAAAGTCAGATCACTTCACACCTCAGTGCCTCAGTTTTTCTATTTGTAAAACAAAGATAATGATGCTTCCCATCTTTCTAAAGTGCTTTGAGATTTAGAGACACATCGTTCTATTCAGGTGTTCTCCCTGTTTTTTGTAGATGTTTAGTGGTAAATTTGTTCCCCAGTCTTTGGAGGGCCAGCCAGTGGACAGACAGACATATTGCATCTCCCTTGGAGATACCTATTTCACAGAATGGAATGGGATTAGCCAGCGCTTTTTTGTAAGAAAAGACAAGCCAGTACAAAGCCGGCTTCCCACTCCTCCTCCCGCCCTCTCCCCCCTCCACCAGTTGACGTTTCCTGCAGCTGGAGCTGCCGGCGGGAGTCCACACCTGGCCAGCTCCTGACCCCAGGGCTGCCAGGGTTCCCCCTGCCCCTGCTAGGTCCCTGGGGCTGGAGCTCCTGGAAGGGTTCTGCTCCCAGCCTCAAGGCTGCCTGGGTTCCATGACCCTAATGGGGTCCCCAGGGCTGGAGCTGATGGCGAGGCTTAGCTGACTCCCAGCCAAGGTGGTCCCCCACAGTACGGTTGGGGATTCCATGGCTGGAGCTGCAGAGGTTCCAGTATTCCATACCAGCACATATAGTCACAAAAACGCCCTGAGATTAGCATTTATTTGTTAGTCATTTTTATAACTGTCAGGATGATACTTGCTTCTAATGAGTTGTGAAGAAGCTTTAAGCACTAGGGTAAGAGATTAAAATGAAGTTCAACAGTTCTGTATACCAAAATAAAATTTTAAAATTCCTATTTAATTAAGAAACTGTGTTAAATCTAAATTTATACTGCGGTTTTAGCATTCAAATGCTATGAACCTTCAAAACCATACATTTTCCCATGCAAACTGGATAGATATCTTTACAATGTTTACTTGCTATAGGCTTAAAATTCCATCCAAGTGGGTCCAGGTTCACCAAATCCACTTTTCTACCCTACTGGTGTAGAAAGGCTAGAAACTACAATATAGTACAGGAAGTTTAAGCTGTATTCTTATGGAAAGTTATTGAAAATGACCTTATAGTAAACAGCAGGGAAAAGATATAATTCTTTTTCAGACTTAGAATATCAGATCATCAGGGACAATTAAGGGTGCTACTACTGGAAACGTATAGTCAGGCTTCACTCTGTCTTTTGTAGGACTAAGTGAAAACTGCTTCTTTAGGATCAAATTCTGTAAAACTCTGTGAAGTCTGATGCCACATCTATGCTACAGAAATAAGTCCACCCAATTAGATATGTAGGCATACAGCTGCTGCAGTAATTGCATCACTCGTACGTGTCTGAGCTTTGATCCTGTTGTTGGCAGTGCACATCCTCACCAAGAGCAGTAGAGTTTATCAGTGTGAGGCACTGTGAGAAGGCTTGTGAAAGCTAGGAGTGGTAAATGTAAGCAAGGCGTTGTTTACATTTACTCTTCATTGACCAGACTGCATCAGTCTTGACTCTATGCTGCTTGTGAGATGGAGCATTAAGTCAGCTTATCGGGCAACTATGACAGCAGGAGCCAAATTTTAGTGTAGACACTTCCATAGCAAAAGCTGCCTTGTGTTAAGCTAACTCTGTAGGTTAGACCAGGCCTGATTTAAGAGTTTCTAGAAAAGCTTTGAGGCTGTAACAGTGGCATTTGCATGCTCTGTTGATGTGAGGATTTTGGCCAGAGGATCTGTGCAGTCACAGAGCAGCTCTTTTTTATGGGCCTGATCCAAAGCCCTTTGAAATCAAGGGAAAGATACCCATTGACGTCTGTGGGCTTTGGATCAGTCTGTAAGTTACTCCTCTATAATTCAGTGGAGGAGTACAAAGGAGCATTACTCCATGACGTACACAGAGTTCCTCTGTATAGTTTCTCCACAGTCTGCAGAGTAGAGCTAAAGGGGGTCCACTGTGTGTATGAATGTCCACCTCCCCGCATAGCTCTGCTAGACTTAAGCCTTAGTGTCCACTGTGCATGTAATACCCATTGCACAAGTGGACAGGTTAAAAATACATCTCTAGGGATCTATGGATATTTTTAGAAATACATTTAATTAAAAGGAACCAGTATTGTCACCAGTATTTTTAAAAAGAAATGTAAATGAGTGTTATAAATACCACAGATGGACTAAACTGAAATAATGTAATTTTATTAGTAGTATATTTGTGCCTCTCTATCTCACCATGTATAATCCTACATGTATATTACTGTATTAATACTTAGAGGATACATGCAATTCTGCCCAAATTGCTTCTTAAATTAATAAGAAGTACTGAGTGGTGAAAGAAGAACTATTTGTATTTGGTTTTCCACTACTCGAAGCCATACTCCGCTGCTGAAGAATCATTAAACAGTAGATCCAAAGCCTATTGGAGTCAACGGAGGAGGAAGGGCAGATATCTTTCTATTGACTTCCATAGATCAGGCCCCACATGCTAGATGAGTTACCTTCCAAAGAGGTATTTGCAGTGCTTTTTGTGCTGGACTGATTGGACTGATTTTAAACTGTACAGAAACAAATTTCTGGCACTTGCCTCTTCCTCACACCCCCAATGTAATGCTAATAAATTCAGGAAATTGTGTAATTTATATTCTTTCTCAAATAAGTGAAACTGCCACTCAAAGATATTTAGGTATGTAGTATGGAAAAAATGATGAGGATGATCCACAATATTGACCAGTCCAACACTGAAATTTGCAAAGAGTTTCAAATTAATTTGATTCATATCTACAAACCCTTGCAAAACCAGGGTCCAATACTGCAACATGCTGAGTGGTCTCAGTCCTATGAAGTCAACAGTGGCAGTTGAAAGCACACAGCACTGATGCAAGGTAAGACTCAGAGCTTAAATACTCACATCTCCTTTTAAATTTAAACACTGATGACTAAAATAGACCAAAACAATGGATCAGGATTCTCCATCTATAGACTCTTGAAAAATGAAAAGGATAAAATGGGAAGACAGTTTTTCCCAATGTGTGTTGTTCTATCTCTGATATGTGGTGTGGGAGGTGAGGGTGCAGGAAGTGGCTAGAGGCAATGGAGGTGGTTTTGTAACTATTTTTATCAACACTAGAGCAGCCAGAAGGGTTTGATTCACATAAGATGTTTTGCAAGGCATAGTAGAATAAGTGACCTATGTAGTCAGATTCTGTTTTTGCAGGTTTTTTAAAAAGTGCTTTTTGAAACATCAAACATTTTAGTTCAGAGTCTTCATTTATTAAAATAACCATACTCTCTTTTGCAAGTTTATTCTGTGCAACTTGTCAGCTTGCTTCTGTTTACAGATTTAGGGTCAGTTTTACACTTGCAACAGCAGGGGAAAATAAGTGTGTGCACTGGCAACTATTTGTCGGTGCAATTAGTCATGCTTTCTGGGTGCAGTCAAGTATTCACAGTAAATGTGACTGACCTATGTCGTGCCAGGTTAAGGCTGGCTACAAATAAGGCCTTTAAGCTATGGCATTTAACCATGAACTTAGAACTTTCATATTTTAGTGCAGCATATGCTGTGATCTTAAAACTTCAAACAATCACACAGACTTTCACAGCTTTTTCAGGCAGGCTGCACAGTCAAATCTTATTACTAAGATGCTGCTGGGACCAGCTGACTTGGTTCATTCTGTTTTGGTCATGTATATTATTTTTTACTGATCAGGGATTCTGCACTTAGCTAAAACATTCTCTCTCTTTGTATTTTTATTAATGTGCATTTCAAAACAAAAAGTAAGTGAGCTTTGACTGGATTTGTCCCAGTTTTCCCAAGATACTGCATTGTTACTTGAAGGATGTGCCTCCACTGTATTTTGGCTTCACGTGTTCATTCTTTCTTTGGCTATAAATGATTATGGGAGGCAGGAATTAAATTTGAAGTACAAATTAGCTAGTGAATATAGATGACAAAAGATAAAGCACTGCAGCAATCTAGAAAATTGTTTTGTATAAACTTTGTCATAATTTGTTTCAAATATTCAGCACTCTTACCAAATAATCGTCTTTATGAAGCACAGCCTCAGAAGATGGCTCACCTTATAAAGGGAAATTAGATGCCATTTTTCTGTTGAGAAATTCTAAAGTAAAACTTAGACCTGAAAGAACTGTAAGGAGAAACTTTCAGCACATAGGATTTCTAGAATCATTGAATTTAGAGATGCGAATAATACCTACTGAGATCACCCAGTCCAGACCCTTACTACCGCTGGAGAAGTCTCACAAGGTAAAAATAGTCCATTTACATGGTCCTCTCCTGAACTACTTCTGTACCCAAAAATGCCCATCAACTGTGTTGCTGATATTGGCTGGGATTTCATGGGAGTTCTAGGGTCTTGATTCTGCAAATTCCTGAGCACTTGTCAGTTTCTGTTTGAGCTTTTCTGCAAGTTGCTGAAATTGCTTAATTTCTGCAGATGTTAGTGGGAGTCAAGGGTATTCATCAGCTTGCAGGGTTGAACCTGTGCAGTAAAGGAATGCAGGATCTTGATTCAGTTGCACCCTTTTCCTTCGAGCCAATATGCAGAGATGTATACATTACTTTTGAACAGTAGCACACCTGGATTTTCAAGTATTATTTTTTAGTATCAAGCTAGTGGTTACGATGTATGTTTTTTGCTGTATTGCCCTCAGTACTGTAAAAATGTATAATCAGTACAGCTTTAATTCTTGTAAAAACTGAAATTGGTTTGTAAAACAATGTAAAAATTGTGTTTAATAGACGGAAGAGCTTGTATTACTGAATGTAATATATGTGAAATGAATATATCATAGTCTATTTTTGCCATGGAAATAAATATTTGAAGCAATTTTATATTTTGTTTGAATTGTTGTATTACTGGAAAAAAAACACCCTATCAGTGAACATAATTATGATGTTCAATCTAAATACTTTCCTAACTCTTAGATGTGATGGCAGAGAAGCATTCAGTATAATAGATTACAAATACAGTGTTCCCCTTTCCTAAAGCCTACAGCATATACTGTAACACACCAGAGGAGATGGTAAATCTCTTGCTATTGAAGATATTACTGATTATCATCTTTGCAGCGAAAGCCTCATGATTTCGGCCCTGCCATTATCACTTAATAGTCCCTTTTCGAATTATGCAGTGACAGAGATTACCAGTGTTCAATTGTGAACAACAGCAGTTCCCTTAATGAAAAATCAGAGAGAAGGGATAATGTTTGATCCCTTGCCCACACCTTTAGAAAATTTTGTTTTTGATAGCTCTGAAAGTAATATGCACTAGAAACAGAGTGCTCACGATGAACCACCTTGCACATATTAAGCTTATATATTCCATAACACTTTAATAAAAAAAAGATTGGGGTAGACTGGTCAAAGGTTAACTATGTATGAAATCCCTTGCAGCCAGTTTTATTAACCATATCATGATGTCCAAACAGCATATTGTCAATGCCAGTAAAAGATTTCCATAGCACACGGCACATTTAAGATATTGTTAGTTGCACTGTTTCATCACAACCTAATTTCTTTGGATTTAAGTTTTAGGCAGGCAAGCAATGGTCATGAGCAAAGCAGGAATGATAACAAACCAGCCATTTGTTAACCAAAATAGGTAATGAAAAAGAGACTAAAAAAAGTTAATGGTTACATTTTAAAATTATTTGTAACTTAAATAACAGAGTTGGTTGAAAAACTCAAGAAAATTCCATCATTACCCATATACTTTTTCAAGGTTGTAGCTTTGAAAAATACAGTGAATCTTTCATATAAACCAGAGAGTGAATCCCTGATTTGACGTAAACTCTGGATCAAGCCATTCTTAAATTAAAAACCAAAACATGAGCATTATGCCATAGGTTATGTCTTTATTGTTGCTGGAAGTGAGCCTCCCAGCCCAGGTACACTTGCAGTAGCTTTGTTTGAGCTTATGAGACAAAAATAGCTTGTGAACCTGGTGCATCTCTGGAGGAAGCTGAGGCTAGCCACCTACACTCAGATCTAAGAGTTAAATGGACTAGCCAGAGCCATAACCCTTCTACTGCTATTTTTAGCATGCTAGCCCAAATGAAGACAATATTAGTCTATCTAGCTGGGTTGGAAGGCTCAGTCTCAGCAGCAGTATAGAGGTATCTTCTGTGACTAAACCCAGTGCCTTTTTTTGTAAAATAAAATTAAAAAAAAAAAAAGAGGAGGAGCTGGTACTCAGCTGGCTCCCTGCCCCTCACCCCCAGCCAGTCCCATGGCTAGGGCTGCTGAGGTGCTAGTACACAGTACCAGCACAAAAAAAACACTGACCAAACTTGAGTAGCTCCCTGCTTGACAGCATGTCTCTGCATGTTAATGCATTAACTTTTCAACTCTACATGCAATTGATTCCAAAACAAATGGAGGATGGGAGGCGGGGGCTTACTGAGCCAATTCAGGAAGGAACAGTCAGTTGCACACATACAAAATGGGAAATTACGACACAGGAAGGAGTACTGCAGAAAGCCACAGAGGGGTCATGGCAAACATCATTCTACAATGTATTAGTAGGAGTGTTCTAAGCAAGGCATGGGAAGTAATTCTTCAGCCTTACTCTGTGTTGATTAGTCCTCAACTGCAGCATTGTCTCCTCTTCTGGATACCGTATTTCTGGAAAGATGTGGACAAATTGGAGAAAGTCTGGAGAAAATGAACAAAAATGATTAAATGTCTAGAAAACACGACTTATGAGGGAAGATTGAAAGAACTGTTCTGTTTATTCTGGAAAAGAGAAGAGTGTGAGGGGACATAACCACTTTCAAGTACCTAAAAGGTGGTTACAAAGAGGAGGAAGAATAACTATTCTTCTTAATCTCTGAGGATAGGACAGGAAGTAATGGGTTTAAATTGCATCTAGGGTGGACATTAGGAAAAGTTTCTTGTCAGGGTGGTTAACCACTAGAATAAATTGACTGTGAACATTGTGGAATCTCCACCACTGGAAGAGTAGTTGACACCAAAACGTGTCAAGGATGGTTTAGATGGTGCTTGGTCCCGCCATGAGTGCAGGGGACTGAATCTGATGACATCTTGAATTTCCTTCCTAGTCTATGATCTGTGAAATGGGAGTTTCCCCACAGACCCAAAGAAAGACAGGCAAACTATGAGTGTGCCTGTTGGGGAATTGTTCGCTTCTTTCAAACACTGAGTACAGGGCATTTTATATAACAATTGTCTTGGGATGTAGCCAGGTCAATGTCTTGGAAGCCTTATATGTAAACAATGAAGTGAAGCTAGCTTCCAGTCAGTAAACAATGCCCATTTTAACATTCATTTCTTTTTCCTGCAGTTCCCATTCAATAACAGAGACCTGTTTAAATCTCTTGCTATAATTATTTCCTTCTAGCTTATCAAACTACAATAAGCACTCTTCTAAAAGGGAAAGCCAGCCACATGCAGCAGTCCTACCCCCTCCATGACTGCACCCCTGTCACCAGTCAGGCCAGAAGCTGGAGCCCGGCTGTGGTAAAAGTCACCAAAGAGTTTGAGCTGCTGTGGGTTGCTCTGGACTCTCCACTTGCACTGGTGGGATGTCTGAAAGCAACATCCAGCCTGTTCCCCTATATTCTCCAGGGCATACTGCCCTAGAAAGATGGAGCATCCAGGGCTTCCCACAATGGCCTGTTTCCCTTGGCAGGTCTTACTAGTACCTGGCTTGGGCTTCTGGCCTAGCCAGATGTGGGGCCTTACTGAGAAGGCAGGACAGGGCCTTTTACTAAGTGGGCAGGGGGGCCTAAGTCCCACCTCTGCCCCCACACTGAAAGAAGCTGGGGCTTCTGGCAGGTGCAGAGTGGTACCACAGGGAATGCAGGCCAGATGCTGTCCCAGAGTCATTCAGCCTGGGACTTAAACTTTGCACTTCAGATGTGTTAGGCATTGTACAAACTCAAAGGCTAGGGTTACTTTCATGAAGGGACTTAGGCCTAATGCCACAGTTCTGAGTGAGGCACCAAGGCTCTCCGAAAAGTGAGAGGGAAAATGAGATGCCTAAAAAAGTCGTTCTCACCCAGCATACTGAGGAGAAAATGCTGCCTAAACTAGCCAGGCATTACACGCACAGGAGAGGAATGGGGCTTAGTGTACAGATTCATGAAGGAACTTAGACACCTAACTCCCATGGTGAATCTGGGCCAGGGTGGGCAATAATTTTCGCAGTGGGGCCACTCCATGAATTTTGGTACTGGTTGCAGGCCAGTTCTGGGCACCCCAGAAGGGGCAAGGCCTTGGCCAGAAGGGATGGGGCTGACAGGCTATAGAGAGAGAGACAATGAGAGTGTCTGGATATGAAAGAAACACGTAGGTTGCACCTACACTAGCAAATTCTTTCAGAGGATTTTTTGAAAGAAGGCGGCTCTTTAAAGATCCTGCGGAGCATCTGCAAACACACAAAAAACCTTCTTCCGAAAGAAAACCTGTGTAGACACTCCACAGGCCCTTCTTTCAAAAGAGCAGACCTCACGGCACCTGATTTTCCAATCCCTGGCCCGTTCTGTCGAAAGAGCGGGGCTCGTGTGGATGCTCTTTCGAAAGAGCAGATCGCTCTTTTGATCCGCTTTTTTGTGTGTGGGTGGAAGAGCTTCTTTCGAAAGATCTCTGTAGGGTAGACGTAGCCTTTGTGTGTGGGACAGACTTTGTGACACTAAGTGAGTGTGTGCTGCAGTGTATATGTGACAGCAACTGTGTGGGTGAATGGCACAGACTGGGTATGTGTGACAGTGACACAGTGTGTGTGCTGGCTGCTAGCAGCTGAGTAAGGTTCTGAGAGAAGCCACCCTCTGTCTCTGCAAGGGAAATCTGCTCTGCTCTGTTTTCTCTCTTCCTCTGCTTTGCATGCCTGAGTCACATACCATCCGTACTTCAGTCTGGAGCAGCTCTGCTGTGTCCCTCTCCCCAGTCTGGGCTATGCAGAAATGGGGCACAGAGGCAGGGGAACCCCCTGACTTCAGCACCAGCCTCTCACCTTCACCTCCTCCCCTCTCTGCACAGCTATGAGGAGAATCCTAGGAGCAGCTTGTCTGCGGACAGAACGAGGTGGGGGAGGGGCAGCTGAACACAGGCTGTTGGCCCTAAGATATGCACACACTGCTAATCAGCTGGGCGGGCTCGAGAGAAATGATTGGTGGGCCAAATCTGCCCCACCCCCACCCCAGGGGCTGATTTTTGCCCACCCTTGATTTAGGCCTTAGGCTTCCTGACTGACAGATCTCTGGACTAGAAGTGGTCTGACCTGCTGCAATAGCAGCTGCAGTGGTTAATTTTACTATTCACTTTTCATGTGTTATCACTATCACCCTTATACAGACAGCATTAAATAACAGTTCTCACTCTAGAACCCAGCATCCGAAAATGTAAGAATATTCTCTTACACATGCCTCCTGGACCTGAAAGGGAGCTGGTGAGGCCATCAAGTCCAGTCCCCTGCCCTCTTGGCAAGACCAAGTACCACCCTTTTTTTTTTAAAATGATCTATTGGCCCTAGATGGCCTCTGCAAGGACTGAGCTCACAATCTCTTGGCTGAGAATTTCATTTTTCTAATGTCAGCTCTGTTCCCTGAGCCATTCTCTTTATTATGCTTTAATGGTAGCATTTTTCTCAAAGATGGATACGGTGACTATTATCCCTATTCTACAGCTTGAGAATGGCTTTATTTCTCTCTCTCTGCTGTGTAATGGTGGAAAAGGGACCCATTTGTGTCTATGTTCTTACTGGTACCATTAATAAGAGTTTTGCCTGAGTAAGGATATCAGGCTAGAGCTGTAGCTTGGGAAGCATTTGGGGCTGAAAGGGCACAACGTAAATGCAGGTGATTGTATGTAGCAGAGCTAAGCAAAATTCTGCTGTCCCGTTTCTTGACTAGTCACAGCAGCTCCAAAACTGAACTGCATGACAAGACCTCAGACAGAGATCTAAATTTAAACCAAACATCTGTCAGCTCAGACATACCAAGCCAGTATTACTTACAGGTCTACTTATTCTACCGATTTAAGGTATCTGCTGCAATGAACAAAACTACTAGGAAAGACTTGGCAGGCTTGTGGACCAATTTGTTAATCTAAGAAGATAAATTCAGATTATTTTTATCAGCATTTCTAAAGTGACAGTCACATGTCTTTACATAAATTTAAACACCAAATCTTTCCAAGAAAGAAACCCAGACTTGTGTCTCCTCTTCAGAAGCAAAGTAAGAATTTTCACTAGGGTTAATTACTTATAAAGAAATCTTGTGTGCAGGCCCTGAACAAAGACACACTCACAAAACAGTTTTTGCACTGAATAAAACTGAAATGTAATCCTATAGTAGACAAATGCTTTAGCATGATACTCCAGTGAGTCAGTTCTCTCAGAAAGGCTGACAGCCACCACAGGCTCAGGGGCAAGGGCTCCAGAAGGGGTGGGACTTAGAACAGTTGGCCCTGGGGTCTAGCTATATATGTGTATGTGAGTGTACACATGCACCCCTCAGAGGGCTAGAAAGGACCTTGGGAGGTCTCTGAGTCTAGTCCCCTGCCCTCTTGGCAGCACCAAGCGCCATCCCCCCGCCCTTTTTTTTTTTTTAAATCTATTAGCCCCAGATCCTGAAATGGCCCCTTCAGGGACTGAACTCACAATATTGGATTAACAGGCCAATACTCAAACAACTGAGCTATCCCTTCCCAAAATTAGGCCTTTTGCACTCTAACCCAAAGACAACCTCCACTCCCTGGTATTACACAGCCAAAAACAGCACAAGGCCCTCATGAGGATTGCACGCACAATGATGGGTTCACCAGACCAAGGTGCAAGCCACTGAGCTATGGATTCACCAGAATGGTTACTGCACTATGCAGGGAGCTGCCACACAGCATTCCAGGGTATTCCAAAGGATCCTGGCTCTCTAATTGCTATTATTTTGGCAGCAGTAGCAGCTGGAACTCTGGGCCCCTTTGAAATGCTGGGCGCAGGGGCAACTGCCCCCTTTGTGACCCTCCCCCCCATCAGCAGGCCTGAGATCGCTGCAGACTCTAGTCTGCTTTAGTTAGATTTGCTGTGGGTTTTTGAACTTCCAGATATCAGCTGCTAATTTGCTGGCACCAGAGAAATACGGCCATCTGTTTCCTAGTACGTCATCACTGAATCTCCAGAAATAGTGAATGCCTTTATAGTGCAGAAGGTCAGACCTCTCTTGAGGACTGTGAGTCCCCATCATTCTAGATTGCTCATGTGTAAGTCACTGAATATTCAGTTAATTCCTTTAGGACTGGTTAATGCACTTATTGAAACTGAGGATTCAGGAATCTGAAGATTTTATGCAAATAGCAGAGTGCTACAATTTTCATATTTAATGAATATCCATCACCTTATTTGCATAGCACCCTTCTTATTTTTAATAAAGTTGCTGTAAAGTTTTGCTCCTCATAGTATCAACTGCTCTGCTGCAGCAGCAAGGACTATTAGAGCAATCAGTAAAATAAACAGTATGTCTAGATATTCCAGTGCTTTCATGCTTCCCTTTTGGTAGAATTTAAATACAAATGGAGGCTAGTAACCCTTTGGGCTTTATTTGCTGATAAGACAATGGGCTCTCTCCTAACAGGTGCTCCAGGAGCCACTGACAGGAGGAGAAGGATGGGGGCCTATACACCACAATACAGGTGGATGGGCCATCATGGCATCTCAGCCAAAACAAACAAAATGCCGCATAAGCAGCATTTACAATGTTACACACATAGCCCAGGTTCCTTCAGGGGGCCAGTCTCTCTTTAGGAGGGTATTTCAAACTCACCTGCCATTGCCCAAGAGCGAGGATCACAGAAGCTGTATCCAGACTGTGCCACAGCAGCGGCTGGTTCTCTGCCCCACAGTTGTCCATTCTCTTGTGGACGGCAGCCTGTTGCACACAGGGGCTACGCCTACACGTGAAGCCTACATCGAACTAGCTTATTTCGATGTAGCAACGAGTAACGTCTACACGTCCTCCATGGCTGGCAACGTCGATGTTCAACTTCGACATTGCGCGGCACCACATCGAAATAGGCACTGCGAGGGAACGTCTACATGCCAAAGTAGCACACATCGAAATAAGGGTGCCAGGCACAGCTGCAGACAGGGTCACAGGGCGGACTCAACAGCAAGCCGCTCCCTTAAAGGGCCCCTCCCAGACACAGTTGCACTAAACAACACAAGGTACACAGAGCTGACAACTGGTTGCAGACCCTGTGCCTGCAGCATGGATCCCCAGCTGCCGCAGCAGCAGCCAGAAGCCCTGGGCTAAGGGCTGCTGCCCACGGTGACCACAGAGCCCCGCAGGGGCTCGAGAGAGAGCGTCTCTCAACCCCTCAGCTGATGGTCGCCATGGCGGACCCCCGCTATTTCGAAGTTGCGGGACGCGCAACGACTACACGGTCCCTACTTCGACGTTGAACGTCGAAGTAGGGCGCTATTCCTATCCCCTCATGGGGTTAGCGACTTCGACGTCTCGCCGCCTAACGTCGAAGTTAACTTCGAAATAGCGCCCGGCGCGTGTAGCCGTGACGGGCGCTATTTCGAAGTTAGTGCCGCTACTTCAAAGTAGCGTGCACGTGTAGACACGGCTAGGGCCTGTGAGGGAATGTCTAGCCCACCATGCATCAGAGGTTCTATGTTCTGATGGGAAGCTGGGATACAGCCCTTCACTGAGCTGGCCTGGTCTCAGCCTGGTTGTCACTGTCACTTGATGTTTTTTCAGTTGAGTGCACTTAAGATGCAACCTGAAGCATGTAACGCACAGGCTAAAATACAGCCAGCTAACATGGCTTCACATGTGCACTCAGAGGGGACTTTTCAAACATGTTTAATTAAGGCAAAAAGCTGCATTTTTTCAATCAAAAATGAGGCCTCTGGCTTAATTGAGGAGAGTGTCTTGGTTTCAGGAATTCACTCTCTGGAGCTAGAACAATCCTCTATGAACTGCTGATACATAGTAAGTACCATTACTCATTCCAGGCTACCCAGTGCTTGCTGAACCAATACGTGGTCCAAACAGGTACAGCAATTCCCCTCATCATACAACAGAGAGAATGGATTGTATTTTTGCAGGCAGTCACCATCAGAAATTAATGGTGAAATGCAGCAAAAATGCAGTTAAATAAAAATGTGCATTGATTGTAAACAATGTGCTTGTCTTCTTCCCTATCATATCTTCTGAATGAGAACATCGAGGGAGCTGGTCCATAGCTGAATCAAGCACCGAGGGGATACAACCCCATATAGCCGGTATCAAGTATGGATTTGATGCACTGTAGCATGTTAGGAGATAAGCTGCATAAACTAGGAAGTGTGGTGATTGTGGGGAGTTATGTATCTCTGGAATGTGGTCCCTGTCTGAAACAAATTCCTTCCTAGTGTCACTGAGTTAGGAGTTCTGCCAAGCAGAACTCTGGTTCTCCAAGTGTATTTGTGTCATCAAGCTGGAAAATGAATACTTCACATGAGCTTATTTTCATGAACAAAGATTATCCTACTAATCCCACAGCACACTGTTAACCCTCAAATAATGGAAACTAAAGAGCTGAGAGGGTAAGGTAAGTTTGGTGTTGCTAGCCCACAGAGCAACTGGAGAAAATGTGCTAAATGGCACTGGTGACCATTCAACCTGAAGTGCTTCTACTGAGTGTGACATTGTAGAGATATGACCCTCAAGACTTCATTAAGTCTAGCTCCTGAACTGAGAAAGCACTATAAAACCCCAGACCATCCCTGTCACCTGTTCTTAAACACTTACAATGATGAGGATTCTAAAACTCCCCCAGAGCCTATTCCAGAGTTTAAATAGCCTTGTCATCGTATATATTATTTTTGCTGTGTCTAGCTGCCTGGGGAGGTTCCACCATGTTCCCGTCTCCTCCCCGCACTGTACTGTGCCAGCCTCAGCCGTCCCCTGGCCAACATGGGGCTTGGCCCAGCCCCCACAACTGAGCCCCCTGCTGCGACATGCCAGCCTCTCCTCCACCCAGCATGGGGCTTGGCCCAGCCCTTCCACCAATGGAGCACCCCTCCCTCACCATGCCAACCCCAGCCCCTCCCCCAGGCCAGCAATGGGACCATCCCAGCCCCCCGATGGATCCCCCACACCATGTCAGCCCAGCCCCTCCCCCACCCAATGAAGGACACCCCCCTAACAGAGTGCCTCTATCTAGCCCATACACTTTGGCTGTGTATTACAGAAAGTGTCTCTCTAGAATGTTCTTCCAGCCCAGCTTCCGCTTGCAAGCAGAGCTGCAAGTGGGCCTCTAGTTGTGTGAAAGTTTTTTCCTAATGTCTAACCTTGGCCTTGCTGCAGCTGCCTCCTGTTACTGACCTGTATTAGCAAACAGCTCTGGGCTTGGGCTGTACCAGTCAGATGGCATTAACTGCCAGTTTGCTTGTTCTGAAGTTGGCTTTTTGCAGTCAGTTGTTTACTCCTGGCCCCCCACAGCCTCAGGTCCCCCAGCACCTGTCACCAGGCTGAGCCCACCTCCCCAGAGACCAGGAGTAAACACACGGACCACATGACAGGGAGGCTCTGCCTAAAACTGTGGGAGATATGAGTGCAACCTAAGATAAGCTGGGGAGGGCCTTCGAGGAGTACATGCCATTAAGCAGTGGGCGAGCAGTCAGGCAAAAGCCAGTGGGGACGCCTCATTTGAGTAAAAGGCCAGAAGGCCAGAGAGAAGGGCAGGGAGCAGAAACTATCTATGATGAGAAAGCTTAGGCTAGCAGAGGAGTAAGAACACTGTACCCAGGGTGTGCACTGGCTGGGCAGGGCTGTGGGGTTCTAAACTGGATGGTAATAAACCAATGCTTCAAAAGGGAGAGTTAGTGAAAAAAAGCACATGCGGTGTAAATTTGCAGTCCTGGGGAGGAAGGGGAAACCGAGGCATCAGCAGGGGCTGAAAGCAGACCAGGTATGCCCGGCTACAGTTTGCAATTGCCATCTGAGACCATGCAACCTTCCACCGGGAAGCCAAAAGCCAGTGTATTATAGCCCTCTACTATCTGTGCCACCTGTGTTTCTCACCTATAAAATGACAATAAAGCAGGAGGCAGATGTTGTCTTTAAATGTCATCCTTGCTGGAGGGTTAGCTGGCTCTGTGAATGTGCTCTGATGGTGACAGGATGACTTGGTATTTTACTACAGGGAGTTTAATCTCTCATATGTAGGGGATGGTAGAGTTGTGGGGTCCTCTTGTGCTCTGTGACTCATCTGCTGGAACCAGCTTGTTTCTGTCTGCTGGGGGGGAGGGCGGCAGGGAGGTAGAGGGAGGGGCTATAGCCCACATCCAAGACATCAGACCCCCTGATTGCTTGCTAGTGATTGGGGTCAGGACAGCCTTGCTGGGAGGAGCCAGCCTAATTCCTGAGCAAGCAAAGGCAGCAGCTAGGCCCTCGCACCCTCCTCCACCCAGCAGCCTCAGCAACTGTTGCTGTACCACCAGCCTCGAGGCTGCAGGCAACACAGTCAATGGGCAGGCTGGCGAGGGTGCTGGGGGGCAATCAAGTGGTTGGGCGTGGGGTGGGAGTTGAATGGGGGGCAGGAGTCCCAGTGGCCTGGGTGCAGGGAGTCAGGAGAGCTGAAGAGGAGGCAGAGGGTTGGGCCATGCCTGGCTGTTTAGGGAGGCACAGCCTTCCCCTGCCTTCCCTACTGGGGCCTCCACACAATTTCCATACCCAATGTGACCATCAGACCATAAAAGTTTGCCCATCTCTGATCTACTGTGAACTCTGCAATGTGCAGCAGCACTTACACAGATACAGGCAGGGCAGTGCAAATTTCTTTATGGTGTTGAATTCCTGGGATGAGTGCACAGGATCATATGTAATGGATCAGTCTCCCGCAGTCCTCTGAGCATATGAGTTCACATCGCTCAGTGGGTTGCCTTAGCCAGAGTTTGTTTTGTTTATCTCAGATACCGCTCTACTCTATTATTCTAGCCCTTACTTGCCATGCTCAAGGGCTCACATCCCATCACCATCCTTTCAGCTGAGGCTTCAGTGAGGGCAGGTCCACACTACTCATGAAATTGACCCACTCAGTGTCGATCTTCCGGGGTCAATTGTGCATGTGTAGTAGAGATGCACAAAATCGACCTCTCAGGGGTCACAGTTGTCCCCTGTACTCCTCAGGAGGGGCGAGGATTAAGGAGGGTCGATGGAAGAAACTCTCCCATCGACCTTGCCCAGCATAGACAGCCAAGTTAGCCAAGTGCAGGTATGTCGATTTTACCTATGTAATTGCTGTAGCTAGAATTGCATATCTGTGGTTGCATTTCTTAGCCTAATGTAGATGTAGCCTAAGACTCCACCGGAAGCTATCGGCACAACTTTGTCAACAGTGAGCGAGACTACTGCTTGGAAATGTGAGTCATACCTACTCCATAGGGTTGGGTGCTCCGCTCCTCCAGCATTCTTGTCCCACTCCAGCCTGAGAGCAGGCAAGAGCATGGCTCCTGGTAGACAGCCTGAGAGCTAGCTCCACAAAGACGACTTTATAGTAAATTTTGCAGCACTGTGTTCAAGTACCCTGCCACCTAATGGAATACACAGGCCCAAATTAGACACCCATGAGAGCTACAGGCCTAAGACTGGGATCCAGAAAAGCTAGCTTCCTCAGAGGTGAGTAGCCAGTAGGCACAGAGGAAAGGTGTTGAGTCCCAAGCCGTCACAGCTGTGGATTCTGTTCTGGTGTTCAAGTGTCCAGCTCAACCCTTTCTTACAAAAAATGGAGGCAGAGCCTCTTCTTTCTATCTTTATCTTAGGGGTTAGCCTGCTCACCCAGGAGGTGGGAGCCCCAGCTCCAATTCCCCACTGTACCTAATGTGGGGCAGGGATTTCAGCCTCTCAGGAGCGTGCCCTCCTGACCTTTGAGCTATGGGCTGTCTCCTGCTGAAGTTGTTTTACTTCATATCACTGGGTTTAAATAGCCATGCTAGAGGCAGAGCCAAGTAAGTGGATGTGACAATAGTTTGGTGGTTAGGGCTAGCTTCCAGACTGCAGGTGATCTGCATTCTAGTTTCCCCCTCCACTGACTATTTTGTGCAAAGTAGAATGGGTTCAATGAGAGAGAGCCACCTTCTAGGCTATCTTATAGCTGTCCCAAGAGACGTGGGTTCAAAGCTGTGCTCCACACCAAACACAGGAAGGGTCTGGCTCAGTATCTCCCACGTTGTGGGTAAGAGCTCTAATCACCATGCTAACAGTTATAAAGTGTCTGTGCAAGGCCTGATCTGTTAGGTGGCCTTGGAGCAGGCCTCCCACTAAGAAAGTTGGGGAATACCTTATTTGAGGATCCTGCTAGGGCTTCGGGATGGGCTAGTCATCCAGGCCCCTGAACTTTGGTGGCAGCACTCAAGCCCAACAGCAAATTATGAGATTCTTATGGGACTTTTTCAGTGGAAGCTCAGACATGGAGGGAATACAGGTACTTACAGGGTTGGGCAACAGCAGTGCAGGGGTTATGAAAAATCTACATTTTTGATTTATGTGGCTGAAGTGTGGTAGGCTGGTTTGCAAGAGACTCAGGCTTAGAGCCACACAGGGATTTAGATGCTCAAGTGCCAGCATAAACGATGGTGGGAACTGTCTCATGCAAACTGCTGATGGGCTCCTCAGAGACTCTTCCTGTCCCTATTTGTAAGGTACACTGACACCACTTGAGAAGCAGGGATTTCATGAGCAGGGCCTATGTTTTCAGTATTGAAGACAGAGTCCAGAAGCCTTTAAACTTAAATCTCCTGCCTACAGTAAACAAAAATATTTTTAGGTCTATTTTCCTTCCCCTGTGCGAGCCATCCTGTTCTGATCAAGGGCTGACTGACACTGAGGTCTTCCAGTTACTCATTGAAAAGGTCCAGCTTTACATGGGCACTGAGCTGTGTGGTGGATTCATTTGCAGCCATCATGCATGTGATGACTGCTGTTCTCTTTTTCCACCCATTCTGGAGATACATTATCCAGTGATGTGTTTGGGTTCTGCTGGCCCAAGACCCTATGTGTAGGTGTTTGAAATTGGACCTCTTGGCTAGTAGTGGTGTGACCTGCTACAATAGCTGCTGCAGTGGTTAGTTTTACTATTCGCTTGTTCACGTGTAATCACTATCACCATTATACAGAGAGCATTAAATAACAGTTCTCCAAATAGAACACAGAATCCAAAATGTAAGACTATCTTCCTGGTTGAGAATTTCATTTTTCCAATGTCAGATCTGTTCCCTGAAGCATTCTCTTAATTATGCTTTAACAGTAGCATTTTTCTCAAAGATTTTTATAGATGTGGGTGAAGATTATAGCTGTTCTGCAGCTTGAGAATGGAGGGAAAATGCCCAACTACAAAATGAGGAATAACTGATACGTGGTAGCTGTGCTGAGAAAGATCTAGAAGGTATAGCTGAATATGAATCAACAACGTGATACAGCATCAGAGAGGTAGCTGAGTTAGTCTGTGATACAGCTGCCAAAAAATTTAGTATTCTGGGGTGTTGAGAAGGGGATTATGACAGTGCTGTCTGGTAGTCAGGCAAGGATGTGGCAGGTTGTCATCCTAGGTTTCTCTGTCTCACTATAATTTTGCCATGTGGTGGGGTCTGTTCTTTCAGTGACTCAGTCCTCTGGCAAGGTCACACATTTGAATCTCTCTCCTACCCTCACCTCCCATTTCATGGTACACAATCAGTCCAGTGATGCAGAACTTTTCAGAAGTCTTCAAGGTCTTCAGGACTTGTTCCCAAGTTGGGGTTATAGGGTCTGGACTCTTGCACCTTCAGGATCTTCCCCAGTTAGATTCCCTATCATGGAACAGACTTTCATCATGGTCCCTTTTTTAGGAGTTTTGGGCTGGAAGCAACAGGCTTAATATGCAGCAAGGAAGATTTACATTAGCTACTAAGGAAAACTATAAGGACAGTTAAGCTCTGAAATAAGCTTTGTAGGGAGATTGTGGAATTCTCATCACTGGAGTGTGAAAACTGTTGTAGAATCTCAGCCCTCCAAAAATATTACCTGAGTCATGAAAATCTAGAGTAAAACAATGCATCCAGAAACCCATGCAATGACAGCAAGTAGCAAAAGATGTCCTTTCTCAGCCAAGCCAGACAGAAGGGCTGTGTCTACACTACAAAAATAACTTCAAAGTTGCTTACATCAAAGTATAACTTCGAAGTAAGCAACTTCAAAATTGAGAGTCTACACACACCCTACTACGAAGTTAAACTTCCTGGGAATGGAGTAAGGACTTCCAAGTTGGGCTCCCTACTTTGAAGTTAACTTCGAAGTAAGTGAAAATGTGTGTAGACTCTCTGCTGGCTACTTCAATGTAGTGCCTAATTTTGAAGTTAACCTCCTACTGTAGACACCCAAGGAGGTTAAATGAAAACCGAGGGTTGCAATTATGGCAGAAGTCTCATTGCTTTCTATAGCAGGTAGAGAGGGTAGAAAATATTTGGCTGTGAGAGAAGGGAGTGGAAGGAGGACTGATCATGGCCTAACAGCCAGCCACTGGCACAGAGAAATCCTCATGTTGCAGACTGTAACTATATGTACATAGGTCATTCCTAGGTATTTGAATTTGAAGAGGGGGTTCATCTCCTCTTAGGAATTTAGGACGACCTTGAACAATGGACTACGAGTGCCAAGAGATGCAGAAATCCCCTTTGATATGGATGTAAGAGACCCTGCACATTTCCTACAGACACTAAACTCTGTCTTGTTTTTCTGACGCTGTTCAATCCTAAATTCTTCTGCAAAGTGAGACTGAAATGCTCCATATGTGTTTAAGCTGAAATCTTAGTTTTTGGTGGGAAAAGCTTATTGTATCACAAATGTGCTTTTAATGCTGCAGTTATTGCTCTCATTTATTATAAATACAAAATATAAATAACTAAATAAATATAAATATAAATAAATAATTTATTACATCTCTAAAAATACACACCTCTAATTTAAGCACTTGCAATAGTTATTTCCAAATTATACACTTAGCTGAAGTATATAAAGTGTTATTTTACCGATGACATTTGACATACAACACATGTACATTCGTGCCTAGATCAGGTATCACCTGATTGACAATACTTGTAGTCCTGCTGGAGAGATTAAAGCCTTGTCCAAAGAGGAAAGTGAAAGGTAAAATGAATGATTCACCAGCATTTATTTAACAAACATCAACGCTTTACAGCAGTCTACCATCCTGTTCTGCAGCTAGTTCTTGTGTACTACTTTAACACAGAGGAAATCTGAAGGGCCTCTGCAAAGTTTTCCTCAAGATCATTAAGTTCCTTAGTTGATTCGAAGTCACTGTCACATGTTGTTGAGTTCAGTGTTGACTCAAATGTGTGTGAAATATCGGGGGTTTCTTCAGGCTGCACTGAAGAGTAAGGATCTGTTCCAACACCCACCACTCCAGTTAGATCTGTTGAAAAGATATCCTTGTCACACATCTGATTTGAAGTTTCCCTGTGTAAGGGGGGTTTTAGTTTGTCAGGTTCCTTTGATAACAAATCCATGGCTTTTAGGAACTCATCACTTTTTGTAGTCTTATTTTGTTTCCAATTTTTGTTGGAAAGTTGGAGCTGGTCCAAAGTCTCAAATCTTTCCAGATCGAATGGGTCAATCACTTCCATGCCATTGACTCTCTCAGATTTCTCTGTTCTGCAGCCCAGGTCAACTTTGAGGACATTCAGTAGGTGGCGCATTTTGTTCTAGAATTTAAGAGAAGAAATAAGGTTCTAAAATCACTTACGACTCACTCCAAATCCGCTTGCAGTATTAATACATGGTTTGTATCAAAATGTGTAGCCTAAATAGCTGATTGTATTAAGATCTTTTTTTCCAATTAGTATGTTCCATTTAGTTAATTTTTTTAAGGAAATACAAGATGCATAAAATCAAAAAACTAAATTATTCTTGCAGCAAACAATCCTCAAGGTGCTGAAATATCTGTCACTCAGTGTATGAAAGCATGTCTGATGTGGGTGATCTGGACTGGTCACATTTCCCACTGCATCGCTGACAAAGTACCACCACACAATCTCTCATTTAAAAGGTGGATCTGTTCTGAGGCTTATGGCTACATTTTTCAGCACTTTTAAAGAGCAGTTTGGAAAGACCCTTCTGAAATCACTTACATGGACTGAGAACATTACAGGCTCTGTTCAGAAAAGGGACATACCTCATCCAAACGGTGTTTGTTTTGCTCTATATGACGCTCAAACAATCTCTCCAAAACCCTACAAACAAACAAACAAATAAATAAATAAATAAGACTCAGACAGGTCATTATTTTGAGGAGAGAAAGATGAAATGTCCCGAACAAGCCTAGATGAGTAAAGAATCCAAGCTCCTGAGTCTTCAGGCATTTACCAAGAAGAAATAATTAGATTGCCTTCATTATACTTTGTCACAAAGAGGCCCATGTTGCATCTACATGCTACTAGACATTAGCTCAGTGGGCCATGCCTTGTCGTAGGGCTGAATCAGAAGACTGACTAATGTACTGCTTTAGCCAATTTCAGCTGAAGTAGAGTGAGTGGATGCCACCGAATAAAGCATTCACAATCCAATAACTCCTCCCCATAGTGGCTGCTGATGTGCACCAGTACAAGTACAATCACATATTCCCAGCTGATCCCCTCTCCCAACCCCGGGGATAGGGAAGAGACAAAACTCAGTGTCAGCAGCTCACTGTGGCAAGGGAGAGAAGATCCTTCAGGCCCTAAAGGCCTTCTCTCATGACCTGCAGGGAAGGCAGAGAGAAAGAACATCTGGTCCCTTCTTCAGAGACTGGGGAGAAGAAACTGTGAGAAGAGAATTAGGAAGGAGCTACCACCTCTGTCAGCAACATGATTGGTTTAGGCTGTGCCCCTCTGCTCCACTTGAAATCCAGGGAGGAAGTGGAATACAAGGGTGCAGAAAGGAATTGGACTGTGAGAAAGAGGGGAAGGCGATGAGGAAACAGATTAATAGAAAAAAGAATTAGTGTGAATGAGAGAAAGAAAGGAGAGAGTTGTGGGCATGAGAAAGGAGAGACAGAAGAGAATTCAGTGCTGGGAAAGAATTTAACACTAAAGGGGTGTGTCTACACTAGAAACTAACTTTGAAGTTAACTTTGAAGTTAGGCACTACTTCAAAGTAGCCAGCAGAGAGTCTATGCACATTTTCCCTTACTTTGAAGGGAATGGAGTAATGCCCTACTTCGAAGTTTAGCTTTGAAGTAGGGTGGGTAGAGGCTCAACTTTGAAGTTGCTTACGTCAAAGTTGTACTTCAAAGTACTCAACTTTGAAGTTATTTTTGTAGTGTAGACACAGTCAAAGTGAATAACTATTAGAAAACTTTCCAAGGGACATGGTAGATTCTTCATCACTTCAAGTTTATAAGACTGGGTGTCTTTCATGAAAATATATTGTAGTTGAAACAGAACTTGATGTAGAAATTACTGGATTAGGTTCCTTGCTTTATGTTACATATGGGGTCAGTCTACATGATTACAATGGTGCCTTCTGGCATGACAATCTATGTACCTCTGTTTGAGGAAGAGTGACAAGAGATGGACGAATATAGAAAAAAAGAGAGCAGACTGTGAAGATGTGCCAAGATCTACAACACAAGTAAAAGGAAAGGAGAACGAATGAGAGCAAAGAGAAGCTATGTTTTTAGAACTGTATTTAATAGGACGTTAATTGTAAAAAAACAAACAAAACAAAAAATACTACCAGGTTCAGAGATAATGCATCCCACACTACTTAATGAATCCAATTTATTCTGAGCACAGTCCATATAAACCTTAAAACAAAGATATCTAACCTGTTGGAAAATACTCCAAGCTTCAGAATTTCATCTGTTACATCTTCAATGAAACTCAAATACCTAAGTTCTTCTTCCCTGCAGAAAGAACGGAAAATCCAGTCTAAATTTAAAAGTACACATCAGAGCATGAAATTCTACTTGCTAAGGGAAGTAACTTTGCACACTATGCTCTTGAAACCAACTTAGCTTCTTGTTTTAAAGAGGAGGCTGTTGGACAAAGTTACTTAGACCCCATATTTAAGATGAACAAAAATAAGCTCTGCATAAAGTATGATGATATCTGCAGAAATGTTGTCTTGGCATTTCAGCGCAAACCTGTCAAGCTTTATATTAACTTCCTGCTCTTGAACATACTCATCCACAGCTCCTGAGGTACCAGTCCTGCAGGAGGGCTGGTCCAGCTCACAACCTTCTTTATGCTGTGAGATCTGGAAGGGGCCCATAGGTTGGAGGTGGAGACATGATAGATTAGAATGGTCTGATTCAGTAGCTTCCACAAGGTTAGAGAACCTGAGTTGCTGCTCCCTGGTGAGAAGGGAGTATCTCCAGTGAAAACCTCCCTTACTTCAGGATAATATCTTCCTGTTATGCAAAGGCTTTGCTGCTGCAGAAAGATGTAAATTACACCTCTCTGTGCCAACTTCAGTCATTCTAGTTCTGTCTTTTAAAAGTTCAATGGAAACTGCTCTTTAGCAAGAAAAAACATTTCTCTTTAGTGTTTGCAGCCCAAATGTTGCAGCATTTAGCTAATGCAGGAGAATCAGAGGCTGCGTCTACACGTGCACGCTACTTCGAAGTAGCGGCAGTAACTTCGAAATAGCGCCCGTCACGTCTACACGTGTTGGGCGCTATTTCGAAGTTGAAATCGACGTTAGGCGGCGAGACGTCGAAGTCGCTAACCCCATGAGGGGATGGGAATAGCGCCCTACTTCGACGTTCAACATCGAAGTAGGGACGTGTAGACGATCCGCGTCCCGCAACATCGAAATAGCGGGGTCCTCCATGGCGGCCATCAGCTGGGGGGTTGAGAGATACTCTCTCTCCAGCCCTTGCGGGGCTCTGTGGTCACCGTGGGCAGCAGCCCTTAGCCCAGGGCTTCTGGCTGCTGCTGCTGCAGCTGGGGGTCCGTGCTGCATATACAGGGTCTGCAACTAGTTGTTGGCTCTGTGTATCTTGCACTGTTTAATGAAAGTGTGTCTGGGAGGGGCCCTTTAAGGGAGCGACTTGCTGTTGAGTCCGCCCCGTGACCCTGTCTGCAGCTGTGCCTGGCTCCCTTATTTCGATGTGTGCTACTTTGCCGTGTAGACGTTCCCTCGCTGTGCCTATTTCGATGTTGGGCTGAGCAACGTCGAAGTTGAACATCGACGTTGCCAGCCCTGGAGGACGTGTAGACGTTATTCATCGAAATAGTCTATTTCGATGTCGCAACATCGAAATAAGCTATTTCGAAGTTGGGTGCACGTGTAGACGTAGCCAGAGAATGAAACTTGCTAGCACCACTATGGTAATACAAGTGAAAAATAGTAATAATCTATTTTCATCATAGAGTCAAAGAGATATAGAAAGAAAAATGACATCCTCACTTGAAAGCTCACTGGATGGCAACACTCTTTCAGTGCTAACAGGCAAAGGTTTTACTAGTACACATGCTAAGGAATTTTTTACACGTCGGTTTTAACATGTAATTAGTCCAGAAAGAACAGGGGAAAGCTAGACTGTTCACATCTGTAAGAATTAATTAGACACTGCCACAAAAATATACTCATATAATGTGCTGCAGAATTTCTTTTCAAATAAACAAGTAATATATCTCAAATGAATTGCTTGGATTATGGGAGTTCAACATCACAAATGCCTAGAAGAGTGTGGACATGTGTTGTGGAGCTCTTCCGCAAACATTCCTTAGAACCAGTGGTGATGCAAATCACTCTGGCTGGGAAAGCCTCCCAAAGTTAATTAATAACAGGCCGTGTCTACACTAGCCCCAAACTTCGAAATGGCCACATAAATGGCCATTTTGAGTTTACTAATGAAGCGCTGAAATACATATTCAGAGCCTCATTAGCATGCGGGCGGCCACGGAGCTTCGAAATTGATGCGGCTTGCCGCCGCGCGGCTTGTCCTGACAGGGCTCCTTTTCTAAAGGACCCTGCCTACTTCGAAGTCTCCTTATTCCCATCTGCTCATGGGAATAAAGGGACTTCGAAGTAGGCAGGGTCCTTTCGAAAAGGAGCCCCATCGGGATGAGCCGTGTGGCAGCGAGCCGTGTGGCAGCAAGCCGTGTCAATTTCGAAGCGCCGCAGCTGCCCGCATGCTAATGAGGCGCTGAATATGTATTTCAGTGCTTCATTAGTAAACTTCGAAATGGCCATTTGAATGGCCATTTTGAAGTTTGGGGCTAGTGTAGACGTAGCCACAGCCTCCAAAAGTCAACATAATAGTAACAACAAAAATAAAAAACTCAGTAATATGTTCACCTTTTATAGCACCTTCCAAAGATCTCAAAACTATGTCTAGATTGCCAAGAACTGTCAGCAAAATAGATGCAAATTGCTCAATGCATTTGCTTATCTCCTGCAGACAGTTCTGTCAGGAGAGGCTTTCCCGACATTTGGCCCATCCACCCGGGGACAAACGTTGGGAAAAGCCCCCTTTGCTGAGACATCCCTTCTTCCTTGTGGAACGAGGATGACTGGGATGTCGTCAGAACGCTCCGGCCTCCGACAGAATCCTGCAGTTTAGACACAGCCAAAGTGCTTTTCTGTCAAATATTTTCCAAGATAGGCAAGTATGATCATTCTTTACTAGACAGGGACACCAAGATATAGAAAAATTATTTGACTTGCAAGTCAGTGTAAAAACTGGAAGTACAATTCCAATCTCTGAATTCTGTCTCACCAGGTTTCTGGACAGAAATACCAAGAGGATGCTCTCCGTCATAGTATTTCATCAAGATAAGTTCCATTCCTGGGTAGAAATTGGAAATTACAATCAACTTATTCACACATTTCAGAACTTCAAAAAGGCTGGGTTCTAAAAAGAGGTGAAAAATTGGGAGGGAAGTTCTGGCTTTATCTAGATGGGGCTGCCCATTTCTACAAGTACAGAATTGGGAAGATGATCTGGGTTCTATTTCTAGCTTTCGTCCCTCCTTCAGCAGTTGCCCCATCTTATGAAATAGGGGTAATTACCTAGCTCACAAAGGGACTGTAGTGCTCAGTTCACTAATGTCTGCAAAGCACTTTGGCTACACTTACATTGAGTTTTCTATTTCAGGTTACATTTGTATCCCGAAATAGAAAACCTGTGGCCAAACACCACGCTCAAAATAGCAGGGCTATTTCCAGTGTGGTATTTCGTTCCCACTACCCCTTGTTGTGAGAGGGATAGTGGGAAGTTCAAAATAGGCACTTATTCCGAACTTCGGTGCCTTGTGGTTGGCACTACGTTTGAAATATGTTACCTCAAAATAACAGGTATTTTGTGCAATGCAAATTGCGTAAGTTATTTGGAGATAGGGCTACAGCCCTAGCCTTTGTGATTTTCAGATGGAAGGGTCTATGGAAATGCAAAATACTATGAATGACTATCCAAATACCCTATTTCTGTAGCGTGCGTTTCTCTTTATTCCTATTTGCATGTAAAGGAGAATTTTTATTCTCTGAAATTTTTCTACTCTGCCTGCTTGTTTTCTACCTGATGCCTGACTGCAACATTACACTTTGGTTGCTCTGGAAATATCTGCAGTATATATCTGTTGTCAATTCAAAGACCATGGCTTTAAGTGGAAAACTAGTAGCAGGAGTGCTACAGTAACAAAGGGCCTGTTGCATAGAAACATTCCTAGTAATAAACAAGAATATTGGGAAACAGCAGAAGCTAATCACTTTTCCCCGAAAAAGTTGCAGCTAGCTTTCCTGATTTTAGATCTGTGGGTGTACTTCACAGGCTGTATAATGGATTTCTTTATTTGTTGCCATGGCAGATCCAGATCAGATGCTGATGTGATGGTTTATGCATAATTTACTATTTTAACATAAGAACATAAGATATTGGGTCAAACCAATGATCCATCTATCCCAGTGTACTATCTTCTAAGAGTGGCCTGTGCCAGATGCTTCAGAGGGAACGAAACAGAATAGGGCATTTACTGCATGAGCCATACCCTGTTGTCCATTTCCAGCTTCTGACAGTCAGTGGTTTAGGGACATCTGCACAGACACACTTCCATTGTGCCAGGAGGTGCCTGAAACCTGGTTCTGCCCCAGGCCCCATCTCTACTCCAGCCCTTCCCTCATGGTCACGTCCTGTCCCCCCCACTGCCCCCCCAACTCAATCTCTTCCCACCCAATTCTGGCTCCTCCCCTGAGTATGCCACATCCTTGCTTCTTACGAAGAATTTATTTAGCTTCTCTGCAGTGGTTATATCTTCCCTAAGTGATCCTCTGCTGATTGGCTGAGCCTCAGTAAGGGGAGGGACTTTGAGGCAGTTCAGGGCTTTATAAAACATTGTCCAAGCAAACCGGTGAGCTTGTGAACAGGGGACTGCAAACAGGGACTTTAGAGAGGGAGTTTGGAAGGGGCCAGGGACCCTTGCCTTTCTTTTAAATCCCTGTTCTAGGATGGCAGGCATGGATAGTGACAGGTCTGCTGTTGTTACCTGCTCGGGATGTGCCATGTTTGTCTTCCTCCCCGAGGAAAGAAGGGATTTTGTCTGCACTAAGTGCAAGCTGGTCTCCATTTTAGAAGAAAAAATTAGAGGACTGGAGGCTCAAGTGTCGACCCTACGCTCAATCAGGGAGGATGAAGATTTCCTCGACAGAAGGGAGTGTTCTTCTTGCAAGCATGGCAGGCGGAAGAATCGGGGAGGGCGGTAAGGGATGAAGCAGACAACTGGCAACATGTAACTTCTAAAAGCAAAAGAAGGCTGGTACACGAGTCCCCCATTGATATAGAGATAAGTAATTGCTTTCAGGCTCTCTCCACCGGTTCTGCAGTGGTGAATGCTTTGGAAAGAGCTTCACAGGAAAAAAACTGGAAAGGAACTGCTTCTACTGCAAGACATAGGATGTGTAGTTCTAGAGGTGGGGGTTCAATGACCACCACCCCCATAAGAAAAAGATGGGTGGTGGTGGTTGGGGACTCCCTCCTAAGAGGGACTGAACCATTCATCTGCCGACCGGACCTGGAATCTTGTGAGGTGTGCTGTTTACCGGGAGCTCGAATTCAGGATGTGACTGAGAGCCTTACAAAACTGCTCAAGCCTTCAGAATACTACCCCTTCCTACTTCTGCATGTGGGAACTAACAATACGGCCAAGAATGATCTTAAGTGGGTTACTGCGGATTATGTGGCGCTGGGAAGAAGGGTCAAAGAATTTGGAGCGCAAGTGGTGTTCTCGTCCATCCTTCCTGTTGAAGGGACAGGGCTAGGCAGGGACCGCCAAATTAAGGAAGTAAATGCATGGTTATGCCGGTGGTGTTGGAGAGAGGGCTTTGGGTTCTTTGATCATGGGATGCTGTTCTGGGCACAAGGATTATTGGGAAGAGACCATAGAATCATAGAATACTAGGACTGGAAGGGACCTCGAGAGGCCATCGAGTCCAGCCCCCTGCCCCAATGGCAGGACCAAGTACTATCTAAACCATCCCTGACAGATGTCTATCTAACCAAGAGAGGAAGGAACATTTTGGCAAGTAGGCTTGCAAACTTAGTGAGGAGAGCTTTAAACTAGGTTTGCTGGGGGACGGTGACCAAAACCCTGTGGGGAGAAAGGAACTTGGAGGCTGGGAAGAAATGCAAAGAGGAATGTACAACAAAAGTGGACCCCTGATTTGAATAGTGAGGGCGGGGAGATCAACTGGTTATCTAAGGTGTTTGTACACCAATGCCAGAAACCTGGGTAACAAGAAGGATGAATTAGAAGCCCTGGCACAGTCCAAGAACTATGACTTGATTGGAGCACTGGGACTTGGTGGGACAGAGACTTGGTGGGATGACTTGCATGACTGGAGCACTGTCAGGAAAGGGTATAAACTGTTCAGGAAGAACAGGCAAGGGAGAAAAGGAGGAGGAGTTGCACTGTATGTAAGAGAGTGTTATGATTGCTTGGAACTCCAGTACATAGAGAGAGAGAAGCCTGTTGAGAATCTGTGGGTCAAGCTTAGTGGTGTAGGCAGCACTGGAGATGTGGTAGTTGGTGTCTGCTACAGGCCACCCAATCAGGATGATGAGGTAGATGAGGCTTTTTTTGGACAACTGAGAGAAGTTTCCAGATCACAGGCTCTCGTTATCGATTACCCTGACATATGTTGGGAGACCAATACGGCAGTACACAAGCAGTCCAGGAAGTTTCTGGAGAATGTTGGGGATCAATTCTTGGTACAAGTGCTGAAGGACCCACCCAGAGGTTGTGTGCGGCTTGATCTGCTGCTTACAAATAGGGAGGAACTAATAGGGAAGGTAGAGGTGGGTGACAACCTGGGAAGCAGTGATCATGAGATGGTAGACTTCAGGATTGTGATCAAAGGAAGGAAAGAGAGCAGTGAATTACACACCTTGGACTTCAGAAAAGCAGACTTTGACTCCTTCAGGAACCTGATGGGCAGAATCCCCTGATATGCTACCATGAAGGGAAAAGGAGTCCAGGAAAACTGGCAGTATTTTAAGGAAGCCCTACTGAAGGTGCAGAAACAAACCATCCTGATGCACAGCAAGAGAAGTAAATATGGTAGGAGACCAGACTGGCTTACTGGGCAAATCCTTGGAAAATTTAGGCACAAAAAGGGAGCTTACAAAAAGTGGAAACTTGGACAAATGTCTAGGGAGGGATATAAATGTATAGCTCAAGAATGTAGGGCAGTTATCAGGAAGGCGAAAGCGCAACTGGAATTGCGACTTGCGAGGAATGTGAAGGATAACAAGAAAATCTTCTACAGGCATGTTAGCAAGCAGAAGGTGATCAGAGAGGGCGTGGGGCCCCTACTGGATGAGGGAGGTAACAGAGTGACAGATGATGTAGGAAAAGCTGAAGTACTTAATGCTTTCTTTGCCTCTGTCTTCACAGACAAGGACAGCTCCCGGACTAATGAGGTAAGTGATGCACTGTGGGATGAAGGTGGACAGCCTTTGGTGGGGAAAGAACAGGTAAGGAGCTATCTAAAAAAGCTAAATGTACATAAATCCATGGGCCCAGACCTAATTCATCTGAGAGTTCTGAGGGAGTTGGCATATGTCATTGACAAGCCCTTGGCCATCATCTTTGAAAAGTCGTGGAGACTGGGAGAGATCCTGGATGACTGGAAAAAGGCAAATGTAGTGCCCATCTTTAAAAACGGGAAGAAGGATGACTCAGGGAACTATAGGCTGGTCAGTCTTACATCAGTCTCTGGAAAAATCATGGAATGACTCAAGGAAGTCATTTTGAGGCACCTGGAGGAGGGGAAAGTGATCAGGAATAGTCAGCATGGATTCATGAAGGGCAAGTCATGCCTCACCAATCTGATTAGTTTCTACAATGAGATAACTGGCTCTGTGGATAGGGGAAAATCAATGGATATGATTTATTTTGACTTTAGCAAAGCTTTTGATATGGTCACCCACAATATTCTTGTTAGCAAGTTAAAGGAATGTGGATTGGATAAATGGATGGTAAGATGGATAGAAAGCTGGCTAGAAGTGTGGGCCCAGCGGGTAGTGATCAACGGCTCGATGTTGGGATGGTGGTCGGTTTCTAGTGGAGTGCCCCAAGGTTCAGTTCTGGGTTCTGTTCTGTTCAACATATTTATCAATGACCTGGATGAGGGGTTGGATGGCACCCTCAGCAAGTTTGCAGATGACACTAAGCTAGGGGGAGAGGTAGATACGCTGGAGGGTAGGGATAGGGTCCAGAGTGACTTAGATAAATTGGAAGACTGGGCTCCAAGAAATCTGATGAGGTTCAATAAGGACAAGTGCAGAGTCCTGCACTTGGGCCGGAAGAATCCCAAGCATTATTACAGGCTGGGGTCCGACTGGCTCAGTAGTAGTTCTGCAGAAAAGGACCTGTGAGCTGTAGTGGACGAGACGCTGGACGTGAGTCAACAGTGTGCCGTTGTAGCCAAGAAGGCTAATGGCATATTAGGTCGCATCAAGAGGAGAGTTGCCAGTAGATCCACAGAAGTGGTTGTTCCTCTTTATTCAGCTTTGGTGAGGCCGCATCTGGAGTACTGCGTCCAGTTCTGGGTCCCCAATTATAGGAAGGATGTGGACACACTGGAGAGGGTCCAGCGGAGGGTGACCAAAATAATTAGGGGGCTGGAGCATATGACCTATGAAGAAAAGTTGAGGGAATTGGGACTGTTTAGTCTGCAGAAGAGAAGACCGAGGGGGAACTTGATAACAGCCTTCAACTTACTAAAGGGAGGTTGCAAAGAGGCTGTTCACAGTGGTCACGGATGGCAGAACATGGAATAATGGTCTCAAATTGTGGTTGGGAAGGTCCAGGTTGAACATTAGGAAAAACTGTTTCATTAGGAGGGTGGTGAAGCATTGGAATGGTCTACCTGGGGAAGTAGTGGAGTCTCCATCCCTGGAGGTGTTTAAGTCTCGCCTCGACAAAGCCCTGGCTGGGCTGATCTGATGGGTTTGGTCCTGCCTAGGGCAGGGAGCTGGACTTGATGGCTTTTTTAGGTCTCTTCCAGCTCTATTGTTCTATGATTCTATGATCCTACAGCATCTTGATTATCTAGTGACTCCACTCATTTTTTGGCAGGCTTCCTGTTCCTGATGTACTTAAACAACTTTTGCCATTAGTTTTTGTGTCTTTTGGTATTTGATCTTCAAATTTGTTTCTGTTTTGTTTTTTTGGCCTATCTAATTATATGTTCATATTTGACTTCAAAGTGTTTAAGGTCCTTTCTATTTTCTTCAGTAGGATTTGACTACCAATTATTAAAGCATGCCTTTTACTCAGTCTACAGTTTATATTTGTTACCATTTTATTGTTTTACCCAGTAAAAGAGAAAGGAAAGATATACTTACTCAGCCTGGAGTTTTCTCATTGCTGAGGGTTCCATAGAACATGGGGAAGTCATGCTAATCAAACAGATATAAAAAAATAGCATTAGGCAATTTCTTATAAACCATCAATTCTCTGCACTTCACTCTCTTTCTGCAGCAACCCACAATCATGAGATATCCTCTCCCAAAGGAACACTGTCTACCAAAGAAAACTGAACATCTGTGCTAATAACTAGGTTAACTGTAGCAGTGGAAGTTATGGAAATGTCACTAACATCTGTTGTTCATTTCATTTCTACAGAAAACAATCACCTGCTCCAGTGGCAAACTTCAATTTTTAACTTCAAAGCAAAGGAGAGCTTTAAAACTCTAATATTTCCCAAAGATTTAAGGTGTCCATGGGACTGCAAAGGCCAATGTTACACTTGAGCCTGGTCTCCATTATGAAAGTACAGCATCCCATAATCCATTTAGTGCTTCCAGTAGAACATTTAATGGAACTCTTACTCATGCAAGTATTCTCACCGTACTCATATATCATCTTGGCACAGAAAAGAGACTAAGATTTAATTTCTTGTCATGCAAACATCTGCATGACTTCTTCCATAGCATTGTATATACACAACTGATTGAATAGTTAATTTTTTTGTTTGATGACACAGAAAAATCCAAACAGGCTTTTGTTTGAGGTCAAACTAAGTATTTCAATTGACCCACCTTTCTTTCTTTAAATTTTCAGATGTTTTCTATCCTTAAAAATCTCTCACAAATATAGTTAAATTTCTAAACAAATCTGCAAAAACTTTTGTTTGACTGAAAACGGATTTATAAGTGAATAAATTATGTTCCAAGAAAAAAAAATCTACCTAGTCCTAACCACATGTTTGGAACACTGTTCCAAAGTCTACCCACTAATTCCTTACTCTTGCCTCTTTTAAATCTCTCCTAGAGACCTGTACAATTCTACCATAAGACCATACTGGGTCAGACCAAAGGTCCACCTAGCCCAGCATTCTGTTTTCTGACAGTACCCAATACCAGGTGTCCCAGAGGGAAGGAACAGAAGAAGTAATCATGAAGTGATCCACCATCTGTTGCCTATTCCCAGTTTCTGACAAACAGACCTAGGGACACCATCCCTATCCATTCTGGCTCATGCCCATTGATGGACCTGTCCTCCAAGAAGTCATCCAGCTCTTTTGAATCTTTTTATAGTCTTGGCTTTTACAACATCCTCTGGCAAGAAGTTCCACAAGTCAATTCTTTTTTGTGCGAAGAAGTACTTCCTTTCTTTTTGTTTTAAACCTGCTATTTATTAAGTTCATTAGGTGACCCCTAGTTGCCTTAGAGGAGGAGTAAATAACTGTTCTTTATTCACTTTCTCCATATCAGTCATGATTTTATAGACCTCTGTCATAACCCCACATAGCTGTCTGTTTTCCAAGCTGAAAAGTCCCAGTGTTATTAATCTCTCCTCATATGTCAGCCATTCCATACCCCTAATATTTTTGTTGCCCTTTTCTAAACTTTTTCCAATACTAATATATCTTTTTTGAGATGAGCTGATCAGATCTGTACAAGGTATTCAAGATGTGGGTGTGGCATGTATTTATACTGAGACAATAAAATAGTCTCTGTCTCATTCTCTGTCCCTTTCTTAATTATTCCCACTGTCCTGTTTGCTTTTTCACTGTTGCTGCACATAGAGCAGATGTTTTCAGAGAACTATCCACAATGACTGCATGATCTCCCTGGAGTGGTAACAGCCAATTTAATCTGCATCATTTGATATTTACAGTTGGGATTATGTTTTCCTACATGCGTTAGTTTGCTTTTATCAACATTGAATTTCATCTGCCATTTTGTTGTCCAGTCACCCTGTTTTGTGAGATCCTTTGCAAGCTCTTCACAGTATGCTTTTGACTTAATTATTGTGAGAAATTCTGTATCATCTGTAAATTTTGCCACCCCTATTTTCACATCACTTATGAATATGTTGAATAGGATTAGTCCCACTACACACACTTTGGGGACACCAATAGTTACCTCTCTATATTCTGAAAACTGAGCTTTTATTCCTACCCTTTGTTTCCTCTCCTCCTTCAACCAGTTATCAATCTATGAGAGGACCTTCCCTCTTATCCCAGGACACCTTGCTTTGCTTAAAACCCTTTGATGATGGACCCTGTCAAAGGCTTTCTGAACTTTACACTACATCCACAGGATCCCTCTGGTCCACATGCTTGTTGACCCCCTCAAAGAATTTTAGTAGATTGATGAGGCATGATTTCTGCTTACCAAAACCACGTTAATTGTTCCTCAACAATTACATCCACATATGTGTCTGACAATTCTCATCAGTACTAAAGGTTCAAACAATTGCCTGGTACTGAAGTTACACTTACCAGCCTGTAATTGCCCGGATCTTTTCTAGAGCTCTTTTTTTAAAAACTGGCATCACTTTAGCCATCTTCCAGTCATTTGATACAGAAGTTGATTAAAGCATAGGTAAAAAGCCACTGTTAGTAGTTCTGCATTTCACATTTTAATTTTCAGAACTCCCCCTTCAGCATGTGGTCCTGGTGACTTATTGCTGTTAATCAATTTGTTCCAAAATTTCCTTTCATGATGCCTCAGTCTGGGACTGTTCCTCAGATTTGTCATCTAAAAAGAATGGCTCAGGTTTGGAAATCTCCCTCACATCCTCAGCTGTGAAGACTAATGAAAAGAATTTATTCAGCTTTTCTCCAGTGGCCTTATTGTCCATCAGTGCTCCTTTAGCATCTTGATTGTTCTGTGGCATCACTGGTTGTTTAACTGGCTTCCTGCTTCTAAAGTACTTCTAAAATTTGTTATTTTTTGAGTTTTTGATTAGCTGTCCTTCAGATTCTTTTTTGGCCTTCCTAAATTACATTTTAAACTTCGTTTGCCAGAGTTTATGCTCCTATCAATTTTCCTCACCAGGATTTAACTTCCCTTTTTTAAAGGATAATTTTTTATCTCTCATTGCTTTTTTTACTTTGTTATTAAGCCCCGGTGGCAGTTTTTTGGTTCTCTTTCAATGTTTTTTTAATTTGGATCATACATTTAAGCTGAGCCTCTGTTATGGTGTTTTTGCAAAGTTTCCATGCAGCTTGCAGGGATTTTACTTTTGGCACTGTACCATTTAATTTCTGTTTAGCTGACTATCTCATATTTGTGTAGTTCCCCTTTCTGAAATTAAATGCCACAGTAGTGGTCTACTGTGGTGTTTTTCCTACCACAGGGATGTTAAATTTTATTATATTATGGCCACTATTTCCAAGCAGTCCAGTTGTCTTCACCTCTTGAACCTGATCCTGTGCTCCACTTAGGACTAAACCAAGAATTGCCAACCCTCCTGTGTATCCCAGAACCAGTTGCCCTAAGAAAGGTGTCAATAAACTTTATTTCTGCATCCTGTCCTGAGGTGACTTGTACCCAGTCATTATGAGGGTAGTTGAAATCTCCCGTTATTATTGAGGGTTTTGTTGTTGTTGCTGTTTTTTATTTTAATAGCCTCTCTAATCTCCCTTTGCAAGCAAGGGAAGTTTAGGTTGGACATTAGGAAAAAGTTCCTAACTGTCAGGGTGGTCAAGTACTGGAATAAGTTGCCAAGGGAGGTTGTGGAATCTCCCTCGCTGGAGATATTTAAGAACAGATTAGATAGATGTCTATCAGGGATGGTGTAGATAGTGGTCGGTCCTGCTGTCGGGGCAGGGGACTGGACTCGATGGCCTCTCGAGGCCCCTTCCGGTCCTAGTGTTCTATGATTCTATGTTCTATGATTTCACAGTCACTATCATCATCCTGGTCAGGTTATCAGCAATATATCCCTACTGCTATATTCTTTTTAGAAGAGCAGGGAATTTTCTATTCATAGAGATTCTACAGAACAGTTTGGTACATTTAAGATCCTTACTTCATTTGAGCCTACACTTTCTTTCACATATAGTGCCACTCCCCCATCAGCATGATCGAGTCCAGGGGTGTGCAAACTGGGGAGGTGTGACACTTTGTAAAGTGGGGGTGCAGCATGATAGGCCACCTTCTGCCCAGCTGCACTGCCAGCTCTCTGCTGCCACGTCAGAGAGCTGGCAACACAGAGAAAACTGTGGGGGCGGGGGAGGGAGCTGATCATGCTGGGCCCCAATCAAGGAGAGGGGTCAGGCACACCTCTGGTGCCTGCCCCACTGTCTGGCTGAGGTGTCTGGTTCCTGGCAGTGGGGGCCGGACTGGCTGGGGGGGCAGTCCTGGGGGAGTGTTCGGGCTCCCCCCTGTGGCACCACAGCTGGCCCGGCCCCATAGCAATTGCACTCTCCTCCAGGAGAAACCATCCTTTCCCCCCCGGCTTGAGCCCCTGGTCTGTGCATGCCCCTTCCTGCATCTCTTCCTGAGGTCCTCCCACAGGTGTGGCGGGGGAGCACCATGGGCCCAGATAATTGCACGGCTGAAAAGCAGGTGTGGCATAAAAAGTTTGCTTACCCTGATCTAGGCTGGCCTTCCAATATATTTTGTATCCTGGGATTACTGTATCCCATTGATTATCTTCATTCCACAAAATTTCTGTGATGCCTATTATATCAATACCCTCATTTAATATAAGGCACTCTTATTTACCCATCTCTTTCTTTAGATTTCTAGCATTTGTATATAAGCACTTTAAAAACCCAGAAGCCTACAAGAAGTGAGCTACCATTTTAAGTTACAGGCTCAAACTTCATCAAGAAGTGAATAGAATCTCTGCGTAATCTTATTTATGTGGCTCTACCTAACTCTACTCGGTGCCCTCTCATTTGCACGTCTTCATAATTTATATTGTATTCAAATACTAAACAGTCAATGGTTCGGGAACCAGATTTTATCTGTCTGTTCGATGTGGTTTCTGAGGTGGTGTGTATGTAATGCTAATTTCAGATGTCTCAAAAGATCAGTTGTATCTTAATGTCCTCTTTCTGAACTTGAAAACTAGATCAATTTGTGTTTGTTTTTCAGGCAGAAACTGAGACAAGAACCAGAGAGGAAGCACTGTTAGATTTACAATATTTCCTAGATTTCTAGAGTTAAGTATTTTAGAAGTAGAGCTTTGATTGACTCACTGATTTATAGTTTGCCTGTCACTGGCTCTTTTGTTACTGAAAACATCACTCACTAAATCTGTTTTATCCTGATGTTTTACCCACTGAGACTACATCTGCTATAGCAACTTAGTATGAGATGACTCCAAAATACACGGTGTGTGCTTTGTCTTCAAATGAGGCTTGTTATTTATTTTTAGCCTGTATGGCAGATCACAGGGGGATTATCAGGAATAATTAGCAGTGGGCTCAGATGGCAGTGTGGCTGTGTAGGGTAGCAGAGGATGAGATAGTGGTAAAAGGACACATAAAAGCAGTACAATCTCATAGAAGGCTATCAGCTATCTTGGGCATAGTTAGCATCACAACGTAGCTGATGCAGAAGCACAAATGGAAGGCATGGTATTGTAAAAAATTGGGAGAAAAGGTAGCCATAAACAAAAGGGTGAAAGCCTGGGTATCTCCACCAGTCTCACTTAGTATCACTAGTTATTGCTATCTGAAGGTAAGATCCTACTCAGTCTCTAACCTTCTGTCATGGATAATTCAGATAGTCAGGTATTGAGGAATTTATTTTCCTCTGAAATGTACTTATTCATGTGTATCTATGGGATTACATCAATGACACTATCATGATCAACCTAACAAAAGAAATAGCAGTAAGTTCTGATCTTAGTCCTTGTGTGTGTAAGGAGTTATTAGATATGTTGACTTTGTCATACTCATTCCTGTCTAATGGAAACTCTTTCTGAAATAAGCACAGGAAATGTGGATGCAAGAGGACAGTGGCATACACATTAAGAGAAGCTACAGCATATAAAGATTCCTTCATTGTTTCACATGCCTCACTTATTGGTTTCATGTTGGAATTTTATCTTAAGAAAAACGTGACTACATCTATGCATACACATTAATCTGCAAAATTTCCTTTCTATAAAACAGCTCACAGACAGAAATGGTAATAATTGCCAAAGAGCTTAACAAGGAGCAGTAAGGCAAGCAATAAAGAATGTTAAAATGTTTCCTCCTGCAAATCAGGCACCTTGGCAAGGAGTATTGAAAAGCATTCATCCTTCCCTCAGACTCATCTTGAGCAGAAATGTCTTCAGCCTACAAACACAAAGATAACATCTTTAGTATTGGTGCAACACTACATAGTAAAACAAGGATCAGAACATGGTTAGTCAGGAGTGTGGGGGCAGAGGAAGTTTGTGCCAAACATATAGTCATTAGGAAATTGCAGCTTAGAAAACCTAAGGGAGAATTTTGTTGAAATTTTATCATCTGCACACGATTCAGCTAATCTATTAACATTGGTTTTCATACTATGTTCTCAATAATCCTTTGCTGTAATAATAGAAACATACATATCTGTTATTCAAGGATCTCAGAGTACTTCAAAATATTAATAAAACCTCACAACACCTTTCTGAGGTCAATATTAACAGTACATTAAAGTATCTGGAAGTTAAAGGCCTAATCTGAACATAGAGTGAATACCTAAATCTTCAGATGAAGCCAAGGGAGCTATGGGTACTCAGCTACTCTGAAAATCAGGCCAAAATGACTTATCTAACCACACAAGATGTGTCAGTGGTAGAGGTGGGAGTAAAATCTGATGGTGCTATGCCATTGCACTAATCACTTGGTCATTCCCCCTCCAGTAAGGCACTCACAGAGAGATGTCAAAGTTGTCTATGGCTTGCATTTTAAATATTCAGAAAAGGCCATTAAAGCTCCATTACTGTCAGTCTTTCAACAGAAAAAAAAAAAAAGGCAGACATGACAGGGGTTGCCGTATGAACACAGAGAACTCAGCTGGATTGGAGAGGAGCAACCTCATTGCCAGATATGAAAGAGTTTACTGTATTCCATTACCTGGAACTCTCAAATAACCAGCATTTTAAACATAAGTAAATTTTAGTTGCATTTTCCATAAGTACAGTACAGTGAAAGTAAATACAAATAAATACAGCAAATACAGTAAAAGTTTGCAATGTACAATATTACTGTTGTTGGTGAATAAAATACTCTGAACACATTTTGGTTTGTTTCTTAATACCTAATCTTGTTTTTCTTTAGTGTTATGCATTGCTAGGTATACCTCTCTATTATCCAGAATATTTGAATATCCAGCAATCTCCTGGTTCCAGGGCTGCCAGATATGAGTTTACTATACTAAAGTTTTTTCAGGATCAAATTCTGCCCAGTTCAGATGCAGCCACTCTATCATTTTCAAGGAAGACATAAAGCAGTAAATATCCCCAAATCATAAACAAAACTATTTGCTTTATTCTTAACCTCAGACGTTAAGGGTACAATCCTGTGATCTTTGGTCAGCAGTCCGTATCTGTGAGTAATTCTATTAACGTTGACATGATAATTGTTAAGGAATATGTATCTGTGGACAGGCTATAGGATGAGTCCCAAACTTGACCTCTATTTGAAGACTCTCAGTTCCAAGTTATACTCTTCCACAAAAAATGAGTAGAAGTGGATACTAAGAAGATAAAATATCTTCAGCCTTGAAGCCACTTAGCACAAATCAATAGGATAGATTAAAAAACTACTGAAATTCTCCCCTGATAAATGACAGACATTTCTGTGCTATTGCAATTATGATCACAAGATCACATACCGTGTCTGAAAAATATTAGCTAAGGGACAGCAACTTCCTGCCTTTCTCATGCTAAAATTCACTCATGCTACTGAAATCAGTGGCACTTTTTGTAGAGTAAGTTACTAATCAACACGGAGAAGGGCAGCAGAACCTAATAAAGAGACTTGTTAGTATAAAAGACAAAAAATATGCATCAGGTAATCACAATTGTTATAAAAATCTTCTTTGACTATCAAAAGTGTATTTCATAGTGTACTGTGAAGATAAGTTGACTGGTAACAAATACTAAAAGGCTGAGACTTCTGCCTCAACTCATCTTCTTGTGTATAGGGTGTTGCAGCAAATTAAGCATGTGTGAGAGAGAAAGGGGCAGGCAACAAACACATCTCTCTCTCTCTCTCTGAAGTTAACTATGGAAGGAAACAAGGAAGTCCCCAAATTACAGCCTGATGAAACAGCTCCTAGGGGGTTACAATATGAAAAGCTAGCAACTATTACATATATTATGCTTTGTATAAAATGAAGATTCGGTAAAATACTTATTTACAGAGCTTTTGAAACATGCTTTTTGATTCTGTAGCCCTAATACCAACTTGAAGGTTAAGCAGCTATAACTGTTTCTTATACAAATACTTAGCTATGTCTTTAATATCAGCGGGTAGAGAGCTATCAGATTCAACAAGGAAGTTCATATTATATCAAGAAAGTTCATAATATGAGATGGCTCTCGATACTATTGTGGACAATAGCTGGATTTTTTTTTAAATTTTCAGAGCACTAGAAACTGCTCGATTGCATAATTAGGAATGGGAATGGTTTTACACAAGTTCTTTTTAGTTCTCTAACCTAACTGCATAAAAAGGCTCCTTCTTAATATTCAGATTTGTGTCAGTCCAGATCTCAAGCACACATTCAAGTTATGGCACTAAAAATCCTTATACAATCCATCTTCAACCACTTTGTGCCTGTTCATGATGCTTAACAAGTTTTAGAGGGATAGGCAAGTTAGCCTGTATCTTCAAAAACAACAAGAAGTCCTGTGGCACCTTATAGACTAACAAATACTTGGGAGCATAAGCTTTCATGGGCAAAGACCTGCTTCCTCAGACTCATGAGTCAGGGGTTCCAGAGGAGGGTTTAAATATGAAAAGGAGGGAATCCAAGTCAAGAGGAGGGCTGGAGTTGACTCAACAGATCTTGTCAACTCTGGCCCTCCTCTTGACTGGGACTCCCTCCTTTTCATAAGCCCGTATGTTTAAACCCTCCTCTGGAACCCCCCACTCATGCATCTGACAAAGTGGGTCTTTGCCCACAAAATAATGCAGATTGCCACATGTTTCTTTTCAACATCTGAGTCAGAAGCGACCAGCAGAAGGTTTCCTTGTTGGTGGTTCAGTTTCTGTAGTTCCCACATACAAACATTGCTCCTTTAAGATTTCTGAAAACATGCTCTACACCTCATTCCTCTTTTGGACGGCACTTTATATTCGTAAATCTTGAGTTGAGTGCTATAACTATCTTTACAAATCTTGCATTAGACCTTCTTTGTGTTTTGTGAGATCTGCAGTGAAAGTGTTATTAAAATGAATAATGTACTGGGTCATCATTCAAGACAACTTGAAACATATGGCAGAACGTGGGTGAAACAGAACAGGAGACATAAAATTCTACCCTAAGGAGTTCACCCAAAAATATAATTAATATGTTATTTTTGTCATGAGCATAATGTGAATAGAAGCATGTCCTCTGGAATGGTGGCTGAAGCATACAAATGTTGAGCACATCTGGTAAATAAATACCTTGCAATGTACGCTACGAAAGTGCCATGCAAATATATTGTCTCTCTTTCTGGTAACATTGTAAATAAAGGAGATAATACTGCCCATTTCTTAAGTGTAAACAAACTTGGTTATCTTAGGCTACGGCTACACTATAGTTACTCTTTTGGGATACAAAATACAAAGGTATCTTGAAATAGCAACTCTGCAGCTAAACACCACATTCGAAATAGCAGTGCTATTTTGAGTGTAGTATTCTGGTTCTGGTAATCCTCGTCATGTGAGGGGTAGTGAAAACTTCAAAATAGCCACTTATTTCGAACTTCGGTGCTGTGTGGATGGCACCTAGTTCAAAATATGTTAACTCAAAATAAATTACTCTATTTCATTAGTTATTTTGAGTTACAGCTACAGCATAGCTGTAGCCTTAGAGATTTGCCGCATCAGAAATGGACTGTAAAGTTTTACATTGTTTTGTTTTTGAGTACAGTTATGTAACAAAAATACACATTTGTAAGTTGTACTTTCACAACAGTTTGCCCTACAGTACTTGTGTGGGGTAAATGAAAAACACTATTTCTTTTACCATTTTCACAATGCAAATATCTATAAATCAAAAATATACAATTTTATTTCAATTACAACACAAAATATACATGAAAATTTAGAAAATATCCAAAATATTTCATACATTTGTATTGGTAGTATATTGTTTAACAGTGTGATTGTGCTTTTAAAAACTGCAATTAATAATTTTAATTCTTTTGCATTTATCACAAGTTAACTGGAATTAATTAACAGCCCTAATTCCAGTTCATTCCTTTGGAATTGTTTATTACCTGTATTATGATCTTTTGCAGCATGGTCGTATCTTTTCTCTCAGTTTCTCTGGTCTCAGATTGGAAACTACAAAGTTTTAAAAAAATATTAGAGAGATCTCTCAGAATATACATGCCATGTAGTTCAAACAGTTGTTTTCTCTACACACTGACAGAAATTTTCAGTCACCTAGGGGATCTGGATATTTGAGTCCAATTAAATTTCAAGGACATTCAACTCATTTAGGCATCTTTGAAAAACTCTGCCGTAGCTTCTACCGTCACAGTGAAACAAAGAGTAAATTTTTCACAATGGCAAGATTTGAGACACTAAAGTCTAGATCATCTAACTAGATCTTCCAAATTGATCTAGTGACTACATAGCAGTCATGGGTAAATAACATATTCAAAATAAATATCTAGGATTGGGAGTGGAGGCTGTCCTGCACATTATTATAAAATGGAATGGGGGCATTATGTAACTTACATGCAGCAAGTCAACACTACAAATATGAATGGTAAATTATCACCCATGCAGTCTTCTGAAATCCAAAATATAAGGAATAAGAGAAGCAAAGACCAGCCACCTCTAAATACAGGGTAAGGTATAGGAAACTCTTGTTCTACTACTGCCTATGTTTTTAATAAAATGAGTGTCCAATCTGGCCTATATACCACCCTTCATATACATGAAATTAACTCATACACGTCACAAACTTCAACTGTTAAGGAAAAATGAATTAAAAACAGAAACTAGCTGAAATTCTCAAAAAGGTTTACGAAAAACTTGAAGTAAAAAACATGAATGATATTGGGTATCTTGATCTCTATTTAAATGATCAAATTCAATTACCAGTAGTCCATATATTACAAAAATATATATTTGATTATAAAAGTCTTAATAAAGCTATTTAAAACAGCTCAACATAATATTTCTTCTATATGCTTTTATGCTGCATATGGAAAGGGGGCATAGGTATTCGTTTTAAATATACATTAAAACACCTATATACCCCAATGTATCAATGGAAATTTCATCTAAGTGATCTATCTGCCAATCTATACAAAGGGACTATCTTTCCAGAATTTTAATTTCTAAATGTGTTTTGGCATTTTATCTCTGGTGAAGTATATTTACCAATAGATCATATTACTTTAGTCACAATCTATGTCAAAAGGAAGTGACAAAGTTAACAGAGGAAGGGAGAGAAGAAAAGTTCATAGAGTTTCTTGCAAATGTTTTGTTCAGTGTTTTAATTACATCCACCAGCCAAACTCTGGTTTTAGACTGGGAATGCTACTTGAATGATCTATGGAATTGACAGAGGTTGTGCTCTTCCTGCATCAGTATTCCCAAGATTCCTAAAATAATCCTCCTGCTTTAGAGTAAAGTGCTTTCAGGGCTGCTCTATTTGCCACTTGAAATTTAACAGTACAGATTTCAGCCCTGATCCTATGTGGGAGTGGAGGGCATTCAGCATCTTGCATACTGGCCCCACGGTGATTATTGTCTCTCGTTTCCTCAAAGCATGCACATGCACAGTCACTCTTTCGTTCAAAGGTGCTCATATGCTAGTGTGTGGGAAATCATAACAACTCTAGACAGGACAGACAGATCAGACAAGAAAGAGCAGCATAAGGGATATAGGCATTGAGGCGATTAAGGTCCTCAACTTGTTTCAGAAGGAAAATCCGATACCAAAACTCAGCCTTTGTGAACCATTTATATAAAATAAAATTGCCTTCTCTTGCATTAATATGTCCGCTCCTTCAAATAGCAGTGCTGTCCAAGAGAAAGCAACTTTATCTTGTAAAAATGGTCACATAAACTGGTCCTAAAATGTTTTAACTACAAATAGAATCAAATACTTTAGGAAAAGAGCAGCATTAGGAGATTTAGGCTACATCTACACTACAAATTCGAATCTAAAACAGTTAGCTCAATATTACCACATGACTGTCTTCACTGTAAATACCATTAGCTTGATTTAGGGAGCACTAATATCGGTATCATAACATTGTCAGAACCTGCTTGGTGTAGCATCTAATTTGAATTTAAAAGTTCAAATAAAGGCCAGTGTGGAAGTACCACGTCTTAAATCTGAATTTATTAGCCCCCAGAGGTGTCCTGTATGTAACCCACAATGCCCGTCTCAGTGCTCTGCTCTGGACACTGCTCTTCAGGTGCGCAGGAATTATGTAACAGGAAGACCATGAATTTCAAATCAGGACCAGGAAGCCTGTGGCTGTGGGGTCATGTTTATATGAGAGCCTGAGAAATGTCTTTCTTTGCTATTGGCACTGTGAGCACATCTACAATTACAAGCAGCCCCAGCACAGAGTTCATGGTTCTGTCTCTACCTCTGCTAGTTAAGCACTTGGTATATTTTTCTGTGGTGCCTGGTACCAGCCACAGCCTGACCGCACTGTGAGTCGGCAAGGCTGTTGTGGGGGTCATGCTTGTGTAAGAGTCCAAGAAACTTCTCAGTGGTTTACATTTATGCGTGCCCCCCTCAACACTCCCATAGGCACCATGCAGTCGGGATCCTTCCCGCTCTCAACCACTTCACGTGGCTAGGCCCTGACCCAGTAAAAGGATGTGCCTGCTGTTTGGTGCTGACCATGCTGCCAGGCAGCACCATGTCCTGGCTTGTGTGTGGTTAGGCCTCCAACAGTGGGAAAGATTTTTTTTTTTCGGGGGCTTGCAGCTGCCCCGGGGCGACTACTTCAACTGGCCACCCTTAGAAATCCCACCATGCCCCCACCTCAACAAAGGCCCAAGGGGCTAGCTGCTACCTGGGGGGGGGGGAAGTCTCCCCCAGCAGCCACAATTTTCAGGGCCTTTCTGAAACCGGGGGGAAGTTTCCCCTGGAAGCTTTGAATTGTGGGGACTTGCAGCCATCTGGGGGACTGCTTCAACTGCCCACCCCCAAATATTTTTGGGGCTTTTCTGTCACTGGGGAGGAAGTCTTCCCTGGTGGCTAAGATTTCTGGGGCATTGCTGCCGCCAGGGGAAGTCTCCTCCAGCAGCTAAGATTTTCGGGGGCTTACAGCTGCCTGGGAGGAATACTTCACCTGGCCCTGCACTGATACACCCCAACACCCCCTGCCCCAACAAGAACCCAGGGGGTTAGCTGCCACTGGGGGAAGTCTCCCTCTGCAGCATGAATTGCAGGGCCTGTCTGCCATGCGGTGGAGGGGGGGAACAGTTCAAGTGGCCCTTGAGCCACAGACCCCCCCACCCCAAAAAGATTGTCGGGGACCATGTCAACTGGTCATTCAACCTCCAAAATAGCAAACCAGGCCACAATGGCAATGACACGTGGCAAGCCCCATCCTCTATGTTGGCAATTTCTGACTAATGAAGAGGGAAGACAAAAATCTTTTTTCCTAGCCTTTTCTACCCTGTTTCTTCTAACTTTTGACCCCTTCATGCAGGGAAGAGTGAGTGGAGGGCCAGTTGAGAATACAGACTGCACAGAAGCTGTACCCTCCCCTCAGCTACTCTCTTTTTTCTAAATCTTTACTAGCTACTCTTTCTTCATGCTTTTCATTGTCCCTGTGTTATTTCTAGGGATCAGATGCAATCAAGTGAGGGAGGACAATCAGTGGAGGGCCAGTGGAGAAGACACACCTGCTGATTTCTACAAAATCCTTGATAATTCAGTTACAGCTACAGTTTTAAAAAGCTGTTCACTTATGGAAGAAAAAGATTTCTGTTAAATTGGTGATCTTCATTGATGCTCCACTTTTCCTTCCTTCTGGCTGGAAAACTGGATGTTTGCTTACCATGGGAGGGGAATGAGGAAAAAGCAACGTGGGAAGATGATGTCAAAGACCAGCAAGCATACCCAGAATGCTACATGGATGAGGAAACTGTGGGTTAGGTCCCCACAATGCATTGCTGTAACAGTCAATGTTTGCTAATTGAGTGTGGCAGCAATAAGATGACTTTCTGAGGAGCATGTGGGAAGGTGAGGATAGTCAAATTCAAATTTATAAAAGCCAGTGTTACAAAATCGCTATTAATAAATTCAAATCTATCTTGTAGAGTAGACGTAACCATAGTCAAGGGGAAAAGGCATTCTGAGTGAGATTTCAAAAAGGGACGGAGAGTCAAGTAGGCACCAGAATACTCACTAAGGCTATGCCTACACTAGAGCAATCTGTCAACAGAAGTTACTGTCAGAAGATATCTTCTAACAAAACTTCTGTCAACAGATTGTGGCCAGACTGCAAAGTGGATCAAAACAGTGATCTGCTCTGTCGACAGAGAGCGGATGAATTGCTCAGCTGCTTATCAGCAAAATAGTCAACTGGAAGCTCTGTCTGTTGACAGAAGCCCCACTCCACCCCACCTTGAGCATCCAGACTGGCTTTCTGTTGACAGATCTCTGTGGACAGAGGCTTTCTGCCTCATGGGGGAGCTGCAGAATGCTGTCAACAAAAGTGCCGCCTTCTGTCAATTTACTGCTGACAGAATGCCTTGGGAATGTGGATGCCCCAGAGTTTTTTCAAGAAAACTCTCTAGCATTGACGTAGCCTATATAGGCTGCAGGAGCTGCAGAGGGAAAGAAAGTTCATGTGTGAAACTTGGAGAAGACAGAGAAAGTCAGTGTCTAAAGAAAAGAGAGCAGGGAGAACAGATGCATGGAGAATGAGTCTCCTCTTTCCTCTACCTTGTGCTACCACAGACACCACTACAAAGTGCATTTAGAATACCACCATTTAGCTCTGGTAAGAGTTAAAATCCACAATGCATAGATGTAACTAGTGACACAACATAAAAGGGAGTAGAGAATGAGTAGAGTAGAGTAGAGAATGAAGCTCCCAATCTGTGATACAGACTGGAGCAAGTCCCTCGAGGGTTCTTTAACACAAAAGGCAATATTCTGCTCCAATTTACACCACCAGTAAACATGGAAGAGTTGTAGTCATGTCAATTAAATTATGCTGGATTTGCACCCATGTAGATTAAAGATGACTTCTCTGTAATATGTATCTTTATGAATATCCTCCTATGATTCAAACATCAATAACACTGTTTTAAAATTATATGTTAGTCTCTGTACCTGCTTAAGTCCGTTTGTGTTTCTGCTTCCACTTGCTGCTTCGGGGGGTCCTTCCTTTTCCTTTTAGCAGGAGTGTAATACCTATACTGTGACAAGAAGGATTTAGCATCTGACTTTAGGGTGCGTGGAGTGAATGGTTGGTGACTGTCAGTAAAGTGGTCAGAGTGCCTATCTAAGAGATCCCCGCTGTACACTTTGGACTCAGTATCCTGATGGTTGTGAGAACAACCAATGTTCATAACACTTTCAGCAGAGGAACTGTATGAAACTCCAGAGAATTTTCTTTGTGGACTTGAAGCACTTGAGTTAGAGATCGAGGCATTAGATGTTTTCCGAGTATCTTTTCTAGTATATTTTGCAGAGTTGGGAAGATCCAGGCCTTGCCTGTCCGAAGACAATAATGATCTAGACAAATACCTCTGTGCATTTTGTGTCTGAGGAGATAGTTGGTCATTGGCTTCTGCTTCACATGAACTCTACAAAAACACAAATGGTAACGTTTTATGAAATGACTGCTTAACTGGCTTCTTTTCAAGAGACTACGTCTACAGCAGCCCACTTCGAAATCTGCTGCTAGGAATAAGGGGATTTCGAAGTTGCCAGGGTCCTTTCGAAAAGGAGCCCCGTCTGGACGAGCCACGTGGCGGCGAGCTGCATCAATTTTGAAATGCCGTGGCTGCGGGCATTCTAATGAGGTGCTGAATATGTATTTCAGCGCTTCATTAGTAAACTTCGAAATGGCCATTTGTATGGCCATTTTGAAGTTTTGGGCTAATGTAGACATGGCTCTAAAGTATGAGGCACATAAAGCCTGTAAAAAAGCAACTATTTATCTCAGACAATTGGTCTGAACAATTTGCTTGACCTGAAAGAAATAGTTAAATGTGAAATTATAGTTATGAAACTGATACAGTTATTGCGCAAGCCTTTAACACATCTCTGGAAATGTGTAGCATCACAGTTAGAGTTGGAGAAGAACAAAGGTGCTAGTATTTCTACAAGATGGCAAGAGTTATTTCTTACATTTTATTAATTCCAAGGCCAGGCTGCAGCTAGGAAACTGACTCAGAAGATTGAAACTACCACTTGCCAAAAACTTAAATATATATTTTTTATCTTTACAATCTGAAATTTGTTAAGTATAAACTATGTGAGGGAGGAAGGAACAACACATTCTATATATATATATATATATATATATATAAAAAAAACTGCTCGCTAGGATCGCCTAGAGAGCGTGAGAGAGAACAATATTTAATTTGCATATAAGCTCAGGGAAAAATCCACAAGGCTACATTGTTACTCTAGCACATCTCATTATCAATACCGTATAAACAATATAGTGGATTACTCAAAGAGCAACTTACAAAACTTGTTAATTCAGTTCATTTTATAGGACATGAATTAAAGGACTATAGTGGCCTCTGCTTCAGAACTGGTTGGACACCACAGCTTTATATGGTATTTTTGGTTTCCATAAAAATTCGCTTATTTAATTCAGGCATTATTAATCTGAGTACAATATGTCTTTAGAATACAAATAGCTATATAACCATAACCGTAAGTATTTTGAGACAGACCTCTGACTAGGCAATTATAGCTATGAATGCAGGCACAGCCCATCTGAAATTAACAATAGAGCTAAAAACTTAATACCATTTCCTAATATTATTTCATATGCACAAATAGATTTCCATGTGGTCATAGCTATCATTTTACAACTAGATTTTCTGAAACTGAGCAAAGCACATACTACACATTAACAGCTACCAACCAATTTTGTGCTATTTCTTTCTGAAAAAAAAAAAAAACAGACCCTGCAACAATAATTGAAAATGGAAAATATGACAGATGTGATTCTCTCTTCATTTAAATGGCTCTTACACAAGAGTAATTTCACTGACTTCAGTATTTTTTTCAACTGCTAATAACTTAAGTGGTTGAAGGTATTTATTCTCCAGAAGAAAATTTATCAGAAGTGACACTGATATTTACACTTGGCGTTTGTCTCGGCTGATATCTTGAAAATTTCCTCATCTCAGGTCAGTCAGTCAGATGCACCCAATCATAGAGTTGTCTGAGCATCACATCAGAAATACCTTGTCTTGCTTGAACCACAGATTTGACTCATGGTAGGATCAGTCCAGCTATTTTTCCTTCAAGGAATAAGTTCCAGTTTGATGACTCTGAGTTTTTTAGATAAGAATTTACAAACCAAAGTCTGCTTTGTTTGATGCCAAGGCACTACAGGTTACACCTCCGAAACCTGGCATTCTCTTGTCCAGCAACATCCCTCATCCAGGTCAGGAGGGCACCCAAGCTGACATTCTGGCAGCCCTGCAGGGGGCAGTGGGTCTGGGTCTGGAGGAGGCATCCCTAGGTAGCCTCGCAATGGGTCAGGGCCAGGACCAGGATGCCAGCATCCCCCAGCAGTGCCACTCAGAGCTGGGGTTGAGGAGCTGGCAGCCCCCAGCAGCCCAGCATAGAGCTTGGGTTGGGGAGCCAGCATCCCCTACTGTGGAGTCAGGGTTGGGGAGCTGTAGTCCACTGGCATGGAGCTGGGGTCTGGTAACTAGCAACCCTACACAGAGCCATGCCTGGGAAGCCAGCATCCCCAGCAGCCCCACACGGAGCCAGGCCCAGAGAGCCCACTATGGCAGGCCTGCAGGGGCAGCCAGGGACTGGGAGGCATTCACCTCCAGCAAAGTCCCTCGTCCAGGATCACTGAGGTCCCAAGGGTGCCAGACCAGGGAGGTGCAACCTTCAGTCACAAGAGCAAAGATTTCTACTAGGGAAAACTTCCCCGCTCCTGTTCCCCACACCATACACTACGCCACTGTGCCATCTTCCTGGTTGCTGAAATCTACCTTGCGGATGGTTGTATTTCAGTGGTACTCTGATCATATGGGACTTTGGGATCCTTTAAGATCAAGGGAATTGTACAATTAAGTTGTTGTTATGAATGTCATCTGCAGATTAAACTGAAAGAAGTCAGCCTGATAGATCTGGCTGACTTTGAAATGGAGAAACTGCTAAGATTTATAGAAAACCACAAAATAAATCTGGATAAAAAATGCTATAAATCTGGGATTTCTCTCTGATGGACTTGTATCTGGTTTCTGATCCACAACTAATATAAAAAAAAGAGAAGTCACATGCTTAGGTAGTATCACAACCTTCAAATCCAGGGAGAGGATTCTTCAAACTCAAAAACTGAAACTAGGTAACTCCGATTGTACAAAACAAGCCACAAATTTTTCTGTGTGTCTGACTCTTTACCTAACTTCTGTGCAACAATGTGGCTATGGAGACCTAGAAATGTTGCAATATGAAATCTAACATGATGTTTTACTGAACAGAGGGAAAACTTTACACCATCTAGGTGAAGATACACAATGTTCCTTTTAGAAATATCAAATATTGTGAAAATAAGTGTAAGGTAATGCATGTTGGAAAAAATAACCCAAATTACACGTACTACATGATGGGGTCAAATTTAGCTACGACAGATCAGGAAAGGGATCTTGGAGTTATAGTGGATAGTTCTCTGAAGACATCCACGCAGTGTGCAGCGGCAGTTAGTAAGGCAAATAGGATGTTAGGAATTATTAAAAAAGGGATCGATAATAAGACAAAAGATATCATACTTCCCCTATATAAAACTATGGTACGCCCACATCTTGAGTACTGCGTGCAGATGTGGTCTCCTCACCTCAAAAAAGATATATTGGCATTAGAAAAGGTTCAAAAAAGGGCGACTAACATGATTAGGGGCTTGGAACAGGTCCCATATGGGGAGAGGCTAGAGAGACTGGGACTTTTCAGTTTGGAAGAGAGGCGATTGAGGGGCGATATGATAGAGGTATATAAAATCATGAATGGTGTGGAGAAAGTGAATATAGAAAAATTATTTACCTTTTCCCATAATACAAGAACTAGGGGACACCAAATGAAATTGATGGGTAGTAGGTTCAAAACTAATAAAAGGAAATTTTTCTTCACACAGCGCACAGTCAACCTGTGGAACTCCTTGCCGGAGGAGGCTGTGAAGGCCAGGACTCTATTAGGGTTTAAAAAAGAGCTTGATAAATTTTTGCAGGTTAGGTCCATAAATGGCTATTAGCCAGGGATAAAGTATGGTGCCCTAGCCTTCAGAACAAGGGCAGGAGATGGATGGCAGGAGATAAATCACTTGATCATTGTCTTCTGTTCTCCTTCTCTGGGGCACCTGGCATTGGCCACCGTCGGCAGATGGGATGCTGTGCTGGATGGACCTTTGGTCTGACCCAGTATGGCCATTCTTATGTTCTTATGTAATTAATAAATCTCTCTGCCATCCCCAGCTCCTGTGTCCATACACCCTTTTCTGTGGCAGCAAAGTTTATTAAAGTAATTAAAAATAACAATAATTAAAAAGTAGTAAATATCTGAATAACAGAGAGATTCAGAAAATGACAGTGAAAGAAGAAAATATGATAGTGACTGAAAAATGAGATCTCACATCTTAATCTGACATATCCATCCCTTCTTCTAATGTAGGTCTATGCATTCATCCATACTCAAGAGTTTTGTTTAAAATTTCAAAGTATTATTATCTGGCACTCTAATACAGTCATTATTCAAATTGCTTGCTATGAAATATAGTCATGCAGAAAGAAACCAACTAATGATCTGTTTTCTATATTAGCTGGAAATGTACTGTTGGTCTACAAATGCTTTAAATGCAGAGTAAATTCAAACGATATCAAACATTCTGTGCTGAAGTCAATATTGTGAAAATAGCATATTCTTCCTTAGGTAAAGTTGGCAAAAGCTTTTGCTGCTAGTTAGTGTGGTTAATGCAGTACTTTCCCATACTAGTGAATGACAAATTAATCCCAAAAATCCGTTAATCCCGAAAGTCTGTTAAATCTGAGGGTTTACTACCCCCCCCACTAGGCTCCCCCACACGAGTCCCCCCACTCCCCCTCCAAAAGCAAAAGCTGGGGACTCACCAGACTGTGGCCGCTGCAGCCGGAACTGCAAGAGCCTGCCACGTGGTTGGAGCTGCCAGACTGCATCTGGAGGTGCCCGCGGCATGTGGCAGGTGCTGGCTCGCCGCGTGTGGCTGGAGGAGCCACCATTGACACCAGAGCTGCCACACGCTTCTCTCTCCAGGGGTGGGCATGTACATGGGCAGACGGCACTTGCGTATGTGCCCCACCCCTGTGGGAGGAGCATGTGGCGGCTCTGGTGTCGATGGCAGCTCCTTCAGTTGCATGTGGCAGGGTGCTTCCAGCCGTGCAGTGAGGCAGCTCCAGCCATGTGGCTCCAGCAGAGGAGGTGGCAGTTCCTCCAGGTAGCAGCAGTAAGTCCCTTAACTGGGTGTTTGGGGGGAGTGGGGGAGTTAGGTTTTTACATACCCCAGCAGACTTGGGAACAATGGCGTTGTCCGTTGTTTCCGAAGTCCGCTAAATTGGGGTATGTAAAATCAAGGGTTTACTGTACTTTAATCAGCAATTTATTTCTCTCTTACTTGGAAGTGTATTCAATATATCTGATGAAACTAAATGAAACATGGAGATATATGAAGCTCTTGCTAACAGAATTCAACTTATGGATTTAGATAGCAAGTCTTTACTAAATGCATAAGCTGAATTTTGTTAGCAAGCATTTCATCAGATATATTGAATACGTTTCCAAGTAAGAGAGAAATAAATTGCTGACATAATGTATATTACTCCAGTTATTCTCATTCACTAGTTGCTATTACTAGAAAATGAATTTGCATGTTGGAAATCAGTAAATTCATTTTCTAGTAATAATGACTATGTGAACATGTGACTAAGTGACTAATATCTCCCCATATTAGTAATTTTGTGGAACAGGGAAATAAAAGAATTTGCTGCATGTGTGTATTTTAGATCGGCAGAACATATTTCCAAGCCTCTGCATGGAAATCTAGGATAGTCATGTTTGTGTATATTTTGTAAAATGCAAACACATACAGCAACACAGAAACACCACAAACAAATTACCTTTTACGGTGAAGGTAATCTGTAACTGATTAATCATCAAAAATCTTCCACTGTTTTATTTTGGTGACATCTTCCTGATTTACTACTGAAATAACATAGAATGGAATTTTCTGATGCAAATATAAAGATCTTACTTTGCCTGCAAATGTGCTATTATCCATTTTATGTATATTTTATTCACTAAACTAACAACATTGGGGACACTGAATCCAAATCTCTTATCCTTATTCTCACTGAGCAGAACGTACTCCTGTGAGAATACTCTACCATCCAGTTCCTTTTATCGCCTATATCCTAAATGATAGCAACTCTCAAAACACTGAGGCTATGCCTACACTAGAGGGTTTTGCCAACAAAACCCACAGTGTCCAGATTCCCAGGGCATTCTGTCGACAGTAAGTTGACAGAGTGCAGCACTTTTGTTGACAGCTGTACCCCACTCCCCATGAGGACTAATGCCTCTGTTGACAGAAAGCCGGTCTGGACATTCCGGGGGGCTCTCGGTCCACAGACAGGGTTTCCGGGACACTGGGCAGCCCTGTCTGCTGTGCTTCCAGCTGGCTGTTTTGCCAACAAAGCGGCCAGGCAGTTTGGCTGCTCTCTGTCGACAGAGCAGATCGCTCTTGTGATCTGCTTGGTAGTTTGGCCACGATCTGTGGACAGAAGTTTTGTCGGGAGATATCTTTCGACAAAAACTTCTCTCAACAAATCCCTGTAATCTAGACATGGCCTCAGAGAGTGGTGCTCAGCTGTCTGAGTGGCTGTCAGAGGTGTCACTCCTGGGTGCTGCAGAACTCGTCTCAGATTCAGTGCATGCAGGCCTGGTGCAGAGGGCCACTTGGGGGGGTGAGGTGACATGAGATCTAACAGTGAGCCAGTGTAGGGGCTACAGATCTGCCTTTATGCTGCTCAATTCCCCTGTGCTCTGTTAGGGTTGCAGGCATCCAGTTTTTGACTGGAATGTGTGGTCAAGAAGGGATCCTGGCAACTCCAATCAGCACAGCGGAATGGGCTGCTAAAAAGTCCAGCTGGCTGCAATGGCTAGCTTCGTATGGCTCCTGGAAGTGGCTGCTATGTTCCACCAGCTTCTGGGTGCAGGGGTACCCAGGGGGCTCCATATATTGTTAATGGGAATTGCACAGGTGGCGCTGGTGGATGGGGACAGGGCACATAGCCCACTGGCTGCCTCTGTACCTAGGGGCTAAAAGGATGAACCGGTTGCTTTTGGGACCCATCTGTGATAAGTGCCACCCAGAGCTTACACCCCAATTGTCTCCAATGCCATAACCCTCTGTCCCAGCCCTAAGCCCTTCCCTGTACTCTGAACCTCTCAGCCCTAGCCCAGAGCCTCCTCAGTCCTAGCCCCACCCAAAAGCCAGCACCCCCCAGCCAGAGCCCTCAGACCTTCCACTCCCCAACGTCACTGCCCCAGCCTAGAGCCCCCTCTTACACCCTGAACTTCATTTCTGGTCCAAGCCTGGAGCCCACAACCCAGTTCAGAGCCTGTGCTCAATTCCACATCTGAACCCCTGCCCCACTCCCATGCCCCATCCTGCACTTCAAATCCCTTGTCTGAACACCCCAGCCTGAAGCCGCTCCTGCACTCCTAACATCTCATCCCAGGCCTGAGCCTGCACTCCCAGCCAGAGTCCTCATCCCCTCCTTCATGCCAACCCGTTGCCCCAGCTGGGGGAAAACGAGTGAGTCAGCAAGGGCAAAGGAGAGCAAGAGTCTGAGGGAGGGGAGATGGAGTGAGCAGGGGCACAACCTCAGAGAAGGCATGGGGCACTTGTGGGGCAGAGGCAGGGCCTCAGGGAAAGAGTGTGGCAATGGCATTTGTTTTTCTGCAATTAGAAAGTGGGCAATGCTCTGTACAACTGACAGAGAGGGTCCCACAGGCTGGAATGGCAGCTGGGGAAGAATGTGCTGTATTATAGTAGCTCTCTGTCCTGGATGTGTGTGGGAATTTCAGCTCTTCAACCTTCTCATCCACTTTTACTCTAAGAAAGCAGGCAGTAGGCATGAGGTAGGGAACCAATAAGGAAAATGCCACAATCTGATAGTACAATAGGAAACTTGGGGATAAGGCTCATCTTCATTTTCTTGGAAAGAGAGGAAAAACCCAAGCAGTAAAAACAGAACTGGGGAGGTTTGGGTTGGATAGCACTTTGTGTGTTGAGAGTGGCACGGGGACTCTGCCCAACTGCACTAATGGTTAGATGCAAAGGGCCAGACCCTGACATCTCTACTCAGTTTTGACTCAGTCTGAAACCCATACGAAGGAATGAGCCTGGAGTGAGTAAAAACTGAAAAAGGACTTCACGTCTTCAGCCATAACATCTAACTTTAAATCTTGGGAATTCTGTATGTATAAAGGGACGTATCAGCAATTTGAAATAAAGTTACCTTTACAAAAGTGGATGACAGAGGCCTGCCACTCCCTCTGGAGCTGGACCGTGAGGCATTTTTTGCTGCGCTCATCTCCTTCTCACACCTGGCAATTTCCCTCTTGAGTCTCTCTCTCCGTTGCTGGTCTGCAACTTAGGAAATGAAGGACCAAATAAAATTAGTGAGATTTTATAGCAATGGTCCTGAGTCTGTCTCCCTAGATGCATTAATATGTGTGGCCTTTCATTCAGTCAGAAAAGTAAACTGTTGTCACGTGTTTCAGTTTGCACATACTGTAATCATGAAAAATAACTCCTATCCTCAATGCAAAATATTAAGAATTATGTTGCGGTTTATGAAGGATTTAGCTTCCTTTAGGGCTATACCTACTAAGTTGTAAAACTACAAAAAATTACACTGGAACTGGAGGGTCAAGTTCACCAACATGAGATTCTACTTGAAAATCCATAGGTCTCTGCCCATTCATACAGAACTAAAAGCCCTTCCAAGTTTAATCTTATTGAACAATGGTATTGAAATTTTGGTGAAAACCTTCATGGGTAAATGTTGTATCTTGTAAGTACATGTGTACAAAGGGAATTGCAGGACTCTAATAAATTCTGGGTCAAATTCTGGAAAAAAGTAGAAAGAGTCCCCAGACAGGCATACAAATAACACTGCAAAAATATCGGAGGGGTAGCTGTGTTAGTCTGGATCTGTAACAGCAACAAAGGGTCCTGTGGCACTACAAAAATAGGAAATCACACATCAGGAGCATGAGCAGTCTAAACAGGGTTTCTGTGTAAAGGCCACTGTGGGATTGGGGGCAGGAGGGATGAGGGAGGAGAAAATCATATAAGCTAGCGAACCTTGGTCCAAATGCCTCTCTAGAGCAGAAGCTTGAAAAAGTGGGGAAAGGAGCTATGGTCTGCCAAAACATAGCCCTTTGTTCTTAATGCTACACTCCAGACAATACGGAAGAGTGTCCGGCCAAATGTGCATCAATATCAACATTAATGCAAGATGAAAGTCTTCTACTTTTCTTGTCCTACTCATCACAACTTATCTTGAACATATGAGTTGTAGTAAGATATATTACTCTGCAGCCCCCCACCCTACAAGGAGACGAAGGGCACGGCTCCCATCTCAGCATCCAGGGCACGGTTCTCTCCCTGTGCTGTACATGGCTACTAACCCCCTTATAAGAGGGATGAGCATGATAAAGTAGTCGAAACAAAAAGCCAGAATGCTTCCGCAGCCCATAAATTGAAGAATCCTGGACCTTTGGGAAGACAAAAAGAAAAGAACTGGCCCCTCTCTTTTCTGATAGGGTCTAGGAGGTCAAAGCTCTCAAACCATTTCTCCTGCCAAGAACCCCTGCTTCCAAAGGGCAGACAGCTCTGAGATGCAGTCCTGTTCCTTCCGCATGTCTAAGCAGGGACCTTCCCTTTCAAGAGTGCCTACCCTACCTTAAAAGAGTGCTGGGTTTGTAGTGACTGTACACAGAGCAGCTCTTTAACCCTTTCCTGACTGGGGTAAGGAGGGGTGTCTGTCCCCCCATGTTTGCAATATTTCATATCTGAGCACCAAAGGATTAAGCCCACTAAGGGCTCCTCCATCAGTAAATGGGCATTCTGAGGAAGTGGACAAAGTATCTTTGGCTATTCCCAGATGCCAAAATGATCCCTTGAAGCTATTGGCAGCTAGATATAAGTTCAGGGTATTGTAAAGCCATTCCCCTGGGCCACCAATTGTCTCGCTCTGCAAATCCAGAATCTGGTCTGAAATCTGTGAAGTCACACATGGCTGGCACACTGCATTTTAAAAATACACTAGCCAGAATGATAGCAAACTTTACTCACATGCAATTCCTAATTTGCTGTTATGTTACAGCATCTTCAGGCCAGCTTTGCAAGTGCAAAGGACTGCAAAGCCCGCCATCAAGGAATTCCCTCCATTGTAGAAGGAAACCAGAGGGTAGTAGGCTGTTGGAGGCAAGTTAGAATAGCCAATGGCCTCAAACGATGGATGACAAAAAGGTAACATTGAGCCACCTTCCCCATCTCCTGGGTTCTGCACTCAGTAAAGTGAGAATCAGGTCTGGAACCCCCATCCTTTAAAACATGGGTTTACCCAGGCAACACATGGTATCTGTGTAAAGGGTCTGATCCCATGAGGCACTGAGCACTCGTAACTCCTATTGGAACAAACTGGAGCTGAAGACACTCATCACCACTGCACAGGATCAGGCACTGAGATATGAGCCGATGGTGCAGCTATGAGTAGGTTAATCACAGCAAGAGGCTGGCATGCATTTAGAAGGAAAAGTAGTACTATGGGGGCAAACTTTATCGGGTAATTGGACACATATTTTTCACTTCCATCTGTCCTAGAAATACAAGTGGCCAAATTAGTCCCTGATGTAACCTCAGCTAATTTCAATGGGGATGAATTTGTTTCTGTATCCTTGTTATTGTGCCATGGACTAAATGTCCATAACTGCCAGCAGAATAATTCAGTTAAATGAAGACGCGTCTTGTAACAGATTTAGTAGGAATGTCTTAAAGATGAACTAGAAATACCCTTAACTGTATAGAGAATCTACAGATTAAAGATCAAAAAGGTGAAAATGCAAAATGTGTACAAGTTAAAAAAATTGTTTCACCCGTTCTTAATAGAACAGTGGTTAACAGAAGCATAAAATATCTCCAAATCTTAATAGAACCTAGATATCAATGGGTCTCATCAATGACTCTGCTCACCATCACTGTCAGGCTTAGTAATATTAAGATAAAGCATTATATTACAAGTCAGATAGGAACAGTTAAATTCACAGCATGTAAGAATAAGATTGTTAGATTATTCTACCCCCAGTCCGAGAACCTGTTCCATTAATTCTGTGAGCAATAAAAGGTAGTGAAGAGTTGCATGGTATACTACCCTCCCACAAGCTACTTTTTAGAAAGATACTGAGCTCCCTGCCATTGGAAACAGTTCAGATTAGGGCAACAAAAATTATTAGGGTTATAGAAAGGCTGCTATATGAAGAGAGATTAATACAACTGGTACTTTTCAGTTTGGACAAGAGATGACTAAGAGGAGATATGATAAAGGCCTATAAAATGATGACTGGTATGGAAGAAGTAAAAAAGGAACATATATCCACCAATACCAGGATTGGAAGGGATGGTGTCTTCAGCCTGTTTGTAAGGTCTGGAAATGGGTGACTGGGTATGGATCATTTGATGATTATGTTCATTTGCTCTGGAGCACCTGCTTTGACCACTGTCGGGAGACAGGGTACTGGGCTAAATGGACCTTTCATCTGACCTAGTATGGCTGTTCTTATATTCTTATGAAATTCTTACATATATAATTTAGAAACTATACTGTTTACTTGACAAATGTCTATTACCCAAAGTTCAGAGGATACCAAACAAATTTCCCTTCATAACAGTTTTATTTTTCTGCAGTTGTTGCTCTCTCTACAGGCTTGATTCTATTTCCATAAACCCAGCACTTTAGTATTTCTAGAAACCTGTCTGGAGTTAAAAAACATTGTTTGGCTGCCTGAAATGGAGATTATGAAACTTGGAAGTAATTCAAAAATTTCTCAGACTTGTCTTACTTCTAAGGGGTTTGGCAGTCCAATGCTCATAGCAATAGTACAAGTTTGCAATTACTTAATATGAGTACTTGTCCTTTGTTCTGGATTGCAGATCTCTGCAATCATTGTATATCATCATATCAAGAGATAATCTGCAGTATTAATCATTTGTTTTAATGTACATAAATTCAGACACTGAAATAGTAAGCAAAGAAAAGTTTCTCTTCTTGAGCTTAGCCAAGTGTACTGCATGTCCCAGGGCATAATTTAACTCTGAGTAATGTACTTCTACAGATGAACCAGCTCTTTATTTGCCAACTCAATTCTAGGCATTATTTTCCCATACCAATTCCCCTAAGCCAAGTGCATACAGGAAAGTCGCATCATGTATCTTTCGAAGTAGAGATGCCATCCTTAGTTTGGATGCTCTAGAAGTGGCCAAGATTTGTCATATTCAGCACATCATATGAGGAAGCTAGTTCCGTAAACAAGTGCTGCCTTTCATAACACCCTTCTCCTTTGTATAGTTTAGTCTCAGTTAGAAAAAGTTCCCATCACACCACACGTTAGTCATCTCAGGTGAAATCCTGGCCTCATTCAAGTCAATGGGTTTTAAATGGGCCATGATTTTTCCCCCTCCCTGCAGAGCATTCACTGTTTATAAAAAGGGGAGATAACATCAGGTTATGGTTTAGCCCATTCACATCTGTGGTATTACTCGTGGAATAAGGGAACACTCCACATGACATGATATTTGATGACAAATGATATTTGTTAAGGAACAGATTCTTTCAACTTTATTCGTGTTGAATGGAACATTACTTAGAATAGTCTCAGTTAATTAAATGGAACATTCAAGAAACAAAGTACTATTTAGAGTGAATGCAGACTGCAGAATCTACTATATATTTTAGAGCATTCATCTATTTGGCTGTGTCTACACGTGCCCCAAACTTCGAAATGGCCATGCAAATGGCCATTTCGAAGTTTACTAATGAAGCGCTGAAATGCATATTCAGCGCTTCATTAGCATGCGGGCGGCAGCGGCGCTTCGAAATTGACGAGCCTTGCCGCCGCGCGGCGCGTCCAGACGGGGCTCCTTTTCGAAAGGACGCCACCTTCTTCGAAGTCCCCTTATTCCCATGAGCTCATGGGAATAAGGGGACTTCGAAGTAGGCGGGGCCCTTTCGAAAAGGAGCCCCGTCTGGACGTGCCGCGCGGCGGCAAGGCTCGTCAATTTCGAAGCGCCGCTGCCGCCCGCATGCTAATGAAACACTGAATATGCATTTCAGCACTTCATTAGTAAACTTCGAAATGGCCATTTGCATGGCCATTTCGAAGTTTGGGGCACGTGTAGACATAGCCTTTGTCTGTTAGATCAATAAGTCCTCCTGAACAGTAAGAGCTAGGACCACCAAATTTGCTACACAGCTTCCTCTTTTCAGAACTAAAAGCAATGTGAGGGTTTAGTTGTGCTAGGAAAATGGGATGTGCCTGACATGGGATTGCTTGTCATAAAGCCAAACAGAAAAGGGACAGAATAACCAAATCATGTATGCTCCTCAAAGTTGACATAACTGAGTGAATGTTGAAAGAGACTGAACCAAGGTGAGGCAGAAAAATAGGATGAACCTGGAATATGACTGCTTGTCAATAAATCTTACAGAAAAGAGTTACAATGGAGAAATTTGGAGTACTGCTGTTTAGGCACAGCTATATCAATGCTTAAGGTCTGAACACTAGAAGAAAATATTATTGGAAACCAAATTGACTGTAGCCCTTTTTTTGTTAAAATATGGCAAATGATAAAGTGTGTACAGGAACGAAGAAAAAACATACAATGGAATTCCCATTTTTAAAAATTACAAAAAAAATTAAATTGAAAAAAAATTAACATTTCCTTCTTTGAAGAAATTCAAAATAAAAACTAACTTCCTAAAAATAACACTATTTTTGAAAAACAAACATTTAAATAAATGCACTTTTCCCCTTTAATTTAAAAAAAAAATAAATTAAGGACTGAGCTATGCCAGGTAAACCTGCTAGTCCAGTTGTAATCAGAAGATGGGAGTTAACTATCTGCACAGCTGAAAGGAAACAGAGTTAGAATCACACCTATACCATTATAGGCCAATGGAAAACACAAAGTCTGGCCCCAATTCTCCAGTGTAATGCAGCTATTTTATGTTTGTTAGAAATCTCAGGGCTGCCTTGCAACTGACTTCCTTACTCTGGAATTAAAGGATCTTAAAATTAAACAGAACTGCCATAGTGAGTTTCAACACCACCCACTTTCCCAGATATCCATCTCGGGAATGTCCTTGGGGAAAACTGGACACAGCATCCCTTTGGCCACCAGATCCGCAGTTGCTGGAACATGAACATGGGGCTCCTGGCTAGTAATATAGAACAGTTTCATATTGCTCTCATTTATGCTGAGAGACTGGACTCAAACCTCCACCTGCCGTAAGTGCCACCGGGCAATGGATCACCAGCATTTGTTAGTACTTTAAATACAATAGTGCAGTGATCAATGATTAGCTCTCACTCAGAAGCAGTTTATTGCTAACTCTTTTACCTAGGTACTTCACCAGTGCTTTACTTACATGCATGTCTGCCAGTCAGTGTTCCCTGTAAGCTGGGCACTTGTGTGCCTACTCAGAAGAGAATCAATGCCACCTAGCTAATTTAGCAGAGTGCCCACACCTAAGATTTTGTTTCGGCTGGTGGTGTACATGCTCATACCTCGGTGTGCATTAAAAAGGTATTTCACACATGGATGGAAAAAATGCTCATATAGACAGAAAAGACTAGAGGGAACATAGCCTTAGGTATGGCCACTTGCAGCTCTCATTGGCTGTGGATCACTGTTCCTAGCCAATGGGAGCTGCAGGAAGTGCCCCGGACCGGGACACTGCCATAAGCCCACCTCTTCTTAAACCCTTCGAGAGGTCTACCACTTCTTGAAAGCATGGGCAGAAGTAGCCCATGTACAGCACAACTCCACAGAATGTAAGGGCACTGATTCCATGTACAAGTTTCTCACATCTAGCTCCACTGTCTTACATGGGAAGCAGATTTGCAATATCTCCCCTTGTTTATTTGGCTTTCCAATCACCCAAGGGGAAAATGCACCCTTCCCCGACCCCCTAAAATAAGCAAGTCATCTTGTAAGTTTCCTGATTTGTCACTGTTTCACACAAAAAAAGTTACCATTGTATCCTATTTTGAAAAAAGGATGCTGTGTTCTTTCCACTTTTTTACAAATACTAGCTGTGTCTACACGTGCACGCTACTTCGAAGTAGCGGCACGCACTTCGAAATAGCGCCCGTCACGGCTACACGTGTTGGGCGCTATTTCGATGTTAACATCGACGTTAGGCGGCGAGACGTCGAAGCCGCTAACCCCATGAGGGGATGGGAATAGCGCCCTACTTCGACGTTCAACGTCGAAGTAGGGACCGTGTAGTCGTTGCGCATCCCGCAACATCGAAATTGTGGGGTCCTCCATGGCGGCCATCAGCTGGGGGGTTGAGAGACACTGTCTCTCCAGCCCATGAAGGGCTCTATGGTCACCGTGTGCAGCAGCCCTTAGCCCAGGGCTTCTGGCTGCTGCTGCTGCAGCGGGGGATTCATGCTGCATGCACAGGGTCTGCAACTTGTTGTCGGCTCTGTGTATCTTGTGCTGTTTAGTGCAAGTGTGTCTGGGAGGGGCCCTTTAAGGGAGCGGCTTGCTGTTGAGTCCGCCCTGTGACCCTGTCTGCAGCTGTGCCTGGCACCCTTATTTCGATGTGTGCTACTGTGGCGTGTAGACGTTCCCTCGCTGCACCTATTTCGATGTGGTGCTGCGCAACGTCGATGTTGAACATCGACGTTGCCAGCCCTGGAGGATGTGTAGACGTTATTCATCGAAATAGGCTATTTCGATGTCTCCACATCGAAATAGGCTACTTCGAAGTAGGCTTCACGTGTAGACGTAGCCACTATGGCCTCTTAAGATGAAAGGTTAATATCAACTGTTTTTGAGAATTGGTTAGATTTTCTTGCAAGAATGAAGATGTAAGCCCTGAATCACCCTGTGTGTCACAAAATGGACAACTGTTAACTACAGACTTACTGGAAAAAGTCTTTTGTATACTACTTTGCACTTCTGCATTTACCAAGTCAGTTTTGCTTGGATTACAACCAGTAACAAAAATTTGCTTTTGATTTTTGATGCTCCATATGACAGAAAGTGCAGTGATTAAGCAAAAGCCCCACTTGCAAAAAACAAACGGTGTTGATTGAATTTATGTCTACTTATAAAAGTAAGTTACGCTTTTAAAATAAGTTTTTCCTCTTTAAAACAATTTCCATTTGCATCTCTTTTCATCTTAGTTTCCTACAGAGTATTCATCAGTATTATGTTTATACATTATACTACACACACAAATAATTGCAAAGTTATGGGATTAAACATAAGAAGCAAAGACAAGGCTGAAAATCAGGCCCTTACAATTAAAATGCCATTTTCTTCAACATAATTTGTGACAATATTTGTTGAGTATTATGTATAAAGTTTAAAAGAAAAGAGCCACAAAAATTATTCAAGGGCTGGAAAAAGTATCTTACAGGGAGAGACTTGAAGAAATTGATCTATTTATCTTATCAGAAAGGAAACTGATATGCGCCTTGTTTACGGTGTATATATACTTTCCCAAGGAGAAAATACCAGGTTCTAAAAGGATTTTAATCTAGTGCAGAAAGGCATAACAAGAGCCAATGGTCAGATGTTAATGACAGTCAAATTCAAATTAGAAAAAGGGTACAAATTTCTAAAAGTGAGAGTGATTAACCATTCCAACAAACTATCAAGGTATCCAGTGGTTTTTTGTGCTGGTGCTTTCCAGTACTTGCAGCAGCTCCAGCCATGAGATTGGCTGGAGAGACGGGGTGGGGAGCTGTCTGAGTACCAGCACCTCTTTTTTTTTTATTATTATTTTTTTCCCATAAAAAAGGCACTGAAGGTATCTCTTGATGTCTTCAAATCAAGACTGAATTCTTTTGTAGAAGATATGCTTAGTTAAAAGAAAGTTATTGGAATCAATATGGGTTGACTGTATGAAATTCTTGGCTTTGGTAATGTAGGTCAGATTAGATTCTTTAACGGTCCCTACCATTTTTACTCTATGAAAAATGTATTCTGATGATTTAAATACATTTCTTCCTCAGAAGTACTGTCTTTCACAGAAACACAATTTATGTTTACTGCAGAAGCAATTCAAAACGAGGGGCACAAAGATATTTACACATTTGTTTTTTGGATTTCTAAGCAAAACATTCAGATGCCAAATGCAGACGACTATATTTTCAAAAAGATAAGTCTGACTGTTGTGCACAATTACACATTGTGTGTGCAAACATGCATGCATAATTCAAATGTCTCAGGAAAAGCTATGTATATTATAGCTGTAATACACAACGATAATTAAAACTGCCTGAATATTTCATTTTAAAGACTGTATTTCAGTTACTTTCACCTTTCTGTCTTAAATTTTCTGGCTCTGATCACAGTGGAAGGGTTATTTTTTTAGGAAAATCTGAGAAGAGTGGTTCTATTTTTGAATATAATAATAGTGAAAACTATACACTGCTCTTAAAAGCTCTAATGAACCATTAGGAGATGACAGAACTTGAAAACTTGTTAGTCACAGTAAATAGGTTTACTCTCCCTTCCCTGCCATTCTCACTGTTCTGTTGGTACTATCTGTGTATGTAAGAAAACCCTATGTCACTAACAATTGCAGGTGTGTCTTGAAAGAGGCAAGGCTTACTTATTCCACCAATTTTTCTAAAGGGTGCATGCAATGAAGCAAGACTCATAGGGGGATGATGGAAGAGCCAGTGTAGAGAAATTGTGCAAACTTCCTGCATAACTAGCAAAATATGGACAAGTTTGATTTTCCTACTTTACTCAGAGATAACAATGCACAAAATATATGGGCTCCTATGCGGAGGTGATGCTGGAAAAAAAGACAGGCCTAAAAATTTAAAAATCCTGATAATTTCCTAGGTACAGGCAAGGGAAAGTCTCAGACAGAATCATTATTAGCATTTTTCCCTAAAAATGACTGTGTTTCATAATTTCTAAAAAAAATTAATTACAGGTTCATACTTGATATTCATCCACTATGGGTGCTGGATTTTGATGGTCAATTTCTCAGAATGCATATTTTCCTAGTAGATCTACACTCTCAATCATTAAGTTCAGGCTGTACTGTAAGTGTGTTCTAGGAAAAACCTCCAAACATATGGTCTGAAAAAGTTATTATTATTGGAATCCAGGCATGTATAGCAGCACCTGTCTTATTTGGCTGGGCTTTTGTCAAGTTTTCTGGCATAAATACTACTATCATGAGACTTCTAATAACCAATAGCATCAAACAACATGCTTAGGGTAATTCTGCACATAGAAGTTTCATATTTCAAGAAGTTTCACATTTAACAACTATTTAAAGTCAATATAGCTGATCTAATACACATGTGCATGCTTGTTGCTGGCTCAGTGGCATGGAAGCTTGCCTGCTTTGCTGTCAGCTACGATAGTGGATAAAGAACTGTGGAAACAAAATACTTTAAGGGCAGACACATTCGATTGTGTGGAGAAGAAGCCAGCTCCAGTACCACATAAGTGCTTAAGAACCAGTGACTGGTCCACAGCAACAATGCCCAAAGGAACTATTTACCTGTTATTTTAGCAGGGCAAGCAGCACACTTTTAGGGGGAAATTCTGAGCATGAAGTGCAGGGATTCTGCTTTGCATCTCTCATTAAGAGGAGCCACGCTGATAAACTTCAGCACTTCATACTGAAAATTTGCTCTCAACGTGCGCTTTGAGAAGCAATGAGGGAGGAGAGGTCTTCAAAGAATGGTGAGAAAATTCAACATTCAAAAAAGTAATTGGAGAAACTTTGCAAAGACTCATTAAAGTATATCCCAAATTTTAGCACTACAAGTAAAACATTTTTGCAGTTAAGAAACACACAGTAAGATGTGAAATATAAAAGGAAAAATAGTGAATTGATATGTACCAACAGAAGCAATGAACTATTTTATGTTTTAAGACTCACATGGAAGAAGATTTGATGAGATCATTTTAAAATTATTTTATTCATAATTTCTTTTTTCGGTACTCTTCTAGCAATCTCAGTGTTTGTGTTGTTGGTTACTATGATATTACTACCTATTTGGTATGGGATGGAAAGAAAAGTTCCAGCCCAGTAAGCTAGTAAGGTGAAATAGCAATTTAGTGAGGATTTAGTGTACTGTTTTTACTAAGCAGATGGGCAAACAGAACAGCCATAGCAAGGTGTAAAGTTTCCATCACACACTGGCAGGAAATTAATTCTAATTCTGTGACTATGACAAAATCACATAGTCTAAGCGTGATTTGAATAAACTGAATGGGAAATACACTGTACCTAGGCAAGTTCAATTACAAATGGAATTTTCCTTACTGTGGAATATATGTGCTAGTGCCACTACAATTATCTGTTAAGGTTAAGGTTCTGTCCCTGTTTTCAACATGAACTTATACAGTCAAGAAAAATTCACTGTGGTATGAACCATATCACACAGGCTCATAGCCCAGGCTCTGAAATAAATGGACAGAAAGTTCAGAAAGACCTAACCACTGAACAAATGTAGGAGAATTATCATTATCTTAGGGGCGTGGGGGGAATTTCAAAGAAAAGCCTGACCAAGGTAACAAGGGAAGTCATAGAAGTGACTGAGTGTTGGGGGAAAAAAAAACCCCGCAAACCAATCACTGAGAGGTAAATCTTCCCTCCTACGCAAAGATAAGTTACCATGCTTGGCATAGCAGAGCTATACATACAGCTGGGATATCAGGAAGAATCCTGCATCCCTGGCTGTGGATCTACAGGACAGCTAGTATGAAGCTGCTTTGGCACCCCAGAGGCTGTAGTAATCCTCTGTGATACTGCTCTGCCTGTGCTGCACCCCTTGAAGACAGCAGGGCCATGTCTACACTAGCCCCAAACTTCGAAATGGCCATGTAAATGGCCATTTCGAAGTTTACTAATGAAGTGCTGAAATACATATTCAGCGCCTCATTAGCATGCGGGCGGCCGCGGCACTTCGAAATTGACGCGGCTCGCCACCGTGCGGCTCGTCCCGACAGGGCTCCTTTTCGAAAGGACCCCGCCCATTTCAAAGTCCCCTTATTCCCATCTGCTCACAGGAATAAGGGGACTTCGAAGTAGGCGGGGTCCTTTCGAAAAGGAGCCCTGTTGAGACGAGCTGCGCGGTGGCGAGCCGCGTCAATTTCGAAGTGCCGCGGCCGCCCGCATGCTAATGAGGCGCTGAATATGTATTTCAGCACTTCATTAGTAAACTTCGAAATGGCCATTTACATGGCCATTTCGAAGTTTGGGGCTAGTGTAGACATGGCCCAGATGATGAATCCATACATTGCAGTGAACCTTTGGCCCTGCTTTGCTTCTTGCTTAACACCCCTAAAAGGAACATTGTAATAGTTACACTGTAACTGAGTTCTTCGGCCCAAAGGGTGTGTGAACCATGCATCTTGTCTCCTCGCAGAACACTGATTTCACTGTTTTAGACTAAGAACAGATAAAGAGGGTCTAAATTCTGCACTGAGCAGAAAACACACTTCATGGCCTCCTTCCATTTGAAATGACTACTTTAGTAAATCACTTGTCATCATCTTTTGTTACTAATTACAAGTATGGGAACAGAGACATAAATCATTAGAATGTATCTTGACAAGAATACAATGAAGAAATATGTTGTACTAACAAATTGAACCAGTATTGGCTTGGGTATTTAACTGAAGTAAAGTTGCAGTTTTTTTGTGGGCTTTTTTCTGTATGGAAAATGTATACAGTTTATGCGAATGATCATATATTTGGCAAATGAAGGAAAAAAGACGTTCATATTAATAGAAGTCTGACAGCGGTTCAAATATTACATAGATCTTGTTGGTATACAACATTTGCAGTCTGTCTTTTGTTCAAATGGAGAGTGTAGGTGAGTGTCAGGCTGTGTGAGGGCTGACAGTAGGCAGGTGGCATGGTAGTGAGCAGGGGTCAGGGCAGGAGGCAGAGTGTGCTGAAGTGAGTCCACAGGGTGTGGGTAAGGGCAAAGGGCTTGTGTGGTGGGAATGAGGGTGGGGTGAAGAGAGGGCAGGGGTTTGGGGTGGAGGGCTCAGGGACTGGGGCTGCTGGAGTGAGGGTAGGGTGGTGAGGACTCAGTACAGTGCTTGGTGTGAGTGAGGGGGCTCTGGATAGGGGAGGGAGGTGAGATGTCCCAGCAGGGGTTTTGGTGTAGGAGTTGGTCAGGGAAGGAGGGGAGTGTGGTAGAGTGAGGTCAGGGGCTGGGGGACTAAGGATTTAATGGGGGGGGGTCACGTAGAAGCAGTGTTGAAGTGTGGGAGCAGACTGTGGTCAGGGGGTAGGAGTGGAGGAGTGGGGTGGCTGAGTGGAAGGGATGGGGTTGCTGTGGTGCAGGTAGGGGATGGAGATGAGGGCAGAGGGTTTGGAGTATGGAGGAGGGTCAGGGCACAGGGTGGGGTGCAGACATCAAAGTAGGGGTTTTGTTGGTGGGGTTCAGGCCAGGGTGTGGAAGGTACTGGTGTGTGGGCAGTGGGGTGGGGCTGAGGACAGAGTTCCGCATGTGTGGGGGAGCAGGGTAGGGGTTGGGTCTGCAGAGCAGGAGACTTGTGGCAGGGGTTGGGAAGTCTCAGGGGACTTATTGGGGGTGGCCACAGTGGTGAAGGTGAAGGTCTGGTGGGGGAGAGGCCACGTCCCCCAATTCTGGCATCTCCTTGTGGGAGTCTGGTTTGTGGCTCCTGGTCCCAGAATCCCCAGGGGGAGAGCTGGGCTAGGCCGGGTCGGGCTGGCTCCTGCAGCCCCAGCTGTAGTTCCTGGGGGTAGGAGGGAGGCACCTTCCTGCACTGTGGGGGAGGCTGGGGCCAGGCTCCTTGGTGTGGGGGGTCCCTTCAACTGCCAGTATGAACTGGGAAACTGAGCTAGAGCCAGGACCTGGGCTCTTTTCCCCAGCCCAGGCCCAGCAGCAGCATGGAGGATGGGGGCCACGGAAAATGGCCATGGCCTCTGCACAGTGGCAGTGGGGAAGAAGCTGTTTTCCCCAGCTCCAGGAACAGCAGCTGGGGGAGCCTAGCCCGGGACCCAGCAGATTTTCCAGACCAATCATGAGCTTGGGAGGGAGGAGAAAGAGGAATGGCTGGGATTTATGGTTGCAGCATCTCAGAGGGGGCTAACTGTGTGTGGGAGTTGCGAGGGTGTATGCAGCAGGCACCCCCTGTGCGGCACTGTGGCAGAGCACCAGGGAGTAGGAGAGTTGGGCAAAGGGGCACTTACCTCTTCTGGCAGGGTGGAGAGCTCTGTCTTCATGTAGCCTCTGTTTTCCTGCTGTGGCTGCCCCCAGTGGTCACTCTGCAATATGGATGTTCCCTGAGCTTGTTGCCCTCAGTGGTGAGGCTGAAATATGTTGTCCATCCTGTCAGTGTCCCTCCCTTTCCATGTTTTGGGAAATTCTGGGATTTCAGGCATGTCCCATTTTCCAGGCACCACCAAACCCTGACCTTGGTTTAAGTTAGGGTAAGAGAAAGCTGCATACCAATTTCATGGTCATAGCTTTTATGGTTTTAAGAAGAGTTCTTGAACAGACAGACAGAAAGACAGACACACTCTAAGATATATAGTAGATTGTGAGGAATTTAGATTATGTGCTCTTCTGGATGGGGACAGGGACTTTTCTTGTGTTTGTGAGGCTCCTACTTCAAATGTGAATGTTGTGTCATTAATAGCTAGGGCTCCAGATCTGTCATGGAGATTTTGGAGGTCACAGATCCCTGGAGCAGTCACTGTTCAAGTCGCCTTTATAGTGGTGCCCACGGTGGTCAAATGGAACAGCCACTCAGGCTCAGATGGTACCCAGTAGTGGTTCCGGGGATGCAGGGAGGCGGCAGCTAGCCAGAGCAGAGGGATATTTATAGTATGTGTCATGGACAGGTCATGGTGGCTGAATTTTTGTTTATTGCCCATGACCTGTCCATGACTTTTATTAAAATCACCCATGACTACACCATAACCTTAACAGCAAGTAACACCACAACTTTACAAAATTTTTTCTTAAGAATTAATATCTCAGAGGAAATACTTGCATTTGATGCTGGTTAGTCTGCTTTTTGGCATTGAAGAGTCTATAGCTGCTGAAAATAAAAAAGAAAAAGTGAGTTATGCAAGATCCTTTTCTTAACGCTTGCTATAGTTAGAACAATATACTACTAAAATATCACTAAAGGAAGACTTGTTTACTTAAAGGCTAATGGTTTGTATTTGTCATTGTGGTATCTGCTTACAATGTATTCAGTTCCATGGTTTATTACAATGGATTAAATTAAATGTCAAAAATCTTGATGCTGAATTTTACAGGAAATATATAGTTTAATGAACATTTTCCACAAATACAGGTTATATTACTCATTTGCCTGTATGGAAAAGGAAGTGCAGGTAAAGTATGATACTTCCTGTAACTGTATCTCCAGAGAGATTGCTCCCCAGTGTAATATACTTAATAAAACATGCTTATTCTGACTCTGAGTTTGAAAGGATGAGAGTGACTGAATAGTTGCATATTTAAAGCATGCCCAAAGAATATGTATAGCGATGCAAGGATGAGGAGCACCCCAGTAATTATGACACTGAAATATGCTAATTATACATCCAGTATCCTGTCTGAGAATGGCTAGAAGAAGGTGGAAAAGTGTAAAACATTTAGTATTGTAATGATATAGCACAAGAAAGGAATTTTAAAATTACATCAGAATGTTAATATTTGAAGGATAGAGGCCTGTTTACACCATGATGCATGGGAACAGGTGGTGAAAAAACAAACACACAAAAAGTCTATTAAATGTTTAGCAATACACACACAAAATATTTAATAAATTTACAATGATTTTAGGGTCACTGCCTGGATCTAGCACTTTATATTCTATTATTTGACTTTTCTAAGTTACACAGAGCTTTGTAATCTAATTTTTTTCACTTGATTTTTTAATGAAAGTTTCTCTCTAAACACTGTGCAAGGAGTGCATCACCAGTTTCTAAACTTCAGTAATATTCAGTCTTTGGGTATAGTTTTGCCATAATTAAGCAAAATATACTAAGGCTTGCACTAAATTTATACAAAAAGGATATTCACTGTTCTATGTAATTTAAATAGAAAAGGTAGTGCTTCAGGAACCTATACTAGTTGGTATAAAATTTGAACTGGGGTTTGGTGGAAAAATTTTTCAAATACAAGACAGTAAGACTTGGGTAATGAACCTCTCCAGATTGGAATAATAATTTAAAATGTCAAAGAAATGTTAAGGAAACATGCAACACAGTCTGCATAAACATATGAGAACTACAAACTCCTTAGATCATATCTGTAGCAAGTTACCTGTGATATTCAAAGATAAAAACTGTTTGGACAAAAGTAGGCATTTCAGTTAATATGTAAGATAGAATGGTGTCACTCCTGTTTCATGCTATTGCCATATATTATTGTGAGAGCCAGAACTCGCAGTAGCAGATGAGAAGCACATGGAAATGTTTCATAAAGTCATGTACTGTGACTACATGGACAGTGAGAATGAGTACATATTAAAGCAATGCTATTGATGCTAGTATATTTCTGTCAAATATGAATGAGGAGAGAAGAGCATATTTGGAAGCATGCTGCTGCTGCACCTGCAAGAATGAATGCCTTGGCAAAGAGCCAAAGAAAAAGAAAACGCTACAGCTAAACAATCTTGACTTGTAGACCGGCACAGAGCAGCCAAAGAATCAGAACTCCTTCTCCCATTGCATTTTTAGGAAAAACAAAAATGCAAATAAAGCACACAATGGAGCCTGTAATTCACCTTTCTAAGCTTCCTCTAACACAGTTCCAAGCATTATCTTCTCATCCTTACTATGAAGGAGTTTGCATTTTAGTAATTATTAACAACTGAAAACTAGCAGAATCATTGGCCTGATTTCCTTACCCGTAAGCAAAAACAGAAGAGGCAAGAAAAGCACGTAAAGTTATATTCTTAATTCATAGAGGCTACATCTACACTAGAAGCATCTGTCTACAGAAGTTACTGTAGACATGTTCCAACAAAACTTCTGTCAACAGATTGTGTCTACACATAAAAGCAGATTGATCTTTTGGTCTGCTCTGTCGACAGAAGGGCCCCTGGTGTATCTACACAGCTTTTTTGTCAACAGTTTCTGATGACAAAACACATTTTGTGTTTCAGTGTTTCATGAGTTTTATTGACAAAATCCCAGTTTTGTCTAAAAAACTCTCCAGCATGGACACAGCCATACAGCCAGTATAAAAATGCACTATTACGAAGAGGCAGTGGTTGACTAGCCCATAAGGTACTCATCCAACCTTATCTTAACTGAAACCATAACAATTTGCCTGATCCTTCCCATATGTGCAATTTCTTCGTCAGAGGAGAGTTAAGAGGTGTGTGGAACCTTTATACTAAAGTTCCAGACATCCTAACGTTTGTTTAGTAAAAAAATTACTCTATAGCTTGACTTTACTTCTCAGTAAAGAACAGTGCACACTAATATTGCTGTATGAATAACAAAGATTAATAATTGAATACACTAATTTACTACCCTTTAGGGATCATTTTCAAAGTGTTAAACACTCAAATCTTCCATTAACTACAGTGAGAACCCCTTAGTCTTAACACCGTTGAAAATCAGGCCTTTTGGGGACTTCTTTGATTTATTTGTTTTATGATGATGAAATGTTCTCCATTTATTCTGATGTAACTAATCAGTGTTTACTGCCACAACTCTATTCGAATGAAGTTGGTAGGGGTTTTTTTGGTCCATGCATATTACTTACCATTAGCAAGAAAACAGACTGAAATGATGCAAAAATTAAAGACAGACTCACAGCATTAAACATTAAATAAAAGTAGTAACTTTCTATCATCTGAATGAATAATAAAACAAGTTATTAATATGAGAAAAACAACCAGATGCAAAGTTCCTAGGTGACTTTTCAGATTTATTTTTAGTGGAAAGCAGCAACTGACATCAGCAAGGAACTGAAATAGCAAAACCAAAACGTTCTAGAATCCAGTTCTAGTTTCAGGTCTGTTCTAATGGAAACTGAAATGAGGTGCTAAACCTGGGGGCAGAAGTTTCAGGGATGGACATTTTTACCTTTGGCAGAAAGGATTTTGTTATAATGAACAGCCATGTGATCCCTGATCAGGTACTGGTTATTTAGTCTCCGGGAGGAGCCAATGCAAAAAGCTATAAAATTAAAGACATTTGAATGTTATAAATAGTAGTGTAATCATTATTGATTAATTACAATTCAAAGCCAAACACAGTTCCAAACAAGAGCTACCAAGATAGCATGCGGTGCAAGAACTAGAGCATGGGCCTGCCCTTGCCTTCGTCTTTTCAACTCACAAGTAACATGCACTCAGGGGACACTTGCTGTTCCTAACCTCAGAAATCATGGTACTTTTGGAAAAGGGTACTGAGGCTTTCATTCACTACTTCATTCTAGGATGTCATCTCTCCCTGCACCGTGAGTTTGCATTACAGCTCCAGATCCAGTGGCTAAGCACTCTCATCCCATCTTCTACAAGCTCACGCAGCATCTCTAAACAAACCAAACTGCAGTTTGGTAGTTATCCAAGTGTGCTAATGCTCCCTTATTCTCCCTTTAAAACTGAATAGTGTACATCTGACAGCTTCAAATCCAGGTGTTCCATTTACGAACCCCAGGCACTTTGTCTCTTCCACATTACTGAGCTGTTTGGCAGAACTTTTATAGTTAAAATGCTGTTGATAAAGTCCCAATTTTTCCACTGCATCCATCATACTGCACTGAGAGCAAGTTGCTGGGATAACAATCCAGTGTCTTTGATTGTAAACATGAACAGAAAAAGCTTTTAAAATCCTTATTTGTTTAACATTTGTTTAAATTTCAGTAATAAATAAATTTGTTTAAATTTCAGTAATAAATAAATAATATCACAATAAATAAATACATTTTAAAAGAACACCCAGTTACTTGTCCTTCTCCTCCCTTTAACTGCCAGCCCCTAAGGTGAGGGTCTGTAGGAAAATGTTATTATCTACACTGTTAAACGTTTTGGTGATATTACCAGCCGTAACATGGGGAAAAAAAAGATTCCTAAACTGAGGACATTTTTGGTTAAAGGCCTGAGGCTGTGAAATGTTTCCTTCAGTGGGAGATCTGCACATTCAGCTTCTTACATGATCATGATTGTCCTACAGAATCCCAAACTACTTACAATAAATTATTTTTATTTAAACATAATCTTTGTCAATCATGTTTAAAATTTCTAAAGGGCACCAAAATTTTAGATTGGATAGAGTTCAAGAAGCCGCTATAAATATAGGCACTATTTTAGCAAGACATTTAAACAGATGCTTAAGTGACCTACAGAAAAGAGATATGACAACTCTCAATGTTAAAGTTATTATACATATTCATTAGAGCTTTGTGCAATGGGAGTTATAGCTTCTTCATCACCTGAATGGAAACAAACTCAGTATCATATTAGAAAACACATTATACATCCTATTCAGCCATTCATTAATGCATAAGAAATAACACTTATGCTTAGCATTATGTTTACCTTTTAAGCTATAATTTTATGTTCTCTAGCCTGCCATGTAAATGCAACTTGTGAAAAGACCAAGTGTCCTCTCTGTAAAGCACGTTAGTATATTACTAGTATAAAAATCTCAATAAAACTAAGTTAATTCAAAGATTTTAATGCAATAAACATTGTTTTAAATCATAAAATGCATATGTCCATACAAATAAATGACAATCCTTTTATCAAATCATATATACTACTTACCATTACTCTGAGTACTTAAATGTCCTTTAAACGGGCTTGCTGGACCATAATGGGGAATGGTTGGGTATTCACTCACTTAAACAAAAATGTCAAGTTAGAAGGAAATACATACATTGACAAATAGAATAAAACAGAAAGTGTTACTTTAAATCTGCAAAAGTCTATTTAGATCAGTTATTATGGGAAATTTGAATCTTTGGCAGCCAAACAGATTAGTGGAAGGGAGGACTTTATTTTCTTGTATGACATGAACATCACTAGAGTTCAATGAGCTTCTCAGACTACCTGAATGTCAAAGTATAATTGCAGAGAGAGAGAGAGAGTGGATGAGGTAATATCTTTTATGGGACCAAATTCTGGTGGTGAGAGACAATTTCTGAGTTACACACTCCTTCTTCAGGTTGAGGAAAGGCACTCAGAATATCACAGTTAAATACAAGATGGCACAAACTGTTGCGCATAGGGAATGGCCCTTTCAAATGAATGTTTCATTGAAATATGTTAATTACTCATGCTGAACAACATGTACTACTTTGAATTTAGCTGTAACACTCTGAGTATCTTTCCTGGACCTGAAGAAGAGCAGTTTGTGACTCAAAAGCTTGTCCCAATCACCAATAAGCTGTCTAATAAAAGATATTAACTCACACAACTTTTCTCGATAATATCATGGTACTTACATGGCTATAACAACACTGCCTATACAGTATGATTGTGATGCTTTCATACAGTCAGAGTTTAAAGACAGAAGAAATCATTACATCGCCTAGTCTGACCTCCTTTACATCACAATCCATTAAATTGCATCCAGTTACCTCTGTCAACGGCCTGATAAAATCTTGTGAAAACAAAAAAGCAGTCCACTAGCACTTTAAAGACTAACAAAATAATTTATTAGGTGATGAGCTTTCATGGGACAGACCCACTTCTTCAGATCATAGCCACACCAGAAAACAACCATACCAGATAACCACACCAGGATAACAATTTTCTAGCTCATTATAGGGGCTCTTTTACACACTTTGCTTCATTTAATTCTTGACTGCCCCCCTCCTTCTGCCCCTCTGCTCTCTGATTTGCTCACCTTGATAATATTTTTCTGATTTGTCAATCTTGATTACTATTTTTGGTTCTCTGTGCCTTAAATATTGAGTCTCTTCTGGTGTGGATATGACCAGAAGAAGTGCGTCTTTCCCATGATAGCTCATGACCTAATAAATTATTTTGTTAGTCTTTAAAGAGGTACTGGAATGCCTTTTTTTGTTTTCATAGTATATAGACTAGCACGGCTATCTCTCTTTTACAATAAAATCATGTGTTTGTCTAAAGTATAATTTGTTTTAAAGTTTTATTCCAATGACTGATGAATATACAACCTTTTCAGATGAAAGATGCCGATACAATTTAGCATCATGACTATAATTTACACTTTTAAATTTGGAACATTTTAATGAAACAATCTATGCTTTCTCCTGCAATATGAAACCATTGTGTCAATAAAAGGTGTTTGTTTCCTTATGTTTATAAAATAACCTGGTATTGCATTGGCTGAAGTCATGATTTAAAATAATAATCATTCAACTTCCCAGCAATCTGATGACTGGTACAGATTTCATTTGATATCTTTAGCCCTAAAACAATCACAGTGCAACTACACTGTGATAAATGTTGATGCATCTACTCATTCTATTAGTAGTCCTTTGGAGTAATAGGAGAATAAGCGTAATAGAATAAACATATTCTGCTGAGAAAAAATGTCAACATAAAATGCAGGAGCTACTGCTTACTGGTCAATATTTTATCTCATTCACAGTATGATTTTCAAAAGTGTTCAGCATACTGCGTGTGCTTGAAGATCTCAGCTACTGTTTCTTATATAAATTAGGATAATGATAATCACCACCTTATTTCACTGAGAAACTCCACATTTTTGAAGAAATTTTTCAAAGGTAATGTGTGATTGTTATGAGCAACAACATGCACTGACCCTTCATTCTACATGGTTAACCCCAAGAATTTTATATTATATATTTGTACAAGCAGAAAATCAACAAGAATCTAAAATAGGATTTTTTCCCTTGAAATGAAGGTAGCATACTTGATCCACTTATTATTGACTATAAAATAATTTGCAGTCAATTTCAAGGAACACATGATCAAGGTCAAGGGTTGTACTGGCCCATCCTCTCTCACCTGTAGATATTAAGAGAGACTAAAATGATTTTGTGAAAGATTGTCTTACAACTGATACAAGGCACCACTGTAGCAAAAACACATGACAAGTTATATGGTCATAAGCAGATGCACATGCACCTCAGGTGCTCTGTGAGGTAAGAGGCTGAGAGTAGCCAATACCTGTGGTTATCTCATACAACTGCACCCTTTAGTTGCTGGCAACTACATTGCCTGAAATATGTTATGCTTTCTATAATATGAATTTTAAAAATAAATGAAGATATTTGGAAATTTGAGGAGAAAAGATATTTTTATTTGGGGATACATAGCATTTTTAAAAATTAATTTTTAAAGTACTGTGAGGTTTTTTTAATCCCCTAACTCAAGGTCCTTCACATTTGAAATAGAGATGTAACTTTTACTATTTGGGTTAACAACAAAAACTAGCCATCATTTTTTCTGAGTGTGAACAATTAAATATCTTGCTAAGGCCTCGTTTTTTTGGTAATTTCTCTCTCTTTTTTCTTCCTCTGCATCTTTTCCCCACTTTTCATTACTGCTTCTATCCCTTTTGTTACTTGATTGCTTCTCTTTAACTTCACTCCTGTTCTTTGATTGCTTACCGCTTCTCTCCAGTCCCAAGTCTCTCACTGCTTCCAAGATAAGCAATTAAACAAACTGAACTGGATAAAATGAAGCAGCTCCCTGGTTATGGCTCCCAAATCTGCAAAGACTTACATATCTTCTTAACTTAGATGAATGATCTACTTACATGTTTTGTTTCCTAATGCCCATTTTATAATACCACAATATTTCCAAACCTGGGATGTCTTAACACTCATCAAATGCATACTTCCATTATACAAGCTCTTTAAAAGGTGTTTTACTCTATTCCAAATGTGGGCATGTTACACTTTAGCATCAAACCAGTAGATTGGGATCTACTGTTAGATCCCGGAGCTTCTGTTAGGTCATCCTCACTGGTTTGACCAGGAGACTATCAAATACCAGTGCTTCAGCTACCCCTCTCCACACTGTAGTGCTGCTCCTGCCCTCTGCCTTGGAGCTGCCTCTCACCCTCTGCCCCCAGCCTCCAGTTTGCTCTGCAGGGTAGGGGAAGTAAAGAGGTGGAAGGGGGAGAGGGAGGGATAAAGCTGATGTCAGCATTTGCACCTCTCTGCACCCCTCTACCCAATCTCCACAGAGAGGGAGGACACAACAGGGATGGAGGGAGCTTGCTGGCAACTGCTTCTATATCTGAACACTTAGCACACTTGAAGGGGCAATATGAATCTATGTCACACTCTCACACTGTTCTCTGTGTGTCTTTGTCACTCACACAAACACACTACCTTGCACTCTCACCTCCCAATGCAACACAAACTGGTGGTTAGTTATTGTGGTTAATTTCCAGCAAATGTGAGTACAAAGCCCTTTGTACCAGTCACTCTTATTTCTGTACATTGACAGAGTCTGTTACTCAGTGTCCCCCTTCCCAGCTCTGACACCGCAGAGCATTTACCACAGGTTCCCCTTCCTGACCTGACATGGCAGAGCTGCATGTGTCCCCCGGCCCATGTTCTCATTCCCCCTTAGCAAATGTGATTCCAGTTTCTCTCCATACACACACACTTCCTGCTTCACCTCAGTTTGTATTGTAAAACTAGAATTCTGCTTAGTTACATATTAACCAGTGGGATTAAGGGTGTGACCTCCGGACAGGAGCTGCACACGGCCAGGACGGGGGAGTCTGCCTTAGTCCTGCTGTGCTGCTGAACTGATCTCATGATTTGGCTGTAGGAGTTTCCAGGAGATCAAGTCTGATTCCAGGAGAGACTCGGCCGGTGTTTTGCACTTGGATGGAAAAAAACAGAGGGAATGAATTTTGTTATATGCACCAATATCAAGGTAAGGTGCAGATGTGCACCACCAGTAGAAACCAAAAAACCTAGAGATATATTTAATTATCATAGGGATAAATTACTCAGAGAATCAAATTTAAAGCATAAAAGAAAAAGAAAAATTATACCCAGACCAGAAGAAAACCTAAAATAACACACTTTGAAAGAAGTAAAAGAAGTAACAACAACAATAACACAAGTATGTTCAGTAAACTACAGCTGGGATCTGATTTGAGAGCTGCTCACAGCCATGGCATTCCCAACATCCGCAGCTGGAGCTGTGTCTCCTCAGCAGTCCCGAAAATCAGGCACTTTACTTTTCAACATTCATTTACATAGTATCAGCAAAAGCAGAGCATTATATCACCAGCAGATGGCAGGCTGTTCAGCTGTAACGAGTGAAATATTTGGTGCTACTGTATCAGCCTTTCATTATTAGTACAGGCTACTTGTAAAACACAAAATAACCTAGAAGTCTACCACAGAAAAACCCAAAAGACAGAGTACAGAGGGAGAGATCTTACAGTTTCCTATGAATCTTTCTATTTGAGAGGAGTAAGGTCTGCTCTCAAGCTACACAAATGTCAAGAAGTTGGCTGAAGAAACAAAGCCATCTAATAACAGGCCCTATAATTCAAGACTCAATAAAAACATAAGTAATAAAAATAATAAAATAAATAATAATAAATGATATAATAAAATAAATGATAAAAAATAAATAATAATAAGGCCCTATAACACAAGACTCAAGAAAACAACACCATGGCTATGTCTACACTTGCTCCCCTTTTGGGGAGTAGCGGCACTTTAAAGTGCCCACAGCTACACAGCATGCCGGCACTTTGAAGTTTGACACTTCCAAGAGTCTGTGGGGGAGAATTAGCCTAATGAAGTGCAACATATGCATCACTTCACTTCATTAGTAATCTCCCATCACCCTGATTACCATGCCCCCTTCAAAGTTGGGGGCAAGTGCAGGCATAACCCGTGTCAACAACTCAGTTCACATTTCAAGGTTATCTTCACAGCCACAAAGAATAAACATTAAAATTTAAGGCTTATATTTGGGGGCACAAGTGGCAGATTCTCCAGGAAATTCCATAGCTACTGAATATACCACAAGTTGATAATCAAGTGGACTTGGAGTCTGGGGGTCAGTAAAGACAACTTACTCTGGGAAGATAAAAAGGGCAAATACAGGTATCTAGTAAGACTTGCACCTATCATTTCAAACAATCTAAATGAATTCTGTTAGTGACATGGTGGGTAAATTAATATATTTTATCGGACCAAATTCTGTTGAAGAGAGAGACATGCTTTTGAGCCATACAGAGCTCTTCTTGAAGAGAAGTTCCAGAGCAGTACCTTTTCTGGGAAAGCTTGAGCTTAAAAGCTAAGTGCACAGTGAAACAGAATATTAATTAATAAGCATGTAGTCTAAGGAATCATTCAAGACAGAGAAACCTCTGAAATCACGGGACAAAAAACATGGGATTAGAGGGATACAGACTGTTATTTATATTGTTGTTGTCGTAAAACTTCCCCATTAGGACTGGGAACCCATTATTCTAGGCACTACAGAAACATCATTTTACAATCTGAGAGCCCAGTCCAAAATCCACTGAAGTTAGGGTGAGGAATTTTATTGGAAAGACTTCCATTGACACAGGTGGGTATTGGATCAGGTCCTAAAGAAACAAAGCAGACTTACAAAAGTAGACAATAGTAGCAGCTTCAAATGGCTACATTCAATATCTCCCATTGTTGTATGGTGGAGGCAACCAAACTTACTCGTCCTTCTGAGCCATGTACAATACTCTTCAGAAGTTTTAGAGCTGGAACCCACCTGCTGTGGTTTGGGGCTTCTGCCCCATGCAAGGGAACTTATCCAGTCTTATGGAATTCCTGTCAGGCATGCCCTGCAGGGCTGAAACCCTAAGACCCCCATTCCTGCTGTGCAAAAATCCCTATCCTACCGCCCCACTGCAAAGCAAAGACCCTGAGCTCCCTCTCTGTGGGCAGGTCTACACTAGACCTTGAAGATGATTGTAGATACACAAATACAGCTACAGCAATTGCCTAGCTAGAATCAATGTATCTAGGATCAACTTACCCGGCCATCCTCACTGAGGGAGATCAATGGGGGAAACTCTCCCATCAACCTCCCTTACTCCGCATGAGTTTGAGGAGTGAAGGGGTTGACTGTTGACCCCTGATAGTTCGATTTCACAGGTCCCCATTAGGCACACGTAATTGAACCTTGGAAGATCGACCCTGACTGGGTCAATCTTCTGTGTAGTGAAGACATACCCTGAGCTTGGTAAGAGGAGAATGCCAGGAGCCCTGGAGAGCCATACTTCAACTGTAAAAGAACCTCTTGTAGTTCACGAGCCATTTGGCTGTATGAAAAACAAGTTTGTTCAAGTGAGCCTGGTTTACCATATAATCCATACAGGATGGATAAACATAAATGATTTTTCAAAAAAAAGTTTACTTAAATCTGGTTTTTTAAAATAAATCAATAATGTACTACATTTCTTATTTTCAAAAAACCAGTTACAATTACATAAAATCACAAACATGCTACAACTACATTTACAGTCCCATAAAAATGAACTAATGACTCTAGTCTGTCCAGCCTAACTACCAGCTCTTGCTTCTTGAAAGTTCTGGGTTTTCAATTTCTGTTCCTCAGCAAACTAAAGAATAACATGTGCAAAGAAAGACACAAGGTGGATAGGATTGTTTTTGTGCTGTGCTTACATAGTGGTGGACATTGGTCAAGCCCAGCAGAGGAGTTAGTTAAGACATTGTCTTAAAGACAAAGAGACAATATATAGGAGAAGATGGGGTCAGCATAAAAGAACAATAGAGTCAGCTGGAAAGAAAAGGAAAGACATTATTCAGCACACATACAGTTTTACATTTTCCCACATACATTTGCTACAGAAAAACTACCATGGCTTCTGGGAGTAACACAGATCTACACTGGGAGTATTTTGAAGAAATTTGTTCTCTGGTCAAAAAAGAGAAATGTGCCAAGTGTAAGCAGCACAAGCAGATGATGTAGGGCCTACTTGCAAAGATGTAACATCATAAGGAAAGCTGCTTATTGGGAGAAAATTATGTGGATATAGATGTGGATATGGCTGAGTGGATGAACAGGTTAATAACTTCAATAATTCACTTTGCAATGTGTCGTTCTACAAAACCATTTCTACGTCTTTTAACGTGTGATTTGACAAGTAAATTCTCAAGTTGTTTGCTGGGTTTGATATTGCTGAAATGGTTTAACTTAGATAAACTTTAACGCTTGTTTAACTAGCTAATTAAGTTTAGAATCTATCTATCACTCAAGTATACAGTACAGAAAGCTGCAGTAAGAGAAATCTAAAGTTGCTAGTTGCCACCAATGTCATTTTCTTATTTTATATTACATAATACATGCAACACCATGATGTTAATTTTGAATATCATGGTGATGCCATTAGTCTATTCCCTATTTCACTTCAGAGTAACTCAACTTTTCCACAGGATCTCCATTCTATACTTGGGTAATATTATGAGGTGTTCTGGGCAAAGCTAAAGGAACCAATCCTGCGCCACTTGCAGCCCAGACTATGATTTCCTCCTCACTAAGGGAACTCGAGCCAGCCATAAAAATACCTCTGTGAGTCTTACTGGCCTGCCAGAAGTTACACAAGCAAACCCGCAGGTTCTCTAGATGCTCCTAATGCCAAAACCAGTAACTCTCCTACTCAGGCTATGAAAGCCTATTTCACCAAATCCACACAGATTCTTCCTGGCCCCAAAGGGTCCAGCCACATTCCCAGGTCAATATATACCCAGATACTACCCAAAACAGCAGGTTGTGCCAATCCTTTAGAGTCTAAAATCTACAGGTTCGTTAATAGAGAAAGAAAGACTAGGGTCAGAGAGAAAAAATGTTAAAGTGGTACATTACATAAATCAATTAGAGCTATTGATGTAGGTCAGTGGTGTTATATGCTGATTTCTTGAAAGTTTCTGAAAATACACCCCATGTGGGATGGGCCCCAGTGCACACATGCTTAATTCATCAGGATGGAGAACAAACATGGTCACTCCCAGAGCTATCTTATAGCTTGCCATGTGGAGAGAAAAACATCCTTTCTTCTTCCATAGGCAATGGCGGGGGGGTCACCTGACCAAGTGGCCTGCTGTGGCATTTTGCCATTGGTCACTGGGCTAGCCAGCATGTCCCAGTCCATTTCCATAAAATGTGAAATTGATGTCTGGGTATCTGTCCCTTTATTTAGCCCATGTCACCTGACTAGAGAGGTGATCACACCTCCCATTGTGAATGTCAGCACTAAAACTTTTCTAGTTCATGTATAAAGCCAATATACATATATTTGCATACAAACATGGCACAGATATGCAAGTAACATAAACAGATTCAGGGCATTACCAGCTTTCATTAGACATCTCACTTGGCCCACCTGGCACAAGATTTGGTGCCAACTTAATACAATTGTCACAGAAATGTCTTCATAATCATTTTAAAAATCAAGTAATATCACAACTTGTTTTCTCAAAAACAGAAATACTAGTGTGTTCAACGGAGCTTAGTTCAAAATTAAATGAATTCTAAGCTCAGTCAGTTTTAACTTTTTCATAACTTGATTTAAATCAATGATTTTTGAGTGATTTATGTGTTCATTTATTTAAATCAATCCACCCTAAATTGATATCACTCTATATAACTTTACTGCCCCCACAACTATTATTTACTATTCCACAATTAATGTATCACCTGAAAACTTTACCTAATATGATTTTATATTTCCTGGCATACTATAGATAAAGATATTGAATGACCCTGTGTCAAGAACAGATCCTAGTGGGATCCTTCCAGAGATACTCCCTCTGATTGTCAAATTATTTTTTGTAATCCTCGGAATGATTTAAGTCATTTTCTTAAAATTTAATGATTTAAATCCCCCCTTTCTACCACCAAACCTGACACTTATTCTTTCCTATAACTGCACATTTAAGGTCTTTGTTCCTTGGGCATAACCAAATTTTTGAACTGATTTCTGCAGTGCTCCAAAGCCGATGTTTTAGCACAATGCTTTATGGGATACTTTAGACAAGGAATGGGAGCAGGCACCTAAGCTTGAACACACCCTCCTCATACTTTGCAGGTCAGGAGTTTTCAAACTGGGTCAGGACCCCGAAGTAGGTTGTAACTTTTTTTAATGGGGTTGGCAGTGCTGGCATTAGCTTGCTAGGGCTTGAGCCAAAGCTGAAGACTGAGCTGCACCACCTGGGCCCAAAGCTCAAGGATTCATCTCTGGCTCCCCCATGGGTCAGCAGGACCCAGGCTTTGGCTTCACCTTCCCCTGCCCCAGAGTGGGTTCAGGCTTCAACCTCCCCACTTTCAGGTCACATAGTAATTTTTGTCAGAAGTAAGGTACAGTGCAATGTAGTTTGATAACTCCTGCTGTAGGCTGATAGTAACCATATAGTATCTAAGTGGCTAATAGGAAGGGGAGCAATGCATCTTTGTTAGTGTGGCCCCGGCAGGAGCCCCTGGAGCGAGCTCCTTCAGCATTCTATGTAAACCACGTCCATGAGGGAAGTAGCTAACAGTGCTCTCAGTGGTGTAGCCTGGTTTACATTAGCTCTTTAAAGCACAGTTACTTGATTCACGGGGGGGAAGGCGTTCACACACCTCATCCATAATGCTGCAGCGCACTGAAGTGCTAGCTTGGATCTAGCCTATGTGTAACATGCGGCATCACCTTTCAAACATTACTTCTAAGCCTCTGAATATTTTGCGGCAGTTTTCGTTTCTGAAAAACTTAAGCTAATGCTAGGATATGATAATTCCTGCTCCACCTTAAAACCTATTTGTTAGCAAAGTATTATACAGACAATTACCACAAGCAGCACAGATGGTCATATTTGCATGTAAATAGTCAGAAGGCTCTTCCAGCTCATGGTTGGATCAGAGCAGTGTCAATATCTATGCTGAAGGAAGAAACTGAAAAGGCTGATGATTCTTGTAAATAAATGAAGTATTTTTGTTTATGTTTGGTATGCTCTGAAGCCCAGTCAAATTACAAAAATATCATAACATCATCCTTGTGGAAATTAAATGACTTCTATGTTGCTGTAACAGAGCAACATCACATTTGTGTGTCATTGATAAGCAATAAGCCTGCAATTTTATTACTGTTCAGAAATGTGCCAAGCAAAGGCAGTGGAAGATAAACAGCCAAATGCAGACCACTAGCTTTAAATATAAAGCTGTCTTGGATGATTATATTCCTTATATAGCCATAAATAAAAAGAATCTATGATTAACCTAACTGGCTTCTGGGAGCAGTACAGTAAATAACTGTTGGGTTTTTTGAATTTAGAAAAGTGAATCATGTTCTTTTAAAATTAATCTTAAGTGGGGGAAGAACCAACTACTCTATCAATGACAATGTTTTTTACATGTTTATAGAGAAGACGACCTACCCTTGTTTGAATTGTGCTAATATATTCCATCACATACAGTCACCAAGAATTCCACACCACTAAATAATATAAGATAACTTAGGGCAATATCCTAAAGTTTGATCTCTGCTCAAAACTCCCATAAACGTGAACTGATACAGTATATGAAATAAGTGTAAAATTGTATTTAAAATAAACAGACCTAATTATTCCATGCTTGTAACATGTTTTACACTATCACACTCACACTTGTGGCAGCTACTCATGCAAATCCCACTGCACGTTGATGGAAGATGAGATCTTTACAGCCTACTAGTCTCAGTTGAAACTCCATGAACAACAAGAATGCAACTGAATCCTTACAGTTCCACAGGAAAAAGAATATTCTGAGAATAGTTAAAAATGGAGGAGGATTGGGGATGGAAATAAACCTACAAGTGAAACTTCTTTACACTTAGCCAGTGAGCTGTTTGAGAATCCCTTATAGAGAATTTAATATTAAAAATCATGGATACAGATAGAAAAATAGTATTTGGTGAAGAAAAATACTAAGTACTATTAAAACACATTAAACATGTGGTTTTCATAGGAAAACAATGTCTGCAGAGAAGTTATCTTGTTAGGGTCACCACAGATTTGAGCTGACACCACTCTTATGCTTCATGATAATGTCAAGTCATCCTTGTTGACTTGAACTTAATTGTGTATCACTATGACATTTTAACGTAATGCAGAATAGAGTAGCAGCCATGAATTAGTACTGCCCTCATTATGCAACTGACACAAAAGATGGCTAAAAAATTAGCACATATATATTATATACATGTTGCTTTCAACTAAAAAAACCTTGAAAATTTTAAAAACAGCTAGGGTCTGATCCTGCAAACACAGATGTATTTAGCTTCATTCCTTTGATTTATCCCGCATAAAACAATGGGATTGTTCTCAGAAATAAAGTCAGATGTGCATAAATGTTTGCAGGATCACACCACAAAGGATTAAATCCATGCAAAGATTTTTTCAAAATCTCTAACGTATTTTCTTTTTAAATTAGAACTTGTCTGAGCACCTCAAAGCCACAAAAACTGAATAAGAATCAATGTTCCTGCTATTCTTTTCCCTCTGTGTGCAGATTATTTCCATCCATATGCAGAGCACATTTTTGTACGTGCACTGAGGCATGTACATGTGCACCACCAGTAGAAAAAATAAGCTAACCTTGGACACTTTGCTTAAGCAGCTGGGTGGCCCGAGACATCTAAGTGACCGTACAAGCACCCAGATTACAGGGAACACTGATCACAATCCAGTTTATGTTTTTATTTTCACCATGAACTATTAGAGTAATACTAATTTTAAATAAAAATAAAATGATGTTGATTTCAAATGCCCAGAGAATCTGAACCCTGACAACTGGTTATCAGAGTGAAACTCAAACCTTTATCATATTTGCACTTAATACCATTATAAATATACATATGCATTTTTATTATTATTATAAAGTAGACCTTCTATGGCTCTGACCCTGCAAAAACCTTGTGTGTAAGAAAAGCCCTACCAAATTCATGGTCCATTTTGGCCAATTTCATAGTCCTTGTCCTAGCATTTTAAAAATTATACATTTAATTATTTCAGCTATTGAAATTTGAAATGTAATTATGTTCTAATTATAGCAATCCTAACCCAAAACGAAGGGGGAGGACCTGTGGAACTGTTTTAATTCTACACTGCTGTTGACAACAACACTGCATTCTGAACTGAGCAGCTGGAAAGTGGTGGCTGCTGTCTGGGAGCCCAGCTCTGAAGACACAGCCATCACTAGTAGTACCATAAAAGTAAGAGTGGCATGGTATGGTATTACCACCCTTACTTCTGAGCTTGTTCTGGGGGGCTGCTGCCTTCAGAGCTGGGCTGCCATCCCACAAATGATGCTCTCTTGCCAGCTGGCTCTGAGATCAGCACAAAACTAAAGTTGGCAATACCACGACAACCCTAAAATAACCTTAAGACCCTCCCCTGCAGCTGCCTTTAGGGTCAGGACCCCCAGTTGAGAAATGTTCATCTTTCCCCTTGAAACCTATGTAGCACAGGGTAAAATCACACAAAGGACCAGATTTCACAGTCCATGATGTATTATTTATGGCTATAAATTTGGCAGGGCCCTACTTATGTGCATGCTTAAATTTAGGTACTGTGATAGTCCCTTTGCAGTCAGTGGGACTAATCACAGTGCATAAGTTAAGCACACACACAGGCTACAGTCTTACTTGTGGGTTTTGTCGACAAACCTGTGGAGCATTTATGCACAAAATGGGATTTGTCAACAGTATTAGGACAAAAACACAGCACTTTCACCGGCAGCCTTCTGCCTAAAAGCTTTGCAGCATCATGCTCTTGTAGACAGATTCTGTCAACCAAAAAGCCACGTGGCTGCTCTGGGGGGCCTTCTCTTGACAGACAGGCCATCCACAACAATGGGCAGCCCTGTCTGCTGTGTTTTCAGGTACCAGTTTAACTGAGAGAGCAGCCAGGCAGTCTGGCTGCTTTGTCGACAGAGCTGAGCGCTCTCCCGATTGGCTATTGTGCATGCTGCACTCTGTCAACAGAAGTTTTGTGGGGAAAACTCTCCTGACGCGACAGAAGAGTCACTGTCAGGAGAGCTTTCCCAACAAAACTTCTGTTGACAGAACGCTATAATGTAACCGTAGCTAAAATGCTTTGTTTCATTAGCTGCTTATATGCACATGGATTTTCATGTCATTTCAGAACACTGGAAAATGTAATTGTAAAGCTAAAAACATTGGCAAAGGGACTCAAGTGCCAACTTTCTAAATTCCCCAGGGGTGATCGACTCCATTCCACCTGAAACCCTGTACTCACTCCACCCCTTTCCCTAAGACCCCACACTGCCCATCCTCTTCCCACCCTCATTCTGCCCCTACCCCGCCTCTTCCAGCTCTCTCCCACCAAGTGTACCTCACCCTTGCTCCACCTCTTCTGGCCCCTGCTTTTTCCCATCCCCTACAGCACCTCCTAAATGCTGTTGAACCGCTGGTCAGCAGCAGGAGGGAAGCACTGGGAGGGAGATGGAGTAACTGATTGGCAGGGCCTTCTCTAGGTGCTAAGCACTCTGCTTTTTCCCCCCCCCCCCACAAGTGCTCCAGCTGGTAAGCACCCATGGAGTCAGCACCTATGACAGTACCTGAAATTATTTTCAACTTGTTTTGGTACTACTTGATTTCAAGCTAACAGAATCCCATCAACATGCTTCAGCTCCATGAAATCACATTAGATTGTGCTACGATGCAGCTCTCTGCCTAAGGAGCTATGCCGCAGGATCAGGATGGACTGAGTCATACTGGTACCCATCTCCCCATGGGACTGCCCTCTGGGACCAGAGTAGATAGTTACAATCTGGAAGCTCTGCCCCAGGGAGCTGCCCCATGGGATCAGGGTTGAGTGATGCATGATGGGAGCTGTCCATTTCCCCCTTGTCTCCACTTCCAGTGTTAGGCATCAGCCCCTCATGCACACACTACAGGCTGCATGCTGTGCCCTCTCCAGCTATCCATCCTTCACCAGAATGGGCCATGAAGTTCCCAGTGGGAGAGGTGATTGGGTACACCCCTACCAAACCCAGAGTTCCCCTGCCAAACTTGGTCTTTTCCTCACTGCACCCCCTCCTGAAGTGGCTTTCTATTGCCTCCCAAAACATCATTAACTCTTCATGCACTTTAGATCAGATGACAATCCCCATAACAGCAACAGATGCTTAAAAGCGACATTGGAAAAGCACCTATGTTGTTATTAATGGGCATCTACTGTAAATAGACCACATCATATCACTATATAAATCCATGACATGTCCACATCTTGAATACGGCATACAGTTCAGATAATCTGCACTGAAAAAGACAGATTAGAATAGGTAAAGGCTGAAGGGCAACAAAAATTATTAGAGATGTGGCACAGCTTCCCTATATAGCAAACTCTTTCATATTTGGCAATGCCGTGACCGGGAAGTTGCTGGATGTTTAAATATACCGCTCAATAGAGAGGTGGTTGCAGGATCCCCAGCAGGGGGGGTGTGAGCCGTCAGCCCCATGGCTGGGAGTTGGCTGGGGTGCAGAGCCCTGCCAGCAGCTCCAGCCCTAGGGAGCTAGCCACTCCAGGGAAACTATGTTAGCTCCAGCCCCGGGAAGCTGGCCAGGGTGCTGGTTCAGAGGAACTCTGGTGGCAGCCTTGGGGCTGGGGGACCTTCGGCAGGGCATGGAGCTCTGCTGGCAGCCCTGGGGCTGAGAGCCGGCTAGGGCTGGAACTCCAGCAGCCCCAGGGCTGGGGGAACTGGCAGCGCAAGGAGCTCCGCTGGCAGCTCCAGCCCCGTGGACCTGGTTGGGTGGGGAACCCCAGAAGCTCCAGGGCTTGGAGCCCCTCCAGAAGCTTCGAGGGAGGCAGGTTGCTCATGCGCTCAGTTCAGGAAGCTCATGTTTGTGCCTGTTATTTGAGAGTTCTGGCTGAATGAATACCAGATAAAACAGAGTTTACTGTAATGAGATATTTGAGATTGGACAAGAGATGACTAAGGGAGGGTACATGATAGAAATATCATGACAATAAATTCATGGATATGTGGAGAAAGTGAATAAGGAATTGTTATTGTTCCCTTCAAAAAACACAACCACCAGTGGTCACCCAATGAAATTAACAGGCAGCCATTTTAACATGCACAAAATGAACTACAGCATCACACAACACACAGTGGAGCTTGCTCCCAGAGAAGGCTATGGAGCATGTGCCCTCTTATCTTTTCTACCCATGTGTGGATATTTTCCATTCATGTGCAGAATAAATTTGTGCACAGAGGCATGTGTGAATGTGCACTACCAACAGAAACACAAAATCTAGCTGTAAGCACTCTGCTAATCAGCAAGGCAGCATTTGAATTTCTCCTCAGTCCCCATACAAGCACAACAGCTTACAGAGAACACTGCTGTGGTATCCAAAAGAATAATGAGAATAGCAGCATTCGAACAAAAATTAGATAAATTCGTGACATGTAGGTAAAGTCATGGAGCCTATTAGCCAAGATGAATGGGGACACAACCCAAACTTCTAGTTTTCCCTAAGTCTATGACTGCCAGAAGCTGGGAATGAAGAGACGGGATGTACAGATCACTTTTTGTCCTGTTCTATTCAGTCCCTCTGAAGCATCTGACATTAGACACAGAAGACAGGATCCTAAACTGAACCATTGATTTGACCTATTATGGAGGTTCTTATTGGCTACCCAGTGGGCTCAGACAGAGCAATGGATAGGTCTGTCTCCCCTGGAGGGTCTGTCCCCTGGGATCAGGTAGAGCAAGGCATGCTGGGAGCTTCACCCCACCCCAGGGTCTGTCCCCTGGGCTCAGGAAGAGTGAGGCATTTAGGAGCTCTCCCTGCAGTGGGTCTGCTCCCTGGGCTGAGGTAAAGTGAAGCATGCTGGGAGCTCGGCCCCCACGGTCTCTCCCCGGGCTCAGGTAGGGCAAGGCATGCTGAGAGCTCCCCCCACCCACGGGTCTGCCCCCGAGCTCAGGTACAGCGAGGCATGCTGGGAGCTACACTTCACCCCTCCCCTCACCAGGTGCTGCAGGCGAGATTCCCGCACCTCGCCCCTCCGCCGGGGTCGCGCCAGGCCCCGCGCTACCTGGGCTCCTCCCACTGCCGCTCTCCATCCTCACTCCCATGCTCCCGGCCTGGCACAGGCTTCTCCGTCTGAGCCGTGGCCCGGCCCGGCCCCCTCCGGTCGGCTCCCGAGTCGCGGCGGCCCCGCCCCCAGGCGGGGTTGCCATGGCCACGGGCGAGCTGTCGGGAGTGTTACGTCCCGCAGCCAGGCAGCGGCGGGGAGGAGGGAGAAGTGGGGGTAGAGGAGGACGAAAGAGGGAGGGAGGGAAGGAAGATGGGAACCAAGGGAGGGGAGAGCAGGGCGCGGGGGAAGGGGAAGGAGCAGGCCCGGCCCGGCCCGGCCCGGCGTCAGCGTGGAAGGAAGGGGTTGCGTGAGACCGTAGCTGGTAGAATATCCTGTTGTCCTCCTGCCGCCAACATCCCGTGGGGCCCTGTTTGGGCCTTGCCAGCCCCCTCTGTGGGCCGTAGCTAGGAGCCACAGTAGGCTGTGGCAAGGGATAATATAGGAGCCAGGGGCGCTATCCGAAGTAGGTAACGCTGGGTGTGCTGGGAGGGGCATGGGCCGGGGCTGTGTTTTTCCTAGGCATTAGCGAATGAAGGGCCATCCCCACCCATTCTAGCAGAAATATTATTTAGCTTTTTTCTTACAGTCGTGCCTGAGGACTAACCCAGATGGGGCTCCATAGGACCAGCCCTGCTGATGGAAGGTGCTGCTCTGATGGTCCTGGGGACTGGTGTGCCATATACACAGATCAGGTGTAGCACAGGCAGGGGCATTGCAAGCTTCGTCCATGCTGTTTTTCCAAGGAGCCTCGGCCCTGATCAGGAGAATCACACTCTAAGGAATTAATAGGTAAGTAACTCTTCAATCTTGGGAAGGCACTGATCTTACAGTGTATGAGTACCATCAATGCCTGACTTCAGTGACAGGTGAAGATTCAGTACCTCTCACGTGCTGTAAAAGGAATGCTCTCTTTCAGAGGTCCCCCAACTGTTTTGGAGGAACATCCAGAGGGGTGTGGTAGGGGCAGGGATAGGCCCCACTATGGGGCAGAGAGGGAGCAATCCCCTGCTCTTCTCTAGCCCTTGCACAGCTTTGCACCCAGCTGGGGGCCTGGCTGTCAGCCTCCAACAGGGTCATTTTTTCCATCCATGGGCAGAATAAATTTTGTTATATGCACCAAGAAACCATTAATAGCAATTTATGTGCACCATGAAACATGTGCTGTGGCTGCTGTGCATGCTCTGCTGATCAGCTGGGAGGCACCTGAGTATCTGCCCAAGTGCTCAGCTTAGAAGGAACACTGGCCCCCATTGGCCCTCACCCACTAGTCATAACTCCATTCCTGACCTGGGGCTGATGCTGGGGTTGAGGCATGGAAAATGACCATGGACCCTGCTGCTGGTCCTACTCCCAGGGGTGCTGCAATTCCACTCCCATCCCTGGACTTGGCCTCTTATTGTGACCCTGCTCCTGTCCCCGGATCTACACCAGAGTTGGTTCTCTCATCTCTGTCCACATCACTCTTTACCCCCGCCCCCAAGCCGCAACCCCATTCTTACCCCAGCTCTGCAGGGGTGAGGAGAGTACAGGCAGTGATAAGAGAGGGTATGGTCCTTAAAAGTTGGGGACTGCTGCTCTAGTTAAATAAGAATTATTTTGGGGGAGTTCTGTGGCCTGTGTTCTGCAGGAGCTCAAACTACTGGATGATATTAATGGTCCTTTTTGCCTTTAGAAGCTGACCAGCCCTCAGACTGTTTATTTCTCTGTTGAGGCTGTCAAAACTGGACACAATCATTTTCTTTGCTGGTGTTTTTTGTAATGTGCGAAGTTGTCTTCTGGAGTCAATTCTGACAGCTCTCATTTTTTGAGAATTCTAGCAGCAAACTGGAGAACACTGAATCACAGCTGCTCAGCTACTTTTTTTAGTAAAGGTTTAAAAGGCATTATGTTATAGAAGAATAGGACTCACTTTTATTAGCAAAATGGTACATTTCTAAGCTGTTCCACTGCAACATATAAATGAAGCCAAAAAACAAGTGATGCCAACATGCAGATGAAGCCAAATTATGGATTGCTCATCTTTTCGGAGGAGTGTGCTAGCAATAGGCTCTCCTAGCACTATCCTGCAGTGCTCCCAGTATGTTTCACTGGGGAAGTTCAAATCCTTCCTCTCTCTGTGTTTCAAAATAAATAGTTCTTTAAAAATGAACAACAAAATTAGCCATTGAAAAAGTAGCACTTGATGCAGGCCCAAATTGTCAGTAGTGAACATGTATACAGTAGTTTGGTTTTTACCCTTTTAAAAATGCTGTTGATACCAATTTGCCTTGTTGTAAGTACATGGTTTTCCTTTCTTGATTAAAAAATCTGTAAGCACTTTTGGTAGAGCTCCTGTATACATATTCTGGGACTTCGTTGGGTCAAGACTTCATCCTCTGGGCCTTCTGCAAAGATGATTCTTTGTGGAACACTTCATACTTCTCATGAAGTCACGACAGTGTTCCTGTGCCTACCTCAAGATGGAGTTTAGTGCGGAAATTTTGGAATCAGGATTCAGCAGTTCTGCATTATATTCTTGTTTCTGACCCAGAAATTCTGTAAATGTCCACACCACTAAACCTTCCTGTGCTTCAGTATTCTTATCTGCAAAATAAATACAATAATATTTGACTACCTCTCATGGTGTTATGGATCTTAATTATGAAATCATTCTGTCATCCTCAGAGGAAAATTCTGTAGAATAGAAAAATATCCATTTTCCGATATAGGGAAAGAAGAAAAATGCTTCCTGTGGTTCACGTGAATCTCTTCCTGCTGTGTCAAGAATTATTTACGTACTAGCTTTTTACCCTCTGGTTGTGAACAGGTGCACACTTCTACGACACAATGTAAATAATAATTTAAAATACCTTTTTTTATTAATCTCAACAATACAGAGGGAGGAGTGTCTATTTTTTGTCTCCATCCTCCATTGGTGTCACCAGAACAGTGCTGAATTGCAACTCTACCTCTGTATGCTTAGATTTGTCCTGTTTTCACAGGCCTAAAAGAGATTTCTAATCATATCTTATATATACGAAGTATTTTAAAAGGTGATGTTTTAAAAAGGGGATGTATCACTCATGGTACACTAACTATAATGGTAGCATTTCTCTGTAAATTGTTAAAATGCAAGTCAGCCACTGAGACTGCAGCCACAAAAAGGCAGTGCTGCTTCCCAAAGCCCAGGTAAGATGGCTGTGCAAAGGAGTCTGTGTTGGCTTGGGGCTCAGAATACTCCTCTGAAGTGGGTTTACCATGAAAGTTTGTGATCTAATAAATTTGTTAGTGTCTAAGGTGCCATAGAACTGCTTGTTTTTGAAGTTACAGCCTAACATGGCTACCCCTCTGAGACTTCATCTCATGCTGTGAAGCACAAGTGGAATTGGTAGTTTGCATTGTGAAGTTTCCCCTGCCCTTTGGGAAAGTTTGGCTGATTGATCTCTAGTCACATAACCATATAGTCAATTACCATATCACCACCTTTCTCCTGGTTGCCCTTCGCTGTTACCTGAGATAAAATTCCTGCAGAGCACAGCTACCTCCCATCCCACTCCTCCCGATCCTTGTTTCTGTTGTCCTTTTGCCCCTAAATAAGTCAGGAAAGGTCTCCAGGTTCCCACAGTATGGCTGAACTGCAGGTGGAATGACAGTATTTGGTAGGAAAAAACTATTCTGGCATTTGCACACTCTATTTAACTTTCAATCCACCCAGAGATGTGACCATTTGAGCTAGTTATGAATTTACAGAAATGAACTGGAAACCGCTGGTCTACTAGCTAGTACTACACCAGATAATAACGTGTGCGCCTTTAATCTATAAAGGATAGATTAAAATTCTAGTCTCCTAGGTAAGAAGTAATTGACAGGGCAACATGTTTGCTTACTCCATTATTATTAACATTTATTTTTTGTCTGGTGTAGTACCTGAAGGTTTCAATCAAGACTGGGACCCGACTGAGATGGGCATTATAAAAAAAAATTCTTGAAAATCCTGCAACTAAGGCTGTGTCGACACTACAAGCCAAAGTCTGTTTTCTTAACATCAATTTATTAATGCTGGGTTTTATCAATTCGATTTTGAGTATCCTCATATTACTACATGCTCCCCACAAAATCAACTTATTGCTGCCACAAACAAGTAGCTTAAATTGACTGCTGCAGCAGTGTTGTGGAAACCTATCCCACATTTCCCTGAGCCCCATAGCATTCTGGCTATTTTCACTGGTGCAGCATGGGAAAAAATGCCCCACACGTAGAGGTGGGTATCTAATGACATCTTCCCACATTTAATTCCCCTCTTTCCCCTGCCATGTAAACAAATACACCTTTTCCCAGGCAGGATCTGGCTTGGCTTTATAAGAGATGTGCTTTTTATTATTGAGGGGAGGGGAAAGGTAGCAAAGCACTTAGGAATGGTTAGAAAAAAGATTTTGGATTTCCCAACTGACAGGTTTTTGGAAATGGGATGCAAAAGCACTGGATCTTTGCAGGCTTGTATCTGAACTTAGACCTCCTGGCAAGGAAGACCCTCAGAACAAGAATTTGTTTAAGTAGACATGGATGCTACTCTGAAACTGCAATGAATCATTGAAACAGTTACAGCTTGGCATGGCTGAAAGACCCCCGGCTACAACCATCACCCGAAAATCATGACCACTGAGGGAGACTTGCCCCAGACTCCTGGCTACAGCCAGCCCATTGGCCTCTGACTAAAGCCCATCCAAAAATGTCCTCTGAGAGGACAGCCATGCTAGTGCCAAAATATTTTCTTCTGTTGCCCAGAAATCATGACTGATCAGGGAGACGTCCCCTGGCCAGCTCAGAACCCTCACTGTGCACAAGCTGCCTGGCACCTTGTGGAGCACGTCCTTTTATTGGTTCAGGGTCAAGCCATATGGTGCAGTTGGGCACAGGAAAGTTCCAGACTGTGTGGTGCCTCCATGGAGAGGGAAGGGAGGGGATGGTGGGGGTCAGGACAAAATGTAAGTGGCTGAAAAAAAGTTTCAAGAAGGGATAGAAAAATGTGCAAAAACAAAAAACCAAAAAAAACCCTCATTGCAAAAAATGATAATGCTCCCTTAACTTAAGTGTCTTCAATTTGGGCCACAATTCCTCAAGGAAGATACAACGCAGATTGAAAGATGCCAAGAAAAAAGTTATTGAGTGAAGTGAAATTTATATACAAAGATGGACAAAATATAGCATATTATGATTGGAAAAGAAGAAGAGAGAGACTTTTTATAGATATATTTTAATTTATTGAGGACAGTCAGAACTGATCTCAGTCCCTTCTGTGTTATCACATGTCATCAAGGGCACAAAAAGGGAGTCCATCACCCTTCTCATGATGTTTGCAGAAATGGCTAACTTTGGATTTCTATAGCTTAACTTTTTATGAGTTTATGTTGTTTGGCTGATTACTCCCAGTCTTCAGGACTAGTGGACCATCCTTCATCTGGTCCTTACCATTGACCTGTCTGGCCTTGCTGATCCTACTTGGAGTTGAAACTCCTGCAGACATGTTTATCAGGTTAATTGGAGCACATAAGCCTTTCTGTCATATTAAGGTACAGTGCTCAAGGAAGGAGACCCAATCTATTCCTTCTTTTTAGCTTGCCACATAATAGAAGAATGAGACAATATTAAAATGTAATTATAGGACAATGTTATATTTACAATAAATAAAAGGAAGTAATTCTTTATGCATTGTATAGTCAACTGAAAATCACCCCGCAGTGATGATATAGCTAAATAACTGAACTTGAGAAAACCCATCTTCTATTTTTGTCTCTGTCACAGATCTCTATGATACTGGGTAAGATGCTTAGCCTTTCTATGCCCCAGTTTTTCATCTGTAAATGGGTATAGATAATATTTACTTACAAGAGGAGTTGTGAAGCTTCATTTACTAACGTGTAAGTATAGTGCCTCAGTTGAAAGATGTTAAATAAAGGGAAGACTTTTTTTTTTTTTGAATTAAAATGCTTTTTTCCAAGGTATCAGGCCCTTGTTCAAAAGTACTGGTCTCTTTTGAAAGGCATCTGCACTGTGGTCAACCTGATAATTTAAAATATGAAGTCCCCCAAGTACTCATTAGTACATCAAAGAAGCTTTTACATAAAGCAGACCCTTTTCCTAATAAGTAGCCTTGTCAGACTTTCAGAGAGAGAGAGTGCTATTGACCAAAACTTTCATCATACTTCTAGTTTGTTCTCAAATATTTGACACCCAAGCAATCAAATGTAGATAAATATATGGTCTAAGACAAAAATACAATACGAAAAGGAGACATACATACCTTCTTTCTGAGAAACAATGCTTATCTTGCATCATATTCACCCTACACAGAAGAAGGTGCTGTGCTTGAGGTACTTATTCCAGCTAATAACATTTATAGTATGATTTTTACATGTCACTTAAAGCTTAAGTTTAACTTACTAGTTTGTGCCAGCTTTGTCCTTGACACCTCTGTGTACTTTTCCATCTCTTATTTTGAGTTCTTTAGTGCAAGTGTTGATGAACCATGAAAGTACTTCCTAACTGTGCTTGCTACAAAGCATTCATGCATCTTTGCTTTGACAAATTTCCTATTTCCTAAGGCCAAAACTGACTTCAGCTTTCCTGTTTGATATTTGACATGTGGGAACAAAGTTGTGGGGAGAGTATAATGCATTCAGTTAATATAACTTCCCAATACTTATAAAGTGTGCTTTATATTAATGTGGATGGATGGTATTAATAGGTATGTGCTACTGGGCTTCAGAGTTGTGCATGCATTTTCTAGCGCTCATAATTTTGATTTAGCTGTTGAACAAGTGTGTCAACCCCCTGGAACTGGAAATTAGCCATGCATCAGTATTCTGCTTCATAGTGCAATGGGACTGTAATTATGTAAATTAAAAATACAAGTTTAAGAATCAGTTTCTTTATAGACAAATGTGTACATATGTAACTCAAGATAATTTACAAACTCTTTCAGCCAGAACACTTACAATAGTTTACTTACAGAAATCACTGCAGCCACTTCTGGGACATTTAGGGACCCCTTCCTCCAATGCTAGGAAAAACAAACAAACAAACAATATGTAAATTCAAACTGTAAAGTGACTCAGACATATATGTAAACAGTGAGCTAAATTCAGCAATATGTGGATTGGGGAAAATTATATGCACTGCCTTTCTCCATGACTTTTCCAGAATAGAGTTGTATAATCTGGATAGAATTATACTATTTCACACATACTCATTAGTTATTCAAAAAAATCACAGGTAGTTCAGAAATTTACTATATTTAACAATATACTTTGCAACATTTCTTACAGAAGATTGCATTTCAGAGAATTCTGCATGTCGCCAGTTGGTTTGTAGGCAATGGTATATGACCTGGCTGTGACAAGCCATAGACTAAAATCTGGTATACATTGTGTTTTTTTACTGCACTGACAGCCAGGTCATATGCAACAAAGTGCTGTGATTTCTTTGCACGTTACATATCCCATTTCATTAAGTTCTTGCCTGCAAAGTGCTTTGAAACAATAAATAAAATGGACAATAAGATCAACATTGTACTTGTCACAGATAAACATATTACATTTTGGAGTCAATGTAATCTCTTCGTTACAGTCAACCCTTAAGCTACACAGGGGCTGTGTTCTTGCAACCCCAGCATAACTTGAATTTTTGCGTAAGTTGTGGGGGAGAGAGAACCAGGCTACAGCCTAGTTCCTGGCTCCCTGGGGCTTGCAGGAGCTGGGAAACAGACCAGCCCACCAGGGTCAAGGAGCCAGGAACCAGTGAGCAGTCTGGTTCCCATCTCCCAGTGACTTGCAGGGCCCAGGATACTGACCAGCTCATGGCTGGCCAGTTTCTCAGTTTGATCAGCACAGGGCAGCCAGGAACCAGGCTGTGGCTTGGTTCCCAGATCCCCTCCACTTGTGGGACCAAGAAACTGACCAGCCCAACAGGAAACAGGAATTTGGGGGTGTTGAAGGTATCAGTGTGACAGAGAAACTTGGGGAAGGAACGACCTAGCATGCTTTGAGGGAAAAAAAATCTGTGGAGTTTCTTTTGTTAAGAAGGGATTAATTTACAGCTATATCAGATGGAAATTGCATCTCTGAATTTTTGGGAGAGAACTCCAACAATTACTCAGTGAATGAATCAACTCTCCAAGAGCAAAACCTGACCAAGAAAGAGTGGGGAGGGGTGCTATGCAATAGCTCCCAATGCTTCATATAAGTATTCTTACCCTTGGAGTGCCCCTTACACCTGTGTGTAATATTGACAATATCCTCAGATCCAGTGCCTCCTGGAGACCATCTGTCTTCTAGACTTCCATGGCTTGGCTCTCCAGCCAAATCAAAGTTCAAACTTTTTCCAGAGTATCATGAGCAGTTCTAAATTAATCTGAATGTCATCACCTCCTTTGGGTTATTGGAATATTCTATTTCTAGTTATAAATGCTATCTTGGGGTTCCTTCTCACGGAAGTCTACTCTGCTCTTTTCTAGTTTTCACTGCAGGAGAATCCTGCCTCTTTGTATACTGCCTCTAGATTTTGCCCCTTTCTCACCACTCTGCAAAGGGATCAGGTCTGTCCATGTAGCTTTCCTCAGTCTGCCTTCCCAGAGGGAGGTAACTCCGTCAGTTTTCATTTAAGGCCTAGCTCTGCATCTTCTGGGCAGAAGGGTACTAGTTAATTAGGTGCACAGCATGACTAATTAGGGTTTTTTTTCTCTTTGCCTAGCAGGTGATGGGAGTTAAACCACATCACAGACCTTTGGGGGGATAGGCTATTTTCTTTCTTGGTTTTACAATAGCTGGCACCCAGTGGTCTACATAAATCATTAATATTATTTATTATTCCTAAGTAACTTGTCATTTACATTCTTCAGATTGCCTCCAGAGTTATTTATTTCAACCTGAATAATAGAAATAATATAATTTTATTTAATTTTACTTCAGATATAAATCTCTCCCTAAGTCATATCACCATTTGAAAATCTGGCACTGAGAGTTTAGAACCATGTGATTTAGAATGCCAACCTTTCATATAGAGGAACAAAGTATTGCCATCAGTCTGCATGTGAAAAAAAGATATGCTCAAACAGGACAAAGACCTCTTCTTTTTTTATATTCTGTACAACACTTTTGGGTGCTGTAAAAACTGATTATGTTCACTATGATGCTGATGCTTCTCACTGCTCTTCAGGAGCAACATACTAATAAAAGCCATAGTATAGCTGTGTTAAGGAGGGAGTGATGGTTATATAGGCTACTACAGGTTGAATCTGTCTAGTCCAGCACTCTCTGGTCCAGCAACATCCATTTAGTCTGGGTGCAGCCAAGTTTCCTGCAGCCCCTTAAAGTTTATTTACAACTGCCAAACCTGGCTCTCAGTGTCCTGTGCTGTTATTTAGATCTAATTTATCCCTAAATGTCTTCTAAGGGCCCAATAAGCAGTGGAAATGTTGGTAATGCTGCTAGACAACATTGACCTCCTGTGGTTCAGCAGACTCTGGTTTGACACCAGTCAGATCCTGAGGGTGCCAGACTAGAGAGGTTCAACCTGTACCCCCATTCTGTACTTGCATTAATCAACATCTGTGTGGTCTATAGGCCCTGTGAGAAAATGGAGAGAGTAATGGTGACAGAAGGAGTAGTTGTACTAAGTGGCATGCTCTATCTCAACATTGGAGTGGAGCTTGCAGTAAAACGTGTCCCAGGTAATGCTGCTTGAACCAACATTAACCTACCTCTGCTTTTAACCTGCCCCTTAATAAGTCAGACAATGCAAATGGGATTCAGCATCTTGTTTTGCTACCATGGTTAGTGGAAACATTAAAGGAGAAAATCATGGGCTGAGTTCCTTAATGTAGTTGGGTAAGATCTGTGGCTATGTTGGTTTGGAGATCCCTTGTTTCCCTGTTCCCATGTTGAAACTCTTGGCCCTGTTTCCTGCCAGAGCCCCACATCTGCTAGTCCTCTGGACCAGAAGGAAAATCTACAAACTCCATGATTCTTAGCACCCCAGAGTTTTCAGGTTGTCGTGTTAGTTTCTTCCCACTTGCTATTGGTTTATTTATTTATTTAGTGCAGGAGAAGAGAACGTAGGCCTGTAACTTTCAGATACATGCTGTGCAGACTTTTTTGGTGGAATTATTTGAATTGAGCTATTATAGCCAATGAGACGCTCATTGGGTCATCTGAAATGTGTGATTTTATGCATTGCAAAAGCTCTTTACACCTTGCCCACCAAACATATGATTGGCACATATTACAAAATGTCTGGATTAGATCTACATATTTGGGAGGGAAGGGGAATTTGTGCCAGAAAAAAGCATTTCAGCTCAAATTGCACCCACTGAGCCTTGAGTACAATCATCTGAAATAACAAATCTACAGACATTTTCATAAGATACTGTAGGCAAAAAGCTGTAATTTTAGTGTCTGATCTCTTTCTGTACTATGACTTAAATTATACCCTCACATCCCCTATATTAAAAGAGACTGGAAAACCATTATTAATGTAGAGAAGTATAAGACTGGACTTTGGAACCCAACACTTGAGGATGCAGCATTAGCAAGATTTGATGGCTTTTCTGTATAACCAGATCATGTTGAAGCTCATATTCCCTATAGTTTGATCATTTGGTTACTTTCACTAACACAGATGTAATTCCAGTGACTTCAGGGAAATTACTCCTGATCCTCATCAGCCTGAGTTCAGAATCAAACCTATAATATGTGCACATTATAAGTATTTGTTATGAACTTGTACAGAGGTAGATTGTGGTCCTGACAGACAAGCTCAAATCAGAGCAATAGGCCAGTTCAGGTGTGTGTGATTTTCAAAAACGGTGTGTAGTAATTCACTCAAATGCTAATTTAGTCCAAAGGAAAGGTGAATGACAGTGGCTTCACTAATGTATAATGCGTGGATTGCTTAGGATTACATTATGTATGCCCTGTAATTGGATAACCCTAGACCAGAGTATGTGTTAGGGCTATACCATGTAAAGTGCAGGAAAATTAATTAAATGTTACTTTTATTGATTTCACTAATCTTTTCCTATTATAACAATGATATATCAATGTAATGAAATTACTTGTGAATGCAAAGGAAGTATCATGCTAACTGCAAGGCAAAGATTGTTGTGTTCAGCCACGGATATTCGAGGGTTTGGTATGCATTGGTCACTTACAGCCAATAAAGGAAGGCCCGCATGGGTATAGAAATTGTCATCTTACTCTCTGTGTAAAAGAGGCTATAAATATGGATTCAGGAAAAAAAAATCCAGCATTTCTTAATGATTTGGATGCTCACAGGGAAATGGGAATCTCTGGCCCAAATTTAATTGGGTAACCTTGAGAGGTTAATGGAAAACTACCAGGTTACATTAACAGGTGAGGCTAAGTTTGTATTTTATGTGTTAAATATTTATTAATATTTAATATTTATGTATTTTATAACTCTCTTTTTCTTAGCTAACAAAAATTTAGTTAATTTAGAAGAAAAACTGGATGCCAGCATTATCTTTGGTCTGAGATTAAGCTTATCCACTGAACTGGGGATAAGAGACTGATCCTTTGGCATTGGAAGTAACCTAATGTGATGTGATACTTGGTATACTAGTGGTATCACAAAGTCCAGTTTGGCTTGGTAGGGTGGAGAGCTGAAGGGGACTTTTTGAGTCCAGGAGTGAACATGTTATATACTGACATGGTGAAATCTATTTACAGGATATACCACCAGTTTGGAATGTCTGCCATTTTCTGATGGCTTCTGAGCTTCTTCAGACAGCATGACGGGGATATTGAATACCATTAACCTGCATTAGTATTGCCCATCTGAACAATGTTGAGGAACACGATCTGAAGTCTAGCCCAGGATCAACACAAAGATACAAATACCCTGAATAAAAAAAATATTGCATAGTGTTCAGGAGAACAGAAATATGCTTGGGACCTGCATTCTCTAGCCTCCTATACTCCCTTTGCCCTGATCTTCTCGGGGAGGTGGAGTTATGTGCCACTCCTTACACAGGGTTCTGCCTAAGATACAATCTAACACTGTGTAGTTCTCTAGGAATACTAACTTTAAAGTTTAACTTGGAAGGAAGTTTTCACTTTGTTGATCTTGAATATGTTTGTCATATGTCTAGTACTTATTTTGTAAATATTATGATACGTCTGGTGGATATTTTTATGATCCACATGGTAGCAAGTCTTATTCATAATTATATGCATTTCACTCCCTGAGAACTGAAAAATAAAGACAAAGAAAGCAGTACTGTTAGAAAATGTGGTGTGATTGTTCCTAATTCTGGCTAGAAATTCAGCTTCCTTTTGCTATTGATATTCACTCAGAATACATGGTTATGGTTATTTTGTGATAGAATCAATGGAGAATGAAATAGGTTAAAGATTATTTTTTAATTTTATGGCTTCTTGCACAATGAAAATACATGCAAACCTTTGAACATTGCATTGGAAAATGAAGATTGTTTTTCTTTAAACTGTAATTTAAATAGAGAGTTTACATGGCTTGTGGTTGCTGAACACTTTTTTCATAGGGAAACAATCATAGAAGCAGCTCTGACTTTTCACTGAATATTCAAGTTCTTCCCATCAACAGCCTCCTTTCAAAAGTGCAGAATACTTGTTGCAAACTATGAACCCTCACTGAGTCAGTAGTTCTGTGCATAGGGAGATGGCAGTATTAATCTTCAGAAATACACTGAAAACATTTTGCAGCCATAGTTCATTTGTTTTAACTGATGATCAGTGTGTGAAATTTCATAGATAAGTTTCTGGAAATCTGATTTCTCTTCCATAACTGATTTATGTGCACATGTTGGGATCTTTATCATTAATTAAAATGGCCTGTATTGTTGATATGGTTACCTCAGTGAGCATCATAATGGTGCTTTAGTTTCCCACACCTGAGTGTCTTATGGAAACCAATTAGCTAAACTAGGGAGCATCACCCACAGATAAACTTCTTCGTTCCCTGACTGACTACTCACCTGCATGTTGCAACAGAGAACGCTCCAGATATATGGCATAATGTTGGTAAGTCAACCTTTTATTTTTTGCTATAAGCTCAGTATATTTAAAAAAGAGACTTTTTACTTTCCCTAAGAAAAAGGGGAACATGATAAATAAAACAAACTGACCTTTTGAACATATTCTATCCTTTTGCTTTTCTCAGCAGAATTGAGTATACAAGGGCTCCTTGTGCTCTCAATTCCTCCACAGGCTTACTGTGTGCCACCTTGCCATCCCCACCTCTTTTAGGGATTCTCTGCAATGCTCTTCTTTTTCCTGATGCCAGGTGCTCAGTTTGTGCTGTGGTAACAGCTGTCGCGTAGAAGGCCTACATGACTTGTGGGCTGTTGCATTGAATTTAATGGCCAAAAAGTTTAAACACTAAACTGTCATAGTCCAATATTAAATCAGTGATGCAAAGCTTTGGTGTCTTTTACAGCAAGCCTGGTTTATTAGGTTCCTTGGCAAACAGCCAGAAGCATTCGTTCTTAAGTTGGAAGTTTATTGATCAAACACAAGAAATCAAAACAAGCAGTTACACAGAAACTGAGTAATTATGCAAAGCTAATTTAATTAAAACCTACTAAAGTCTCTCTTCTTTGGTGGTAAAAGGTCAGTCTTTTGTTTTCATGACCAACCTTTCTTTGATGAGAAGAAAAAGTTAATTTTACTCTCAGTTCTGATATGTGAGATATATTCACTTATTTTTTTTAACAGGCACAATGTTGAGAGACAGAACAGAAGAGGCTGGGGAAGTATGGTGGTGATTTGGAATACTAGCTGGCTGGTCAGAAACAAACAGATGCTTTAGGTTGGCAGTTCAGCCACAATCTGTTGCTTATTCATGTTCCAGTTAGGAATGTTTGGTTAGGTTCTTTCTCTTCAGACAGGGTAGGGCTGAATGAGTTGTTACATCTCACTGTGATAGTGCATGCAATGTAGTTGATTTAGGGATCCATTGAAAAGCTGAAAGAGTTAAAGGTAGGATAGGAAGAGAAAGGGACACAGATCCAGAGCTTATGATCCCTTACAATGCTGCCAATTAGCTACCCCCACTAATGGACTAGGGACTGGCTGTCATTATAAGATGACTTTTGGACTCAGAAGTGTAAGCAGTTTCTTGACCAAGCCCAAGCCCTGGTGGCCTTTCTCCTGGGAATACAATTCCTCAGACATGCCACCATATCAATGAAGACGTGAGATCCTGTTTTGTTTCTGCGTTCTGTCTGATCTGCTCCCAAGGTCATCTGTGACACCACAGTTCTCTTGCTCCCTCAGGTTTTCAGCACATCCCCAAATCAACTTCACTGCATGCACTACCACACGGTACCAGGAGAGGCATGTCCTCAAATATCAGCAAAGCCCTTTTGTTCAAAAGAATGCATTCTTGCACTGTACCAGTCTGAGTTGTACTTCTGTTACCTTTCCCCCCACATGTATCATTTAGTACAGATGACTAAATCATTTTACAAAATTCCATCTACTTTCCCACAGCTGGGCTCAAACCTGAGTTAGGTAGGCCTAATTATTACAATATTCCTCCCTTCTTTATGCTGGGGGCACTATGGCTACATGTGTACTACAGTAATCTTTCGAAAGAAGTCCTTCTGGAAGATCTCTTGCATAAGAACTGTTTTCAAAAGAGTATGTCTGCATACAAAAAAGCAGATCAAAAGAGTGGTCTGCTCTTTTGAAAGAGAGTGTCCACACAGCCCCCACTCTTTCGAGAGAAGGGGCCAGGGATCGAAAAATCGGGCATCATGAGGACTGCTGTTTCGAAATAAAGGGCCCATGGAGTATCTACTCACATTTTCTTTCCAAAGCTGCTTTTGAAAGAAGGCACTCTTCTTGAAGTGGGAGTGGAAGAGCACTTTTGAAAGGAGCACTGTGTTCTTTCAATTTAATATAGAAAGAACACTTTGTGTGTGTAGATGCTCCACTGCATATTTCAAAAGAGTACCTTTTGAAAAATACTTTGAAAGAACTTGCTAGTGTAGATGCAGCCTATGTGTCCCCCATTACCTCCTCTGGTGCATGCCGGGGATTCTTTGTCTTTGATGCCCCCATGATCATTCATTACCCCCCTTGCCCATGCCAGGGATTCTCAGTGTCCCCCATCCCTCCTTTCTCCGTAGCATAGTTTTCGTTTCTTGACCCTATTTTCCCTTTCCTCCTATGCCAGTGACTTGACTTCCCCATTTCTCTTGTGACTTATCCCCTCTTCACCTGCATATGTCTAGAGGGTCAGAAGCTTCCCTCTGTCTGTAAGCTGAGCTCACTGCACACACGGTGGTTACTTGTATTTCACCATCCTCCCTTTCCTTCCTGTCTCCCTTTATTTCAAGTATATGTGTAAATACATAAATAGTTAAGTTAGTAATTGTCCAATGATTTCTTTTTGTCTGGGAGATAAATCACTGAAAAAAATCACGAAAATATCAGTATTTTAAATTCCATTGAGGAGATGATGCTGTGATGCTAGAATGGCTAATAGATGTCACCAACTCTTTCTTTGATCTGTAGACTGTTACGATCACTGTTAAAAGTTGTATCTGCTAACCAGATACAAGGAGCACTGTGTGTATGTGATTATTCTGGTGTTTTGGTTTCTTTTTCCGGATCAAATAAATCAATAGTCTTCTGCCTTTGGGTGGGTAGAGCATTCCCTTAGATTTTGGAACTGATCTGATACAACATTAAAGAGTTGTTTCAGAAAAATGCTCCCAAATTGATTTTAAGGTTTTGCTTAGGTTGGTCAGTCATTCTGGATGTACACTTGACTAATGTAGGCAAAGTGAATGTGTTTGTAACTGTCCATGGTCCTGAAATACATCAAAAAGCTTCTCTTATGTTCAGAAGTTAACATCTACTAGATCTATCTCTAAATTAATTAATTACACAACATAACACCTAGCTGGTAAGAAGATGAGTACTGCAAGGAGATGAAGAATTACAATGTGTGGTTACTTTTGCTTTCACTGTGGGTTTGATTTCTGTGTTACTTTGCGCTACAAAGATGTTTGCAAGAGGGACCTCAGGGAGGCAGACATCCAGCCGGACAGCTGGGAGGAGCTGGCAGACGATCGCAGCAGATGGAGGCAGGAACTATACAAGGGCCTTCAGAAGGGTGAGATGAGGATCAGACAGCTAGCAGAGGAGAAGTGAGCCCACAGAAAGCACAGTAAGGACTTGCCAGACACCCGTTACACATGCAACAGATGCAGCAATGACTGTCACTCTTGTGTGGGCCTTCACAGTCACAGTCAATGCTGCAAATGATGATCCCAAATGGAACTACGAAGGGCACGATCCATAGTCTACGTAGACTGAAGGATGCCTCCTACTACTACTACTTTGAGATCCTTTTCTATGGACCATTGAGGCAGCATGGAAAGGTCCCTGAGGTGTATAAACAGACCTCTTAGAATTCCCAATGCAGAGGGCTACTCAACCAATTTAGAACTGGTGCTCAGGGCTCTACACCAGACCTTCAAATCCTCAGCACTGTGGAGTAGATCAGTAGCATATCTTAAGTGTGACCAGAGTGCTCATCATTGTGTTTATTCTCTGTTTTCCATGTCCAGAGTGTAAAGGCCTGCAGCAAAAGGTGATTTAAAGTTTCCTTTGCCCCCACCTGTACCATGTTACTGAGAATCTGGTCTCTTGTGTTAGATGCTTTATTCATTTTGTTTTGTTTAGACTTGTGTGTGTGTGTGTTGCATTTGAGTAGGAATTTGAAGAACAGGCAGTTTGAGTGATTTGGGTTCGTGGAGTACAAAGTAAACTTTTTTAACTTGCTTTTTCCTCTGTAGCTATGTCACTATCTCTTTTTTTTTTTTGTTTCTCACTTCAGTTTGGATTTTCACAGAACATGTAACATCTCAGTGAGATATATGAAATCAGCCTAGAACTTCTGCTGCTTTTCTGTGACAAGAGAGAAACTACAGCAAACATGGCACATAGAACAATCTTGTCAGAGTTGGCAAATTTTCAAAGGCAATATTATATTTAGTGTACATGTCAGAAAAATGGGTAGATAGTCTTAAAGCAGTAGCATGATCTCTCAAAGACTGAAGTGAATTTTAAATCTAATTGTGCCTATTTTTTCAATGCATGGAAGAAATTACTATTTTATATAGAAATCACCTATTTCTTGCATCAATAAACCTTTCATTCTTCTTCTTTCTAAATGTACACTTCAGCATCAAACTATGAATAAGCAATATTCAGTAGTCAGCTGCACCACTGCAAATCTCTGTATGGTAGAGCAGTTTTTAAACTAAGAGGTGGGGGAAAGCCGATTGGTGCGGGGGAGCACCTGGATCGGACGGAGACTTCTCTTACACGAGGCTCCATAGATAGGGATTCCCTAGAAGTTAGTCAGATAGGGAACGTGGGAAATAATATATGGGCAAGATCAGATGTGAAACAATCGCATGTAAAAAAATCCAACGCGTCTGTGAAAGGCGGACATATAAATAGTGGTAATTTTTTAAAGTGCTTTTACACAAATGCTAGGAGTCTGTCTAATAAGATGGGTGAACTGGAGTACCTCATCTCAAAGGAGGAAGGTGACATAATAGGCATCACAGAAACATGGTGGAATGAGGACAATCAGTGGGACGCTATCATACCGGGATATAAATTATATCGGAAAGACAGAACAGGTCGTGTGGGTGGCGGAGTGGTACTATATGTGAAGGATAATATAGAATCAAATGAAGCAAAAATCCTAAAGGAATCAAAATGTTCCATAGAATCATTATGGATAACAATTCATTCCTCTAATATGAATATGGCATTAGGAATATATTACCGACCACCTAACCAGGACAGTGATAGTGATGCTGAAATGTTAAGGGAGATTAGAGAGGCTATCAAAATAAAAAACACAGTAATAATAGGAGATTTCAATTATCCCCATATTGATTGGGTACATGTCACTTCAGGACGGGATTCAGAGATTAAATTTCTTGATGCCTTAAATGACTGCTTCTTGGAGCAGCTAGTACAGGAACCCACAAGGGGAGAGTCAATTCTCGATCTAGTCCTGACTGGAACGCAGGAACTGGTCCAAGAGGTAACTGTTACTGGACCGCTTGGAAATAGTGACCACAATATAATAACTTTTAATATTCCTGTGTTGGGAAGAACACTGCAGTGGTCAAACACTCCGGCATTTAATTTCAAAAAGGGGAATTACACTAAAATGAGGAAGCTAGTTAAACAGAAACTAAAAGGTAGAGTAGCTAAACTAAAATTCCTGGAAGCTGCATGGAAACTGTTTAAAGACACCATACTAGAGGCCCAACTTAAATGTATACCCCAAATAAAAAAACACAGGAAGAGACCTAACAAAGAACCACCATGGCTTAACATCCATGTTAAAAAGGCAGTGAGAGAGAAAAGGGCAGCTTTTAAGAAGTGGAAGTCAAATCCTAGTGAGGAAAATAGAAAGGAACACAAACACTCCCAAATTAAGTGTCATAATGTAGTAAGAAAAGCCAAAAAAGATTTTGAGGAACAGCTAGCCAAAAATTCAAAAAATGATAGTAAAATGTTTTTTAAATACATTAGAAGCAGGAAGTCTGCTAAAAAAGCAGTGGGGCCCTTGGACGATAAAGATATAAAAGGAGCGATCAAGGAAGACAGTGCCATTGCGGAGCGATTAAATGATTTCTTTGCTTCAGTCTTCACGGCTGAGGATGTTACAGAGGTTCCTAAATCTGAGCCAGCCTTTTTTGGTGACAAATCTGAGGAACTCTGCCAGATTGAAGTGACATTAGAGGAGGTTTTGGAGTTAATTGATAAGCTGAATAGTAACAAGTCTCCAGGACCAGACGGTATTCACCCAAGGGTTCTGAAAGAACTCGAATGTGAAATTGCGGAGATATTAACAGTGGTTTGTAACCTATCCTTTAAATCCCCTTCGGTACCCAATGACTGGAAGATGGCCAATATAACGCCAATATTTAAAAAAGGCTCCAGAGGAGACCCTGGCAATTATAGACCGATAAGTCTAACATCAGTACCAGGCAAATTAGTAGAAACAATAGTAAAGAATAAAATTGCAAGGCACGTAGAAGAGCACGAATTGTTGGGCAAAAGTTGCATGGTTTCTGCAGAGGGAAGTCATGTCTAACTAATCTATTAGAATTCTTTGAAGGGGTTAATAAACATGCGGACAAGGGGCACCCAGTGGACATATAGCAGCAATGAAGGGTTAGACTAACAGAAAAGTTTAGAGCATGAGCTTTCGTGAGTTAACTCACGAAAGCTCATGCTCTAAACTTTTCTGTTAGTCTATAAGGTGCCACAGGACCCTTCGTTGCTGCTACAGATCCAGACTAACACGGCTACCCCTCTGATACCAGTGGACATAATATACCTAGTTTTCCAGAAGGCCTTTGACACGGTCCCACACCAAAGGCTTTTATGTAAATTAGGCGGTCATGGGATAGGAGGAAAGATCCTTTCATGGATCGGGAATTGGTTAAAAGACAGAAAACAAAGGGTTGGAATAAATGGTAAATTTTCACAATGGAGGGGGGTAACTAGTGGTGTTCCCCAGGGGTCAGTCCTGGGACCGATCCTGTTCAACTTGTTCATCAATGATCTAGAAAATGAGGTAAACAGTGAGGTGGCAAAGTTTGCAGATGACACCAAGTTGTTCAGGACAGTCAAAACCAAAAGGGATTGTGAAGAACTACAAAGAGATCTCAGCAAATAGTGATTGGGCAGCAAAATGACAAATGAAATTTAATGTGGGTAAGTATAAGGTAATGCACATTGGAAAAAATAAGCCAAATTACACGTACAACATGATGGGGTCAAATTTAGCTATGACAGATCAGGAAAGGGATCTTGGAGTTATAGTGGATAGTTCTCTGAAGACATCCATACAGTGTGCAGCGGCAGTTAGTAAAGCAAATAGGATGTTAGGAATTATTAAAAAAGGGATAGATAATAAGACAAAAGATATCATACTTCCCCTATATAAAACTATGGTATGCCCACATCTTGAGTACTGCATGCAGATGTGGTCTCCTCACCTCAAAAAAGATATATTGGCATTAGAAAAGGTTCAGAAAAGGGCGACTAAGATGATTAGGGGTTTGGAACGGGTCCCATATGGGGAGAGGCTAGAGAGACTGGGACTTTTCAGTCTGGAAAAGAGGCGATTGAGGGGCGATATGATAGATGTATATAAAATCATGAATGGTGTGGAGAAAGTGAATATAGAAAAATTATTTACCTTTTCCCATAATACAAGAACTAGGGGACACCAAATGAAATTGATGGGTAGTAGGTTCAAAACTAATAAAAGGAAATTTTTCTTCACACAGCGCACAGTCAACCTGTGGAACTCCTTGCCAGAGGAGGCTGTGAAGGCCAGGACTCTATTAGGGTTTAAAAAAGAGCTCGATAAATTTTTGCAGGTTAGGTCCATAAATGGCTATTAGCCAGGGGTAAAGTATAGTGCCCTAGCCTTCAGTACAAGGGCAGGAGATGGATGGCAGGAGATAAATCACTTATGTTCTTATGTACATTACAACAGTGTCTAAATCACTTATTCCATATTGCTAATGAATTGCAAAAGAGTGCTTTGTATTTTTTTTCTCCTGCTAACCTTGTCGCCCATTGTCCTGAGATGGTAATGCCAGTTTCTAAAGGTAGTAAGTGCCAAGTCCAACTAATTCTAATAGAAGTTAAGGGCACTTGGCACTTCTTCCTATTGGGCCATAACACAGTTTTAAGCTCGACCAACCTACTGAGATCCTGCTATGGGGCCCAATCCTCCATACTCATATGCCAGTTGTAAGACTGATCCTGAACTACTTGGATTTATTTAAAGACAGTTTAGGCAGTAAGCAGTAGGGCAATTGCTGCTTTGTAAGAGGTGCCACAGGCTGAGGCACTATGCGTTAAGACACAAGCTTGCTTGTTCCTGAGAAATCCACATCACTGAGGGGTGAAAAGTCTCATTTGTGTATGATGACTGTTAGGTTCCTATGCAGCATCCACATAGGCTGTGAGAGGAGATTTCATTGTGCTAAATTTATCCCTGGTGTAATCTTCATTAATTTTAGTGAAGTTACATCCAACAATCAATTGGTCCACTAAGTAGAAATAACAGTTCTGAGGCACTGAAATAATTGAGCAAATAATTGCCTGCTCATAACATGGTAACTAATTGCAAAGAAGTTATATGACATCATGTGGTTCAGTATCTGATTGTTTTTTTAAATGAAACATTGATTTGCCATAAACCTCTTAAACCATATGGCTGATAGCAAGAGAAATGGTAATATAGAGTATGCAAATGCTGTTTGGGAACTGCATTTGCAACAGAGAGTCAGAAGACAGGAATGTGATACAATAATCTGAAAAAAATCTAATTTTTGATAACTCAAATATATAGGCACTTTCCTGAGCTGAGTTTTACTAAAACATGAGGATGTGAAAATCCCTCTTCATAAGGTAACACTGACAAGCAATGTCCAGATGTCTCAGGAGTCCTGTAATGGGAGTACGTGAAATGTTCATCCCCTAAGCTACAGATGTAAATCCAGCCCCAACTGCCAGCAATTGAAGGCTACTGGCTTTCCAGCAGCCTCTGTTTGGTGATCTTGGTCCAATTCTCAGACAGATATGCATAGCACAGAATCTACCACAGCCACTGATGGTAGTAATACTGTAGCAGGTGGTGAAGTAGTGAAGGTGCCATGGAGACTGAGGTAGCTAAAGGTGGTGCTTCATATGGGGGGGGCGAACCTTTCTGGGATGCTGTGCATGCTACACATGTTCTGTGGGGAAAAATAGAGTCCTTAATTTCCAAGGGTGTCAAGAGTGCATCTTTCATTAGTGCTAGAGGGAAAAAGAACAGCACAAAAGTTCATTAAAATGCTCATGAAAGGCATCAGCAGTCCTTTGGTGATGTGTGGGCACTGGGTTTGGAATTCTCCAACAGCTTTTCTTAAGCTAAATCATCAAAGGTTTCCTGTTCAAGATCTAAGTCATTGTAACATGTTGCTCCAGCACAGATGTAAAACCTAATCTGAGTTTTGTTTCCATTCAGTTTTGCTGAAGGAATATTAACAGGAATCCCTCTTCAGAATGCAGTGGGATATACTTTCCCAGGAAATACTCCTTGCTTCAATATGATGTCATCACTGCACTCATGTTAAATTCAAGTCTGACTGGATAGGCTTATTATTATTCCCTTCTCGTCTTCCCTCACAGCAACCTCCTCTCCTCCTGTTCAACACCACAAGCTGCAGGGGAGTTGAGATTAGGGAAAAGGAAGAAAGTGAATAGCTTAACTCCTTGAAAACTTATGGCATTACTTCAAACTAGTTTCTTAAAACTAAGTCTCATTTTAGGGTCTCTCCCCCCAGGCAAACAAATGACAATTCAACAGGTCTCATGTTATTGGTTTTACTTTCTTCTTGTTCAGTGTTGGACAAAGATTGAGGCATTTACAAATACTTGTGAAATTGATTTTTTAAAACAAATTTCAGGTTGTGTTACTGGCCAGACCTGCAGTTTGGAGTAGGAGAAAATTTAGCAGCTGCATTCTTCATAAAGCTTTGGTTTTCTACATGTTCTCACTTACCTAGGTCTAACCCTGGGAGTAGTAACTATGGCAGCTTCTGGAGGGCAGCTGAGGAGATCGCTTAACAGAGATGGGTCAATATAAACAATTCCAAGCTTGGTTCAGAAGGTTTGCATTATGAACCCCTCTCTTGGCAAGGGAGGACATAGATGAGGAAACAAGGGATGCTGCTACCCCTTCTGTCTTGGACTGGTTTCCATCATATACAGGATTTACAGGTTGGTTCAACCCGCACTATACAAATTGTTCCAGCATCGCTGCTGGAGGGATGTTTGGAGCAGGGGTTCTGACGCAGGCCCAAACAGAGCCGAGTTCCTGATGGTTGAGATGTACCATGGTCGGGAAGCTTGAAGGCTGCAGGACCCCAGCTGCTCCCCTTCCTATTCACTCCCTTGTCAGAGCATGACTGTTCCACGCCAGCAGAGGGTGACTCTCCACTGCCAACAGAAGCGGACAGGGCAGGCTTCACCTCCAGCGTGGTGCCGACCCTTTCCATCTCCTCTTACGGGACAGCCTAACACAGATCGCGTGACTCAAGAGCCAGCCGCTCCTTGCTGGAGCTGAGCGGGGCCCACCTGCCCTTGGCTGGCCCTCAAGCCCTTGTTACCTGGAGCAAGGAAGGATGCAGAATTAGCCTCAACAGCAGAGGTCTCGTAACTGCCACGGGAAACGCAGCCCAAGGGTCTCCTCCCTCCCCAGGCCGGGGCGCTGATGGCATAGGAACCCACAGCCCCATGGCCTTGTGTTGCACCGGGAGGGTACCCCGCAGCCCGCCGAACCTCAGCGTACGCCTCTGCCTTGGGGTAGTCCCGGGCCAGCGCTCCTTGGGCATCTCAAGGGGGCCGGGGAACAAGGAACAGGGCAAGGCCCGTGGCTGGAGCGTGGCCCGTCCCCTTGTCCCCTGTGACAGCATCCACGGGAGAGCCCCCCACCCGGCTGTCGCGGGGCTCTCCCAGCTGCGCTCGCCTGCCATGTGCTGCTGCCGCTCGCAGCTGCCCAAGCGTGTCTCCAGCCGCCAACTCCACCGAGCCCCGCCGCAGCCGCCGCCACCGCCGCCGGGGAAGGGAGCCAGTAAGTATCGCCCCGCTCCTCCCAGCACTCCGGGCTCGCCGCACAAAGGGAGGCGGGGGCGGCTCGCCGCGGAGTGGAGCGCCCCGGAATCCCCAGCCGCTGCTGCATTGGGCCGGGCCGGGCCGGGCTCCCCCCGCCAGCCGGGCTGCGGCAGCGGCCGGCCTCGAGTGAATGAGTTCTCGGCGCGCGGGGCCGGGCCAGCCCGGCGGGGCCGCGGGTGGAGGGCGGGGGCCGTGTGGGGGCGCTTCCCTCTCGCCAGACGCAGCCGCCGGCAGGGGAGGGGAGAGGCCGGGAGGGGGGAGGCTGCCCGCGCTCCCGCCAGCCCCGGGCACCTCGGCGCTGCGCCTCGCCAGCCTGCGAGACGCTCACGTGTGCGCCAGTCGGATGTGTCATGCTGCAGTGGGCAGCCCCCCGCCCCGGCCGGATCCGCCGCCGAGAGACCTTGCGCCCGAGCCAGCCACACCGCGAAGCGGACGCGCCCTCCCGCAGCCCGGTCCCCGCCCCAGCCTGACCCCCGGTTCCCTCCGGCCTGCGCCTGGCAACCCGCGGCTTCCCGCCCCCCGCGGCGCTCAGTCGGACTGCAGCACCGCGGCACAGCTTGGGCCGTCGCGTTAGTCCCCTTCCCGCCCCGGGCCGAAGGGAGCGATGAAATTTCCAATCGAGGCGCCAAGGAAACAGGTGAACTGGGATCCTCAAGGTGGGTGGCCCCGCCGCGCCCCTTCCGCCTGCTCTTCCCGCGCCGGGGCTGGCCGGAGAGTGGCCCGGCGCGGGCGGAGCTGCTCCCTCCCAGCCCGCTCCCCGCGCGCGCGGCTCGTGCGCTCTCCTTCTTACCTGGCTCTCGGTGCAGCTCGGAGGTGCCGCGGGGGGCTGGGAGACCCGCCCGGCCGCGCTGTGATCTCCCCTCCCCCGCGCGGGATGTCAGGGTTTCCGCTGCCAACTCCTCCGGCGGGCGGCGCTCGTGCACCGGGGCATTGTCCGTTTGCTTGCGGCGCGGCTCTTTGTTGTGCCGGTGACCATTGTCTCTGGCGCGCGGGGGCACGGAGGGGACTGTCTGTCTCGCTCCGCTGCCCTCGGCCGTGACTGTCTCTTGCCCGGCGCCTGGGGAGCGGGGGGGTGGAGGGGGGGGCGGAAGGCGACTGCTATGGGTCCCGCCGAGCGGGCAGCAGGGCGGGCACGGCCGGCCACTGGCCCTTCCGACGCGGTACTGCCGCCTGTCCGCAGTCGCTCCGCGCCAGCTGGATGAACTCTGCCCTTAGGTTGCGGCGTGTTGGTGCGGTGGGGGAGGGGAGAGCGCCTACGCCGCTGCGGTGGTTCTCCGCGCAGCGATCCAGGCGCGCGCGCGTGTGAGCGTGTGTGTGAGTGTGTGTGTGTCAATGCTCTCCGCGCCCGCGGGGGTGGGGGGTGGGTCGTGTGAAATCTCCGCGAGAAGTGCCCGCGCGCGGCTCGATCGTGGGGTCTCCTCGGGCGATCCCCAGCAGCTGAGCCCGCTGGAGCTGGAGGTGCAGGTCTGCAGCCAGGGGCTGCTGAGTGGCGCTCGGAGGAACTGTGAAAGGGTGCCCTCGGCTGGGGGTGTTGGCCTTGCTTCTGCCGCTCTGGCTTGATTCTCTGCTACCCCGCCCTGCTGAGCAGCAAAACGGGGCACTGAAAACATTTCTCCTACTTCAGACCAACCACAAAAGACCCATCTCCTCAGGTGAAGAGCTGTGTGAGGTGGTGTCTGAATAATAGAGAGCAATAAGCTTTTGTTTACTACTACCTGGTTAATATGGTGAACACTGAAATAGACACCTAAAAACCCGCCTGTGGTTCACCACCGGAACGTGAGCAACAGTATCTCTTAGCAATACTATCAGTATTTTTATCAGTATTTTATCTAGATTTACCAATAATTCTGATTAGGTTCTATACTATTTTATAATAGTCTGTGCTTATAAGGCATCAAGTGTCCAGAAAGGTTCACTGACTCAAGATAAGACAGTGTAAGAACTTGTAGAATCTGTGTGACAGCATCTTTGGTGGTTTGTTTATTTGCTGCTGTCTCTTGTTTAGAATTTGATCTTACTGATTTTGAAAGAAAAAAAGATCCAGTGACAAATCACACATGGATTTGGGGGCTGTTGCTCTCCTGATGTCATCCTGTATACAACTCCATTATCTGGCAATCAGCTGTGGGGGTGTCTGTCCCTCCAACAAGTGGTAGGCCACAACTCACCAAGTGCCTTCAAAGCCTCAGTTTGCCACATTGGGTGAAAATCAGCCAGCATAGATGGTGTGTTTCTTCCTTCTTGAGTTTAATCCCTAGTAAGGGCTGCATGACTGGGCCTATTGTTTCCCCCAGTAGTACCTACTGACATCAGTCAGGCATCTAGGATACTGATGGATAACAAGGAAGTAAGAAAAAAGAAAAAGGCACATTAATTTACAGCTTTATAACAAACAAAGGAAACGGATAAATGTTAGCCCAGTGAAATGCAAAATTTGGAGGGAAAAACATCTTGGGTCCAATTCTGTAACCTTTACTTGACTACACCCATAATATGCACTCGGTTGAATAGTCCCCATTGAAGAACAAATCATGTGACTAATGGATGCAGGTTTGAATCCATAGGGTATAAATTTGAAAAGAAACTAAAACAAAAATTGCCCATGCAAAAGCTCTAGGTACCCTAACAATTGATTAGATTTACAGTCACAGATATAGTAAGGTCTCAGCGTATGCAACCCCACTCTTACCCAATTAACCCCCATTTCATACTTTATATAGTAAACCCTCGAGATAAGCCAAGGTGGGGCAGGGGAGGAGATCCCCCTGTCAAAGGGAAACAGAGCTGGCAGCTGAGGGCCACCTGGGGCGGGTAGGGGAGCTCCAGCCACTGCTGCACGCCCTGGCTCCAGCCTCTGCCACAGTCCCAGCTCCAGGCACCACCACGCACCCCGGCTCGAGCCTCCATTGCAGCCTGCGTCTCCAACTACCACTGCATGCCCCAGCTCCTCCTACCTCCGCACGCCCCAGCTCCAACTTCAGCTGCAGCCCCTGGCTCCAGCCACCACCATGTGCCCCAGCCCCAACCCCCGCAGACCCGGCTCAACTCAACCCCCCCCGTCCCCTCCTGCAGTCCTAACTCACCCCTGGCTTAACCCCCTTGCCCCCTTCCCACACCCCAACTCACTGCCCAAGCCTGTGACTTATTGCGAATTTCAGGGTACTCAAGGTTTTGCGTGGAACACAACCATTGCATACCTTGGGGGATTACTGTACTGTGTGCAGTGTTGTTGTTGTCGTGTTGGTCCCAGAGTGTTAGAGAGACAAGGCAGATGAGGCTGTATCACCCTGAGTACCTCTCCCAGACCTGAAGAAGAGCTCGGTGTAATTGAATAGCTTGTCTCTCCCACCAACAGAAGTTGGCCTAGTAAAAGATATTACCCCACCCACCCAGTCACAGATTACACCTGAGGGCATTCTGTGCCAAAAAATTGAAAAATCTAAGCAGAATATTTTAAAATTCTGCAAACTTTATTTGTCAGATAAACGTGGAGGATCCAGCATGGCACCGGGGTGCACAGAGGTGGGAGATAACTGTGCAGCTCCCAGCCCCAGGATATAGATTCAGCAGTGAGGCTGCACCCAACCCTGATACTATGCAAGGACTGGGCCTGCCCTAGCAACACCCTGGGGTTCTACCCCTCCATGCCAGGAACAACAGGTGTGCATAGACAGGTTGAGCAAAGGAGGATCCCCAAGTGTGGAGCGGCTTTGTGTGGGGAGATCCAGGAATGGCTTGAGAATGTTCAGTGAGGGGCAGTCTGAGTGTGGGTGGCTCACTGGGGGATTGGTCCACAGGGGCTTGTTTGGAGCTTCAAAGTACAGCAGTAATGTGACTCTGCAGGGGGGTCCAGGTGAAGATAATTGGGGCTCAGCAGGGAAGTCTGGGTGTGGGGAGGATTATTCAGGGGTCAGACTCTGGGGGAGTGGGGCTCAGTGGGGTGGGGATACAGGTGCAGATGGTTTAGGCCCAGTGAAGCGGGGATCTGGTTGTGAGTTGCTTGTTGGGTGGTCCAGAGGGGTGGTGGGACTCAGTGGGGAGGATTCTGAGTTTGCGGGGTGAGGCTCACTGGAAGGGTTTGTGTATGATGGGTCTGGATGTACCAGGTTTGGGTGGATGGAGGAGCAGCTTCCTGTACAGGGATTTTGCTCCCTGTAGTTGAGGAGCGATGCATGCAGAAAGCCAGGGTGGGTGTAAGAGCAGAGTCCTACAGTTAGGGGGGAAATCTGGAGCTGGTGTGCGAGGGAAGAGAAAGTCTCATCTTCCACAGCCCTGTTGGGTCTTCCCCAGTCCCACCTTCTGCTTCACAGATAACTCTCTGCTGCATGCTCTGCACACCAAAAACATACTGCTGGGGCAGGATGCATGACCACTCTTGTGGCTTCCATTTGCTTTCCTGTCAGAAAGTCATTTTTTTTCTGTGGGGATGCAAAGAAATGTGTGGAGGGACATAAATTTTGTGTATGTGCAGTGGCACAACATTCCCCAGGAGTAACGCATGCTGTCCATTTGTTGATCTGCATACGTACGTATATGGAGTTAAGGATATCACTTTCTAGGGCAGGGTAGGCAAAATCCTGCCCAAGGCCCACCAAGCCTTTTAATCTGGCCCACATCTGGCTCTGCAGCCGTGGAGGGGAGAGCTACGGTGCTGCTCTCACCCCCGGTAAAATCTCTCAGGTCCCCTTGATGGTTTCACACACAGCCTGCTCCCCCAGCAAAGTCTCTCAGCTCCTTTTGGGAGAAATGGCAGCTGAGAGCATTTGGTGAGGGTAGGGCAGTGCCGCACAGTTTCTCAGCTCCAATTGGCTGATTTCCACTTACCAGCCAATAGGAGCTGAGAGATTTTGCTGGGGGAAGGCAGCAAGTGAAGTTCAAAGAGCCATATCGAACAACCGGTGGGCTGGGGCTGCTGGCAGGCAGGGAAACCTGGGTTGGGAGCTGTTTCGATAAGCACGTGCTTGCCACAGCCTGCCTCTTGTACCCTCTCCTCCCTGCACACCGGCTCCCTCTCAGACCCTGCACCACCTCCTACGCTCCCTCTCCGGGTCAGAATCCTCTCCTGCACCCATATCCTGTCCCAGACCCTGTATCTCAAAGCCATGCCCCAGGTCACAACATCCCCGCTTCAACCTAACTCCTTCTTAGACCCCACACGCTCTCCTGCACCCCAGTCTCCTGCCCTGAACTCCCTTCTGTATCCTCCTGCCCTTCATCTACCTCCATAGAAAAGTGCAGCCTTTGACCTTTTACCAAATCCTGGAGTGGCCCTCTCCATCAAAAATTATTGCCCATGATGCTCAGAATGGTATTTCCAGAAGCCAAGAGCCTAAGTTAGCCAATAGGAGGTGGTGAGGAGAGTAGTTTAGGCACTTCTCTTGGTGCAGCATTCAGAGCTTTGAAACTTCTCCTGGGGTTAGGTGCCTAAGCCAGGTCTATCCTTTCTCATTAGGAATGAGAGAGAGAGCAAGAGTGCAAGCACACCCATTATTGCCTACAGCCCAGTGGCCAGGGAACTCACCTGGGATCTGAGAGCTCTGCTTGCAAATCCTTTCTCAGCTTCACTTGGAGCAGGGATTGAATTTAGTTCTCCTGTATTCCACAGGAGTGCCCAATCTCTTGCTAGCCCCATGAACATTTAATTAGTTGTATGAATTTGATCCACCAAGAGACCCACCCCAGAATACCCAATAAGTCGGGTGGGGGGCAGTCAAGGCAATCATGTTAAGAGATCACTGGGTTGAAGACCCTGCTTTACTCAGGCAGAGGGGGAAATTTGAAACAAATCTCCCACATCCCAGATGAGAACAATGACCTCTAGGTTATTGTTCCTGATTTGTTTGCCCATTGTCATTCTTTGTGTGAGGTTTGATCCTGTAGGCATTCTCAGAGATCACCTGCTGGATTGGACCTGACAGATGAAATCAGTGGAGGAATGGTTTAGTTGTGAGACCGGGGGCTAAGTAGCTTGGTAGGATGTAAGTGGTTTCATGTGTGCCCACCTACAGAAACTGAGGCTCACTCAGTTTGAGGGAATTTATGCTTGCACAGTTTGAGGTAGTGGCTAATCAGGGATTCTGAGCATCTCAGTGGTAACTACATGTTGGACTAAGGTACCAAAAGTGGCACTGAGGCACATGAGTACCTTTATGGATCTGGAGTACACCTATTTATAGTTCTTTGCTAGCAAGCCAACAACTGGAATATGTCGTATGCTATGAGTGATGAACATTATATTTAGAAACCTACAGTTGTTCCCAAGATAGTTTTATAACAAATTACCCTGGAACGTGTTTTCCAGAAATGACATATATCTTCCAAAGGCCAAGATCTTGTAATGGGGGATTGCATAAATCAGGGAACTGGTTAGGCTCCTGGTTTGAAGCCTGGTCAGGATATTAATACCTTTTAATTAATTAATGCTCAGATACCACAGCGCTGGTTGCACTATAAGTATTTAGAAAGGAAATAAATTGCTATCTAATGGCTCTTTCTTTTGCTTATATGAAATTGGTGTCCTTAATCCACATAGCAAACATCCCTCCCCCAAAGATATCATGAGAAGACTGCTGGAAAGGGCATACAGCTGGAAACTGACAGAAGAGAAAGAGAAGGTGTTTGGCAGACAGCCAATGGGAGGTGGTTCAGTCGCTCAGCCGTAAGGCCAATGAAGTGATGGTTCATGGAAACCTTTGCACCTCTAGGGGATACCTCCAGGGGAGGGGTGACACACAATGATAGTGCAGTGAGGAGTAGTGGTGCTATCACTGCCTAGGCTACATGTGTTTGGTGGATAAACAATATAAGACACTGTTCTGGAACTCTGAACCCCAAGTTTGGAGCCCTCATTTTGACCTTTGACCTGCACCTCTGCCTGGTTTTTCACACTTTAGCAGCTGTAATCACTTAAATTCTGGGACTTGCCCTTTCATTGCTTTGAGGCACTCCATCCTCCATGCCAAGATTTAAACAGGCTGGCAGTTGTAGTGAGCCTTAAAATTCACATTAATGGACATATCAGATGCTTAGATAAACACCATTTGCTGGGGAAGAATCAACATGGCTTTTGTAAAAGGAAATCATGCCTAAGATGATTAGGGGTTTGGAACGGGTCCCATATGGGGAGAGGCTAGAGAGACTGGGACTTTTCAGTCTGGAAAAGAGGCGATTGAGGGGCGATATGATAGAGGTATATAAAATCATGAATGGTGTGGAGAAAGTGAATATAGAAAAATTATTTACCTTTTCCCATAATACAAGAACTAGGGGACACCAAATGAAATTGATGGGTAGTAGGTTCAAAACTAATAAAAGGAAATTTTTCTTCACACAGCGCACAGTCAACCTGTGGAACTCCTTGCCGGAGGAGGCTGTGAAGGCCCGGACTCTATTAGGGTTTAAAAAAGAGCTCAATAAATTTTTGCAGGTTAGGTCCATAAATGGCTATTAGCCAGGGGTAAAGTATGGTGCCCTAGCCTTCAGTACAAGGGCAGGAGATGGATGGCAGGAGGTAAATCACTTGATCATTGTCTTCTGTTCTCCTTCTCTGGGGCACCTGGCATTGGCCACTGTCGGCAGACGGGATAATGGGCTGGATGGACCTTTGGTCTGACCCAGTATGGCCATTCTTATGTTCTTATGTTCTTATGTTCCCAGCCTATTAGAATTCTTTAAGGGAGTCAACAAGCACATGAACAAGGCTTGCCAAAGGCTCTTTAGGAAAGCAAGTGGTCATGGAATAAAAGGAAAGGTGGTCTAATGAATCAGTAGCTGGTTAAAAGATAGGAAGCAAAGGATAAGAATAAATTACCAGATTTTACAACAGGGAGACGTAAACAGTGAAGTCGTCTAAGGACCTGTAATGGGACCACTGATGTTCTTCATATTCATAAATAGTGTGGAGAAAAGGAGTAAAAAGTGCGATTGCAAAATTTGCAGACAATGAAAAATTACTCTAGATAGAGAAGTTCAAAGTTGATGTCGAAAAGTTACAAAGGGATCTCACAGAATCGAGTGCCTGGGCAACAAAATGGCAGATGAAATTTAATGCTGAAAAATCTGAAGTAATGCACACTGGCAAACATAGTCTCAAGTATACATACAAAATGATGGGATTTAAATGAGTTGTCAGTACTCAAGAAGGATATCTTAAAGTTACTGTGTTCATTGAAAACATCCACTCAACATGCATCAGCAGTCAAAAAAGCTAACACAGTCCGGGTGTGTCTACACTTGCATTCCTCTTTCGAAAGAGGTATGCAAATGAGGTAAATCAAAAGTGCAAATGAGGTATAAATTTGCATATTTGGCACCTCATTTGCATATTCTAATTTTGAAAGAGCTTCTTTCAAAAGAAGAAATCCAGTGTCGATGCTGCTCTTTTGAAAGTAAATCCTATCCTTCTTCCCATTAAATAACCAGATAGGAAGAAGGGGCTTTCGAAAACAGGGAGGTCCTTTCGGAGGGTCCCCTTTTCCACAGGCACTGCGCAATTCGAAAGCCGCACTTTTGAATCACCGTGTCTGCCATTATGCTAATGAGGCACTGCATATTCATGGAAGAACCTCATTAGCATCTTTCAAACCCGCTCATTAACATGCCCCTTTGGAAAGGAAGGGGGTTTTGTAGACCCAGCCAGTGTTCGGAACCATTAGAAAAGAGAGAGAGAATACAGTACTAAACATAATGCCACTATATAAATCCATGGTACTTCCACACTTTGAATCCTTCAGGAAGTTCTTGTCATTCCATCTCGGAAAGGATAGATTAGAACTGGAAAAAGTACAACCTAGGGCAGTAAAACTGAATAGGGCTAGGGAACAGCTTCGATATGAGGTGAGATTAAGAAGTCTGGAACTGTTCACCTGGGGCGGGGGGAGATAACTAATAGGGAATATGACAGAGGTTGATAAAATCACAATGGTGTGGAGAAAGTAAATGTTATTTACTCCTTCTTGTAACACCTGAACCGGGGTAACCCATTGAAATTACTGGGCAGAAGGTTTAAAGGAAACAAAAGGAAGTATTTCTTCACACAACTCACAGTCGGCCTGTGGGATTTGTTGCCAGGATATGTTATGAAGGCCAAAAGTATGATGAGGTTAAAAAAGAATTAGATTAATTCATGGGAGATAGGTCTCTCAACGGCAATTAACCAAGATAATCAGGGACACAGTCCTTCGGTTTCCTTAAACCTGGGACTACCAGATGTCGGGATTAGACAAAGGAGGTGGATCACTTGATAATTCCCCTGTTCTGTTTATTCCCCTCTGAAGCACCTTGGCACTGGTCACTGTCAGAAGCCAGGATACTGAACTAGATGGACCAATGGTCCAACCCTGTTTGGTGTTCTTACTATAAAATAAGGAAACATAAATCATGCACAGAATGATTAAAACTATATAGGTATTTCAGGATCTGGTCCGTAATGTCAGTTAAAATTTGGCCCACTCACTTCAGCAGGAACTTGGCTCTTCTCCAGGGTGAAATTAGCAAATTTCTTACCGGTACTATCATATTGCACCCCCTGGGGTGGCGGGGAGAGGCTCAGGACAAGAGGTTGGGCCAGGGGTGTGTGTGTGTGATATGAGAAATTTAAGAAGTAAGAAATATAAGTGTGGGGTGAAGTGTGTGTACATGTGTGTTTGTGTGTGGAGGGGAGGTTCAGAGGAGGGGATTAACAAATCATTTTGTTAACCAGATCTAAAACTGGCACCAATATGATGACAGTGTCACTTTTAGGTATTGATGTTAATGCTCCAAGATAATTTTATTCTGAGTACAGAGAATCCCTCATTTTCCTTTCTTTGCTTCGTCATCTTCTAAAGGGAAATGTCCTTTGGACCAAAGAGGGCTGGATGTGACTCCTTCCAAAATCCGTCAAACACATCCCTGAATTGTTGATGCCCTGCAGCGTGATGCAAACTGTTCTGTCTCCTCCAGGGGAAGAATGTGTTTTCTTTGTGATGCTTCCAATAGGCAGAAGACCAAGTCTTGAGTCTTGAACTTGTAGCTGATAGCACATTGTGCAATCGTTAGACTGCTCAGCTTCTTTTGTATAAATGAAATATAGTAAAATTATAACATTCATTCAAATGACAGGGATTGTAAAAGTCCCTTGAAACTCTGGTTATATGTGCAGTTCCAATGCGACTTTTTGACAATTTGGATCCACTGAGCTGATAGTGTGATTCCTTGGGTTCGCTCATACAGGCACATTTTGTGTAAGGTCTGTTCATGCTGTTTGGGAGACAGCGAGACAGAAGCTGAGTGAGTTCTATAGAGATTAGAGCATTGATTGGGAGTGAGGACTCCTTGATTTTGCTGACTTACTGCAGGATTTTCAGTAAGTCACATAGGCCCAGATCCACAAAGGTATTTGGGCATCTAAACCCAGCTGTAGGCACCAAAGTCCTAGTGTTGGTTCCACTGTGTCCCTAAAACTCCTTCTGGTCATTGTAGGCACCTAAACCAATTTGGAACCAAAGTTTTCAGGGTAAAGGTACTTTTGGTGTGTAAGTTCCTGCCTTTGGCCATGCTCACTGCTGCCTCACCGTAGGTGGCCAGACACTTATCTTCTGCCTAAATCTCATGGTGATTCATAAACCAGGTGAAGATAGACATTCCTCCACCTAAATAGTGTGTGGGCTCTAATCAGGTATGTGTGTTCAGGGGCTGCCTCCTTGATTAGGTCTCATTCAAATTCTGTCTGGAGGCAGAAGTGGTGCCCATTCCTGCAACTTTCAATCCAGTGGCGAGAGCACTCCCCTGGGAGATGGGGAGAAAGGTAGAGGACTCCTGTTCAAATCCTTTCAGGTATGTGCTCTAATCATTGAGCTATGGGATGTTCCAGTGTGGGGAGCGCTGTATCTTCTGTCAAAGCTCTCTTCCACTTTATTTTAAATAATGCAAATGGTGCAGAGGGGCTGGACCATTTGGCAAGAGAGAATGACTGAAGGCTAGGGGTTGGGGCACCCACCAGGGAGGTGGGAGTCCCTGGGTTCAGTCTCCCTTCTCCAATTACTCCATCATTATTGAATGTAGGTCTTACAGTGCTCTAACCACTCTTCTAAAAGTGATAAGATTGGCACCTTCTCCAGTTTTGTGTGGAGCATGACAGGCCCATACATCACCTGAGCTCAGGTGCCAGGTTTCCATTTGTAGATGGCTAAGCAGAGATAGGATTATTCTTACAGCCTGGATTTAGGCTCCTTTCTCTAGGAGAGGGGTCATTTCTTACCATCTGCTATTGGCTAACTTAGGCAGTTCCCCATATAGGCTATGTCTAGACTGCAGACCTCTCAGATGCATTTGCGTATCTTTTTACTGACGGTTCTCAGCAAGTTGAAATGTTGCAACATTTAAGTCCCTTTGTGGATCCAGGTCTTAATCTTTCATTAACTGTTTTTTTCTTCCTTACCTATAAAATGGTGCTTCTAAACACTTACCTATTTGAAAGGGGTGTTGTGAAATATAATTAACCTTTCTAAAGCAATTCGAGGTCCATGGCTGAAAGGAACTGTTTTAATGGAGAACTACTGTGTTATGCTAAAGTGCTACAACAATTTGGAAAGAGCTAAATAGCTTCATTTCTTGCACACTGGATACTCCAAATCACAGCATTTCAGAAGTAGGATTATCTCAACATTTTACAACTCTAGTAAACCACAACCTCTTTTGGAGACACAATTTTTGTTGCTTTTCTTAATGCAGGACTGGATTATTCCTTGCTGGATGGTGGTCGGAACTCTAACCCTAACCCTAACCCTTCGTGCTAGTTAAACTAATGCTGCCTCTAGTGCAAGTACAAAGTGTTGTGATTGCTGCTTTGTACTGACTATTAATTTCAAAGAGGCTGTCATAGTTTGGAGTGGCACACAAACTGTGTGTACCAATTTCAGGGCAGACTGTCACTAAGCAAGGTAGAAAACACAAACTGTTGGTGTGTTCGATACTTAGATTTCACCAACACAGTATCAAATGTGAACTACTGAAGCCCTGTATCAGTATCACCATGGAATTACAGAGTCTCTTGAGGCACATTGGACTGTTTTGCCAGCCAGGCAAGCTGGACTTAGTCATAAATAGTCACACCAAACACCTCAAAATATTCAGGTTTCTCCCAGTCCCAAGAGAGCAGTCACTTATCTGAGATCTGTTTGTACCTTAGATCTCACACCCAAGACAACTCTGGTAGCTAATCCCATAGGCTGTGTCTAGACTAGCCCCAACTTTGGAGGGGACATGGTAATTAGGGTGTTGGGAGATTACTGATGAAGTGCTGCAGTGCATATGCAGCACTTCATTAGGCTAAATCTCCCCCATGGCGACATCGAAGTGTGAAACTTGGAAGTGCCAGCTTGCAGGTCGCCGCAGGTCAGCCATGGGTACTTTGAAGTGCTTGCAATACTCCAAAATCTATTTAAGTCCCTTTGATGTAGTGACCCGTGGCTACACGCAAGCCAGCATTTCAAAGTTTCACACTTTGACCTTGCCACGGGGGAGATTTAGCCTAATGAAGTGCTGTATATGTACGGCAGCACTTCATTAGCAATCTCTCAACACCCTAATTACCATGCCCCCTTCGAAGTTGGGGGCTAGCCTAGACACAGCCATAGTGTACTTAATAAATATTAACTAAGAAAAGGAAATGAGAGAGTTAATTACAAGTTACAGCCATTAGCCCAGGCCTTGTATTATGGTGCATCACAGTGGCCCACTTATTTTTAATAGTCCTCCCTGAAGGGTGGGGACATCTTTCCTCTTTCCTGAGTTTGGAAGTTTGGAGAAGGCAGTATTACAGAATTAAAGAAAACTTACATATTATCTTACATCCAGGGATACAGACATTACAAGTAAGATTAATGCATTCAGCAGTTTACAAGCATTCTATAGAGACTAAACACACCCTTCAAATTCAACACTGTCATGAACAATAGCAACATATAGGTAAATTGGCCTGGTGTCTACCTATGACTTGGTCAGTGCTTGGCTGACATCTACATCCTTGGCAAGAACTAGCAGCCATTCTACAAGTGTCAGAGGCAAAATTAGAAAGTGATTTTTTAACTAAACTGTAAAAATGGAGCTGCTTGGTATGCAGGGGTTCACTTTTGCCTGTGAAGAAAGTGTCTGAAAAAGCCCACTAAAGCTTATGCTCCAAAATATCTGTTAGTTTACAAGGTGCCACAGGACTTCTTGTTCTTATTGAATTCAGTGGCTCTACTTGTATTATTAAGGACAACAGGATTTAGCTTGAGAAGACATTACAATCTATGCTGTAAATACTGTTCTTTCACATTGAAGATGAATATGTATGCAGATCTGACTGTGGGTGGGGCCCTTATCTTGTTTGTTCCAAACATGGCCAGTGTTCGATCTACAGATGTGACCCCGTTATGTTTTGTTTACGTAATTTTGGTTTTCCATGAACTTTTCTGGCTGTCCAGGGCTCTGTGAAGATCTTTGCCATTTCTACTGAAGACGTAATAGAAACCAGCACACTAACTGTCTGTGATCAGTATTCGGAGAGAAAGAAACAACCATGTCTAGAACTTCAGAGTTGAACAGCAGATTCAGCATGTGAATGAGCAGGAACTTCTAGGTAGCTAGAGCTATAACAAGCACCTGGCTGCTTAGGGCTTCATTATTATTACTGCGCTGTATATTTTGGCCATTCAGAGTATATTGCTAGAAGGGCTAGACCTTTTATGGGTTCTGGCTGCAGTAAACACCAGCAAGGGATCATGTCACTTCTTACCCTGTGATTTTGGGTGCCTTACAATGCTTTGTGGCTGGAGCTCCCAGGCTGGGATGCTCACAACCAGCCTACAAGCATACAGGCCACAGCACAAAAAATATGTGTGCTAAACTGCCTTGTTTCAGCTGCTCTGAGCCCAATGGCCTGTCTAGAGGCCTACAGCAGATCCACCAGCCCTGGGTGCAACAAGTGAGGTGACATGTACAGTCACAAACTTCCCCAAAAGCCAAGTGCTGTCCAATCTGCAGCTTTCTTTGGACTGGTTCATTCATTTCCCTGAAGACACAAAAACACATCACAATTTATTGACTTAACATCTCCTTTTAAACACTGCACAGAGCTGCTTTATAGTAAAATAAAAGGAGTTTATTCACAATTGGATGTCGATTACATGATGCTAAGTACAAGGAAAACAGTAAAAACACATCTAATAGGAGTGGTATAGTGATAGGATTAGGAGGTGTTGAGGAAGTGACTGAGGCAGTGACAGCACTGATAAATAGGGAGGAAAGCTTACATGGGGCCTTGCAGGTACTGAGGAGGAGTTTGAATGTGATGTGGTAAAAGACAAGAAGCCAAAAAAGGAGTTCACAGAGAAATGAGATTGGATCAGCAGGAGAGGATGATAACAGTATCAACAACTTTTCAGATAGGCTGGAGGAGGAAGTAATGGACAGACATGAGAGGAGATGACAATAATGAAGTGGAGAGATGACCATAGCTTGGTCAGGATTTATTTTCTCAATGGAAATAGCAAGGAAAGTGTTAATGTTAGTTAAAGTGAAGAGGAAATAGAGGACTTAGTCACATGGGGCCGTGTCTACACGTGCCCCAAACTTCGAAATGGCCACACAAATGGCCATTTCGAAGTTTACTAATGAAGCGCTGAAATGCATATTCAGCGCTTCAGTAGCATGCGAGCGGCGGCGGCACTTCGAAATTGACGCGCCTCACTGCTGCGCGTCTCGTCCAGATGGGGCTCCTTTTCGAAAGGACCCCACCTACTTCGAAGTCCCCTTATTCCCATGAGCTGATGGGAATAAGTGCCTGTGGCTACATGACATGCCGGCACTTCAAAGTTTGGCACTTCAAAGTTTCCATGGGGAGAATTAGCCTAATGAAGTGCTGCATATTCATCACAGCACTTCATTAGTATTCTCCAATCAGGCTGATTACCATGCCCCCTTCTTTGAAGGGGGCAAGTGTAGACATAGCTAGGGAGAGTGCCCCAAATGATAATGGTGACAAAGGAAAGAGGCTTTTGATGTTCAGTAATTGGAGGATGGGAAGCGAAGAGATAGTGACTGGAGTGCATCCATAGAGACTTTGACAATTAAGGTAGGCACAGAGACAGAATTTCTGCCAGTTACTAAAACCTTACCTTTTCGGTTTAACTGTGCTCCGTATTCAGGATCTCAGCATACATGCCTGTAAGAAATAAGAATTTAGGCTAATGCTAATTTGTTAAAAAACTGCTTTATCTGTACGGTGGCTACTAGTTCCCCAGATTAATATATTATTGAATTTTTTGTGCCTTGCCATTGCAAGACTGGGAGCGGAGGCCTAAAGGATGAGGAATGAGACGCAAATGTCTCTCTGTAAACCAGCTGCACACTCACTGCCACAGCGCCTCCTGTGGGTCACTCCAGGAATTAGCTCTGACTCTCAGCTGGGAACCCTCTTCTGGCTGGTGTCTTGCTTGTCCTTGCTCTCCACTCTCTTGTTCTGTACCCATGTAGCTTCCAGGAGCTTGGCCTCCTCTTCAGGATGCTGCCCTTTGGCAGTGCTGACTGCTGTGGTCTGTTGACCCCTTGTGAGGGTCTTAGGAGTCCTCGGTCATGCACCTTCCGCCATGGCCAACTGCAGCCAACTTCTAGCTCCACAGCTCAGGGGCAAGCTGCAGTCTGCAAGGGTCATGCTCCACGCTGGTAAGGTGTGATGCAAAGAGGAAAGAGGGCACCCAGGCCTGCCTACTCCTCTGGGTCCTGGCCCAGGGACCCTCTGGAAGCGGCCTTTCCATGCCCTCCTTCACTCAACTCTACTGTCTCCTGATTCCTGGGCCACTTCCTCTGGTACCCTAGAACCTTCTTGGTCTTTGTACCGAGGCCACTGCCTGGCAGGTGCCAGGACGGAGCCTCTCTCATGCTCCCCTACGCCTGGTCAGCACTGGTCTCTCCAGGTGCTTTTCTGTCACTGGACGCAAGTCCTACATCCTCTATGGTCAGGACCAGCTGCCCACTACTTTGCTGAGTAGCTCCTTATAACAGGGCTGCCCCAGAAATCTGCCTTTTGATTGGTTCCTTATAAGCTATTTCCTAACTGGCTGGGGCTCTGAACACATTCCCTGCAACCTGCTTTAATGCCTCTCTATCCAGAGTGTGACCGCTGACTCACTACAATCAATTGCATATTTGTTAGGCAAGCTGTAATTTAAAATGAGCAAATGGGAATAAGGGGACTTCGAAGTAGGCGGGGTCCTTTACAAAAGGAGCCCCGTCGGGACGAGCCATGCGGCAGCGAGGCGCATCAATTTCGAAGTGCCATGGCCGCCCGCATGCTAATGAAGCGCTGAATATGCATTTCAGCGCTTCATTAGTAAACTTCGAAATGGCCATTTGCGTGGCCATTTTGAAGTTTGGGGCTAGTGTAGACACGGCCTGGGTGCGTCTACACTTGCATTCCTCTTTCAAAAGAGGTATGCAAATGAGGTACATTGAAAATGCAAACAAGCTACACATTTGCATATTTGGCACCTCATTTGCATATTTGACTTTCAAAAGAGCTTCTTTTGAATGAAGAAAGCCAGTGTAGACACTGCTCTTTCAAAAGTAAACCCCATCTTCAAAAGAATCCTTCTTCCCATTAAATAAAGGAAAGAAGGATTCTTTCAAAGATGGGGTTTACTTTCGAAAGAGCAGCGTCTACGCTGGCTTTCTTCTTTCGAAAGAAGCTCTTTTGAAATTAGAACATGCAAATGAGGTGCCAAATATGCAAATTTATGCCTCATTTGCATTTTTGATTTACCTCCTATGCATACCTCTTTCGAAAGAGGAGTGCAAGTGTAGATGCACCCTTTGAGGAAGATAAATTGAGTACCCTGCAGTTGGCTGCATAGGGTTCTTTGGAACAAGAACTTAGAACTGATATTTTGACTGTTCTTAGAAGCTTCTAAAGAGTCACAACATCTGCCCGAAAAGTGGTGTGGGGAGTGTAAGCTTGTGTCGTTGGGCAGCCTCTCTCTACCACCCTTGCATGGTATGCTCATGCTGCAGAGTTTGAAAACTAGTGTGTGTCTATATGTTTTACTGACACTTTGAAGCCACTCTTTTGTTCTGCAGGATCTCAGTATTTTTAAGAGAAAAAGTAAGGCTTCCTCACAGCCGTAAAGAAAAAGTTAAAAATGTGAGCTAAATGTAATCAAATGAGAGACATGTCTTCAGAGAGCCTGGAGCAATAGCTTGGAGAGGTGCAAACTGTCATACTCATTTCAGAGTGATAATTGATATGTTGACATTGTTAGCTGTTTCATCCTCTTGTAAGGAAGGAGGTAGAGAGTGACGGATTTATTATGAGTTAATTATGTCGCCACAAGTGAATAGAATTTGGTAGATACCACCACTTGTTATCCCCCCTTCTCCCAGTCAGTAAGTAACCAAGCTCAAAAAAGCCCAAATGGAGCCAGTGGGCATATTTGAACCAAAATGGAGTCAAGCTCAGAGCCCAGCAGAGCTAAAGAGCACAGGATCATGTTCTGAACATCTGAAAAATCTACTGTCACTGGACTCTCATTGTGGCTATTCACATGGGTGGAGCTTATTGTCTGGGCAAAGCATGGAAGGGAAGCATTCTTTCCCCTATTCTGCATGCTGATGCTGAGGGCTGCATTTTACTATAGTGTCTAGTGACCAGAATGTGAAATGCTTTGGGATGAAAGGTGTTGCATAGAACTAAGACTTTATTACAGGTTTTTAAGATGGTATTTTCATCCTGGCTCTTGGCTGCTGCCCCTAGCCGTGTCTACACGTGCACGCTACTTCGAAGTAGCGGCACTAACTTCGAAATAGCGCCCGTCACGGCTACACGTGTTGGGCGCTATTTCGATGTTAACATCGACGTTAGGCGGCGAGACGTCGAAGTCGCTAACCCCATGAGGGGATGGGAATAGCGCCCTACTTCGACGTTCAACGTCGAAGTAGGGAACGTGTAGTCGTTGCGCGTCCCACAACATCGAAATTGCGGGGTCCTCCATGGCAGCCATCAGCTGAGGGGTTGAGAGACGCTCTCTCTCCAGCCCCTGCGGGGATCTATGGTCACCGTGTGCAGCAGCCCTTAGCCCAGGGCTTCTGGCTGCTGCTGCTGCAGCTGGGGGTCCGTGCTGCATGCACAGGGTCTGCAACCAGTTGTCGGCTCTGTGTATCTTGTGCTGTTTAGTGCAAGTGTGTCTGGGAAGGGCCCTTTAAGGGAGCGGCTTGCTGTTGAGTCCACCCTGTGACCCTTTCTGCAGCTGTGCCTGGCACCCTTATTTCGATGTGTGCTACTTTGGCGTGTAGACGTTCCCTCGCTGCGCCTATTTCGATGTGGTGCTGCGCAACGTTGATGTTGAACATCGACGTTGCCACCCCTGGAGGACGTGTAGACGTTATTCATCAAAATAGCCTATTTCGATGTCTCCACATCGAAATAGGCTACTTCGATGTAGGCTTCACGTGTAGACGTAGCTCCTGAGTGGTAGAGAGCTGTTGTCTGGCTCTTGGCTGTCCACCACTCACAGGAGTTGGGAAACCGAGCAGTGCAGCAGCACTGGTCAGTTTACCTGTTCCTCTGAGTGGCGGGGAGCTGGTGCTTGGCTCTGGGCTGCCCACCATGTGCAGGAGCCAGGAAACTGACCAGAACTGCTGTGCTGGTCAGTTTACCTGATCCCCTGAGTGGTGGGCAGCCCAGAGCCAGGCACTAGCTCCCCATCACTCAGAATCACGTTAACCCAAGATACGTGCAACTCGAGTGCATGTGTCTCGGGGTTCTACTGTACCCACATTTCTTTCTGCTCTCTGACTTTAACGGCTTCTTGCTTCTACTATGCTCTACCACGTTGGCACCTACATATTAATATGTGCTGGGATACTTGTAAAAGGACATGTGGTGGGGTTTGCACCACTCACAAGTAATAAAAGCATTAACTGGCAAACTCGTTTCAGGCATCTGGTTGGGTTAGTCCACACAGAGAGACTAGCAGTGTAAAGGAGGAAGCTCAGGGGAAGAGCTGGTCTAGAGAGCCTCTCTTAAGTCGAGAAGCCTGGCAGGAGGCCAGGAGACCCATGGAACAACTACTGAGATGATGAGCCCTGATAACAGGGCAGGATCTGGACTTCCAGGGAGAGAGCCTGAGTGGCGTTCAGCTGAAGAACTGAGTAGGGGATGAAAGATATAGGGGCTGAAGATGAGATACAATCAGTTACAGGGAATGAACAGGGATGGAGGGTCAAGCCTGAGGGGATCACAATTTGGCTCTAGTGTTTGTACTTTTGTTTGGGGATTCTGTTGGCAGATTGAGGGCACAGCCCTTGTGAGTTATGGATGTGGAAGAACTGTAAACCCAAGGAGGCCAAAGGGAGAAGGCCTAAAAAGGCTACAGTATGAAAAAGCCTAGAAAAACATCAACATGGAGTCTGATAGAGCAGACCTTGGCTCCTGGATGCCAGCGTAGAGGGTGGACCTGATTTAGCTAACCACTGCTGAGAAGATGAAGTGAAGCTGCTGACATAAGGGGATAAATACTATTAAAAACCTTGAGAAAAGGATGTAAGAACTGTTGGGCTAGGAGGTGGAGCCAATAACCAGATGTAAAGACACTGGATTTTCAGTTATATTTTGTTAACCTGGAAGGATTGGAATTAAAACGTGATCTGGCTGGAGGGCTAAATCTTGTGGACCAAAATCAGCAAGCAACAGAATTTCATATGGTTTGCACTTCAGTCACCTAAGTATTATGTAGCTTTAGAATATATAAAATAGTAGTTAAGACAGGAAGTGTGCCACGTGGAGCCTGGTGGGAACTTTTTCAACTAACTTAAGTTTCATTGATACACTCTTTTTTCAAAGCTCAAATGCCTCCCAAAGAGAGATGTAATGTAAAAAAATATTTATGCACCATAAAAACATCTTGTGAACACAAAGGATAAACAATTATGAATTTTATGAAATAACTGAATTTCAGAAGACCAAATCCATTGGTTTTGCCTCAGTTTCTATATACCTTAAACTGCACAATATCAGGAGCCTAAAGGTCACAGAATCACAGGGATGGAAGGGACCTCAGGAGGTCATCTAGTCCAGCCCCCTGCTTCAAGCAGGATCAATCCCTACTAAGTCATCCCAGCCAGGACCTTGTCCAGCCGGGACTTAAAAACCTCAAGGGATGGAGAATCCACCACCTCTCTAGGCAACGCATTCCACTGCTTCACCACCTGCCTGGTGAAGTAGTTTTTCCTAATATCTAATCTACACCTCTCCCTCTTCAACTTCTGACCATTACTCCTTGTTCTGCCATCTGGTACCACTGAGAACAGTTTCTCACCCTCCTTTTTAGAGCTCCCCTTCAGGAAGTTGAAGGCTGCTATTAAATCACCTCTAAGTCTTCTCTTCTGTAAACTAAACAAGCCCAAATCCCTCATCCTCTCCTCATAGGTCTTGTGCTCCAGACCCTTAATCATTTTTGTTGCCTTTCACTGAACCTGCTCCAGCAAATCCACATCCTTTTTATACTGGGGGGCCCAAAACTGGACACAATATTCCAGATGTGGCCTCACCCGTGCCGAATAAAGAGGAATAACTACTTTTCTAGATCTGCTCGAAATGCTCCTCCTAATGCACCCCAGTATGCCGTTAGCTTTCTTGGCTACAAGGGCACACTGTTGACTCATATCCAGCCTTTCATCCACCATAACCCCTAGGTCCCTTTCCATCGTACTGCTGCTGAGCCAGTCGGTCCCCAGCCTGTAACAATGTTTGGGATTCTTCCGCCCAAGGTGCAGGACTCTACACTTCCCCTTATTGAACTGCATCAGATTTCTTTTGGCCCAGTCCTCCAATTTATCCAGGTCACTCTGGATTCTCTCTCTACCCTCCAACGTATCTACCTCTCCCCCTAGTTTGTGTCATCCTCAAACTTGCTGAGGTTGCAACCCAGTCCCTCATCCAGGTCATTAATAAAGATGTTGAATAATACTGGCCCCAGAACCGAGCCTTGCGGCACTCCACTTGAAACAGACCGCCATCCAGATATTGAGCCATTGACCACTACCCGTTGGGCCCGACCATCAAGCCAGCTTTCTATCCATCTTATAGTCTAAGGATCCAATCCATATTTCCTTAACTTATGGACAAGAATGTTGTGGGAGACCGTATGAAAAGCCTTGCTGAAGTCAAGGTATATCACATCCACTGACTTCCCCATGTCCACAGAGCTTGTTACCTCATCGTAGAAGCTAATCAGATAGGTCAGGCAGGACTTGCCCCTGGTGAATCCATGTTGGCTAGTTTTGATCACTTTCCCCTCTTCCAAGTGCTTCAAAATGGATTCCTTGAGGATTCCCTCCATTATTTTCCCAGGGATTGAGGTAAGGCCGACAGGTCTATAGTTCCCTGGATTGTCCTTCTTTCCTTTTTTAAAGATGGGCACTACGTTTGCCTTCTTCCAGTCATCCGATATCTCCCCTGATCTCCAAGAGTCTTCGAGAATAATGGCCAAAGGTTCAGCAATGACCTCTGCCAATTCCCTCAGTACCCTGGGGTGCATTAAATCCAGACCCATGGACTTGTGCACATCTAGTTTTTCTAGATAGCTCAGAACTTGTTCCTTCCCCAGAGATGGCTGCCCTCCACCTTCCCGTACTGCATCATCTAGGATCATCATGGGGAAGGTGACTTTGTCCGTGAAGACTGAGGCAAAAAAAGCATTGAGTACTTCAGCTTTTCCTGCATCATCTGTCACTAGGTTACCTCCCTCATCCAGTAATGGTCCCACACCTTCTCTGATAACCTGTTTATTGTTCACATGCCTGTAGAAACCCTTCTTGTTACTCTTCACATCCCTTGCCAGCTGCAGTTCCAATTGTGCTTTCGCTTTCGTGATTACTGCCCGGCATTCTCCAGCCGTATGTTTATACTCCTCCTTAGTCAACTGTCCACGTTTCCATTTCTTGTATGCATCCTTTTTGAATTTAAGCTGACTAAGGATTTCCCTGTTAAGCCAAGCTGGTTGCCTACAATGTTTGCATTTCTTACTACGCAGCAGGATTGTTTGTTCCTGTGCCTTCAGTAAGACTTCTTTAAAATACTTCCAGTTCTCTTCAACTCTTTTCCTCTTCATCTTCGTTTCCCAAGGGATCCTGCTCATCCGGTCTCTTCGGGAGTCAAAGTCTGCTCTTCTGAAATCAGGGGTCTGTATGTTACTGCTCACCCTTCTTCCTTTCGTCCGGATGCCTAATTCTGTCACCAAATTTGCTGAGTGAGCTTGGCTACATAACTTTGCCTTGATCACTCCACCTGTAAAATTACACTGTAATGTGCTTTGGGACGTATGGCTGAAAGGCACCCTATACATATTAGGTATTTGCATTGCAGTAGTGTATTCAGATTTGTAGCTTCCTTGTATTAGCCTCTGTGCAAACAAGCTGAGCGGGTCCCTGTTCTGAAGAGTTTATAGTGTATGAGGTTATTAATTACCTATCAATTAACATTAAGTGCTTAATTAAAAATAATTACCTAGTTATTCTTCAAGATGTCAATAAACTGAGTTGAGATTTGGTTTGTTAACCCTCATAAGTGTTTTTGCATGATTAATGGCAGTGGGATATATGGCCATGTATACTTTTTAAGCAGTCATTGTAAGAGTTTTCTTTTCTTTCTTGGAAAGATCCCAATCAGCTGGTTGCATGAATTACTATTCCTGTGCTCCTTAAAGAATTTTCATTGTTTTTTAAAATAGCAGCATCAGTGGAAAGCACAGCTGGTATCCAAATGTTATTACGAGTCTCCTTTCTCTCTAATTACTATAAGTAAAATTAAATCAAACTGCATCCATTTCTTTTAAATCTCCGCAGGGAAACAGGGAATTGGATTCTTAAATTGAAATAACAGAATTCCACAGAAAAGTCTTTTTAATACGTGGACAAAAGCTGTCAGAAGAAATAAGGGAACTGGATGGCTCGGTGAATTGGTAATAACTTTAAAGAGGGCACTTTTAATCTCTGTCATTTATTAAAATCATCACTACCAGGTTAACAGTTAATAGAATTTAGCAAAAACCATGTCCAACAAATTCAGCTTCTTGTCATAATTGCATGATATCTGCAAGCAGATTATGAACTCTGTAATACTTTTTGGCCATGTCTACACTAGCCAAAAACTTCAACATGGCCATGCAAATGGCCATGTTGAAGTTTACTAATGAAGTGCTGAAATACATATTAAGCGCCTCATTAGCATGCGGGCGGCTGCGGCACTTCGAAATTGACGCGGCTCACTGCTGCGCGGCTCGTCCAGACGGGGCTCCTTTTTGAAAGGACCCTGCCTACTTTGAAGTCCCCTTATTCCCATCTGCTCACAGGAATAAGGGGACTTTGAAATAGGCAGGGTCCTTTCGAAAAGGAGCCCCTTCTGGACAAGCCGCGTGACGGCGAGCCATGTCAATTTCGAAGTGCTGCGGCCGCCCGCATGCTAATGAGGCACTGAATATATATTTCAGTGCTTCATTAATAAACTTCGAAATGGCCATTTGCATGGCCATTTTGAAGTTTTTGGCTAGCGTAGACATAGCCTTTGAGTTGTATCAGTTAGCTGTAATTGGTTAGATAAGTCACACGGTGTGATGTTCTTTCTTTGGTTAGTTACACCGTAAGCACTCCCAGTCTGAGATATAATGGAACACTGACGTTTGCTTTGTGTGCAAATGTCTGACATTAAAGTCAGCTTCTCAACTGTGTACAGAAACTGAACAAAATATGTGTGTGCATGGTATCTGTGCGGAGGACTTATGGAATGTGAGAAGCAAATTCCTTCAAAAAAGCTGAATGGGTGCTCTGTGTATAGTATCCACCCAGCTCTACTAGTAAGTGACAGAAAGTTATCAGCATGTAAAGGCTGTCTGCTGTCTACAGCCATGTTCACCACTGTAGCCTGAGTGCTGACTTATGTATTAGACCAGGCAGGGCCAACCTGTGGCTCTGTGCGCACTGTAATGTATCTCCTGCTCAAAGCTGCACGCTGGGGCTGCTCACCTGCACTCTGCGCATGTGCCCCAGCACATGGAGGGAGAGCTCATGGCTGCGGTGTTGGCTCTGGTGAGTTCCAGGCATTGGGTTAGACTGGTGGTGGGGACTGGGTTAAAGCTAGAGGCCGGGGGTGCCTCTGGGAGAGGTGTGAAGTAGGAGCATTGAGTTAGAGCACGGAGGCTGGGTGTGCCTGACTCTCAGAGAGTGGGAGGGCATCGATCCACATATTATATATTTATTTTTGTCTATCTAGATAAATAAAAATAGATAGATAAAATAAATATATAATATGTGGATCGATGCCCTCCCACTCTCCCAGAACCAGGCATCCCCAGCCTCCCTGCTCTAACCCAATGCCCTCCCCCTCCTGCAGATAGATAGATAAAATAAATATATAATATGTGGCTCTTTGCACTCTATCCACCACTATTTTGGCTCTTAACTGGTTGGCCACTCCTGTATTAGATCATTACCTAGTCACTGAACAGGTGTCTATACCACACAAAAGCCCCATGTTTGGAAAGCTTCAGAAGAGAAGCAGGGTAGTGAATTTTCACTGTTGAACTCCACTCTTATCTGTACCGTTCCTCTCCCAGTTTGGTATAGGACAGACATCAGTTACGACACTTAGGCTGGGTCTACACTTACCCCCAATTTCCAAGGGGGCATGTTAATCAGGGCAACGGGAGATTACTAATGAAGTACTGTGGTGAATAGCCTTAATGAGCTATGATGCTGTGATAGTGAGAATGATGTCAGAACCTTGATAGCACAGGAGCAGAGCCCTGAAGACTTAAATTCTTAGTGGTAATCAGAGGCAAATTCAGTGTGTGGAAGCATTCAGGAATGTTTCCACAGTGCTCTCCATAAGTTTGGAAATCCTTGGGGATGATTGCCAGTGAGCACAGTTCTTCCATGAAAAGGGCCACCCAAAAATGCAAAGTGCAGTGCCGTTTTAGTAGAATACGAAATTCATCCTAAGTGCCTGCTTTGTAGCTTCTAAACTGCTTGAAAGTTCTTACAAGGATTTTATGGCACAGGGTAGGATGATTAAAATCTTCTTAGCTCTTACAGCTTGATGACTTATCTCTCCTCCAGGTTTGCAGGCCTCCCTTCTGGTCATTGGGAAGCCAACTCAAATGGGATGGCAAGCTTTGGCTATGTCTCCATTACCTTGGAAAATTGACCTGCTCAGGGTTGATCTTCCGGGGTTTGATTTTGCATGTCTAGTATGGACGCACAAAATTGACTTCTCAGGGGTCACAGTCGAGCCCTGTACTCCTTGCGAGATATGAAGAGTAAGGGAGGCCGATGGGAAGAACTCTCCCAACAGTCTTCCCCAGTATAGACAGCCAAGTTAGCTGAGCACAGATACACAAATGCAGTAGCTAGAATATCTGGTTGACTTACTTTGCCTAGTGTAGACATTGCCTTTCTCTCAGACCACTGGGCTTAGCTGCCTTCTACTGTACTCTTATTTGGGGCTTTCTTTGTTTTCTTTTAGTGTCTTAACTACAGTTTCTCACAAAGAAGTGAGGAAACAGCACTACAAACAGCGGTGTTTTTCCTTTTTTCTTTACAATTGAAATCAATTAAGCATTGGGTTATTCCAAGAACTACTAATCACAGGGTGTCAATTATAACCAATTAAGTAGAATCATGTAGATTGGCTGTCAATTACTGAGAATTGTATTGTCAGCTGCAGATATATGCCCAAAATTGTAGAATTGTTTGTACATGACACTTTTCCCCAAAGCAGCTGGCAGGGATAAGAAATTAGGCTTCATTCCCATGTAGAAGACACTGCTCGTATTTTAATCTCCCAAAGCAAAGCTGTGTAAACACCTATACATACATCTTGGGCAGGAATATTTGGGGGCAATAAACATACTACTTTGTTATTAACACCACACTTGGCCTCTTCCTTGTAAGATTAGACCACCATTTATATCTCTTCTATCTGTCTCCCTCTTTCAGTCTTTGGCTGAATTTGTTGTCAGTGAAGACTGTCTTTGCAGCAGACTGCTGAGATGTTGCTGAGGTTAGCAGCACTAATGCTGCATTAGAGAATACTCATTAGGTAAAATGATGTTAGACTCCACCAGTGAGATGCTGCCACCATGTAAAGCCATTTGCCCTGAAGCACTGCATGCGTTCTCACAGCAAGTGATGCATTCAGCTTTGCTAACATTGAAAGAAGCTGTAATCAGAACACTTTGCTCTTCTCTAGCAACTTCCAGCAAAGTACTTTATAAATTCAGGGGTGTGAAATTCACCTTCTTGTGGCAGGCTAGCACCAGAACCTTTGCTGTGCGTAAGCTGTGCAGCAGGATGATACTAGAGGTGCAACCCCAGAGAGTATGGGGTTTCCATACCAGTGTTGCATAGCCCAACATGGAGAGCAGGGAGTTACATGGATCCAGTGCTTCACAGAGGGGCTGCGGTTGGCATTCTGACTCAAGCTGGAACAGCATGCTGGACTGCAGCCCTGTACGTTGCTGTAGTCAGAAGTGAGGATTTAGTCTTCCATGTATTCATCACAATCTGAACTTTATCCATTAGTTAGTTAGTTTTTGTGGTAGTGCCCACAATGGGCTGAAATGTACATACACAACAGAAGGCACTATCCCTGTTTCCCAAAATACACACACATACCCCAGAGTGCCAGACTTTTGGAAAAGCTCAGGATCAGATTTTCAAGCACTCAGCATTCACAATTAGGGCCAGATTTTCAGTAGGGCTTAGCACTCAACATGTGAAAATCTGGTCACTTATTTTACTGTTAAATTGATGCTGAGCACTTCACTTAACCACTTCTGGCCCTCAAAGACACAGTAGGCAGAAATGAAGGGAAGAGGAAAGTGGAACAAGCAGCTAAGGTGACAGATGGTGACTAGCCATGCACCGATAATGCAAAGTTCTAATGGCACAATAGTTTTTTTTTTTTTGTGCTATGTGTATAGAGGCTCCTAAATCACATTTCACACCTATGCCTGTAACAACCTCACACTTCCTGCAGAACCTGTGCTTCCTTCTGTTAAATCCTCACTCCCTTTCTACTTTACACACATGGATGAGAATCATGCAGTAAACTCTGTTTTAACTGGTATTCAAACAACTGGACTTCTTATCCCATGTATGTATGTCTGGCAGCTCCTCTGCTCTCCCGCCCAGTGCCAAGCCGCCCAAAGCTGCTCTATATGCAACGTAGCCAGGCATGAGCCACACAGAATGGCTCCCTGTTCCACTCAGAGTGGCTTCTGGTGTGGTGATGCACAAGCCACCCAAAACGGCTCCCAGTGCGGTGCAGCCATATGCAAGCTGCCCAGAGTGGCTCCCCACATGGCATGGTGCCCCGTCCAGAGCATATTGGAACCTCCTGCATATCAGGCATATTGGAATTTCTGGCAACTGGAAGAGTTTACTATATGTTGCTAATACTTAAGAACATAAGAGTGCCCATTACTGGGTCAGACCAAAGGTCCATCTAGCACAGCATCCCGTTTGCCGACAGTGGCCAGTGCCAGGTGCCCCAGAATGGGTGGACTGAAGACAATGATCAAGTGACTTGTCTCCTGCCATCCGTCTCAAGCCTCTGACAAACAGAGGCCAGGGACACCATTCCTACCCCTGGTTAATAGTCTTTTATGGACCTAACCTCCATGAATTTATCTAGCGCTTCTTTGAACTCTCGTATAGTCCTAGCCTTCACAGCCTCCTCTGGCAAGGAGTTCCACAGGTTGACTGTGTGCCATGTGAAAAAGAACTTTCTCTTATTAGTTTTAAACCTGATACCCATTAATTTAATTTGGTGTCCTCTAGTTCTTATATTATGGAACAAGTAAAAAACTATTTTTATTCACCCTCTCCACACCGCTCATGATTTTATATACCTCTATCATATCCACCCTCAGTCTCCTCTTCGCTAAACTGAAAAGTCCCAGTTTCTTTAACTTCTCATCATACAGGACCCATTCCAAACCCCTAATCATTTTAGTTGCCCTTTTCTGAACCTTTTCTAATGCCAAAATATCTTTTTTGAAGTGAGGAGACCACATCTATACATGGTATTCAAGATGTGGGCATACCATAGTTTTATAAAGGGTCAGGAAAATATTGTTTGTCTTATTTTCTATCCCTTTTTAAATAATTCCTAATGTCCTATTTGCTTTTTTGACTGCTGCTGCAAGCTGTGTGGATAATTTCAGAGAACTATCCACAATAACCGCAAGATCTCTTTCCTGATGAGTTGTAGCTAACTTAGCCCCCATCATATTGAATGTATACTTGGGGTTGTTTTTTCCAATGTGAATTACTTTACATTTATCCACATTAAATTTCATTCACCATTTTGTTGCCCACTCACTCAGTTTGGGGAGAGCTTTTTGAAGTGCTTCACAGTCTGCTTTCCTCTTGACTATTTTGAACAGTTCAGTATTGCCCACAAACTTTACCACCTCACTACTTACCCCTTTCTCTAGATGAATAAGTTGAATAGTATTGGTCCTAGGACTGACCCTTGGGGAGCACCACTCATTACCCTTCTCCATTCAGAAAAATTACCATTTATTCCTACCCTTTGTTTCCTGTCTTTTAAACAGTTCTCAATCCATGGAAGGGTCTTCCCTCTTATCCCATGACAACCTAATTTACACAAGAGCCTTTGGTGAGGGACTTTGTCAAAGGCTTTCTGGAAATCCAAGTGTACTATATCTACTGGATCCCCCTTGTCTGCATGTTTGTTAACCCCTTCAAAGAAGTCTAATAGATTAGTAAGACATGGTTTCCCTTTACAGAAACCATGTTGACTTTTGTCCAACAAATTATGTTCTTCTACATGTCTGAAAATTTTATTCTTTACTATTGTTTCAACTAATTGCCTGGTACTGACATTAGACTTACTCATCTGTAATTGCCAGGGTTCCCTCTAAAGCCCTTTTTAAACATTGGTGTTATGGTGGCTGTCTTCCAGTTCTTAGGTACAGAAGCTGATTTAAAGGATAGGTTACAAATCACAATTAATATTTCTGCAATTTCACATTTGAGTTCTTTCAGAACACATGGGTGAATGCCATCTAGTCCTGGTGATTTGTTACTGTTAAGTTTTTCTATTTGTTCCAAAACCTCCTGTAATGACACTTCTATTCTGGATAGTTCCTCAGATTCATCACCCAGACAGGATGGTGCAGGTTTGGTAATCTCCCTAGCATCCTTGCCCAGAAGATTGAAGCAAAGACATCATTTAGTCTCTCTGTAATGGCTTTATCATCTGTGTTTTCTCGTTTTGTATCTTGATCATCTAGGGGCCCCACTGGTTGTTGAGCAGGCTTCCTGCTTCTAATGTACTTAAAAAAACATTTTGCTATTACTTTTTGAGTCTTTGGCTAGCTGTTCCTCAAAATCTTTTTTGGTTTTTCTTATTACATTTTTACACTTAATTTGGCAGTGTTTATGTTCCTTCTTATTTACCTCACTGGGATTGGACTTCCACTTTTTAAATATGCCTTTTATCTCTTATTGCTTCTTGTACATGGTTAAGCCATGGTGGCACTTTTTTAGGTCTCTTACTATGTTTTTAATTTGGGTTATACATTTAAGTTGGGTCTTTATTATGGTGTCCTTGAAAGTTTTCCATGCAGCTTGTAGGGATTTTACTCTAGTCAATGTACCTTTTAATTTCTGTCTAACTAACCACCTCATTTTTGTGTAATTCCCCTTTTTGAAATTAAATGTCAGAGTGTTGGAGTCCTGAAGTGTTCTTCCCACCACAGGAATGTTAAATATTATTATATTATGATCACTGTTCCCAAGTGGTCCTGTAATAGTTACCTCCTGGACCAGATCCTGTGTTCCACTCAGTACTAAATCAAGAATTGCCTCTCCCTTGGTGGGTTCATGTAGTAGCTGCTCCAAAAAGCAGTCATTTAAGGAGTCAAGAAACTTTATCTCTGCATCTCATCCTGAGGTGACATGCACTCAATCACAACGGGGATAACAGAAGTCCCCTATTATTACTGAGTTTTTTATTTTGATAGCGTCTCTAATCTCCCTTAGCATTTCAAAGTCACTATCACTGTCCTTGTCCTTCTTATTACAGAATGAAATTGCTATCCATAGTCATTCTATAGAACATTTTCATTCATTTAAGATTTGTACTTCATTTGATTCTATTATCTTTCACATACAGTGAAAGATATCTTTCACATTATCTTTCACATACAGTGCCACTCCACCACCCGCATGACCTATTCAGTCCTTCCAATATATTTTATATCCTAATATATCAGTGTCCCACTGATTGTCCCCATTCCACCAGATTTCTGTGATGCCTATTATGTCAATCTTCTCCTTTAATACATCCATATCATTAGTCAGACTTCTAGCATTTGTGTAGAAGCACTTTAAAAAATTGCCACTGTTTGTCTGCCCTTCCCTGATGTATTAGGTTCTTTTACATGTGTTTCCTATCTGATCTGATTCATATTATATCATCTCCCCTCCTTTCTTTCTGACTAACACCTAGAGAATCTCTATCAATGTACTTTCCTCTAAGAGTAGTCTCTGTCCAATCCACGAGCTCCTCCACGCCAATCGGCTTTCCCCATCTCTTAATTTAAAAACTGCTCTATGACTTTTTTAATGTTCAGTGCCAGTGGTCTAGATCCACCTTGGTTTAGGTGGAGCCCTCCTTCCTGTATAGGCTCCCCCATCCTAAAAGTGTCCCCAGTTCCTAATAAAACTAAACCCCTCCTCCCTACACCATTGTCTCATCCAGGCAGTGAGACACTGAAGTTTTGTCTGCCTATCTGGCCTTGCGCGTGGAACAGGAAGCATTTCTGAGAATGACACTGTAGAGGTCCTGGATTTCAGTCTCTTTCCTAGCAGACTAAATTTGGCCTCTAGGACATTTCTCCTACGTCTCCCTACATCATTGGTACCTATGTGTACCATGACCACTGGCTTCTCCCCAGCACTACACATAAGTCTATCTAGATGCATCGAGAGATCTGCAACCTTTGCACCAGGCAGGCAAGTCACCATACAGTTCTCCTGGTCATCACAAACCCAACTATCTATGTTTCTAATGATAGAATCACCCCACTACTACCACCTGCCTCTTCCTAACAACTGGTGTTCCCTCCCACAGAGAGGTGTCCTCAGTGCAAGAGGATACCATAACATCCTTTGGAAGGAGTGTCCCAACTATGGGATGATTTTCCTCTGCTTCCATTGACTACTCTCTTCCCCTGAGCCTTTCATCCTCCTTAACAGTAATGAGACTGTCAGACTGGAAGTGGGACAGGGCTACAGTGTTCCGGAAAGCCTCGTCAACAAATATCTTTGCCTCCCTTAGCTACTCTTGTTCAGCCAGCCTAGCCTTCAAAGCCTGAACTCGGTCTCTGAGGGTCAGGAGCTCCTTGTACCAGGTGCACACATACGCCACCCACCCACAGGGCAGGTAATCATACATGTTACACTCAACACAATAAATAGGATAGCCCCCACTCTGCTGCTGGGCTTCTGCCTGCATTTTCCCCTAATAATAAATTTGATTATATATGGGGCTTTTATTTAAATGTTCATAAAGTTTTAAATTTATTAAGTTTTACATCTAAAGGTGGTCAGGAGTAACTAGCACCTTCTAAGCACCCCTCTCAAAACTCCCTCCTGTTAGCAAACACCCTGGTCGCTTACTAGCAGGGTTTATAAAGCTCTGGCCTTCCTGATGGTTCCTCCTTCTGTCTCTGATTGGCTCCCTCTGGTTCTGGCTACGGCTTGACCAATGAGTAGAGAGTTTTTGATTTCAAATCCTAATTAAGGCTCACAGCTTCCACCTGCCAGCCTGAGCACACGGCCTTTCAAACAAACAAACACACACAGCTCAGCACTCAAAACTCCTAACAAACAGACAAACTCAAGCCCTGAACCCATGAACAAACAGCCACATACTGCAGACAGCCACTTACCCCAAGGTGTACCCCACTTACCTCTCTAACCAGGAGAGCTCCTCTCAAAACTCCCTCCTGTTAGCAAACCCCCTGTTTGCAAGCTCCCTGGTCACTTACTAATAACTTAGTGCAGTGATTTCTTCAGTGTCGTCTTGCAGAGCCCTGTCCTAACTCTTCCTCATGTACACAGTTCTGTTATCTTTCCCTAAGCAGCCACGTTAGCTGAAATCACTTCAGCATTTGTTGTGTGTGCTTTTTTGAGACATAGAAGCCGATGGTATAAACCCATTTCCCTCAGGAACTTCTATTTGGAGACTAGCCTAGGCTTTAGGGGTGAAAGATGAATGTATTCTCCACTCTTAGGCTGCTCACCTCTCAGTTCTTTCACACTGTTTTAAATAGGAACATCTTTGGATATTAATTTTTCAGTGAGGTAAGTAAACCATTGAAAAGAAAAATTACTTCTGAAGAAAGAAACCTGTATATCTGCTGCGTTTAGAATAATTTGATCAGTTAAAATTAGATGTGGCCCTTTCCTGGGGGCAACCTAGTCCTTGGTGGTGGGGAAGCTCTTTATTCCTCTCTCCCCAAGGGCTGCATCACCCTTAGGACCAGGACCCTGAGTTTTTAGTGCTGCAGCAATGCAGGCCTACTGGGCTCAATGGGCTCGTAAGCCACATTGGTACAGCAGCATCATGGAGCTCAGCCTCTGTTGTAGATCTGGGAATCCAGCTCAGCATCAAGAGAGGCAATGGTTTTATCCATTTGATTTTGAACTTCTTCACCTTCCCACATGCTCCCCAAAAAATTGACTTACTGCTGCCACACACAAGTGGCTTAAATCGAGCTTAATTTGAGTGCTGCTGCAGTGTATTGTGGGAACTTATCCAACTGTTCAGTGAGCCCTGTTGCATTCTGGCCCCACAAGTAGATGTGGGTGTATGACGCCATCTTCCCACATTTCATTCCCCTCTTTCCCCTGCCATGTTAAGTGTTTAAGTAGACACAGTTCTTACACTGAAAGTCAAATGAATCATCAGTAATGGGCCAGGGAAGCTAAAAGATGATAACCAGTTGACAGCCTCACAAATTGTGACCGCACATGTAGTGCCTCTCTCAGACTTGCATCTGGATTTAGGCTACCTGCAAAAGAAGATCCTTATGCTCAAGTAGACACAGTTCTTACACTGAAACTGGAATGATTCATCAGGCTAAAAGACCCCAGACTACAGCCCATTTGCACATGGAAAAGAAGACCCTTAGGACATGAATATTCCCTGCTGCAAGCCTTAGTTCAATAACTGTGGTACTTGTGTAGCTAATACATTGCCTTCATTGAGACATGTATGGCTCAGGGTGGCTACAAGATCCCCAGCCACAGCCAGCCTCTGAAAATCATGACCACCAAGGGAGATGTCCTCTAGGTGGCTAAAAGAGCCCTGGTTACAGCCAGCCCCTGAAAATCATGACCCTGACCATGCGGAATCTGCCTGGCACCTGGTGCAGCACATCCTTTTATTGGTTTGGGGTCAAGCCATATGATGTGGCTGGGCGCAGGAATGTTCCAGGCTGTGTGGTGCTTCTAGGGAGAGGGAAGGAAGAGGATGTGGGAATCAGGATAACATGTAAACATCTGAAAAGAAGTTTCGTGTACTACCAGACAAGCACGACCCCCACGCACAGACTCGCTGATGCATGGTATTGGGGGCTAGTGGCTGGCTCCAGGCAGTGCAGAGAAAAAAGGCAGCTAGTAGAGATATACATAGGAACAGAGACTCCACAGCTGTGCTCCGAGCAAAGAAAAATAAAGATTTTTCAGCCTCTCATGACCCTACAGCCACGTGCTTGCAGGTGCCGAATTGTAACTGTCCTGTTGCCTAATTCCTACGCAATTGAGACCAGTGGAGATGTAAGAGGTCAGACTGAGAACTGTGGTACGTTGTGGGGCACATATGGGACATCTCTGATACCTAATGAACTCCATTTAAAGACACGTCACATCCTTACTACCCTTCGTTTGGATTCTTAAATTTGAACCCTGTCAGGTTAGTAGGATTTTAGGATTTCAATGTCACGTCGATTTTAGTGGTCCATAAATCAAGCTAATGGAATTTACAGTGAGGACAGGCACTGGGAAAAATCAGGCTAACTGACTTAACATTGATAGTATCTTGTAGTGTAGATGCAGCCCATCTTCCCCAGACTGATTCCCTACAGTTAGCTCAGATTTTGCTTTTGTGTCCCAGCTATTTGTAGGCTCCCAGGTTGCCCAGACAGGCATGGCAGTCAGGACCCAGATCTGTGGTGTTTTGAGAGATGTGTTGGAATTGCAGGCTATCACTTGAAGAAATTGCATGTGTGAGGTTCAGCGTGGAGACCCCTGGTTAGATAGTGCTGTAGAAAAGTGGGAAATCAGTCAGTATGTAAGGAGTCAGCTGAAAGCAGAGTACAGGAACTACGTTTTATCCAGTTGTGATACCAACAGCGCTGGGTTACCAGTACCAAAGCTAGAACCTATGAGCATAGAGTCTAAAACCCTACACTTTACCACATGAGTGAAAGGCCAGCTGGCTCTTAGCCCAGGCTGTAGAACAGAGACGTCACTCATCTCGGATGAGGTCTCAGTGCCTCTGGGTACTACACATTCAACCAGAACTCTCAGATAACCAGCACAAACATGCTGTTCCCTGTTCTGAGAGCAAAACTGAGTGTGGAAGTAAGTCCCAGCCCCAGGGCTGCCGAAGTTCCCTCAGTCCCAGCCAGGTTCCCAGGGCTTCCCAGCCCTGGAGCTGCCAGCATTCACCCGACCCCAGCCAGCTTCCTGGCTCAAGAGTTGTCCGGCGCTCCCCCAGCCCCAGAGCTGCCAGCATTCCCCTGCCCCAACAGGCTTCCTGGCCTTGGAGCTGCAGGCATTCCCCTGGCCGGCTTCTCACCTCTGAATTACTGGTGTTCCCCCGCCCAATTCGGGTTCCTGTGGCTTTTCGTCTCCTGAGCCCTGCCTGTGCCTCCCCAGGTGCTCTCTGTTAACTGGCATATTTACACATTAGGCAAGCTCCTGGTCCCGGGGTTTCAAGCATGAAAGCGTTTATGTATATGGAGTTGTGCCTTAGGAAACAGCCTGTTTTGTTTTTTCCCCCTCTCTCTGTTTTGAGTTCTTTTGTCTCACCGCTCTGAATTCTCAGAAGATGTTACATTACAACCTTCTAGTCAGAATGTTTGCTTTATGGCATGAACATAATCAGATCCAACTCCTCCCCAGCTGCCTACATCCCTCTAGCTGAGGCCAGGCAGGCAGTCTCAGTTCCTGTTCCAGTCTCATCTTCAGAGCTCTTTTGGGGCAAGCTGCTGCTGGGAACTTCCCTAACTGGGGAGGGGCTATGCAAACGTCACAAACAATTGTGGTTTTTAATTGTTTCCAAATGCATAGGGCAGGCTGCAGAAGAGCTGTCTGAGAAGGATTAATGGAATTTGAATTTCTTCCTAAATTTGATTATGTTTCTCACTTTTAAAATATTTATTTTTATACTTGCTGGAAACTAGGGGAGGGGCTAGGATTGGGACTAGAGTTTGGATAAGGGCAACACTGTCCGCAGGAGGCTACCTGCGCAGCTGAAGGGCCCAAGACCCTAGGGTGGAAGCAGGAGCAGGAGGCTGTGGGCCTGGTGGGGCAGAGCAGAGATATCCCTTTGGGATTGCATGTAGGAAGTTGAGTGGGAGGCCACCCTGTCACCCAGCAGGCTTCATTCCCCAGGCAGGAGCCATACAGCAGTGGTGCAACTGAGCCTCAGGCTGGTGTCTCATCATTCTCTTTGTGACCCTGGTCAGGGGTTCTGCTCTGCTCCTTTCACTCCCAGGATCACAGTTTTCCTTGTGCCAGCAGTGATTGGTTGTCAGCCCTGGAAACATGCAGGTTGATTCAAGGGAATAAGGGCCCACATGGAGCTGGAGAGGAGGCTCTGAACTGCTGCATGGCGAGTGACACCTGATCCGTGCAGGCACAAGGCTGTTACCTACTGATATTCTTGTACAATCACTTGCCTCCCAGAGCTGGGGATTTAAAAGAAAAACAATCAGCAACATGTTCAAATTCAGAATTGGCAACAGTGAGAAAAACCTTGTTAGATCATCTGGCTCTTCTCCAAAGGGCCAGTGCAAGAGTGTTCCCTACTGGATATTCTTATGGGATATTATTCCCTGAACTTTCTTCTAGACCCCAGTACTGACAACACCACAGCTGACTTTAGCGAAGGCAGAATCAGACGTCCAATAAGCAGAGCTCTCTTACTGATGATCAGCCAGGGAAGGTTGCATGTTCTTACTTGGCATGTAGAACAACATCTCCAGATCCAAGCATTCAACTCATTAGCTACTCAGTTCCTAGCCACAAATAAATGATTAAAGCAATATTTCCAGAATACATTCGTAAAAAGTTCTTAAATCCATGTCCTCAACGAAGCGTGCATCCCATTGTATGCCACACCTCTGCAATCCAGTAATCTCTCGTCTGGCAACATCCGTGGTCTGGCAGGATGTTGCCAAATGAGAGAGTAACAGCTGGTGCGGAAGCCCCCACCTGCACCACAGCAGCAGGGGGCCAGATGCCAGAGCCCCTGCTGGTCCTGCAGAAGCAGGGGGGAAGAGAGCAGAAGCCAGCAGCAGTCACCCAGGGGCTGGGCCCGGAGCACCTGCTGCTCCTGCAGTAGTGAGGGGTCTGGGACCCAGGAGCTCCTGCCTGTGCTGTGGCAGCAGGGGCTGGAAGGCTGTTGCAGGGCTGGAAGCTGGAGCTCCCACCTGCCCCATGGCATCCAGGGTGGCAGGCGCGGACTGGAGCCCTATGGCAGCCCCTCAGAGCCTGGGCTGGGAAGGGAGGCTTCCGGCTGTGGCTGCAGCAGTCCCATAACGCAGGGCTTTCTGCCTGCAGAAGCCCTACACCTCCCCCAATCTGGCAAATTCTCTTGTTTGGAATCTGTCAGGTCCTGAGCATGCCAGATAAGGGCGGTGCAACTGTAGTAGCAATAATAATTTACATTTCATCCTTTTGCCTTGCTTTTAACCTGCTTGCCCATCAGTGGCTGGGGATTTCCTAGGTTAACTCTCATCCAGTGTTCTTAGAAGTCTCCTGAGTAAGCCCCTCTGTACTAATGCGAAGCCTGACAATTCTGTTCATATAAGTGCAGATTTCCAAGGCTGGGCTCTGGCAGCATTCTCTTACAAAGGTTAATGGCAGTGCAGAAGCTGACATTTAATGCAGCTGGTAACATTAGTGTCTTCTGCTTGTTTCACTCTGAGGCTTGTCCAAACAAACAGAATTTTGCTTTCCCCACAGGCATCCTCTTGCTGGGAAAAGGCCTATATCAAAACACACATGTCCCTTTGAGGGATGGCTATTTGTCAGTAAAGTGTGTGTCTGTGTAAATGAAGATTCATCATTGCTTTTAATGAGGCAGATTAATTCATCTTCAATATGATTTAATGAACCAACATTACTCTGGGAAAAAGACCATTCTGACAGTGGCTTATTTTGAAACATAAAGAATTAATAGAAATGAGATTTTGTTTTGCATTTGCTAATACACATTTCCCATTCTTGTGCACTATGTTTGTCTTATAAGAAAATCCTGCATAGTAACAGTAATGCCTGTGAAATGAATCCATTTATTCCCATGCAGTTAGTCGAGCCTATTATAAGCAAAGCTGGTAGCAACATCTATGTTGAAGTTTTGTGACATTACAAGATGATATTTTCAGTTGTTTATAACTTTGCCAGCCTGAAATTGTTGAGTGTGAAATTTTTGATATGGGTGAGCTGCCTCATGCTGAACTCTTTTGGGAAGCTTCCCCTAAAATGTTTGAGCCCTATCTGAGAATGACATGAGGGAAAAATACATTTTGTTCTTTTCTATTTTTGAAAAGAAGAAACACTCACCTACACCAGCATTCTGAGAATGGTGTTACTGAGAAACGCTTGCCTCTCCATGCTTTGGAGCAGGGACTTGAAATTTGTCAGGATGAGTTATCCTAGTGTCAGGGATATGCCTTGCACTGTGTGTGTGAAAATTTACCTAAATGTGATCAAGTTATAAGCCTCTGAAAAATTGCAGTACACACATGATCAAGAAGGCATTGGTATTTTCTAGCAGTCAGATTCTTCAGTTCTATCTGTTCTGGGTATGATCCATCTCTTCACAAGTCCTGTCTGCTGACTGCACTATATCACCCTTAGAGGGTCACTGAGCTTGCATCAATCCAGGGCAGTAGGGGCTGAGTAGGAAATACTCTGTGATTGTTTCTTGTGACTGCAAGGAACTGTGATGCCAGGCAGAAGAACTGAGGACTGGGATAATGGACTAACTTCTGATGATGAGAGAGACAAGCTTTCGAGCCATACAGATCTCTTCTTAAGGTCTTCTGAGCTGTGTGTGGCTCAAGGGTGTCTCTCTCACCAACAGAAGTTGGTTCAATAATACATATTGGCTACATCTACACTAGCCCCAAACTTCGAAATGGCCACGCAAATGGCCATTTCGAAGTTTACTAATGAAGCACTGAAATGCATATTCAGTGCTTCATTAGCATGCGGGCAGCCGCGGTGCTTCAAAATTGATGCGGCTCGCCGCCGCACAGCTCATCCCGATGGGGCTCCTTTTTGAAAGGACCCCACCTACTTCGAAGTCCCCTTATTCCCATGAGCAGATGGGAATAAGGGGACTTCGAAGTAGGCGGGGTCCTTTCGAAAAGGAGCCCCGTTGGGATGAGCCGTGCGGAGGCGAGCCACGTCAATTTTGAAGCGCCGTGGCTGCCCGCATGCTAATGAAGCACTGAATATGCATTTCAGCACTTCATTAGTAAACTTCGAAATGGCCATTTCTAAATTTGGGGCTAGTGTAGACATGGCCATTGTCTCATTCACCTTGTCTGTCCTATATTGTGGAATTGTCACAGCTATGGCTGTGCTGCATATAGCTTGGGTAATGTCTCTTGTGCTCTCAGTGTGCTCTCCCCACCGTCTCTGGCATCTAGAGAACTAAGATCAGTGGAACCTTTGCTCTGGATCTATAAAGTGGTATAAAATGCTGAGTATTCTGAAAAAAAAAGTCCTTGCCTTCTCAGCTGGATGACTTGAAGGTAGTTGATATTTTTGGCTTTACTTTCTGTGCCTCAGTTGCCCATGTGTAAATAGAAATAGAGCTACAGCAGCTCATTGGGGTATTATGAAGATAAAGTCTTTGTTTATATAGGACTCTGATACTATGACCTGAGCACCGTAGAGGAAAACCCACGAGGAAATTAATAATTCTGTATTCAGGACATTCAGTATTGAATGGCTGCCCATTCAATGAACACCATCTGACCTATATGCAGAATGAGAGCCTATGGCTCTGATTGTGTGTGCTTCTGTATTGAATCATGCACAGGTACCTTTAAGTCAGGCACCTTCCAACCTTTGAGTGCTTGACTGTGCAACTGTAATTTTCTTTTTTCATATTTGAACTAGATGTAATATTTAACTACAATGAACCAATGATATATTTGCTAGATGGATTCATTTAGATCAGAGGTCTTCGAAGTGTGGGGCACCCCTATAGAGGGGTGAAAGAATGTTCAGGAACACTACCCACCCCATCCCCAACTGCTGCTGCCACTCTGGCCCCACCTCCTGCTGTGGTCCTATCTGCTGGCACTGTGCCTGGCTCTGCCCCTGGCCCCACCCCTAGTTTCCCACCCTCGTAGGGGCTCTGCACCTGGCATCACCCCCAGCCGACACTCCACTCTCAGCTCTGCCCCCAGCCTTGGACTACAGATGAAGCCCTGTCCCCAGCCTCTGTGCTGCTCACATACGCACTCCCAGCCTGGGCTCTCTTATCCCTATGCGCAGCCCTGCTTCCAACCCACAGGGGGGCATGGAAACAGGGGCAAGGGAGCATGACTCTGAAAAGTTGGGGGATCACTGGTTTGAATAATCAATCAATGAAATATCAAATAACTCAGAAGAAATGGCTTAATTAAGTCACATTGTTCTAACTAAAGACAATTTAGCACAATACAGAAAGGGGAAAGCCAAGATTGCTCTAATTTTTCCTTCCAGGGATTCAAGTTGCAGTGGTCACTGTTCCAAATTAGTTTTTTTGTGTTTTATTTTTATTTTTTATTTCTTTCTATAATGTGAGGTTAGCTACAAATCTAGAATTATCCAAGCGCCCTTAAATGTCGTGCTTGCGGTCAATACTCTAGACAGCATTGGTTTCATCATGCCCTGATACACCCAGGTTTCAACTTATCAAATGTCCTAACAACCTATCTTGTATGGCAAGCTGGGTAACACTTTTTTAAACCAATTGTTTCATTTTGTCATTTGCAGTAGGAACATGCTGTGCATTTGCAAGACTTTTTCCTCTTTTATGGTGTTGGCTCTAGTCTTATGATGCTCAAATAGTTGAACCAATCACAAGTACAATAGCAACCTTCAACTTTTGTAAAAATCAATTATGCCATAGATCCCTTTTCATTTCTTTAGTCTGGGGTCTCTGCTGCATAAGTCTGATATCCTCAAAGCCAAATACATCTTTGATTTCCTTTGAGAGATGCTGGGAGCTCTCCATGGGCAACTTTCCTTTCAAATGAAATGTAAAACCTCACGGCCAGTTGTTGTGACTAAAATCCAGTCTTCTCTTTTTTGGATAAATGAGGACATAAATCTTAATTTCCTAGTTAAATTCCAATTTGGGTAATTACATTGTGTGGTATTTGTAAATCCACCTTTGCTGTTTGAAGTGTAAATGGAATTATTCACTTTCCTGAACTGTTTTGTAGTACTACCTTGTATTGTTAAACTGTCTCTGCATTTTGTTCCAGAGGTGATTGCATTTCAGTAAAACTCAGCATGTTTATAGTCCTCTGTACACTAAAAGTACCGTGCAGACATTACATCTACAAAAGCAAAGTAAGTTGACCATAGACACGCAATCCTAGCCACAGTGGTTGCATAGACGTATCTGCGCTTGGCTAACTTGGCTGTCTATATGGGGGAAGGTCAATGGGAGAGTTTTTCACATTGGCCTCCCTTACTCCTTGCATCTCGCAAGGAGTGCAGGGGGTGAATGTAATCCCTGAGAGGTCAATTTTGTGTGTACCTGAGTGGGTCACTCGTCCGGGGAAGTGTAGACCTGCCCTAAGACCTTGTCAATACCATGCAGCACCATTGATCTATCTGAAGTCAACACACTCACTGAGGCATTTTGTGTGCAGTAGGATCAATAGGGGCTGCTCTCCCACTGACACCAGCTACTCTTCTCATTTTGGTGGAGTACCTGAATCGATGGGAACATGCTCGGAGATCGATTTATTGTGTCTGCAGCAGACGTGACAAATTAACAGCTGGTGGATTGATGACTGCAGCATTAATCACTGCATAGTGTAGACAAGACCTAATTGTCACGACATCCTTGTGTGGTAGGAGAGTGAGCATTATTATTCTCCTTTTACAGATGGGGAAACTGAGACTGAAAGTTGAAATTACTTGCTCCCAAATACAGAGAGGTTGCAGCAGAGCTAGGATTAGAATTCAGGACTTGGAATCCCCTCATCATGTGCATGACCACAAATCTTTGAGGTGTGGGGGAAAACAGAAGGGAATAGTGACATAAAAGCTGCTTACTTTCTGCTTCTTGAGTGCAAGCTCTTTTTGTGTGCTAGCTCAGCATCTTATATATTATTTTTGTTGTCTGTCCATCTGTGTGTGCAAGGTTCTACCATGTCCCTCCCCCTTGCACTGTGCCAGCCCCAACCCCTCCCCCAGCCAGTGTGGGCTCCGGCCTGGCCTGGCCAAGCCCAGCCCAGCCACTGAATGGACACTCCCCCACTCCGTCACAGCCCCATCCCCTCCTTTGGCCAGCAGAGGGCCCAGCCCATACAGTTTAAATGTGTATTACCGCAGGTTTTTGTCTAGAACTTTCTTTCAGCCCAACATCTGCTTGCAAGCAGAGCTGCAACTGGGCCTGTAGTTAAATGGACAAGTGAAGAGAACTACATTCAGTAGGGCTCCGTACAGTATGTTGGTCACTACACAGGTGGAAGATCCATCCCCAGTGTAATGCTTTAAAAAAGTACAGTACCTGTTTTGGGAACATCTGAGTTTAGTAGGCAGCAATTTCTGTAAATTATTCTGTACTGTGGCAGGGCCTCTCAAGCTCCTGGGCCCCAGGCCCCTGTTCTGTCCACAAACAAAGTGGAGAGCACACAAGTTCCAGGCACTCATTTTTCTATTATGTGTAAAATCCCACCACCTTCTAAATACAGTCAGTCACAGAAAATCTTCTGGTTACACAGCTACAGGGGAGCAGAGCCTTCCATGCCCTGGCACCTCTTCTCCCTCCTAGCATTCCTGCACTCTCCCTTCTACACTCTACCACCTGCCTTGTATCACCTCTCTGCCCCAGTGTCTCACAGCTGCCAGACATCAGGCCTGGGTTTGCTCAGCCAGCAACCATTACCTTTTTAAGGTGGGGCTGCCATGGCAGAGCTCTGGCTCAGGCTGTCTGGTTGTTAGTCAGTCACAGTACCCACAAATTGCTCTGCTGGTAGAGAAGAGAAGTCCATGGTCTAGTTAATGATGTAATCATGGTGGTGTATTCAATCTGAACATGGTCAGCTCTGGCCTGGCCACCACCCCTGTACCACTGCTGGAGGCTGTGGCCACCTGTGGCCCCACTAAGGGCTCTGGCTGCAGTACCGCTGAGGGCTCTGGCTGCAGCTGCAGCCCCCATGACCCCACTGAGGGCTCTGGTTCTGGCCACCTATGCCACTGTCAAGGGCTCTAGCCTGGCAGTGCTCCCCCCACCTGTGCCTGCTGAGGGCACCAGCCCCCGCTGTGGTCCCACTGCCCCAGGCTCCAGCCCAGGTACAGCAATATGTGTGGTCCTGCCAGACTGCAGATGTTGCTGGGCCAGAGAATCCCAGTTTTTAGATGTACAACCTGTACAATATTTAAATTTCATTTGATTTCTTTTCTAATTATGGTAAAAATGAGAAACTAATTAATGTTTCAGTGAAAGTGTGCGGTGATACTTTTTTGAATTTTTATGTCTGATTTTGTAAGCAAATATTTTTAATTGAGGTGAAACGTCAAGTATGCTGGTCTGGAAAGGTTGAGAACCACTGAAAAACAACTAAGTTCTCAAAGTGATTATGGACTAATGATGGCAACACCCATAGTTAAGGTTGCAGCAGAGGTTCCGTTTCAAATGGGGGGGAGGGGTGGCTCCTCCTAGCTACACCAAGCGCCGAGGAGCTGGGAAGGAGGCGGCAGCTGCTGGCGCTTCCCAGGAGCCCTGGGGAAGCGGCAGCTACCGGGGATCCCCCAGGAGCCCCAGAGAAGCGGCAGCTGCTGGCCTTCCCCTGCAGCCCTACAGAAGCAGCAGCTGCCCATGCTGCCCCTGCTTCCCTGAGGCTCAGGAAAGTGACTTCCGCCAGCAGCTGCACCTGCGCAGCTGCTGGCAGAAAAGGTCAGCAGGGGGATGGCCCAAATGTGGGATGATGAATCACTTTTTAAAAATAAGTCAGGGCACCTTTTTGACATCTCAAATACAGGACTGTCCCGCCCAGTAAAGGACGGATGGTCACCCTAATCATGTGTCCCCACCAAATCGTAGTAAGTCAAACTCAGTCTTTTGTTTTATTGACATGTTTGAAAAGATTTTTTTTCACTATTCTACCAACTCTAGCTTCAACCACATCTTGTCCCTAATGGCCCAATAATAATACTAGTTCATAATTATTATTTAAGAATTGCATATTAATTTCAGTGTTTTGAAAAATCTCTGTTTTGTGTGATATCCTTTTGCCTACTTAAAATCACACTTGGTGTTCTAAATGGATTAAATGCTTCTCCACATCTTTCCTAAATGCATCAGCTGTTGTGTCCTGAGAAGCAGTGGGTGAAGTGATCTCTGTGAATAATTTGTATATATTAAGATGTGCAATGCTGATGGATGCTTCATGAGGGAAGATGTTCCATCACTTTGAATTATCGTTACAGTATAACAAGGTTCCTCTGTGTATCAAATTTTGAGCCTATTTCTGGAAGTTCTGAGAAATGAGCTTGATAGTCTATTGCTAAACTCAAATACTTCACAAAATTATATGTGCAGATATATATAAAGGTCCAGGCCATGCTTTCAGTCAAAAGTTTAATTTTAACAAGGCTTGGAAGGATTAGAATTTTATACATACACAAAACAATAAAAATGCTTTTTCAATGATAAACATTGAAATTTTATCAAGTATCAGAGGGGTAGCCGTGTTAGTCTGGATCTGTAGAGCAACGAAGGGTCCTGTGGCACCTTATAGACTAACAGAAAAGTTTAGAGCATGAGGTTTCGTGAGTTAACTCACTTCTCTGAAGAAGTGAGTTAACTCACGAAACCTCATGCTCTAAACTTTTCTGTTAGTCTATAAGGTGCCACAGGACCCTTCGTTGCTCATTGAAATTTTAAAGATTCGAAAAAAAAACACTTTTCCTAAATTCAGTTTGAGAACTTAACATTTTATTTAATATTTACTCTATACATTTTGACATGTAATTTTGACAACTTGCATTTTTAAAGGAATTTTTGTTGTCAGTGTCTATTGTCATTAAGTAATTATTTCTTGCAACTGTGGAAATGTTTTTGGATTTTTTTGTTTTTACATTTTAAGTGATATTGATTTCAGCTACAACACAGAATACAAGGTATACACTTTATATTTTTATTACAAATATTTGCACTGTAAAAAAGATAAAACAAAAAAATCTATATTTCAATTCACCTCATGTAAGTCCACTCAGTTTTTTTCAGCCAATTACTAAGACAAACAAGTATGATTACACTTACAGGAGATAATGCTGCCTACTACTTATTTACAATGTCACCTGAAAGTGAGACTAGGCATCCACATGGCACTTCTGTAGCCAGTATTGCAAGGTACTTATGTGCCATGTATGCTAAACATTTATGTGCCTCTTCATGCTTTGACTTGTAGGTGCTAAAGCTTTACATTACTTCATTTATGAGTGCAGTTATGTTAAAAAAAGAAACTTTTGTAAGTTACATTTTCATGATAAAGAGATTGTATTATAATACTTATATGAGCTGAACTGAAAAGTACTGTTTTGTTTATCATACAGTGCAACTATTTGTAGTAAAATACCAAGTGAGCACTGGAAATTTTGTATTGTGTTGTAATTGAAATCAAAACATTGAAAAACATTTGAAATATTTATAATTAATTTCAATTGGTATTTTATTATTTAACAGTGCACTAACACTGATTAATAGAAGCAATTTTTAATTGCTTGACAGCTTGACAGCCCTAATATATAGTAACAATCAGATTCTACCAATCCTATTTTAATACCCATTGTTTTGCATTTCAGTGGCTGTTCCCTCAGCCATGCCAGCCTGTGAGCCCAAGACCAATGGGCACAACCCAGCTCCACGTCTCTCTGTTTCTTCCCGGACCACTGTGGTTGCTACCATGGAAACCACCTCCCAGGGCTTGCAGACAGTCATGAAGTGGAAAACAGTGGTGGCCATCTTCGTTGTGGTTGTAGCTTACCTGGTAACTGGAGGCCTTGTCTTCCGTGCACTGGAGCAGCCTTTTGAAAGCAGCCAGAAAAATACAATAGCCTCGGAGAAAGCGGATTTCCTTCGGGAGCATATTTGTGTGACCCCAATGGAGCTGGAGACCCTGATTCAGGTGAGCAATGTGAGGAAGATAGCAGCTCTCAATGAAGGACAAAACATTTTTTGAGCTTCTTACTGGAAGTTCTGAGAAATTAGCTTGGTATTCTATTGCTAAACCCAAACAACAGGTGACTGGATGGCTCAGGGGGACTGGCAATGAAGTATAGAGCCTTCCAACTTGAAGTTTCTGGTTTGTATACATCCCAAATAGGTAGTGGCAGAAGTTATCACCTGATTGCTCTTTGGTGGCCTATATGAAATGAATTAGTCTCATTCTAGGTTCCACTCAAAAGGAGTTTGAACTGCTGTCATTCATCATCCCAGCTGGCAGCCTCAACAGAGGGGCCAAAGACCAAATGCGCTGAGGGATTTGATAATCCTCCTTCTGTTCTTCAGATGGTGTCTCCCAGGCGAGATATTGTGAAAAGGTCTGCATTGCTGCTGCCTGTGCTGTACGTGTTCCTGTTTTCAGTGCTTTTTATCTGGCCGCTTTCACCAATGCTGAAGTCACATTAAAGTATCTAGGAGCAGGCTTCATTTATTTTTAGGCCCTTGCATACTAGTGTAAGAACATTCCCTGCTGATTTGACTGACAAAAGCTGAGGTTCATACATAAGATGGCCATTGATTTCATAAATACCAAATCATACACCAACTGTTCAGCCTTCTTGTATTGAAAATCTGTTTTGAAGAGGAGGATTAGAATTTCACTGCAGAAGAGAATAGCAACACTTGAGGGAGCCATATGCAATCCTTGTGTGGTTCATTTGAAGTCAGTGAATATACACTAGGTTTGAATGTGCTGAGCCTCCTGGATTGCCCCACAAGGCTGAGAGCTTCTTAATGAGGCTTTGATCCCTAAGACTTTTAGTACCTATCAACGCTTAATCAGGGGACGGGGCTACTCAGGGAGACCCAGGGCTTTAAAAAGGTCAACCCTAAGTGACTAGAGAAGCTAGTGGAGAGGAGTAGCTAACAGAAAAGTTTTTGCGGGGAGTGTAGAGGAGGCGTGTGTGTAGGGCCATGCCTAGGGCAGCCTGGGGCAAACGCCCAGGTACAAAACCCAGGAGAACCGTCTGCTGCAGGCCCTATCCCCACTCTGCCTCTATTCCACCCCAGTTCTACAATTCTGTCCCAACCCTTCATGCTCCCTGACCCCTGTCTCCCACACAACACAAGCGGAGGGATTATCAGGGGCCTGGTGTGGGGCATCAGCAGGGGTTGCACCTTCCTTCCCATGTACTTACTGTGGCAGCGGGAACTGAAGTGTCCTGGAAGCCTGCTCTGCTCCACTCTGCCCCACTGTTCTCTCACACCCCACTGCACTTGACTTCTCTTCAGGCTGGGAGAAGACAGCGGGGCAGGGCACAGCAGAGCAGCCTGTTGGGTCACTCTGGATCCCGCTGCTGTGGTGAGTGTGGGGGCGAGGGGGACCCTTGCTGCTATCCCTTGCCAGGCCCCTGCTAATCCCCCAGGTCCCTTCCATAGGATGGTTGAGGCAGCCACTGTGGGACCTGCAAAGTGCAGGGTTTGGGGTGGTTGCCCTGAACTCGCCTATGGATGGGATGACTCTGTGTGTGTGTGTGTGTGTGTGTGTGTGTGTGTACATGGGGGCTGGATACACTTAACCTTTAAAATTAAAGCCAAAGAAGCCCCCTGATAAAAACAAATCAACAAAGAAGAAATGAGCTTTGGGAATAAAAAGAAAATACAGGTTAAACCTCTCATCAGGCATCCTTGGGACCTGACTGGTGCTAGGCAACAGAATTTGCCAGACCATGGGAGGTCAGTATTTTCTAGTACATTACCAACACTTCCATGGCTTAGTGGGCTCTTACAAGACATTTAGGGGTAAAGTTCAGCTAAGTAACAGCACAGAACACAGATCCAGGACTGGTGGTTGTAAACAAAGTTTATGGGATCATGGGAAACTTGGTTACACGCATCATAAGTGGTCTTCGGGCTAACTAAAATCATGCTGGATTATGGGTGTTGCCAAATGAGAGAGTTCCGGATTAGAGAGGTTCATCTTGTACAGGCAGAGGCCCAGCAACAGAGTGGGGGGGCTATCCAGTTTATTACATCAATGCAGCACGTATGGATTGCCTGCTCTATGGGCAGGTGGCATATGTGTGCATTTTGTGCAAGGAGCTCCTGGCCCTCAGCAACTGTCTATGGGCTTTGGACACCAGAGTGGCTGCACTGGAGGACCTGAAAGAGACAGAGAGGTACATAGATGAGATTTTCTGGGACCCTGAAGAATGGTTCCCATCTCCTGTCGTACAGATTCTGTGGTTCTGAGGAGACTGATAGTCTCAGGCAAAGAGAATACCCATCTGGAGCAGAGGGAAACATAGTAGATGTAAATTTGGGTACATTCTCTAAAGGTGTGCAAATGTTTTCTAGCAAGCTTGAAATTATTTTATGTACACTGGGACTGGAATTTTGTGGTAGGTCCAGAACTCAGGAAAGAGGCTTTCTTATTGTAAGGCTGATGCACCCGGGTCATCAGCAGAAGGGAGCGAAGCTGTGACCTTAGGGGCTAAAGCCCTGTGTGCTACCACATGAGCTAAAAGCCAGCTAACTTTCAGCCAAGGCTGTAGAGCAAAGACTTCACTCTCCTTTGTCAGTGGTGTCAGTGCCTCTTGGGGTACATTATGTTCAAAAATTTTTTTCTTGATGCTGGACCCAATCCATCCTTCTCATTTAACCGTTGAGAATCTCACATCTCCATAGTTCACAAGAGGAAACTATATACATATTTTAAAAGCATTTAAATTTTGACGTCATGCAGTTGTTCTTGTCACTGTAGAAGAATTGTGTTATATGCAACTGATAAAATGTAGCAAGGCATGTATTTTATGTCACGGGATTAATTTAAGGCCTATATACATATTACTACATTGGCCTGACCCTAAAGTTGCAGATCTGAATTTGCACCTGCACCTCCACAAAACACAATGTGTTCACTTCTGTTTTTAATCATCCCATTGTAAGGGAAGGGATTCTGCTATGAATATGGAACCTGGACTTGAATGTGAATTTTTCAAAGTTAAAATCTTCCAGTCTGGGATTTTTGCTCTGATCTGTTTCTAATACATATCATGAGAGGGCTGTTAATCTTAACATTTCCTGCTATTCTTGAGGTGCAATACATAATGGAACTGTGCTAGGCATGAATATTAAAGCAAAACGTTTGCGTGTTATATGTCTGAAGGTCATTGATGAAAGATATTCAAAGTCCTTGTTTTTCTAACAAACAGAATTTTTAATAGCCACAAAAAAGTATCTCAACAGGATGCTAAAGACTGCTGCCTATAGAGTGCAACCCCAGGATGTTTCTTCATATTATGTAGACTGAACCAGATCTCAGTACTCAAGCGTACACAACATTTTGTCCTTCCTTCTATCTCAAAGGTGGTGGCATTAAGTTAATAGACAGGCATATTGTGTCACAGCAAGTCAGATATTCTGAACAAACCTTATCACTTGTGAATTCAATTTGTCCTCAGGCATTTCACTGGCTAACTGGGAATCATTTCTAAAAAGTAAATTAAGCAAGTTTAGCAGCTTAACATACAGAATGGCTTAAGGCCAGCTAGTGGAAAATACGAAAATGCATTTTGTCAATAAAAAAGAATTTCTATTTGATTCTCCTGCATGCCTGGGAATAGGTGAGCATGGCTCACAGCTATGTGAAATACGATGACATGTTATAAAGCTGAATTTGTATCCAAGCTGAATGTAGGGACACAAAACAGTGTTTCAGATTATTGTCAAGGGGTTTAATATTTTTTGCTTTCTACCTTTATGGTACAGAGACCAACAAGAAGTTTTGTGGCACTTTATAGACTAACAGATATTTTGGAGCATAAGCTTTCGTGGGCAAAGACCCACTTCATCAGATGCATTCATTGGAACCATTCAGGCATCTGATGAAGCGGGTCTTTGCTCACGAAAGCTTATGCTCCAAAATATCTGTTAGTTTATAAGGTGCCATAAGACTTCTTGTTGTTCTCGAAGCTACAGACTAACACGGCAGCCTCTCTGATACCTTTATGGTAGTGATTTTAAAAAGTAACATCTTACCCAGCTGGCACAATGGATTATTGAATTGCATCAAGTGCTGGCCTGCCTGTAAGACCATCAGTGCAGAATAATGGAACTGATGTGGGAATCACAGAATCATAGAATTCTAGGGCTAGAAGGGATCTTGGGAGGTCATCTAGTCCAGCCCCCTGCCTAAAGCGGGATCAACCCCAACCTAATCATCCCAGCCATAACTATGTAAAGCCGGAATTTAAAAAAAAAATACCTGGGGTCTTGGCAGTTTGACACATTTTCATCGCAAAACCACATTTAAGGGTGGTATTTCTTGGTAATTCAATCAGGCTAACTCACCTTGTATAGACAAATACACCTATCATCTTCCCCAGAATACAGTGCTGACTCAGCTCTGAGCTACTGGAAGACATTCCTAGGTAATGGATCCGACAGGGGAGCGAAAGGGAGACTTTAACCTTAGGGCAGCTCTGTGTGCTTTCAAGCTGTAGTGGTCTTTGTTAGAAGGGTGCCGAAGAAGAAGTTGTAAAGAGAAGACGGTGCAGCTTTTGAAGAGTTTGCAAGGTCAGACCTCTGATCTGAGCAACAGGGTCTTTGTCCTGGAAGAGTCTTGCTTTGGAAGACAAAGCGTAGAAGGAAGAAACATAGCAACTGTGATTCTGGGAGAGCCTTGGAATGGTTGAAAGTTACCCTCCATATCAATCCCTTCCTTTTCCTTCCAAAACATTTGTATTACTGGCACGAACACTGCTTGTTCTATTGAGAGTGACCAGAGATGATCCCAAACTGTGAAGTTCAGATGTGCAGCTACACAGATATGGCAGCGACAAATGCAGCAAAAATGTCTAGATCAGTGGTGGGCAACCTGTGGCCACTGGGATGTTTGTAGCCCGTTTGGGTAATGTGATTCTGGGCCACAAGACATTTTGCTGATGCTGATTGTCCACAGGCACCACCCTTCACAGGTTCCAATGGTTGCGGTTTGCTGTTCCCAGCAAATGGGAGCTGCGGGAAGCAGCAGCCAGCATGTTCTGCAGCACCTTCAGCTGCAGATGCTGCCCCCACAGCTCCCACTGGCTGGGAAGGGTGAACCACTGGGTTCTGCAGGGAGCGGTGCTTCTGGATAGTCCATGTCAGCAAATTGTCTCACAGTCCACAGTGTGATTACCAGATGGGCCACAGTTTGCCCACCGTTGGTGTAGATGCAGAGGAATCCAGACTCAGATAGTTTCAGAGTTTATGCATGGTCAGATATAGAGTCTCTGTTTGATTTGTTGTCAGTGAAATTCAGGGAAAGTCAACTTCTCAAAGTTTGTGTTTGCAAGTGGAGTTTAGTTCAGGCCCATTTCAAATAGTGATGCTTGCTGTGGTGCAGGATACTGAACAGTTTCTCCAAGCAATAACTTCATGGTCACACTGCACATCTGATGGTATCCCAGTTTGCCTGACGTGAAAGTTTGTAGTTTTGTCAGCCCACATTTGCTTCTGAAGGTGAATACACGGCAGTGAAATTAACTCCTTAATTAGCACTTCATGCAATCCACAACCTGGCTTCCATGATATATGCAAACTATAAATATAGAGGTATCAGAGATAAACAAAACCAGCTATGCACTACTTCCTAATCACAGCCCTTTCAGATGTGGAACTTTCATTAGATTGATTTGAAGTTGAACTTTGAGAGGGGGAAAAATTGAATGAGTAAGAAAGACAACAGACCTAATTGCCTCCATTGTGTTTAGTGTTCTAATTCCCATTTGGCCAAAGCATGATAAGATTCAACAAAGGATCAAATGATTATTTTAATAAAAATAATACCTGCAGTTACTATTGCTAGTGGAAAATTACCAGGGTTAGTAATCCTTATGGTCAAGGGTGTAAGACTATCAGAACCTTCCCTTTATAACGTTGTACAATGTGAATGCGTTACAAGGAGGTTACAGCTGTTTCCAAAGTAGTAGGCATTACCCTTTCACAACAGCAGGGGTATGGTATAGGGGTAGGCACCTATCTCTGCTTGGCAATCCACGAATGAGAACCCATCTCCTGGATTCTGGTGGCTTAGATGCCTATACAGTTTCTTTCAGGAATGAGTTAGATGCCTACCTCACTTCATGCAAAAACAGAAGGAGGAGGTGATGATAACTGAACTGAGGATGAGGCACTGTGTCATCCATCTCTCCAGTGGATACCTGCCTGAACAGTGAACTTTAGACACATTCTCCTTCAGTATTCAAGTATGGTGAAGTAGCTTCAACAGGAGAAATTCAAGGAGTCTCACACCAGGAAGTTCCACAGCTCAATAGTTTGCATATGTGCCTCAGAGGCAAGACAGCCCAGTTCACATCCTTTCTATTCTTCCAACAGAAAGGCCAGAACTGCACCTGAGTTCTCTCCATTGCAAGTATAGTTGGTAACAACTGGGTTTTAAGTGAAGCAGTTACCATATTTTGAATATTGCCAGATTCAGTAGGCAGTCTTTGAACCAATCTATTGGATCAAGCTCCATATGCAAATTGGGTGATTGAATGCTGATCTTCCCTGGTTTTTGAATTGTTCTGGAGCTTAGGGGGAGATATGCACTGAGATACCTAAAGGGAGGAAGAAGTAGGCATGGCCAGAGACTGAAAATGAGGCACCAAATGAACTTTTATCTGAAATCTTAGGCACCAGCAGTGTTTGCAGGAGTTTTGTGGATGGTACCAGAGATAAAACAGGGACTTAGGTGCCTAAACCCTAGCCCAAGTCTGGGATGTAGGCACTGAAATACCTTTGTAGAACTGGACTTAACTGAATATGATTATAAGCCAACTGGCTTGTGCTGGTCATTTGACAGTGGACAAATGAGAAATCAGGTGACTGGAATGAAATGGAAGAAAAAAGCCCTAAATGGAGCAGAGAGAAGGTCTTTTGAACAAAATACAGAAATGTTCAGTCCATCAATGGCTGTAAGCCACGATGGATAGGAATGGTGTCCCTAGCCTCTGTTTGTCAGATGTTGGAAATGGATGTCAGGAGAGGGATTACTGTGGTGATTATCTGTTCTATTCCCTCCCTCTGGGGCATCAGGCATTGGGCACTGTCAGAAGACAGGATACTCGGCTAGATGGACTGTTGGTCTGATCCCGTGTGGCCGTTCTTAGGTTCTTATGAAGTCCTCAAACTATGATATGAAGATTTCAAATTACAGAGAATCCATAATTTACACTAGTTTAAACCTACATATGACCTGAGCCCCATGCTGCATAAGAAAGCAAAAACTCTCCCGGGTCTCTGCCAATGTGACTTGGAAAAATTCCTTCCTGACCCTGAGCTAGACCCTGAGCATGTGGGCAAGACCTACCAGTTAGATGCAAGCCTTATTTAGTTCTTAGTCAGGCTGAGTGAAAATTTGAGGAAGGACTTCAAGATATGTCCACCAGAACTTGTCTTACAGAAACTCTTGTCCCATGGGAAGAAGCTGCGCATATTGGCAGTGCTATCACATTTCTGTGCATTTTAAGAACTTTTAATTTGTTTTGAAATACTTTCATTTTTTCATTTTCATAGAGTTAGTATTGTAACAGCACTACTCCAACACGATGTGCCATGGAATTAAACGTTTTCATTGTTTTATATTGTTGTCAAGACAAAGCACCCATAGGACAAATATATTATGTGAGAAACATTCATTAGGACTGGGAGTTTTGAATTACCATATCTCAAAGAGATACAGCGATATCTACTTTTTAAAAAAAATGTTAGATTTAATTTTCCTTGAGATGCTCATAGAATGGCAGCCATACAATATGGATATCACCTTGTGTCACTGTTTCTTGAATCCTATTAACTTTTCCATTATCAGCTCTTCCTAAATGCTCTCAATTTTTTTTTTTTGGTTCCATGTGGCTGTAACTTCACAGAGCTGAAACTCCGACTAGAGATCATCTGCCATTCTGTTAATTATACTTTCCATTAGCTGAAAGGCCCAGCAAATTAAACTATGAATCACAGAAAAGCTTATTCCCAGTTACATCCTCTATCACTTTAAGGATCCCTTACTGATGTAAGTTGGGCTATGAGTGGAGGTAGGGGCAGAAGATGTATGGGCAACAGCAAGTGGCACTAGGTAAGGCCTGAGTGTCCTTTCACTTACCCTGGAATAAGACCTAAAGAACTCCAGTAGTCTATGGAGTTACACCTGTATAGAACCAATGTGAGAGATGAACCAGGCTCATGGTCTCCACCAGCTAGCCCAGGCATTCTAGTATTAGCTCCTGGGGGAATGCCTGCTGAGGCAGTGTCCTCTTGCACTTACTTGCAAAGAGTTGATCCCTGAGGCACTTACCTGAGAATGAGACTCCCATCATTAGGCATTTTGCCTGGTTAAAACCTGTAGTATTTGGTTCTCATCTCTCATGCTGACTTCAGTGGGAGCTTGGCCCAAGTCAGAACTGAGTTAAAACAAAGGGACTATCCTGTGTTTGTTCTGAAATGGTCTCTTTAATCAGTGTTTTGTTTGGTAATGTTTCTTTTCAATGTTTCACAGTTCAGTTAGGTCACGTTGGCTTTTGTTCTCCCTGTGCAACCCTGAGAGATGTAGTTGGGAACAGGCAGCCACATCATCCGACAGGGAATTCCACTACTTCTGGGGGCCTGGATATGATTCAGTAATTGAGACAGAAGGGCATGAGTGGCTCCAATGGGGATTATCCAGCAGATGCAGGAATATATTAGAAATCAAATACATTTTCTGAGACTTAAATCTGAATGGCAGTAGAGCACTTAGCACAATGGTTCCATGTCCATGACTAGGGCTCCTGGGTACTCCTTATCTCTAAGTCAATCTTACTATGTCTAGGAAACATCCATGTAGCTAATGAATGGCTCGACCCTGCCTTCCTGACACAGGCAATGACACCTATTAGAATTGTGGGATCAGGCCATTACAGTGATGATTTTCTAAAAGGCAATATTATTAATGCCAGGATTTTTTTAAACATCCTTTTGATCCAATCCATGTATATAACACATTTTTTTCCCCAGTGGACATTTTCGTTATTTATCCAGTCCCATGGGTGTATATAGTATTTTACTGACAAAGAAAATCTATCCTGTGGGGCTTATACAATGGCCAAATCCTGCTTACTGCATTCACATGTACAGGCCCCACTGAAGCAGATGGGTCCTATCCTTCAAGAACTATATGAGGAACTGGTAGTCAATTAGAAGTAATGCAGGTTGGACTCTCTATAGATGAAGGGCAGGGAAAGGGACAGGTGTCTAAAGATGAAAGTAAAAGTGAACATTTTTAAAATGCACTCACTGCCACACTGATTGTGCTGATTCCATGTTGTTTTTAAATAATTTCATATAGTGAAATATATGCTGGAATGAAGGTCAAAGTGGAGCTGTGGGTCCATGGTATTTGTTCTGTGTTACTTGGGTGAAACTTTGAAGTCTATAACAGCTTTCATTGACCTCAGACTAGTCAGGATGCCACCTCTAGGCTTTTCCTCTGCCAAAGCATTGCATTTTCTTGGTTGGGCATATTTCCATAGAATGCCGTACAACCTGCTGACTCACCCTGCCGACTTCAAGAAAAAATCTCAGGGGGCCAGCTGTGTTGGTCTGTATCTGTAAAAAACAGTGAGGAGCCCTGTGGCACCTTAAAGACTAACAGATTTATGTGGGCGTAAGTTTTCATGGATAAAACCAACTTCATTCCAATGAATCTGCAGTGGATTTTACCCTCATAAGTTTATACCCAAATAAATCTGTTAGTCTCTAAGGTGCCACAGGACTTCTTGGTGTTTCTTCAAGGAAATTCCTGATTGTAAATAAGGCTTTAGACTGCTATTCTGTTTCAGATTCACTTGGCTGCTCCCCATGGGTTGCATGGTAGGAATTAATGAGACAGATTTATGAATCTTGATATACCCAGAAGGGAGGATGGACAAGCAACTGAGGCAGAAAAAAATGGTAAACAAAATACGGAATTGATATGGAACAACTCAGACTAATTAATTCATAGTCAGATTAGATAATCAGGAAATGATAATATTAATATATGCACTTATATGGTACTTTTCACCAAGGACCACAAAGCACTCTACATACACTGGACTAGATTACTGAGCAAGCTAGCTCTTCTGCCTGAGTGATGACCCTCTGATTACTATTTTTAATACAGTTGGCAAAGTTTTTTCTTATACTTTGACCCTTTAAACTTTCTCAATAAAGGACCCTGAAAGTGGATATCCATTTAATGTATGGATGCTTTAAGTCCCCTTTAGATGTCTAGACTGAACTATGTAAATGGCCCTTCTTTTAATGAGAATCAGGTCTTCTGAATTTCAGTTTTTCTAAAACTATTTGTCCTAAATTGGTGTCTTGTCCATGGTTAAACAGCTGGCACTTACCAGAAGGGTGGCAGCACTTCCCAGATGGCTCACATCATTCAGAGCAGGATGATTCAGTCATCATCTTAATCTCCAGTTCTGCAACATTTCTCTTGACTTTGCTATGATGCCAGGTTATACTCCTAATTTATAACAGTGAAAGTACTTAGCTTTTATATTGCAATTTTCATCCATAGTTTTCAGCATGAAAAAGGTAATTATCATTGGCTCCATTTTATAGGCGGAGAAACTAAGGCACAGAGAAGGGGAAATGATTTGCCTAGGGTCACTGGTAGAGCCAGGTATGGAGCTCAGCTTTCCTGAGACTTGGGCCACTGCATTAACAAGATCACATTACTCTGGATAGTAGATAGTAGCCTTGGATGAAACTGCATTCACAAGTGATAAGGTTTGTTCAGATGCGTTTATAATTTTGGGCCACAAAAAAGGCACTGAAAAAAAAAGAATTCCAACTATATAAAGTTTGGGAAACCCTTTTCTAACACATTTTTCATTTTAAATTGACAATTACAAGTTTAGGTTCAATATTAGACAAAGATTTCTAATCATCAGAAGTGTGAAGTTTGGGAACAGCTTTCCAAGAGGAGCAGTGGGGACAAAAACCCAAATGCCTGTCTGGCCTCCAAGGGGAGGTTGATAAGTTTATGAGTGGAGGAGTGCTATGATGGGGTTTCCTACAATGGTATATAGCCCACTGACTACACTGGTTGTAGTAAACCCAGGGTTATGAGTTCAATCCTTGAAGAGGTAGGTTAGAGTAAAAACAAAACAAAAAATTTGTCTGGGGTTGTCATAGGTTCTGCTGTGAGTGTAGAGGAAGGGATGCAATGACATCTAGAGGATTTTTCCAGCACTTTGATGTATATATTACAGTTAAACCTAATTCTATTTCAGGTATCTGCCTGGTGGTTCTTAACCATGTACTCAAGGTCTAACTGATTGCTCTATTTGGGATCAGGAAGAAATTTTTCCCTGGGCCACCTTAGATGAGATCTTGTTTTTCTTTTCTGTTTTTTTTTTCTTTTCTTTGCCATCCTCTGCAGCATGGGGAAATTGTAGGTTTAAACTAGTGTGAATGATGAATTTTCTATAATTGTAAATCTATAAATCATGATTTGAGAGCTTCAGAAACCCAGCCAGAGGTTATGAGTTATTAAACAGTGGGAGGATGAAGTTCTGTGGCCTGTAGTGCTCACAAAGTCAGACTAGGTGATCACGATGGCCCCTTCTGACCTTATAGTCAATGAGTAATCAATATGCAGGGATTCTTATTTCATTTAAATGTATCTTTGTATTGGGCTAACGCGTCACAAGACAGAAGAAAGATATATCTACATTATCTGTTATTTATTTCATGATATAATGCTGCAAAATTCTGTGGCTTTGCTCAGTGATTCTGATCATCAGATCACTAGGGACATAAGATACGGCTTACAATTTAGCAATACTCTTCTGATGCTAACATCTGAGGTTTAATCCCACTAATATTTGGTTCTTATCAAGTTGATATGATTCTCTTTCTCCCTGCTAAAACAGTCAGTGTCACATCTTAGTAGAAGCTACAAGGCATGCAGTTACCTCTTCTGTATAAAACAAAGCACGCAGTCATCATTCGGTCCATAGACAGCATTCTTATTATTGTGTGGATGCATTATTGATTTTGGCCATGATAAGCAATCTGAACTGAAGAAGATATAAAATGTTTGTCACACAAAAATTAGAGAGCATGGTAATTAATATGGCCACAGCTCCAGAAGCTGAACTGACTATTGAGGATGTAGGATCCAAGGAAAGAATATATGTAGGAAACGCAGGATGCAAGAGGAAATGAAAATGGTGTATTAATATTCTATATATCCAGTGCTGCTTAGAGCTTGCATGGGCCCTGGGTCAGGGTGGGACAGGGACCCAGTTCTATGCCCCAGAAGGGGGTGGGACCAATGGCAAAATGGGTAGGACATTTGGCCCTCAGTGCCTCTGGGACTGAGGCACTGCCCCCTCCCCCACTGCTCCCTCCAAGCCACGTGTGGCCAGAGCTGCACTGCTGTGGCAATTCAAAGGGTCCTGGAGCTCCAGCTGCTGTCACTGCCAAAGTAGCAGAGGTGGAGTTCCAGGCCCCTTTGAAAGGCCAGGCCCAGGGCAACTGCTCCTTTTAACAATCCACTTCCCTGTCAGCAGGCCTGTACATATAATTTGTTTCAGAAAGAAGGGTTCTTTCGAAGTTGGGGTTTATTTTCAAAAGAGACCTGTCAACACTGCTTCTTTTCTTTCAAAAGAATCTCTTCCAAAAATAGATTATGCAACTGAAGCATGCAATATGTAAATCAGTGCCTCATTTGCATTTTTTATTTCCCTTATTTGAATTCCTCTTTCAAAAGAGGGAATGCAAATGTAGACACAGCCTGTGTGGATGCACTCTTTCGAAAGAAGCTCTTTTGGAAGAGGTCTTTTGGAAGGACTTCTTTCGAAAGATTGCTGTTGTGTAGACATAGACCTGGACTTTGATTCCAAGCCTCATTGCATCTTTCTTCATTTGTCTGTGCCTCTTAATTTTTCTTCCCCTGTGATATTTATTATTTAATTCTGGTAGAATACATTGGGGATACAATTTGTATGAAGAATGCTACTGTACTTGGAGCATCATTTACAGAAGAGGAGAAGGGAGAGGTTGATATGTTGGAGGGTAGAGAGAGAATCCAGAGGGACCTGTATAAATTGGAGGACTGGGCCAAAAGAAATCTGATGCAGTTCAATAAGGAGAAGTATGGAGTCCTGCACCTGGGGCGGAAGAATCCCAAACATTGTTACAGGCTGGGGACCGACTGGCTCAGCAGCAGTACAATGGAAAGGGATGTAGGGGTTATGGTGGATGAAAGGCTGGGTATGAGTAAACGGTGTGCACTTGTAGCCAAGAAAGCTAATGGCATACTGGGGTGCATTAGGAGGAGCATTTTGAGCAGATCTAGAGAAGTAGTTATTCCTCTTTATTCGGCACGGGTGAGGCCACATCTGGAATATTGTGTCCAGTTTTGGGCCCCCCAGTATAAAAAGGATGTGGATTTGCTAGAGTAGGTTCAGCGAAGGGCAACAAAAATGATTAAGGGTCTGGAGCACAAGACCTATGAGGATAGGCTGAGGGATTTGGGCTTGTTTAGTTTACAGAAGAGAAGACTTAGAGGTGATTTAATAGCAGCCTTCAACTTCCTAAAGGGGAGCTCTAAAGTGGAGGGTGAGAAATTGTTCTCACTGGTATCAGATGGCAGAACAAGGAGTAATGGTCAGAAGTTGAAGAGGGAGAGGTGTAGGTTAGATATTAGGAAAAACTTCTTCACCAGGTGGGTGGTGAAGCTTTGGAATGCGTTGCCTAGAGAGGTGGTGGATTCTCCATCCCTCAAGGTTTTTAAGTCCTGGCTGGACAAGGTCCTGGCTGGGATGACTTAGTAGGGGTTAAGCCTGCTTGAAGCAGGGGGCTGGACTAGATGACCTCCTGAGGTCCCTTCCAGCCCTATGATTCTGTGATTCTGTGATCAGATCCAAGCTTCCCCACTGATGGAGCTGGGGTTCCTGCCTCTAACTGTACCACACATGAGAAGGCACATTGTAGACTGACTTGTTATCTCTTTCCTTGCAGCATGCCATTGATGCAGATAATGCAGGAGTCAGTCCCATAGGAAACTCGTCTAACAACAGCAGTCACTGGGACCTTGGAAGTGCCTTTTTCTTTGCTGGAACAGTCATCACAACCATAGGTATATTTCTATTTTAAGGAGGATGATGGCATTGGGAAGGAATGGGTGAAATAAGATTAGCTTTCAGAGCGACAGGCAAAGTAGCAGAACAGCTGTCTTCGGGTGCTCTGGCTGTATCATTGTGTGGTGTATCTGACACTGAGCTCTGGGGTGCACATGAGGCACTCCTTATATAATGAGAGTTCAAGAAAGCAAGAGTCAACCAGAGAGCAAGTAGTGCAGAAATGTTCACAGTTTTGTAACTCTGTAGAGGTGTCTGCCTACTTGGCCATGGCTACACAAGCCAACTCTGTCTCCGAAGATCAAGCACAAGTGCCAGATGATTCAGTTGAAGGTGCAAGAAATCCTGTAGTGGTCATTAATGGAAAAACATTCCCACAAAAGAAGGTGCCTAATCATATCAGTTAGTGGTTGATTTATACTCTGAAGCATGAGGGTTTATATCCCTCATAATTTTCTCAAATTGCAGCTGTTTTAACTGGTGGTCTACTTATTATCCACGTTAGTGTCTAATCCTTCTAAAAATCCTACCCAGATTTTGCCTCAATGATACCTGGTGGCAATGAGTTCAACAAGTTAATAATGTCCTATGGAAAAAATAGGAATGCTCAATTTACTTTTCCTATGCCACTAATATTTGTATTAATCTGTCAAGCTCCTTCTTACTTGTATCATCCTAAGTAGCACTAATCTTTCCATCTGTCAGTCCATTTATGAATGAAACCTTTACTCTAATTATTTTTATCACCTGTCTTGGTACTAATTCTTCTGGGAAAAATAAATTGATGATCTTTGCCTTTACCTGCAGCTGGTATTTCTGGGAGAGTCAAAAACTGAAGTGTCATTCATCTGGATTCATTTTTATACAAAAAAAATGTTTGGAAACTTTATAGATGGGCTATTACACTTCATAGCCCTGATTCAGAAAAGCTTCAAGTTGTTTTTAGACTCTCTTGACTACAGTAGGATTTAAGTATATGCTTAAAGCCAAGCATGTACTTACCATACCTTCCTAAACCAGGACACTTTCCTGAATCAGACCCTGTGATTGCATCCGGTATGGTCTTGGTTATGAAAATCACCACTAGGATTTATTGGTTACAATTTTGAATTTAATCTGATTTTTCCTTTGCAGGTGTGTGCTAATTTTCAGAGTAGCCAAGCAAGAAACCAATATAATAAAAGGGTTGTAATGGAGACCCCAAAATAAAATTTACTCTAATGGTTCAGGTGATGCACTTAAACTTCTTATTTCTTCTCTTAAACGGTAACTGTGCTTCCCAAATAGAGACACAATGGACACTGTAGTTATAAATCATGGCATAAAGGCACAGAGTGAATGGGGAGAAAGGAAAGAGTTTGTACAAACTCCCCCGACTGAAAAGGTTTCATTTGGTTGCACAGAATCATTATTGCCCTTACTTCCCTGCGTGTGCTGGGGAAATGCACTCACTGTCGGCTCTGGCTACACTTTTAGAAATGTCCTAATATATTTTCCTCCTCTGCTCCTGGCACCTTCTGTGTGCTAAGGGGTTGAGCTCTACCTTGTGCTCTCCAGGCACTCCCCTCTACAGAGTCCCCTAGTGTTGCCAGTACTAGCCTCCCACAGTCCCCTTGCACTTCGGCTGTAGGAAGATTGTGGGGAGCTTTGGGCAAGGATCTTTCTGCATTTCAGAGTAGCTGATGTGAAAGTTGCTTTGTAGCAGAGTGTATGCCCAAAGACTCTTACGCAGACAATGGGATCCTTATGTCCTGGCATGTTGCTCACAAGCTTGGATGGTGTTCTGAGGCTTTGGCCAACTTTGGTCTGGTTTTAAGGTGTTCAGATTGAACAGAGAGCTTCAGCAGAAATAGACAGGTAATTAGGAGTTAATTAGCATTTGCACTCTGTTGAGTCAGCTCTGTGAGTTACCTAATTAAGGGGAAACACAAAGTCATATAGGAGTCTTTATTACCACATTAATAATGCTGCTTAAATCTCCAGAGAGAATTCTCAAAGAGCTGTTTGTGAAAACCCATTACAACAGTGTAAAATAAAACTTGGGCTTTATATTATTAAATTGGAAAGAAGAATGAATAAAGGAAGTCCTGAAAGCCTCACATTGGCAAAGCAGCAAGGACTGGAAATGGCAATTTGTACAGTTTGTGATAAGGAGCCTATGTAATTCAGAGCTGAAAACAGAGAATAAGAATATTCAGGTGAGCCATCCTCCCATCAGGAAGCAACTGACAAGTGTCCAAATGCTGTAGCAGCATGGAAGAGGTAGGCCAGTGCTCTAATCTAAAGGTGTCCTGTAGGGTACTTTGCTGTTGCTATGCTGAGTAAAGGTAGTCCAATTACTCAAATAACAGCTTTAAACAAGATGAATCCAGAGGGAAATAGTAATAACTGAGTGTTACATGTGAATGACTAATGCTGGTTTCTGCTAAAAACATCCTGTTTGACCTCTGTCCAACCAGCATAATGTGTTGGAGACTATGTAAGGAAACTTCCTTTTCTTGCTGAGAAATGATACAGAGTGGCGTATAGGCACCTGCACAAGAGGCAATGCCAGAATTGTGAACTTATGATACTTTTTCTCTCCAGGGTATGGGAACATCGCCCCAAGCACCGAAGGAGGCAAAATTTTCTGCATTTTGTATGCCATCTTTGGGATTCCACTGTTTGGCTTCCTGCTGGCTGGAATAGGAGACCAGCTTGGAACCATCTTTGGGAAAAGTATCACAAGAGTGGAGAAAGTTTTCCGAGTAAGCTCATGGTTAGAAATCTTTGCTGGTGTGGCCTATCTTATTTAATTTCAAATGCTGTTAACATTACACAGGATTGTACAAAGTTGTGTATGCTGGGTACAAATATCTTGATTGTTTGTGTGATTGACATTTCCTTCACTGGAAAGGAAGACAAAGTGAGACAGATTCTATGGGCCTGGGTATACGGAGTAACCCTCAGATGCATCAGTACGGAAAACAGAAGATTTGTAAAGGCTGATTTCTGGGATGGGCTACGTAGAACTCAGGAAGCGTGCTAGCTGAAAGTTATTTATATAGAAAATAACAGACATATGGGGCCAGACCCACAGCTGGTATAAATTAGCATAGCTGTGATGTGGGCCACAGTATCTCCTCTTCTCCACCATTTTTATCACATTTTGGTACTATTTACATGTCTTCTGCAAGTCCTAATGACACAAAATGATCTGAAGTTGAATGGCTCAAGCTCAGTGAACCTTAAATTACTGGCCTGGTTTGACAGGGTCTATGCATCTCCTGGGACCCAGACCTCTGCTCAGTCCACTGTCCCACAGCATGGGGCCTGGTTGCCATTGCTGGGGTTAGGGCTTTGGTCTGTTGACTCAAAGGGCAGTGGGTAAAGTCTCCCTGGTTTGACCGGGCTGAGTACCCAGTCTCCTCAGCCTGTAACTGGCCCTGAGGTTACTTGCAGGAGCTGCTTACCACCGCAGGTGTTACTATTAGTTGTTTGCACCACTCTCTAACTCTTTCCTTGCTTGTCTGAATTGCCACACTCCTCTTCAAACTCATCTGACACTCCCCGCTCCACAATCCCCTCATTGGGGGAAAAGGCTTTTAAAAGGCCTGTGGCAGCCTCAAGTGGGACCCGCTGGCCCTAACTGGTTTATGGCAGCCTCTTCTTCTGCTGTCCCAACTCTGCCTGATTGCCAGGGCTGTGTCTGCCTTTTAGAGCTGCTTTTTACCATGTAAATTGCTCCCCTGGCCTCACCCTGTCACACTGCCTAGAAACTGCTTGAAAAGGCCCAGTTTTCTGAAACTGCTGTCCACCTGCTTTCTGAAAAATCTGATCCCTTGAAGATGTCTCAAGTTGAGCACCCAAAAAATCAAGGGATGCCAAATAGCTAGGCACATTAGAAAACTTGGGCCCCTGGGGTCGTATTTTTACTGCATCTCAGTTACTTTAAATCACTCATGGGAACCACTTCAGTGTGATTATTCCTGAAATAAATCATGGGTCAGTGCATAAGATATGGGTTTGGGAATCAGGAAACCTTGGCTTTATTCCGACCTCTCCCACAGACTTGCAGATTGATCCCTCTGAGCACCAAATGGGCAGGCGGAGCATACCTCCTCCTGACCCTGAATACCAGGTGCCCCCACAAGCCCCACTCTGAGCACCAGGCAGGGAGCCTCAGTGCCAGTAGCTCCCCAAACCCTCAGAGCATTGGGTGGCCCCAGCCCCTGCAAGTCCTAGCCACAAGCTGGTCACGGCTGTTCCAACCTCCGCACTCTTCCCTGAAGAGAAGCAGCCAGCCTGCTGGGGTTGTGGCAAAGGAGAGAGGGCAAGCAGGAGGGGGCCTTCTGGGAGGCGCATGGGCAGGGCCACACAGGGCTGTTTGGGGAGGCACTGCCCATGTCCCATGGTATGTGTGTGTGCATGGATTCCCTGAATCCTATTGCCACTCCCTATGCAGTGGGACTGCTGCTTCACTGGGACGTAGATTGTTTTATGACTGCATAGAGAGCTGGGGAGGGTGAGCAGTTTTAGCCTGCAGTACAGATCTCTTACTCCCAAATTCTCTCTCTTAACAACCCTGCTGCTCTCTGCGGCAGCACTACTGTGAACAGCCATCCCACGCCATGTGGCAGACAGCTCATCTCTGGCATCCCAGAGCATATCTGGAAAGGTAAAAGGAAGCTTCCTTCCTGAGAAGTCACACTGGCCCGGTTCGGTCATCTGACAAGAGCTGGGCATCCTCACAAAATCTCATTTAGTTGACAGCATAGATGAGAATTTGAGAGCACCACATTTCCCTCACATACGCAACAGCCCATGTACACTGCACACCGAGTCATTTCAAGAACAGTTGGCACTCTGGGGTGGGGGAGGGGAGCCACTGTTATGGCACGTGTGCCGCGCCCACGCTATTGACAGAGGGTGTTTCGGTGGAGGAGTTGGATGTGTGCCATGGTTCAGCTGGCATTCTGAGAGCAATTCTGGCACTACATCCGAACATATAAATAGCCACCAAAACAGCCATTCATTTGCTCGCAATGTATAAACTTGTTGATTCCTCGTTAAGGGCCTTAATTATCTTTTAACAGCACATTCAGCTTGGGTTTGACAGGGCACTCACTGGCAGTTAAATAAATACTAAGGGCTAAATTCTCCTCTGCTGTGTGGGTACACTAATATGCAGGGGGGCATGAGGAGCCTGTTTTCTCTGGTACATACAGCAGAGCAGGATCTCACCTTAGTGGGGAGAAGCAGTAGGAGGTGAAATCTGGCTGCTGGGCCTGTTTCTGGAGCTTCAGGAGCTGAGGTTTGCTGCAAAAGGGTTGTGTCCAGGCCTATCAGCCAGCTGGTGTGTACGCTGTGCTCACTAGCATTCTTATGCAGGGTAACCTGCTGCTCCTTCAAAGCAGTATTAAAATGCACCTGTGTGATCAACCCCCAGCCCCCACTGAGGGAACCCTCTGTAAATACAATGTCTAGTAATGAAGATAATAATAATAATCACTTTTATTTGACAGTGGTTTTTAGGCACTTCAGAAACTAACTCTGAATAAAGGCGGCATAAAGCCATAAGCTTATCAACACTCCTACATCTGTAAAGCTTTCTACGCACAGCCCACAGCTGCGTCTGAAATAAACACTCGTGATTTAAGAATCCTTAGCATTAAAAGAAAACCATTTTCTTTCAGTCTCTTCCTATACACACAGACAGGCCATGAGTTTCTAAAACTAGATAGGAAGGTATTCCAGAGTCTGACTGCTACAGAATGCACCTGCTGCCATTATTCAAAGGTTAATTTTAGGGCAAACTAAATAGCTATCAGATTCAGATCTTTAAAATTGTTTAGAAACAAGTTGAAAGAAAATCAGATAAGTATATTGGATTCAACCTATCCTCAGTCATAAAGTTTGCTAAAAGAACATTAATATCCAGGAGATGTGCTATGTCTTTAAGGCAGAGGTTTCTCAACCTTTTTTCATTTGTGGACCACTAAAAACTTGGAGCAGAAAGGCAGCCCTCTTTGCAAATCTATCCTCTGTGTAGTTTAATTCTATTCAGTCCGTTTTCAGACTTTCATGGACCCTTTAGACATAGTCTGTGGACCTCCCCAGGCATCCACAGATCACAGGTTGAGAACCACAGCTCCAAGTCATAGCATTATATTGGGAGTAGCAGAGAGGTGCATTGTCCATTGTGAACTCTGGGAGGGGTTCTGGGAGGTAAACTGTCATGGTTGAAATGGAGGGACTTAACAGATCCATTATCTGTCCTTCAAGGTTTCAACTTTGACATGCCCTTCTGATCTTCCCTTATGAAGTCTGACATAGATACACGAGGTCTGTCCATAAAGTTCTTTGACTGTAGTATTCAGTCACGAACCCGTTAAATTGTGACATTTAATCTCAATATTTTCATTTCTGAAAACTGGTAGTATTAGTAGGATCAGAAAGAGATAAGCCATCTATTTAATGCGGCAAAGTAGCAAGTTCTGTGATCATTTTAATTTAAATTCCCTCCCACTGGTGAGAATGACATTTCTTTTCTTGATAAGCTTTTTAAGTCAATTATAGACATTTTGAGGTAGAGATAATATAAACCATGGTCTCTGAGAAGCAAATACTTCTGGAAGATACAAGGTTGCCTTGCTATTAAAAACAGAAAGATCCTGTAATCCTTAGAGAGGATCATTATGCAAAGCCTTGAGGTAAACTGACATGAAACACTTCTAATTTGGATTGTATTATTCTGCCTTTTCATAACATCAATTGGGGATTTGTTGCCTTGAGGTGACTTCTTTTTTGCTTCCCGTATAGCAGAGTATCTTGCTTAGAAAGAATAAAGTGTGAGGAGATAATCTGTATGGACAGAAATAAGTTAGTTACCAGATTTATAAAACCATACTACCACTAAGTACAAATGGTTTTGAACACTAGACTGTCTAGCCAGGTGTTAACTGTTTATATATCCAGCCCAGAGTGTCTGAACTACAATTCCACTTTGCAAGATCAGTTGCACTAAACAGAAATAGACAGGCCTAGTAGGTTGTATGAAATTTATTCAAGCTAAAAATGGTCCTGAACCCAAACCTCAGATCTGAACACCTCTGAACATCCAGATGATTCCTTGTCTTGAAAATTGGTCAAAACAAAATTCTGGAGCCAAACATTCCCCAGAATTCTAAGAACTCAAAATCCAAATAGAATCTAAAATTTAAAGAGGTTCAGATCTGAGGTTCATTGACTGGTCCATCTCTGATTTTTATATATAATTCCCATGATGCATGGAAAACTTCCTCTGTTTAAATCTTTTAGTCCTTTCCCAAGCCTGGGTGCAAAGGGACTCCACTGAATTATTAGCGTTAGTTAATTTAATTAAATAAGAGATACTTTGTGTGAAATTTTTGAAAGTAATATTGAGTGACTGGGCTGAATTGGCTACTGACTGTATAACCTAATCCATCCATCCCCCATTCACCATTTTAGCAGCTGAACTTCTGATAGCCAAAGCCAGGCAGTTGAATTATCAGCCAGCCCAGATGAATCTAGCAGAACTGAAGCAAAATTTTGGTAGTTTCTTGAATGGTAAATTTCTTTGCAGAAGCAGACTATGACACATCATTTTTACCCCTGAGATTTTCTGCGTTTCCTTGAAGTAGGCTCTGTGCCATTTTGATTTCACAGTTCCCACTGAATCAGTTCATTTCTTGAAAGTACTTAACGTGTGCAAAGGGCAAAATTTTCTTCTTTGCCCACACTGTACATCTTATTTTGTCTTTGATCCCAAGACAAAATTTCCATTGACTCAAACTCAGGTTTCATTGAAAGGCACACATGGGCTATATTTATGCTACAGTGATCTGTCAGCAGAAGTTACTGTCGGAAGGTGTGTTCTGACAAAACTTCTGTCAACAGATTGCGGCCACAGACAAAAGCAGATCGCTCTGTTGATCCACTCTGTCAACAGAGAGCAGCCAGACTGCCTGGCCACTCTCTCAACAGAGTGGCCAACTGGAAGCACAGCAGACAGGGCTGCCCAGTGGTCTGGAAGTCCTATCTGTTGACAGAGGGCTCTCTGGAGTGATGGCACAGAGGGGAAGTGACTTGCCCAAGGTCACCCAGCAGCATAGGGACCAAACCAGGTACAGAACTTGGGTGTCCTATGTCCCAGTTTAGTGCTTAGCCCATTAGGCAAAACCGACTCTCTGAGAGAAACAGCTTGAGCTCTATCTACCATTTTAAAACAGTTCCCAACCTGTATTGGGGGTCATAATCTCATCTCAATTATGCTGTTGTAAATCTGGAGTAACGCTTTTGGAAATCAGTCACCAATTAAGGTGCTTGAAGTTGGATTTAGAAGCCTAAATCCCATTACTTTTCAGTGGGACACAAATTAATGTTTCCGGAAGTGCCTGTGGAACAGATTTTTAAAGGTATTTAAGTACCTAAAAAGGCAGGTACATATCCACTGAGAGTTAGGTATCTGTGTGCTTTAGAAAATCCCAGGAATCTGTCTGTTTTAGACACCAAAATCAGCTTAAAAAATCTGGCAGTAGGAGATTAACTTTAGATGTTCATTTTTGAAAATCAAGACCAAAATGACTTGCTCAAGGATACACCATCAATCAGTGGCAAACACAGGAGTAGGTGCCAGAAGTCCTAACTCCAAGTTCTCTGACTCATACACTAAGCAGCATGCTCTTTGTAAAGTAACCTGCAGGTACTGTTTAATCCTTCAAAATTCTTCTGCCTTCTCTTCAGTTTTCCAAAATATCCTTGATTGTAAGAAATAATTACCCAACTGCCCTTCTGAAAATCACTCACCAGTTATGCTCCTCCACTATTTTTCCAAACCTGTTATCAACTCCATGTGCATTCTGCTTCAGTTCATCAATAATTTAGACATTTTTTAGGAAATAATTAATCATCATGGAGTTTATATAGCCTTCACTGCTCTTTATCTCAACCCTCACATGGCTCCCTTGAGTGCCCTTATTAACAAGAGTTTCACAACAATCTCATTACAGCTTTTCTAATTTGTCTTCTGGTGGCAAATTCATTACAAAGCCATGGCCCTCTGGACACATTAAAGAAGGTTCAGCTTTAGCATGTGTCCAGGGATGGCAGGGACAGCTGACTTTTCTGATGGAGAATCCAGACTAGATGGCAGGCAAGAACAGTTGGTCGATGCTGTCTGACTGCAATACCTTCCAAGCTCTGCCAGGTCCTATGTTCCACAGTGGTGTTTTAATGCTGGTGGTGGAAGGATTGGTATAGGTTTTATTCTTGCTTTTGTTCATTCCCTCCTTTGTTGTATCTTGTGAAACGGTGGTTAGGGCAGGCCATTGACTACCAGGACTCCTATGGGGTGATTAATCCCCTTGCGTAAGATAGTGCAACTCCCCTGTACTCAGTGATGTTGTATCCATTTACTCCAGGGATGAATGTGGCTCCTGGATTGTATTTCTGCCATTGAGTCATGGCTTGACATTGCACAAATCACTTAAGCTCCTTGCCTCACCTTTCTCCATTTGTGAAGTGGGGATAATAAAATGCACCTATTCTATCTGGGTATCCAGAACATTAATATCTGTAAAGTCATGTTTGGATTTCAAACCAGTGACACCTGGGCTTCAGATTTTGGAATTTTTATCTCCTCAAATAAACTATTTAGTGAGAACAGGGGTGCTTTAAGCTTGTTTGATTTTGGAGAAATTAACTTTACCATGGCGTGTCCTTTACACACTTGTTCTTAGCCATGCACATCACATCCTATCTAGAAGCTAGTGAGTTTATTGTCTACTACTTGGCTCAGCTGTCTGTGGGACAGAGTACTAGAAAGTTTTTCTCTTCCAGTTACTCTTTGACATCATTATTTAATCTAGCAGGTCAGCGAACAGCTGTAAATTGAAATATATCTCAAGTATTACTATTAACACCAATGGTTAAATACAGATCATACCATCTCCAAAGGAGTCTTTGACATGGCTGGCTTTATCAACAATATCTGATGGGACTCTGGGGCATGAGAAAGGCAACTGTAACCTGTAGCAGCTTTAGAAAGATCCCCTGAAAAGGGTACATCTCTGAATGGAGAGTCGAGAAGGTGGTGAGCTTGGTGGTGGTTGAAAGGTCAGTCCCATAGCTTGTAGGAAGAGAACACAGAAGAATCCAGAGGGGAGAGACTATAAGTTCTGCGGAGATCTTGTTAGCTCGTCACTCCTTTCCCATCCTGGAGAAAAGACTGTGTACAAAGAAAAGGAAAATACTTGTAGCACAAGAGATTATAGTTTCCTGCTGTGCAAGAGGGAATTCAGAATCCAGTTTTGTATCTAATACCTCTTTGGCTATGTCTATGCTAGTCCAAAACTTCGAAATGGCCATGAAAATGGCCATTTCAAAGTTTACTAATAAAGCGCTCAAATATATATTCAGCACCTCATTAGAATGCCGGCGGCTGTGGCACTTTGAAATTGACGTGGCTCTCCGCTGCACGGCTCGTCCAGACGGGGCTCCTTTTTGAAAAGACCCCGGCAACTTCGAAATTCCCTTATTCCTATCTGAGGTTAGGAATAAGGGGATTTCGAAGTTGCCGGGGTCCTTTACAAAAGGACCCCCATCTGGACGAGCTGCGCGGCGCAGAGCCGTGTCAATTTCGAAGTGTCACGGCCACCAGCATTCTAATGAGGTGCTGAATATGTATTTCAGTGCTTCATTAGTAAACTTCGAAATGGCCATTTGCATGGCCATTTCGAAGTTTTGGGCTAGTGTAGACACAGCCTTTATTCCATATGGAATATATGGTGTTCATCACTGCTTTCTGTATTTGCTGATCTCCACTGTATCATCTTCCCATGTCATTTTGGTAAGTTTCAGTTCTGCTTCTGTAGAATATTTCCATGTTATCCTGGATCTACCTTGTCACCTCTTGCCTTGGGGATTCCAGTCGACACCTGTCTTGTTATGTCATTGGGGTCTTCAGTCTATGTGCTTCTCAGGCATCTTCATTTTTTAATTTCCTCTCTATCAGTTTTTGTTTGACCTCCTTCAATGCTCTTCATTCCCAATCTTTTTTCTGTCTATTTGATGGTGAAGATTTGTCTGAGAAATTTATTTTACCTGGAAATTTAATTTACCTGGAAATTTATTAAGTCCTTATCAGCTAAACTCCAAGTTTCAGGACCATATAGTGACTTTATAATGATGTTAAATATTTGAGCCTGCTGAATAACCAGCCCTCAGAATTTATTGAATTCTCTTTACCTATTCTAATCATGTATGGCATTTCTATACCACGTGTGCTCATAAATTGTGAGCATTGAACCAGGCAATCAGGAACTACAAAGCATTATCTACAGTGGATGTCAGAGTGAATTATGTTCTTTGCTTCTCCAGACTCCACATCTTTTTCATTATATAAATGACTAAGATGCATGTCTCCAATAATTCTCCTCACCAGAGTCCTCCTCAGATTGCCCTCATTTAACTCCTGTGCCCCTGGTATTTTATGACTTTTAAAATAGAATCCCCCTACAAATGTGAATGAGAAATCCATGATTGATGCAAAAGGTTTTTGTTTAGCACAGATCCCATTTTCCCCTACAATATAGTAAGCCATAATCATTATTTTTCTCATTTGGGTAGCAGTCTGCTTTGCATAGCTTCCTGCTTGTGAATATATTGTTGCAGTCCAAGCTTAAAAATCCCGTTTAACTACTATTCCCCATGCTCTTATTACCCTTAAGTCTTTCCCTAATTCCTGACATTGTAATATCTAAGTGTCTTTTGGCTGTGTGCTCAGAAATAGTAAATAAGTAGAGACCAGTTTGCTAGGCGCTGGCTGGTTACAAAGATGACAGCTCGATCAAGGATCCTATAGACAAGAAGATGGGTTCAAGTGTAGGACAAGTTTCTCTGCATTTGACAGAGATAGGACAGAACATTTTACAAACAGGATAGCTGATCTTATCCCCTCCTCACCCATAGACAAGTGCTCTGCAGTGTGTTTGAAGGCCAGAGAAACTATAGAGGCTAGGGAATGAAATTTTCACACAGTGGGTTTCTTCCACTTTTCAGCTCAGGCATATCAAGCTTTATCCATTGGTATTTGATTCTGCCCTTTCCTCACCTGGTATTGCCCACTACATGCCTGTTTCCGTGAATGTAGGTTCTAGCCTAAATACTGAGGCCCAGTGTGGTCCACCTCCAGTTTTAACCTTGAGTGATTCAAGACTTTGGAGCATGCCATGTGTGTACAAGACTGGTGTATACACAGCAACTTAAGTGACACTGTGGATTTGCCTAAGCACAAACGAATGAGAATCAGCCTGAACAAGAAGCTCCTATTAAAAAAAGAGAATGAAATTGTCACTGACTCCAGAGGAAGAAGGACAAGAAAATTATTGGTCTCAGGGGATCTGGGGTGAAGAGGCTTCTACCTGGTGCAGCTCTTAACTTTGACAAATGAATACAGAGGCCTGGAATCACCAAAACGCTTTTGTTTTGGGGTAAAGAATTCTTCAGGCTAACAAATGGGCCTTTACCTGCATGACTCCCTGACAAAACGTAACTGTTAATCACAAAGCTTTAAATCTCAGCAGACTTCACTGAAAATGAGCTTTAAGTAATTATTCCTGCTGTGCAAGTCAGAGACAAACAGGATTTAGAAGTATGATTAACAGTTTACAGAACTGCTTGGGTTTCTTTGCCATTCCTTGTGAAGTCTGAAAAAGGAGATGCTGGAAGGGAAACTCCAAAACAGTGGGAAATAACTCATGTGAACTTTCCACATATTGTGAGTTTAACTGTCTCTAGGAGCAGCACCAGTGATCTTTCTTACTTTTTTACTGCCCTCAGTTTGGTTGTATTCCCATAGCAACATGTTTTAATTTCAAACAGTATGGTGCTAAAATGCAATAGCTATGTTTCAGGATGTATATGTAGATCATTGTTATCTGAAAGTATCATTTATATCCTGGGGAAAATCTTGTTCTGAGTCAAGATAATTTAAGCTTTCAGTTAGGGGCACATGATTAGATAGAGATAAAACAAGAGGAAACAAACGTGACAGAAAGAAGAAAAGTGATCAGGGAAAATAGAGTGACCTAATAGTAATAGTAGTAGTAGTAGTAGTAAGTCTCTCCCACTCCTATGATGACCATTCACCAGCATCTCCTGTCCTGGACAATCTTTCCCAGTTCTGATCAGGTGTATACTGTCTTTTTAGTGTGTGCCTTCAGGTCTCTATGCCAGGTGTTTCTTCGGCGCCCTCTTTTCCTTTTTCCTTGTGGATTACAATTTAAGTTTAGCCGTGTGATGTTGGTGGTTGGTTTTCTAAAGATATGTCTAATCTATCACCATCTTCTCTTCCCAATGCCCCTTAAATTAAGGCATTGAACCATCCTTCTAGCTAGGTGTCACAGTGCAAAAATATCCACTACAACCCTGACCATCAGCCTTCACAGCAGAGTCACAAGCCAAATGACAGTCTCACTCAAGAGATGATTCTCCAAAGTTTGGTGGAAGTATGTTGACATGACTCTGGGTGGGAAACATGATGTGATGCAGCCTCTGGTATATCTGTTCTATGGATAGGGACTTCAGTCTCAGTGGCTGTCAACTGAGAATCTTTAACCAAGGCTAAATAATTTGTGTGTATACTCTTCAGTTAGTCCATCCACACCCCAAATGAAAATTATGTTAAGAGTGGAGTCCACAACATGAGAAGGACCAGAGAGAGCAGACATTTGACTACTCTTCCATAAAAAACTAGTGCTTTGCCCAAACCAAACCATAAACCTGAGAATCAAGGACTTTGCAAAGTTTGGAACTGGATTCAGATTTGAATACTGTGGTATGGATTCACCCCTAGCAAGTACAACAATGGATTTTTTTTTTTTTTACTATTGAAAGCTAGGAAGAATCTATAACAAATACAGATATAAATGCCAAAGAGGTCAGCATCAAATTCCCAGAGCGTACTGTAGAACGTTGAGCAATGATTTCAGAACAGCCAGTTAAAGAATCAAAGACTGCAGGTCAAAGGAAGGTAAAGATGAAAATATACAGCAGCAAGCTAGTTTCAGCACAACATTCTACATCAAGAAGTCTAGACTGGGGCACAATTTCCTTTTGATGTCCAAAGGCCACTGTTCAACCTTTGGAAGTCAAGTCTAAGTCTCAGCTTTCCTGTCAGAGCTTAGCTCTGCTGTGGTGGTTTTTTTTTTTTGATGCTTTGTTGGCAGTCACTAGGGAATTGTGCAGAAAAAGAAAAGCTCCTGGAAACAATCTGAAGAAATCTGAATGACTTATTTCAGCTGGTAGTAAAAACCTTATTACATCTAACAAAGGAGAAGTAGAAATTTTCCAGCGCTTACACAAGAGGAATTTCCAAGGCTGTGTTCGATGTTCTATCTCTTGCTAAGATTTTGGAAATGGCCATGTCCAGATATTGGCAAGAAAGGATCTTTCATTGATGTAGCAATGTTGTCTGGATGTCCCTGAATTGCCTCAGGTTGTTGCAGTGCGTTTCTAAATTACAGCCAGTACGACCACCCTTAGCTGTACAAGTTGTTCTCTAATCTTGCAATTCATTTTCTTTATACTAGCAGGATGTGCTTTCTCTAAATTTCATCTGTGATCTAAACAAAGGCCTAGGAACAACACTAATCAAAACTGGTGATACCAAAAATGAGAGAACAACTTTATGGCCTCTGTTCTGACATCTTCATGCTACGTCTGCTAGCATTTCAAGGCTGAAAATCTAGTGATCTTCCTACTGGAACACTCTGGTGTGAAGGGAATTCTGCAGTAGTGTGGAACTGGCAGAGCAGCCCCACGGCCTCTGATTTAGGGGGCACAGAGGGAGCTAGCTGGCACCTGACCAGCACTGTATCAGAGAAGGTCCATGCCCTGAGGAGTTGACTGTACATGCTCTTTTGGAGTTATTCTGAAATAACTTATTTCAAAATAATGCTTCCACACACCAAATGCATTTCAAACCAGCTACACACAATAGAACCTATTTTGAAATAGAGCCACTGGACACACTCTGGCTTATTTTGAAATAGGCTCCATTCCCTGTTTGAACAGCTGCTATTTTGAAATAGCTGTTTCAAAATTGGCACTATTCCTTGTAGAATGAGGTTTGCCAACTTCACAATAAGCCCACCCTTTCAAAATATCAATTGCGTTGTGTAGGTGCTAGGAAAGCTATTTCAAAATAATGGCTGTTATTTTGAAATAACTTTACTGTGTAAATATACCTTAAAGAGCATGATAGGGAGCAAATGTTGTATGAATGTGGCCAGAAACCTGGACCTTATGCTGCCATGCTTTGTGCTGCAGTGAAGCCAGATCACTTACTGCTGGCTTGGCTTGGTAAGGTGTCCTACTGTGGAGGATGAAATAAGGCAGCTCTCCCCAGAAGCCTTCTGAGAAGAATTGCAGAATGCCTTAATGAGAGCTTTGTAGAGATGTGCAGGAAAGATTCCCGCTTCATCTCCATACAGGTTAACAAACTTTTCTAGGGAGCTCCTGTTCTGCAGGCAGACTGGCCGTCACTGTATCCCAACTGCTCACAGCAGATCAGAGATTTAACTAAATTACATTTAACCACTGTAGTATGATCACAAAGGTGAACTCACCAGACGTGTCCTCCTCACCGTCAGGGTCTGGCAACAATAAGTCCTGAGAGGGGAAAGTCTCCAAAGTTAGAAAAAAGGTTCTGGCTATGTGTGAAATTTGATTCTCTGCTTAGCCACATCTACACGTGCTGGCTACTTCGAAGTAGCCGTGCCAACTTTGAAATAGCGCCCGCCACGTCTACACGTGGCGAGCGCTATTTCGAAATTGAAATCGACATAAGGCGGCGAGACGTCAAAGTCGCTATCCTCATGAGGAGATGGGAATAGCGCCCTACTTCGACGTTGAACGTTAAAGTAGGGCACATGTAGCCGATCCGCGTCCCGCAACATAGAAATAGCGGGGTCCGCCATGGCGGCCATCAGCTGAGGGGTTGAGAGATGCTCTCTCCAGCCCCTGCGGGGCTCTATGGTCACCGTGTGCAGCAGCCCTTAGCCCCGGGCTTCTGGAGGCTGCTGCTGCAGCTGGGGATCCATGATGCATGCACAGGGTCTGCAACCAGTTGTCAGCTCTGTGGATATTGTGCTGTTTAGTGCAAATGTGTCTGGGAGGGGCCCTTCAAGGGAGTGGCTTGCTGTTGAGTCCACCCTGTGACCCTGTCTGTAGCTGTTCCTGGCACCCTTATTTTGATGTGGGCCGCTTTGGTGTGTAGACGCTCCCCTGCAGCGCCTACTTCGATGTAGTGCTGCCCAACGTCAACATTGAATGTCGACGGCACCAGCCCTGGAGGACGTGTAGACGTTATTCATCGAAATAAGCTATTTCGATGTAGCATTCACATGTAGACGTAGCTCTTGCCTGTTGAGTATACTCCTTCTCCTCCTCTTCCTCATCTATGCTGTCCTCCTCATGGTTGCCAGAGGCTTCCTGAAGAGTTGCTTGGGAGATATCTACGGACAGTTTTGGGACAGTAGTTGGGTCCATCCTAGAATCCTGTGCAGCCACCCATAAAAACGGCATGTCTGAGGCTCTGATCCAGACCAACCATTTGCAGTTTTTGTCTTTTGGTTTGCTTGTCTGAGCTCTTTTATTTTCACACGGCACTGCTGGGTTTCCATACTGCATTCTGCGATTTTGGCGTAGACACCAACATTTCTGCTGCTGGTTCATAGTTCTGCCTGCGTATTCTTCTTGCCACACAGCAATCAGATCCAGTATCTCGTGCATGCTGAGTATAGGAGCTGGTTTGTGACCCTGAACATTCATGGTCAGATGTGATGCTGGCTCGTCACACTGGCCAAACAGCAAATGAAATTCACAAATTCCTGAGGCTTTTCCTGTGTTCCTGGGAGAATAGCAGAGTTGAAAGAGCTGGCCAGAGTGGTCACATTAGGGTGCTGTGGGGCACATCCTGGAGTCCAAGAATGTCAAATAGAACAGTGCTGTGTCTGCACAATCCCAAATTGGATCCCAGAAGGTTGAATTTAGCGCTACTCCTCTCATTAAAGAGGAGTACTGAAGTAGAGTTTGAAAGCCCTTAAGGCCAGTGGTAGGGCGTGATGGTATAGACTCATTCATTATATCATTGACATAGCATGGCTAACTTCAACCTATCCTCGTAGTGCAGATGAGGCCTCTGTAGCTCTGAGCCCCTGAGGTTAAGGGCTAGATCCACAAAAAGACATACATTCTGCCACCTCGTGCAATCTGCAGTCCCTAGTTAAGAGTCAAAACTCTCTCTCTAATGTAAAGAGATAGTTAGGTTGCTAAGTATGAAATTCCTAAAAGCCAACATGCTGAGCATGGAACTGCCTAAACCAGACAGCAAACTGGAAACTCCTCTCTGGAAGGCAGGCACCTAGCTCCTGGGCAGAGAGAGGTGCCTCCTTGCACTCACGGATTCATAGCTGTGAACCCTCTTCTGCAGCTGTTATCCAATACAGGATAGTCTTTTCTCACAAAAAGGGGGACCCCTACTCCCAGTACAGCCTAATGGACAGAGGTTGGAGCACTTGCCCAGGGAGAATCAGCTTCAAATCCCTACTCAGCCTGACTTGGAGCAGTGATTGAACCCAGGGGTCACACCATACCTCCCAGGTGAGTGCCCTAATTACGGGTCTGTAGAATATTCTGATGCAAATGTTTCTCAGTCTCTCCTGTTGAAAATGTTTCCCTTTGTATGAAATACTTAAATTTCCATCGGAGCAGGGAGAGGGAAGTTGTCCTAAGAAAATAGGAGGCACATGCAGCCTGAAAAGGGCGTGAAGTAAAGCTGACAAAAGGAGCAGGCCAAAAGGATGAATCTAGTTACAAAGCAATTTATTCTAATTTCAAATGCCTTGGTAACGGCAGGATGGTGAGCGACTTGCAGTAACAGGCTATTCAGTCAGAATCGATGCAAAATCACGCGCCTAGGGAAAGAAGATAAACGGTGTGGTTAAAAATCTGCAGAACATCTTCCTGGCAATTGAAAAACAATAACAGCAGCAGATCTAAGAGTGAGATGTGGTAGTAGTTACACTGTATGAACTCAGAATAGCAATGGAGAAAAAAATGTCAGTACTGTATATTGAAGGGTATTCTATGTAAAACTGAAGCTGGAACTACAAAGTCTTGGAATAGTGTGAACTCTTCTAAATACTTTAAAGTGTAATTTTCTCTGAAAAGGGACGGTAAAATGCCATCATTGGTGATTTCTGGGTCATATGTGCTCAGATTGCAAAGAAAGATGAGTTTCTGCTAAGTCTAGTCCTTCAAACAACCTAGAAACTAAAAACTCTGTTGGGTGTTAACTGAAATAAAGTGCACACAGGATTCTAACAGAAGAAGAACTAACCCCGTCTGGTGGTAATAGTTGCTCTATAGCAGCTAACATGAAAAAATAGCAAAAAGTCCCAAACGTCAGAAGACAACATACTGAATACTTGGGCGGCGGGGTAGGTGATGGTTTCAGATCACTTAAGTGAACATGCCTTTTTTACATAATCCCTTTCCACTGAACTTTGTGGTAATTGAAAATCAGGAGAGAACTACAGAGAAGGACAGTGCCGCAAAGATTGCTGGAGAGGGTAGATGAGAGTGAAGTCCCCTCCACTTATTATATGATTAGATTATATGAGGGTGGCAGTAGGTTGTTACATTGCTTGAAATGGCCTCGATAGCAGTAATATCACAGGGGGAGAAAGGTGATCTTTAACATAACCAACACTCAACTCATTTGAAGTAAAAATCAATACTTTTATTTGCACATGGAAGCCAGTATAGGTCACACAGTATAGTTGTAATGTGATCCCAGTAGGAGAATCCTTTAAGACCTTGCATCCTAGAAATAGCTTCTGTCCCCTCTTGTCATTAACCCCCATCTCCAGTCTCTCTCAAGTTAGCTAGGTTTGAATTCAAATTGCAGACTTTCTCATTAGCAGATACTAATTTATTATTGATGATTGTCTCACAAACACTTATTCTGCTTCTTCAAATGTTTGGCGGACTTATTGGGAAAGCAGCAAAGAAAATACTTTTCCTCTTAAAAGTACACTCATTTTATTTAAAACTGAAAGTAAAGACATCTCCCTTTTCAGCTGAACTCTTACAATAATTTCACTAGCACACCATGCTGGGAAATTCAAAACCATGCTGGGAAATAGGTTAAATAGCTTTGCTGAAGCCATCAGCAGTAGGTCAACTACAGGCATCCCGCTGCTAGAGTCTAGCTCGCAAACATAGATTGTGAGAAGAGTTCTTCCTCTGTTAGAGTCCTGTGTGTATTTTAATTAATTTTTTGAAAACAAAGATCTCTCCTTTTTATTAAAGAAAGATAGAGGGTTGGAAAAAATGTCATGAAAAAATGATATGCTGTGAGTAGGCTCTGCAGGGCACACAAAGAGCAGATACTGATCCAGAACAGTTGTCAGAGTATTAAAGAAGAATGGCAACTGATTTCTGACATGACCTGCCAGTCAGTGATCAGTGACATTTCTCAGATAACCCTGCAGGTCTTAATCTGATACAAAGGAAACAAAGCTCACTTCTAGCATCTACTCTAGGGGGAACAATGTTATCTTTTTCATAGCATTTGGTGTCTAAAGTTTGCTTTTCTTGTTGCCATTTTTTGTTTGAATCTATTTGGGGTTTAAAAAAAGAGAAAAATCCCAGTGCATCAAGAGATGGGTCTCCCTCTGCTCAGCTGAGCAAGGAGGTAGATGTTCATAGATGTTCTTTTCAGCTGGAGCACAGAAAAGGACTTTATACTGCCTTAGGGTAGCACAGGGCATCATCATGAGATGCTTTCGAGTGGCATCAAGACTTGTCCTCCAATTACATTGGAACCAGATTCTCATCACATCACAACTCATGACGATCTCTTGCAGCCTTGATTCCCATCTTCACTGCTGTTGAGCTTTTTTGTCCGATACTGGCAGATCTCACCGATGTGTAAAAGGCATCTTCAACACCCTGTCTTGTTTTGGCTGACGTCTTAATGAAGGGGATGCCAGAGCTCTTGGCTAGTTCTTAAGCCTGTTTTGTATCCACTGTCCTTGTGAGCAAGTCTCACCTGTTTCCCCCTAGCGCCATTGGCACATCATCTGACTCTTGCACTCTCTTAATCTGCTCTCTGTAGAAACTGATATCTGCAGATTATTTGCTATTATTAATTGCAAAGACACAGAGGAAGCCTCCACCAATTCTCATGTACTGGTCTCACATGGCACTGTACTCCTGCACTGAACTTTTTGGGTATTTATACAACCGTAACTTGAAATCTGAGCCATTTGACGCTTTTCCATCACTAGTGCACGTCTTATATTTTCAGCAATAATCCAGCACGATATACAATTTTGCAGTGGTTAAGTCTGTGACTCACCTAAATGTAGCTTGATCTAAAAGCTACGGTCCATTAAACCCACGAATCAGCAGCACAGACCACAGTGGAGTTCCTTATAGGAAGATGACAGTTCCAAGAAGCTTATTTGTGAGGTGAATGCAAATTGTCAATCATTTTAATGTAGAGTTACTGCAATTCAGTAGCATTCCAAACTCACAATGAAATTGATACCATAATTTTTCACTGACATATATTGGTTATACTGTTACAAATGTCTTTAAAGGGTCAAAACAATTGCCACACCAAGCAAGAAACAAAATAAGTCATGCACATAATTACGGATAGAGATGGTCTTAATATGAACAATTTCAGTTTAGGTCCACATTTTGCAAACCCCCAAATTTGGGAGTGTAAAATCATTGGCTTATTATAAAGATAGTGGCCATCTTCATATACAAATCCATATTCTGATTTCTAAATACTCGCAAAGTTCAAAGAAGTTTGGTTCAGCCCTATATCTAATTTCTGTGTAAAACATAATGCTCATGCTTCTCTTAATGATACTGTAGTGACTGTCACCCAGCCCTAGAATGCCTCTTTTTGGATTGATATGGAACCGCAGCTATATGCCTGCCTCGGTTTCCCTGACTGGTGTCTCAGGAAGATCCATGAGACTTACATATAGTGAACTATGTGCCTTCAGGGGTCTAATCTATTTAAACAAGTTTCTAACACAAACCCCCAGGCTTCTCCACTGCCTGGAGCTTGGCAGTCCCTCCTCTGCGGATTCAGGGTATCTTTCAGACTTCCCTGCCTGGGGAGCTTTGTTCTTTCCTCTGGAGTTTTTTCTTTCTGTGTGCCGGGGGCTTTTCTATCCAGCCAGAGTAGTTTCCTACCCAGTTCTCCTGAGGCGCTCTTTCTCCAGGAACTTTCTTCCCGCCCCCGCCAGGGTCCTGCCTGAGTGCTTGCAACTCTCTTTCTAGGCCCAGCTGTTCCATAACTAATAACCACCACCAGATCTCCAGACAGCCATCCACAGGTAGATCTGGGCTGTCTCACTCTCCTCAGCAGAGCCTGTCACAGGGAAGTGGGGTGCCTGACCCCTCAGAGGGTCAGTCCCCATGAAATGTTTCTCACCTGAGTTGACCTGTACTTAAAGGCAGGCTCAGTGAGGGCTAACTCTTGGTCATGCACAGCAGCCAAGGGGGGTGCTTCCTGCTTTGCCACCACAAGAATGTCACCCTGGTGGTCTTTGTAGTCTCGTCACTGAACGGCACAAGAGTGGCGATTCCCAAAGTTTTGTGTAGCTCAGGCGGTGAATCAAATGTCCAATAATCTTTGGCATGTCACAGTTCTCCCTTGGAAGTCAAGCCCTCTGGCAATAATCAGAGGTAATCAGTCGCATTGGGCTTTCATGGTTGGTAAGCCAGTGTAAAGCTGCCTCAGAGTCTCCTTGTGAGGAGCTGCCCGGAGTACACACACACACCCTTTGGGCCTCCTTCATCCTGACTGACACCTCATTAGCATTTCTAGCGACCACTGACTGCATCATTTTTGCCCGTAGCTTTTCAGTAAAGGAGCAATAAGTGCCCATTTCTGTCTTGCAGCTACAGGGCTTGGGTGTAATGTTACCAGCTGAAGAAGCACCTGCATGTGCCTCTCCTTACAGGGTCATCTTTTATTTAGGCTGGATTTCTGTTTAGCCTGACTCTGGTAAGGGCTCTGTACTGCTGTTCCCAGGCATCTGGGGAGGAAGATGACCCGTCTCTTCCCCTGTTATTTCAGTTTCCCCATAGTTGCATGGTTTTACAGCACTAACATGAGCAACAAAAAGTCTTGTGTTCTCGAAACTACAGACTAACACGGCTACCTCTCTGATACTTGTCACCTTGCACAGCACTAACATGGTGGCATTTTCCCTTCAGTGGTCCAAAGCCCCCTCTCAAGTACACACTTCTATGCAATAGCACATTCACCATGAGTAGTACCCCTTATGTCTGAGGGCAGCATTGCAGAAATCTGCTTCCTGCACCTGCTTTGGTCTATAATGGCATGTGACTTTGGGCAGATGGGGGCCCATTCTGGAGTACAAAAGGTTCAACTGAAAGTCTATAACAAATCCTCAGACTAATAATTCTTCTGCATCTCTCAGGCTCTCCTGAAGTCCTCTGCCTCCTGGTCCCACAGAGCTACTCTGATCTTGGTTTTCTCCAGCAAAATTCCCTGCTCGCTGCAGTGGGTGTAACTAATTATCAATAAGCTGCTGTATCACCATTAGATGGGGGCAAGGCTGAGCCCAGCCAGCCAGGCAGTGACAGACAGACTGAAGCATCTAGTGTATTTTGGTGATTTTCAAGATTTGGTCTGCAGGGCATTTGCTCCTGGCCCAGAGAGAACTGGGTGGTCACATGGCGCTGGCTCTCCCTTGTTGCTTTCAGTCACTACACTGCATTAAAAGACAGGGAAAAATACGTTTAGTTCTTTCCAATGTAAACTGTTGTTGAAGTTGTCACAGGATGCTCTGCAATCCTGAATGGAAGAGGAGATTGCTCATGTGGTTAAAAAGGGGGCCAGAGATGGGTCCATGCAACTGTGAATGAGTAGGGAGGTTGCTGAATCTGGGCAAACTGCAAAGAATGGGCCAGATGATGGCCCAAATTGATGGTTATAATAATTTGACTCACTAAACAAGATACACAACAGCTTCTAAAATGCTGGCTTTTGGTTACTCAGAAGCCAAACACAGCTCCCTTAAAGCAAACTGACCTTGGGCTCTCACCCAGACAGCCAAAGCAAATATGATAAGGATTACTGAAAATCTTGTTCATCATATGTAACGTTCTGTCAGACCCAAGGGACTGGACACATTGCCCACAATGTCAATGATCATTTGAGATCTTACCCAAATACATACTTGCAGGCAATTTTTATTAACAACACTAAAATTTATTAAGGAAAGGGAGATCATTTTGGTTAATAGTTCACTATGCATAAAGATCTGAATAAAGTTCTTAGGTCATTTTCATAAGAGAAATGGTGAGCTGCTGAACTGTAAGAAGTTCTTTCCAGAATCACATAAAGACTAACCAATTTATTTATTAAGCAATGAGCTTTCATTTATTAGACAGTGAACTTTTAAGACCTATATTAGGTTATAGTCCAAATAGGCAGTCCATTTGCAGAATGTGTTCAAATTCTTCCATGGGTCTTAAAAGGGAAATCTAGACTAGAACTGGAAACCTCAGATTTGTGACTCAAGCATCCCCTGACCAGCTTGAGCAGATCTGAGATAACAGGAACAGGACCCTACTGTTCTTTTATGGATATCTGGTGGGCTATGGCTAGCCTCTTGAGAGCAGGTATTTCTTGGGTGATGCACTGTGGCTTTGAAGTAAAACCTCCTTTTTTCTATGTAGACACTTGTTCTTAGTTGCATTCATCAGCATAAGATTATTTTCCATTAAGTAATTCATAGGCTGTTACTACAAACTTCAGAGAGACATCTATACAATGATATTATATCCATATTTCATCTAAGTGTTAACACACCCTTTTGATCTCTGAATCAACAGACTATAGTAACAGATAGGAATGTATGTTTACAGAGTTAACCTCTAACAGGATAAGTATAGGTAAACACAGACAAATACGATCACAATCACTATCTTCTAATTCTACAACAAAATAAATTGACATTTCAGAGTTCTAGACTATCTAACGTGGCTTTTTTAGCTACTTAGCCTTAATTACCGTTTATGTAATTTTCTAATATATCTTTAAAGATTGAATTTTAATTATTTAGCTTGCTAGTCTCATAACCCATTCTGGTTCCGTGTCAATCCACATTAGTCCATACAATTAAAAAAAAAAAAAGCTCAACAGTCTACTTCTACACTGGATTCCATATGTTATTATCTGGCAAGTAATGTAATGATAGGGGGAGGGGAAACTGTGCTTGCTCTTATGCTACTTTTATAAGCTCTAAAAATGATGAGCCTGATTCATTACTATCCTGCACCTTGTGTGATCATTTATGCTAATATATGGTGAGTGTACAATGCTATCATTCTGCTTTGGTGGCATTTTATCCTTGCTTTCCCCTGGTGTAAATAGTGGTGCAGGGTAGTAATGAATGAGGCCTGATGGTTCTCTACTCAGTTGTGTGGTGCACATCACCTTTGTATGAACGAACAGTCAATTTTTGTTTCTCTTAAAAATGTGGCTGTGTTTATTGCCCATGAAAGCAAAATCCTGCAACCCTGCGTTTTCTCAGTGAGGAGCAATTGCTAAAAAATTATATCAGGTTTTATGTTTTCAGAAAGCTGCTCAAAGCAAAATAATAATTTCTCAAAGGTAATAAAAAAAAGAGTAAGTTTGGATTCTCAAGCTTTGTGTATCTGCTTCGGGTTTAAGTACTGATTTTTTCCAGGCCCTGTATTTGATTAGTCATGTATGCTGTAACCTTTTTCTGTTATCTCTCTGAAATAAGACAAAAGATAAAAACAAGAATTCAGAAAAATAACTGAGGTGAAGAATAGCATACTGCTAGCGGTAAAAAGGCTGTGTAGACATGCCTCTGCTAGCAAAACCCCCTCTGTCATCAGCCCTTTATGCCTGAAAAAATTCTACAGGGTCTGTTTACTGGTGGCAGCAGCCTCTGCCAGTAGGGACATCGCACACAGCTATGTTAATTAGCCCTGTGATTAGGCTAATGACCAGCCATTTGCAATTGCGAGACCTCATTTCCATGAAGCTGCTGGCACTACAGGTCCATGTAGACCCAGCCAATATGGCTACATCTACACAGCCAGCCTCTGTCAACAGAGGTCACTTGACAGAGAAAGCTCAGCACTACCTCTGTCGACAGATCATGTCTACACATGAAAGCGTCTCAGAAGACCAAGCCACTCTTTTGACAGAGAGCAGCTTGACTGCCCTGCCCTCTGTAGACAGAACAGCTGACTGGAAGCTCTGCAAACAGAGCTGCCCGGGGAACCAGAAGCCCCCTCTGTTGACAGAACTCTGTACATGGGTGCTCTGTGTTGACAGAGGTGTTATAACTGATCAGGGAGAGGTATAACACTGCCAGCAAAACAGCTGAGTTTTGTCAGCAAACTCTCGACAGAGCACTTTAACTGTCTAGAAGCTAAATGTTTTGTTGACAAAAGCCCATTTCTGTTGACTGAGACTGTCCGTGTAGATGTAGCCTAGATGTTTTAAAATGGCATTTATGACACATAATTTATTTAGGCTACTACTTAGATGTTGTCTTCTGTGTTTCATATTCAAGCAACCTTTCACAATTCAACTTCTCAGCCTCCAAGGAAATACAGTTCCTCCTCCTTCTGAGAAGTGCAGTAGCACTGTGCATTGTCCAGTTCAGTCCATAGCGTCTAGGAATATTATAAAGACAATTTCTGAAACGTTATTTCCTGTCTAGATGATCTAATCTGAAATGAAATCTCAGTTTTGGGTGATGGCAGGTAGTTTGGAGAACTAATTTGAAAACATGTAATATACAGTTTGTTAGCTACCTTCCCTCTACAGGGTAAACATATGAAATTTAAATTGGAATTTGATTTAATCTACAACAGACTAGTGGTTCCCAGAGTTTTTGGGCTATTGAACTAGCTTCGGAGTTCATCTACAGCCTGGTAAATTTGGAACAATTGCTCTGAATTCAAGAGGTGTTAATTAAGATTTGCATTGGGGCACCCGTAATCAGAATCTTGAACCAGCGACCTCAGCTGCATCCCCCAGGGTAGAAAAATTAATTTTACATCACTGTTGTAGGTGTTCAATTTACAACAGCTAGAATGGGCTTTCTCTCCCTGCATCAAGGCTCCTCAGCATAATCTGACACAGGTGCCCATTGCGGTGTTGCCAGTGCTCACAGTGTTATCTCGAGTTTCATGCTAGCTAGTGCTAGTGCTAATCTTGGAGCCATGTTGCTTGGAGTCAGAGGATTACATATGAATCGAAGTCTTCATTTAAAAAAAAACTGAGTTTTGAGCACTTGTTGTGAAAATCTGGAAAATGTGACTTGAGTGTACCCTAAAGGCTTGGAAATCTAATACAAGACCCCCAAAGTATCACGGTTTAATAATTTCATGATTTTAAGCTGATTTTATGATTTTTCTACCTGATGCATGATTTTTGACTGCGTGGGGTGGCGTGTGTGCACGAGTGCCCTGGTATACACTCCCCATTCATTTTTCTGAACCTGCAATGGATCCTTAGCTACTCCAAGTCACAGTCTCATTTGCTCTGGGATGTAGAGCACCCCAAGAGTCAGTCAGGTTAGCATGCATGCCACTGACTGGGAGACAGGGACTAGCATTGCGCTGGAGCCAAACACAGAGACAGATGTGTAGAGGTTCAGCCTGATATAGGTAAAAAGAGGTAGATGTACTGTCATCAGCTGGAGCAGCCCTGGTTGTTCCAGGTCTGAAACAAGGGTTGTTTTTAAAGACTTACTTACATGGCTAGTCCTGTGTTTTACGTTAAAATCAGCAACAGGGGCTTGGTGGGGAAGCACCAATAATATATCAAAAATGGTTTCTCTCGTTGTTTCCCTTCTCTAGAAAAAACAAGTGAGTCAAACAAAGATCCGGGTGATCTCCACTATCCTCTTCATCCTGGCAGGATGCGTTGTCTTTGTGACCATTCCTGCAGTCATTTTCAAGCAGATTGAAGGATGGACAGCCTTGGAGTCCATTTACTTTGTGGTCATCACTCTGACAACAGTTGGCTTTGGTGATTTTGTAGCAGGTGAGCAATCTGAGCCGTGAAATGCCACCCTCAGTCTAGTGATACCAGGTATAGGTGCCTTGGCTCCTATATATTTTCAAAGGTGCACGGCAGACTTTTAAAAACATGTTGAATTCCACTGAAAATGATTCTGAATGTCTTCACCTTTATCAGTGTGCAACTGACAAATATCACAAAGCAGTACATGCTCATTTGAAATCTAGGTGCGTAGCCATCTGAGGAGCTCAAGAATCTCTGAGCAGTGGAAGAGAGTATCTTCCTCATGAAACCCCTTATTTTTCTTTATCATTCTATGAATTAGGCAAGAGCAAAATTAATTTCCTTGTGAATTCAAGACATCCGAATTGTAGTAGTGCCTTTTGCATCACACTGATAAAGGCTTTAATAGAGGAAGCAAGTAGTTTATGTGATGCACTGTTGAAGCTTTCCCATTGGATGGTCATATTGGAGCATCTTGGAGCTGTGCAACTCAGCGCAGCTGATAGCTGCTGTAGCAGGAGCACAGCTTCCATTGTATGAGCTGCAGCTTTCTCAGAGGCAGCTCACACAATTTTACTCTCTAATATCAATAGAAATTTTGACACTGTCACCATGCCATTAAGGTAAACTAAAATAGTGAAAAGGGACTAAGAGAATGTGCATTTGCATGTTATATGGATACTGTGTAATTCATAGGATGAGTACAGTCCTAAATACTCATCCCCATCAATTGCCAGCAAAGGGACTGTCCTGGAATTGGTGATCACAGAAGCTTTGCTGAGGAAAAGGTGGTTAGAAACTGAAAAGCATCACTCTTCCCAATGGTATGTGAGCTCCATTCCCATGAATGTTACTGTCTATAACAAGTGTGTTTAGAGGAGGATGGATCCCTGTGTTGCAAAGCACTGTACTATGCAATTGTCCTGTTATTTCCCATTACACCTGTGAAAAATCTGACCAAGTTAAAACAATTTGTCTTCAACCAGATGGTGACCAGTTTGCTTGATAAAAATTGTTCTTTTATAAACAGTCCCCTCATCCTCCCTTTCTTATTTTGGTAGGGAAGACATGAGTTATCTGTGCAGATGGGCCTGAATCAAACCCCAGATCTGAATACACCTGAACTACGGGAAAATTCAGATCCACAGCTGAATTTTTTGACTTTGGTCCATCCTTAACTATTTGAATGTGAAGAATAATGGATAGAAGAATCCTCTGATGGTTGGGTTTTTGTGGTATCATAAGAAGGTAACCAAAGAAATATGGGTTCACAATATTTTTCCTGGGTCTGGGGAACTTTCCCTTCCCCACTATTTTGAAAAGAATACTAATTCCAAAATATTAGATCTTTAAATCTAGAAAACGTTGTCTTAAATCTAAGATGGCAAGAAAAATAAAATCCAAAATCTTTTAGCAGTCCACAACTGGTATTTTAGAGCCAAATTAAATGTAACCCAAAAGCCTCAAGGATGATCTCATGATAGGAGCATTAGATCAGGAAGCAGGAGATTACCTGGGTATAATTTATACCACATATTTCCTGTGAGACTGAGGAAGATTTTTCAATCGCACCCTTCCTCAGTTTCCTCATCTGTAAAATGGGGATAAAGAAACACTCCTATGAGGTTAAGTAATAATAAAGGAACTGCACTGACTCATGTCATTTGAGAATTTGGCCAAGTGTCCCTGTAAAATGGAAAAAGTGTTTGCTGTTGTTGAACACAGTGGAAAACCTGATAGGCTGGGAAAAAAGCGTGGCACTCTATTCATTGCTTGTCTATTCAGTGTGACAGACCACAGCAATCCACTCCACAGAAAGTTTTCACTGAGGCATGTGTGACCTTAATGGCTTCATTATACTATCGCAGTGCTTACCTCCACCTCCCTCTGATTCACTGCAAAGGCAAAGTGATGCATAATGTGTATGCAGAGAGATGAGAATCAAAAACAATATTTGGGTCCCTGCCAACACCTGAATGCTGGGCTTTCAAGAGAGTGTTCAATCATTGTAAGTGCACTCATGCCTAGTCTGGGTAAAACTCATTGTGAGGGCTCGTTAAAATGTATCAGATTGCAAATAGCCTATAACAGCTCAGGCGAAAAACATTTATTAGCAGCTTGGGTTGTTAGCAGGGAAAAATCTTGTGTTCTGTCTTGTCTATAAACATATGGGTCTACACAGACGTGTAGTGCCAGCAGCTTCATGCTAATGAGCAGTCTTGCAATTGCAAATGTCTGCTTATTAGCACAATCACACAGCTAATTAGCATAGCTGCACAAGATCTCGCTGCTGGCAGAAGCAGACGTGCCTCTACTGGCAAAAGCCCCCTCTGTCACCAGCCCTTTCTGCCTGAAAAAAATCAGGCAGAAGGGGCTGGCGACAGAGGGGTTTTTGCCGGCAGAGGCAGGTCTACATGGCCTGTTTACTGCTGGCAGCAGCTTCTGTTGGAAGCGAGATCTCATGCAGCTATGATAATTACCTGTGTAATTATGCTAATGAGCAGCCATTTGCAATTATGAGACTGCTCATTAGCATGAAGCTGCTGGCACTACAGGTCTGTGAAGACCCAGCCATAAAGGTGTAATACAACAGTGTATCTTCCTTACATAAATTCATTCATTTTAAGCAAAGCCAGAATGCAAACAGGAGAATTTGATTCTGTATGTAGCTAGATTGGCACTGTTTTAAGAGACATGTAACAAGTGAAGACCCCATTCAAACTCTGGATCTAGATGGCCACAAATAGTCAGAAGGGTCTGGAATGCACCCTTTCTTTCTGCATGTTCTTCTTTCTAGCCCAGGACCAGGTCAGATCCCTTGAGCCAGATAGGCCCCAACTTCTTGGAAGTTTGGATCCTAATTCATATATAACTTATCAGGTTGGCCTCGTGCACAATTTAATGAAAAGTGCTTGATCAAATTAGATCAAATTGATCAAATTTCCATGATGTATATTCTCCAGGGGAGCTTTTACTGGCTCACGTGAAAAATGATATTCTGTACCTGTAGTAGGTTTAGTCTTTGGAAAGTTGTTTGTGCCCTTAAACTGGGGACCCAATACATTCTCCAAAATATTACTCGTTATAAAGAAAACAGACTTACAGAATATTGTGACCAGCCACATGGCAGCAGAACATTAGACCATTTCAGAGACAGTCTCAGTTTAGGAAGGGACTTGGGGATTCCAGCTGTTCCTCAGATTAGACAAACATGTAGTCACTTTCTAGGACAGAAGGAAGCTGCTAATGAGAACCACAAAATACTTCCATGAGTTTCCTTGATTTGTAAAAGGCCTTGTGTTAAATACTCATGCACAGAACCATGTATGCTTATTTCAGGGGGAAATACTGATATCCATTATCGGGAGTGGTACAAACCCTTAGTCTGGTTTTGGATTCTCGTTGGTCTTGCCTATTTTGCTGCTGTCCTGAGTATGATTGGAGACTGGCTAAGAGTTCTATCCAAGAAGACAAAAGAAGAGGTATGACTGTTACTTGAACAATACATTATCACTTTATAAGAAAACTTTAAGTACCAGATCACTGCTGGCCAGGGAGGGATGGTCCCTTATTTGAACAAGTGCTGAATAATACCTTTTATTTACCTTTTTGTCTGCTTCTTATCAAACCTCTTCCTTTTTTGTATCCTAGTGTGTGACTAAACAGATTCAATCTCTTGATCCCTTAATGAAATAGAGAGGAAAAAAAAAAGAATTTAAAGTCTCCACTACAAAATTAAAAATTGGCTTCAAAATCAGGCTTCAGAATTTAACTTCCTATCACTCTCAAAAGACTGGGGATTCACAGACTTTTTTTTAGGCAACTTTAGCCAATTTTCACAAGAGCAGCTAGTGTTTTAGCAATGCACTTTGTTAATATCAGCCAAAGCACCGTCCTACGTAATTCATGGGGAAGAGAAGACAATATACTAGTGACTCACTGATAATGAGGGTAGAAAAATGAGGGTTGATTAAAAATGAGGCTCAAACATTATGAGTTAAGCATAACATGATTAATTTCATACCTCTCACACCCCAACAAAATCTACTTTTGCAGATTAGTTAGGGAATGCACAACCAAGTTTTGTCAAATTAGTATAGCTAGTCATTATGAACAGAGACATTGTTGAAGTCAGCTGAATCACCTTCAGCCAAATTGTCTCTGGTGCATCTCCAAGGCCACGAAAGTGAGATACATCATGGAAGAATTTGGTTTGTATTGGTGGGCTGATCACACACTATATCAACTTGAATTTATTCTACTCTTCTCAAGATGGACCTTGGGAGAGGCAGCAACACCAGTTATTCATTTCATCCTCTTTTTTTTCCATATTAGAAAACATATTAATACAGCACAGAAGCTATGGGAACTCCCTATTACCAAGTCATTATTCTGCCTTCATGCTCCTGGGGCTAGAAACATAACATAACAATAAATCATACTGGGACATTTCAGTGGAACTGTATGTCTCCTGGAAGTACCCCAAGAGAATTTCCCAAGTGTTTTCAGTGTTCAAGCTGGAAAACAAACTGGTCAGCAGCTGGCATTTGGAAGAAATTCCAACATTTTGGTACACAGTTAGTCAAGTGAATTATGGATTATGTATATATGGTATATTATATATGGATATATGGCACGCTTCTCATTAAAGCATTTGGTAACTTCCTGAGAGCATTTAGTAACTTCCTGAGAGACTTTAAATTTGGTAAGAGACCTCTGTTTGGACAAGAAGTCTCTTCCTCTATTTTAAGTAATTTAATAAGAATATTTATTTTACATAAACTACTCATGGCATTGTTAAATACAGAACCATCAGTGGGATTGCACAGTTGTAACTGTGATCACAGTTTGGGAAATAGATCTCTATATAATTATATTTATGACTTCTAAGTTATTGAAGGCCTCAGAGTTTCATATAGAAAAATGCTTGGCTGCTGACAGTTTTTTGAATTGCCTGATGAGTGCACAGATGTTATCACTCAGTAGTTTTGTTTCCAGAATGAAGGAAGAGTTGGTAAGAGTGTGAGAATATCCTAACTTGCAAGCTGAACATATGTTCACAGGTGGCAGCCAAAGGTAAGACACTAAAGAAGTCACATATGTAGGATACAAGTTGTTTGGGTCTTGGGTACTTGGAGTCTGAGGAAGTTTGGGGCAGACTCAGGACATTTCAACTGTGACCAATCTATAATTCTATGACATACAATAAAAATGTGTTGTTATTATACATTGAGAATTTCACTCTTTCCTTAGCATTTTTGTTTTTTGTTTTTTGTTTTCTGGAAAGGTTGGTGAAATAAAAGCCCATGCAGCCGAATGGAAAGCCAATGTGACTGCTGAGTTCAGGGAAACCCGTAGGCGGCTCAGCGTGGAGATCCATGACAAGCTTCAGAGAGCAGCCACCATTCGGAGCATGGAGCGCAGGCGCCTAGGGCTGGACCAGAGGGCTCACTCACTGGATATGCTCTCTCCAGAGAAGCGCTCTATCTTCGCTGCCTTGGAGACGGGACGTTTCAAGGCCTCATCTCAGGAAAGCATCAACAACAGACCTAACAACCTGCGCCTTAAAGGGACAGAACAGCTCAACAAGCATGGACAAGGGTCGTCTGAGGACAACATTGTCAACAAGTTTGGCTCCTCATCCAAGCTGACCAAAAGGAAAAACAAAGACCTGAAAAAAAGCATCCCTGAGGATGTGCGGAAAATTTATGAGACCTTCCGACACTACTCCTTGGATGAAGAGAAGAAGGAAGAGGAGAATGAGAAGATGTGTAACTCAGAAAACTCTTCTAGCACAGCTATCCTGACCAACTGTATTCAGCAGCACTTGGACCTGGAAAATGGAACCATCCCCACTGAAACCAAAGAAAGGGAACAAGAGAACAAAACATTACTTGAAGACAGAAATTAAATGTAAAAGATACTTGACTTTAATTAACTGATGTTAGTGTTTTTATACACACACACACACACATATATATATATTGAGACACGTGCCTTATACAGACTCCTTATTCAGTCTGAATTACATAGCATTGAAGAATATTTCACTGTGCCATAATGACTGATGCTTGCTCTGCCAAAATGAATCAGAAATACAGTAATGGAGAATGGCAACAGAAAGCAACACATGGGGAACTTCAGCCTGCATACAATTACAATGGCAAAATGCAAAGGGAGAAACTTAGCATGGCAATACCAGTGGCGTGCTACCACCATGGCATCATGTTTGCAAAGAACATCTATGACAGAAGAACCTGTGGGAGAGTGAAAAAAGAAGTAAGAGTGGTGTGTCTTTTAAATTGATCATGGCATCACTGAGCTTCCCACAGGTGATTGGAGAGAGGCGAGATGATTGGGATGAACTAGCAACTTTCAATGAGGCTGAGTTTACATTTTGGCACGTGATCCAAGCTAGATTTTTCTTCATTTTGAAAATCAGATGCATTATCTTTCTAAACTCCAAAAGCACGTCCCTGGACTTGGAAGCCGATTGGACACTGGTTATAAAATCAAGGCAGACAGATTAAAGGATGTGATTTCTTTTTTGATATAAAAAAAATACAAAAATACAGAAAAAGATCATTTCCCTCAGAGGACATATCTGATATAAACTCAAAAACACTGAATAAAATACAAGTTCTAATGCTATATAGTGTAAAAGAGGGGGAGAAGATACATATTTTGCTTGGCTCATCAAATACTGGGCCAATTTTAATTTTTTTTTCTTGTTCACACTTTATATCACTGGAAGAAGTTCAGTTTTAATGCTGTAATACTACAAAGACAGACAGAAAGCTATGGCCTTTGCATGATGTCAGCAACCAGCTGTTCTTTGTAGCTGAAATGGAATTTTAAAGAGTAGATTTAAGAGCATTTACAGTACTAAAAAGAGGAGCAGAGCAACCTTAGAATCTCAGGGCCGTATGTCCCTTTCAGTGGGTTAGGGTTTACACAGGAGCTGGTCATACCCTCCAAAAAACAAACGCCCCCTCCCACAAGCCTCCAAAACAAAAGTTAAACAAAAAGAAGAAAATAACCAAGAGAAGATGATAAAATATGATGGAAATATTTTAAGTGCTTATAGCTTTAAGTGCCATTAATAATGTCTTATTTTGTAACTTTTTAAATAAGTATTTTCAATAATTTATTTGATTTCTTTCCCTTTCAGTTTATTTTCTTTCTTTGATATTTGCTCTAAGTCCCTTTTCGCTACAGACTCTGAACACAAACTCTGTGTGTGTTTTGAGACTATGAAACACAACCAAAACGTGAGAGTTTTGTATCCATCGCTGTGACTGGATGTGTGAATATGGGAAGCACATATGGCTTCAGATTTCAAAATGAATGTTAAGAGAAAAGACTGTGAAATAGTTCATGGGAATTACAAACAACACAAAGGCCTGGTGCATTCAGTCTGTGTGTGTGGTGCACTGCTTGGCCGTTACAAATGGGAGATTTTTGCATGCTGGAAATGAGATACATAATTGCACAATTTATTCTCACCAACCTCCCTCTTCACAAAATCCTCAAATTGCCCATCATGCAAAGTGCTCCAATTCTAAAAGCATTCCTTGTAAATTTCCTGCCAAAGTAAACCTGGAAATAGGCTCCAGGCACATTTTGAGTTCTGGCTATTCATACAACCAAGCACTTCCCACCCATGCTGGCAAAGATTTTCAGATGTGCGTGCCAATAACTGTCTGTACAAAAAGGCAAACAAAATTCTTGTTTGCATTTTCTGAGCCATCATGTGCAAATGGCCGTTTAAACATTTGACTGGTCATTTGCATACACAGTTACCATGGCTGTGAATACACACATGGGAAATACACATGAAAATTACGAGTGTGAGTTTTTGCCTATGCAGTTATTTGTGCACAATTTGCAACTCTGATCTCAAAGTCACTGCTGCAGGAGGCAAAAGGAACTCTTGAGTATGTCTTTTCCTTACAGATTCACAGCACCTGAAATATTGTGTCCTAAATTAATTAGGTTAGGAAAACTAGCTGTCCAAAAATGAAGGATGGAAAAAAATCACAGGTTGAGAAATTGCAGTCAGTTCAGACTTGTTTAACTCAACAAGATCAGTGGATTTTGCTTTGTCCCCTGATGACTCTGTGAAGATACAGGACTAGATTCTGGCTTGTGTGGAGGAGCTGTGGTCTGTAGCTAGACACCACTGGGAAACACTGTGGCTGGTTTGGCTGGGATTGTTCCAATGGCAGGCATAACAGAGCACCTGCTCTGCCACCCTCTGAATGGGTAGAATGTGCACTCTCTTCTCTAGCAGATTAGTGTAGAGGAGATAGGGCCAGGGCCTTGCTTAAATCTTAGACCTCCTTGCTATGGGGAGCAGAGTCTATCTCAGGAATGGAAAGGCTTATGCCTTCCCCCCACCCCCCACCCTTGTGGACACATGCTGGAGCTGAACTGAATGTGGGCTCTAATCAGGATTCTGACAGTCACAGTGCCATTTTCAAACAAATCCTTGGTTATCTCATTCTGTAATAACTGGTAGTGTATTGTGTTAGCTGCATAGGCCCCACGTAGATAAATCACACACAGGCCCATTGATGGGGGCAGTGGGAGGGAAACAAAGGGGGCAGTTGCCCCCAGGCCTCACTTTTCAAAAGGGCCTGGAGCTCCAGCTGCTGCTGCTCCAGCCATAGTAGCAGTGGCTGTAGCTGGAGCTCTGGGCTCCTTTGAACTGCTGCAGCAGCACAGTGCGCCACTGTGAGTGGCTGTGAGGGAGTGGAGGGGCAGCGCTGAGGGCCAAGTGCTGTAGGCCCTGCCCCTTCCACCCTTGGCTCCACCTCTTCTGGGGCAGGGAGCCAGGCCCCCCTCCCACCTTGCCCTGGAGCCCATGGTGGCTCTTGGTCCTGCTGATCACACAGAACTCTCTATCTGGACCCTCTAAGGTTTATGTTTTTCAGATCTGGTGTTCTATATAGTTAGGAACTAGCTGCAAAAGTCAGATCTAAGTTTGGATTCCAGGCAAGGTTAAGGGTTGTTCAGATCTAGGGTTTGGTTCCTTCTCTAATTAAAGTGCTGCCTGGAAACACTCTTTACACTTTATTTGTTTGCTTTCCTGGAAGTGAGGGAGGATTCCAAAAGCACAGAATACAATTCTACAAATTCATCTTGTTTAGTAAGTGTAAAAAGACAGCAATGTCCCATCTGATCTCTCCTCTGGTTTCCCTAAACCATACCGTATGAACTATAGAAAAGCAGAGCATTAGGTTCCCTGCTGCTAAGAGAAAAGTCCTACCAGGTTCATTTATTTTGCACAGGTCTCAGTGAAAGTCAGTGTCCAATCAGCCATTATTTCGAGTACTGCCGTCCTATTTCCCATATGATCAGGCAAGCCAGCAATCTGAGGAATATCCTGCAATGTACATATGACTAGAAGCAATGTTTATTGGCCAAATTCAGACTTCATGTATGCAGGGGCAGCTCTATTAAGAGTGAGGGCTGGAGGATCTAAAATGTATTTTTCCTCTCTGAGTCTACAGTCCTTTGTGTTTACTGTACATGTTCTGGGCCTGTATCATCCTTCAATTGCTGTTTAGCCAAGCTATCCATAATTCTTGAACTGACATTTAATTAGGGACTGTCTTTAGCATCTACTGGTTTTGAATGTTTTGATCCAGGGACAAAGGGTGATGCAAGCTAAACTTCCAATGAGATACTAAGCAGAACACTGGGTGACCTTTCACATGAAAGGCATGGCTTCAAATAGTAGAGAATTTTACTCCTCACCATTACATTTGCAAAACTTGCCGAGAAAGCGGCTAGTCTTATCTTTTCATAGCAGTCCTCTCATCTGATTGCTTTCGTGGTCAGGCATTGCACAGCAAATACTTTAATATACATTATTTAGATAATGTACAGAGGATGGCAGTGACACCACAGAGAGCCAGACTGACATTTCTTATCGACTGATCTGACGTCAAAAAGTCCTAATTCCCCTCTTCTGTTTTGCAGCACATCCTTTGCATGCAGCAGTTTGGGAAACCATCTCAGTTGTTGCCTTGACTAGAAGCATAGCTAAAATCCATGTCCTCTTGTTTTCATGACTTGTATAGAAGCTTTGAATGTCACTTCTGGTGGAGTTGTTGCACTAGTATTGAATGTTTGAATGAGATATGAGCTGAACCAAAACCCAAACCCAGACCTCCACGTTTCAGGTTACCAGCAGTCCTCCCAGGATTGGAAGAACAAAGGAGTGACTTAAATCTGCTTTGCTACCTGCTGCTGTCCTGAGGACCCTATGGCTAGACATGAGAATCTGGTCTTAAACTACTAAGGACACTGACTGTCTTTAGTCACAGCCTCAAATCCAGGAAGTAGAATCACCTGTTTTACTACAAATTTTAGCCCCTTCTGCTCCAGTTTCAATTCAGTCTTTGTGTAGTGGGTTGCTGATGTCCCATTCTCCCCGCCCCCCTGGAGATTCTGCTGAGACACTAATCATTATTACTATATTACAAGCAACTGGATTGCCAGGTGGCTCCATTCCCTTTTGTCCTTGGCAATGTTTGCATGAGTACCTGCCTGTTTTCAGAAAGGGTTTTAACTTCATCCATGAGTGATTTGCCATGAAGTTAATTCACCTTTTCACAGAGTATATTGGTTATTAGAAATACGAATTATAAATGAATTGTTACTATGATTTAAATTCATTTACTCCCATTTTGGGCATTGGGGTGACATTATAAATCACTCAGTCTTTTGCCGTCTGGGTTTATGATGTCTCCAGAAAGTCTTGGTGGAGTTATGTGCTTGTTAAAGCAGTGCAGTCCGTCGTCTCTGTGTTTTATATGAGTATTGCTAGTTCAGGAGGAGTCTTACTCATGTCTATTTCTGACTCAACACCATCAATATAATGTGGGCTGGAGCTGGAACTTTCTGGGAGTAGCATTTTCCTCTCTAATCCAGAGGTATGAAAAGTAGGGCTGGGTATTTGCATTGTAACAAATCCTGAGAACCCTGCATTTCTCTGAATATATGTTTGCATACATTGTTTTTAGGCTTTTTCACTCCCAGGGCCCATTTATGGTGCCAAAATAACATGAGATCTGTTTCCCAGGCTTTTTCCACCATCCAGGAAGCAAAAATACCTTGTAAAGATCAGCGTTTGCATTATTTAGCATGTTATCATGGAGAAACAATAGCTCCTCTGTAATGTGCTTTCCAGGAAAGTGCATGCAAGGATATCGCTTGGGGGCTGGCTGATTCCCAGGATTTTGGGAGAGTCACTTGAGGTCTTTTGTTGCTTTGGACCTGCTGTTTTTAAACTCCTCTGTGAGGCACCATGCGCACTTAATGCTATGTCATCAAATCATTAATAAATGCAGCTCTGCAAATTGGTTCTAAGGTAATAAAATATCCACAGCTAAAAGGAAACACACATACAAATCAACACAGCTACCTGAAACTCAGAGATAGTCCTCCTAGTGAAGGCATACAGCTACTTGGCTGGAACAGACAGGGGAAAAAAAGAGCTTAGGCCTGAATCCTTAAAGGGATTTAGGTGCCTATCTCCCACTCATTTCAATAGCAGTTAGGCACCTAAATCCCTTGGAGGATCTGGGCCTAAGTATCTTTCTATTCTATTTTTTCTCATTGCCGTCTCTTTTTCAGATATGATGCAATGACATAATCATGATGACAAATGTTGCCTCATATTATTGAAATCAAAGAGTCTAAAAGCAGTAGAGACAAGCTGTAGCTGAGCTGGATCATGCTGCATCGAATAAGTCATATTAACCGCAGGTCCCAGTTAAACTGCTGTAGGCACTTGGGAACAACACGCATTTTAAATAGTTGTAAATAAAACCCTGTGCACATGCACTTCATATTGGAACATCTATGCAGTTCTTGTACAAAACTTGAGTGGTGATGTCCCTCACCATAGGTAGTTTCACTTTAAATCTCTGTGCTAGCACATGGCATTGTGCAGGTCATCTATTGGCCTAAGGTTCTGAGTATGAGATACAGATGCTTCTGATTTAGCAGAAAAAGGACATCATCCTAGCAGATGTTTGTCTTGACAACTGGGAATTAGCTTTCCACTTGGAGATCCTGAAGAGTAAATCACTAGCAGGTCTCGATCAGTTGTCCCTGTAAGTTATGTGTTTGGATGGCCACCCAGGAGAGAGTCACATGCTGCCCAGCTGATCAGCAGAGCACCCAGAGCATATGTGTCCTCAGGTGGTGCACATCCACACATGCCTTCGTGCAGATAACAAAATTTATTTAATACATGGATGAAAAAAAATAGAGGGAGCATGGGTCTCTGTCCATTTGTGGGTGTGTGACAGAGAATATTTTTGTCTCCAGACGCTATTCTGCCCACACACTTTCCCTCCTCATAAGAGCTGTGTGCTTGAAGAGGAAAGCTTACTGGTGCCTCACATGATATGCAAACTAAACATACCAGCTTTCAGTTTCTCCCTTAGCTATTTCACAGATCCCGGCCGATGAGCTATTATTGGCTATAAGTTGAAACAGGCAAAATTGGCTTCTGGATTGGAACAGTTTGAGTGGGTTCAAATCTAGTGTCCCATTTGGGGCCCATGTGGTAGACAAAGGCACAAACTGCAAAGTTCAGATTTAGGTGTAAGTTTGGAGTGATTTTTGCCAGAATTCCAAAGGCATTTCAGTCTGATGTTCTGGATTGGTGGACTGAATCTAGAAGGTCTGATTTGAATTTCTGAAATCTGGATCTGCTAGAGACTTGCTTAGATTTTGGCAGGGGGCATATTTGCATGTGGGTTTTGGATCCAGTTCGTTGTTTCTGGCGCACTTCAGCTTAATAATTAGATACACTTGCGGGGATATTCTACCTGTTTTCTTTTTTTCTCTCTGTAAGATTTCATGGTGCTTAGAAAGGCTTTTTCAGAAGAGGGAGGGATTCAGAAATGTCATTAACCGAGGTACCAAGCGGAATGTGCTTGTACCATCTAAATACATTTTGCTGCTATTGTCTTTATTTTATGATGTAATGTTTTTCAATGATGCGAAAAATTGCAACAAAGACCTTCTGGAGGTTACAAACACTTTCGCTGTTGTTCTTTCTTTCTCACTTGTTCAAACTTCTGGCAAAGACAGAGGTACTTCAGTTAGGACACTATCCTTCTTTTGCTTAGTGATGGAAAACAAATGTGTAACTGAAATTATCAGCATCACCTGCTTTGCATTTTCATATGTACCCCAGTCATATTTATTCTTTGTTTGGCAGAGTATATTGTTCTCTCTTCTGTGTCTCTAATGAATATAAGCAGTGCTGATGGGAGGGTTATGGGAAGATGACACAGACCTCCTCACATGTTGGAAACATGCTAGTTCCGTGTTTGGTAGGGGAATTCTTAAGCCATCAAGATTATTGATGGTTCTACATATGACATGTACAGGAGCAATCAGTAGGTAAAGAGACCAAAGATCAGAAATTCTAAGGCAAAAGAGATATGCTTTCCAGGAATGTTCATCCTGGGATATCATTTGAGGACTGGCTGGTTCCCAAAATCTTGGGAAAGTCATTAGAGGTATGTTTTATTAGTGTAGATTGAATAACTGGGCTAAAGCTATTAACATAGCCTAGTCACTGTCCAAAATGAAACAGCGTTAAACAAGGTCTGGCGTTTGATGTGCAGAGCTCTCAAGTTGGTCAATGTCATCACAAACACAGTATACATTTCAGAATTTTGTTCTTAGATACACAGAAAAAGAAAAAAGAATCAAAACAAGGTAAAGAACACTGAAGTGAAAATTATTTATGCAAAATAAACAATCAAAACCTATCTAACTCCTTTTGTAGACGATAAATATCGGTCTGTTATTCAGTGAATCAATAATTCTTGGTGGGGTAGAAAGGTTAGTTTTATATATTTAATGCTGAATTAAAAGTGAAAGTCACTTTCCTGCCTTAGAATAAACAGACGCTGAAAGAAGAGAAGAGATCGGAAAGTAAAGGTGAGGGAAATATGGCTTTTGCTGAGGTTGTCAGAATTATATTATGGCTGATCAATGAGGGACGAATGCACAGTGGGACACAACATCCATTGTTTTAGATTCCTGGTCAGGAATCATCTGGTAGTTCTGGTCAAGTCTCAGTCTTTCACTGGATCTTCTCAGGTGCAGCAGAACTGGATGGAATGTCTCATCGCACCATCCTGTTGCCATGAAGTGCATTTGATTTCAGGATGAGGTGATAATCTTAGAGAAAGAGAGACAGGCCAGGAAAAATAGGGGAAAGAAAGGAGCACACAAGGGAGAGGGTAGGCAGAGCAGGAGCTTACATGTTATGTTGGGATCCTTGCTAATGCACAGCTCATGGTCAAGTGTCTGCCTTCAAAGGCTGGTGCCATGGTAACAATTGTTCCACAGCCACCACAGTGATGGTAAAAGTTCTTTTTACCCAAAGTCTCTTTTAAGGGCCACAAACAAGTAATGGGTGAAATAGTCTATCATCCCATAATTTTGTCCGCCAAATAAGCCTCACTGCTGACACACCATTTTTGGTTCCTTAATTTCAGCTTTTCTGCTCTCCTGTTTACCAGGCATAATTGTAAGAGAGTCCTTGAGCCCTAGGCCCTTTCTATTTAAATTAGTTCAGTCTTCCTGTCTCCTCACATCTTTTCTTAATCAGTTTTATATAGCAGATCACTGTGACAGTTGTAACCTTTACCCACTTTTCACCAGTGAGCTTAAAATGAGTCCCAGCTATCACAACAGGTCATTATGGCTGATAGAAGGGAAAATTGCAAAGTTCCTGTGTTGCAAAGCGAAGGGCAGGACTTGAAGTGAATCTTGATTTGCTTCTTTGCCTCCTGCCTGGTGTTGCCTCCTTCTCTCAAGCCTGCCTTCCAGCTGTGACCTGTTTTTTCTTGCTGCTATGTTCTGCCTCCTTTGTGCTCAGAGGCAGAGGTTAGATGTTCCTGGCATGCGGCAGGGTGTGTGAGGCATTTCCTGGCATGTACAAAGGGTTGGGACCCGGGAAGAGGAGGTGGAGTCATTTTCCCTAAAATATACAGAAACTAAGAACAGGGATGAGTGGTAATACTGAGACACCTCTGTCCCCTTTCAGGGCCTCAGAGCAGGCTGCTCACAACAAATGTTCTCAGCATGGATTGATGTTTTACACAATACCTGCTCTCCTTGAAACAGATAGTTACAATGTGGCAAATGTATGAAGGTTCCATTTAAACCAAACCAAACAAATAACAGAACTGGGCTACCAAAATGGAGCACAGGAGGCGCCCGCACAGACTACAATTTATTGCCTGGCCAGGTAGGTGCCAACTGTCCAAAAAGAAGGTAAATATTTCCTAATTCCTCAAAATCATGCCATTTCCACAAAGACTTCTGTAGCTTTTCCCCAAGCCGAGAGCACCCATGGAGACTGTGTCTATGCTCTTGATTGTTCACCACAGGCCCAGGAGAGTCTGCCGAGGATAGGCTGGCTGGCCAACTGGAAGACAGGTCAGTGTCTGCAGGCTAAGTCTAGGGTACTGAGGTCAGACCTAGCCATGCCAGGCAAGGATAAAGTGAGAGGCCCTGCTGGTCTGGTTGTGGACTGACTCCAGGGAGGGCTGCAGAAAGGATACCAACTGAGGGTGTGAGGATGAGCCCCTGTTGCTCTGCTAAAGAAGGCAGTGCCTGTTGGGAGGAAGCCTTGGTGTTATGGCCCTATACCAAGGCTGTGAGGCAGATTTACAGAATGTAGCTAATAGGTGGGGGAGGTGAACAGTGTTTGAGACCTGACCAGAAAGGGGGCGACTGAGAGGTGGGTGCTGACCCTTTTACTGTGACTTAAAAACACTTAGCCCCTCCCACAAAAAGTCCAGGTCATCTGCCACAATTTCAGGGTTAATCACACTTCTGATTCCTCCATAGTTTGCTCAAGAAACATCCTGAGAGAACCCAGACCTCTGTCCATCAGTCACCGGTGTCTGCCCTTAAGTATGTCCTTCCAGAATAGGGGGTTAGGATGCAATTCCTCCTTCTCTTCACTTAGTGCTTGCAGGGTTGCATTGCCCCTTGCCACCCAGGAACTAGACAAGATTTACCAGCTCGTGTTAATGAAACATAGTGTATTTATTTTTAGGAGAATAGCATTACAGAGAACATATGAGACAATAAAGTCTACATATATGCCAATGCTTATGAAAAGACACTTGTCTTCCCCCAGGGGGAACTGTTCCTTTTTGTAGTCCATCACAACAACCTCAAGTATGCAGAAAAGAACCTGGACATTACAATGGATGAGAAGCTGAACAAGAGTCAACAAATGTGCCCTTGTAGCCAAGAAGGCTAATGGCATATTGGACTGCATTAGTGAGTAGGAGCATTGCCAACCTATCTAGGGAATTGATTATTCCCCTGAATTCTGCACTGGAATATAATGTCTGATTCTGGGCCCCCATTACAAAAAGGTTGTGGACACATTGGAGAGAGTACAGTATAAGGCAATAAAAATGATTAGGGGTTTGAAACGTGACATGAGGAGAGGCTAAGGGATTTAGGCTTATTTAGTCTGCAGAAGGGAAGAATGATGGGGGATTTGATAGCAGCCGTCAACTACCTGAAGGAAGGTAACAAAGAGGATGGAGAGAGACTGTTTCCTGTGGTGACAGATGACAGAACAAGGAGCAATAGTCTCAAGTTGCAGTGGGAGAGACCTAGTTTGGATATTAGGAAAAACTATTTCACTGGGCGGATGGTGAAGCACTGGAATAGGTTACTTACAGATGTGGTAGAATCTCCATCCCTAGAGGTTTTAAAGTCTTGGTTTGATAAAGCCCTGACTGAGATTACTTAGTTGGGATTGGTCCTGCTTTGAGCAGGTGGTTGGAATTGGTTGACCTCCTCAGGTCTTTGCCAACCCAATGTTAGCTTATGGGTCAAAATGTAGGATTTTGCACCATTACAGGTTGGGTCATTCTACCATACATTCTTTGGCTGCGTCTACACGTGCACGCTACTTCGAAGTAGCGGCAGTAACTTCGAAATAGCGCCCGTCACGTCTACACGTGTTGGGCGCTATTTCGAAGTTGAAATCGACGTTAGGCGGCGAGACGTCGAAGTCGCTAACCCCATGAGCGGATGGGAATAGCGCCCTACTTCGATGTTCAACATCGAAGTAGGGACGTGTAGACGATCCGCGTCCCGCAACATCGAAATAGCGGGGTCCTCCATGGCGGCCATCAGCTGGGGGGTTGAGAGATGCTCTCTCTCCAGCCCTTGCGGGGCTCTGTGGTCACCGTGGGCAGCAGCCCTTAGCCCAGGGCTTCTGGCTGCTGCTGCTGCAGCTGGGGGTCCGTGCTGCATATACAGGGTCTGCAACTAGTTGTTGGCTCTGTGTATCTTGCACTGTTTAATGAAAGTGTGTCTGGGAGGGGCCCTTTAAGGGAGCGGCTTGCTGTTGAGTCCGCCCCGTGACCCTGTCTGCAGCTGTGCCTGGCTCCCTTATTTCGATGTGTGCTACTTTGCCGTGTAGACGTTCCCTCGCTGTGCCTATTTCGATGTTGGGCTGAGCAACGTCGAAGTTGAACATCGACGTTGCCAGCCCTGGAGGACGTGTAGACGTTATTCATCGAAATAGCCTATTTCGATGTCGCAACATCGAAATAAGCTATTTCGAAGTTGGGTGCACGTGTAGACGTAGCCTTTGTCTCCTGAACTTGAACCTGAATACGTGTAATTCACCTCAGCTGGTGGCACTTTTCTGGAGTTGTTTACCTGTGCCAGTATCTACACTAATTATCCCCCAAAGGCTTTAGTTCCTGGAAGGAGTTCAGTAATGCTTCCTTCACAGAGCCAGCATACAATTCCTGGCTCAGTGATTAACAGATAGCATTTATAGAGGCTGCTGGAGTAGTCTCACACATATTGCATCATTTCATAATATCTGTCACATCCCTCTAGTGCTGAACACATCTGCACACCCAGGAATATTGAGAGTTCAGTCTGCTCATCTGAGTCACCAAAATAAGTTTTACTCCTGTTGTCCTTGCTGAGCTAACCCAGTTAGGAAGGAGTGAGTCAGATTCCATTCTTTCTTGAGCATTACCCAAAGATTTGATTACTAAGTTTCAATCAGCTCTTGTGCAAAGCCACTGATTTCATGGAAGGCAGAACTTGGCCTGACAAACTTTTATTCTGAGTGGTGTATAACAGAGAAAACACCCAGCTTGAATGGGAGTCCAAGCTGAGCTTGCAAGGGCTGGCAGTTAAGGGGAAAAAACCAGCTTGTAAACTGAGCACACATCACATGCAGTCACCGAGAGACAACAGAATAGGAGATGTCATTTCAGTTAAGATGGACTCTGAGCTATTAGCGTGGGTCAGGCATGAATTTCTGAAATCACAACACTGCCAAAACATAGGAATAAAATTGAAACAATCTAAGCAAACTCTCTATCTATTGTCTGAATGCCCCAGCACACTTTCAAGGAATTCCATGCGTGCCACTGTCTCACTCAGTAGCATGCACATTTCATTAAATATGAATTAAAGTATTTTCTTGGACAAGACACAATGAACAAAATCTGCAGTAGCATGTAATCCTATCAAACTAAAAGGGAAGTGCTGTCATTTACTCCTCACACTACACGCTGACACAGTATCATTTGGGGGAGAGGGATGCTGCGCTACGGAGCCAATTACATGGTTTTACTACCCTCACCCACCCTTATTGTATATCAAGTGATAATTGACAAACTAAATGTTGCTTGTCAAGTTAAGGAAAATACCCTAGGCAGCTCTTTTTGAAGCCCCCTACCTCACAAATTCTTGCCACGCAGCTGTCAGCTGCCATTAGTTAATGATTTATGAGGGCCAGCTTTAATTCACTGCTTGATAGAGAGCACAGTCAAGGAAAAGAAAAAAAGTGACTGGCTACCTGAAGTCTAGATTTGTCTTGGTTATCAGCTGGCTTCAGGTGGGTTTTAGGTATCACCAATTACACTGATCCTGTGCAGCATGGACTTACTCTTTTTAAAAAAAACCTACACAACTCTTTCACTTTGCACTGCTTAGCAGGGGATTTAAAGAAGAGAGCCATTTGTTTCTGCATAGCAGAGCTTATTTTTCTGATTTAATGCGTCTGTTTTGATGCACCAAAGGGGGTTTATGTCTCCCCCTAAAAATATTCCTCTCTTTCTGCATTACTCTCTGACCCAAAAACTTGTCTACACCAGCAGCCAAATGTAAAATGAAATACCCTGAACTCACTCTCCTTACCTCCTAGTTAGGGAAACAGGCTTTGTCTGTTCTCAAACAATCAGCTGTCTCCAAAACAGAAAGGTAAGTTCAGGCTGTTGTTAGCATTTCCTTTTTTTGAATACAGCCCCATTGTGCTTCTTATTTAGGTTCATCTGCTTCCAATTAAGACCCCAGCAAACTGCACACCTGCAGTAGACTTAGTGTAGGTTCCTTAAGGTATTAAATTTCATCCCGCTGCATGCTGGCTTGCTGTGGTATGGACAATCATAAAGGTAAAGGGAAAAAAATGCTGTAGGTAAATGGATGTTGAGTCTACTGCTTAAGAAACATGTTACTCAAAAGTTTGTTAGTTCTTTTCCCACAATGATTTATATTTGTAATAGCTTTCTTTGGCATTGAGGATTCCAATGACCAAAATCTCACCAGGTCATTTGAATGAAGGGGATAGTCCTATTCTTCATTCAGGGGTGCAGAGAACAGTGCTTAAAAAACAACTCAATTTCTTCCTTCTAGGAAGTAAAAAGGAAAGTGGGTAGGGGTAAGGAATAGATATGACTGGCTTAGACTTAAAGAGGTTTTTGGTACAAAACTCTAATGTAAGTATGATGTCCTTGTTGAGAAAATACTCAGACAGCTATTGACCCAGAGAATATGAGGCTGGAGTGCTATCACAGAAGACTGAGATATATCATGCAAGCATCAGGGGACAGGAATGGGAAAAGTGTTTGTTTAGTCTCTTTCATATTATACATCAGGGTCATAGGACACTTGTGAACTATGCTTTCATTAACTTACATGAAAGGAAAACTGTGGGGAAAAATACAAGCAAATAGCAAAACAAATTCATTTGTCAGTGATTGTCTTTTTATATTGTAGCCCTGGTTCACTACTTGAAAGGAGTTAGCGTGATGCTTAGGCTAATCTGTATATTTCAGTAATGTAATTTTTGGTACAGGTTGAACATCTCTAATCTGGAATTCTCCTATCCACCAACACCTGTAATCTGACATGGATTTAGTTAGCTGGCTGACCAATTATCCTGGGTGTGGCCAAGTTTCCCTTGGGCCCCATAAAGTTTTATAGCCAGTGGTTCTCAGTGTTCTGTGCTGTTATCTAGTTGCAATTTACCCCTCAATGTCTTCTAAGAGCCCAATAAGTGTTGGTAATGTGCTAGATGATATTGACCTCCCATGATCTGATGCATTCTCTCATCTGCACTGGTCAGGTTTGAAAGGTGCAGGTTAGTTTCTATAGCTGCATGGTCATGATTTGAAAAAGTGCTGAACAATCTCAGTTGCAACTCATGTCAATCAGTGCTATACATATAGAACGCTGCAGTACATACGCTGAAAAACCAGGACTTGTTCACCTCAAATTGGGTTCCTGAAATTGTTCGAAACTTTTAATTTTAATCTATGAACACCAGTTTTCCATATGTAAGATAGGGTTAATTACTCCACCTCCCTCCTAGTCTGCACCTCACAGGAGTGTTGTGAAGATACATTCATTAATGTTTGTGAAACACTCAGACTTGACAAGCACCACAGAAAAGCCCAAGAAAATTAATAGTTCTGTCTTCAGAGCAGGGATAGAATAAACTGCAATAAATAAGGCCTGGGGAAACTCACTGAATAGTGAAGATAAAATAAAATATTGAATTGCTTCAGTGAATGGGGGAGGGGCTCTTTGGAAGAAACTGTATGTGATCTTGTAATTTAAAGGGTCTTGCATAGTCCATGTGCACAAGGGAGATGAATTAAGGTTCCAGAGGCAATATAAAGAATGGGATTTTCTAACTTTTGCACTTGGCACGTGAAATGTCATCCCTCCCATTAAAGTTGGGCAAGTTATAAGCAACTGAAAATGGGGTCTTATAATGGAAAGCATTAGTCAAACCTCTCACAACCATCAAAGGTGAGTGGTCAAGCATTATTCATATTGTGCATCTGGGTAAACTGAAGCCAAAAAGTTATGAGTAGTTGCCCATCCATGGTCATAGCCCTGTATTTCCTATTCCCCAGCTCATATGCCACTGCCTTTGGTGCCCATGCCTACAGCCATCCTTGCATCTTGTTCTTCTGTCTCCCTTTCCAAACTCCTACCTCAGCTTAGTTAAAAACAGAAGGAATAGAATACAACTTTCCTCCTTCTCTCCAACATTAACCTCACAATCTAAGAGTGACATAGATGCGATCATCCCAGATCTACTCAGATGAGGCTCTGAATGGGTTTCTGTCCCAGGGGGCCGGTATGTGTTGTTTGAACAAATGTTGCAAACAGTCACTCTTTGCAGCATCTTGCATCTACATGCAACAGCCTTCCCAGGGATTCCACAAGTATTAGAGTCAGGTTTTAAGACAAAAACAGTTCACTAGGTCATCTAGTCTGACTGCCTGTATATCACAGGACACCAGCACCTGCAAGCTAAACCCAAGGTTGGTGTTAGACCAAAGTGTTACAGCCCAGAGAAGGCTAAGATAAGAAGTACCACAATCAGAATAGGAGAGATTGAGATACACCAAGGCTAGAGGCTTCTTCAGTAGCAGTGAAATGATTCAATGAGATGTTCCCAGATAGTTCTGGTAAGTGACCTACACCTCCATGCTATAGACCAGTGGTTCACAACCTTCTCAGTAACACGGCACACCCATGTTTTTCAGCTGAATCAATTGCTGATAACCGTCACGTTGACTTACATTTACTGTGGGTATGGTCTTACTAGAGAGGTTTGCAACATAGTAGTGCATACAAAAAGCTAAATGAGAATCAAATGGATTAATGTTTCAAATCCACCACAGAAAACACCATCTTCAACAGGCTAAAAAAAAAAAAAGGCAGGCAAGTGAATGTGTGCCATGCTGGAGAAGTTGAGTAATTGAGTGACCACTGAAAACTTCAGTAGTTACTTGATTACTTGTGGGGTGGGGGAGGAGGTGTTTCCAGAGAGCAGGCTCCCCTCCCTGCTAGCCTGTTGGAGCTGGGATATTGTATTGAAACCTCATCCTAGCTCCAACAGGCTCCTGTCTTCCCTCCCCCCTTGCTGCACCAGAAAGCAGCGTTTCAGCTTCCTCCTGGCGTGAATGGTCTCCTACAGGGTTGGGATTTCCCCTTGCAGCAGCTCTGGCATGGGGGCTTTCAATTTTCCCTTCTACCTCTCTGCCATGGTAGCTCTGCAAAGAGCTGCGGTGAGGGGAAATTGATGAAATTTCACAGCATGCTTGGACAGTTCTCAAGGCACGCTGGTAGAAAACCACTGCTGTAGAGGATGGCAGCAGTCTTGTTTGTTTTCAACCCATCCTGCCCAGGGCAAAGGACTTTTCTGACCCTACATGTAGTGATCATTTGGCCCATGAGTGTGTATAACTGGGTTGACTGCAGTACTAGGGAGCAAGTCCCTCAGCTTGGGCTGAATGAACTGCTGCAGACTATCCACTATGCGCAGGAAATGCTGTAGCTGCCGTAGTTCAGCCAGCGCTCCTAACTCCATTGCATGCTACAGGACCCCAATGAGGTCTGGGTGATAGGTATTCTTGGAATCTCCAAATGTTTAATTCAGCAGGATAAAGTGACCAAACCACAGAACAAAACTAGCTATTTTGTACAAGAGCATCACTCCTCACCATGCTGCCTGGATAATAGGCAAAACCAATAAAGAGCTCCCAATTTTTGCCAATTTTCTGACTCTATATCTGTAGCCATGGGCCAGAAGCTATGTGGACATATGGTCTCCCTAACTAAGTAGGGTCAGGCTTAGTTATTTGGCATTTTTTGGGGAACTGCAGGGAGTTGCATTAATGATTTTTGTAAGTTGATGTTTTCCTCCAAGTCCATTTGAGCCAATACCCTAGTATTGTCTTCAGTGGGGAACTGTTTTTGGAGATGCCACACTTCACATGCCCTAAACATGTGCTCTAAAGACCCCCAAATCATTTTGATAACATAGGGGCATGAGTGAGTTTCCTTTACTAGTTTCTTGCCACAACAGAGGTGTGCATTATTCTAAACTGTTCTCAGCAGGTGTGTGATGTCTTAAGTGTGTATCCCAGGAACAGATGCTCCCGAATTTCATTCACCTGCCTTTTTTCCTTAAAATACATTCTGGGTCCCTCAATTTAATTTTATTCTCCTTGAATATGTGCAGTGATTACCATAATTTGTTGGGGAAAAAATCCACTAGTACAAAACAAGAATGAGATATATTGGCTTTTCTGTAGCACTGCACTTAACCTGTCACATCAGATCATTTTGCTCGCGCATGCCTGCTCACCTGTGATTGGTGCTAATAACAGTTGTGAAAAAGTGAAATGCAGTTTAGATACCTGGAGAACAAGAATTCAGCCAAATCCAGTATGATTAGATTCAAGTGACAAGTAAATCAAGTATACAGCAAACTAGTGGAAAGCCAGGGAACAGACCACAGACTGCATATAGAAATGGCTTGTGTGAATTCTGATTTTTCTAATGGGGGGTGTCAAATGATTTCTGATGTTGTTGCAGCAGAGGAAGAAAATCTCTAACATTCCTTTGTTACTGTTCACACAGATTCCATTATGTTACAGTTACCATTTCTGATTCACACATATATGGGTTCAGCTTGCTGGTGCCTGCATTCAGCAGTCTTTTGCTGCAAGAGTTCTTTGTCTTCACGAGGGACATGAGGCATAAAGCGTCTGGAAAGCAAGGAGTTTTAGTGCACTAGGTCAGCAATCCATCTGTAAGGACTAAATATGGCAAACTCAGCTCCAGAAAAGTATTATGCCCTACCACTTGGAAAGCTGCAGCATAGTGAGAATGTGTCCCCTAAAGATAGCCGAGCTCTCAGTGACAGGCTCTGAATACGCAGTTTGTTAGGCCTGGGGTTAGCTGCTGCTTCATTTGCATGTTGGGGTAGAAGTAAAGTGTGGTCATATTAAAGACCACTGACACTTCATGGAAAACTGAATGACATGCTGTTCTATTAGACAAGTTACCCATGTAATTTAGTATTGTAATAATCCCATATTCTAAATTACATATGTACTATCTGGGGCTTTATACATGCAAGGACAGAAGCCCTCCAGATCCATATTTGGGAGCTCAAGTTCACTGGAGTCTATGGGAGACTTTCCAATGACATCAGTTGTTTTTGGATAGGGGGCCAAGAGGAGAGGACAATCCCATACGTTGATCTGCTCTCAGCCATGCAGAGGAGGTAAGTCAAGCCCTTAGCAACAATATCCCCATCCTTGGAGACTGATTTCTCCTGGGTCCTGGGATCTGAGCATAGGGCAGGGCAGAAACATTTCTCAGTTTTCCACACGCTATCAGCAGCCTACTGAGGATTTTATATTAGCAAGCAACTGTTGGGGAAAAAAAAATCTGTCTTTTTTTGGAACTGCCAGTGAAGGTCTGCTTTGGGTGGAACAATTGCTCAGCAAAAGTCCTTCCACTTCTTAAATTTTTCTCCTGTTCCAGTGGCTCCTCTGATGTTTTTAAAATTCTTAGTGATTGTCCCTTTGTGCCTAACAGAGGCCAGCAGAATATCTGGAGTAGCTGAGCAGCTAGCAGTAGAGCTCTTGAGCTATGATTCATTTTTTCTCAAGGGCTGAGCTTCTAACAGCTTTCGGTTTCCTCTCAGCTGGGAGAAAAATTGTGGCCAAGTGTGATCATTCTTTCTGTTGTGTAATACAGTTTTTGCAAACATCATGAAATGATGGAGAGAAAATATAATGCAGAGTGAAAATCCTCTCTGCAACCCCCACTTGTGATGAGACCCTAAGCTTCTCTACCTCCAGGTTTGTAGGTCTACGTGGTGAGCAAAGGCTATTAATCTCTGCTCATGCAGTCACACTTGTGCTAGTTTTCACTTAGCTTTTCATTCAGCACATTAAGCTAGTAGCACAGCAGCAACAGCAGACCCAGTGGTAGCTCAGGCTAGCTGCTCCAAACATACCTACAAAGCTCAGGCAGCTTGTACTCAACATGGCTAACCCGTGCTGCTGTTTGCCCTGCCTTTGCTATCGCTGCTACACTACCATTTTTTTAGCATGCTGGCTTGAGGAGCGCTAGTAAAGATTTACCAGTGTGAGCTTAGAATAGCACTCTTAGCTCATGGTGCAGATCTAGCTGTACAAGCTGCAGGAAGTGGGAGTTGATGATTCAAGAGGCAACTGACTTGCTAGTGTGGCCCACCATGGTGGAAGTGAAATAGTCTAGGTACCACTACGTGGGACAGTGAACCACGCATAGATGTGTGGGCGGCAAAAGCAGGAGCGATGGTGCAGGGAGAGATGGGTAATTCAGTTAGTGGAGCTATTTCTGTAGGGGGCGCTAGTGCTGTTGGGTTATAGGAAGTGGTCCCTTTTGCATTCACTCTGTTGCTGCTACTCCTGACCCTTACAGAGATTCACAGGTATTCTTATTTGCTTGCGAAGTATGTGGGGGGGCGGGGGGGGCGCAGCGCTTAAGAACCCTTTTGCTGTTGTACTGTCTTTGTGATAATACTCAACAGCTTTCCAGAGTGCTAGCTTCAGATGGCTAGATGTTTTTCTCCTTCTCCTGTTTCTTTCAGTCAGCAATTACTGGCCCTATTTTTGCTCCTGGGGTTGTGCATATTGGACAAAAAGCAGTAAGCTGCTCACTCTTCCTTAGGACATTCACTCCTGCTTGAATCTCTGTTTGCCCCTCTTCTGTTTTTGATAGAGGGGTAGATATTTAGTTTCCACTGCATCTATTTTATAAACAGATATTGGTTAGTCAGTGGCTTTTTGGTTTTGGTGGTGATTTTGCACAGAAATAAGCCTAAATTAAGGCCCTGTAGTTGAAAGATCCTTAATGCTGGGTCTGACTCATTTATGTCTTTGCATCTATCTTGGCAATGAACTACAGAAAATCCTGGATCTAACCACATGAATATTGCGGTGTTTGAAACCCACATCTGAAAAATGTATTGCTTAGACCCATTTGTTCATTCTGCTTTGCATTTTCCCTATGCATTTCCACTCTCTAGATACAGCAAAAGTTTAATGTCCAATGCTTCCACACTCATGACTGCTTTTTATTAACTTTAGGAAATGCAGTTCTACTCTGACAAGTGTGTGTAAAAACTCAGAATAGAATTCCAAATTCAGAATCTGACTGAATAGCCAATGTGCTTAGTTTAACATAAGTAGTCATCTTTTCAAGCTCTTCAACCGCACAAAGGATCTGAGACCCAGGTTAAGCTTTCATTCATAATTGGAATAAATGTTCAGCAGCCAAATCATGCCTCATTTACATCTATGCGATGCAATCCTACCCTTCCATTTACATCATTTGTGCAATATCCTTGCCCTTATTGGAGTTCCACCACTGGTAAATGACTAAAATGTAGTAAACAACTTCACAGGTTCCTCTTGGTTATTCTACAGTCTGCTAGCACCGGTAATCTGTAGTACTCTGGGCAGCCATACATTTGCAGCTTCCATCGCTATGCCCTAAGCTGTGTTGGGTCAACATTGTTAACGGGAGTGAAGAAGCAGTGGAGATTTATTTTGATTACTAAAATTGCTGTGACTCTGAATACAAACCAGAAAGCAGTTATGTTGAATAGAAAGGTACCACTTTTATGTAGTAGTTTGTCAAAGAAGCAGCACAATTTAAGGCTGAGTGTATATTTGCTGCTCTTGAGTTCAAGGGATCAATTCAATCTTTCCCTTAGGTGCAGAATCTTCACTTTAAATTGCTTTGGGTAGAATGCTTATCCTTGTTCACTATACCTGTGAAACTCTAAGGAAAAAAACCAGGTGTTTCTCTATCTTTTTCAAGGTTTAATATTTGTACAGCTGCATAGTGGGGTAAAATGTGAGAAGAACTGTCAGACTAGAACTAAAACTCTTAGGAGATTTTAAAGAGATTTACGTGTGTATCTGATGGATAATTGATCATGGCATAGAAAGCTTGACTAAAAGGGTCTGATTATGGTTCAGTCATAGAGTTCCATAATATATATATATTACATTTAATTTCAAACCCAATGAATGGTTTAGGTATACAGGATGAACCTCTCTAATCCAGAATACTTTTGTCCAGAACACTTTTGTCCAGTTACTCCATAACTGATTTCAGTTTGCTGTAGACCACTTATCATGGGTGTGGCCAAGTTTTCTGGGGTCCCAAAAAGTTTGTTTACAGCCACCAGTCCTGGCTGTCAGTGTTCTGTGCTGTCCTTGAGCTGTAATTTACCCCTAAATGTCTTCTAAGAGCCCAATAAGCAATGGAAGTGTCAGTAATGTCCTAGAAAATATTGACCTCCTGTCATTCAGCAAATTCTCTTGTCTGGCACTGGTCAGGTCTCAAGGGTACCAGATGAGAGAGGTTCAACCTGTAATAAAATTTGAGGTTATAACAATCATGTTTTAAAATACAAGAGGAAAACCAATGACTAATCTTTTTTGGATTTTACCTCTTCAAAATGACATGGGCTTATAGACAGATTCTTGTGGAACCATGTAAAGAAGAGAAAAATTAAAAGGGTGTGGTGAAATGGAGGGGGACCCGCCCCTTCAGTTTCAACATGAAATATTCTGATTTATTTTAACGGTAGATTCCAAAGAAACAGAAGCTACACTTCATAAATCCTCTCTGTTGTGGTACCTCATGTACAAGGTGCTAATTGAGCATGGAGAGGTCTGTCCACATTCATTGAAGATGATAGTTCTGGAATAAATGTAGGCAGTACTTTTTTTTTTTAAATACAAAAAAAAAAAAGGAGGTGGAACTCAACTGGCTCTCCCCATCCCCTGCCCCCAGTGAATCACTTGTCAGGGGCTACCAAGGTGCATTAAATGTAGGTGTATTTCTACAGAAGACTGGTTGTTTGGAACTTACAAGAAACGTGTGTATCTATGTTTCAGGCTCCCTTCAAAATATAAAACATACCAACAAAAATCCAAAAGAAAACCTCCTTGTTAAAAGAATGTAAAGCCTGCAAAGTTAAGCACTCGGAAGTTAGCAAATGCCAGAATTAAGACTGCTTCTGTAACCTTAATTTGGCTTCCTTTGGTGTTTACATTATGAGACAGTCATTAATTATGCAATCACATGCTATTTTTTCACAGGACCCTTTCTTGTTCAGCACATAGGATGGATGGTGTTCACTGAATATACAGCTATTTGATGTTGTTTTTCATTTGCCTTATTTACTATGAGGTCCCAAGCCTTATTTATCATTAAAGGTTTTATCTGATGACAGAATTATTTTCTCATGGACTTCTTGTTGACGTTTTTTATTAGAGTGTCTAATCATTTCACAAACATTAATCAATCTTTAGGCCATCCCTGGGAAATAAATGTGCATTTTCCTGCATTTTACACAGGAAGAATGGAGGCTGAAATTTTGAAGTGCCAACTAATTGTGAGTATTGTCACAGCTGAGCCCCACTCGGGCACTTTGAGTGCAGAAGGTGGGGGCCTACAAGAAGTTTTAAGTACCTTGCCACTAATGGCTTCTACTAAAAAAGCAAACAGACACCCAGCCTCACCAAGGTCACAGATTCCCTGACCCTGGGAAATACACAGGACAGAATCTTGGGTAGAGTTAGGGGGCTTTTCTATTGAGGAGCTCTGCCAATGATAAAAAATAAGCTGCCTATATCCAACATCATCATTGTTAGTCTCATTGCATATCTCGTTATGCAGCCAAGGAGAAGGGTAGCTTAACTTGTTCCTGTGAGCTCTCAGCAGAAAGAAAGGGATGATAATGCCCTGCCTGGGGTAGGCCAGATCCTAGCACAGGCCCATGCACGACATCATCTAAATTGTTAATTACTGTTTCTCTTTCTCTCTGGCTTTGTCTACACTAGCATTGAGCTTTTGAAAGGGGCATGCAAATGAGGGAAATCAAAAATGCAAATAAGATGGTGATTTACATATCTGGTACCTCATTTGCATATTCTCCTTTTGAAAGAGCTTCTTTCAAAAGAAAAAAGCAGTGTAGATGCAGCTCTTTTGAAAATAAACCCTGTTTCAGAAAGAACCTTGTTCCTAAAAACAAAACAAAACAAAAAACACTTAGGAATAAGGTTCTTTTGAAAGAGCTGTGTCTGCACATCTTTTTTCCTTTAGAAAGAAGCTCTTTTGAAAGAAGAATATGCAAATGAGGTACCAGACATGGAACTTTGCACCTCATTTGCATTTGCAATTTCCCTTATTTGCTTGCCTCTTTCGAAAGTGCAGTGCTAGTATAGACACAGCCTTTCTGGGTCATACTTGCAGCAACCACACTAGCCAATGTGGTAAATCACACTAACCCCCTAAACAGTTAGGCTAGCCCAAGCCTTAGGGAAATGGGCAGTTTCTATGTACATTTACTCTTTATTAAGCATCAGTGTTAGAAAAGGCTGTTGCTGTTCACCCTAAGGGACTATTTGTCACAGTAAACATCAGGCAGTTACTGATTATCTGTCAGGGGACCTTCCATCTCTAGGTTGCTATGGCTGGGGTAGTCAGTGCAAGAGCAGATAATATAAACTCTTTGATACATGAGCATAGGTTTTGTCATCCTGTGCGGAAACAATTGACTGTCTTGTCAGGAATTCTTCTCTGCCCTAGTCTTGGGAGATGATGAAAAAGCCACAATGCACCTAGTTGATTGCTTAATGTTTGTGTGTGTGTGGGAGGGAATGGGGACCCCTCTCTGCCTCCTCTGGCAATCAGCTGATGCTGTGAAGCATAAGACCTCCTTACTGTAAAATGCAAGCAGCTTTTCAGCTCAGATTCCCAAAGGAAAGGGGAAGACAATGCAATGACTGAAGAACAAGGGTCACTGGCTCTTCAAGGAGATAAATTCTTAAGTAATTTTTGCTTAATTTGCACTTGCATTGGTAATTTGAAGGACTGTTTGAAATCATATGGCCTTCTAATGGTTTGGGGGTGGAGTGGGGTTGTTCATATATTATAAATTTCAGTCTTCACTGTGCAGTGAGCAGACAGCTAACAGATGGCAGAAAGCCACAACCTAGACAGCATGACCAGAAGGGCCTCTTTGTGACTGCTCCCACGCACAGTTTCTGGGATACTGTGTGGGGTTTTGCTTGTATGCCTGGTTAAGAGTAGCTTTGGCGGCTATCCCAACACCATGGCTACAGGCAGCAGCTGTGACTGTATCCCAAGCACAATCATGACTTTCCTCTGCCCCTTGTTGGCTGCCCTTCTCTTTCCCAGCTGGAGCAGTAGCTCCTACAGTAGCCCTGACTGTTGGCAGTAACTTCAGTGACTGGCCCAGTATATTTAGTATTTACGCTGTCGTCTCAGGCAGGTTATTATCTCCTCTTTCAGTCCTCAGAAAGGAAGTGCTCTCGTGGGGAAGGAATGGTGCCAATGTTGGGACTGACCACAAACATTGCCACAAACGAACATGAGCATAACTTTCACAAGTTGTGTTCAGAGCTTGCAATGGACTTCCATCATCACACAATACCACTATTCCTTCTCCCTCTTTACTATCTCTTTTAATATAGCTATTCCATTGCCTTGTTACCAGAGAGGAATCTACATTCCAATTGGTCAGGACATTCATTTTATCTGGAAGCTATTGATATTACTTTATATAGTTCATTAGTGATGCCAATGGTCTTCAAAAGATGCTTTTGGAAGCTCCTTATTTCTTTAGTAATTTCTTTATTACTCTCACTTTTCAGCATTTACAGCCAAATCTTCATATTCTCAAACAGGGCAGAGATCAGATTCCTTTTCTGGACTCAGAAGCAAGACCAAGGCTCTCCAGTCTCACTTAATAACTTCTAAAAGATTTAATACTCTGATCAGTTTATTCCATCTTGAGGGGATGAAGGGAAGGTATTTGCCTCAGACTTCCAACTTATCTTGTGTTGTACATTCCGGTCACAGAACCTAAATGAGATTCCAGCTAATTGGAGTTCACAACATGCAGCTGGGGGAGAGCAGACACCTGCTCCCACAGAAAATTCCTGATCATGAGACGGTCAGAGTGAGAGCTTGTCTTATGGCTGCAGCAGAGGTCCTGAGTGGGTTAGAGCTGTAGGAATACAGCTAAGATGAAGTTATGGAGATCCCTGGGGATAAAACCCACTGCAGTGCTTACATTCATCACTTCTTTAATTCACAGACTTGTGAGGGATCCTTCATTCACAGGGATTCCCTTGAAGAGCAAAAATATTATCAATCATAATTATTTGTTTTGGTCAGGTCCAGTGGTGGGGGGAGGGCAGTTTTCCACCTAGTTATCAGTGAGTCACTGTCTAGCTGGAGGGGGTCTATCAAGTGGGGTCCATAGGGATCAGTTCTGGTCCAGTTCTGTTCAGTATCTTCAATTAATTAGATAATGGCAGAGAGAAAATATTGCAACTGATATACAGATTTTATTACATAATTTTGTTTGTCTTTGGTATGGTTCTAATAGTAATGGTGCCCATTGTGGAGGATCTACAAGCACCCTGCAGGGCATTGTGTTCTCTTGATGCTCCTCAGGTTGAGCTGGCAGCGATCTTCCCTTATGCCATGCCCTCTCCCCATGGCCTGGCATCCAAGACCTTATTTGACTATTACCCTTATATAGGTAACCCCTTGTCAAGGCTCCTTCCCCACCGGCACTTCGACTGCAGAAAGTGGGGGCCTGCAAAATCTTAGAATATGCCTTGTCGGTACACAGGCTTTACTTTAAAACTTCCCAAGGTAACGGATCCCCTGGACCCTGGAAGGCAGGCTGCCACCACCCAATTAAAACACAAGCCCCCTTAAACCGGGAAGATACACCTGGGATTATCTTTCTCGGGACAGCCTCAGCTCTTAACCCTCCCTCCAGAGAAAGTTCAGACACAAAAAACTGTAATTTAGTAGTTAACCTTTTGGTCTAAGGCACAGACTCTTCTTAGGACATGGAAGCAGATCAATTGCTTAAAAACAGTGATTTATTCACAAAACAAGAGAAAATAAATCATGGGTTGCATTCAGAGAAAAATACTTCCCTGGGAGTCAGTTTAAAAGCTATCGGGGGGGAAAAAAAGTCAAACAACAACAACAAAAAGAAACAGAGCAGCAAACAACAAAAACACAGTAGCAAGCAAATAACAGTAGCCAGTCCAACCAAATTCAAAAGAACCATAACCTGATCATGCCTAACTATACATTTCCCTCTTTCTTGCATCTCTATGGCTGATCTTGAGATGGTCAGGATATTTACAATATTCATTCCTATTCATGCCTGGGAGAAATCTTCTCCCTCTGTCTTTTCTCTCTGCCATCCCAGCAGACAAAAGCCCCATAAACTACAATTGTTCTCAGTTCAGAAAAGTTACTCCACTCCCCTTGACTCACCTGGGCTCAAGTTACCTCAGGAAGAGATTAACCCCTTCCTTATGCATTCATGATACCCCTGTTTGGAAGAATTAGTATTTTTCACATCCCTGGCTGTGTTCCTTTGAGGGCTATACCACCCAGGTGGGGAAATAGTAGAGATGACTTGTGACTGGAAAACAACCAAGAGATAAGTCCTTTGGGAAGCTGGACAGTTAAACTACTGATTCCATCTATAATGTGCTGTATTTTTAAAATTATCTTCCTTTCAGTACTCAGGAGATACTTCTCTGCCATTTCCCTGAGTTACCCACTGACCCCTAAAATGTTCCCACAGATTTATGACTGGAGAACTTGGAGGTGTTCTCTGAAAACTCTGTGTTCTACACACAATTCCCTACCTGCTCTCCAGTTCTGAATTCACAAAGACTGAGAAAAAGGAAAAGTCACTTAATCTGCATTAAAGCAATATGAGGATGAAAAAAGTTCACTCACCAAATCCAATCCCGTAGCATCTTATGTGAGAGAACTTCATTGCTGAAGGGAGGCAACCTCCTGCTTCTGCTGCCCCCACTGCCATCAGCCCTCACCACTAGCACTCTGCTCTAGGTAACTCTCCCACTTCCTGTCCATAGGACAGCTGGGGCAGCCACCATGGGGTTCCCAAAAATATGGGGTGTCTGGCAGCAACCCCACCTTATCCTGTGGATGGAACACCTGACTCAGACCTCTTGCTGGGTCTTTATATTCAGGTTTGATCTAAATCCTGTCAATTCTGTCTGCATAACATTTCTAGATGCAGGTGTTCTTATCCATCAGCTGGCTAAAACACTCATCCATCAACAAGCTAAAACAATTACTGCAACATCTTTCTGTCTCTCAGATGGAATCATAGGCTGCTCATGTCTAGGCAGATAGCTGCTGCAAAGATCGTTGTCTTGCCCCGTTCACTTGGACTGTCATCTTCATCTTTGAATCCTTCTGTTGTCTTCCCCTCTATTACATTACTCAGTTGGCTAGTCTTCACTTTCAAGTGCCTCATAACTAATCCCAACCCCACACCTCTTACTATTCAGCTGCCAAGTTTTTCCTCGGTCAGCCCTTGAAGCTAGCCTCCATTGCCTCCTTGTTACATTTTTAAACAAGCTCCTTTGTGCTCCTGAAACTTGGGAGGCACACTCCATAAACGTGTGCAAAGCTACCTCATTAGCCTCCTTCAGATCCTTCCTCAAAATTCTCCTTTGTCATCAGGCTTACAAAAACTTGACAATGGTTAGACTACACATGGGCTGAGACCACTGCCTATCATGCTGACCAGTACTTTCTCTGTTTTACCTCTGAGGACCATGTCTGTATATGTCTATTGTCTACTATCTTATACATAGACTGCAAGCCCCTGTATCGAATGCATGGTCCATTTAGTCCATTATATGGCTTCTAAATCCTCTTAGGGTTAGGCACTGTTTTGATCTTTATTTAAACGAGGAAGATGAGATGCAAAAAAGACAAGCGACCTATGTAGAGTGAGTGGCAGAGTCAGATATAGAACATGGAAGTCCTCTCCTCTGTCCTTCTGGGTTTTAACCAGTGCGTTACACTGTGCAACAAAAGCTTGGGACAATCAAGTGTCCCTGGGTGATTTTTTTGGTGCTTTGTATCAGTAAAGGGTAGAGCAGATTCACTGTGCTTTCCCTGCTATGTTTGAGTAAAGGCTGCTAGTGTCAATAATTGAAGCAATCATTCATGAGATTTCTTCTCAAATAGGTGTTCAGTAAGTTACCATATTAGTAATGTGCAATAAAAACTGCTATTAGAGAAAAGCAAAACACTGTATCATCTCAGTGCTAAATTAACAAAGAAACATTTTGACAGAGATCCTGGAAACAGAAGAGATGGGGCATGCCATAGAACTAAAGCTATGATAGTTATGCTGCTAAGCAACTATGGTCCCCTTTAAAAGCTTCAATTTCTTTACTGCTTGCATGAACCTGTCATAAAATATATTCTTCTATGCTGCTTTATGGTCCCCTGTAGGATCCATTTGAAATACCTACCACCGCCATTTAAAAATTCCATCAGAGATGGCAACAACTTGCTCTCAGGGTGTCAAGAGAAATGGTTACAAACTCCTACCACTAACAGTGTCCCCTCAAGGGGACCATTTCTATGTAGGAGTTAATATGACGCCAGCCTGCAGCTAAATCATACAATATACTCAAAATCCTAGCCCTCAGCCACCCTGTCTCTGTAATAGACATTGACAATGCACATTATGGTTTCTACTGGGCACTGTTCGAAGGAAGATACCCCCTGCCCTGAACAGCATACGCCCTGAACAGCATACACCCTAAACAGATAGTGAGAACAGAAGGACAGTCTAGTGGTTAGAGTGTTAGCATAGTCCTCTGTCACAGACTTCCTGCATGTCCTTGGCTACATCACTTTAGCAGCTCTGATCCCTATGTATAAAAAGGGGTTGATGATAAATGAGGTGCAAAAATATTGAACACAGTCTAAGATTGTGAGACACTAAAATAATAAGGCTATGATGGTGGGCCATAGAAATATCTTAGAGGAACAGCTTGAACCCAGACTCCTTGGACCTAGATAGAAGAAGGGAGGGAAAATAATACACAAGCAAAGTGACTGAGGTTAACCTAGCTAACACCATGGTGTGTAGTTAGCTACTTCTCTAAATAAAACTCACTGCATTCCCTTGCTTTCTTCTGCTTCATCTTTCCTGCACCCCAATTCCCACCTTCAGTGCCAGAGTCCATTCAGCTCTTCTGCCATAATGTCCTGCCTCTCTATGTGCCTAGCAGGTGGTGTGGAAGAGCATAAATGGTTGTGGAATAAGCAGCCAATATCTGACAGCAAAGGTGGCATTGCCAGTAGGGTAGAGAGAGTGGGGTAATTCAAGGAGAAGTGTGGTTAAGTAGGAAGGGACAAATTTATAACAGCCTTGAAGGTGATTGCAAGTCATTTGAACTCCATGTAATAAAGGATTGAAAGAGGATATGATGATTTGTACAGACTACACGTGGGTTACGAGGCACAGGGGAGACTGGTGAGGTGGCGTATTCATGACGGGAATGCTGAGGGACTGGGTGAGAGTTTCAGCAGAGTACACAGAGAGAAAATGTTACCTCTTAGAAATGGTGGGGAAAGTGGTACTATCTGAACACTTCTTGAAGGTGTGGGGCAATGGAGAGGAGTCCCAGGTATCAGGCATGCTGGATAATTGTGCAGGTCAGGCCTAGTGGTGCCTAGAGATTGAAACAGAGGAGCTAGCCTAGTGCATTAAAGGAGCTTTGTGAAACCTGACAAATGTTTCAAAAATTAGGGTGTGGATACCTTTGTGTGTAAAACCTAGTATATGGTAGTTAAGTGCTGCATTAATGTTAATCGGTATTTTACAAATGATAGATTTTACATTTAATGAGAAAATACAGTGAATACCTTTTATGATCCTTTTTTTTGTTTGTTTGTTTGTTTAAATATAGAACTTAAAGACATCCTCTTGGCTGGCTTTAGATGAGGTAGGACTGTAATGTGTACATTGGGCATTGAAACAACAGTGCAAAATTTGCCCTACTTGCTGTAAATAGTTTTGCTGCCTCTGAGTTCACTGTATGTAGCCACAGCTGTATTATGAATTTCTGGAAAGACAACAGGATTGAGAAAAAGTAACCAATTCTTGACTTATTGGGAGAGGAAGCTTTAACTGTGGAAGAACAGCCATTGGAGGAATCTTTCTTAAAAATGCTGCTAACAGTAGATAGATTTGCTTCCTTGTTTTTTTTTTTTTTTTTTTTTTAGAAGATCATAGTCACTAAATTCTATTTTGTCTGAGTTGGTTTAAACCAATTGTTAAAGAGCATCTTTTATCTAGAGAATAAGCTACATTTCACTGATTTCCGCAGAGGCATTAACGGTGCCTTTCAGAAAGGAGTTTATTATAGTCCACCAGTTGAGGGGTTAAGGCAGTTATGTCACTCTGAACAGACACGCTGAACTGGGTAGACCTGCATGTCAATCTATGTTTTGTAGATTCTGGTTGCAGTTAAGCTTCTTAAAGGGATCTTACAGTTTTCCTTTAATTCCCAGGAAATTCTCCAGATCTGAAGAATTGGGTCTGCCCCACGAAAGCTCATCACCTAATAAATTATTTTGTTAGACTTTAAAGTGCTATTGAACTGCTGGTTTGTTTTGTTAGGAATTTCATAGACATCAGATTGCTCCATTTCCAAGCTGTCCCTTTTACATACCAATGAGAAATGAGTGCATGTTCAAAAGCTTTTGTCACCCAGTGCTACTCTAGTGTGTGAGAATTTGCACTTTTACACTACAGGCATGGAATGTGTGAAAAAGCATTTGAATGAACTCTCTGATTTGCGATGATCAGGGCCCACCCTGTAGGAATGCAATTTTGCCTAGGAGGCCTCTGCTAGGGTTCAGAAAGAAAAGAAAGAGCCCTCTTCTCAAAATATTCAGAGGAGGCTACAAGAACCATCATCAATTGTACATATTGGGACCAAAAACTTCCTGAAAAGCCTGAGACAATGGGGTGAGGTAATATCTTTTACTGAACCAACTTTCTGCGGTGTGAAAGAAAAGCTTTGGCTTTGGGGTAGGTAAAAGGAATGGACTGGGTTTGCTATATTTGTTTGTGTTTTAATGTTGTGATGCCAACAGACCTGGGGTTGCTGGCCCCCAGGATAGAATCTGCAAACATAGGGTCTAAAGCCCTGCACTGTACCACATGAGCTAAAGGCTAGCTGGCTCTCAGCCAAGGCTGTAGAGCAGAGACTTCACTCACCCCAGATGAGGTCTCAGAGCCTCTGGGTACTACAGTGTTAGTGACTAACATCCTTGCCCTGCTGCTGGCTTTTTTGTTTCTGTACTGAAATGAATCAACCCAGAATTTACAAAAAAAGGTTGGCTGAGATACAAAAGACTTTCTATGGAACCTTGGAGAGGTTGGGGCTCAGCCAGAAACCTGGTGACTCTGAGCTAGAACACAGTACATTTGGCTGAGGTCAGAAGGCTTTCTCTAAGACCCTACAGAACTAGGACCTGGGAGTTCTAGGCCACTTCCACATCACCATTGGAACCTTAGGCTGGGTTTTTGCTGGAGGACCCTGTGAAGCTAAGCATCGAAGGAAGTACTACCTAGAACGGCTTGATTGACAGTTTCCCCTGCAAACCACTGATTGGCTCATGCTATTATATAAACCAAGAAGCCACAAGGGGTTCCTGTCTTAGCAATGTTGCAGACTACCTGCTTGATTTTGCTACAGATTATGCCTTGCTGTGGACTGTAGACTCCCTGGTGTCCTAACTCAGCTTGGCCCTGACCTCAAGATGTCCCCTGGCTGCAACTTGGTGACTAGTGCACATAGGCATTCCTCGGTGATAACAAGGCACAGATTGTGACATCTCTGAGTCAAGAGTGAGGTCATATGATAGCAGTAGGACCTGGTGGACCCCTTTTGGTTCCCTGGGCCAGCAGCCAGATCACTATGAGAAGATAACATGGAGAAGATGGTGGGCTTAATTTGTTGGGTCCATCACAGACCCATTGCCTCACCAACAGGAAGGATACTACTCTTTGGCCTTTTCTTTACTAGGATAAAACTTTGTCCTCTTGTCCAAGGCAATTAGTAATTTTTGCATAAGTTAAGCTGGCTCCCCTACAGTCTTTGCATCCACCTGGTAATGCATGTGAAAGCTTCAGACTTCCTGGCATTCATTAGGATTTTATCTCATGCTTCTGGGCTCTGACTGCATGGGTGATTTGGAGATGGGGCACCCACAGGAAAAAGTGGGTGCTCAGCACTGACTGGCAGCCCCACCCATCAGCTCCTCCCCCTCCCTTTCAGCACATCCCACCCACTGCAATGAGCTGTTCAGCAACATGCAGGAAGGTCTCAGAGAGCAAAGCAAGGCTCGAGAGTGTTTGTGGGGAGGCAGAGCAGGGTTGGGGGAGGTGGGATAGGTTGAGTGGGAGCAGGAAGAGGTGAGGTGGGGCCTTGGTGGAGTGGGGGCAGAACCTGGAGCAGATCAGGGATCAAGCACAGTCCAGGAAATTATGAACTCTGCACCTATGCAGCTTTTCCTAATGAGGATGCACCATTTGCAAGTGCAGTACCCCTGACAGAGCAGAATGTAATGGCTATTTTCATCATGGGTTTCTTTGCTTTTTCTGTCTATGGATAAAATAGTGTTACTTTGAGGTATCTGAATATATGAAGCATGATGGTATTGTTCTAAAACCCTAACAGTTCAGGCACTGCCGATCTCTCCTGTGAGCTGCTCTCAAGAACACCTTGTCTTGCTTTCTAGTCTCCTGGCCTCTCTTAAAGCACCACTGATAAGTTTTGAAGAAAAATGCACTGAGGTAGCATTTGAATGAAAAGAAGGTGATTGTCTGGTAACATAATAAAAACTCTTATTGCCTGAGGCAAAGGAATCCAGCCCTCGCATATCTTGATTCTGCTGAAGCAACAACAGCTTCATTTATGAAATGTACAAAGTCTGAAGAGCAAGCCACTACTGGATGTTGTACATGGCAGCTGCCTCAGGTCTGGGAGCAGCAGGAGTGTGTGAATTTCTCCCATGCTTTCACAGCAAATCCTATCCATCATTATAACGGGTTTTAGGATATTGATCAATGGAGATGAGTGGTCTCTTGCCAGAAGCACTATTTAAAAAGTATTACGAAGATAAATTTAGTCTTTTGCTAATCATTGTAAGGTTTAATTTTAATAAAATGACCAGATTGGGTAAACTAAAGCTTAGGTAGAAGGCAGAGTGATTTTTTTTCCAGAAGGGATTGTTTATCAAGGCTGGGAATTATTAGCTTCAGTTAATAATGATTAGTTATTGTAATGAGGAAATATGGAGATTATATTAAATGCACCAGAAGCATACAGGGTGCTGTGTTGGATTGATTTGCAGGAGGAAAGCAATGTAATGCTAGGGTTTGTGAATTTATAGTCAGAGCATATCTGTGGGATCAAGTGTAATTCACCTAAAAAATAAGAAACAGTCTTTTACATAGGTGAGGTTGTGTGGAATGAGCTCTGATAATACTGGGAAAGGGAAATAAATAACTCACAGTCTCTGTTCCAGTCAAGAGCAATTTCACAATTTCCCTCCTTATTTAAAAACCTTATCCGTGAGCTCTCTTGTGATTTACATTTGGTCCAAACCCTCATATGGCTTGAATAAGGTGATATGCACGAGTAGCAGCTGCAGGATCAGCTTAGACTCCATTTGCAGAATAATAGTTGGCAGTTCTATAGTGTTAAGCTTCTTGAAAGTGCTGTCCAATCCACAACTCTATGATGGGAGAGGAGCAGGCACATTGGTCACTTTTAGTGTGTTAGTGCATCCACTGAACACTCCACAACTGTGTTACACAGTCTATACAAATGCTCTTCATTTAAAAAAAACCCCTAATCGTTATAAAATCAACATGAGCAGGAAGGGGATTCAGGCAGTCACTACTTTTGTAACTCCTTTGTCACTGGCATTTCTAACCGCATTACGTACCAGAAAAATTCCTGGGATTAGGACTTGTCATATGCAATTTCAAGATAGTTAATTTCTGTGTTGGGGATAATATGGCCTGGAGGTGAAGACTGAATTTATGTTGGGGGGTGTTCCTCAGTCTTAACATCAAACATCTGCTTCTGCTTCATAATAATGTACCTAACCCTGCAGGCCTCCCTGAGGCAAATGCCCCAGTGTAGCAAATGAGTGGGAGTTTTTCCTAAGTAGGGCTTGCTCAGACATTGTAACTAACCCTGAAGCCCTAGAGACCACTGATGTTTGGTGTTTTGCTGCTTAAGCTTTTGAGCTGTGTGATGTAGAGGCTGAGCTGCTTTCTGCTGATGTCTGTGTAGGGAATAATAGCCACAGCACCCTGGAGAACTGGTGTATCTTTTCCTAGACTTAAGCCCTGGCTGTGACACATCACAGGCCCCTTTTTGATCTTTGTAACAGGAAACCCCCCATTCACTGTTCCCAAGATCCCTCCACAAACAAATACACTCGTTCATGTTGGGGATGACTTTGTATGTGGTATAGCCTTTTTGCACTGGTCTGTCACTGTAATTAGGCTGTGAAGCTGATCTTGGAATTCACCTTTTTGTTACAGGAATCAGATGTCAATGACCTGGTGTGGTCCCTGCTCGTGATCTCCAGGTTAATGGGCATAGCAGCAGGTAGGAGGCATTGCTGGTGCAGCCCTTTGTGGCAATCTGCAGTCAGCTACAAATTAGAACCACCCTCACAGCTGTATTTAATTGTGTTTTGTTTCATTCCCCTCAAGCTGTAAGCACTGCTTCGGCTGGGTAAGTGAGCCACTTTGGGTTTCCTAGTGGAATTTTCTGAAGGACACCAATGGCACCTTTATTATTGGAAGACTGGTATCATTTGGGGGAAGACTGTGTGCTCTAAAATCAGATGCTCCCCTCGGAAGCCCATGTCTTGGAGTCTGAGGGCTGCTACCCATTGAAGGATGTATTGCCACCAGGTAAATGGCTGGAGGCTTTAAAATAGTGGCATGATGAAAGATGATAGAGAAGCCCCAAAGACTTAGAATCTAAATAGACAAGATAAACGAAGGGTGAGAAGCGATTTACCCCAGGTCACACAGCAAGTCAGTGACAGAGTAGGAAACAGATCCAGTTGTCCTGCCTCCCTATCTAATTCCCTATCTCCCGTCCCTTTTTGTAAGCCCGATGTTCTTTGTCACCTGTTGAACATGGCATAGGCAATCATAGCAGGTCACCCAAACTATATAATCTGGCTTTGAGACAGCTTCACATTTGCTGGAATCAGCTCTGGGCCTGAATAAGGAATGGAGAGTTGGACCTAATAAAACTGCTACTAAAGAGACAGGAAAACAAAGATGGAATGAGAAAAAGGACATAGGGTAGGGATATGGGGAGTTGGTGTTTCTCCCATATGTATATTTAAAATCAGATGGGTATATTTTGCATTCTGTTGAGTGTATACAAGTTCTGCTAATGTCATTGGAGGCTGTGTGTCAGAGTCCAGGATTAGGCTCCTGAAGAATTAGTGCACTCTGATGAAGGAGTGTGGGGGTGGCTGTTATTTCTTCATTTAGGACAGCAATAGCCAAATTTCTGAAGTGAGATGTCAGATGGAGAAAGGAACTCAGTCTCTTTTAATTTAAATCAACGTATTTCAAAAGGGTGATTTTTTCTATATTTGGCCCCATTTCATCATTAATAGTGACCATAGAGGAGGGCATTTTCTGGAGATTAATTGTGTGGGGTTAATGATTCCTTGAGTTCTCCTGATCTGATTGTTAATCCCTGGAAATGTACTATAGCTGGATTACATTAATTAAATAAGTCTTTGTCTTGGGGAATCTTAATTCAAAGGGGATGACTATGTAACATGCGCCCTAGGATCCAAGGACAGCTGGAATTTCAATTTCCCCCGGTTTTTTGTTTGAATATATTGTAACAATAAAATCTATTTATAATGCACTCTGCCAAGCATTAGAAATCACTTGTCAAACCCTGCTGCACCCAAAGCCACAGCCTGACAGGATGTCTGTACCCAACACTGGGGGGGGGAAATGCTGGAGAAAATATTTGAATTTTGTATCCTGCCCTGAGCCTCTTCAAAGAATTGTTTGTTCACTTTGTTGGCTTCTGGAACTTTTGCTGACTTTTTGCAAATATGAAATGTAAATGGGTGATATGTTAACAAGCTCATTTTGAAGACTGTTGTACTTGTCGCCAACTAAAGAGGTTTGGTTTAATGGTCCTAAGTCCTGAGCAGTAGAGAAAGTCACAGAGTTAAAGGGAGCAAACATTACAACAGAGGCATGAGGTCAGATCTAGTGGTCAGAGCAGGAGTCAGTCAGGCTGAGTTGGGTATCAAGTAGGCAAACCAAGGGTCTGGCTTCAGGAGGCAGGCAGGGCAGGTTATGGTGAGATCAACCTTGGAAGTAGGCCAGAGGACAAGCCAGGAGGCAGGCAAGGACAGAAGCTGGAGTCTGAGATCTCTCCCATGCACATGCTAAAGAAGAGACAGGCAAGCACTCTGTGGTGGTTTTTGGGCAGCTCCCTCTCATGGCTTCCCAGTTTAAGTACTGGTGTCAACTAATCAGTGGGCTGTGAGGAGCTGGCACTCAGGTCCTGCTGGACAGTATTTCCTGCCAAGCCCAGCCTCGGAGGGTCCTCCTGTGGGAGCCTAGCCTAAGTCTCAAGTGGTGTCATGGAGGTGTCAATTGCCCAGATATCAGGTGCTAGCCCTACAAAGGTGTTAGTAGAGAAAACTCAAAAAAATAGCACAGTGGATGTGCAAGTAGAGAGAGCTGGTTCGTAGTTTGAAGGAGGCAGCAGCAGAGTTTGCCCTACTGCGGCCTTATGCTGTAAGCATTAGGCAATAATGCCAAGCTGGCATCCATAGCTGCTGGAATGGCATGGACAAAATCCATGACTCTCTTATAAAAAGCAAAAAGATGGACTTGTTTTTTTGTTGTACCATCTGTAATAAGCTGTCAAACTACCAATGCTGCTAGTGACTTTCTAACTTACAAAAGGCTCATGTTAGACCTACCTATACCCTGAAACAGACTTACACATAAGTAACTCTATGTGAATGTGGGGCATGGTCTACCCACAGAACTGTGCAGACCAAACTCATGATGATTATATGCTGAGTTAGTTGAATTTGTGTAACTTTGTGGACCCTTTGATGCCCATTTAAAACCTGCCTCATCTCAGCTTAGCTTGTATCAGTAAATTTACAGTCACAAGCTAACCTGTTCTAAGTGGTTTTACTCTAATGTCAAAAAGTCAATGCACACAAGCCCTGAGCATAACAGCTTTGCTTGTGCCCCATATAACATCCGGTCTCTGAATTTGGCCCAGAATGTTCCAGAAGCAAGAATCAAAATTCTTATTTGAATGAGATTCATTAAAGGATCTTACAAGGCAGCCCTCGTCCTTTCAAACAGCCACTGCAGTCCCTAATACTTTATGCAAAAAGATGCCTTTCAAGCAAATTTCTTTTCATTAGTGGAATCAGCTTGGTTGTCTTCTCGAAGCTCACTTCTAGCCGAGGTTCACTTATTTCCTGAAGAAGTTTTCTCCTGTGTGGGGGTGCCATGGAGATTTGAAGACCTCTCCCTTCACAGAAGGACTCTGATTACATAGGCACAGTGAGAGGGACTGTGAGAGCACTAAGGCTCCTCCACCAAGGTGATCACCAACCAGTGTGTGCCTTTCAGGTTGCATATTTTTAAGAACTTAGTTGTTTCTGTGGTAGCCACAAACTCAGGATGACACCCGATCCTCCCAAAGCAGTGGCCATTGTGAACAAGCCGCCTAGAAGCTGCTTATGGGGCAGAGGAGTGTATTAGAAACTCAGGAGAGGATCAGCCTTCCTACCCGTAAGAAATGATATGGGTATAACAACGTGGCACATCTCTTTACTAAGTAGTTGCCTTCATCCTTGATTGCCAGGCATAGCTTGTTGCTGATAGACTTAACCCTGAGTTTTAGAACCGGGGCTGCTGTGGGCCAGATTCCAGAGGCCCCTGAAAGGATCTGTGAGACATACTGGTGCTTCGGTGAGTTGGACTAAATTGTTGCTGCCAACTTGGCCAAAGTTTAAAATAGAGAAGCTGAACTACAGACAAAATGCTGGAGAGGGATTGGGAATTTTTCAGGCAGCAGACACTTGCCAAACTAGATGCACAAGGAGGTCCAGAACATTAGAAGATTTGGGCTGAGTTTGCAGATAGCACTGTGAAAACTGTCCATTGGAATATTCTGAGACCCTGACACTCTGAGCCCAAGACACTAAATACAATGAGAGATGGAGAACCTTGTCATGGGGGGAGGCCAGAAGAGATCATAACACCCCATTGTAGGGTAGCTTATTTTGGGGTTGAGTAGGGGGGAGTAGAAAGCAGTGGAGGAGATATCAGGCCCTGAGTGTGGCTGGGTTTGTAATCTTGTGGGAGTGGAGAAAGAAAGGGAATTGCAGGTAATATCAAACCAGTCTGTGAGCATGGGAATAGTGGCACTTGCAAATGTGCCTTTAACCATTCAAAGATGTGAGTTGTGCAAATGCCGGTCCTTTAATTTATTTTAGATGCATGCAAATTGAGCGTATAAAGGTGCAAATTATTTTAGATGTATGCAATTGAGCATATAAAGTTACTAATTAAGCTGAAAAAAGATAGATTAAGGCAGATGTGAAATGATACTGTATACATGGTGAACATTTAAAAAAAATAAAGAAAAGATGGATGTGGAGGCTCTTCTTTGTTTGCAAATAAAAACTGGAGATTTGTATGTGTTACACCTGATTGATAGGGGACTTCTCAAAAGGAAACCCAGGTTTTCAGGGATTAATGCTGGTGATTAATTAGGTGCTGCTCTCTTCTGTCTACATCAGTACCAACCCAGCACCCCAGCATGGTTGTAAGGTGATGTGCTCTTGGAGATGCAGCCTCTTCACAGAGGCACTAAGATGGGTATTAATCACTTGTTTGCCTCAAGTGCCTGGCTACATTGCAAAAGGATGAAGTTGCCATTAGTTCTAATATCCTGGGCACGCTCTGATGTAAGTAACTGAATGCTGCATAAAGAGAACAACAAGAAGTCTTGTGGCACCTTATAGACTAACAGATATTTTGGAGCATAAGATTTTGTGGGCAAAGACCTGCTTCATCAGATGCATGAGTGGGGGGAGGGAGTGGTTTCACAGAGGCATTTAAAGAATGGGGTCCCAGAAAAAGGGAGGGCCAGAGCTGACAAGGTCTATTCAGCAAGGTGGAAATGGCGTATTATCAATAGTAGGTGTCAAAAGAGGAAAAAACAAGTCAGATCAGATGGGGATATGAGCCATTGTCAGAGTCTAATGGGGAGATCTTAACACCCAGGGCAGAGAAGCTGCCTTTGTAAGCTGTGAGCCTCTCCCAGTCTCTGTTTAATCCTTGGTTAATGGAGTCAAATTTGCAAATAAATTGCAGCTCAGAGATTTCTCTCTCCATTTGATATTTGAAATTTCTTTGTTTCAGGACTGTCACCCTTAAATCTGATATTGTGTCCAGGCAGATTGAAGTGTTCCCCCACAGGCTTCTGTACATTACTATTCCTGATATCTGATTTGCATCCATTTATTCTTTTACGTAGAGACTGTCCAGTTTGGCCAAAGTAAATTGCATTGGGGCATTGCTTGTACATGATGGCATATATTATATTAGTAGATGTGCAGGTAAAGGACCCCCTGATGGTATGGTTGATGTTAGGTCCTGTGATGATGTCACTGGTGTAGGTATGTGAGCAGAGCTGGCAGCGAGGACTGTTGCAGGGGCTGGTTAGGGGCTGGTTCCAGGCCTAGAGCCACAGGTTTGTGATTTGTAGTGGCTGGTGAGAATTTGTTTAAGGGTGGCAGGCTGTCTGTAAGCAAGGACAGGCCTGCCTCCCAAGGTCTGTGAGAGTGAAGGATCATTGTTCAGGATGGGTTGCAGATCACTGATGATGCATTGGAGAGGCCTTAGGAGGGGGCTGTATGTGATGGTCAGTGGTGTTCTCTTCTTTTCCTTGCGAGGCCTGTCTTGTAGCAGGTGGCTTCTGGGTACCCGTCTGGCTCTGTCAATCTGTTTCCTCACTTCCTTAGGTGGGTATTGTAGTTTGAGGAAAGCTTGGTAAAGGTCTCATAGATGTTTGTCTCTGTACGATGGATCAGAGCAAATACGGTTGTACCTTAGTGCCTGGCTGTAAACAATGGATTGTATAGTATGCCCTGGATGGAAGCTGGAGGCGTGTAGATAAGCACAGTGGTCCATGGGTTTTCGATATAGGGTGGTATTTATGTGACCATCGCTTATCTGCACAGTAGTGTCCAGGAAGTGAATCTCTTGTGTGGACTGGTCCAGGCTAAGGTTGATGGTGGGGTGGAAACTGTTGAAATCACCGTGGAATTCTTCAAGAGCCTCCTTCCCATTGGTCCAGATGATGAAGTCATCATCAGTGTAGAGCAGGTAGAGGAGGGGCTTTGTTTTGATGTTTTTCTGTTTGCTGTACAGGATGCTGATCAGGTCCTACAAGGATTAAACAGAGTCTGGGAGTGGCTCGCAGCTTACAAAGGCAGCTTCTCTGCCCTGGGTGTTAAGATCTCCCCATTAGACTCTGACAATGGCTCATATCCCCATCTGATCTGACTTGTTTTTTCCTCTTTTGACACCTACTATTGATAATGGGCCATTTCCACCTTGCTGAATAGACCTTGTCAGCTCTGGCTTTCCCTTTTACTGGGACCCTATTCTTTAAATACTCCTCTGAACCCCACCCCCACTCATGCATCTGATGAAGCAGGTCTTTGTCCACAAAAGCTTATGCTCCAAAATATCTGTTAGTCTATAAGGTGCCACAAGACTACTTGCTGCTGATGAAGCTACAGACTAACACGGCTACCTCTCTGATGCTGCATTGTTAAATGTAACCTGCCGTTTTATTTGTGTATGAGTCTCTTTACATAGGCCAAGACTGGCAGCAGTGTTGCTGTCTGCTGCTTAAGCCATGGGTGTCCAACCTTTTGGCTTGCCTGGGCCGCACTGAGCGAAGAGGAATTGTCTTGGGCCGCGTATAAAATATATAATATAGTTAATGTATATAAATCACATAATAATGTTAAAAGTTTACGATCTTGTGAGGCTGCATTACTAGCTGTCCAGGGACACATGCGGCCCGTGGGTTGGACACGCCCGGCTTAAACAGTTGCCTGTTCCTATCTCAGAGGTGGCAGCATTTCAAAGGTAGATGGATGGCTTCAGGGATAGCATCTTTACAGCAGATATGCTTTGGACTGAAAGATGCTACGCAATGTTAGGGAGAAAAAATATCATGAAATAGCCTTTTCTGCTTATTAACTGTATGACTTGTGCCACTGATAACCAGACTTCCGACTGCACTCTGACTACATCTGGTACCTGAGTGCTATGCAAACATTAAACATTGCTATGCAAACTCATGTTTGTGGTAGATATTATGTGGTAGATATTATGCCCCTCTTACAGATGAATAAATTGACAAAGAGATTTTAAGTGACTCATTCAAGGCTCTGTACTTAGCAGAACTGGTTGGAAAAAGTGGGACTTTTTATTGTTGGAAAACTTCGGTAAAAGTGAAGGTATTTTTTCATGAAAAACAGAGTAGAAATTTCATCTGAAACCTCTCCTAAGCTGTTCCCCGAAAAAGGAATTAGAAATGTTGGTGCAGTGTTTCACGGGAGCTGTAATTTGGGTGTTTCCTGCCTCCAATTCTTCTTTATGGACTTGACTTACTGCTCAAATACTTTTCCCATGCAGCATGGTTCCCACCTTTAGTTGAACTGATATGATGCACCATGGCAATCTCCTGACTGCAGTGTATCATGGGAGATGGAGACCAGGTGTGAAGCTCAGATCATAGACGGGACATAAAGCACCTGAACTACAACTCCCACAGGGCCTTAGTGAAATTCCAAAGAAAAATATTTCTTTTTTTTTTAATTGAAACTTTTCAGGGTTTTTGTGTTTTTAGTTGAAATATTCTATCTAAAGCAGACACTGCTCAGAAAAACATCCCTCGTTTCAAGCCCAAATCTCCCTCTGAAAGCAGCGTGGGCAGAAAATTTTCAGCCAGACCTAACAGTAGTTCAGTGACAAAATCAGAAAGAGAATCTGAAGGCTTGATTCTCTCTTTCCCGCTGGAGACACAAGACTATCCTTTCCTCAGAGTATAGAGTTTAATAGTTAGGTAAGAGGTGTGTGTAGTCATAGGCATTTTTGAATCACATGTCAGTTTCAGCATAGAAGCTTCTTTGAACTAGATTCTGATTAAACCTGGTTCAAAACTAGATTGTGAATTTTCAGTCTGGAGTTGTAGACAAGAAGGAGGAAGATCTTACTGCAAATGAAAGAGGTATATGAAGGTAAAGAAGACTGGGGGATGGGAACTAATACCTAGTAAGCATTAAAGATAAATGCCTGTATAATATTATTGAACATCTGCCAGCATTTAACAATCACTTTTTAATGGTACTTTGTGATGTGATGGAAGGTTATGATGCCTCTTGTCTGACTGTCTCGCTGTCAGCAGCAGATGAAAAATGAAGTTTCTGAGCCATGGTTGCCATTGATCTTTGTGCACAGCGGTAACATTTTTATAAGCCTGTTTCAGCTGCAGTTGTAGGACAAGCAGCTATTTCTATTAATACAAACATGTCAAAAGCAAGTTGGAACAAACTAGATTACAGAAATGCAAACTTCTTATTTCATAGCACCTTTTGACTTGATTTGCTTTCTATGAAATTAATTAAAAAATCCAGTTAAGAAGTGATAGCCTATGATAGCATGCTCTTGCCACTAGCAGCAGGAAACTAACTATGAACATGTCTTAGGACAATGCTGTGATCTTACTGTCATGAAGAAAAAATTGTTCCCTAAAATCTATTTTGTAACTACTAGTCTATATATAGTCTTAACTGAAGAATTCTGAAGATGAAGACTGGAATATTTTTTTCACTTATGATTATTAGAGCAAGATCCCAGGAGGTAATTTCTGTAAAACCTTTATTACTGTATACATTTTTAATATGTTATAACAAAATCATTTTACCAGTCACTGTTTCCACTCAAATTTTCCAGTAACCTCTCTTATGCACCCATTGTACAACTATTTTGAACTCCTTTTTATTTAAAAATATCACAATACACATTTACAAAAAAGAAGCACACCCCCCAGAAATCCCTGTGTAGGAGCTTGCATTTTTATGTTTGTTTCTCTGTGACAGCTTCCCCCTCCTGCAATCACTGTTTCCAAGTTGTGCACTGCTTTTCTCAGATTGAAACAGTCTGCTTGGAGAGGGGGAAAAAAAGTAGCACTGATGGCAGGAAACATAAGAGAAGGTTGGTTACATTTAGAAATCAACCTCAGCCATAACATTTTATGAATGTCAAACACCACTCCTCCACTGCATTGCCTCTTGTAATAGCTAATACCTGTGCAAAGTGAATGCTGCTTTTTTCCCATGCTGTGATGAAGAATTCTGATTTAGTAATAATTTACATTCATTTTGCACATATACATTTTGACATATAGGACAAGAAAACATGGAATTAGAAAAAAACCTTTACACTTAACGATATCTTAAAGTTTTTTAGTAAAATCCTGACCCCAGAGGTTGTTTCCCTTTGCACATAGAGAAGTGGATCCAAGTTATAAAAACACCATAAATGCATATAGTATTTTTATTAATAGTTTAAAAGACAGGTTGGTCTTGCTTTTGAGCATTTCACTGTGGCAATTAATAGCAGAAAAGGGAGAGGTGAGGATGCCTTAGGATGCAGCAAAAGAGATAAAAATATTTGGGTCACACTTAATAGTAAGGATCTATTTATAAAAAGATTATAAAGAGTTAATAAAATATGAATAGATGCTCTAATGAAGAGTTACAGATTATTCAGTAAGGCAATACTTTCCTATTGTTATGACTTAGAGGCTATGTCTACACTTGCATTCCTCTTTCAGGAAGGATTCTTTCGAAGATGGGGTTTACTTTTGAAAGAGGAGCATATACACTGGTTTTCTTCTTTCAAAATAAGCTATTTTGAAATAATATGCAAATGAGGTGCCAGATACACAAATTTGCCCCTCATTTGCATTTTTATTTCCCTCATTTGCATACCTCTTTCAAAAAGGAAATGCAAGTGTAGACACAGCCATCATGATCTATAATGTTTTCTACTGCTGTCCTTATTACAAGGTCTAAAACATACTGCTTTTAATTCTTTATAAGAGGATCTAAATATGAAATGGGACAGACTTACCCACGAAAATAATTTCTAGTGACAACAGAACTTAGAGCATAACTCATAATGTTAGAAATATTGCCAAAAATCTTGTGGTCATAAAAAATATCCTGGTGAAATTTGTATTAAAATACTGCTTTTTGTAGACATTAAAAATGAGATAAAGAGAGAAAAAAATACTGGAATCTCACACCTGATCTGTGGGTCAAAGGGTACATGAGGAACGACTTTACTATGGTAGACCTGAATACACAATTTCAAGCAAAGGGCTCACTTCTGCCTTCACTGGTTGTGAACTGGTATCCCTTGCCTCATCAGTCCTCTACATTTTAAACCCTTTGTGCATAGGAGGAAGAGGTGTCTGATTTCTGTCATTCCTGGATGATCCTGTTTGACTATCAGAGCAAAGGCTACATCTGATTCCTGGATGTTGGCTGGGTCTGTTAACTCATTTAGTACGTCCCACAAACTCAAGCTTGGGGAGGGTAGTGTGCCAGATATACATGAAATTTATTTGACATCAATTGTACTTAAGCTTGTGCTTACACACGTTGTTAAATAGGGATAGGCACACCATTTAGCACGTGCTGAAGTAATTTTCTGATTAGAGCCCATCAATAATTATCTGATGCTTGTCAGCTGTGCAGAGTATAAGAGATGATGGCACTCTCTTGCATATGCTTCCACCACTACTATGTTTGATATTACCAGCTTTGGCTAAGCTCACTGGAGTATTTGAGTAGATGGTGCTTCTGAAATGAAAAACATGTTACGATGAGTGTTTCTGCAGGTGGAACAACTGCTCCCAAGAGATTTTTTTCAAAGGAGACGCCTTAGATTATTTTGATTCCTGTGTTGATAATAAATCAGAAGATTTAATTATAGCATTGCAACCCTCCCTAACTCATATGCAAAGTTTTCTGTCAGCATCCATGGGGAATCTAATATGCTTCTTTTTCAACAGCTTATAAAAATGAAGCTCTATAAATTGTGAGCTGGAATGACTCTGATTAAACTCATGATTAAACATTAGTTAATTGGTTTGGAATACATATTCTGACCTCCTTTATCAACAACATTGGATTTCAATTATGCCCCTGGTAAATTAAAACAGAAAAAGTGTCTTACTACAGTAAATCATAGCTCCCACAAGATCTAGTGACTGAGTTAAAACTGCTGTATGCATGCAGATAGATCTATAAGCAGTTTATTTTCAACATACTTACATTTCTTCATTTTCTCCAGACAGTTGTTTACGTATATATTCTCCATGTGTCAACAAATATGATGTTCTCTGTCACAAAATGTTAATGGGTATCACAGGACTGTTACAGCTATTTGAACTGACATTAATGTACCAAAAACCTCATACCGTGCTAGTAACTTACTTTTCAAAGTTGCTTACTGTTGTCAGTGTGTAAACAAACTGTGCTACTCCAGGAAAATTGTTAAAATAACATTACATCTCATTGTGTTACCTATATTGCACGTTAGAAAAATCACAGTGCTGATAGCAGATGCTATGTAAAAATAATTTGTGTTTTGCTTTCTGTGAACTTTGTGGGATTACATTTGCTTTGGAATGGAGCTGTCCATGGTAGTGAAACCTCAAAACTTTTTTCAGTGCTTTCATGCAGGGATTCCCAACCTATGGTTCGGGACCCAAACATGGGTTGCCATTCGATTTTTCTAAGGGTCTCCAGATGAGTGGCTTCGGGCCGCATATGGCTTTTTAAGGAGCCATTTGCAGTTCTTGCCACTGCCACCGCTCTCTCCTCCTGCTCCCAGTCCCTGCCCTGGCTGTTAAACCAGTTAAACTGAGTCCCATTTCAGTGCCTCAGGGCAGGTGGGGGAAAGGAGTAAGACAGCCCAGGCAGAGCTGCGCTGAGGAGGCGGCAGCCCCATGAAGGAGCAAAAGTAGCAGTGCATGGAGCTCATGTAAGGTAGGTGTGGGGGGCGTTTTGGGGCTGAGAGGGATTTAAGCTAGGGAGACAAGGGGTGCATTTTTCCCACGGGAGAACCTCACTCTCCCCTGTTTTGAATTGCCTTGGGTCACAAAGCATTACTGAATTGTCAAAAGGGGTGCCTGTCTTGAAAAGGTTGGGAACTACTGCTATAGCATTTTCTATAGGAGGAGAACAAACAGAATGAACCAAAGTTACACAGGGCTAGTCAGTTTGGCCCAGATTTACTTCTGAGATAATGAATTCTATTTATATTTTTGTTTATAAAGAAACCCGAGCCATAAAGATGCATACAAAGCAGGTGACATAATTACCTATAGTTATACAGTAATACATGATGATGGTTTCCCTACCTCACAGCCTACATCTACACTAGAGAGTTTTGCTGACCAAACTGGTAGAATGTCCATACACAATGCATTTTTGTTGATAGTATGTCAACAAAAGTTGTCACGTTCACTGACAACCTTCTGCTTCTCCCAGATGAGGAAGAGTGGCTTTTGTTGACAGGTCCTGTAGATAAAAAGTTGTGTGGACACTGTGGGACACCTTCACTTGACAAACAGGGCATCCAGAACAATGGGCAGCCCTGTCTGCTGTGCTGCTGGGTGCTTGCTTTGACGAGAGAGCAGCTGGGCAGTCCAGCTGCTCTGTTGACAAAGCAGAGCACTCTCTTGGCTTTTGTGTGTGGCCACTCTTTATGGGCAGCAGCTTTGTTGGGCAATCTCTTCCGACAATGACTTCTGTTGACAGATTGCTCTAGTGTAACCATAGCCATGGACTGGTTTGAAATTCCCTGAAATTCCCTTCTTTCTCCACTCCCACAAGATTACAAACCCAGCCGTTGTCAGGACCTGATATCTCCTCCACTGCTTTCTCCTCCTTCTCACCCTGCAATATAAGCCACCCTACAAGGGGGTGCTATGATCTCTACTGGCCATCTCCAATGATAAGGTCCTCCATCTCTCACCATATTTAGTGGCTTGGGCTCAAAGTGTCAGGGTCTCAGAATACTCCAATGGACAGTTTCACAGTGCTATCTGAAGACTCAGCCCAGATCTTCTAATGTTCTGGATCTCATTGTGCATCTAGTTTGGTGAGCTTCTGCTGGTTGAACAATTCCCAATCCCTCTCCAGCCTTTCGTCTGTAGTTCATCTTCTGTATCTCAAACTTTGTCCAAGTTGGCAACTATAATTTAGCTATAATTTATTAGTCATAAATTAATAATGTAAATGTCGTACTGCCTACTTTGGTTTATTCTGATTTGAGATGTGTAATTTACTAAGTCATTAATGTTTATCATTAGTGGCTCTACAGTAATTAATAGTTCGTTAAGCCCAACACTTCCACTAAAAGCTCATTTTATTTTTTAATATGGTTAATACATGTTCAAGACCAGTTCAGTCTTATCCACTGCATGACACCCCAGCTATTTGTCTGTTCTACCAGGATGAGATACCACTAACTCTGACTAATAACTCCTAATTCTGTTGTGTGATCTTATCTCTACCAGGGAATTTGTATCCAGCTCTTGGTTTTAGGCAAGTGCTGGTGGGTGGGGGCTGATAATAGGTGCTAAAGGTCAAAGCTGCATATAGTCACAATCAGGCAGAGGGCAGTGCTAAAACAGAGATCTGAGAGTAGTTGGTGCATCAGTGTCCATAGACAAGCCAGATCAGGATCACAGATCCTGGAAGAAGATGCAGGCTAGTATAATGCTCTGGGATCAGGGGGCAGGTTCACGGCTGGAGAAGGTCAGGAACAGATATAGAGGCAGGTCAGAATACAGCTGCAGTAGGTGTGGAACACAGGGGGACTGGGTCAGGATGAGGGCAGGATATAAGCCTCAGGAGTCTGTAACATTGTGGCCGTGTCTACACTAGCCAAAAACTCCGAAATGGCCATGCAAATGGCCATTTTGAAGTTTACTAATGAAGCGCTGAAATATATATTCAGCGCCTCATTAGCATGCGGGTGGCCGCGGCACTTTGAAATAGGTGCGGCTCGTCCAAATGGGGTTCCTTTTTGAAAGGACCCCAGCTACTTCAAAGTCCCCTTATTCCTATGAGCAGATGGGAATAAGGGGACTTTGCAGTAGACGGGGTCCTTTTGAAAAGGAGCCCCGTCTGAATGAGCTGCGTGGTGGCGAGCCACATCAATTTTGAAGTGCCATGGCCACCCGCATGCTAATGAGGCGCTGAATATGTATTTCAGTGCTTCTTTAGTAAACTTCGAAATGGCCATTTGCATGGCCTTTTCGAAGTTTTTGGCTAGTGTAGATGTAGCCATCGAGGCACTAGGATGATTCTTAACTGAGTGTTGCTGTAGTAGAGACTAACTTGTGACTGTTGGCATGAGCATGAAATAACTGTGCCTGGGGGTATCTTCTGACCCAGGCCCTGCCCAGGGATAAGCAGCTGCATCATGCTTGAAGGATGAGTCTCAGCAGGGTCTGAGGGAGAGGTAACTCAGTGTAGCTGAATGAGTAGCCCAGGTCCAGATGAGTGTTTGCCTCATGATTTGGTGCAAAAGTGTCCTGAGGCCTGAAATTTCTTCCTGCCCTGAGGAAAAGGTACAGCAGCGACAGTGCAAGTCCTATTCCCCCACCAATGTTTTTCAACACTGTTCAACAGAAGCATCTTAGGTAGGTGAAAGGATTGTTCAGTCTCAATAACCCATTCAGTCTTTGGTCTCTCTGGATATATCTATGTTGCAGTTGAACACCCACAGCTGGTCCATGTTAGCTGACTCACATCTGTGGGGCTCAGGCTGTGGGGCTACAAAATCATGGTGTAGATGTTCAGGCTGGACCCTGGATCCTGTGAGCCTGAGTCAGCTGACACAGGCCAGTTGTGGGTGTTTAATTGCAGTGCAGAAGTACCCTCTGTTTAACCAACAGCAAGAACACAAATAATGGTGATGGTTGTCTGAGATGAAGGCTCATATATTACTTCACGGTTGGAGATCAGAATCTTATGTATACAGTGAATAGCTATTAGGTGGTAGTAACTTTTGGTCATTACTGACCTCAGTGGACTAGAGCTATGATAGAAGTTAAATGTTTGTATAACAGGACTGGAAGAGACATTAATAAGTCATCAGGACCACTCCATGCCTTGATGGCAGGACCAAGCATCATTTAAACCATTTATCCTATTATGTAGCCCATTCTGTCATAGTCCATTCTGTCTCTCACCAGAACTAAATGGATCAGCTCTTCCAGGCAGCTAAATAGTCTGTCCCAGTCTGAAGCTTTTAAAAGTATGTGAATATTGCTTACTTTCTTATTACCCACTATATCTCCACTCATCTGTTAGTTAAATTAATTAAATGCAACTGACAAAGCAGGCCTTTGCTCATGAAAGCTTATGCTCCAAAAAATCTGTTAGTCCATAAGGTACCACAGGGCTTCTCATTTTTTTGGGGAGTGCACTAAATTTCTGTGAGATTTGGGTGCCTACTGCTCCATTCATAACAGTTTTGACTTTTGTGTGACTTTTACAGTGAAGCTTGTGTAGACAAGAGGATGCAAACAAAGGATCTCGTTCAGAATTCTACACACTCCTTATGTTAGTGTAAAACTAAGAAAAAAAGAACAAATCTTGAGCATAAACAGGCTTCATGAGTAAAACAGATGACTAGAACTGTTATGAAACTCCGTGTACTAAACAGCCAATTTAGTGAAAGGTTAAACTGTGTGGCTGTGTATTAAAGGCACAAATAAACTGTTGCCAAGTATGTCTGATTTGCTAAGTTCATTGATTTTCATTATAAGTCTACTCAGTCACTGCCCTCAGATACCTGTTGGGGTTTGCAACGATGACAGTTTTATGACCTCAGGGGTAAACCTCCGAACAATCAGGTTTATTTTTAATTGACATTTCCTTTTTTGAAAAATACAGTTTTTGTGCGAAGAATCATCCTAGCACTCTTAAATGGTGAATATAACATGAGAGCTTGTTAGAATTGGGTGGCTAGTTAAGAGTTAAGACCTTTCCTGACACTACGTATACCTGCATTTCAAAATCAGTTCCTCCTTCAATTGCAGGGGCAGATCTGAATTCAGGTTTTCAGGATTCTGTGTCTTTTCAGCTACACTTGATGGCATGTTTGAAATGCTTTCCCCCATTTCTGTAAAAGTTCCTTCATTGGTCCAGTGCTCATTGTGGATTGAGGGGCAAAGCCATGGATAGAATGAATGGAGACCCTGGTAGCAACACTTCATAGCATACCCCCTATAAACTTTTCAGTTTTCCTCTTAGAACTCAGCATGGGATTTAAATGACATTTCAAGGCAATTATGAGAAACTAGAGAGGGGTAGTAGTAGGGAATTCATGTGGCCAAAGTTTAATAAATTGTGGCATTGAAGGTCAGAGGCAAAACAAAACCAAAAATTTAGTGAAAAATTTTCCTGTGACTACAAGGAAACTTGCTTAAATCTAAAAGAAGCAGTATTCACTTAAATCTGGAAAGACACAGATAACAGGACAAATAATGAAACCATATGTTTTCCTCAGTATCAGAGAAGTTTCTGATAGCATCTCAGAACACTTATGTTTATCCAATATGCATCCACATCTAGTTAACAAGAGACCTACAGGAAAATCAATCTGAATGTATTGATTTTATGAATGAATCATGAAGGATATTTCAAATGGTCCTTAAACATATATATAACCAGTGACAGACACATTGATCTGCTTGTGAATATCCTGGTGACAAGGATAGAAGCACAGACATCATTTAGAAGATTATTCTTGAAAATGGCTTTTTATTAGGGCTTTTTCTTTATTAATTTCTTTTGCTTGTGTGTGGTAGAAATACACTATTTTTCATAAGTTATATTTACACGCATTTGGCTCCTTTTTAATTCTCCTATGAATCTCTTTTACTTTAGGTCTCATCCCCCACCTTTAAAACAATCTGACTTCAATTTCACAGCAAAATGGTTGGTACTAAAGAAACATTTGTCTTACAGATATTTGAGAATGGCTTATTTGTAGTAATTAGTGAATGATTATATATAAGAAGGATCTGTAGAGGGATTCAGAATAACATACTTATTGTTCAGAATGAACATCCTGACAGCTAGGAATACCCCCGTGTGATAGGTAAAGCTGAGCCAATAATTCGCATTGAATAATTTGACAAATCTGACCCTTTTCTGTTTATGAATTGTCCACAGACAGATTGCAAAACTGCAGCATAACACAGATCTCAGGGACTTGGCACACTTTGCATTTCGTGGAAACAGAGGGCCACAATGGAAGAGGAACTGGATGGTTCTGCTATACAGGATGTGGCAAGATTTTGTATGCAGGAAGCTTTAGTATGTTGGGTCTCAGAAAACTTTTAAGAGAAAATAAAAAAACCTCTTCACTCAGCACTGAAATGCAACCACTCCTGTGTGGAATTCTGCACCAGTGTAAGAGTGCACAGTAATACTCTACAACAGGGGATAGGAAGTGAGGAAGAATATTTCAGCTGATTGAAACTATAAGGGGAACTTTGTGTCAGAACAATGCAAATGAGAGTTGGAATCTGCTCAAGGTACTGAGTTGAACATCTCGCTGTATGTAATGTCCTAGAACCTTGGTTTTTGTCTAGTCCAGAAGACCCTATATTAACGTCCACATAGCACTTTACTTGGATATTGATTTAGACAAAAAACTGCTGATTTGTGAATCACTGTTTCCTGCAGTGTGTAGATGTTTTCTGAAGATCTTGCAAATGCTGACTTATCCTGTATGTGAACGCTGACAAAATCACAATCTATGGTGATATGGTTGTGGGTCAGATAGACAGCATTTACTTTACTAATCCAAAATATTGCTGTAACTGTAATATCGAACTATCACTGCAGTGCTTTTTAAATGACCTTTTTGGTAGATTGATGCCCTTTGGTTAATGAAACCTGACACTATTCACCACCTCATGCCCCCTTTTTAACAGAGAAAATTGAAACAAAGGGTTACATTTTCTCCTGGAATAAGTGACTACAGTATGATACTTGACTACAGTGGCAGACTCCCAAGGTATGAATTTAGCTCCAAAGACTTGATCCTCTAGCTGTACAACTGCATATCGCAAGGATCAAGTGGACAGGTAGAAATTTTTTTTGCTGAAAACTAAAGGCATTAAAATAAGTAAACATTACTGCCATGGTGACAGTGTTGGTTTATTGTAAAATCTATTGTACAAAGCTGAGATCTTGCTGTTATATCCTCTGTAACAAAAGAGTCTATTGGTGTCAGTGTGGTCTTTCAGTGGGCAAATGCAGGGAAGGTTTGAAGGATGAGAAGCAGGGTGCTGCTCACAATCTGTGTCCTGATAGTGAACTGAAAAAATGGTTTTTATTATGGCAACTTCTTCACAATAAAGCTTTAATCTTTAAAACTGAATGTTGAGTTACAGCTCATGTGGTGCTGGAACCTTTATGAATGTTATAGTTCAGATTCTGAGACTCTGCTTCTGTAATTACCTGTCACATTGTATTATGTTGACATCATGTCTGTGGTGGAAATTATCATCCAACTCAATTGTCTGGGCTCCATGCTCTAGAATTCATTTTCTTGGCCTAAAAATAGCACTTTTTAAAAGAAAAAATGTAAATATTCCACTTGTGTCTAGTCAAATAGAGCAGACAGTTCTGTGCCTCACAAGATGTTAACAGAATTTTTGTCAAAAACCAGAGCCATGTGAATTATTCTTACTATATTTTAATAGGTCCCAATCTTGTGAGCTACTCCATGTACACATGTATACTCTGGTCACAACTGCCTCCCAGACACTGTACCCCCTACTATACTACTCCCACAGGCCAGAATCTTCTCCACAGAAGTCAGTGACAAATCCTCATAATATGCCCAGGATTGCACTCAAAGAGTTCCATAAGCATGGAGCATCTTGCAGGAATGGGGGCTTTAGTTTAGGCATCCAATGACACTAAGGAGTAAAGCACAGAAGCATCCTAACCTATGCTAAATTCCATCCCACCCCACCTGTGTGCTTAAATCCCACTGTCTTTTATAGGAGACTTGCTTGAGCTTTGTAGTGTAGGATAAAACTGAAAGTATGTGTGTGTAAATCTTCTTGTAAACATGAAAATCATTCTGTGCACATGACTAGTGTGTATCTGCTACAGTTGCAAGAATAAGAAGTGATGGATTAGAGATAGTCTGTGCATTCTGAATGTGTTGTGTGTAAAAATTATTTTTCAGATTTACAAGAGGAGATTTGCAAGTTCACAAAAGGCTTATTGGAAAAAGCTATCTGTTATATTTATATAGGATGCCTTTTTACCATTCTATCACAAAATGCTGCATGGACTTAAATTAGTTAACTATTACTTAAGTACAGTCGTCCCCCACCTTACGAGAGTAATTTGTTCCTGAAAAATCCCTCTTAGGGCGAATTCTCATAAGTCGAAAATGTAATTACCATTAATTTCAATGGGAAAAAATTTTAGGTGTTCCTGAGCCCCAAAATGTGCACCCATTTATGCTAAAACACCAAATCCCATTAAATCTGGTGCCAAGGGGCGGGCAGGGCAGAGCAGGGCACGGGGAGGCAGCCTGGCCTGAGCTGAGCACAGCTTAGGTTAAGTGGAGAGGGGGCACTGCCAGGGCTGGCCGTGTGGGGAGCTAGGCAGGCACAGGGACCCCTGGCTGGTGAGGGGTGATGCCTCTCTTGTGCGGGGCTGCACAGCGGAGAGGCCCTACTGGTGGCAGCGGCGGGCGAGCCAGGCGCTAAATGAGAGGGAGCGCCACAGACGGCAAGTGGCGCCCAAGGCACAGCTGCGCAGGGCAGGCGGTGGTGGCCCCCTAGCTGCTCAGAGGGTGAGCGGCAGCAGCGGGGCTGGGATGGGCTGCACACCCAGCATCCACGTCTCACAGAGCGGCATGATCGACTGCCAGGACTCGGACAAGTCTACCTCCCCGCACCAGACTGCCTCCTTCTCACAGGGTGCCGCCGCCCCCCGCCTGGCCTCTTCGTCAAGACCAATGCAGCTGACTCCATCCCCTCAGTGCTTGCCTCAGAGCTGCCAGCCTCCAAATCGGTCCTCGTAAATGCAAAGAAATGCCTTGTAAGCTGAAGTAGGGGTATTAAATGAAACTCCTCATAAAGTCGAATTCTCGTAACTCGAATGGGTGTATCTTGGGGTATGACTGTAATAGCAATGATAACACAAGTAGGGTTTGATCCAAAGTACGCTGCAATCCGTGGGAAAAATGCCCACTAACTTTAATTAACTTTGAATTGGGCCCTTCAGGAATAGTAGGTGAAAGTACTGTATACAGTAAATGACATCAAGTTAGAAAAACAGGAAAAAAGACATTAAGTTCTACTATATAAAAAGGGAGAAGAGAGAAAATGATTCCTGTTTCAATACATAGCTGAATTTGTTTGGTTACGTATTCAAGTATATAGTCTGTTGTAGATGTTAACTACATTACTGGACTAGTAAATATAATATGAAGGTGTTATTAATGTCTGTAGCATAATTTGCAATATACATGAGATTAAGATGTAAGGGCTAAATAAAAATAACTAGTTTGTTAGATGGTCATAAGGAGAGTGATTTTTGCTATGAATATTAGCATAATTTTCTGCTTTTTTCATATTTTGTTTACTTGAAATAAAAATCACTTTCCTATTCAACCTTCATAATGCAATTTAACACTGCACTGTGCTTGTGAAACAAGAGCTGTGGGAAATCTTACCTTGAAAGCAGTGTTTAGGTGGAAAAGTCCATATTCCCAGCTCCCGTTACTTCTGGAGAATGATAGAGGTCGATAATTTTGTGGGGTCAATAATTTTTTTTTTAATGTCTTGTTATGAGGTATGCTCAGTCCCTGGCTGCGAGCAAAAAGGCAGAGCCACTTTTATTTGGAAAATTCAGTAGCTGGTGTTAACCATGTAACTCCATTGCTTTCAACTGAGCTATACTGATTTAGAGCAAGCAAGGATCGGTCCTTTTTGAAAACCCCCAGAAACAAGGGGATCTAGACGAATAAGACTTACCCTCATTTCACAGAGGGGGAAAGTGAGCCTTTGGAAAATGGACATTCCCATAGTCAGAGTAAGTCAGTGTTTCATGCCTTTAAAAAGGATCAAACACAGTGGCATCAGACTGTAAGTCGTATACCTAAACTGCTGGACCACAGTGCCAGGAAGGAGAGAACTTTTGGAGCCCTACTTTCTTCACCATTAAATGGAAGCCATATTTACTACAGTGATATTTGAAAATATCCAAGATTGGCTAAGTAGACTTATCTTCACCAAACCGAACCAGAGGCTAATAGCTTAAGATCAATGCATAACACTTGATTGTCTAAAGTGAGTTTTTGAAAGCTGAAGATGCTCACCACTTCTGGAAATCAGACTGGATGTCTAAATATGTAGTTGGATGCCTATAGTTTGAAAATAGTGGTTAAAGAAACATGCCTGGGAGCACTGCAATTCAGGTGTGGGATGGACAGTCAAAAGACCTGTGTCCTATTTCTGGTTCTATGGGTGACTTGCTGGACAGAGGAATAGAACTGGCAACAGTTTTTGATATTGGGAGATACAAAAGGAGATATTGGGAAAGACTGAAAGTATTGGTGCCCCGTTCTCTTTTGGCCTTCATTCTACAACTATCCGTTCATGTCAATGCTTCTGTGGTGTTGATAACTATTTTCCAGGTTCCGACTGAGCTTTCCTTCTCCACAAATCCCGCTTCTCATAGGCCACCAAACAGCTAGTAACATACTTCTGTCATTCATCCGAGCTAGAACTGAACCAACAAGCTGGAAAGGAAAGTCCCTAGTGCATTCTGTTGCACAATACAGACCCTTACATCACTTATCACTGTAATAGCTGAGGCTGTGTCTAGACTGGTTTTGTAGATCTCCAGAAAGAAGTCTGCTGCTCCAGGAGCTTTCTGGTGACATCCCGGTCAGCCTTGTTCTACAAGGAAGAAGGGATGTTGTCAGAGGGGGTTTTTCCCCCACATTTGGCCCTGTGTATATGAGCCAAATATTGGGAAAGCCTCTCCCAACAGAAATGTCGGCAGGACAAATGCAAACACATTGAACAATTTGCATACCTTTTGCCAACAGAGCTCTTCGATCTAGACATAGCATGAGTGTAATATCAACCCTTGAGCAATCCAGTTCTCAGATGATAAATACTGAAAAGATATAATTTAAAGATAAATGTGTGTTCTTTGCTGGCATTAAGCCTGCTGCTATGTGGTTACTATCCAATGACGTTATATAGTTGAGATATGAAATACTAGCCTGTGAATTTCCATTGCAATGTGTTATCAGGGCGTCTGATTTCCTGTCTGTTCCATTGCTGCTCTATAATTATTCAGTTCATAACACAGTAAATTAAGTGTGCAGATTTTAGCATGATGCCACAGAGAAGGCTAAAATGTTAAACAAGCTGAGGCTTTGCCTACATAAAATCAGGCACATCACTGATGGCAAAGAGGGAATGGGCTTCGCAGTGTGCTGCAGCTGCAGGTGGTGTGCTCAGATTCCAGCTCTGCATAATTATTTATCTGTACAGAAGCAACCATAATATGTTATGACAGGAGGGTCATAGGTGAAATTGGAGACCTTTTTTTCCTAATCTAGGGAAAATTACCTTTCTGGTGATATATGGGCACTATCTTTGGCTCCTAACCATCGAGGCGGGGCTTATTCAGAACGGAAATATTATAAATCTGATGCCATAGAAGCAACTATTAAGTGTTTTGTTTTCACAGTTGCTGAGCACCAACTGCTTCCATTAAATTCAACTGGGCTCAGTTTTGGGGGCTCAGGATCTCCTGTGGTCAGGTAATTGAAGCCGAAAAATTAGAGGTTGGCCAAAAGGAGAAGACTGACTATAAATTCCCATGAAAGATCATGGAGAAGGAATCTGATCCAAAATGAGGTTGAAATTTCAACAGCTTGCAAGATTTTCAGCACCATCAAATCTGAGCCCTCGCCTTGCAGTTTTTTTTTTTTCCCTTATCAAACCTGAACTTCTACTTTCACCCTAAACTGGATTTGGATCCAAACAATTAGTCTTGGCCCTTTTCTAATAATCATAATCATAACAATATGCCTTCTAAAATGTTATTGTATGGACCAAAAATCTATTTCTGTAACCCTAATAAAATTTCTGCTTCAACTAGGTATAGTATTTCAGGTTTTCATGTCTCTTCCTTTTATTGTCAGAGTTTGCCTCCGGGTTTTTGACTGTGAAACATACAACTCCTTAAGCTTTTTATCAGATCTACACAATTAGAAGATGTCTGATCCCTCCACTGTCTACAATTTATTTTTTTGGTATCAATTAATGCTTGACTGAGCCCCATTTTCTTCTCCATTAGAATATTATACGGTTCTGAATAATCCTTCAATAATGCTGGAGGTTGTAGCTTGGGGGAATTTCTTTATCGTGTATTATATTTATATCTGTACTGAGAGAGTCCCAGACCATCTGTCAGTATCGCTTTTCCTTGATAATGGATCAAAACAATTATAAAGATAATGAATTATTATTGCCAATAAAAAATAGGGAGGTGAATAGCACAAAGGATTAGTAATGCTGAGCAACGTAAGTCTTTCACTCTAGGTCAATTGATTCAAATCCAGCCTGGGCCAGGAGGGACAGAAGTGATGCCCTGAAAATTCTCAACATCCTAGATGAAATGAGCTGGATCAGTGTAATTTGATTTTTGCTATTTATATAGTGGTATGGGTGTCCAGGGCACTTTACAGACAAATGAAAAGAAGGCAGCCAATGACCTTGCATTCTAAATTTCACATCACCCTGCAACAGAAGAGAAGCAAAGCTAGGGTAGGGAGTATGGACAAAGGTTATACGTTTTGCTGCTGGATTATGTATGTATGCATCTTAACATTTCATTTACTTTATTTAAATCTAGGGATATTGTACAAAGTGCAGATCTCTTCTATATTATCTGTATGGAGCCAGAGAAGTACATTGAACTAATCAGGCAAAACAAAGCAAGTTTCCTGCCCATGCAGCTTTCAGGTGAATTCCTGCTTTGTATCCACATTGAAACTACCAGCAGAGCACTGACAAGGAACTGTCTGTACTTGGTCAGCATCAGTCCATGGGGTGGTCTCCCTGAGGGCAGAACTTGGCTGTTAGCTGTGTTGGCAGAGAGTTCAGGAACTGAATGGGCGAGACAGACTGAACTCCATGTGACTGCAGTAAGTGGTCTCACCAGATCCAGGCTGAGGTCCAATGATATTAAGAGGTAGTGTGGGGGAATTCATGACTGAAGCCCAGGTTATATATGTCTTGTGGCTAAATGCAGGTGTTTATCTTGCTATAGTTGACTGGGTTGCATAGGCTCTGGATAGTTAATACTCTGCTCACCTGTTAAATGTGCTCAACTGAATTCAACTCTTGATACATAGTTGTTCTAAAGACTTCTGTTACTTTGGCAGAATAAAGAGGCCTTAAAGTAGGTATAAAACGCTTATAAGAATGACTCTGGTGCTAGGACTCCCCATCCAGTACAGGACATAAGGACACTGTGCTGCCCTAGTTCTAGCCCTGGACTGGGGGCATGTCCACCATATGGCTGGAGTGTGCGCTACATGATAGCTACTCTTGGTTTCCCAGGAGAAAGTTGAGCATAAGTTAGAGCAACCTTCAGTGTGTTCTTGTATCAGAAGCTGGGGAGGCCACTGCATTACCTCCAAATATAGGGAGAAGAAAGATGACAAAGTCCCTTTGATCCTGCCCCTCCATTCCTTGCCAACTGCAGGCACACAAGAACTGCAACTCAGATCCACTAAGAGTCTTGTAGTCATATTTTCTTAAAATAGAAGGTCATGTACTGTGTTTTCATCTGATGGCAGGCAGTTAACCTTAATAGTAAGTCTGGATCCATGATAGTAATTCATGAAGGCTGCTATCACTGGCCATGGGGAAAAAAATGTTGTACGGGAGGTAATGTCTCTCTTAGCACACGTGCAAGGCAGGAGGCATGCTGAAGGTCATTAGTAAAGCCACTGATTTCCTGACACAATAGAAAAAGTAGCTTGAAGCCAATGCTCCTAAGTAGTTATTTTGATAAATATTTATATACAGCCTCTTATCTGAGTATCACACACAATTTTAAAAAGATGTGCGAATGAAACCTCACAGCACACTATGTTAATTGTCTGTATGCCATTGTACATGCTTCTTTATTAGATGCATGGTAAGGTTAAATCATCTGGCCAAAGTAAATACACGAGTTCATGTAACAGATGAGAATAAAACCAAGAATCCAACTTTCCAGTGTCCTGTCTCATCACTAGGCTCATTGGCTACATCCATCCTAATAAGTTTTTTCAAAAAAATCCCACGGAGTGTCTACACACAAAATGCATGACAATCTGCTGAGCAGGGTGGGCATCCTTTTAAACCCCCAGTGCCAAGCACCACTGGTGGAGTCTGCAGCCACTGGCTCAAGCACCCATACTAAAACTTATTTTGGCACCAGTCCTAAGATAGTCATCTATAGCACAGCCTGGGGCCATATCTGGAAGCTTGTTTGGGCACAGCCCAGGAGACAAGCCCAAAATTGAAGCAGCAGCAGCAGCAGCAGCAGCAGCAAACTTTCCAGAACATGAAATTTTTTTGGCTGCCATATTTTTTGTTGTTAGCATAAGAATGGGAGAGATTTCCAGGCTATGCCGACTTAAACTATTATTACAAGCAGGAGGTTGTACAGTGCTTCTGCGGAGGGCAGATGTCATCTCACCTCCATTTGCATCCTGCTTTCTCCCCTGTGACACCAGGGCTGGAGATGGGATGTGGGCTGGGATAGGCCAGCACCCTGAGGTCATTCTCTTGGTGCTTGGCTGACTGGATCTTGCTCACATGCTCAGGATCTAAATGATCACCATATGGGGGTGTTATGGAAAGGAATTTTCGCCCAGGTCAGATTGACAATGTCATGGGATTTTTTCCACATTATGTGGGTGTGGGACAATTGCCAGGATTATTTGGGAGTATCTCAACTACTTTCCCTCCCAGTGTGGGGGCATTAGTGCATCCCAATTCCGTCCTACACTCTGCCAGAAGCACAAAAGGTCTTAGTCTGAGTTTAATCTTCTGAGAGCTGTAATACTTTGGTCTAATTTCAAGTTGTTAGCTTGTGTGTGTGTGTGAGTGAGTGAGTGCCCCCCGCCCGCCCGCCTGCATGTGCATGCACACGCACACCAAGTGGTGCTGGTGTTCTGTGATGGAAGAGGTCAGACTAGATGATCTGGTGATTCCTTGTGGCCTTAAACTCTGACTTTCTTCAGTTCTAGGCTGCTCGCTAGGTTTGTGCTGGAATGCAAGGCACTTATAAAGGGCTGACTCCTTTCTAAACCAACATCTTACTGATTTCCCCGCCCCCCCATAAATTTTCACTCATTACTAGATGCTGCTGCATGTGAAGGTCTCACAGAACAGGCATTCCAGACAGTCCTACTTTGGGGCAGGGTATACTTCTTATGGCTGTCTCTGTAGATAAAGAGCTCCCCTATCTCCTTAGCTTGGATGGATGGCTTCCCTCTGCCGACCTGTAACAGAAATTCACATCGACATCCACACCAGGCACCTCCAATGTCCTCCAGAGCTTGCCCTGCTTGAAAGGACTGGAAAACCATAACTAATCCTGTTGCGTGATCCTCTCTTCCCCCCTGAGGAAAAATGTATAATTTAATTATAAATTATTCTGACTTGTTTTGTCTGACAGCTGGTCAGTGTAATGTGGCTGGGCTTCTCTCCAGCCTCACAAGTGTACATTGCCAATCTGTCTCCTTTGTTCTAGGGTTTCATGACCTCTGCTTCCTTGGAGTCCCTGACAATCCTGCTTCTTGTAGCTTCCCAGTCTTAACCAGCTGTCTTTTCATCCAGTGCTCATTCAGCCTGTTCTGCTCTCAGCCAGCTGTGTTGTGCTTCTGGAAGCTCTATCATGTTACCTTCCTGAGAACCTGCCCCATTTATCCAGGGGGCCAACAAACAGAAGTTAGTTCCATTCCTCTGTGATTCCTCTCTGCAGACACAGCCTGTACTAATCACTCCTGACCATCTGACAGGCCTGTATAGCTCTAGCTAGAGGGATGGTGACCATATTTCTCTATGCTGAATATGGAACACCTGGTAATCAAGCAAGTTCAATGGCAGTCAATCAAAACTATGAAATCTAAATGTTCAAAATAACATCAAGTTGACAGAACCTATACTCAGAAAGAAACACTGTGTAACCAGAGTCTTTTTATTTACCTTCTGAACTTTAAGGTTTGCATGGGGCCAAGTCTCTCTCTCTCTCTCTCTGTCTTCCATACACCTTCCTCATGGGGATGGAGGTGACTGACTCCCCTGACCCAGCTTTTTTAGTTCAGTGCTCTCCACCCTCCATGTTCAGCTGTGCCCTGAGATACACCCACCTTTCACATATCTGGTACTGCATCTTCTTGTGGCAAAATGTGGGGCGCATGCTGGGTCTCAGATCCCCCTTCTCAGTTTTCTGAGAGCGTTCACACCAGAGCATGGCCAGTAGCAGTCTTTCAGCACTGTGCAGAAGAGAAGGAATGGGAACTTCTTCCAGCCACAAGGTGGGGGACAGGAGTGCAGGCATGGATGACCTGGCCATGTTTTTGCAGAAATTAGCCCTTCCTTTCTGCCTCCCCCAGTACTGCTCCCCTGTGGTTGGAAGTATCTGGTCCCTTCTTGCCCGCAGAATGTAGAAAGGCAGCTAACACCTGCATGCTGGACATCAGCATAAGCCTGCCATTTCCTGTCTCCTGGCTGAAGCTTGGGCAGGAAGGAGTTAAGCCAGAGATGGGCAATAAATTGCCCACAAGCCACATGTACTTTTCCAGGGTTAGCCAGGAACACCTGCAGTAAGGTTTAAATAAGGGTCTTCCCCTTTAAAAAAGGAACATCAGGTCACTCCTACTAGCCTGTACTTGGCTCAATTGGATGCACCTGCTGTGATTTCCATGAGACAGTCCATGCATCAGATTTTTGCATTGTTATTTGTTTACATGCATATTTTCACACCAGTTTACCCATGTATAAAATTTATGAAAGTGGAACTTCATCACAGTAACCCATAAGCTTCATGTTGATGTACATAACCAAACTCTGTGAAATGCACAGCACAATTAATAAAATTTCATCACCAGAATCTGTGTTGACAAACATGAACAATTTCTAATAAAATGCATTATAAAATTTCATGAAAAATAATCCTTCTGAGCTGCTGCAACCCCAGAAATTGTGGGGGTGTGTGGCATAATTACAAATATTATGTCATTCCACCTCATACAGGACATCATGTGAAACTACTTTGTGGGTGCACAAATATCCCTAATTTCTTTTTCACAGGTAGATCCTGCCCCAGTAGTAAGAGATGCATTTTTTCTGATGCATGTACTACTTCAGAAGTATCTTTGGTTCACTCCTGGCAAAATGACTCACCTGTGACCTAGCAGATACTGTGGAGTACACAGCAGATCACAGTAAAGCAGATGGCATAGACTACATTGGCATCCACACAGTTATGAAGGTAGCACCATCTGGATTTCAATCTGCCCAATGTACATTCCACCATCATTCCACAGCTACTGAGCTTGTAGTTGTACCTTCTTTTGCCAAGCTCTCTGAAATCTGAGCATGGTCATGACAACAGAGGGAACAGCCTCTTGTCCCTACCCTAACAATGGGGACAGAGGCTTAACAATGTTGTTTGCTGGGAATATTGTCCCTACTTGTTCATGACATTCTGATCTCTGGAGAACACTGGCCTCATGCATCTTGCCAGTGTAATTTATGTTGGTGTCCATGAGCCTGCTTAGATGGTGGTTGACCAGGGCTTGCATAATAATGGAGTAGTACCACTTGCAGTTTTCTTTTTATAATTTTTGTGAAAACTTTCAAAACAGTATTTAAGAGCAAAAAGTATCCTTTTCTGATAAGGGCTGCATTTTCTTCCAAATGTACACTTTTATTTATTTTGAAAGGTTGGAGCTCTTTTTTTCTTTCTTTCTTTCTTTCTTTTTTTTTGGGTTCATGTAGGCACAAGACTTTTTATACAGGAGAATTTGCTTGGTCAGTAGTTTCCTTTCTTCCCTATGCTATTATGGAAAGTTTTATGCTTTATCAGTTTACCAGCTGCAGCCCTGTGCTCTTACTCCTCAGCACAGATTTTTGAAGCACTCCAAGCCTGATTCTCCCCTCACTCACACGAGTTCCACACCCAGGGGATTCCATTAATTTCAGTTAAATTACTCATATTATACAGGTGTCAGTGGGGAATCTAGCTCTGGAATTGCAGTTGTATGTTAGCGATATGAGGCTAATGTATTAGAGCTGAAGGATTAATAGCTGGTCTGTGTCTCACTGATAGCCTTCACTTTGTTTGATCCTTCAGTAAAGTCTGAATCCTTTACAGCATCTCTGCAATGAGCAAATAATTAACACTATTTTGTGCTGACTTCAGTAAGGGAGGAGCAAATCCCGCTTTTACAAGTAATCATTTTGACAAATGCAGGAAGTGACGGAAGAGAAATTGAGACTTGCATTTGAAAAACATGTTGCTCTTCCATGTGGGAACAGGGAAGGCTTTAGGGTTTCTAGCCAGGCCTGCAAATTCCTTTGCTATTGCTACCCCCACATCCGGATTCTATTTTGGACTCTGACCCGTTCTATTTCTCCTCTGCCTTCCAAGAAGGTAACTGACTCTTGTTCCCTGAAATAATGTGCAGGATGGACAATGCATCTTTAGGTTTTGTGAATGAATCTGGGCAATCCTATGTCCATGAACATTAGAAATGTGGTTGGTGGATATTTTCCAAAATGCCTAAGAGATTTAGGAGCATATGGAATTTGAACTTTGTTTCTGAGAACCCATACTTCTACCTGTGGTGGCTTTAATGAGAATAGTGCTATATCCTAATCTGCAGAGAGGGCAGCCCTCTGAGCTGATGCTCCTGAGGCGATGTCTACACTAGACATAGAAGTCATTTGCAGATAAGCAATTTTAGCTACAGCAATTGTGTAGTTAAAATCTGCACTTGGCTAACTTGCCTGTCCTTACGGGGGGAAAGTTGAGGGAAGAGTTTCTTCCTTCGACTTTTCTTACTCCTTGTGTCTCGGTTGATCTTCTGCAGTAATGTAGATAAGCCCGGGCAGCTGTCTGGGTGAATGCATTTGAGCTCTCAGACCATCTCAAGCTTGTTCATCCTATAGTGTTACCATGCTACCTCCCACATTGTCCTCCTTCAGCCAGCCTTCCCCATGTGCAGAGATCTTTACTAGAAAACTAGGTCATGTTAGCAAGTGACTTTAAGGTGCTGTGATAACTAGAGTGTTATTAAGTGTGACTTGATGGCCAGTATAGCTGGGGGAAAAGGTGTGTTTAACAGTATGTCAGATAGTTAAGTAGGCTTTTATACTGTTGTACGTGAGCTGAGAAAGTTCTCAGATCAGTACATTTCAGTGATCTAAATACATGACTAAAATAATTTGAAAAGAAGATGTTTACAAAAAAAAATTAAATGGAAAACCTCACTAGTTTGAAGGTCATGAGAAGCTGCATCTTTTTAAAAGCTGTTTCAGGCAGCTGGAAGACAGAAAATAGACCCAAAGGAGTCTGGAGGTGAGATGAACTATTAAACCAATTGTAGGTACAAGGCAGCATAAGCCCTTCTGAGATGTCTGTTGGAGGAGAAGCTTATACTAGTAATGAAGTGCCTGGGGTAAAAGAGAAAACAAAGGTACCTTATTGCAGAATAGGAAGTGGATTTCTTAGAAAGAGGAATAATCCAAATCAGCTACTATTATTAGAAAGAAAAGCACAAATCTCCTTTTGGAGAACAAAAATGAAACGATATATACAAGTGCTGGAGGTGTGTGGGATGCCACTGGAGTACTGGAGGGGAAAATGAAATGATGAAATGGGGTGTTGTTCCACGGAGCTGCATAGAATGTTATGTGTTATATGCAGTGCATTTTTTGTTTTTAAAAAAAAAAAAAAAGAGCTGGTACTCAGCTGGCTCACCAGCCTCCTCCACGAGCCAATCCCAGAGCTGGGTCTGCCAAGTTGCCGGTACTTGGTACTGGGAACTACCGGTACAAGAAAAGCCCTGGGTATATGTCGCTTTACAACCAGCTGAGTTTCTGTGCTTGTGAGAGTTTTGTCTGTCAGAAAGCACCTGCCATTTTGTACAAAGTTTATCTGTACTCTGTAACACAAGAGAGATGTACTCTATGCTTTCCATGAAAAGTTTACTTTGGTATTTCTTGTTTGCTTTTCTTAATCTGAAGTCAGTCATTTCGGACTGCAACATTTTCTTCCTTTTTGCATGAAAACATGAAATAATGAAAGACAAATACGCCTTGCAGAAATTTTTGCCCAAGTCGAGACTGCAGACACAGTAGGTTTCCTAGCCATTTAATAAAATCAGTATGTAATGCTCACAGGCTGTTTTCCTCAGCAAGCTGAACCCAATGCAATTTGTGATGTACTGCAGGGCTAAACAGGCTTTTCTCAACACATTTTAAACATAATTTCACATACAAGTAACTTTTTGTCTTCTTCACATAAGTTCACATAAAATGCTTAGAATATATGGCTATAGAATTCTCTCTTCCATGGATTCTCTTGAATATCAAATAAAACTCTCATTTAATTCACAGCCAACATACATGTCAGGGAGACCATCTCATCTAGATTTCGGATGCCGGCCTTATAGAGCTGTGTCATTTCTGTGCTTGACATTTCCTGCCCTTTCATTCATTGTGAAATGGCTTTCTCTTTAACCTTAGGGTAACAGTGCATTTCATTGGATTTGAAAATAATGGTAGACTGTAACTAGTGATGTCCCAAGCGTTAAAAGACATCTTCATCCATGTATTTTAACATAACCTGATTCAGGAGGAAATATCTATACATATACTATCTAATGGTATCTTCCAAGCCATTGCAGTGAAGGGGCTGTAAATGACATCAGTTCTATTTATTCCTCCTCAGCTGTTTCAGTGGCAATTCATAATAAGCATGGTTTGATGGTGGTGAGTAATAGCATGGGTGTGTTAATGTCTATTTTTATTGATTATTGTTGGCTAGGAAGTGTGATAACATTGATGGAGGTAAGTATCAGAGGGGTAGCCGTGTTAGTCTGTACACACAAAAACAACCAGAAGTCCTGTGGTGCCTTACAGACTAACAGATTTATTGGAGTCCACGAAAGCTTATGCTCCAATAAATCTGTTAGTCTGTAGGGTGCCACTGGACTTCTCGTTACTGATGGTGCAGATTTTCACACTGTATTATTTAATATAGATGAAGTTGCATAGAGCTATGGATAGGTTCTCTTATAAGTTTTTGTATCTAAGTAGAGACATGAACACAGCAGTATTTTGAAAGGCTGGGTGACCTGCTAGGTTGACTGTTGGGTTGGGAGCCTGGAATTCCCAATTATTTATCTATTGTTTACCAAGCACATGCTATTTGAGCACTGGCAACATTATTCAAATGCATGATTCACCTTGTGGCCTTGATAAGTCACTTAACACCCCTCTGTGTCCAAGTTCTCCCCCATTCAAAATGGAGACAATCAAGCCTGCTGACATGGAGGGGAGGGGACAAAAGGGGCAGTTGCTCCGAGACCCGGCTGTGGTGATGGCTGGAGCTTTGGTCCCCTTTGAAATGCTGCAGCAGCATCACTCTGCGGGGCTCTGGGGTGAGGGTGGGTGGGTCCCAATGGAGACAATAACTAGGACTGTCTAGCATTCTGTTTCAAGGATTATGACATTTGTTTTCAGAGAGAACAATAGAGTCTCTGACTCACTGTACGCTGGTGATTAGGACTCTGCCCTGGGGGTGTCCTATTCCAAATCCGGCAAGATCTCCCACATCCCACACTGTAGCAACTGGGCTACAGGGAATAGGAATCATCTTCCCTCTCAGAGATACCTAAGAAACCCTCTTGACAAAGCTGAGATTGGCTAGCACGATGTTTGCCTCATTCTGCTAATTTTCTCTGATGCGTCTGACCCCTATCACTGTCAGAAGACAGGTTACTGGTTAGAGCCGCTGGTCTGATGCAGTATGGCCAGTCTTATGTTTTAATTGTAATTTTAATATTATGCAAAACAGTTTGGTTTCATTTAAATAGCACTTTTCAACTGGAACAGAGTATTTCTACAAGTATTTCAACAAATTCAAATAACAATGCTAATCTCCCTGCCCCACAGAAATGTTGAGAAGCACATGAAAGATGCAATGTGCAAGGAAAATCCTAGGTGGTATTGCTCTCTGTTGATGGGAATATCATAATTAACTGACTCCAGAGGTAATTTTTTATTGAGTATTTGCATTTACTAGTCAATCAACAGCAGGACAAAAGTTAGTGCAAGTATTGTTTCATGCAGTTCCAAAATCAGGGCAACACTGTGTGACATTTTGCATAGGGTATACCTATTTTTTGCATGTCTTATGGCAGCATGTGCAGGGCATATATGGGTAACACTCTTCGAATGGCTATAAACAGCGGTTTAGACACTGATGAAAGACATTTTTGAACTCTGTGGGAATGTCTGTATCTATATTCTCCAGCTTGCTCCATGCCTAAGCTGTGCTTCCCCTCTCTAAGCTCCACTTTTTCGCAGTGTATTATCCCACTGCGTCCCCATTGCTGGAAAGACTCTGGCGGCAAGGGAAGGTTCTGGTAGGGAGAAGGCAGTAGGGAAAGTCTTTGCCAGTGGGGAGCTACCCCTGCTACTTCACCCTGTCAGGGCCTTTCACTGCCACACATAGCTACACACTGAAGTGGCAATGCATAAGTATGACTATCTTACACACCATTGCCTCTGGTGTGCAGTGCAGACATAGACAAAAGGAGAGAGAGTCTCTTCCCAGTAGAGTTCACAGTCAAAACAAAGGGCAGATTCAGGCAAAGTGACTTATCCAAGGTTACACGGGGATGAGTAATAGTAATGTGGTTAGTAGTGTGATAGCCCACTCAAAAAGGAGAGGGTTAAAAGCAACCTTAGAGTAAAGTGACCTTCCATCCCATATTGGGCGGGACAGTCATGTATTTGGGACGCCAAAAAGGCGTCCTGATGAATTTTTTAAAAGGGATTTATTATTCCATATTTGCCCCTACCCCCAGACTCTAGGAAGCAGGGGGAGCACGAGCAGCTGCAGCTTCCCCAGAGCTCTGGAGGATTGCCGGCAGCTGCCACTTTCCCAGACTCCTAGGGAGTGCTGGCGGCTGCCACTTCCCCAGGGCTTCTGGGGAGCACCAGCAGCTGCCGCCTCCTGCCCGGCTGCCCAGGGGCTTGGAGGAACTGCCCTCCCCCCCATATCTCCCTGTTCCGTATTTGGGACAGGGAGATATGGTCGCCCTACCTTAGAGTGTCTGTGCAAACCCACAGCCAACCAGAAAGGGCCTGTGGGGAACTAATAAGGGTGAGGATAGAAAGCAGCAAATCAAAGTTGGGTTGGGCCATGTAAAAGGATGCAGAGCTGAGAGAATCTCAAATGGCTCCTGACCAGAAAGAGAAAAACACTTTGGAAAGGGCAGTACAGGCTCAAGGCAGCAGAGAGAGAAGAAGCTCCAGCCTGATACCGGCTAGACTGAGACCATGATACAGAGGCTGACAAGGTGCAAGGGTATAATACAGGAGGATTCTGCTGAGAGTGTCAATTCAGGGTGAATTGCTTAGAGACAGGGCTACTTACAGTCCAAGATTGGGGATCCTCCACTGTAAGGCAAACTAAACCAGTCACAAAGACCAACCAGAAATCATGCAAGTAATTCTCTTTAGATGCTCCAGTTCTCCTGCACCAGCACCAACATCCTCCCTATATAGGTGAGAAGTTATAAAAATCAGTATCAGCAAATCAGAAAAGCTTCTTCTGATCCCAAAGATCCAGCCACATTCCCAGGTCAATGTTGCCCCAGAAGCACACTATTCTTCAGTCCTTGGGAATCCAAAATCTAAAGGTTTATTCATAAAAAGAAACTAAAAAAGATGAAAATTAAAATTGTTTAAAAAGTCAAATACATACACCAATTGCAAAGTCCTTGGTGCAGGCTTGTAGCAGAGGTGGAATAAACTGCTGTCGTAAATCGATTCTCTGGAATAGATCCACTGTTAGGATGGTTCGTCAGTCCTTTGTTAAAGCTTCAGTTCATAGCAAAGATCCTCCAAAGATGAGTAGCCAGACTGAAGACAAAATGGATTAATTGCCAGGGCCCTTTATATATCCTCACCCATGTGGAGGGACTCCCTTTGATCTCTGTGGAAAAGTACAGCTATAAAATGAAGTTTGTCACATGAGCAAGTCACCTCTCCATACATGACTCAGTACTTTTCAGGTAGACTCCATGGTCCACATTCCAGATTGAATGTTTGCAGGAAAATTCCATTCAGTGTAGTTAGGTGACTTCCATGCTTCATTGTTCATTGACTGGCCCATTAAGGAACATTCAACCTGAATCATCTTTCCCAGATAGCCTGGCTAGCTACTCTGTGGGCCTTTGTTCAGGAGCTAACATTTGAACTGCAGGTATATAACTAATGTTCATATCTTCAAGTACAAAAATGATACATGTACAAATAGTATAAATAGAGTCAATGAATCGTAAGTTTTTTATAAACCTTTCACATTGGTGCAAACGTATAATGGTGGTTTAAACAATGATCTGTAAAGATATTGTAATTGAATAACATCACAAAGAGTCATGGGAAGGTGGCTTAGGGAACATTAATAGACAAGGGGAAAAAAGAAGGGAAGGAGAAGGCTGCTACTATGGGGTCTCTGAGTAGGAACTCAGAACTGTTGGTGGGCCTGGTTCACCCTATTCCCTCCCTCCCGACAATACACCTTGCCACAGAGGTGAGAGGTTTGACTTGGGTTACAGCTGGCAGCTGATGTAGGTGTGAGAAAGAAGACTGTCAGTACACCTGAAAAGGGGAGAGAGCGGAGTGGTGGGCACTTCCGGAGGGTAGTGTCCTGAACTATATGTCACAGTCCAAGGGAAATATATGGGTCCAGGGAAAGATGATGGAGACAGGTGAGTGAACAACAGGTGAGATACCAGTCAAAAGTGGCTCACTCAAGGTGTCTCAAGCTACTGTCCAGCATAACTAGCAGGAGGTGCTGTGGTGGTGGGTCTCCTTTTGTTATATGTGGGAAAAAGAGCCTGGACTGATCATGAACTCATTGTCTGAATTCTCTTCTCCTTCATGAGTCTTCCCATGTCCTGGCTGGAAAGCAGCTGTATAGGAATAATGTGTCCTCTCTGGCTGCGTCTACACGTGCACGCTACTTCGAAGTAGCGGCACCAACTTCGAAATAGCGCCCGTCGCGTCTACACGTGTCGGGCGCTATTTCGAAGTTAACTTCAACGTTAGGCGGCGAGACGTCGAAGTCGCTAACCTCATGAGGAGATAGGAATAGCGCCCTACTTCGACGTTCAACGTCGAAGTAGGGACCGTGTAGACGATCCGCGTCCCGCAACGTCGAAATTGCTGGGTCCTCCATGGCGGCCATCAGCTGGGGGGTTGAGAGATGCTCTCTCTCCAGCCCCTGGGGGGCTCTATGGTCACCGTGGGCAGCAGCCCTTAGCCCAGGGCTTCTGGCTGCTTCTGCGGCAGCTGGGGATCTATGCTGCAGGCACAGGGTATGCAACCAGTTGTCAGCTCTGTGTATCTTGTGTTGTTTAGTGCAACTGTGTCTGGGAGGGGCCCTTTAAGGGAGCGGCTTGCTGTTGAGTCCGCCCTGTGACCCTGTCTGCAGCTGTGCCTGGCATCCCTATTTTGATGTGTGCTACTTTGAAGTGTAGACGTTCCCTCGCTGTGCCTATTTCGATGTTGGGCTGAGCAACGTCGAAGTTGAACATCGACGTTGCCGGCCCTGGAGGACGTGTAGACGTTATTCATCGAAATAGACTATTTCGATGTCGCAACATCGAAATAAGCTATTTCGATGTCGCAACATCGAAATAAGCTATTTCGATGTTGGCTGCACGTGTAGACGTAGCCTCTATGTCCTGCCTTTCTCTTCTGCCAAGCTCCCTCATATGGGAGCAAGGATTCTCTTGAGACTGATTTCCATATATAACATTTTCTTAGTCTACTTTTTCTCAGAATAACTTCCACTCATTGATATGTGAGTATACGCTGTTGATGTGCTTTTTAGTAACGGGAATCAGTAACTTCAGCAATAGGTCAGCCATGTGGATTGGTGTTCACTCATTCCTAGTTTGGTTTTGAGTTCACATTTTTCATGCTCTATCACAGGGGAGATCTATAATATTACAAGACAGTCATAACTACCTAATGATGAGGGAGTCGCTGTATCAGTTTGAACAGGGCTGCAGTGGTTTCGGAATGATTGAATTATAATTGTCTCTTTAAAATGAAGTTCAAACTTTGATTTATGTACTTTTCTCTCCCTATTCAAAGCAGTAAGGTCTGGCTTCCTTTGCTTGGGCAGCGTAATGAAAATGGGCCAGGGAATGGAGATCCACACCTCTGCCAGCCCCCCTCAAGGGCACTGGAACACTGAAGAGCAGCCATGGAGGCTAGTAGACTCCAGAGATGTGGGAGACTTTGTGGTTATGAAAGAGGCTCTCCCTCAGCCACTCATACTGTGCAATAGCCATTTATTGGGTCGCAGTCTTAGTTAGCAGACGTCATACCACTCATGGGTTAGTTAGCAGACGTCATACCACTCATGGGTTAGTTAGCAGATGTCATACCACTCATGAATCTGGATCTTTAGTTGCGTTTTTCTTCAAATTCCCCTACACACTCCAAAAATGGAAATTTCCAGTTAAAAATTAAACTTCTGCAATGCGAGTGTTGTGTGTGTGTGGTGGTGGCGGGGGGAGATCAAGGGTGAATGTTTAGAAGTGAATCCCAGGCTATAATTACTTCATGCCGGAATATTTGCCTGAAGTTCTTTAACTTTTATTTTCATACCAGCTTTCAGAGAGCATGTTGCAAAATAACTGAGCTTCATTTACAAACAAGTGATTAAGAATTCCAGCTGAGGGAAACGGATCACAAATTTTCATAGATATGTGGGTTGAATTCTGCTCAGCTGTGTGCCCCCATGAACCAGCTTCTGCTCTATTATATCATTGTTAATCTGTAGATTTAGTATCATGAGGGAGGAAGGATGATTCTGCCACTGTGCTGGACTGGGACTGAGACACCCTGGCTTTGGTTCCCAGCTCTACCAGAGTCCCTGTAGTCTTGGACAAGGAGGTGCCTAAGTCTCATCGATTACTGGGAGATGAAATCAGTCAGAGGCAGGTACTTAACTTTAGGATCTGTGCCTTAGTCTCTCTCTGCCTCAGGTCCTCATCTTTGTGACAGAACTCATAATCCCTACTTCAAAGAGGTGTGCTCTGGTAATAAATGCATTAATTTTTGTGCACTACTGGAGACCCTGATGAAGAATCACATAGAATGGTTCACACTGGCTAAACACTGATAGCTGCAACAATTACACCTAGATGGAAGCTTTTCCCTTTGCAATATTCTGATAGATATTTGTTGCTAAGAGAACTGTCTTCAAATTTCAGTTCCACACCAGGCATGTTCCTAAGTTAGCTTCATCTTCAGCTTGGCATGTAATTCTATGCTGCCCTGTTCATTCTGTCTCCAACCTCCACTTCTGAATGAAAAGCATCTCTGTCTTCAGATATTTGCAAGACCAGTGTCAAAATATTAAATTCCGAATGATGATATATAGAAACATTCAATATACATAGCACACTGATTAAAATTAAACACGACTTTCATGATGCACACTTTCATGTGAATGCCTCAAGTTTGCCTCAAATAAACCTGATAAATAACTACTACTACATTTGCTGAAGTCCTTGAGCAATATTCAGACCTGGTGTAAGCAAGCACAGTTTCATTGAAATATATAGACTTACATCTGCTTGCACCAAATCTAAATTGGTGCCTTTTGGTTTGGTACAGCTTTGTAGCCCAGGTCAGTTTCACTGGTGGTGGAGGATCAGATGGTACCCAGGCGTATACATGGAAGCTGAACTAAGTTAAAGTGTCAAAACAAAAAAGCAGTCAAGTAGCACTTTAAAGACGAGCAAAATAATTTATTAGGTGAGCCTAATAAATTATTCTGTTCATATTTAAAGTGCTACTTGACTGCTTTTTTGTTTTGATAGTATATAGACTAGCACGGCTCCCTCTCTGTTACTAAGTTAAAGTGGATTTCAGTGTATTCATTCTGACAAGAATAAAGAACTGCAGGCAGTCTGAGAAGCAGGAAGAAATATTTTAGAACTGAAATGGTTCAAGCCTTTGGTGTTTTATGATCAGTGAATGAAATCTATCACAGTTATAGTGTTGTCTCCAGGGGAGCTTTCAGAATAAATGCTATTACCTGGAAACTGAATGAAGATCGATTATCTTCCAGCACCTTTGCTTGTGTAGTATATTTAAATAAGGGCAATCACATGTAATGGAAACATAGTGGGAATGATTTTTTTCTCCCTAAGCACGAGTCATATTAATAGATTTATTTCTGCTATATCGGATAGATTGAACTATTTGAGTAGGGTGATTTAAATAAAGCCAGGGATGAACTTTAGCTTTGCTCATATCTTTTTGCAATATAGATGCTGAAGAATAAGTAATAACTCAAGGAATGTTCTCTGCAGAAAATGGGTCTCAATGCTTGTGTGTGCCAAGTGATCTGAACACAAAGGTCAAAATTATAGGCATCCCCTACGGCAGAAGAAATCAAAGAAGCCAGGATCATGCCAAAGCTTGATGTGTAGGTGCAATGACAGACTGCATGTGGCCTGAGGGCATGCTGCCTTCGTGGACAGGATGGGGTGGATGTTTATGTGAGTAGATAGCTGGTGGAGTCACTGCTGCGAGCCCGTGACTGGAAAGACGGATAGTGTATTGCCCTAAACAGTCTGATGCTGGTACAAGTTTGCCAGATTTTAGAGTGGCTGATAAGGCCATGTGCTGTGCATAAGTGAGCATCAACAGGGGAGACACAAGTGTATTTTCTGTCTTCTTTGTTCTTTTCTCGCCTCAGTTGTGTGTGTTTGACCAGTTATGGTTTCCAAGAAATGGGATTGAACATGAGCAAGAACAGCAATGATGACAGCCCATCTCAACTCACTATTCATCTTTTTAAACTCAGTATTATCCAAACTATTCCTGAGAGTGGGGCCAAGTTACCTTAACTGTGATATTTCCTCATATTGAAGAGATTTTAACCAGTCTCCGATATGTTTGAGTAAGTTTGTTTGTCTCACAGTTTGTTCAAGGATTCCTCCTAAATAGTAAGAGGTAAGACCACCAAATTCGGTATACAGCTGCTTCTTACCATAACTTAAAGCAAGGTAAGGGTTTGGTTGTGCCAGGAAAATGGGATATGTCTGGAATGGGATTGCTTCTCATAAAATCATAAAGAAAAGAAACAGAATCACCAGGCAGGTGAAAGGGTCTGGCGGAGGGTATGCGCCTCTCCCCAGTTCATACATTACTGTTTCTGGTTGCTTCCTTTTGCGAGGGAGTGAGGGGAAATGCAGTTTGCTGCTTTCCTCACTCTGGCTGGGGAATGCTGGGAGCAGATGAACCTGGACCTGCCTCAGCTGGAAACATACACATACACACCTCCCCCCAGCTGTGCTCGCTGGAGCTGCAGCAGCTGTGGAGAAGCACTTCTCACCTGGCAGCACGCTGCTGTGGTGATAGAGTGCTGGGATAGTCATTTCTCTGCAGTGCAGCCTGCATTCTGACCCTCTCATCCCCAGTCCTACTGCAAAGCTGTGATTTAAATAAAGGAAAAATATTAATTCAGGACCTGAGCAATGCTGGGTAAATCTAGTACTTGTATATTGCTATTGCTACACTGCTACCACATTGTATTATTGTATTAAATATAAAAATTCAATCTACTGTTTCTATCTCATAGTACAAATGTCTAAGAATAAATCATACCATATAGAGGGAGGAAAATATATGACAACATTATTTCAGAGTTTGGGAATTGCAGGACAGAGGGAAAGAGAGAAAATGACTAGGTATAATGGAAATTCAAAAGTTTCTAAAGCTTTCCTGATTTTTAGCTGAACCTCTTTGGTAAGACATATTGCACTATCAGCTTTCTTTGTTTTCTATGTAATTTCTCTGTCCATGGTTGCAGCTTATATTAGTTTCATTACTTTCTGTCCAGTCATTTGGCCCTTGATATCATGGCCCCAGATGGCTGATTCAGCACCATCAAACTGCAATTCCGAAAGGAAAGCAGTCTGAGCGTATTTCTAGTGAGTTATCTTTAACTCTTATTCATGACAGAATAGGAGTGAAGTCTGATATGTGCTTTAATGAGTCAATAATAAAAAAGAGCTAGGTTTGGGGCAATAATAGGCAGCCACAGAATACAGTCATGAATCTAAATCCTGACTAGTTCTGCATGGTGTTGCCTGCCCTTTCTTTGGACTACCCTGATTTCCTCCTTGTTCTTAAAATAACCAAGATTGCCCTACTTTCTTCACAGTAGATGAAACTTCTAGGACCATGTATGTGTGTAAAAAGGACTTCTTGTTTACACTAATACTCCTGTTTCAAGTGGCTTATATTTAAATAATGATCTCGGGCATTGTGTACAATGATAACATTATGTAAGAGCTGCTAATGTGTTATTGACATGATCTAGTTCTAAGAAATTGTTGGGGGCTGCTGTCAATTAAGAAATGATTTCTTCCCTCAGATATAGGATGGGCAGATACTGGGGTGTGTGTGTATAACTATATAGGAGCTTTAGGTATCATGATGTTAAGTTGTTTTTAAGTTCATGGATATACTTATGGATTTTACCATCTATCCCTTATTTGATGAAAGCATTGATGGGAAAAGAAAAGGAACTTAGTTGTTATTGCTGGTTTATTTTTCTCTCTAGGAATCATCATCATTTAAATTGTAGACAGCTATTTAGGCTGAAAGTGGTCTGACAAGATACTCTCTTGCAGTGATCAGATGAGAATTCTTTTTTCTTTTGTGGGTTTACCTCTTTTATGTGTAAACCAAAGAGGATTTACTAAATCTCTGCTCTATTAAATCAGCATTTGTGGTGAAGATAACTGTAGAGCAGGCGTGTCCAACCTGCGGCCCACGGGCCGCATGAGGCCCTGGACAGCTAGTAATGCGGCCCCACAAGATCGTAAACTTTTAACATTATTATGTGATTTATATACATTAACTATATTATATATTTTGTACGCGGCCCAGGCAAGCCAAAAGATTGGACACCCATGCTGTAGAGTAAAACTGGACTGTACTGGGAATATCTGAATCTTCCCTCTAAGGAGGAGGAGGAGGAAGAAGAGATGAGCATGCATCCTCACATCTCAGCAGAGAGACAATTCAAACCGTTCAAGACCCAGTATCCATTCCACCTTACTTGAAATAGAGATAATATTTTGTTACACATGGGCAAAAATTAGTTTTTCAATTGTAGTTCATATATTCTTCCCAAAAACAAAACAAAAAGCACAGCAATCTCTTTTCCATAGGCTATGGCAAAAGTGTCATATGATCCATTGAGAGCTTTACTTGTTTATGAGTGTTATTCTTCTGAGGAGCTTTCGACAAGAATTGCTAAGATGCAGTCAACCATGGTCCTGCAAATTTAGATTAAACTTCACAGACTGATGTACAGTTATACCAAGTGGAAATTCAATATTTCACCTAAAATCCCCTATTTCCCTTATGCCAGCAAAGCTTGGACTTTGATTTCATCCTTTTTGTCTGAAAGGCCAGTGTTCTTGCAGAAGTGTCAGCTAGCTTGATTTCTTGCTGTACTGATTCATTAAAAGCCTAATGGCCTCCTACATCCATGATGAGTACCACAGGGACTATACTATATCACCATCTGTTACAAAAGGATACAGAGAATCCAGAAGGAATGATTCATAATTCTGATGCAACATCCTATGGATAAGATAGAGTAGTGCAGCAGATGGAAAAATGAATCTGAATGTATTATTGAGCATACTGAGGAGATGGACATGGATATAGCTAAGGTCACACATAGTGATGTACAGTTAGGTGCTGAGCAAGGGGGTGTCTGGACATTGTGGCTTATTTTGCCAGAAGTGACAATATGTTAATTGCTATTCTGAACAATCAACATTATTAAAAAGATTCCTCAACCAGAAATCCAGACTTTCTATCACTTTACATTCTGGGCTAAATTCATTCAGTGGGGTTGCATGGGAGTAGTGGGGAGTAGACTTATACTCTCTACATATTATGTTAGGGATATAATATGAGGACAAAATGTATATCTATTTTTTCAGCTATGAGGCAGCTGATCCTATCTAGATTTGATTTTGGTTGACTGAAACAGCTTCATGTGGTCCAATAAATATTGGTCAAAGTCACTCTGAGTGGACTGGAAAATATTTGCTTTGATAAATACTTTTTATGCCAGGGTTGGCACAGTAAACACGTCTGTCAGGAAAGTCAAAAGCTGAAAGTTTGATGTGAAATGCTTTTAAAGAACAAACATGCAATGTGATATAAGATACCCGTATTACACCCAAAGAGAGGGGCTGTTCCTCACAGAGCTCTGTGGAAAGATGACTCTCATCTTCAGATACTATGTAGGTTTTAAATTTGAACCTAGGACTACTAATCACCTACAATAGTTATTTATCAGTTAAAGCATGATCCGGTGTTGGCTTGGGCCTTTTATATATTGTTACAAATGTGTACATCAGTTTAGAATAAGAAATATTCTTTGCTTGGAAGAGCTTACAATCTGAGAAAAAGAGACAATCAAAGAGACCAGTGATACTTCTGGGTAAAAATGTGATGAAATATTGAAGTCTAATGATTCTTACTCACATGAAGAGAATTAAATTGATGGAAGAGTTTGGGTTTGGGAAGGAATTGTTCCTGAAGTATATTGACAAGGACATTGGGCCAAGGTTCTGCTCTTAGAGACAGTGGTATAAACCCAAAGTAACTCCATTGACTAGGAGTATGGAATCTCTCCTCTTGCAATTTTATTTTTCTTCTTTTATTCTGGAGCAATGATCGCAACCACCTGTTGTGATCAAGTTGTTGTGATGCTATACCTAATATTCTTAGAAATGTTTCCATTATATGAATATGGCATAATTAAGATTTTTATGCAAGATGGGTCTTGTAAGATATCATTGGAAAGGTTATGAAATATGATTATTCTATTTGTATGCATGTATCATTACTGTATCTGAAGTTAGGAGAATCTACTACATATCAATTACAAGAGCGGTTGATCTGGGAACACCACATCAAATAGTAATCAGTCAGCCTGGATGGATCATTAGGAGGGACAATAGGATTTTGATTATGCTAATCTTCCTCCTTCCAATGAAGCTTCCTGAAATGCTGCTTTGACATAGCAATATTAGGCAATCACATCACCTGGTAAAAGACACCATCCTAAACTGGTATTTGATCCACTGGAAGTGGGTGAGGGTCAGATTAGGAAACGTGGGATTCCCACAAAAAAGCAAATTCCATTTAAGACTAGGAGTGAGCTAATCTTGGTGGTTTTCCACTTCCCTGCACAAGAAGCAGATAGCTATGTTTCTCTCTGCTCCTGCTGTGTCTAGCTCCTTCTCTGCTGGGTCCAAATATAACATACTGGCAACATGGACCTGGTACTCCAGGAGTGTCCCATGCTCCCATAGTAAGCAGATAATAATAAAAAGTGGGGGAGGGTAAATCACCTAGAAATAGAAGGTCCAGACTGCTGCTGTATTTTGATTCAGGTACGGAACAAATCATTTAGCCAGTGGGGGAAGTTTAGGCAAATAGATATGGAATAAATAGTATTGAATAGGGAAAGCAAGAGCTGCATTCAAGACTCTTCATCCCATATGGACTTCACAAATATTTGTAGAGATGAAACTGCTGATCTTCAACACACATGTGACGAATGTGCTTATGTATAGATGCAAGACCTGGCATGCTAAAAAGTCTTAAAATCAAAAGCTACAGGCATTCATAAACAGATGCCTGAGGTACATCCTTCACATCAAATGGCAAGACTCGGTCACAAATGAGGAACTTTGGAGCAGCGCAGGACAAGAACCATTTGATGCTCAAATGGCTAGGCCACACATTCAGAAACCATCCTCCACCATAGTCCACCATGCTCTCACATGGAACCCACAAGGAAAACACAAAAGAGAATGACCTCAGACGACGTGGAGAAGATCTACTGAGGTTGAAGGGCAACAACTGGAATACTCTTGGAGTCAGTTAGAAGTTTTATCCTGGGACAGAGTGAAGTGGAGGAGGCTTGTAGATGATCTATGCTCCACCTGCATTACAAGGGTTTAAGTCAAGTGTTGCCAATCTGACTGAAGCTATTCTGAGAAATCTATTTTTCCAAACATGATGTAATGTCATTTTCTTAAAATATCGTACTAAAAGTCTCCAGAGTTGCTTACAGTAGTCAACACAAGATTTGCAGGACAGTTCTGAATTTCCTTGACAAGTCCTATGTCCTGCATTTATGCAAAAATGTCCCACTTGACATTTTTGTGTAAATGGAGGATGCGGAACTTGTCAGGGAAATTCCCCACCCTTGGCTAAGGGTCCTGAGGCTGGGGGTGCCAGTGGGGATCAGTGTCCCAGCTGGGCCCCAGGCATGGGTCTGTGGGGTCCTCTGTTCCCCAGCTAGGGTTTTTACGGATGGGGCTGCTGATGGGGCTTGGCACCCCAGTTGACTCCCAGCCACAGGGTTTCAGGGTTCCGTTCACTCCTGGCTGGGGTTCTTGTGTCTGGGGCTGCTGGTGGGGCTCCATGCCCCAGCTGGGTCCCAGCTGTGGGGCTTCAGGGTCCCCCTGTCCCCATCCCCCCATTTTTGGAAAACTTATGTGGAACAGAAACTTGTGGGGATCATAAGACTGTGGCTGCCTCTCCTGCATAACTTTTCCAAAAACCTGGCAGCCCTACCAGGAGACTGATGCAGATTCTGGGAGATTCCAGGCCAGTCCTGGAAGGTTGACAGCTGTAGGAAAAAAGGAGAAGGCTTCTGCAGTTACTGCTGGAGTTGTTCAAACCAAAGCCTCATGGGGAAGCAAGCAGCCATCCTGGCTGACCATATGCTAGCAGGCAGAGGGAAAAACCACTTAGCCTGCCTCAGGCATCTTTAGTCAGCTGAGGGAGCCAAAGTGCAACCAAAGGACGTAATCTGCATTCTGCTGGATAGACACAGCCAGCAGAAAGAAATCAGGTGCAGATAGTGCATAGTAGAAAAAAAAAATCCTGTGGAAGTCATCAAGAGGTGTGAAATCCAACAGGAGAGCAGAGAAATGGCAATTTTTGTGAGCAATGATGTTGAATTTGGTGGATATCACAAATCATTGCGTGTGCACCTTGAACATTTTGAGTAGTTTGCAGCTCCATTACAGACAAGCAAAGAGTTTCAGCTTTGTCGAAGGTGAACTGTTGCATGATTTATTCTCTCCATCTGTGCCCAGAACTGCTTTGTACTCCGCAATTACTATAGCAGTGCAAAGTCATTTTTCTCCTACCATATTGACAACAGAAGAATGATATCAGTTTTGTTAGCAACACCAGCAAAGTGGAGAATCAGCAACACAGTCCCTTGCTGGTCTAAGTATCAGAGGGGTAGCCATGTTAGTCTGGATTTGTAACAGCAACAAAGGGCCCTGTGGCACCTTATAGACTAACAGAAAAGTTTTGAGCATGAGCTTTCGTAAGCACAGACTCACTTCATCAGATGCTGGTCATGGAAATCTGCAGGGCCAGGTATAAATAAGCCAGAGGCTGGGGATAACAAGGTTAGCTCAGTCAGGAAGGGTGAGGCTTACTACCAGCAGTAGTAAGTAAGTAGTAAGTAACTTTTCTGTTAGTCTATAAGGTGCCACAGGACCCTTTGTTGCTGTTGCTGGTCTAAGGAAGTTTTCAAAGCACTGGCAGTTCAGACAAACATTGTGCCACACTAAATGACCAGTTTATCTGTGAAGTATGGAAGGACCAATCAAGAAAAGTTTAATTTGCATCAGCACTTACATTCAAGAAGGTTGTTGAAGTAGCTATTTCCATGGAGACTTCAAAATGATTATCTAGACACTAATGGGAGCCAAGAAGCTCACTATGTGCATTACTGATGATAGGCCATCTACAGAGGGCCATGTGAATGTAAGGAATTCCTTTGTAGCCACTATGCACTAATTATGCATGCAGAGAAATACTGCTGGGAATGCAGAAAGTGCCAAAAGGAAGAACACCTCCCCATGACCTGTCAGAAACATCAACAATTGGCAACACAGAGTAACTTTCTGTCCAAGAAGAGACCAATGCAGAATGAACCTAAGAAAGGAAGGAAGTCAGGAATTCATAATGTGGAAAAAACCCAACAGCTGTAGTGGCAATGATCAAGACCAAAGCATTGGATCAGAGATGGCAACTGTGTAGCCTATTAGTTCATTTCATCATTGATTATATTTGATATATGAGCACCCATGACAATAATACACTTCACAGTGTGATGGATAGGTGTAAGTGGGATAGAACTATAGGATTAGAAAACTGACAAGTGTTTAGGAGTGATGAATATCTACCAGGTATATAAATAAAGCAAGACACTAAAGCAAGGCCTAGAGGGTAAGGCATAAAGGATTCCATCTTAGCCATGCTAGGCTTGTGGCTTAAGGAGAATTGACATGAGTGGATTATCTATGCCAACAAAGCATGATTATTTTAAAGGGTGTACCAATGTGTGATGTTATGGAAAATATGTAACCATACGTTCATCCATCTTTGAGACACCAGATTGTGACATCACAGGAAGGTCTGTTCTGACCACAGGTTCCCTGGAAACATACTGATATAAATGTTATAAGATGGCAATAAGAAAAAGGGGAATTAGGAGAACAACCTGTGACAAGCAGGGTACCCCAGATTTGTGGGTGTTGTCTGTACAGATACAGAAAATGAAGGTTGAAACACTCATGCATATGCATAAGGTGTTAGATATGGTCAGAACAACAAGATAAAGGAGTCCTCAGGTTCAGCAAAAGTGGGAAGACTTTGAGGATAGGCCTCTTTGATAAGACCCCAGTAGAAACCACCTCACTATGAAGGACTACCTGTTGAAAGATCTGTCAGAGTCTGATAGTATCTTTGGGTACATGGGTATGAATATTGCACTGGCTATGCCTGGGCTCTTTCAGGTTTTGTAGATGGGAAACTGAGTGTAACTTACAGCTAACTAATAATAAACAAAAGTTTTTCCCCCCTTCTAACTGTGTTTGTAATTACTGTCTTCATTCTTCGCGTGTGTTACCAAGAGACTCATGAAAGATAACTTTCACTCCTGACTGGAAAACTTTAGAACCACTCTCTACGGATACATGTGATAGAACTGTTGTGTACATTTTTAAATAGAAGTTATAACTGGGTCACATCTTGAGTTAGAAATTCCTATAAGAATGGAGTTTAGATTCTAGAGATGCTATTAAGCTAAATTCTGAATCTACCTATCACTTGACACTGTCACAAATTTCCTTGGAAGAAACCTTGGATGTTTTGAAGATGTATGTTGATGAAAAGTTATTCCCAAAAGGGGATACTCCAGGTGAAACTTCAACTAAGATGGACAATCAATTGTTGTACCTCTCTATGGCCGTGTCTACATGATCCCCAAACTTCGAAATGGCCATGCAAATGGCCATTTCGAAGTTTACTAATGAAGCGCTGAAATGCATATTCAGCGCTTCATTAGCATGCGGGCGGCTGCGGCACTTCGAAATTGACACCGCTTGCCACTGTGCTGCTCGTCCCGACGGGGCTCCTTTTTGAAAGGACCCCGCCTACTTCGAAGTCCCCGTATTCCCATGAGCAGATAGGAATAAGGGGACTTTGAAGTAGGTGGGGTCCTTTCAAAAAGGAGCCCCATGGGGACGAGACGCGCGGTGGCGAGGCGCATCAATTTTGAAGTGCCGCGGCCACCCGCATGCTAAAGAAGTGCTGAATATGCATTTCAGCGCTTCATTAGTAAACTTTGAAATGGCCATTTGTGTGGCCATTTCGAAGTTTGGGGCTCATGTAGACGTAGCCTATGTGACTAAAAGAAAGTTTCCCATTCTAATTTGGCAGATTTTGGCTTGAGAAGCTCGAGGCAAATTGGACTAAGGTCAAAAAGAGTACAAAAGCTTTTAAAACCTTCAAGAAATACTAGACAGACAGTTAGAACATAAGATTGGCCATACTGGGTCAGACCAAAGTCCATCTAAGCCCAGTATGTTGTTTTCTGAAAGAGGCCAATGCCTGATGTCCCAGAGAGAGTGAACAGACCAGGTAATCATGAAAGCAATCACTCTCCTGACATCCATTTCCAACCTCTAACAAACAGGTTTTCCTACCTATCCTGGCTCATATCCATTGATTGGACCTAACCGCCATGAATTTATCTAGTTCTTTTTGAACCTTGTTAAAATCTTGGTCTTCACAACCTACTCTGGCATGGAGTTCCACAGGCTTACTATGCACTGTGCAAAGAAAATCTTCCTTTTGTTAGTTTTAAACCTGCTACCCATTACTTTCATTTGACGACCCCTAGTATTTCTGCTATGGGAACAAGAAAATAACTTTTCATTATTCACTTTTCTGACACCAGTCGTTATTTTATGTACCTCTATTGTATCCATGTTGACTTTTTCCCAACACATTATGTTTGTCTACATGTCTGACATCTTTATTCTTTGCTATATTTTCAACTAGTTTGCCCGGTGCTGATGTTGGCCTTCCTTGACATCCTTATTGCAGAAAGGGATGAAGAGAATCATCTTCAAAATTTGGATGCTGTCTTGCAACATTTGGGAAACTGTGTACTGTTGAGACTAATGTGAGGTTTTTGAAACATGGTGCTGAATACCTTGGGCATGTAATTGACACGATGAGCTTATGGAAATCATCAAAGAAAGGCAGTTCTTCAAGTGTCATTAGCAGAGAATGTGTTACAGTTACACTAATTTTTAGGTCTGCTTAATTACTGTGGTATATTTCTGCCTAATTTGGCAACATTACTGGCTCCTTTTTACATGAACTATCACAAATGAAGAAAAAATGGAAAATGACTAAGAAGAGTTTGACTTCACAAGAAAACAACATCAGCTGACATTCGTAGGCACTTGGATGCTTTGTTACCATTGCAATAGACTTATACTTCATCACATGGAGTGGGTGCAATTCTTTCCCACATTTTTCCTAATGGCACAGGGAAACCAATTGCTTTTGCATTAGAAACCTTCACTACTCCTGAGAACTACGATCAAACAGAGAAACTCTTGGTGTTATCCTTAGAATTCAGAATGTATATATTGCCATTGTAGATATTTCACTTTGGTGATGGATCTCACCTGTTACTTTCAGGGTTTTTTTTTTACCAAAACAGGGAACTCTGTCACTTGAGGTTGCTCATATGCAACCATGGGCATTGCTACTTAAAGCTCATTCCTGTACTGTTCACTTATGTAAGGGAATCAGCACAGAGATGCTGATAGGCTGTTATGTCTGCTATGCTCAAGCTTTTTCACCCCTCAAAGAATATTTGGACAAAGGGTTTCATCTCAATGTGCTGGACAGGTTACCCATTACTAGTACAGACATGAACAAAGAAGCCTTTAAGGATTATGTGCTTTCTCTTATGAGGAGAATGGTGCTACAAAGTAGCATTGGATCAAAGAATCCCGAGTTTACAGAATTCATGTCCCATAAATGTAATTTATCTGTGACTCACAGCTGCATTTTACAAGGAATGTGAAAGATCCATGTTGAAATGATTTATCTCCAATATTGGAAGCTCTTCACAAAGCAGTATTGTACAGCTGAAAGCCATAGCCACTCCTGGCTGGGTATAGACCAAAGCCATTGAGACAAGGGCAAAGGGTCAACAAAGTCAAAATGATCCTATACTTGTTTGTGGTCTCAGATTCATTGGACATGTAATCATGTGACTGCAACCTAAAATCTAAAAGTGCAACAAAGTCCATTGCACAGCATTTTGGGGAGAATTTAATAAATAGCGCACAGCATTTTTCATACACTTCCATCAGGCCTTTATTCAGTGCTTTGAGTAAGATTGTGGGACCTGATGAGGCAACTTGACATCCGTAGGTGGATAATGTTATTGATAGAAGAGCTCTATAATGGAACAGAGACTGAGTTTGAGTCAATGGCAGATTACATCCTGTCATCATCAGTATTCAGTATCCAGATTGATCGGTTAAGGAATGAGGGTGAGGGAGCAGAAGCTACTGGCATTGAGCTGAAAACTGTTCTGATATCAGATCTTGAATATGCTGATGACATTGTCTTGTTGGATTAGTTTGGTGAATTGTTGTAGCTAGTGGCCTATTGGTTAAGTAAGAAGCTGTGTGTGTTGGTTCAGTTACTGATCCAGCTAAAACTAAGTATCTGGCCAGATACTAGAGAAGCATCAGAGGGAGTGCTGGAGGTTGCTAAAGAGATATGAACATCCAGATAGCAGCTACCACCATGTTCTGAGCCCTTATGAAACCTCTGTGGAGATATTGTGACATCAAGAATACTACAAAGCTGAGGCTCTATAGAACTGCAGTTTTACCAACTTTATTCTATGCAGTGAAATGTGAGTACTGAGGAAAGCTGAAGAGCACCAGATTGACATGTCTCATCATCTTCGTCAGAAGCTGCACATGAAATGGCAGAAGAAGATCAGGAAAGAGTACATTTGTAGTTGAACCAGCAACCACCCCCCTGAATAGTGCTTCAGTTTTGGTACATTTCTGGTAAGGACATGTTAATGGAATGAAACATGAATGAATTATAAAGTGTATTTGCCAAGGAATGATGCAATATGATTGGTGATTCCATGGATGTTGCTAGCTTTGTGGTGCTATAAGATCGCTGATACACACAAACTGAACATCCAACCTGACTGACTTCAAGACCTAGCTTGAGACTGACAGGTGGTGCTGGCTGTGCAAAGAGGCTGCATCCCTTTAGGATTTCCAATAATGATGCTATTGGCCAAACAACAAATTCGTGTGCTGTACTGTCATTGTTTGGTAGTGAGAGCAGAATTCTGTGAGAGATTGTGCACCTCCTGCCAGGTACACAGCTGCCTTTGTTCTTATTTACTCCACTACTTTAGGTGGCATCAAGGTGCTTCAATTAGATAAATAATGTAAAAGGAACTGAAGGATGGTCAGCAGCCCTTGGGATCTGGCCCATTATCTTCCATTAGCGTTGCAGGTGCTTGGGATCAAACCCTTAATAGAAAAAAAATATTACAGAGTATAAAAATCTGAAAGACTCATAGGTGGCCGATTACTAGTAGAAGGTTCATCAGTGGTTCTGAAAGTAGGTGGCAGATGTGGTGGAACTGCATGTTGATGGCAGGTTCAGGTTTTCTATTTTCTATTATGTTCCAAAAGGCTTGTTATAATTAAGTTCCCATTTGGGACTTTTTTCCTTTCCTCCCAGATCAGGAATCCCCTCTTCCACACCACAGAGGATGTCAGTCACCAAGCAGCACTGAGTATTTTTGGAAATTGATAATTGATATAATTATCAATTTATACACAGAAGCAGAAATTGCCCTACTGATTAAGTTAACAGAGAAAACTTTGTACTTCTGGTAATATATTGGTTTCCACTCATCCAATAATGTATATCTTTGGGCAGCTCAGTAAGGCACTCTCCTGTTTCTTCAGAAGGATTATTGATCATTATGGGGATATGGGTCATATTGGAAAAGAAGGAGATCTTTTTTATTTTTTTCTTTGCTGGATGACAATAGGTACATATCTGGTTTTGAACAAGGCTGAGTGTTACTGCAAATAGATGAATCTTTGTGCAGAGAGCACTGATAGCAAACTCAGAGGAGCTCAACATATTTTTACAGCTAACAGCTGAACTAATTTATTTTATTGGCACATGCTATATTTAAAGGTCACCATATAAACATCATTTCCAACAGTTGACTCTTCTTATATAAATTCCCAAGTATTCATTAATAGTAAAGCGAAAGGCAGAAGGGAAGGAACTGAAACCCTGCACTGTGATTTCAGATAAAGGTTTTGCAATATCTATTTTTGTGAGAGTACATCCTTTAGCCACTTTCATAGGCTAGTCACTTATATTAGATGTAATGTATTTCATAAATGGCTGACAGCAGGGAGAAAATACAATTTACTTATGCAGATCTGAGTCTTAGTGTAAAAAAGATTTTGGGAGCAGTATAATGTACTGTGTATAATGCCTTCTGGGAAATGAATTCTATTTTATGTGGGACTGACAACATATTTTATATACTGTACATCACGCTAATTGAAATGACTGTGCTATTTTCCCACCTAGTCGTAGTTATATGATTGTAATATGATGGTTTTCTTTTACAAGTGGTTGTGTGTGACTGTTAGCCGGTGGCCAGGTAATGTGCGGTGAGGTACTCCCCTGGGTCCTAAGCAACCCAGTTTTTTACTGTTAGAGGAGGCAGGTCCTAGCACTCTCACCCACGGCCAGGCTGTAGTAACCAAACGGTTAAAGTTCTTTTTGTTGTGCCGGCTGTGTTGCAGTGACAAAAGGGTTAACAGCAGGGTCAGGCTCAGAGCTTAACTAGTTACAAGTTTATTAAGCTACAGTTATAAGCCTGTGGTTACAAAAGGCTATTGTTTACTTCTTATATGCTAGCAAAGTACAGGTGTTAACAAGTTACGTTACAATCCAATACAAAGATATCTGTTACCACCTAACACAATGGTATCTTGACACAATGACATCTAGTTACAGAGCTCTAATTCTTTAGCTGTGCACAAAAAAAGTCGGAGACCTAGCATGGGTGTATCTTACCCTCTCTGCGTCTCTCGATACCAGCGTAGCCAAGCTGGATCGGTCACTCAATTCCGCGGAAAGATGAATACGAGGTTGGGCGTCCCCAGTAGTGGACCTTGGGAGGCAATCACCTGACCCGACCAGCAGGCAGTTGGTGGAATGCACTCAAAGTTAGAGTTCTGCTGGACCCACCTTTTATACCCCTTCTGGGTTACGTATTCTCTTTCTTATCTATGGTGCCAGATCATACTGGTCTGTCTTTGTGACACCAGTTTGTTACAAGGGCATTTCTTACTTAGTTTGCACTTGTAAGACAAGAGATAAGCAATTTAGGAGTACAGGACATTCTTTTGTGCGGGCGGGGCACTTCCCCTTCTAGGTGATTGTGTGTGTGCATCATATTGATCAATGCCAGCTGGGGTGATTTCTGAGGGTCCCCCCCCTCATGTTGACAGTCTGGCCTGTTAGCCTTCTAGCTGTACTTTCTGCTTCTCAGGGTCACGATAAGCTAGCATATCTGGGCCTCAATGAGGGCATCAAAGACTGTGCTGTCAGCAGCCATTTCTGTGCCCTGTGTGCTCCTCGGTGAGGGGGGACAGCGAGCAAGCTGGCTTGTAAGGGGGAGACTTTGTCTGGCTACAGTGACACAGTGCAGCAGTCCTGCACTAGTACTGAGAGGGTAATCTTACTCTTGGGCTTAGGAGGCCATGCCCACAATGTCCTGCTGGGCCTGCTCCAACTGGAGAGCAGATATAAAAGACCGTATTCCAGCTCAGTCATGGGGAACAGCTGTAGAGGAAGGATTTGGGATGGAGGCTCCTGCTGAAGAACTGTAGGTATCTTGGCTGGAAAGCCCTGCCTGCCCATGAAGCCGACAGCCCAGAGGGTCTACTTCACAGAAGAACCCAGCAACCCCAACAGGCCACAGATGCCAGCCCTAGGACAAGGGTAGGTAGAGACCCAGAGTGGGTGCGGGAGAGGTACCTCCCACCTGAATGAGCTACTCCTCTGCCACTGAGGTCCTAGGGTGGGGCCTAAAGGGGGAAAAGGAAGTGACTGACTCTGCGTCACGCTGTCCTGACCAAAGGGGCAATGTGTAACGACTCCAGCTGCTAAGCTACGCTGCCCTGACCACAGAGGCAATGTGTATCAGCTCCGCCTACTAGGCCTTGCTGCCCTGAAGTCAAGAGCTGTGGTAACTGGCTTTGGCCACGAGGCTTCACTGCCCTCAAGGCCAGGGATTCTATACCTGACTCTGGCCATTGGGTCATGATGTGTTCCAGAGGTGAAAGTGGGACCACTATATATTGTCTATAGCAGTGAAGTACCCATATAAGTATGCAACAACAACACATATTTTAAAAATGAAGACTGTTAGCACCTGTATCTGTTATCATTAGAAAGCAGTGACTGTGCTACAGAACTGGGTTTCAGATGGTATCAAGGAAGTCTGGAACTCTGACTCCCTGGGGCTCAGAGCATGGGGGAAGCTGTTTTCTTGTGGCATCCCAAAGGTCAGGGAGGAGAAGCAGGTACGAGGAAGAGGTGCATTGTTGGCCACAGTCATTCCCTGCAGTGCCACTTGGCAGCTATGGCAAGCTTCTTCCTCTTTTCTGCTGTTGTATTAGTGCAGCTTATGCTCAGTGAGGAGAGAAGCTTCAGAGTGCAATGTAGTAAAATAGCAGCTGAGAATGAGAAGATGAGGTAAAGGGGAAGGTCCCAAGAACCTTATTCTTTGGGCCCAATATATATATATATAGTCCACAGCATAAGGACAGGCAGGTCCTCATGATATATGGCCTTAGGCTGGGTGGTAGGAGCAGTGCTAATGCACTTGCTTATACTGGGCCAGATCCCAAATCTTTCTTTAGGATTTATTGAGACACTTATGCTAACTCAGAAAGTTCAGATACGCAGCTGAACAGACTTAGAACATTCTGCATTTGTCTATCTTTATGCCCAGTTGCATGGGAGAACAGCTGAGAGACTGTCTAGGCGTCCATTTCCCTTTCAGTGAGTCACACAGGCATTTGCCTTGGTAATTCCCCGCTCTGTTAGCAGAGGCTACTGAGCATGCTGCTCAAAATGAACTCCTGAGAATGAAAACTAAACCAGATCCAGCTGTTTCACAGAACACTGCAACTCTGTACTTGCAAAAGCTGAGCTTCTGCTTTTCGTTTAGTTTTGTTTTGTGGGAAGTATTTGCATTCCTCGTTGCCATCAGTAAAACACACTGATAACCTCAATGACCTTTTATTGACTGAGTCTGGTTTTTGTCACCAATAAGTCTTTTTTGTATTGTTTACAATTGCAGTCCAATAACAGAGAGTCAATATGAATTGAGCAAAGTGTACACACATGTGCCTCAGATTTAGCTGTGGTATAAATTACTGCTCCACCTAGTCAAGGGAGAGAGGTAAAAGGCATTTTCAAGGTTTTTCTAGAGGCACGTGAAAATGTGGGAATGTTAAAATAGTGGGTCAAATACTCCTTATTCAGCCCCTTGAATTGGATGGGAGCTTGGCCTGAGAACATGCATTTGACTCAGTATACGTGTGTTTCATTTAAGGATGAGAAAAAGCATTGGCAGCTGCGGCACAGCTGGGGCTTCTGAATCCATCTGTCCCCTCCTGGCCATGGCAGGCAGCCTACCTGGGGCTGGGACACTCCAAAGTCCCCATCTCAATCTCAGTCCACTGACCCCTACTTACCTCCTCTTTCTCCCACCTATCCCCTATTTTTTCCATCACCTCACCTTCTTCCACTTCCTCTGCAGGCATGGGGGCTCAGGCTGAGTGGGGAAAGAGGGTCTCCAGGCTCTGGCCACAGAGGGGAGGGCACAGATGGAAGTAGTGGAGCTGGAAGCAAGCTTCCCCAAAGTGGGGTTCCACCTGCCACTCATGCCTGGGTGATTTAAAAGGGTCTGGAGCTCCCACCTGTCACTACCTTGTCACTTCCCTGTCATCCCAATCTGCCAGTCACTTTTAAATCATCCAGACTCTTGGGCAATTGCCCCCTGCTCTCCTGGCCCATCAGTTGGCCTGAGGGTGAGGATGCAGGAAGGGGTGAAAGTAAGAAGTAGGGTCCTGCTATTAGGGAGCAAGAAAGCTTTGTGAAGTGGGATGAAGGGGAGCGGAAGGGCAGCTGGGGAGCAGAGGTACCAGGCAGTTGGGGCCTGCATATTGATATGCATATTTGGTACGCTTTGAAGTTTGAAATTTCAGCCTGGATTGGCACATGGAGTGAAGCTGATGTGGGGGAATTCAACCAAAAGTCAGATTCAGAAACATTCTCATTTGTATTTATTAAGATAAAAATTCTTATCTGGAGGTTCTGCTGTGTGACTTCAAGCTCTTAGGATTTAGCAACTCAACAGTCCCAAACATTAATGGTTTAGTGTAATTGTTGCATAATCACAACTGGGTTCAGCTGCATTACTGAGGACATAGTTTCAGCTGTCACTACATAAATGGGATGAAACAATTCAAGATCGGCTCTCGGAGCTAGGTGGCTGTGTAAGTGAAAGGAGGCATTGGCACCCCCTCTGTGTATTGCCCTCTCAAACGTCGAGGTGCCTCCTCCTGCTACCAGGAAAGCTGTCATTCTGTGCTTCAGATTAGTTGCAGTGTGTTACACAGCGAGGCCTTGCCTTTGTTAGTGTAGTACTCAGAGGTAGTGAGACCTCATACTAAGGTGAATGAAGTTTCTGCTCTACAGCCTCAGCTGAGAGCCAGCTGGCCTTTAGCTCATGTGGTAGAGTGCAGGGCTTTAGGCCCAATGCTTGCAGGTTCCGTCCTGGGTGCCAGCAACCCACATCTGTCAGCATTACCCTAGGAAAATGTGTGTTCACTTTGTTCTAGTGTGGATGCGACTTCTGTATCTGCAGGTGCTCCTTCTTGCAGATTGTTGGTTTGTGCTGTCTTTGTTTGCTTTGGTCTTGCATAATCTTAAAAGTAATTGTGATGCTTATTAACTGTATGTGCCGCCAGTCTGGTCCGTCACAAGGGTGCCTCTCACTCTTCCAGATCTTGGGACTGTTCCAAAAGCATGGAAGCAGAGGTGAGCATGCACGAGTTTGTAGACTGTGTTCCAAGTGGTGGCCAGTTTGGTGTGAGCATGCACAGGGCAGGAGCTCCCTCCCACATGCTGGGGAGGCTAGTGCCCTCCACTTCCACCCAAGGCTCTGTCCTTCTCTGGACCATTTTAACCATTCCCCCACAGCCAAAGGGTCCCAGGGTCCTTCACTGCAGCTAGAGGAGCCTCAGCCATCCCAGCTGAGCCACCACAAGACCTGGGCTGGTGGCTGGGCCTGAGCCACCTCAGACTGCTGGTTGCCCTATACTGCACCATCCCAAGCCCTCCAAGGTTGCTCACCCAAGCACCCGCCAGCTTCCTGGGACAGGTGGAATAAGGCTGGGAAGACGAGAAGAATGGGCAGGGCCCTGGGAGGGGGAAGAGGTAGATTGACCATCCATCCCATATTAGGTGGGACAGTCCTGTATTTGGGATGCCAAAAAAGGCACCCCTACTTATTTTTTAAAAGTGACTAATTGTCCCGTATTTGGGCCCTCCCTCACTGACCATTTCTGCCAGCAGCTGCCCTAGGGCCCTGCAGGCTGCCAGGGGGCAGGTGGTGGAACAAACAAGCTGCTGGGCCACTTGGGCTCCCACTGCTCCCATGGAATGTGCAAGAGGGGGACCAACCCCTGATGCTGCCCAAAAACCAAGATCCTCCCTGCACAGGTAATCCTCCGGCTCATGTTGCTTGGGGAAAGAATGAGGGCAGAGCTTTGGTGAGGTTTGGAGGAGGAGTGGAGTGTCGGGGGGGTATTGCTCCAGGCCCTGTGCCCCCCTGGCCCAGGGATGGCTCTGCCTGTGCCCCAAGATCCTGGCCCAGCTCAAGTCCGGAGCCCATACTCTCAGCCATATCCCTTTCCATGCTCCAGCTCCTGCCTCGTACCAGAGCCCTGCCCATACTCTGAACGCCTCACTTCCACCTCACAGCCTGCAGCCCCTTTCTGCACCCCCAGCCCAGTGAAGTGAGTGAATAGAGGTAGGGGAGAGCAGATCACAGAGGGAGGGGGATTGAGTGGTCGGGGGGGGTGGGCTTTTAGGACAGGGGCTGAGCAAGGTTGTTCAGTTGTGTGCAATTAGAAAGTTGGCCACCTTGTCCTTCAGAGAGGCTCAGAGCCATTCTGGTGCTCAAGTATCAGAAGAATAGCTGTGTTAGTCTGTATCCATGTGTGACAAAGTGGGTCTTTACCTGTGAAAGTTTATCCTTCAGTTTATCTGTTAAACTATAAGTTGCTACAGGACTTCTCATTATGCTTGTGCTCAGTGAACACCAGGACTGTGTGTGTTCCTAGGCCCTGTACAGAGGCAGTAAGGACATATGTGGGGCTCTCCAGAGCATGTTCAGCCACATCTGATCCCCTGTTAATCTGGAGATTTCCACTATACAAAGCCCCAAAATTCAGCGTGTGACTTTTGACCCTGATCCAAGTTCCCTTGTCATACCTGCTGTGGTGAACAAGGGTTTGATGATGTGCTCAGAAATGTTGTGTGTGTGTGTGTGTGTTTTTGGAAGGCATTAGAGGAACAGCGGAGTGTGCTTTCCTTTGAAACAGTAGGAAAAAATGGAATAATTTGCCAGGGCCATGCTAGGGACCCTGACTGTGACTTCCTGACTCTTTAGAAGGCCCAGATTGTTACCCCTACAGGGCTCTGTTTGCTCATAGCTGCTCAGTTTCCACAACTTGCAGTGCTGGCTCATGAGTAGCAAACATCACAACAGCTCCATGGGATCATAATAAGCTGGGGTTCTCAGACACCAGCAGGTCTGACTGTACGCATGTGTCACCATGAGAGGCCAAGCAGTCCCTTGTTTGCCAAAGGGATACATGATAGCATGCTTGAAGTATTACTATTGATCATGCCCCCTAGGTATCTGGGAGTCCTGCTTTATGTATTCTACTGCATTCAAACCAGCCTGCTCATGCTTGCTGCTTACTGAAGTATGGTTGTGAAATCCTCTGAGATGATAAGCATACTGCCAGCATTGCTGCTCAGAAAGAGAACGTTTGCTTTTCTCTAATTTGTTGCAACAAACTGAGTGTGTTGACAAAGCCAGAAACAAAATGGATACTGTCTGTGTGGGGAGGCGACTAGTCTGGGGCTCTATGGGAATTAATACTAATGCTCCTTGAGCTACAGGTGAGATTGTTAGTACCCACGACAATTCAGTGCAACAAAAAGCCAAAAGCCTGCAACTCAGTGACAGAACCGAGCTGTGCTCCATTGTTGAAGTGTTTATGCAGAAAACGTAAAGAAACAAAAACATATGTGTTCCATTTTGATGACAACTCCATTTCTTGCACCTGTTGTGACCATAATATATTTATTTTTGCTTAAGCTTGGAAGGATTAGTGTTTTGTCAGTAAATGTTGATTTCACTGTACACCCACAAATTTACAAAATATTGCCATTGTTAATAATAGAAATGTACAGATAGGAAGGCAAATGTAAGGAAAATGCTGCCTGAGAACTTACGAATCAAAATTCAGTGATTTAGACTTTTAAATTAGGCTTGCTAGAAATGTACTATTGAAAGAAGAGTAAAAAAATTGAGTTGTTGATTGAAGGACATTTACTGTGTGTGTTTTGGTATGTATTCGTAAACCAGACCAACTGGGTCCGTTGACTTTACGTATTGCTGAAAATTTGTGTTCTAATGGTTTATATAACTTCAACTTTTGGATTGGAGTGTCTATTGTCATTAAGTAATTGACTGCTCCATGATTTTCTACTACTGTGGAAATGTAAACAAATAAAAATAAAAATAAATGTTATTACCTGTTAACATTTTAATAAAACCCAACACCCACACTTCCCCCTCCCCCCAAAAAAACCCCCACCATCAACAAAAAGCCTGAATTATGCCAAGATTTAAGGCTGCAGTAAACAGGGGGTACAAATGGAAAGCAATCACATATTTCTGACAAGGTATTGCTCCATTGAGGGAGAGAGGGGAGAGGAACACATTTTAAAACCTCGCTACCTCTGTATGTGTCATGATCATTTTGCCTTGTGACAAGAAGTCTAATAGTAATATTAAATAACTCAACACTTACATTGTTGTGTGCTTTCAAAGTTCAAACTTTGACTAAGTTTTGCACCATTCCTGTGTGGTAATTAAGTAAATTATATCTCACTTCCACTGATGAGGCAACCAAGACCCCATATCTAAAGATACCCTCATTTACTCCCAAGCAACCCCACTGACCTCAGTGGCATTGCACATGTGAAAACCAGGCCAGAACTTGGCAAAGCCAAATTAAATGAAAGGGGACTAAAAATGGTACTGTCTTAAAATAACCCTATCAATATCTATTCATGTACATACTTGCTGACACCACTGGGTTATTCTTCACTCCTGTTATTGCTGCAAAACCAATACAGATAATAGTGAAATAGCTGGAGTTTATTCTGCTTCATGCATCAGTAAGCCTCAAAAATCGAGTTCAAATAGAGAATGGATTTGTGTAGGTGTAAATGCAACCAACAAATGCACATCAGGATTTTTCTTACTAATCCTGATGCATGAGTCAAACAGAATACACCTTGGCTACAATCATACATTGAAGTTTCAGGTTGGGAAACAAGGTCCAATGCAAATTGTGTGGTTAGTCAAAGGCTGTATAGCGGACAATACTTGAAAAGTAATAGGAAATGTCTGTTAAAGAGACTATTCAGAGATTCCAAGCCTAGAGGGGATTTTTGTGGATCATTTAGTCTGACCTGTTTAAAACCTGTCATAGATCTCACCCAACATAATTCTTAAACACACCTTTAAAAATCCCTCTCAATCTCGAGTTTAAAAATTATAAGTGATGGAAAAACCACCATGATTATTGGTGATACAGAATAAACTTTCCAGATTGAAGGTGTTAAGATTAAATGTCATGGAGAAAAGGAAAAAGTTAGGAAGGAGGGGCACATTGGTGACAAGAATGTGAAAAAAGCTTGTAAGGATCTATTTATTTCTTGTATGTCAAGTAACACCATGGGACAGCACAAAGTGTCATACAGACACACAGTAAACAGCCCCTGTCCTGAGGGGTTCACAACATAGTTTATGACAAAACACAACAGGTGGATGAGAAAGACAAGCTGGCAAGATAAAGTGAAAATAAAGCAAATAGTCTGTCCTGTATGAAACAGCTGAATACCTTACTTCCCATAATTTGGTGGTAGTACTTTGTAGGTATTGTCTCCAAGGTGAGTTTAAAGGAAAAACGTGAAGTAGTAGGAGGTAGTCAGTTTGCAGATTTCCATTTGATTTCCTGTCGATTTATAGGATTTTCCTGAACTTTCATTGATTCTGTTTCTCAGCTCTGCATCTCCTTTGCCTATCATATAGATTTTCAGTTGACTCAGTTATCATACTCAGATACCATGGTAATGAGTATAATATAATTTGCCTAGATATAGCATTGTGTGGGTTCTAAGTCTCACATGAAAAGTAATGCAGTTTGTAGACACCCAGACAGAAAATGGGTGCTTGCTGCGTTGTTTTAATGGACCATCTTGTGCAGAATGCAAATGCCATCTAATGTGTGACATTAGACAAGTGAATGTTGACAGAACAGCCAGCCTTGAGGCTGGGTGAAACACCTCTCCTGGGTGATTACAATTCATATGGGATCTGTGCACTGCACAGTGCATCAGTCCATATGATTCAACAGGAAGGACAAAAGCTCTGAACACAAAGTAGTTTCACTAATCTCTGTAATGTGCAAAACAAAGACAGTTTTTACCAACAAAAGACCACTTTATTTTCTTTGCACAAAAGCAAGAAGCATCCTGTTTTAAACAGGCTGTTATTCCTGCCTGACACAGCACACCTGCAGTCATTCATAGTGTTTTCCTCATATAATTATTAATGTAATGATTCAGCTGGATTTCTCTCATTATCTTCTAATGAAAGCCAAATGAACCGGCAGGGAGTAACCAGAGAGCTGAAGTTGTGTTCCAAGACCACACTGGTGCCAAAAAGTCACAGCTCTGTTCTGCTGAAACCCTCAGTAAACATGCGACAGAGGGGTCCCAGCAAGTTTGTGGCAAGCTAGAGTCAGGTGACGGCTAGTTTGTAGAAGGTTGAAGCTTTGCTAAAATAAAAGTGTGACAATAGGCTGTGGGCTGGTGGAACAAGTCAGAATTTTTAGTAGCAACACAAGTGATGATTATTATCTAAAGGCTAGATCCACAGCTCTGTAAATCTGCATAGGGCCAATGACGTCAGTAGATCTACGTTGACTTACACTGTTGAGGCTGTGGCCCTGAAGCTTTTTCCTCAGGAGTCTGAGTATACCTCACAGAAGTGACAAAATAAGCATCTCTGTCCCACACCACCATTCATAGATGTTAAACCTCAACTTTCTAGCAACTGCATTTTGACCTCTGCCTTCTCTAAAGGCCTTTCTCCTGAATCTGTGTCTATATTGTTTCTTGAGAGACCTCCAATGCTCATCTCTTGTTCCTCTGCTCTGAACAGCAGTGTGCTAAGAATTAATGTCTTTGACCCAAAGTAGGGCCTGTGCAACTTTTCAGACATGTGGGAGTACCTAGGGTTTCAAGTAAATGAAACAGGAAGGGGACCGCTCCCTAGATCTGCTGAGAGGGAGGGGAAGCCCTGGGAGCCTGCCTGGGAGCAGCTGTACGTGAGCGCCCCAGCTGGCTGGTTGCTTTCTTGCTGGAGCGCTGCACCAGGGCACAGTGTGTTACTTTGACCTTAGCATAATGTGCCATATGATAGCACCTTAAAGCTGTTGTGCCATTATAGTCATGTGTAACTCCAGAGACCCTGAGGCTACTGACAAGGCAAATTGTAACCCCTACTTTATAGCAATGGCTGAGAGACAGCTGACTTTTAGCTCATGCAGTAGAGAGTATGGCTTTACGCCTTAAGGTTGCAGGTTCTTTCCTTCCTGCTGATGATCCCAGTCTGTCAGTCTTACACATGTGTCTGGCAAAGTGGGTTTTTGCTCACAAAAGCTTATGCTCAAATACATGTTGGTCTTTAGTCCTTAAGCTGACCCAGGACTCCTTGATGTTTTTGTGGATACATACTAACATGGCTTTCTCTCTGTTACTGCTATCATAAACATTACTTCATGAACCTAGTCAGTAATTCCAACTATTGCCACTAGAATGATGTCATTTTCAGCATCACATGACATCATTTTCTGCTTACCTGTAGTAATGACAGCACATACTGCTTTTTCTGCATGTTACCATCTAGTGGCTGGTCCATATCAAAGATATGGAGCAGGCTATTGTTAATATCTAAGGGAGTATTATATATTTGTATGTTATAAGGCTAGAAGGGTTCACTCTGTGATTCTTTCATCTGATTACCTATGTAACTCAGGTCATGGAACTTCCTTGAGTTAATGTTTTAGCTTGAGGTGCACAGGCCTGTTATTGAAGCTAGACAGCCAGGGTTCTAGTTCTAGTTTGCAGGATATTCATGACATTGCATAGTAATTGGTGTCTCTGCAACATGTGCATTTCATTATAAAAGGGTCTGGGAGAGACTTTTCAGAAAAGCTGAATACTGCCGGACTAGCGCCTTGCAGGCTGTCTTTTTGTAAGGAGCAGAATGGAGGTTATCCCTCACCTTGTGGAAGAAATAAGCTGCAGCCCATTGTCTCAGGCAGCTTACGTTCCTCTCCATATTGGCACGTTATGGGGGGAAGGATGAACAAAGTGCTGAATGCAAGGTCCTTTCCGCTCCCTGCTCCTGCAGGCCAGCCTGCACCAGCTCAGGACTGAGACTAAGGGATCACTGTTGAATGGTGCAACACTTCTTCTCCTTAATGTGAGGCAAGGTGCATTAGTGTTGTTTCCAGACTGTCCTGTGGTGCAAGAGACAGACAGGTGTTTGGAATTGCCTTTTACCTGCTTAAGTTAAAAGTTTTTCAGCTATTATAGTCATGGCTTTAAATCTATCCTGGATAGAGCAAAAGCACCCCCTACTGATCATAGCATCTCAGCTCACTCATTTAATTCTTTTAGCAACTGTAAGGTGTTTTCAAATACCTGCACAGAAAAGGAGAGAACATATAGGTTCTATGATACCTTCATAATAAAAGCCTTACATGCTGTACTTTGCAATAATGTGTTAGGCCCAAATTAGTTTGATAAAGTGACCAAAAATGCAGGTGTTGCCCTTATTAGACAGAAAACAATATGTTATGTCAGAGACAAGGTGGACAAGGTCCTATCTTACTTGATCTACTGCCAGTGGTATAAGAGACAAGCTTTCAAACTACAGAGAACTTTTCTCCAGGTCTGTTAGATCAAGACCAGTGGTTTTCAGCCTCTGGGGGCCTGCAGACTAGGTCTAAGATTTCCAAGGAAATCCACATTTCCCTTTGCAAGATTTAGGGGTCCACACGTGAAAAAGGTTGAACATCACTGATGTATAGTGTCGATGTTATCTCAGGCAGAGTGTGAACCCACATCATCTCATGCCTTTGCAAAAAAGTCTTGGACAGTATTTCTGAAACATTACCTACTTGCACATGCAAAAATGCTGCACTTGCTCACCTACTCTGCAGTGTGGCAAATCCCACCATTAGCAATAATACTGGGCTAGTCCATGAAAATCAGGGTGTGAAAATAAGCAGTTTAGGAACTTATTTCACATTAATGGGCATGATATAAAAATTTGGAACTGTTACAAGCAAGTGGTTGGTTGTAAGGAAGTCAGCCAACGGAAACATCAGACCGAAAGCCTCCGCTTTCAAAATATATAATTGTCAGCTGCTGCTGGATTCTAAACTGCTGCCCAAATTTATCTGTAACTTTCCACAAAAATCAAACGTTTCTGCTCAGAGTATGAGTTGTTAATGTAGTGACGAAATGCATCATCAAATTTATTGTTTATACATAAAACCCTGTGGAAATATAAAAAATTGTATATACCTCCAACAGCATAGATGGTAATTAAATTCTATCCAAAGCATGATCTGCACTGTACCTTTTATACAGAGCTGAACAGATATGTCCCTGCACCCTCACCCTGTAGAGCAGCAGTTCTCAGCTGGGTGTCCATGACCTCCTGAGGGTGATGTGCTGGTTTCAGGGGGTCTGCGATCTTCTGGGTCAAGATATTAGAACCCTGAGCCTCAGCACCCCTGCAGGACTAAAGGCCAAAGTTTATGAGGCTGAAGTCCCCAGCCTGGCACTCTTCTCCATGTGGCTTTAGGCTTTACTCCCACTGGGACAGCACATTCCAGATGTTACCTCTGTGAGGGTTTAGCTGTATGGGGGTCACTGGTTCTCAGGGCTTCAGCCCTTCAGGGGTTGCTGATCTCGGGGTTTCAGCCCCTAAGGGGACCAGAGCCTTAGGGCTTTAGGCTTACTGGGGGCAGATCCTGTGAAACTGCGGCTCTCCAGGGGGCCATTGACCCCCAGCTGAGAACTGTGGCTATGGAGATCTGCACCACTAAAATTTTGTTTCTATATCTGATTCATCATCTGCAAAGATGATAAACAGCAACTGCATCTGAAGTTGCAGATATAAAGTGGATATCCTTGGAGGGCCCTATTTACACATAACAAATTCCTGCAATAGTTTGATTTTAATGCAGCCTAAACTATGGAGTTAACAGTGTTTCCTCCATAACACATTGCAGTATATATTACTACTTCCTTAGTTCCCATAGCAACATATAGACTGGATTGAAATAATACTGCTATGGTCTAAAGACCTATGGAGATCGAGAGGGAAGATCACAGAAGACTGTCAAGATAAATGCTCAGGAAATTGCATTTTACATAACTGATATTTCAGATGCTATTTCTGTAACACTACAACTTGTTTTTCTTTACAGACAAACCGTGTGAACAAAAACAAAAGTGTGAGTGTGAGACAGAATCCAGGTTTGCCCTCTTGGATGAAATATACTTTTTGCAAGCTTACCATATCACATAGTGACTGCATGTAAGTCTACGACTGAGTCACTGTACAGGATTGGCTTTTGTCTTTTCCTTCAGGGAGAAGGTCTCTATCCCTGTCCATGTGGGGCTGCCACAGACATAGCTGAAGTCAGTACAGGCCTATGGCTTGACTTTTCTCAGGGTTCCTCTGCAGCGCTGCATTCCAAGGAAATTGGGCAAGTCATGCTGCATTTCATCATGATGAGCAAAGAAACTGAGTGGGGTTGATTTAAAAAAAAACAGAATAGTCTGGCTAGAATAGGGCAGCACACACCCCTCACGAGGTCTGACAATTAAGAGGAGGCCTAGGTCTCCAATAGTACCAGTACTTCCTTCCTGAGTTACAAGTTTTGTGGGGGCAATACCGTCTTATGCGGCTCCTTTCCCCACAGTAGAAACAAAATAACCACTGGGTGGCCTTCCAGGCCCTAAACTGAGTCCCAGTAGTTCTCTCTTCTGCATTCTCTGTAGCTGGTGCCTCAGTTATCTGTGGTCAGGTGTCTTGGTCAGCGTGGCCCTCACTGGCCTTGGTAGACTGTGAGACAGGCGATCCTGAAGTTGCTGCTCTTGAAGCTCCTCTCAGGTTTCACTGCGCCACTGCTGAGCTGCTTGCTTGAGCTCGACGGATCCTGCAGCCTACTGTTGCTGACTCAGCACACCTAGCTGCGCCTCTATGGCCCTTGTTTGCAGGGCTGCTGTGAAGTCCCTGCTTCTGGTACCAACAGTAACAGGGCAGCACTCATCCCTCAGGAGCACCCTCTTCTGGCACAGTGCATATGCCAGCACACTCTGGCTCTGGTTACGCTAGTGAGTTTTGCTGACCAAACCCTGGTTTTGTCCACACAACTGGTAGAACGTCAACACACCAAATGCGTTTTGTTGACAGTATGTCGACAAAACTCAGCACTTTCACCAGCAGCATTCTACCTCAAAGCCATGAGGCATAATGCTGCTGTCAACAGATTCCCTCAACATAAAACCTGCATGGGTGCTCTGGGGTGGGGGGATGACTTCTGTCACCAGACAGGGCAGCCACTACAATGGGCAGCCCTGTCTGCTGTGCTTGCTGGTGCCTGTTTTGTCGAGAGCAGCCGGGCAGTCTGGCTGCTTTGTTGACAGAGCTGAGCGCTCTCCCGATTGGCTTTTGTGTGTGGCTGCATCCTGTCAACAGAAGTTTTGTCAGGAAATATCTTATGACAGTGACTTCTCTCAACAGAGTGCTGTAGTGAAACTGTAGCCGCTCGTTTTACTGAGGCTCTTCAGTGACTCAACCCTCTGTCTGAGTCACACACATCCTGTGTGCCAAAAATAAAACAACCCCCTTCTGGGATACACAGCCAACAGGGCCCCTCTCAGTGATCCCTTTACTGTCTAGCAGTTTGTTCTCACTCAGGAGTACAGCAGTGCCCACATAGCTTCCTTTCTGGAGACACAGTCTGTGTCGTCTCAGGGTCCTTCTGGTTCTAGGCCTTTAGCTGGGTCATTGTAGTCTAATTCCTCCCCCTCTCTGCTACTCTTCCTTCCTTTGAGCCTGTGTTCACTCAATTAACCGCTGTTCTGTTCTATAGCTCCCCTTATATGGCCTTTCTGGCCCTTTCTGGCTTTCCCTGCAGCTACTCTAGCCTCCTTGGAGGACCTCTCTACTGCCTTTTCTGGGATAGGGTGTGGCAGGACCACAAGGTCTCCAGCAGGGCTTCTGATCCCTGTCCAGAGGCAGAGAAATATTAGCCTTTGAGATGTTTCCTAAAATATTTCAGGTGACTGAGGGCAAGGAGAGCTGTAGAGAAGCTGAGCTTATTGTCATCTTTCCTCTTCAGGGGTCCTTTTAGGATCTGTCAAGGAGTGGGATAAAGGCTGAGAAAAGACCCTCTTCCACAAAAACCTGCTAACTCTACCCCTGTCTGCAGTGTGAAGTCCTCCTGGGCCAAGTGGTTCTGCATTTCCCCTGGGCTCTGCCACCTGGGATAACAATAGGGAACCTCTTTGGAGGCCTGGTACAGAGGTGGGCAGGCCTGGGTCTGAAGGCTGCCTACTGCACTTTCTAGCATTGGTGGTGACTGTGCCACATCCCGTGCCATGTCCCAAGGGGAAGATATGGGTGAGGAAGTGGCCGAGTTCCAGTCATGAAGATAGCAACTGGTGTGGGACCATGGAAATTTTCCATCCAGCATGTTGTCCTTCTGGCATCATTCCTCTTCTGGAGATATGGGAGGAGGAGCTATTAACCCTTGGATCTGGCTTTGCTAGCCCTGTCTGCCTCTTTGTATCAGGGGTGGGGGCTGCTGAGATGATGCCAGCATCTTTCCCAGCATAGAGATTGCTTAACCAATTGTGGCTAGGAACTTTCCTGCCTGGGCAATAGGGGTGAAGGGTATGTTGAGACAGGATTTTAAAACACGTGGCAACTAGTCACAGAGCCTGGGGCTATCGACTCAGGCCGGCTGGACTTGTTTTACTGTACTAAAAGAAGCTCTTTAGCCATTCAGACTTGGGCTGGAGATCTAACTCTGAACCCACAGGAAGTGGGTGGGCTTCAGAGCCAGAGCTCCAGCCTGAACCGCAATGTCTGAGCAGCTCATGTCTGAGCAGCAGACTTTTTAGCACTGTAGTGCAGGCCTATGTCTATAGACTGCGAGGTGGGGATGGGGCTTAAAACCCATTGTTGGCAAGCCTAAGGTTATGTGCCCAGATTGGGAGAACTGCACTCTGCTCCTGCAGCCAGCTGCTCTCTCCAGCAAAGCACTTACATAGCTGGGGGAGGAGGAGAGGAGACACAGACTGCTCCTTTGGGCTTTGTCTTTTCCTGGCCTTCTCTCCCTGAAGCCTCTGAGGGCACCAGCTGCTGCAAATGTTTCACAAAGGGAAACAGGGCTGCACTTGCCTTATGGGGAGAACGTCCTTTCAGCCCTGTGCCCTCTACAAACAGGCGAGGCAACCAACTGCAAAGCAGCCAAATATTCTTGAGTGGGGGAGAGATGCTACTTTCTGTCACTAACTGCATTTAGCTGAGTTGTGAGAGAGTCATGAAGCCATATCTGTTATTCAAAATGATCACGATCCTGTCATTGCATGAGGAGGATTTCTTTGACAGCCAAAAATGTGCAACTCACGAGCAGAGTAAAAACTGTGAGAAGTCCTGTGGTACATCTGATGAAGTGGGTCTTTGCCCCTGAAAGCTTATGCTCCAATATATCTATTAGTCTATAAGGTGCCAGAGGACTTCTTTTTTTTGCAGATACAGGCTAACACAGCTACCTGTCTGATATGGATCATGATCTCAGACTTCTGCTAGCTACAAGGGGAGAGTGCTAGAAGGGTAAAGAGGTTCCTTTGGTTTTGGATGCAGATTGGATCCCAGATGGTGGAAAGATCTAGGTCCCGTTCACCACCTCTGCAATTTTCTTTGTGTTTGGTATCCAAGTTTGGGCCCAATACAACTCCTCCAGGTTAAACTGAAAGGAAACAGTTGCTCAAGGTAAATTTGAGGAAGAAATTGGAGTTAACCCACCTTCACATAACAGGTACTAAGGGGTCTGCTCATCACAAATTAACTTGGTTTTATATCTTATTTCTGAATGACATCTACTAGTATACTTATAAGGCACCAATCCTCATCTCTAGGCAATGATACACCTCCCCAACTCCTCGGATGCAAAGCTGATGAGGTCGTCGTTAGTCTGTGTAGTTCAGTTTCCATGTGCTAAGTGAAGTGCTTATACTCATAGTAATGTGACTAGGAAATTGCATTTGCTAATTTTGTGCCATGTCAACGTCCTATCCCAGAAATAGTTCACACCCTTAATAAAAAGAGAGAGTGGAGATGGCTTTTGTCCTTGGCATTGGGTTTTCCAGTAAGTGGTTGCTATAGCAATATTTTCTCTGGCAATGCTATATTTAAAACATCAGCTCCACTGAGGTACTCACTGCGGTGGCACACAGATAACCAGCTTCCTCACTCATCCCACCTGAGGAATGTGGAGGGTCACATCTCCTTTCACTAGTCCCATATCTGCAGCCTCCTCCAAACAAAACAAAAAAAAATGAAATTGTTTTCATTTGAGACAGCAGAACTGCATTTCAGATGCCTTAATTCCGGGGGGGTCACCCTAACTCTGTAATCGCTCATTGAGCAGGTGGTCCTGATTCCATGTCCAGATGAAAGTAAGAGGTGGGGGGAAAGGCATCCCTAGTTGCTTGTGCATACTTGAGTGAAGAGTCCTGGATACCATTTAAGCCTTTTACTCCAGCATTTAATGACAGATCTGAGCAGGTTCAACACAGAGTCTTTGTTCCTGGTCAGTGAGCACAAGAGCTGAAATGAGGCCTACCAGGCAGAGGCTGAGACCTGATGTGGGAGCAGTGTTGCAGCAAAACTGAGTTTTCTCACTACCCGGTGAAATCACTAAGAACAGAAGTCAGTAGGAGATGGACTAAGTGGTGGAACCTCAGCATGTGGCATTGCAGCTGGGGCAGCTGCAGCAGCAACAAGTGCGAGCAGTGGAGGAGACCCCGGTGATGAGCAGCGAAAGGGGTAGCAAGGCAGCAGTAGGGGTGAGTGTAATGGTGGCAGCAGAAGAGGACATGATGAACCCATCTGAATGCAGCCGTGAAATCTAGGACTTTGGTGACTGCAAACAACCAGCTGTGAATACTGTACAGCAAAGGGAAATGGGAGCGGTGTGTTGAAGGACATTCCTTCATTGGGTTTTCACACAATAGGGTAGGAAACTCAGGCAAAAGATAACTGCCCAATATACTGTAGGGAAGGTGTTTACTTATTGTTTGCATACTTTTTAGTCGTTGTGGTGTTTCACACTAATGCTGATTCCCTCTAGCTTTTCGTACATGTCCTTGCAAGTGGAGTACAGCCTCTTGGAAACGCACAAGGATGGTGATCAGTTTTCCCAGATACTGGGGGTAAATTGTCTATTTGATATTGTTTTGCAATGTTAAGAGGAACCCCCAGATAATGGCCCCAGTCCTTGTTGCTGCTGCTATCTCTTAGCAGGTTTAAATGTGTAATACGATATGTGATTAACAGAGTCCTGATTACAGTGGTACAAAGGAGTATGGTAAATAGCAGACATCTCTGCTCTTTACTTATAACCACAACCACACTTTTTTTTCATTTTCTTAATAAGCACTAACAAATCATGATTAATATATTTATAAGGGATTCATTCTTGAAGCTGTATTTGAAATTACTATTATGTTTCTTGAGTGATGGAAAAAGGAAATAGAGAATTTTAACCTTTACATCCAAACCACACTCTTTCCTGTTTCTCAAAAGTCACGTGTTTTGTGGTGGCTGAGAATCAAGGGAAGGGCAATTTTGGAAATAAAAGCTACTGGCTTGATTGTCTCTCACACACATCAACATAAATCTACAGTAACTCAACTGAAGTCAGTGGGTCTATGCTGCTGTGAGCAGAGAGGGCAATCAGGCCCTGTATTCTTAAGAGTGAGCGAGGTCACTTCTAAAGTATTAGGAAGAGTTTTCACAAAATATACGAAATGTAACTGGGTCCGCCTCAAGGTGACCTAACTGTCTGAAAAACTTATCACTCACCTAGCACTTGATTTATACTTCTAAAACCGAGTGGATGGGACAATGGTCCTATCCTGTGTGAATTATTGATGTACAAAAATAACTCTGCTGCTAACGGGCCAACAGTGTGATTGCTACTTATGCAACACTGGCATTGCTCACCCCTATCTTGCCAGGTGAAAGCTCCCCAGATGAACTTGCCACATCTGAGGTAAACAAACTAAGAGATGTTGATTAAGTAGAAAAATATATTTTCTCTCCCACTACATTTTTTAGCCTTGTAATGCTTACTGGACAAATGCATCTGTTATGTTAGGTATAACACATTGCATTCTCCACACTCCCAAAGCACCCTTGAAGCTGGAATACATTCTTGGGCACAGATACTGGAACTGTCAAAGAAGTGGTGTCTTAAGAGAATTAGGCACCTACATCCTATTGAAATTCAGTGGCAATTGGGCTCTTAAGTCCTGTGGGCTCCTTTGAAAATTCCAGTCTCTGTGCCTATTGTAAGCACAGTTGCATCATTTCTTTACCTCCAAATATCTCCAAATCAATTTGGGAAAATTTAGTCAGTTTTGGAGGTTGTTCTGCAGAAACATATGCATGTGGCTATGCAAGCAATCCTGGATCTGGGCTTTTCATAGTACGTTGGTGGAAATTAAAGGCTTGTAAAAGATCATGGTCATATTCAGGCTTGTTTTAAAGCAGGTCTAGCTTTAAAGACTTTGCTGGTCCCTGAGAAGGGACAGGGTCTTGGGTGAAAGGAATGGGGCTAGAAGCAACTAACCCTCTGCTCCACCTGTGCCATGCCATGCAGGGCTCCAGTGGTGATTTAAAAGGGTCCAGCGCACTTGGCCCTTTTAAATCACTAGGTCCCAGCATAACTGTCCCCTTTGTCCCCCTCCCCCCACCCTACTTTCTCCCCAGAAGCATTCAGCAGCCCTGCTTACTCCAAAGCTAAATTTGGCTAAATTTAGGCAGATTTTGTTGCTTTGGTTTGATTTCCCTCACCTTTTAAAAATATATCACAAGAATTACATTGATAATACCAGAAATGTTGTTATGTGCTATCCTTCTTAACTCTGCAAATTACTTCGCAAAGGTGTGAGGAGGCTCAATTCCAACATTTTACAGATGAGAAAACAGAGGCACGGAGATCTTAGGCTGATATTTACAGGGGAAGGCCACCTGCTCTTGAGCAATACAATGCAGAAGTCAATAAGGTCCTGATCTTGCCCAATAGAACTTGGGGCAAGATGCGGGCCTTAGTGACTTGCCAAGTGAGAGACAGAAGGGCCAGGAACAGAACCTAAGTCTTCTAAATTCCACTGCTATATTCTAGCTATGTGGCAACAGAGAGAGAGCTGCCTTGCAGCCCAGTGAGTGGCTTTTCCTTTTCTAACCTTTCCCACTATGCACTGAAAGATGATTTCATGCTTAGGCACTGCAGCAAGGCTGTTCTCTTTCAGAGTGCAGCTCACAATGTTGGCCAGTTACCAAAGAACAGTACTTTTTAATACTGCTAATACTTAATACTGTTTTAACATTGTAACAGATCTTTTCAGGAGCCAACCAGCTCTGATTCAAAACAATGCAAATCAAATCAAATACAGTGGCGGTGTTTCTTTTCTTAATTCTTCCAGTGTGATGAAATTTCTGGTTCATTTATGAAACCCATCATATTCCCAGGGCAACAGTGGAGCACTTTAATGAAGCAACTGACAGCGCTGCTTCCTGTGCTGTGCAGTCCTTTTCTCGTCAACAATAAAACACCACCCATAACTTACAAAGTTAAAAGACTGTTATTGCAAAAATAATTTGTGGAACAGCTGCTAGTATGAAGATCCACCCTCGAGTACTGGTTTGGAAACCCAAGTCCTTCTGATCTGTTTATCTAAACTTTTTGAGACCATGGAACACCAAACAATAATATTTTTATGTGGAACACCTAAGAGAATTTTCTTCAAAAAAATTGTCAGAGCAAACAAAAAGCAAACAGCAACATGTAGAGCAAAACCAAAATGTAAGTAATTTAATGAAGTATCATAGCAATGAAGAAGTAACATTGTATCTGGTTTTAATAACAGGAAATATATACCATCAGTGTATGGTATCAAAAAAGTGTCGGATGCTTGTGGCACACCTGCAAGTTATTCATCGAACACCAGTGTTGTGTGGAACATAGTTTAAGAAACACTGATCTAGAGTGCCCCTGACAAAGGACCAAATTCACTGATGGTATAAACAGGCACAGCCAGTGGCTTATGCCAATAATGGATCTGGTGCTATGTAACATGAATTTTATGAACTAACTGCACACAAATAGGTTCTCCTAAGGATTTCTACCAAGGTGACTGGTGACCACCACCAGTTGAGAATGGCTTCATGCTGAGGCCCTGTGTATGTTTCAACAGTAATTAACTTTTAACCATCTGAAGCTGGATTTTCCCATTATAATGAAACCATCTCAGGGAGAGCATATGTATTAACAAAGACAAAAATGGACACTTTTTTGACAAGCCTGTGTAAATTTACATAGGTTTAAAAGGTTGCTGAATATATCAGGGGCTCCGAGAAACCTGCATGTTAAAATTTCACCATCACGTTAGAAGGTAGATGAGGATGAGTACCCTGCATAGTCACCCTCTGTCTAGCTACTGCCGTATAATTCCAGTCATGCTTGTAACATCTCTTCTTGGAATTCATAGGCCTATTTTGCCTTTGGAACATGATTTGTATTAAAAGACCAGGTACTTAAAAATCAACCCAGGAGAGGAGCCTTCCTGACCCCCGCCCTCCTGAATACTCATGTGTATATGAAAATTGGGAAGCAAATAGGTTCAGAACTTTTCTGACATCTTCTTTGTAAGCACGTGCATGCCTGGTTCAAGGTACAAAGAGTGAAACAAGGCCGGGGTGTCTGACAGTTTTGTGGGAGCTGCTTGTTAAATTATTAGCAGCACAATACAGAGTGAGCTACAGTCTTTATTCCCATTTGATTTCTGCATTTGCTTTTCACTGGTTAGAACAGTGGTTCCCAAACTATGTTCTGGTGGAACACTGGTGTTCCGCAAGCTATTGCAAAGTGTTCCACTAGTGAAATTGTTTAATGGCGGTCTCTACCCCATGCTCAGGGGAAAAAAAAATTCAGGGGGATACAATTTGCTCAGTTTTGCAGTTTTGCTCACCACTGGCTTAGACCTATGGTAAACTGCGGCTCAATCCCCTCCCTCCCGCCAGCCCCAGCTCAAACCTTGCAGCCCCGCACAGCCCCAGATGAAACCTCCTGGCCCTGAGCAGCTGCAGTTCAAACCTCCCCAACCCCATGCGGCTGCAGCTTAACCCCCCTGACCCCGCATGCGGCTGCAGCTCAAATCCCCCACAGCCCTGACTCAAATCCCCTAGCCCCACATGGCTGCAGCTCAAACCTGCCCCTGCCCCTGTCCCTGTGCATGGCTGAGACTAAACCCCAGCCCTGGCTCAACCCCCCGTCACCCATGCAGCTGTGGGTCAACTCCTCCAGCCTTGTCTCAAAATACCCTGGCACTGCACAGCTGTGGATCAAACCCCTCCCCCACCACCAGTCCCAGCTCAACCCTCCAGCCCTACATGGCTATGGCTCAAATCCCCCCCAGCCCCGGCTCAACCCCACCCCCGAGGACTGTGATTCAACCCCCGTCTAGCCCCAGCTCAACCCTTCTGACTCCACACTGTCATGGCTTAACCCCCCTAGCCTCAGCTCAAACCTCCCAGCTCCCGACAGCCCCAGCTGAAACCTCTTGGCCCTGTACGGCTGCGGCTCAATCCCTCATAGTTAGTATGATGTAAAAAAGATGGGTTCTGCAGAGAGCGCCGTGACATCCAATGTTCCATGACCTGAAAAAGTTTGGCAACTGCTGGGTTAGAACAATGACAGGAGGCCTCCTTCTCCACTCCAGTTGCATAGTGGTGCAGCTTCACTGAAGTCAGTGATGTGCCCTGGTCAGGTAATGTAGCCATGTCAGATCCTCCAGAAATAGAACCCATGAGTCCTGACCAGGGCCACCGATGCAGGGGCAGTGATGGTGGCTCAAAGGAGGTGGTTGTCCTGGGGCCTGGTGATTTAAAAGGGACTGGGGCTCCTGGGTGCTGCTGCCAATACTGTGGCAACCGAGGCATCTGGCTCCCTGGGCTCTTTAAATTGCTGCAAGAGCCCCAGGCAGCGCTGAGGGCCAGCTGCCCATAGTCCCTCCCCTTCTGCCTGAGGCACCGCACTTTCCAGGGCGCTCAGAGCCAAGTCCCCAACCTTATCATGGGCCCATCAAAGTCTGTCACCAGCCCTACTCCCGATGCCCATTCACCACCTTTAGATCATTAGACTGTACGCTTGCCCTTGCATTGTACATGCAAAGCAATAAACTATAATTGCTGAATTTTTCACTCAGATACACTGAGACATTTCCACTGATTTTGATGCTACGCAGCTGTAGTGGCATTTCTTAGCTGGACATAAGAAAAGAATTTGGCCTATTTTCCCAGTTGGGTAGTCCTTTTGGCAGTTCACTGTATTGAGCATTTTGGACAAGGGTACATTTTCACCTAAAGTTCTGTAGCTGTCTTCATTGTGACTATGGAAGCATTCTTTGTAATAGTACTAGGCACCATAACATCTTTGGGCTGCAATGACTCCGACTGCTGTGAGCAGAAGCAGCACCTGAGCATGTTCAATATATCTGTTCGCCCACTTTCACTCACAAAGCAGTACAGAATAGGGTCAGCAATACAATTGAAACTCGTTAAGGCCTGTGTGATTCTATAACACTTAAACATATTGGCCAATTTGTCATTGTTTAGTTCAGTGATGCTGCGAATCAGCAACACAATGTGGTAAGGAGTGAAGCAAAAGAAGAAAGTGATGATGATGCTCAGTAGCAGCTTCTTGATTTTCTTTTTCTCTGTGTCTTCTGTGGCTTGATTATGCCTCACAGTTTGGTAGATTTTTTGGTAACAAAACATCATGATTGCCAAAGGGATCATATATCCAGAGACGATCCGGAAGATGTTTAGTATGGCTTGCCATTTTTCCAAAGGATATTTCTCATAACATAGGATATGAGTGGAATTGCAGAATTCCGTGAATGTTTCCTTTTTCACCAGAATCACAGAGTTCAGACTGGTTTCTAGAAGCCAAACAAAGATGCTAACAAGTAAGGCAAAACTTCTTGTGCGCAGATATTGGAATCTGAAGGGGTGAACTAATGCCAAGTATCTATCAATGGAGATGCAGGTGAGGAAGGCAGCACTGGTGTAAAAATTCATGTACATAAGGAAGGCAGAAATCTTGCAAAGCAAAGACGAGAATCGCCAGTGATCTCCATGCCATGTGTAATCAATCCACAGAGGCAACGTCAGAGAGTATAGGAGGTCAGCTAAGGATAAACTGAAGAGGTATATTGCTAACTCATTTTTTTTCTTCACTTGTATACGGGCTACACAGAGGGATGCACAATTCACAGGAATACTGACCACAATCACAATGATGTAAACAAATGGAAACAAGTTCCGGTCCAGACTGTGCTCGTCATCACACCCCATTATTCTACTGATTGTCTCTTCCTTAGAACAATCACTGAGTTAATTCCAATCTGGACATGGAAGAGCAAATGCTGTCATTTTATGGGTCACTTTCTTCTGCTACTCCCCCAGGGCATGACGACAAGGATTCCATCCACTGCATTGAAACTTCCCTCTGTTGCATGAAAAAAAAGTCATTTGGTTGATCAGTCAGTTAATCTAGAGTTAAAAAGTGCACTGGTCCTTCAAAAGCTTCAAGCCCATGCAGCAGTAAAGGAGGTAGACTAATAGGGCTTGATTCTCACATGGGCCAGTTGCTGCTCCCTGGTTCAAAGCTATCTAGGTTTGGGAAGAATAGGGTTGTAGAGGGGCTGCCCCTAATGTCAACCAGTGGAGGAGCAGGCCCAGTGAAGCACTTCTGTGCAGAGCCCCTGCCTCTATCTGCCTTGCTTCAAACTACTTGTGCACATTTACATTTAAATTTGTCTCCCACTGATGCAATTGCCTGATTTTGCTAACATAGTAATGCCAGCTCCCTGAGCAGCATTGAGCAATGTTTGCTGTACAGAGGCGAACACAGGATGAGAATAGGGACTATCAAAGATGTCCTGTCCATAGGGCAATTCGAGGTGGCTATCTTTGGCTCTGTATTTTGGGGGCCCCATGGTGGCTGCCCCAACCACCCTATGGATGGGATGGTTCCCCACATTGAGGTTAGCCCCCGTGGCCCACGGCAGCTTCAGAAATTACCTGGGGGACCTGGTGCAGGGCAGCAGCAGGGGGTCGGTGGTGGGAGCTGCAGGAAGTGGAACAACTTGACAGTGGAGTGAAGCAGGCTGCTACCTCCCAGTCAGGTTGCTCTACTTCACTGCACAGTGGGAAGAAGAGTGTTCTGGCCAAGGCCCACTCCACCCCCCGCAAGTGTGGGGGGCTCGAGGGAGCAGAGTGCCCTAGAGCTGGGTTGTTCTGCTTCCTGCTGCTGTGGTGTGTGTGTGGGGGGGCAACCCCTCCTTCTGCCCCGTATCAGCCCCCCAGTAATATCCCAGGTCACATCTCTCAATGGAGAGGGTTTTGGGGAAGGGATAGAATGAGGGCAGAGTAGGGATGGAAAGAGGCAGGGTGAGGGTGGAGTAGGGGCCAGGCTTGTGGGAAGGGGTGAAGTGAGGGTGGGGCTTGCAACAAAGAGGGGGTTGCTCTGGGTTCCGCCCCCAGCCCCTTCTGGAGATGACTCTGGATGCTACATGACCTTTGTTGATCCTAATCCTCCTCCTGCAGCTATCCCACAATCCCCAAGACAGATTGCTGTGGACATGCCACTGCCAAGGGGTCAAAGAGACCAGAAGTTCCCCCACCCCCATGTCTTTCCTGGCTGTCCAGCTTGATGAGCAGCCCTCTGTCTGTTCTGCAATGTTATGTGCAATGGCTCAGCTGACCATGCTGGCAACATGCTCTAGATATACTCTGGCGTGGAGTAGACAGGAGATAATGGATCTCTTGAGCCTACGGGGAGAAGAGGCTATTCAGGCACAGCTCAGAAAAAGTGGTAGCAGTGTCAGTGTCTGTGAGCAAATTGCTCAGGGATGCAGGAGGAGGAGTATGACAAGGATCAGAAGCTGCACTGAGTGAAAGCCAAGGAACTGTGGCAGGCATATTAGAAGGCCAAGGAGAACAGTAATCGATCTGGCACTGAACTGCAGATCTGCAGCTTTCACAAAGGGCTGCGTACCATACTTGGCAGTGACCCCCACACCACCGTGAATACTCCAAGGAGCCCAAGACAGAGGGTTCTGCTGTGAACAGTGAGAAGGAGGAGGAGGTGCACAAGGAAGAGGAGTATCAGGGACAAACGAATGGGGGCCCAGCTGTGCTACAAGTCTGGAACTCTTCCTGACTCCACTGCAGTCCAGCTCGTCTCTGCAGTCAGTGAGTAAGTAAACTTTCTGTTATGGTTTCCACTTCTTCGCAGGAGGCATTGATTGACTTTTCACTAGTTTACTTGTGCTAGAAGAGGTAGCAGTACAACAGAGAGGTAGAGTTGCTCTCTGCTTTTCATTTCCTTCTAGGGTTGGGCTGGGATGGGAAGATGGACCATAAAGAGCAGTGGGTTTATGTACACAGGGACGTCCCTTTAACCCTGCTCACGGATCTTGATGAAACTTACATGGGGATACACTGCACTTCTCTCCCAGAGGTTTTTTAGGGATGGTGGGTTTATTTTTAGCTCTGAGGCAGGATACTTTCCCATTCCAGTCACCAGTAACTTTGGCAGGTGCTATTGCCTTAAAGAGACTGCATACAAGTCCAGCAGCTTCAAGATACCAGCAACAGTGGTGTTTCTTTTGCCTTTATTACCCCCAGAAGTGTGGCATTAGCTAAAATTAACATTACCTCTGGAAGATGGTGCCAGTGTTCAGTTCCATTGGCTTAGACTCAGAGTTTCATGCCACTGAGCTATTCCTTATTTGGTTCTCTCACCCCTGGTGAGCTGCATTCCCCAATGCCTGAGCTGAGAGTGGCACTGGGAACAACACTCCAAAGCAGGGGAGTCAATCATCATGTCTTGTTAACACTTTTAGGAATCAGGAGAAGTGGGAAGACTTGTATCTTAAGTTTCACTTTTAATTCCTTCTACACTGACAATGGAACCTCTCTCTTTTATCAGTTGCTGTGTCTGTTTCAGAATTGAGGGGGGCCTTCTGCACCAGTGGAAGGAGTGACCCAGGTAAGGAGAGAAAAGAGTGGACACAGGAGGATATGTTCTGTGAGACTCTGCAACCAAGTGTTGTATCAGACAATGAGCTGACAGCCTGGAGTGTCAATTTGGCTGACTGTGTGGAGAAGGACAAAGTGGAATATTGAAAGGCCTAGGAGTCTCAGCAGGAAAAGGAGAGGGAGCTGCACTTCGACTTAATGAAGTGTCTCAGCAGCACACACAGATGCCGCAGATTCCCAAGTTCAACAACCCTTGGCTGGAGTTCCAATGAAGTTTATGGAGAGCTGCAGCATATTGCTTTTCTATACCTCCTCAGCGTTCCCTCACGTGGCCTCAGGGCCCAGACACCTACCCCTGTCATTCCACTCCAAGGGAAAGCATGGATAGCACGGCTGCACATATTCATCCACTGTGGCTCTCATAGGCCAGTGTATGTTGTAACAGTGGACATCGGTATTCCCTCCTCTTGTTTATTTAGGAAGGTTCCTTTTCGAGTTAAAAATGTATTTATTTGTAAGTTCTTCAGATTGCTTTTTTGGGTTTTTTTTCCATAACTAAATAAAAATCCTTTGTTCTGAAAGCAACTCATCTGTAATATTTTCCAGCACGACGTATTTTGCCTGCTGTCAGTGAAAGTAGTGGTCTTATACCCTCACAACCCATAAGATCAGTGCCAAACAATATGGTCATCATAAATGAGCACCAAGCACCCCAGCATTAATAGGTGCACTGTCAGTGACATACGTACAAGTGTGCAGAAAGCACTACACAGTTTCTAACAGGCACCCAGACTGCAGCACTAGGTTGAGCACAGTACACCATAGCTCATTACTGTGGCTCACTATATTCTTTCAAAGCCTCCCTTGGCCAAAGAGCTGCATGCTAAGCTTGTTTGATAGTCCTTGTGTCTAACTGTTCAAACTAAGCAGACAACTTCTGCAGCTCCACCCCAGCAACAAGTTTTCCCCTTTTGCTTCACAAAATTATGCAGGGTGCAATAGGCAGCTATTACTATTGGATTTCAGTGCAAAGACAGGACAATCTAGTGAGTACACAATGCCTGTGTCCTTTCAGTCTACCAAAAGCACGTGCTGCACCTGCTGAGCCTGCTGCTGAATCCTTTCTTGGTGCTGAAGAAATAGGTGGAGTTATTGCTAACACAGGGGATAAACAGAGGACATTTTCTACAGCTGAAAATGAAGCAATGTGTAGTGATTTTCGCTGCTTCATCTGAGGCTCCCACCTTTGGCACCAGGAGCTCTGGAAAAGTCTGGTTCTAATGCAGATTTTTTCCAAATTACATGCTTCTTCCTGGATCACAGAACTTAATGGGAAAGATTGGTTAGGTCATAGTGGCTCATTCCCAACATGTATGTGAAGGGAAAGAAAGTCTTTCTGCTACCCTGTAAAACACAGGTTGTATTTTTCCTGCTCAGCTGCAGGCTTCCCGTGTGACTTTGGACAGAGAAGCAGGTTCTGTTTACTTTACAAATAACTGCTGTGTCATCACTTTTCTCTTCTGAGATAATCAAAAGGTCCTATTTTGTATTGTAAGTCAGGCCTCTCAACTTTTGATCCTTCATGTTCACCACTTATTGTGAATAAGCCTACAACATGACAGCAGTGAGTTGGGAGGCTCAGTTAGTGGTTATAAAGTGCACTGAAGTGGGAAAGCACCATCAAATTGTAAAGTATTATAGTTCTGTAGCTTTTAGACAACATTCTAGACTCCTGGGAATGCACTGCCTCTTTTTGGTACGTAATGTAAGTATGGAACATGATGCTATAGTTTTAGGATTCGACTAGTAAAAGTATCTAACATCTACTTCTTCCCACCAGCTGGTTGTGAATCCAAATGTCTAAAGAAGGGTTAAACCCACCAATGAAGCAGATTTCTAAATTTCCTTTCCCTCAAATCCAAATGTCAAGTGTAGAGTTAAATCTTAAAAGCCTTGTTTTCTACATCCTCACCCTACATTTGAATAATATAATTTAGGCTTCACCACAAAATTTCTGATTTTCAAAATAAATGGTCCTGACATAGTCACTCACCTGGCTCTTTGCTGAAGCTATGTCAAATGCCCCTTCCCCTTTTAATCGTAGTTTTAATGTTCCTGCATAGATGCTATGGCCGCTGATTTGAAGTCTTCTGTGAAAGGCTCTCCTGTAGTAAATTACATGCTATTCAGCTTGTCATTCTCAGAGGGCTCTGGCCAATAAACCGTACTGTCTAGGTCTGAACCCACAACTGTAGATGATCTATGTAACGATCAGTTTGAAGCTCAGATTTCTAAGCCTTAACTTTTGGTCTTCATTGGCTTTCCTACTTTGAGGCTGGGCAATTAACGTTCAGGAGATAAAAGAACATTTCAGTGGGCCATTTCAGTTGTAGTGTGGTTTGCCAACTAATAAAGATAAATTCTTCCTTTTTTTCCTAAGGGTTCTCTATGTCTCATCTGTGGTTTTATTCTCAGACAGAAGGTCAGCCGAAGAGGAGGAGAAACTTGCTGTGGAATGAGAATGTGGCCCATTGTGGAAGAACTATGATCATACCAAGCATGTTGATGGAGAGTACAGCAGTAAAGAACCATTCCTGTAAGTGGAGAGAGAAGGAAGCCAGCTGGAGCACTCTGAGCAATTTCAGCTCATCCTTTATGGAGTTTGCGTGCATGGGCTGAAGTTTCTGGACCCATCAGACAGAGAATCCAACAAGTCTGAAGTTCATGGTGGGTTTTTCACCCATCTTTAGTTGTTATTCCATTACTCCTTTTACTCTAGAGATAGTTTCCCTACTTGAGGAATCGCAAGTTACCTTCAGCACATTACTTGCCCTTGCCAATGTTTAACTCAAAAACCAGTCAACTAATTCCTCGCTTTGGAAATACTAAATTCACACACATTCCTTTGAATGAAAAGAGACCACAGCCAAACTGCATGCTTGAGAGGCTATCTAAGATCATTAATTTTAACAGGAAAATTTAGCGTGGAAAAAGTAATATTTAGCCAAGAGTGAATCATGGTGTAGAACTGGAAGGGGTCTCAAGAGGTCATCAAGTCCAGTCTCCTACCCTCACAGGAGGACCAAGCACCATCCAGAGTTTCTAGACCATTCCTGATAGGTGTTTATCTAACCTGCTCTTAATTATCTCCAGTGATGAGATTTCTACAACTTCCATAGGCAATTTATTTCAGTGTTTAACCACACAGACAGTTAGTAAGTTTTTCCTAATGTCCAACCTAAACCTTTCTTGCTGCAGTTTAGGCCTGTTGCTTAGGCTCTTGTGCTATCCTCAGAGGCGAAGGATAACAATTTTTCTCCCTCCTCCTTAAAACACTCTTTTAAATACTTGAAAATTACTATTATGTCCCCCTCAGTTTGTCTTTTCTAAACTAAGCCATAGCTCATGTTCCATAAATGATTAAAGAACCATTCTTGTTGCTCTTCTCTGGGCCTTTTCCAATTTATCTACATCTTTCTTAAAATGTGGTACCCAGAACTGCACATAATACTTCAAGTGAGGCCTAATCAGCACTGAATATAGTGGAAGAATGACTTCTCGTGTCTTGCTCACCACACTCCTGTTAATGTATCTCAGAATTATTTTCACTTTTTTTTTTTTGCAACAGTGTCACACTGTTGACTCATATTTAGCTTGTGGTCCACTATGACCTCTAGATCCCTTTCTGCAGAACTGCTTCCTAGATAATTCCTTTCCATTGTGTATGTGTGAAACTGATTGTTCCTTCCTAAGTGGAGTACTTTGCATTTGTTCTTATTAAACTTCATCCTGTAGGTTCCTGGATTGTTCTTAGTTTCCTTTACATGGTTTGGCACTATATTAGCCCTTTTCCAATCTTCTGGAATCTCTCTTGACTTCCATGACTTTTCAAAGTGATAGCTAAAGGCTCAGCTACCTCCTCTATCAGATCCTTGAGTACTCTTGAAGGAGAATTGCATTTCACTATGGTCTGTTCAACTGCCCTCTGGGTGAATAGGCCATTTAAATGTAGGCTGAATTATTTCACCTAAAGTGCAGAGATAAGCCCAGATCACAAACGTTGAGTTTGCAAGTGTTTGGATCCAAAACTGTAACAAAGCATCCAAAAGTTGTAGGTGCAGCTAGTTGGCCTGTAGTGCCTGTTTGCTAACAAGCTGATATTGACAAGAGTAGTGTTTTATGAGCTTAAAATGAGAGACCCAAATGAAACCATCTAACAGTAAGAGCTCTCAAATCTAGATTTTGATATGAATTTTGCAAGTGGTCCTTATCTTTGAAATGAGCAGATTGAAAAACTGAAGTCTGCATCTGGCTAAACTTTTGAGGGTTTGAAAACCATATTCTTAAGGGAGTTTTTATGCTTGAGGCCATAGTTAATGTTTACTTGAGATTTATACTAATATGGTATATCTTGTCCCCCATGCTTAAAATGAACAGCATCTTATTTCATGAATTGTTAATTATACTTACAACTGTTGCAAATGTATTCCATTTTTATTAGGGACCCAGAGAAGTCTACAAAGACTTCAGGTAACTCTGTGATATGCTTACCAGACTAATCCTCAAAGCAATAAACGTCCCAAATACTATTGTTAAAAGAAATTGGCTAATGCGTAAATAAAACAGAAATCTTTGGTTGGGTAGGATGTAGTTCACTCATGTGTCTATGAATATAACTTTGTTATACCTTATATGAAGCATATTTTTACAGGACTATCCTCAGGATTTATGGGGCCCTGTGCAATACTGTTAAATTAGTGCCCCTATGCCTGATGACAGCTGAGAGGGTAGGGGTAATTTTTTGAGACATAATTTTATAATCTTCAGCAATACACTAATGTAGTATTTTTAAAATAAATTTTAAACCAGAACTTGCAGTTTGCCTGGGTCCAGCTTTTGAGGCTCAGAGCTTCCCCCTCCCTCCACCCAGGGGTGCAAGCCAGCACAGGTGCTCCAGCCCTGTGGGTGGGGACCATGGCCCTGCCTGCCAGTGGTATTTGTCTAGTAGAGGGGGAGGAAGTGGCTCGTGTGTGCTGCAGGGAAGTGGCCCACACCAGCACTGCCCCGTTACTCTTATTGGCCAAACAGTGGACAATGGGAGCAGCAGGGATGGTGCAAGCGGGGAGCAGTTCCTGCCGCATGAAGAGTTGCATGGAGCCACATATGCCCCATCCCCTGGAGCAGCACCAGGTAGTTGCCCCAGTCCCCTGCCCCCTCTCTCCCAGCCCAGCATCGCCATCCCCAGCCTGCTCCGGAACCCCTCTCCCACCAGGCCCACCATCCTGCTCCTGCACCCCCTTTCAGACACCACACACCAATCTGTGCACTTTCTCTCCTGCCTAGACCTCCCACTTGCATCCCTCTCCTGCACCCTCCTCCCTTTCACCCAGAGCTGACAATCACACTGTCACCCCCACCCACTCCTGTACCCCACCACCATCCTGCTCCTGCACAGTACCTCCCACCCAGACCACACGGATAGTAAGGAGCCGCTTCAGTGGCCTGCCCTGGAAGATGCAGGGACCATACAAGCTCACATTTGAAATGCAGGTCTGCCCCCAGGCTATCCTGCTGGCTGGGTCCTAGTGCCTGTTGGTTTCCCCTTCTGTGTGCTGAGAGAGCCATCATGTTTTCTGTGCCTGCACTGGAGCTGGGTACGGGGTGTGTAGGGGGAATGAGAGAACTGGGTGAAGGGGTGAGGGAAAGAGGCAGTTGGGCAGGTGAATGACTGAGCAAAATGAGGGGATGTGGTTGGAGAAGAAAAGGGAATAGGGGAATCACAGGGGAAACGGGAATCTGGCATGCACTGTCCCCTCAGCAGCCCTTCCACACTATGTCAGGGTCAGGCACAGCCTCACTGCTGAGTTCCTGTACCAGAAGAGGTGGAGTTTCAAGGTGATCTGCCCACTTCAATGCAGCCAGTGGCTGATGCTCCCCAATGCTAGAAATGTGAAGATTTGGGTTTTTCTTAATGGCCCTCCTATCACAGACTTCCAGTATGACAAGGGACTTAATTATCCTGTGCCTCAGTTTCATCTTCTGAAGAAAAGGGATAATAATAGTACTTGCCTGCCTCACAGAAGTTTGTGCAAATTCATCGGTTTCAGGTCGGTGCTTTGAGGTCAGCAGATGGAAAGTCCTGAGAAGTACAATTTTTGCAAAGTGTTTTTTACCATTCCAAACCCTTTCTGCTTCATACATGCAGTAAGCACTGCTCCTGGATAACAGAAGAAATTCAATTTGGGACTTTATGGGATGACTTCTCCCACTATTGGGTGACGCTAGAGCAATTTGCCAGAAGAGATGGTGTAGTGAGAACAGGGTCCCACCTGGCCTTTCCCATCATCACTTTTCAAAGGGCTAGCCTAAGATGCAGGTATACCAGCCAACCTTATGTTATGTGAGTGAGGGAGGTCATTTGTGGCATCAGGCACTCTGTGCTGGCCTGTCCTCAGGGCCAGGGCCAGGGCCAGCTAAGTGAGACTGGGCAGAGCATAAATGGCCAGGAGGAATGAATCTAGGCCAGCAGCCCTTCAGAAGGTTCCCGCAGGAAGGACATGGTGGCAGGGTGAGAATCCATTGGTAGGATAGGTCTCAGCTCTTTTTCAGTGGATGGGTGATTACAGTTGCATGGTGAGAACAGGAAGGGGATTTGGTTACTTCATTCCTAGGGATCTTGGGTCTGTCAGTCTGGTATATAAAACTAGTACCATCATGCTGCCTCAGTGAGACATTTTGCCTCCTTGGTTCTGTGAGCTGAATGGGCACTATTTTTAAAGCAGCAGCCAGCCTGTATTTTACTGACAGGATCCATGTCTGTTGGCAATTCTTATTCTTTGTCTGAAGTGCTCCCTGCTGCTGAAACAGTAAACTTAGGAAGCTCTCGGCTTGTTTGTGTGAAGAAGTGAAAATGAGGTGGCAACTTCTGCAGTCTGGTTTCAGTTATGTTCTTCCCATCAGGAGACAAATGCCAACTGAGGGTAAGGCTTGACACTTTGTTTTATTGCTCTGGTGAAGTGGGTCTGTCCCACAAAAGCTCATTGCCGAATAAATCATTCTGTTAGTCTTTAAAGTGCTACATGACTCCTGTTTTGTTTTGTTAGAATACAGACTAACATGGCTACCTCTCTGTTTCTTTGTTTTATTGTGTGGAAAAAGAATAGCGATTTCTCCATTAACTTTAACTGGTGCTTGCCATTATATGTTCCCATGATCAATAAAATGGGTCTGGGGTATTTTCAGGCATATCACTAACCAGCGTATATAAAAAACCTGTGTCTAAAATTTCTTATTCCCAAATTTAGCACTTTTAAAAAAGTAGGTACCTTCTGCATGTCTGGTACTGGTTACAAAACGTGCTGCATTTTGTTGAGAAAAATTGCAGAAAAGTGGAGAGTTTTTTCGAAAAGAATTTGCTTAGGTTGAGGAATTTGGCTAGAAAGGGAGAAGCACATGGTGAGCAGGGATATGGGATGCACAAGGAGGGGGAGGGTAAAGAGGAGGAAAGAGTGGGAAGGGGGCACAGCCTGGGCAGGAGGGCTACTGCCTCCACAAGTGGAAGCTTCACCCTCTGCCCAAGCCAAGCCTACTCCTATACCTCCCAACCTGACCTAACACCCCAAGCTCACTCTGTACCCTACATCCTGCCTGGACCCCACATCTGCACTGAGCATTCTGTCTGGCAGTGTCCTCCCATGCACTGAATCCCTGATTTTGGCCCCTCCCCAGAGCCAGGTGGGTCCCCATGAAATCCACAGCCCTCTCACCCCTGTCTCCTTAGACTCTGGGGAGCAGCTTGAGTGTAGTGAAATGAACGTCTTTTTTTCCTGCTTCTCAGTTGGGGGAAACACGTATGAAGTTGTTTTTTTTCCTCCTCCCTTGTGGCCCCCGACTGATTTTTCTGTAAGTCAGTGGCCCCAGACTCAAAAAAAAGGTTCACCAGTCCTATTTGAAACTGAAGTCCTGTAGACTAACACAGTAAATGCAGAAATTGACAGGGTTTGGCAAATGCCTGCAAAATGGCATCTTTTCCACTCAAATGGCTCTTTCACAGATTCTTTGGCTACTAACTCTGCCTTTTACACTGTTAAATTAACTGAATCCTCCCTGAAAGAAAGCAAAGCCACAGAACAGGGACAAGAAGAAGCAGATGAGTGAACATTAAGACCCAGTGGTGCCCCAAATATTTAGGTGCCCTATGCAGCTGCATAGTCTGCATATAGGTAAGGATGACCCTGCATTTTTGATATTGCACATTTAGAGAGCGAACGTATATCAAACAGAATATAGATGGTGCTATAAATATTAATAAACCAGTTTTCAGAGCATCTTGTCTTCTCTGTCTCTTTAGGTTAGTTCATAAACTCTGTCAAGCAGAGATTATTTTTTGTACTGTACACAGTTTCACAAATAATATAATAAAGCCAAACAAATAATAAAGAGCAACAATTAGATGAGCTATTGAAATTCCTTAGCCACGAGGATGCTGGGGCAATATTTTGACAGACCCTCAGCGTAATGAACTGACTAGTCAGCCATACGCCTTGTTTAGAATTGGAAGTACATGATCAAGTAGCAGTAGTGACACCCCCCCAACCGTCCTCCCACAAAAGCAAATACAGAACAGCACTGTATTAAATGTAAACTACTACAAAATAAAGGGAAAGCAGCATTTTTCTTCTACATAGTAAAGTTTCAAAGCTGTATTAAGTCAATGTTCAATGGGAAACTGTTGAAATGACAACCATGATATTTTAATAACCAGGTTGGAGTAGTATAGTAGTAATCACCCCATCATTGGAACTATCCACTCACCGTTATACCTCGTGCCTCACCCACAGGTTGGTATTATAGCATCAGACAGTCTCTCTCCACACCCCATATGTCTCATTGTCTAGCATTTCTGTTCTGATGTTGTCAGCATCATATTCAAGGAGAACCAGCAGGAGGGCTGTACTAGAGGATAATGCTACTGTCAAACGTTAAGTGCCTGCAGGTTTCTTAGAAGTGTTAGACTTACCTGACAAACCTCACATCCCAGTGTTGCAGTTTTTACTGTGACGCCACAATTAATGTGAACAGAGGCTGGTTTTGAGACAGGAAACGCCTTACAGCAAAGCGTGGCCTTGGAGAAACAGGAAACTGCAACACGTTTCATAGAGAACACACCAATGAGAAAGCAGCTCAACAGACACAATGAACGAATTCAGATTTGGAAAAAAAATCTGCCTTACTTTTCAGGAATTAATTTTTGTCTTGCACTTTGCTCTGCTAATCTCGGCGGGCAAAATGACTGAATAAGCCAGGGTGCTCAAGCTTTGCCCAACTGAGGGTGCTTGGGCAACGTTATAGGAACCCAAAGTCCACATCCAGTTTCATAAAGTGGAGTATATTGTGCCACTCTTATCTATGCTACCAATGTGGAATCTGCAGCGATGACAGTCCCTTAGATACAGTGCTCCATCTTTTTAATTTGAATATGCTAAAAATCAGAGGTTCTCACTAACTCCTGCCTGTTGGAAGTATCACACATTCAATTTTTATTCCAACCTTTATTGGACAACCTCATTCAGTCAGATGGAAATTGGTCTGAACAAAACCTAATTGAAACCAAAAAGGATCAGAGGGTTTGGCCCAACATGAATTAATTCATTTCAAAAGTTGCAAATATGGATTTATAAACTAGATTTATATTCACCCATTTACAGGGTCAAATCTTTCAATGGAAGCTTTGGTCTAGTACGGACTAGGGGAGTTGACCCACAGAATGTCTGATATATAAAATAAGTAAATGTATACATAATTATCATTTTCTATAAACTGAAACCTCCCAGGGGAATAAAAAGAAGGAAGTTCAGGAACTTTGAGTAGCTTAACAACTAATCCTGGCTTAATGTGACTATTGTACAGTTGACTAATTTGTGCAGATCCTCTTTTTTCAGCTGTGGAGGTGACTGTGGTTTTTGTACACATTCATTTTCATGACTTTGGCATTTGGATGTGATTCACTTCTGCATTTGGGAAGCTGGTACAACTACACACCAGATTTCTACATACTTGGTAACTTAAACACACAGTTTGTTTGCTGAATCAGGTGGAATGATTAGAGAAATTAAATACAGATCTTGGTGGCATAGTTCAAAACCCTGAAATATGTTAACCAGCAAATTCAGGTTCTGATGAATTGAAAGACAACTCCAGACAACTCTTTTCAGTTTATGACAAAGATTTTGATCCTGTTTTCCAGCCAGAATGAGACCCAACAGTTTCATACATTGTGTTTGCAGTGATGGGCTGGACTGGCTATATTAAATCTAAAATCACTCATCAGTGTCAGACAGAAGGATATCTGCAAAATGGGGTCCAGACACTGGTCTATGATGTGCCAGTTGGGTGGTTTTCTGCTAGCTGGGATGGTGGGCAGATCAGGACTTTATCTATCAGGCTTGCATTTTACTCACTGACTAAAACATTCAGACTCACATGTAGCAAAGAGGTAGCCATGTTAGTCTGTAGCTTCGAGAACAAGAAGAAGTCTTGTGGCACCTTATAGACTAACAGATATTTTGGAGCATAAGCTTTTGTGGGCAAAGACCTGCTTCATCAGATGCATGAGTGTGGGGTGGGTGGTTTCAGAGGTAGTAGTAGCAGTAGTAGTAGTAGTAGTAGGCATCCTTCAGTCTACGTAGACTACGGATCGTGCCTTCGTAGTTTCATTTGGGATCATCATTTGCAGCGTCAACTGTGACTGTGAAGGCCCACACGAGAGTGACAGTCCTTGCTGCATCTGTTGCACGTGTAATGGGTGTCTGGCAGGTCCTTACTGTGCTTTCTGTGGGCTTGCTTCTCCTCTGCTAGCTGTCTGATCCTCATCTCACCCTTCTGAAGGCCCTTGTGTAGTTCCTGCCTCCATCTGCTGTGATCATCTGCCAGCTCCTCCCAGCTGTCCAGCTCGATGTCTACCTCCCTGAGGTCCCTCTTGCAAACATCTTTGTAGCACAACTGGGGGAGTCCGGGAGGTCTTTTGCCAGAGGCTAGCTCGCCATACAGGATGTCTTTTGGGATCCTTCCATCATTCATCCTGTGGACATGGCCAAGCCAGCGGAGCTGCCGCTGCCTGAGGAGGGTGTGCATGGTCGGGATTCCAGCTTGCTCAAGCATGGTGGTGTTGGACACTCTGTCCTTCCATGATATTCCAAGGATGCGCCTGAGGCAGCGCAAGTGGAAGACGTTCAGCCTCTTGTCCTGGCAGGCGCACAGGATCCAAGACTCGCTGCCGTAAAGGAGGGTGCTGAGGATGCAGGCTCGGTAGACTTGCATTTTGGTGTGGGTGTACAACTTGATGTTATTCCGCATTCTCTTGCTGAGTCTGGACAGAGTTTTGGCTGCTTTTCTGATCCTCCTATTTAGCTCAGTCTCCAATGACAGGGTGTCAGTGATGGTGGACCCGAGGTAAACGAACTCGTGGACGACCTCTAACATATAGTTGTCAATGCTGATTGATGGAGGTTTTGCAACGTCCTGACTGAGTACATTCGTCTTCTTTAGGCTGATGGAAAGCCCAAAGTCCTTGCATGCTTTGGAGAACTGATCCAGCAGTTTCTGAAGCTGCTGTTCTGTGTGTGACACTACAGCAGCGTCATCTGAGAACAGCATATCTCTGATGAGGACTTCCCGCATCTTAGATTTAGCTTTCAGCCTTGCAAGATTAAACAGTTTCCCATCAGATCTTGTGTGCAAAAAGATGCCCTCTGTTGAAAATCCAAAGGTGTGCTTCAGGAGGAGCGTGAAGAAGATCCCGAACAATGTCGGAGCAAGGACACATCCTTGTTTGACGCCGCTCCTGATGCTGAAAACATCTGATAATGTGCCACCATATTGGATGGTTCCCTCATGTCTTTGAGGAAAGACTGGATCATCTTGAGTAACTGTGTTGGACAGCCTATCTTGTGGAGCAGTTTGAACAGTCCATCCCTGCTGACCAAGTCGAAGGCCCTGGTCAGGTCGATGAAGGCAATATAGAGTGGCTTCCTCTGCTCCCTGCATTTCTCCTGCAGCTGCCTCAGAGAGAAGACCATGTCAATGGTAGATCTCTCTGTGCAGAATCCGCACTGTGATTCGGGCTCCACCCTCTCAGCAATCTTCTGGAGTCTGACGAAGATGACGCGAGCGAACAGTTTACCAGTGATGCTTAGGAGGGAGATTCCACAGTAGCTTCTGTCTCCTTTGTTCTTATACAAGGTTACGATGTTAGCATTGCGCATATCCTGTGGAACCTGGTTTCAGAGGAGTATTTAAAGAATGAGGTCCCAGAAAAAGGGAGGGCCAGAGCTGACAAGGTCTATTCAGCAAGGTGGGAATGGCCCATTATCAATAGTAGATATCAAAAGAGGAAAAAACAAGTCAGATCAGACAGGGGGATATGAGCCATTGTCAGAGTCTAATGGGGAGATCTCAACACCCAGGGCAGAGAAGCTGCCTTTGTAAGCTGCAAACCACTCCCAGTCTCTGTTTAATGGAGTCAAATTTGCAAATAAATTGCAGCTCAGAGATGTCTCTCTCCATTTGATTTCTGAAATGTCTTTGTTTCAGGACTGCCACCCTTAAATGTGCTACTGAGTGTCCAGGGAGATTGAAGTGTTCCCCCAAGGGCTTCTGTACATTACCATTCCTGATGTCTGATATATGTCCATTTATAATTTTACGTAGACACGGTCCAGTTTGGCCAATGTAAATTGCAGTGCGGCATTGCTGGCACATGATGGCATATATTATATTAGTAGATGTGCAGGTAAAGGAGCCCCTAATGGTATGGTTGATGTTTGGTCCTGTGATGATGTCACTGGTGTAGATACGTGAGTAGAGTTGGCAGCGAGGACCATTGCAGGGGCTGGTTCCAAGCCTAGAGCCACTGGTTTGTGATTTGTAGTGGCTGGTGAGGATTTGTTTAAGGTTGGAAGGTTGTGTGTAGGCGAGGACAGGCCTGCCTCCCAAGGTCTGTGAGAGTGAAGGACCATTGTTCAGGATGGGTTGCAGATCACTGATGATGCATTGGAGAGGCCTTAGGAGGGGGCTGTATGTGATGGTCAGTGGTGTTCTCTTGTTTTCCTTGCGAGGCCTGTCTTGTGGCAGGTGGCTTCTGGGTATCCATCTGGCTCTGTCAATCTGTTTCCTCACTTCCTTAGGTGGGTATTGTAGTTTGAGGCCAAACTCGACAGTCTCTACGTAAAAGAATAAATGGACATAAATCAGACATCAGGAATGGTAATGTACAGAAGCCCTTGGGGGAACACTTCAATCTCCCTGGACACTCAGTGGAACATTTAAGGGTGGCAGTCCTGAAACAAAGAAATTTCAGAAATCAAATGGAGAGAGAAATGTCTGAGCTGCAATTTAGTTGCAAATATGACTCCATTAACCAAGGATTAAACAGAGACTGGGAGTGGTTCGCAGCTTACAAAGGCAGCTTTTCTGCTCTGGGTGTTAAGATCTCTCCATTAGACTCTGACAATGGCTCATATCCCCCTGTCTCACCTGACTTGTTTTTTGCTCTTTTGATATCTTACTACTGATAATGGGCCATTTCCACCTTGCTGAATAGACCTTGTCATCTCTGGCCCTCCCTTTTTCTGGGATCCCATTCTTTAAATACCCCTCTGAAAGCCCCCACCCCCGCCCACTCATGCATCTGATGAAGCGGGTCTTTGTGCATGAAAGCTTATGCTCCAAAATATCGATTAGTCTATAAGGTGCCACAAGATTTCTTGTTATTCTGACTCACTTTTCACTTGCTGCTTGTGAACTCAGGTTAGCCGTGTCTACACGTGCATGCTACTTCGAAGTAGCGGCACTAACTTCGAAATAGCGCCCGTCACGGCTACACGTGTTGGGCGCTATTTCGATGTTAACATTGACGTTAGGCGGCGAGACATCGAAGCTGCTAACCCCATGAGGGGATGGGAATAGCGCCCTACTTCGACATTCAACGTCGAAGTAGGGACCGTGTAGTCGTTGCGCATCCCGCAACTTCGAAATAGCAGGGTCCGCCATGGCAGCCATCAGCTGAGGGGTTGAGAGACGCTCTCTCTCCAGCCCCTGCGGGGCTCTATGGTCACCGTGTGCAGCAGCCCTTCGCCCAGGGCTTCTGGCTGCTGCTGCTGCAGCTGGGGATCCATGCTGCATGCACAGGGTCTGCAACCAGTTGTCGGCTCTGTGTATCTTGTGCTGTTTAGTGCAATTGTGTCTGGGAGGGGCCCTTTAAGGGAGCGGCTTGCTGTTGAGTCTGCCCTGTGACCCTGTCTGCAGCTGTGCTTGGCACCCTTATTTTGATGTGTGCTACTTTGGCGTGTAGACATTCCCTCGCAGCGCCTATTTCGATGTGGTGCTGCGCAATGTCGATGTTGAACATCGACGTTGCCAGCCCTGGAGGATGTGTAGACGTTATTCATCGAAATAGCCTATTTCGATGTCGCCACATTGAAATAGGCTACTTCGATGTAGGCTTCACATGTAGATGTAGCCATTCAGATATGTGGTAGCTCAGGTTTTCTGTTGGAAGTTCTCATTCTGCAGTGTGAAAGAAGCAATTTGTTTCTATCAAACAGATTTCTAGCTTTTTTTTCCTTTAGTGTCTTGTACACCAGCTACTCCTACCATTTCTTCACTGTGCACTTATCAGAAAAGGAAGCAGAAGCAGAAGAAGAGATGAGGTATCATAAACTGTGCAAGAACACTCACTTCTCACTGATGCCTGCTTCTACCAAGGGTAAATTTGTCCACTGTCTGTGTCTCAAATTATCTTAGTATTGGGCATTAGTTATTGAAAAATTGAAAAGAAAAGAAAAGTACTGTATGGTAAAATACTTTATATTGGGTAGCATTTTGTTTAAAATTTTAACATTTTTATTTAGCTTTGGATTTATAAATGGTCCCCCCATAGATCCTTGAAATTCACTACAAAAGCCAGAAGCAACAACCATAATATCGGGGTCAGGACCAATATTCTCAACCAGTCTAAGATTCTTCAAATGCCCTCTGTAATAGTCTGCATAAGAAGCGACCTGTGATGACCTGATTTTATGGCTTGCTTGGCACCGCTCAGAGGTGTGAGGACTCAGCACATAGCAGGATCAAGACCTGAGCTGTGTCTAAATTTGGCTTTTGATTGGTAAATGAGATGATGTTCATTCCAGAGTTGAGGGTCTTTACTGAAAGTAATTTGTATTCATGTAGGTGCTCATCAAAAATCACTGTCCTGAATTCATTTGTCTCATCATTATGGGAAAATATGACCAAGTAGCTTATATAAAAAAAAATATTAGGATGTGGCAAGATGTATAGTCTTGTCTAATGACTATGAACTGGAAGTCAAGAATTCTAATTTTGGCTTTGTCACTGACTCACTTTGTAGCTTTGAGCAGTCAGCTAACCTCTTTATTGCGCCCTTCTTCCTTGTTAAAGAGAGCTAACAATACCAGTTTACACATTTCACTGGAATGTGGGAAGATTAATGTTTATAATGTTTGAAAATACGAAATGTTATATATATGTTCAATGTTTTTAGTAAGGATTAGCAAACAAAAAGGAAGCTTCAGTCATCATTGAGACCTTACAGTTCTTCAACAACATAAGAAGCAGAAGCAGTTGTTAGCACAAGATTAGCAATATCCCTATTTGGATAAACAGAAAAAATCTGGGTTTCTCTAATAAGTTCTGACACTGACTAGCTATGGGATCCTTTCACCTCTTTGTGCCTCATTTTCCCCATCTGGAAGAGAAGTAACTAGTCTTGTCAAGTGCTTTGAGATCAAACTTTGAAAAGCATTCGCAGACAAGAAGTATTGTTCTTATTTCAACGTATTACCAATTTGATGCAGCTTCCATTGATATAAAACATTTTCTTGGAATAGGATCTGTGTGGAAAACGTGGCTTAGTTTTATGGAATACTATTTCTATTTCATTTTAGTTATTCATATTTTATAGGAGCACATTTTCTCAAGTGACGACTGCTCCAACAAATGCATTTAGCTGCTCTGCAATGGCATTGCAACGAGTGCTCCTTTAGCACCTTGATTGCTCAGGGGCCCCATGCTTGTTCTGCAGGCTTTCTGCTTGCATATTTTAATTCCTCCCTCCCTTTTTTTCTTTTGGTTTTCAAATTCTTTTTTATCCTGCCTCCTTAGGGTAGGTCTACATTGTGAATGCCATTGCAGCTCTTTCATGAAGATGCTGTGACAGGATAGAGCTCTCCTAGGCTGTCTAGATTGCCAAGAATTGTCAGCAAAAGATCTGCAAACTGCGCACTGCATTTGCTTATCTCCTGCTGACAGTTCTGTTGGGAGAGACTTTTCCTATATTTGGCCCATCCACATGGGCCCAAATGTCGGGCAAACCCCCTCTGCAAGACAGCCCTTCCTCCTTCTGGAACGAGGAAGACCAGGATGTCGGCAGAACACTCCCGATGTAGCAGACTTCTGCCGAGAGATCTCCTGTCTTCTGAAAGAAGCCTGCAGTTTAGACATAGCCTAGTGCCTTAATTAGCCAACCTCTAAAGGAGGTGACAGCTATGGCTAAGTCTACACTGCAGTTTTTTTTCAATGTTACTTATTTCAATGTTCTAATGGCTAAATTAGTAACGTTAGGAAATTGCATTCACACAGCCACAGAATTGCAAAATGGAGTGTTTTCATTTACAGCCACAGTTCACAGACACTGCAATGCAAAAGAAGCCTTCATGTGAGCCAGTCATAGTCGTACTTAGTTTACACACATTCCTTTTCAACCTTGAGGGGGGGTGGGTGGTCAGAAAAGTCATTCACATAGCTGGAGTAATTATTTTAAGGGAAAAGCTCTCTTATCTTGAATTATCCTGCTTGGCTGTGTGAAAGCTTAAGTTTTTTTTTCCCCCCTCCAAGAAAAGAGGTGCTTTTCCTCAAAAAAAAAAAAACCCAACCCAACACAAAGGTAGCCAAGTTAGGTGTTAGTCTGTATTCTAACAAAACAAAACCGCAGTCATGTAACACTTCTGATGCATCTGACGAAGCATATCTTTACCCACGAAAGCTTACGCACCAAAATATCTGTTAGTCTATAACGTGCCGCAGGACTTCTCGTTGTTCTTGTAGCACTTTAAAAACTAACAAAAAGTTTATTAGGTGATGAGCTTTCATGGGACGGACACAAAAACTCATCATCCAATAAATCTTTTTGTTAGTTTTTAAAGTGCTACATGACTGCTGTTTTAGTTTGTTACAACCCGACACAGTGAAGGCAAGCCCTATATCACAGCAGAAGATCTCCTGCTGACATAGCACTGTTTGCACAGGGGAGGTCAACACTGCTATAACTACATCAGTGAAGATGTGCTCCTGTGCACATTTATCACACCCCTGAGCAATGTAGTTACCACAGAGAACTAGGTGCATAGGGTAGCACTGGCTTTACACATGTGTACTTGATTGCTAGTACATCTGCTTCATTCTATTTTCCTGAGTAGGATCTGACTTCCAGTTTTAAAGGATACCTTTTTGTCTCTAACTGCCTCTTTTACTGTTACTTAGTGTAACTGCCATGAGGCAGATTCAAATGTGGGAGCTCTGCAGCTTTGTGCAGGTGCCTCTACAGCTTTAGCTAAAGGCCAGCCAGCTCTCAGCTTAGGATGCAGAGGACACTTTTTCTTTCTCTGTGATGTGCTCTAGGTCCCACTACATGGGACTGTTAACCATACGTAGGTGTGTGGGTTATATTAGCATTTGTTCATCTTCTATATTTTTCTATTTCTATTTTTAGTTTTTATATTTAATTTGAGCCACTGCTATCATCTTTTTGAAAAGTTTCCCTACAGTTTGCAAGTTTTTCAATCTTTTGACTGCTCTTTTAACTTTCTGTAACCAAGCTCCTCATTTTTGTATAGTTGCCCTTTTTGAAATTAGCTGCTACTGTGATAAAAGTGGTTCACTAAAAGTTATTATTGAGTATGGAGTCCCCATTGGGATCCATCTTTAAAATAAAGTATAAAAAAATTGCTAAGTTATTATCCTCCTTAGAAAAAGGTGTGAACTAAAAAAAAAAGGGTGTCCCATGGTACAAATCTGCCTGGAGACAAGAAGCTATAAGAGGAGGTAACCCAGCCTGCTCTGGGCTCTCTCTCTCTCCCTCAACTGCCTTCCCAACTCTGAGCTGAAGCACCAGACGAGAAGGAGACCCCCTGGTGGCTAGGGCGAAACATTCCTACTGTAAAATAGGGAGTGTGGAGACCTTGTAGGTCAGGAGCCTTACTGAATTTTAATTTTAAGACTAAAACAAGGGAGCGTAGTGTCTTACCCACACGCATACCATCAGTTCTCTTAGGCATTGCTACACGCAGGACCATGAGCCAAGAACAAAAGGCAAAAAATAAAAAAAAGATCCATCTGTTCGTGTGCCTGGAAGAGAGCATCTAGGAAGCAAAATCCGCAGCCTTTCTCCTGTCTTAAGAACAGCTCAAATTACCTAACATCCATGCATAACTTGGACTGTGGCAAAAATAACTTTGGAAAGGGGTAGCTTAAGGAAAAATTCCGTTCTCGTGTAAATAGGTCTAACAACTGGAAGGTTTATTTAATTAATACTTGTTGGTTAAATAAATCGTTATTGTTTATCTTTTCTGAGGTGCCAATACGCATGGTGATAAAAACGTTAGGGGGTCTGGGCCTGTAAAAGCAGAAACTTTTCTGCATACTGTTCTCAGGTAACAGTTTGGCGACTGTGGCAGGACCCCCAGCTATTGAACACATCACTGTTGTTTTTGTTTGTTTAATTTTCCGTCTCTCTCAAATTTTGTCACAGCCCACAGGCTGCGGTGGGGGGCAAGGTCTGTTCCTGAGGCTACCGGGACAACGCTCGCCAGCGGGAGGCCTAGCGCCCATGGCTGGGGAAGCTGTGCGTCCTGTGGGTGGTAGGAAGGCCCACTGGTCGGCTGCCCATTGGCAGCTGGGAGTGACCACTGGTCAAGGGTATCATGATCCCTGGTACCTTGATAGTGGCATCAAGGAGGGGTAGATCCCCGGGACCAGAAAATCCTCCCACATCGGTACTAGACATAGAGGAGATGCTCCCGTGGGGTAACTCATGGGAGGGAATTTCGGGAGGAATTGGCCCCCTCCTAGGAGATTAAGAAGATCGGCCAGTCGCAGTGAAGATGTTTGGGTCGCGGGATGGTGCAGAGCCCCCACAAGCATAGTCTGAGGTAAAAGAACCACCTGGGGCCACAAGTCATTAAGGGATTCGACCTAAGGGGTGTGTCGGCCATGACTGCGGGTATAGCGGTGTGTACCCAGCCACTATACGGGGACACTCTCGGCTAATGCTGAATCTGCTGGGTGTTGTTTAAGGTTGTTGCATTGAAGTAAGATGTGCACCTGAACAATTGGAGAGGCTGGCTGGCTACCAGCAGTTAATAAAAACTCCCTGCAGGCGAATGTTGAGTTATTCGGGAAAAGGAAAAATCCTTGGGCCAGAGGGTTGCTTAAGGGTGCAGAAGTGTTTGACACCTTATCCCGGTGTTGGGAAAATTTTCTGCCAGGGAAGCCCACCCTCAACAAAAAAACAGAAAAGAAGAGCCCTTATATATAGCTTATATATAGCCTCCAGAGAACTGCACGGCTCCTGTAAGCTAAATGCGGAGACTATAGACAAGCTGCAAACATCTATTAAAAAGAAGGACACCAAGCTAAAAAAATGTAAGGGCAGGATAGAGGGGCTAAAAAATCAAAACAGTGGGTATTTGGCCCAGCTAAGCTGTCTAAACGTTCAGCTGTCAGAGCAATCTAACAAGCTGAACAGACAAGAGAGGGAATTAAGTCAGACGATCATTAGACATGAAGTGCAGGCAGCAGTCAGGAAACTATTAGAGAAGGTAAGGGAAAGTACATGTAAAAAGGCCAACCACTCCAAATGTCACGAAGAAATAAAAGACCTAAGGGATAAATTGTTAAAAACAAGAGGCATGCTATGGGCTGCTCGTAAAGACCCGTTGCAGTCCACCTCTGGCAGTTCTAGTAGCTCACCGATGTTGTCAGACCTCGATGTCAGAGAGCCAGGAGGGGTGGTAAAAGACCAACAGCATGGGGATCTGGACAGGAAGGTTCAACCAAGTGCCCCTTGTTTAGAGGATTAGCCTATGGGGGGAGTCCCTATGGCCCCCATAACCACCACGGTAGTGAACTATGGACCGGGATTTGGGAGACACCCAGAGGTCAGACAAGAAATGAATCCTTCACCCCAGAACAAGCTAGAGCAGCAGAAAAAAACCCTAGGTCCCCTTAACAGAGACACTGTACTGGACTGGGTGTCCCAAGTTTATGCTATGCCTGAGTTGGGTACAGGGGACATAGCAGCGCTCATAAGGGAGTGCATAAGTGGGGAGAAGTTTGGTGCCTTGCTTATGCACCTACAGATGGGTACTGCAACTACGCACATGCAAATTTACGAAGGGCTGTTTAAATTTTATTTCCTGAATCAAAGTTTGATCGGGAAATATTACTCAGAAAGATAGCAACCCCAAGAGCGCCCCAAAAATATCTAAACAGGAAGAAGCTGCTATTTTGAGCAGCTGGGGCACCCGACTGTAATACTGTTGAATTTAGGTAGGCAGTCTTACAGGGATTGGACCCCACCCTCAGGATAACATTAGGTAGGGTGAACATCCCGAATACTCCTCTAAGAGAATTAAAGAATAGAATCAGGGAGGCTTATAAATTACAAAAAAAGGCCTTTCCCTCAGTAAATTCTAAAAAACGGGTGGCAGTTGTCACTGATAGCAAGAACCATGGGAGTCCTAAAAACCCTGAAACATCTAAGGAAGGGAAAAGAGATCAGAGGACCCAAAAGGGACCCTACTCTCCTAGGGATAAAAGAAAGTTATCACCGAGGTGGTACAAATGAGACAGCTGTGCTGGGGCTTCCAGTGTGGAGGACTAGAGAGCCTTTAGGAATGAATTATAAAAATGGCTGTTATCTTGTAAGTCTAAGGAGGCAATTAATGGGCTGCCAACAGAGGAGCTGCTGCAAAAATTGGCACTCCACGAGCGGCCTGGTGCTCTGCAGCACAGCCATCCCAACTTGCTATGATGGAGCCAGACTTCCCCTGCTTCCCCATGTGAGGTGCCAATTACTAACGATAGATGGGAAAGACCCACAACAGTAATATCGGTGAGGGAGGGAGTTTGGTAATTTCAACCAGTGCAAACTGTAGACAAGGCCAGTCCAGTGGTCTAGAAAGTAGAGATTATTGGTAAAAAGAAAAAGCGTTATGGTAAATGGTTCCACTCCAGCCAATTGAAGGAGTGGAAAGAAAATTAAAAGAAAAAAATTGTTCAGTCTCAAATTTAATCATCAATGTCTCCATTTCTCCTGAACTATGCAGAACCAACATCATCGTAGTTATCTAATAAATCATTGTGTATATAGTTTAATATTGTTAAATTCAAGTGTTTCCATTATTTTAAACCTTGGTAATCATTACTTTTGCACAGTTGTTCCAAACCCAAATTCTAAGGTAATTCCTACGGTTAAGACATATAGAAAAGGTATATGGTTCCCACCTAACAATAAAAAGGTAAAAGGTCCTGTTTCTATTTTTGCATATGTAAGTTTAAATAACTGTGTCCTTCAATGGAAAACACAATTGGGTACCCAAGCCAAAATAATCTTGGCCAATAAGGAAAAAACATGGACCAAAACTATTCCTCTGATTGGGAGTGTAACAAAGATAAAAGGCAAATGCAATTAAAATCTTTTAAACCGCAATATAGTCAAATGCATAGAAGGTTTGGTTACAAACAGCCATCAAAAGTGTTCATGTATTGCTTCTGACATAAAATACAAAAGAAAAAAGAAAAATGCAAGTAATTTATTCAAATGGACAGTTTTATTCTTGCTCGCAAATGGTAAGGATCCATTCCCCCTCTAAGACTCTGTTTATTAATCTTAACTGTGCAAATAGGTATCACCAATGGTTTAATAAATCACGTAATGCAAACAGCTTATGCCCTAAAAGTCTCTTATATTAACAAAACTAGTTGTACAAAATGGTATAACACCACATTAAATGTTACTAATACAGAAATGTAAACTATAGCGCGAGTATTTGGATCAACATTAAAAATGCCAGTATCAGTTCTATCAAAACCTTATGTCAGCCAAATAGAACCTGTAGTTGTAAAACAGAATCTTAAACAGTTAACGGTTACACATCCACACTATATGTTACAAAAGGTAACTGTAAATCTCCAAATTTCAATTAAAAAAATTCAACCTAAATGTGGCCCCCTCATTGGTCCACTATTAAAAAAATAAAACCTTTGGGTAAAAAATACAACATCCTGTGTAAGTAAAAAAAAGCAAGGCCTTAAAGCAAAGGTTTTAAAAAAGTGGGTACTGGGTTAGGAATTGTAAATGCAATAAATGCCAACTCCCTAGCTCAACAGTTGAGCAATATGGGTCATAAAATATCATTAAGTCAACCTTTAACAAAATCCCATAATAAAATAGTAAAGTTTAACTATAAATCAATAACAACTCCGGTATCATAGTATCGCAATCAGAAGGAAGACCTCCAAAGGGTGGTAAAAGCTATAAACAAATTTCAGTTCAACACCTCCTGGGAACTCAGTTGCATACAAATTCAAGTATGGTTGCAATCTATCATGCAAAACATTATCAAATCAAAATTACAAAAAATTCTTCCCTTAAAAATCAAAACCTTAATTTTAAAGGATGTAACCCCCTTTAAAAAAATCAAAATTTATAAAAAATGGTCAGTTTTAACTTTAACCCAAAAGCTGCTCAAATCTCCACTCATACACTTACCATCAGAAAAGCTAAGCTCCAGTGGTTATATCCTTTGGTATCTTTAAAAATAAATGTAAACCATTCTGTGCTAACTCCATTAAATCTACCAAAATGGGTAACTCCTAGGGAAGGTAAATTTTACAGTATAAATTCTTCCCTGTGTCCATAAAAATCTAGTGGCATATTTTTATGTAATGTTACAGCACCTAAAAAAACCTCATATTTGTCTCAATCAAAAAAAAAGTGTCATTACAACATGCGCCTAAAAAATAAATCTCAATCAAAACTGGTAATTCTTAACAATCGTATCTGTATAAAAAGCACGTCACCAATTTATTGTCCATTTTGTGCACACCATTCTTAATAACCCATCTGTTAATATGTGTTTGTGTTTCATATTATCAATTATAAAATGTAATGTAAAGTTTTATTCTAAAAGGCCAAATACCAAAAATCTGGTGGTAGCTTATGTGCTATACACTCATGTAAATTCAGTTAGTTTGGGAGCAAACTTAAAGGCATTAAAGCAGTTAATATCACACCCTAAAATAAAACAACAAATTCAAAGTTTAAAAAAACAAGGTTCAAACATTATAGTATCGGTCCATCATTCCACAAAAAAAATTAAAAGGGTATTAAAAAGGGTACAAACTTTATCTAAATTTGCAAACTGGTAAAAAATGTTATTTGCCAGTCCCATGGGTGGCAATGTTTAAAATATATTAATTCACCCGTTTGTTGTTATTCTGTTCATTCAAGTTGTAATTGTTGTATTAATAGTTCTAATCATATGGGTTAAAAAAGTTTCAAAAAGGGCTAACAAGTTGGGGAACAGTTAGCCACAAATTCAAAAAACAATAGTAAAATGTTTTTTAAGTATATTAGAAGCAGGAAGCCCGCTAAAAAAAGCAGTGGGACCCCTGGACGATAGAGATATAAAAGGAGCAATCAAGGAAGATAATGTCATTGCAGAGAAACTAAATGATTTCTTTGCTTCAGTCTTCACGGCTGAGGATATTACAGAGGTTCCCAAATCTGAGCCGTCCTTTGTAGGTTACAAATCTGAGGCACTGTCCCAGATTGAAGTGTCAGTAGAAGAGGTTTTGGAACTAATTGATAAGCTAAACAGTAACAAGTCTCAAGGACCAGATGGCATTCACCCAAGGGTTCTGAAAGAACTCAAATGTGAAATTGCAGAGCTATTAATGGTGGTTTGTAACCTATCCTTTAAATCAGATTCGGTACCCAATGACTGGAATACAGCTAATATAACACCAATATTTAAAAAGGGCTCTAGAGGAGACCCTGGCAATTACAGACCGGTAAGTCTAACGTCAGTACCGGGCAAATTAGTAGAAACTATAGTAAAGAATAAAATTGTCAGACACGTAGAAGAACATGATTTGTTGGGCAAAAGTCAGCATGGTTTCTGTAGAAGGAAGTCGTGTCGTACTAATCTATTAGAGTTCTTTGAAGGCGTTAACAAACATGCAGACAGGGGGGATCCAGTGGACATAATATACTTAGATTTCCAGAAAGCCTTTGACAGGGTCCCTCACCAAAGGCTCTTATGTAAATTAGGTGGTCATGGGATAGGAGGAAAGGTCCTTTCATGGATTGGAAACTGCTTAAAAGACAGGAAACAAAGGGTTGGAATAAATATTAAATTTTCACAATGGAGGGGGGTAACTAGTGGCATTCCCCAAGGGTCAGTCCTGGGACCAATCCTGTTCAACTTGTTCATCAATGATCTAGAGAAAGGGGTAAGCAGTGAGGTGGCAAAGTTTGCAGATGATACCAAGCTGTTCAGGATAGTCAAAACCAAAGTAGATTGTGAAGAACTTCAAAAAGATCTCAGCAAACTGAGTGATTGGGCAGCAAAATGGCAAATGAAATTTAATGTGGGTAAGTGTAAGGTAATGCACATTGGGAAAAATAACTCCAATTATACATACAATGTGATGGGGGCAAATTTAGATACAGCAGATCAGGAAAGGGATCTTGGAATTATAGTGGATAGTTCTCTGAAAACATCCACACAGTATGCAGCGGCAGTCAGTAAAACAAATAGGGTGTTAGGAATTATTAAAAAAAGGAATAGAAAATAAGACAAAGAATATCATACTTCCCCTATATAAAACTATGGTACGCCCACATCTTGAGTACTGCGTGCAGAAGTGGTTTCCTCACCTCAAAAAAGATATACTGGCGTTAGAAAAAGTTCAGAAAAGGGCAACTAAAATGATTAAGGGTTTGGAAAGGGTCCCATATGAGGATAGGCCAGAGAGACTGGGACTTTTCAGTCTAGAAGAAAGGAGACTGAGGGGTGATATGATAGAGGTATATAAAATCATGAATGGTGTGGAGAAAGTGAATATTGAAAAGTTATTTACTTGTTCCCATAATATAAGAACTAGAGGACACCAAATGAAATTAATGGGTAGTAGGTTCAAAACTAATAAAAGAAAATTTTTCTTTACACAGCACACAGTCAACCTGTGGAACTCCTTGCCGGAGGAGGCTGTGAAGGCCAGCACTCTATTAGGCTTTAAAATAGAGCTTGATAAGTTTTTGCAGGTTTGGTCCATAAATGGCTATTAGCCAGGGGTAAAGTATGGTGCCCCTAGTCTTTAGTCAAAGGCTGGAGACAGATGGCAGGAGACAAATAGCTTGATCATTGTCTTCCGTTCACCTCCTCTGGGGCACCTGGCGCTGGCCACTGTTGGCAGACAGGATACTAGGCTGGATGGACCTTTGGTCTGACCCAATATGGCTGTTCTTATGTTCTTAATAGTTCAACCTTTTATTCCTTTTAAGTTATTAGTGTGGCAACAGTCCACATGTGTTAAAGTGTGGAAGTGGCCAAGGAGGGGATTGTTAAAAGCGTTTCACTAAAAATTATTATTCAATATGGAGTCCCTGTTGGGATCCATCTTTAAAATAAAGTATAAAAAATTGACAAGTCAACATCCCCCTCAGAAAAGGGCGCAAACTAAAGGCGGAAAAAAAGGGAGTCATGTGGTACCAATCTGCCTGGAGACAAGAAGCTATAAGAGGAGGTAACCCAGCCTGCTCTGGGTTCTCTCTCTCTCCCTCTGCTGCCTCCCCAGCTCTGAGCCACCAGAGGAGGAGATGACCCCCTGGTGGCTAGGGCGAAACACTGCTACTGTAAAATAGGGAGTGTGGAGACCTTGTAGGTCAGGAGCCTTACTGAATTTTAATTTTAAGACTAAAACAAGGGAGCGTAGTGTCTTACCCACACGCATACCATCAGTTCTCTTAGGCATTGCTACACGCAGGACCATGAGCCAAGAACAAAAGGCAAAAAATAAAAAAAAGATCAATCTGTTCGTGTGCCTGGAAAAGAGCATCTAGGAAGCAAAATCCGCAGCCTTTCTCCTTTCTGTAAGAACAGCTCAAATTACCTAACATCCATGCATAACTTGGACTGCAGTAAAAATAACTTTAAAAAGGGGTTGCTCAAGGGAAAATTGCATTCTCTTGTAAATTGTTCTAGCAACCAAAAGGTTTATTTAATTAATACGTGTTATTAAATACATCATTATTGTTTTTTATTTGTGAGGTGTCCCATACACACACTAATAAAAACATTAGGGGATCTGGGCATGTAAAAGCAGAAACTTTTCTGCATACTGTTCTCAGGTAACAACTGTTGGCTTGTTATTCCCATCCACTGCTTTGATTTTAATTACATTATGGTTACTATTACCAAGCAGTTCGGCTACGTTCAGGACCAGATCCTGGGCTGCACTTAGGACTAAATCAAGAAGTGCTTCCATGGGCTTCAGGATGATCTAGCTGTGCCAAGAAATGGTCTGTGTTACACGGCTGTACAGCTGCTGAATTAGTGTGTCTCTGGTGTGTGCATACTTGACCACTTGTTTCAGTGCTGTCTATTGTATTTGTAACCCACACATCTCTTGCATGTGTACTGTCATGTTTAATGGCTGGTACTGAGATGGCTGACACAGAGAATACTGAGTCTGCTCTACACCCCTCAGTAACACCCAGCTGACTTTCAGCTCATTGCGCAGAGGCAGATGACCTGGCTTGGTTGGAGGTACATACTGTAACCCTTCAATTTAACGGATCCCCATATAGCGGTCTTCGGAAATAACATACGGTGTCTGCCAGCGCCCCCCACAAAATGCTGTAGACTCACCAGAGCCACCACTGGGAAGGGGGCTGCCAGAGGAGCTGGGAGAGGGGTTGTGGTGGGGCACAGGAGCTCTCCTTCTCCAGTCCCACATGTTGGGACTCAGCCACTGCTGCCTGCAATGGTGCTGAGCAGCAGCCATGATTTTGGAGGCAGGGGGTGGCCATGCTCTGCCTTCATGCAGGTGGCTCAGAGCTAGGGGCTGAGAGCTGCAGGAGGTGGAAGGAGCCAGGCTGGCATTTAGCTCTTCTCCTGGTAATTGAGAGGAGATGGCGGTGTGCGGGAAAGAATGAGGCAGAATGGGGGCAGAGGACAGGTGTGAGTGATGGACTGGGAAAGTCAGTGCCTCATTATGTAGGTAGTCCGTCATGTCCGACGATGACACCAAAATGCAAAGGACCTGTGCGGGAGAATGTCTGAAGTGGAAAAGCCATTGCACAGGGGCAGTTCCACTCTCTTGATCTCAGAAGCCTGTTTCCAGTGGTATGAAAAGTCGTCATGGCTGGGACTTCCTAGGCTGCAGTGGATGGCCATGCTGTCTTTGGTGCCTTGTCATGCCCTTCACTCTCCACAGTGTTGCAGAACCACCTTACTGGTCATTGGATCTTGCTGTTGATCTCATCCCTCCATTCTGCTGGGGCCGTCTTTGTATGCTGATATAGGCAATTCCCTATCTCACCGCAGGTTTCAGACCTGCTGGCTACCCTCACTGGGTTTAGCCCACCAGTTGAAGTGGTTTATCAGTCTTCTTGGAGCCACAGGTGACAGCTGGGTGCCAGGTGGGGACCAAAGGTGCACGAACTGCCCCAAAGAAACACAAGTCCCCACACCAGAGGTGCTACCCCTCCCTGGACACCCCATACACCATGAACTTTCGGCATTAACGGACACCCCTCCCCCCCAAGTCCATTACATTGAGGGATTACTGCATGTACATTCTGTTGCAGGAAACGGTTTACACTCCAGCGTCCAGGGTCTGACATTTTCCCTCCTGTCCCCTGGAGTCTGTGGCGCGGTGATTTACGCCACAGTACTGCAGCAGGGCTCTGCAGACTCGCCCCAGCTGTGAGAGGTGGGGCAAATACACAGCATAAAGCAGCCAGCATCAGCCCTACGGAGGACCCGGGCCCGCGCCCGGCCCGTCTGTCTCACCGGGGTGACGGACTCTGAACCCGCACCGCAATTCAACTCCTGCAGGCCTCCGGGGCCTGGGCCGAACCTCAGACTGATTCTAAGCCCCGCCCCACGTCTGGTGCGGGGCTGGCTCCCCTGTGGGGCCCCAGTCTGTAAAGCTACAGCCCCCGTAGATACCCTACACGCAAAGCTCTATCCTTTAACGCCACCTGCCTCCGATAGGGCTCCACAGCAGCTTCCTTCTGAAGCCAGCCCCCCGCAGCGTCCCGTAACATAGTTAGCAGCTTCGTGCCCTTAGCCACCATGGCAGCGGGTGCGTCAGTCTTAGTGTCACGTGACCTCTCGAGTCCCTCTCTCCCGCCCTGTCCTGTGGGAGGAAGGAGGCGGTTGGCTCACCGGCTCAGCCCCTGTCAGGTGACCGACAGCTGGCGTGGTCATGTGACAATGGCTGCGTGCTTGCCGCCAGAGTTGCTGTAGGAACGGGATGGGTCTTATGGGCGTTGTCGGCTGGAAGCGCCTGGAGTGTCCGGTTATGGTTGGCGGGCGGGCTGTGCTGTGGGGCTGGGCCCTGCTGTGCTACACCTGGTGCCCTCGCTCGTCGGGGGCCACTGCCGCCCACTTCTCAGCCGGCTACGTGCTGGACGATTCGGGCGGGCTGGGTAGGGAGTTCGACGGCATCGGGGCTGTGAGCGGCGGAGGGGTGAGCGAGCCTGTGCCTGGCGGGAGGGGTTGTGTGTGGGGTGGGTCGGGCCTGAAGGGAGGGTGTATAGGAGGGCGGAGAAGCGGGAATGTGGGTGGGGGGCTGGAGAGGCAAGTGAGGTGGGAAACGAATAGATGCGAGTGGGGGTTGGAGGGAGATCAAAGAGCCTTGGAGAAGTTGCTTGGTGTCCACCCCCTTATTGGGCTGTGTGTGTGTGGGGTGGGGGGATAGGATAGGACTCGTGGGAAAAGTCTCTTGAGCTGCCTCTGGTTTTGCAATACAAAGTGAATGGCTTCATCTAAAAGGACTCGAGGAAAATAATAGTAGGGGGAGATCTAGAAGGATGATTGTGTGTGCATGTGTGACATTAATGTAGGGAAACGGGATGGAGGTACTGTTGTAGGTCAAATTCAGGAGCTGAAAGCATGACACCAAGTTAGTGCTACTGGATGGAGACAGGGGTTTCTCTCCCCAATGGTAGCTGCAGGTCCCAGCTGTGAATAGCATTTAAGGATGTGGAACTGTGTGGGAGACTGCTTCTGGTTGGCATTTTGCCTCTTGCAAACAAGATAGGATGATAAGGAAGTGTAAAGCGCAAATTATTGATTGGGTAACTCCAGTGGAATTTTAGAATTAAATTTTACCATTTAACCACATTTTAAAATACTTTATGGTTGTTAGGATATTTAAGCCCCCAAAAGACCAGTAAGTTTCCAGGGACCTCTTCTAGTCCAGTGTCATGAGCATCATTTGCACTCTGCTTTGATAGGTAACTAGCACCTCTCTGGAGTTGGACATGTAATCTGACTTGGTTTAAGGAGGAAGAAAAGCAGGGAGATTGCACACAGGAAAGAAGACTACGTTAATAGGGTATAGGATTTTGCTTGGGAAAATGTACCTGTCTTGTCATGCTCATGTTGGATTCCAGTCTCTCCTCTGACTCTTGTATCATGAAATGTATGTTGGGATATCATACTGCTGCTGCTAGAAGTCTGACAGTCATGCTACTATAAAATAGTAAACTGTGTCTCTTAAAGGGGTGTTGAGTTTTTGGGGGTTATCTGTCTGACTGAATTCCTGCTGATGTGATTCCTTAGTTCTTGTTTGGATTTAATTGGGTTATGAATTATATTAGGTTATCTTGAAGAGCTTTAGATAGGACTGCCTTTACTATTTGAAATCCAATTAAATAATATAACTCTAAATATACCCTTTTGTTCTTTTCTTTTTAGGCTACCTCTCGACTTCTGGTGAATTATCCAGAGCCTTATCGCTCTCAGATCTTAGATTATCTGTTCATGGTAATATTTGTCTTACTGATATATAAATATTTCCAGCCTCTTGTAAAGCTTTAATATGTACTTTGTTTTTAATGGCAGTTCTCCTAAAGTATGTTAGATATTCTTTTAAAAAAGTCTTGTTTTTCTGAAGTGCTGGAGGGTATGGTTAAATAAAGTCATTTTGCTAATTATTATCATGATACTTACAGACAGATTTTAGATGCTAAGTGTTTTTGAAACCCCACTAGTCACCTTAATACCTCTAAAAATCTGTCTTCTAAGCATTATACACAGATTAATAATAATTTACCTATATTTACATTTGTAAATAATGTTTTGTTATAGTTAAGTACGGCTTTGATGTTTGTTTTTAATTGATAAGCACCAGTAAATTCCTGATATAAACACATGAAATTGGTGAATGTCCATCCAACACCAGACATGGTTATTTGTATCTAAGAACTTGTCTCTACAGAGAAATAATGAAGATTAAGAGCTTGTGACGTCTAGCGCATGCTAACATGTTGCATGTTAATTGGTACATGTTGAACCTGCTGGTATGAAGGCTTCTTATTTAACTTTACTATGGGTGTGTGTGTGTGTGTGTGTGTGTTTTTAAAACAGTTCCGTGTGAAGGTGTACTAGGGAATATTACAAAAATTATTCATTGCAGTATTTATAAGGAGAGCGCTCCACCCAGCTTCATCTCCCTCCTGCCATATGGATTTTGGGCATCTGTGTAGAACACAAAAATGCCTAAAAGTACCCCAAAATAAAATTAATATACCCCAGTAAACAGAACTCTTGTCGATAAGTAAGATAATCCATATTCTAATTCTGGCTATGTCATTGAATAACTTGTTTTAACTTCGGTAAAGTCTCTTAGGTCTTGAACTGGCAAACACTTACGTACTTGCTTGTTTCTAAGCACGTAAGAAGTCTTTTTTAAATTCCAGAGTGGCTACTCGTATGTAAAGTTAAGCACATTCATTAGTTTGGTGGTGCACTTTTTCTGGACAGACCCACTTCATCAGATCTGATGAAGTGGATCTGTCCCACAAAAGCTCATCACCAAAATAAATCATATTGTTAGTCTTTAAAGTGCTGCATTTCTGCTGTTTTTGTTTTGTTGGAGTACAGACTAACACGGCTACCTCTCTGTTAATGTTCATTAGCGTTCACAGGATTGGTATCTTAACCTCTCTGAGACCAGCTGTCTCTGTGACAGACAATGAATACTGGCCCAATTCTGCAGCTTGCTTTGCAATCCTGTCTAAATACCAGATATTATGGTTATTAATATAGCAACTTGAAGTTATGTCCTATTTGTGTGGTGGTAACTGTTTATTCAGCCTCAAAACTTAGGTCTCAAAACTTAGGTCCCATAGTCGAGACTTGTTACCCCAAGGTGTTACAGCTGCCAAGAGTAAACAACACCTTTGTTAAGACAAAACAAGTAATTATACTGAATAGACTAAACAATTTGAGGGTACTTTCTTAAGCATATTCTAGGGTAAGCAACACCTTATTGTTTCTCTTGGGGTACGTCTGAAGTAGCCGGCACAATGTTGAAATAGCATGTGTTGCATCTACACGCGCCGTGTGCTATTTTGACGTTGAAATCGATGTGAGGCGGCGAGACGTCGAAATCTCTATTCCTATCTGAAGATGGGAATAGCGCCCTACTTCGATGTTCAACGTCGAAGTAGGGCATGTGTAGACGATCCGCGTCCCGCTACTTCGAAATAGTGGGGTCCTCCATGGCAGCAATCAGCTGAGGGGCTCAGGGGTTGAGACACTCTGTCCAGCCACTGTGGGGCTGCATGGTCCCTGCGTGCAGCAGCCCTTAAAGCACTACGTACCTGGACTTCCTGTGGCAGGAAGCTGAGAGCGTGCAGGCAGCAGCACACGCATGTGCTAGTCCTGCATGCCCTCCAGAGGCCCCAAACCACCACCTGTGGCATCCAGCCAGCCCTCAGAGTGCCTCCAGGCCGCCCCCCCCCTGCCGCTGAGGGGACCCAGGCACCCCTGGCAGCCAAACGGGGGGGGGGGGGGCGGGGCCCCACGTGGTCGGAGGCTGAGCTCCGAGACCTGCTGGGGCTCTGGGGTGAGGAGGAGGTGCTTCATGTGATGGGGAGCAAGCAGTGGAATGCAGAAGCATTCGCCCGACTGGCTGAAGGCCAGGCCGCCCGGGGTCAACCTGCCTGCGCTGTGGATCACGTCCGGAGCAAGGTGAAGGAGTTGCAGCAGGGTTATGCCCAGGCCTGGGACTTGGCCAGCCGGTCTGGGGCCGCTCCCGCCACTTGCCCCTATTACAGGGAGCTCAGGGCCATCCTTGACACCACAGCCAATGAGGCCAGTCCAGCACCCTGGGGCCCACCCGAGGAGCCCCCCTCGGGATGGCAGAGGAGGGGGGCTCCTCATAGACCTCCCTTCCCAGAGCACCAGCTGGGCGTCCAGCCACCGGGGTTCCCCCGATCGCGGCAATGGATGGGCAGGTATGTACCCCGCAGGGCACACGCCCCCGGGCCATGGGGTGGGGGCATCAGACATGACCGAGAGCCTCACACACCCCCAGTGGACCCCGACCCGCAACTGCCCAGCCACAGGATGGTGGCATGGCCATCAGCGCCCGTCAGCACCCACATCCATGAATAGCACTGTGCCCTAACCCTGGGGGTGGGGGGACCATGTGATGGGGACATCCAACAGGGACACACCCATCTGCTGGACCCCCTTGTGTATAGTTGTCCTCCTTTGTATATTGGTTGCAGTTTTGGTTGTGCACGTAACACAGTTACCAGTTTTCAATGATTCACAGTTTTATTTTCCAAAGAACCTGAGATGTGTGCTTGTTGGGGGGATGGTATGCGGGCGGTGGGGATGGTGTGTGGGCAGCGTGGGGGGCCCTCCGGGGAAGGCCAGGGAGGTGCTCAGGGGTCTCCCTGATCAAAATGGCCCCACAGGGCCTTGCAGACCCGTACCCCCTTGTGGTGGGCCTGGCGACTGGGTGTGGCAGCTGGCTGGGGAAGCCCGTGCCGGCGTCAACTGCCAACCACTGGACAAAGGCCTCCCCCTTGCTCTTGACAATGTTGTGGAGCATGCAGCACGCGCCCACAACCTGGGGGTTGTTCTGGAGGCTGATGTGCAGGCGGGCAAGGAGGCACCACCAGCAGCCCTACAGGTGGCCGAAGGTCCTTTCCACCACTTGGCGGGCTTGTTTCAGGCAGGCATTGAACCACTTCTGGCTGGCGTTGAGGTGGCCAGTGTATGGGCACATGAGCCAGAGCTGGAGGAGGTAGGCCGCGTCTGCCACGAGGCAGAGGGGCATGGTGGTGTCCCCCAGAGGGAGTAGGTCCCTGCCTCCAGCCAGCAGCACAGGCCCGAGTTCCGGAAGATGCAGGCATCGTGTGTGCAGCTGGGCCAGCCCCCGTAGACATCCTGGAAGCGGCCCCAGCTGTCCACCATGGCCTGCAGAACCACAGAATGGTAGCTCTTGCAGTTGATGTATCTTTCCCCGCTGTGGTCCGGGGCGCGGATGGGGATGTGGGTCCTATCCAGGCCCCTGAAGCAGTTTGGAAACCCCATGGCGGCAAATCCGGCGACGGCTGCATCCAAGTCCCCGACTCGGACGACCCTCTGGAGCAGCATGGAATTGAGCACATGGACCAGCTGTGGGGAGGGAACACAAGTGCCCATGAGGGTGTGCAGGGTGCCCCAGGGCCCTCCCACCAGCCTCCCTCCTGAGCACATCCCCGCGTACCCCCATGCCCGGCCCCCCCCCCACCCCGTGGTTGTGTGCTGAGGCCTCCTTATGTCCATGACAATAGCCCCAACTGTGGCCTTTCCCACTCCAAACTGGTGTCCCACAGAGTGGTAGCTGTCTGGAGTGGCCAGCTTCCAGACGGCTATTGCGACCCTCTTGTCGCCGGGGAGGGCGCACCGCATCCATGTGTCCTGGCGCCTCAGTGCGGGGATGAGCCACTGACAGAGCTCCAGGAAGGTCTGCCGGCGCATGCGGAAGTTCCACAGCCACTGGTCGTCATCCCACTCCCCCAAGATCAGCTGCTCCCACCACTTGGAGCTGGTGGGGTAGCTCCAGAGGCGGTGGAGCACCCAGCAGGGGAGGAAGAGGGGAGCCTGGTGATCAGGGGTGTCCCTGTCTGCCCCCGGGAGGGCTTCTCCTGCACAGGAGGCTACCCAGCAGCTCCTGGCATACCTAGCAGGGTGCTTGCTCCCTGGGTGACTACGTGGAGGGCTTCCAGCTGCTGCTGCTGGGAGTCCATAGCTGCTGTGCATCGGTCTGCGAGAGTGTGGCTAGCGCTCTGCAGACCTCGTGCTGTGCAGGCTGGGTGTGTCTGGGAGGGGTCCTTTAAAGGAGTGGCTTGCTGTTGCCCTGGAAGGGCTAGTCCAGCCTGTGACCCCGTCCATGGGCTTTCCTGGACCCTTAGTTAAATGGGGAGCACGTGCGCGCGCATGTGTATGTGTGGACGCTCTGCAATTCCTTCCAGGGCGGTTCTTTTTGATGTTCCCCGTTGCTACTTCAATGTTGAACGTTGACGGCACCAGCCCTGGAGGATATGTAGAGGACAGGCATTGAAGTAGCCTATTTCGATGATATTACTTGGAAATAGGCTACTTTGACATAGTGTGCTAGTGTAGACGTAGCCTTGATGTTTAATTTTGCAAATACTGATTACTGAGACAGCTAATGATTAACTATTGTGCGATAGTGGGTTAACACTAGCTTTTTTTTCACGCTAGTTTTAAAGTGGATAAGTAAAAGGTTGATACAGTCTTTGATGCTCCCTCTAACCTTTTCCATCCATGTGTGGAATAAATTTTATGTGCACCGAGGCATGTGGGTATGTGCCTCCCCAAGACAATCACAAACGTGGCTGTTAGTGTGCTGCTGATCAGCTCGGTGGTATTGAAATCTCTTGTGAATGGCTACACAAGTGCACAACTTACAGGGAACACTGGTGGCCATAACTATGATGGGTTGTAGATCCTAAAGGCAATATTGAATCAGAGTGTAAAAGTATGTGTGCGTCATGACTGTAGAGTTAACTGGCGATTGCAGAGTATCCTTGCTCTCTAGCCTGCTAAGATTGTTCCATGTCAATAGAATTACTATCCAAAGGCTTGCCTATTCAATCAGTTAATTAGTAAATCTAGCCATTTAGAAGGCTGTAACTTTCATCACTTTAACTGTATAAATGTCTAAAGTATAATTACATCAGCTTGCAAGCCTTTGTAGGGTTTTTTTTTTGTAAGAAACCAGGTTATCTTGAAATCTAGCCAACTTAAAATAGTTTTGTTCTACACTAGACTCAGGACTATTGTGCAATTTTTTTGTCTTATCTTGACATTTTCCTATTTTGTTAGTTTTTCTGTGCTGAAGACCTGTGCAAACAGGGAAACATACTAATACCATAACAGAAGACACAGTAAAACTGACTAGCAACAAAGTACTCTCAATTGCACAAAATAAAATAGAAAAAGAGGAATAGCTTTTTCACTCTGATCTTTGTGGTTATATTACTTTTAGGTGATTGTGAGAATGGTAGAGATTATCGGATAGAAATTTAACAACTATAGCAATTGTAGCAATTATCTCACGCGCTACAAGGACTGTCTCCCTTCCTTTTGATGCTTGTAATTATCTCAGGCAAGACACTTAACATCCCTCACCCCCCTCCCTCAGTTCCATGTATTTGATTTCTCAGTTTTTATTGCAGTATTTTTGGACCGCTGTGCTATATGACTGAGTCTGGACTGGAAATGCTATAGATCTGAAGAAGTGGGTCTGTCCCGTGCAAGCTCATCACTTAATAAATTATTTTGTAGCACTTTAAAGTGCTACATGACTGCTGTTTTCTTTAGATAGAAAAGTGGTGAAATTGGTGCTGATACACTTTTTACCTAAATATTCCTCGGCTTATAATGTGAATCTATATTCACTGTTTTTGGTTTTTTTTTTTTCCCTCCTCTCTTTTTTTAAAGCCAAACTTTGGTGCTTCTCTGCATATTCTCAAAGTGGAGATTGGTGGTGATGGACAGTCAACAGGTATGAATTCTTGGAGGGACTGGGCTTCTTACTGGTTTTATGCAGGTCGTTCATCACTTCAGATAGTGCTGCAGTACAATAGAGGCCCCCTGCTTAGCCATAAACATTGTCATGAACATCATTGCACCTTATTTGAAATACTAAGTCTCTCCATGAAACACTTGGAACTGCACCGAGGGACCACTGGGACCTGGGGCCACTTTTGGAGCTGTAATAAGGGCCGCCAGGACCCTACAATATTAACTTCCCTTCCATCCTTTGCCCCACCCCAGCACCAGCATCCCCAGCTGGAGCCCACATCCCAGCCGTTGCACTCCAACTCTGTGCCCCAGCCTGGTGACGTTAATTTGGAAGTGTGTTGGCAGGGGACAGTGAGTGACACAGGGAGGGAAGATGGCATGGTCAAGGGTGACACCTCAGAGAAGGGGCATAACAGGGGGTCCCTGAAAAAAATTGAAGGAAAATGAGAGCCGCTGGGTTGCTAAAGTGTGAGTACCACTGGTCCACATGCTCACACTGTGCTTCCTATCTGAACACTGCTATTTTTCAGCAGTGTAGGGTCTTGTTGCCTCTCAGTTGCCTGAGCCTTTCCCTGTCACAATTATTCTCTGGTAGGGGAATATCATGGGGGGAAGGATATGGCAGCTTTCCTCTGGCTAGATCATTTCTTCTTCACAACGAGAGATTCTGGCAGTGGTTAGTGGCAAAAGCCTCTCCTTGCTGCTGGAGCCTTTTGCTGCCATGTATAGCTATATGCTGCTGTGACAAGTGTGGATGCGGCTGCCTGTCACTGCAGCATATAGCCACATGTATGGTGTCTATGATCTACATGTGCTCTGTGTGTGTGTATGTGTGTGTGTGTGTATATATATGTATATAACAAAAAAGATATGGACTTAGGGTATGTTTAGAGTACGTGGAAGATTGACCCAGTCAGGGTCAGTCTTCTAGAGTTCAGTTTCGCGTGCCTGGTAGAGATGTGCAGAATCTGGCATCAGCAGCTGACTCCTGGACTCCACAGTATTGTGAGGAATAAGGGAGGTGAAGGGAGAGTTTCTCTCATTGGCCTCCCGCTGTGAAGATGACCAGGTAAATTGATTGCACATAAACTGATTCTAGCTATGCAGTTGCTGTATTTAGAACTGTGTATCTACAGTCAGCTTACCCGCCTAGTGTAGATCTAGTGGCTCCTTAGCTTTAATGAAGCAAAGCATTCTTTGCCCCATTAACCAGTGTACAGTCAGTTTGCCTCACCCCTCATTTTAACATGTATTACTATGTTAGGGTTTATTGTGATAACTCCATGTGTTTTGCTTTTTTCTCAGGCTGAAGGATACATCTGTGCCACAGTTAGAGGCATAATTGCAAAATATGAGGATGTCCCAGAGCTAGCTTTAGTTTAGCAATGTAGATGCAGCAGTGTGAGCTGTAAAAGCCTACCCAGTACTCTGGGCACTTCGATGGCTAGCTCATGCTGCCTGTGGCTTCACAGCCGTCAGTACTCATGCTTAATTGATTAAGCTAGCTTGGGTATGTCTCTGTGTGCTGCAGTCATTCGCCACTTGCAGTGGAGACATACTCTTCTAAGAGGGAGCAATGGCTAGTCTCTTATGTTGGCTTTCATTGTTCACTTTGCTTGCAAATTAACTTCAAAGAATGCTTGAACTGTGCTTGTGGTATGTGCCTACATATAATGGAGATGAGCAATTATTTTAAATGCCCTTAAGTTACCTAAGAATTTGTTATGACACAGACAACAATTACTGAGATTTTTGTTATGATTTCCTTTGTAGATGGTACTGAACCCTCCCACATGCACTATGAAAATGATCAGAATTATTTCCGAGGCTATGAGTGGTGGTTAATGAAGGAAGCTAAAAAGAGGAACCCTGGCATTAAATTGATTGGTAAGAATTTGGGTTTTCAAAATGTTCTGTCTTCATATTTCAAACATGATTTCATACCTGACTTATTTGTAATTGACTCCTTAGCTATAATGAAGCAAAGCATTCTTTGTCCCGTTAACCAGTTGTACAATCAACTTGCCTTATCTCTCATTTTAACATGTATTACTATGTTAGGTTTTATTGTGATAACTCGACGTGTTTTGCTTTTTTCTCGGTTCTTTCCAGTGCTGGGTGATAGTTGTGGTTAGTGATTTAGGCCAAGCATACATTGCCAGTAGGAGAGTTTTACCATGAGGCCTAGAAGCTAGTGCTGTCAGCTTTGGCTGTGGCTTCGGGGCTTGTAGAGCTGTCCCTCTTCCACTCCTTGCTGTACAGAATCTCTGAGTCTGTCACTACTGAACAAATGGGTTTGATCCCCAGTGGGGATTCATTATAGCCTGGGTGTACTGTTCATGTCTGCACTAAATATTCAGTTTCTGCAATTTACCTGTCTGACAAATTCAGTATGAACGTTCATTTTGCAAAATGAGTGTTGCCAAATAAGTTTGCATATTCATAGACCTGGGGAAAAAACTCTCCAAGCACAGGTTTACAATAAGATTATAGTCTTGCAAATATTTTAACACTTGTATTATAGAAGTCTTACTGCCTGAAATTGTCTGAGTTCCTGCAAACTAGCCTGTGTGCTTTCTCCCTCCTGACTGATCTCTGGTTTATGGTCACACCTGTTCTGATACCTTCCTTCACCTATGTAAATAACCACACTGCCTTCTTTGCCCCCAGAACCATTTGCACTGTCTGAATTGTAATGGGAAAAGTTGCCTGAGCTGTGTAGGTTAGCATTGCTTAAGAGTTTATAGACAGAAATATTTGGATAGAACCATCTTTGTATATTAAGAATGAGTGAGTGATGAAACTCTTCCTCCCACAGGGAATCTTAATGGTGCATCACTGAAGGGGAATGAAATACTAGATTACTGTGGGAGTGCATAGAGCAGTGATGGACAACCAAGATGAGTGAATGGGCCACATGTTTGGGCCTTCTTAATGATAATGGGCCACATGGGCAACCTGAGGCCTGTGCCCCTCCTCTTGTCTGTCCCCCTCCCCTAGGCACCCTACATGCACTGGCAACACACGCTGCCTAGTTGTTCACTTCATAAACATGAAACAGTGGATTCATGAGAACAAGAAGTCCTGTGACACCTTACAGAGTAACAGATATTTTGGAGCATAAGCTTTTGTGGGCAAAGACCCACTTCATCAGATGCATGAGTAGGGGTATGTGTGTGTTTGTTTCAGAGGGGTATTTAAAGAATGGGGTCCCAGTAAAAGGGAGGGCCAGAGCTGACAAGGTCTATTCAGTCAGGGTGGAAATGGCCCATTATCAGTAACATGTATCAAAAGAGTTAACAAGTCAAATAAGTCATGGGGGATGTGGCCCATGGTGAGAATCTAATGTGGAGGTGTTAACACCAAAGCAGAGAAGCTGCTTTTGTAAGGGGCCAGCCACTCCCAGTCTCTGTTTAATCCTTGGTTGATGGAGTCAAATTTGCAAATAAATTGCAGCTCAGAGATTTCTCTCTCTATTTGATTTTTGAAATTTCTTTGTTTTAGGACTGCTACTTTTAAATCTGTTACTGAGTGTCCAGGGAGATATGTTCTCCCCTGGGTTTTTGTACATTGCCATTCCTGATGTCTGATTTATGTCCATTTATTCTTTTACGTAGAGAGTGTCCAGTTTAGTCCATGTCAGTTGCAGTGGGGCATTGCTGGTATGTGATGGCATATATTATATTGGTAGATGTGCAGGTAAAGGAGCCCTGATGGTATGGTTGATAAGTCCTGTGATTATATCACTGGTGTAGATATGCGAGCAGAGTTGGCAGCGAGGTTTATTGCAGGGACTGGTTCCAGGTTTAGGGTTACTGTGTTGTGATCTATAGTTGTTAGTGAGAATTTGTTTAAGGTTGGCAGGCTGTTTGTAGGTGAGGACAGGCCTGCCTCCCAAGGTTTGTGAGAGTGAAGGATCATTGTCCAGTATGGGTTGCAGATCACTGATGTTGCGTTGGAGTGGCCTTAGGTGGGGGCTGTATGTGATGGTCAGTGGTGTTCTCTTGTTTTCCTTGCGAGGCCTGTCTTGCAGCAGGTGGCTTCTGGGTACCCATCTGGCTCTGTTAATCTTTCTTCACTTCCTTAGGTGGGTATTGTAGTTTGAGGAAAGCTTGGTAAAGGTCTTGTAGATGATGGCATATATTATATTGCTAGATGTGCAGGTAAAGAAGCCCAGTGGATTCATGACACTCCAAACATACTGAAAGGGTGGGAGAGGAGTAGGAAGTGCAGTGCCCCAGTGTGTGAGAAGCGCCTGGAGGAGAGGGGTGGACAGGTGGTCCGTGGACTTCAGGTGGAACCTGATGGGCCTCTGGTTGCCTACCACTGTCTAGAAGCTTAAGACAAGGATCAGAAATCCATTGTACTATATAAATGTAGAGTAAACATACAGTAAAAGACAGTCCCTGTTGAGGAGAGCCCTCAGAAACAGGAATTCTTGTGAGCTTTTTTTGTTTTTGTTTTTGATTGGTGGGGGTGGGGAGGATATTGGAAAAAGAAACATGGTTCAAGGTTTAATCAAAATAGGGCCGAATCCTGCTTGCTGTACTTGGGAGATTAGTCCCCTTGACGTCTATGGGCTAAGAATCTGTAGTGAGCAGGATCGTATTCTCGTGTGTAGATATAACAATGTATTGCTTGCTCTTGCAGTTCCAAAATTGTGTTGTTTTTTTTTAAATACATATAATTCATCATTTTGAGCCAATTGAGGTTAGACTTTATGTAGATGATTGCCATTTCCTAAAGTGAGATTTTGAGGTGGAAAGATGTCACTAAAAGTGTGTACAGCTTGAGCTAAACTCTCAGCTAGTACAAATACAGTAAAATTCCTTTTATCTGGCACGTCGAACCAGACAGATGCCGTATTACCAAATTTTCTGGACTATTAGATGTCACCATGCTGAGCTCCTGGAGCTTCACCACCCCAGCACCCAGCTGCAGCTCACCCCACTCCCTGGTGCATCCCCAGCTTCTTCACCACCCCACACTCCTCCTGCTTCGTAGGGTGACCAACCTTCCTGTATTGGGTGGGACGATCCCGTATTTGGGATGCCTAAAAGGCTTTCCGACTTATTTTTTAAAGGGGAAGAATTGTCCTGTATATAGGCCCTCCGGGGTGGGGAGGGTAGTGCCCATGGCTGCCGCTTTCCCAGGGCTCCCTGGGGGTTGGTGAAGGTGGGAGGAGCTGCCCCTCCCCTCCCATATCTTCCTGTCCCGTATTTGGGACAGGGAGATATGGTTACCCTACTGCTTCTCTGCCCCTGCACTCCTCCCGATTCTTCACCCCTGTGTGCCTCCAGTTTCACCATCTGTGCACTCCGCAGCTTCAGCCCCTGCATGTCCTGACTCAATGCCCTAACCCACCCCAGGCTTAACTCCCATGGCACCAACCCAGCACCCAAGCTCCTCGACTTACGTGAATTTCAAGGTACCTGAGGGTTGAGTGGAATGCAGCCCTTGCGTATCTTGGGAGACTACTGTGTGCCAGACCATCAAATTTTGTCAGATTATCTCTGTAAGTGGGACTATTTTTGCCAGATGCTGAACCATCAGGACTTCCTAATCATCAGAGGCTGGATTAAAGGAATTTTACTGTATAGCATAATTTCATTCAAGTCAGTGGAACTATGCTGATCTGCAGCGAGGATCTTTCCTTACATGTTTCCATTAATATAGGCAATGACTTGTTTTTATTTCTTATTGATGTGTGCAATACGCCTAATTAACTGTCTTTCTGTTTTAATTTTTCTCTTTGTAGGGTTACCGTGGGCATTTCCTGGATGGATAGGGAGGGGTGAGAACTGGCCCTACGCTTATCCAGATGTCACTGTGTATTATATTATTTCCTGGATTCTAGGCGCCAAAAAGTATCATAATTTGGACATTGATTACATTGGGGTCAGTAAAGTGCACAACTCAAATATCTGTTTCTGTTTCATAATTCTTTTAGTTCCTGAATATCTGACTTTGTATTGTTCTTAATTGGCTTCTTAGCTTTAATGAAGCAAAGTATTCTTTGTCATATGAGTCAAAGTGTATAAATATTGACTCAAAATGTGTTGAGAGGTTTGAGAACTTTCCAAACCCAGCTTACGTAGTCAGTGATGTACAGATAGCACTTTGCAAAGGAGCGATAAAACGTAAGCTGTGTGTTTGTAAGAGGATAGAGAGGCACTGTGCTATTTATTTACACATTTAAACAGAAACTTTCTTGTAGCTAGAAAGAAAAAAGGTGGCAGATCACCTGAGATCTGGGGACTTTCCCCTCTGACTTCAGTGGAATTGCAGACACCTGTTACAAGACTGAACTTGGCCTACTGAACATTTTGAAGAAGTAGCACAGTTCTCAGCTTGTTAAACATGAATGGATGGAAACTTGGTTTGGAGTTCCAAAAAACTGGGGTCCCCGTGGTCTCATATTTTTGTGCAGTAGGCAGCATGTTTCACAGGATCTCTCTGCCTCTGTTAGAGGCTATTACTACCTCTGGATGTTGCTAAGTCCTTTGTGCTTGGTTGGATTTATATACCCCATGATCGTAAATGAGAGTGATACTTCTGAAGAGCAGTCTTATTTCTTTTATGATTTTTGGAATATTCACTTCCCTGAGAATAGCATGGATCTCTTTGGTGCCTAGATATTTGAGAATATTTTGAGTTATGCTGCATTTGATTTCTGCATTGTATATAGTACAGTAAATAATGTTTGATGTTTACAAAATTGATAGAAGTACTGTATTTCTAAGTGGGAGATTAGTTTCTGTAGACCTCGTGCTTTGGGTGTTACTGTGGTGTCTTGTGTGATAGATCTCTCTGATTATGGTATCTTAAAAATGTGGAGATAGTGAAGGCTGTATTGAGCAAATGAAACGCACTGCCAGTACCCTGTTTTAACAGTTTCATTGCCACCTCTTCTGCCCTTTAGTCCTACAGCGTATGCAGTACAGATTAGATACTATCAATTGTTGTTGTTTTTTAATAGGTGATGAACTTCAGAAATATTTTCAAATTATGTGTTTTGATGGGACTTCTGAAATGAGTCCTGTAGTGTTAGAACATGGAAGTTCAAACTTGCAGTCAAGGTGGATTGATTTAAATAAAGATGACTTTAAAAATTATTAATTTTTAATCAAGTTACCAAAAAGCCAAGACTGTGCTTAGAGTGCACTTAATTTTGGTGTAAGCCCTATTGAGCTCACTGGCAGTTTTGTTTTTTGTGCAGATATGTACAGGATGGGGTTCCCTTGGCAAAGCTGAGTTACGGTGAAGTAAAATAGAGAATAGACTTACAGCATCACCATTATGGTCTACAGTCACACTGTTCCAAAATAAGGGGTATATATTATTTAATATGAAGAAAGAAAATGACACTTGGTGGCAACTGGCAACTTTAGATTTCTCTTTCAGCAGCTTTCTGTACCGTATAGTTAAGTGATAGATTCTAAACCTAGTTAATTTACCAAGCTGTAAGGATTAGCGAAGATAAACTTTTTTTTAGCATCATCAACACAGCAAACAGCATGGAAATTTACTTGTCAAATCATATTTACGTTAAAAGGCATCGCAAGAGAGTCTTGAAAAGTGACGCATTGCAAAGTTAATTATTTAATTTATTAACCAGTTCATCCACTCAGCAATATCCACATCTCCATCCACATCATTTTCTCCCGATAAGCAGTTTTCCTTTTGATGTTTCGTCCTTGCAACAAGGCTCTGCATCTTCTTCTTGCACTGCTTACACTTGACACGTTTTCCTTTTATTTCTTCAAAATATTACTTGACAGGGTCTTACGCCCAGAGGCCATTGTAGTTTTTCTGTGGCAAATGTGCTGGGGCATATAGAAAGCTGTGTGTGCGCTGTATAGTGTCTTCCCTTTTACTTTCCAGCCCACGCCAGTGTTACTTTCTATGCTGCCTTCGTCCTTTCTTTTACTTTTTTTTGTCATTAAGACAATGTCTTAACTAACTCTTCTGCAGTGATTGGCCAAGGTCCACCATATAAGCACACAATAAAAAGAATTCTATCCAGCTTGTGTCTGTCTTTGCATATGTTCCTTTTTAGTTGGCTGAAAAACAGAAATAGCCAGCCCAGAACTTTCAAGAAGCTAGAGCTGGTAGTTAAGCTGGACAAACTAGAGCCATTGATTCATTTTTACGAGATTATAAATGTAGGTGTAACATGTTTGTGGTGAGATTTAATTATAACCCTTTTAAATGAGAAATTTAGTATTTTACTGATTTTAAAATTAAAAAAATCCAATTGAAATTTAAAAAAATCATTGATTTTTATCCACCCTGCCTGCAGTCACAGGCTTTTGTAAATGTGTACATCTATTCCCTCATTCCTTTCCAGAGGGAAGGTAGGCAAATATGTCTATGGGCCTTTAATAAACAGTTGTGAATTTTATTTAGCTCAAATAACACAAACAAGTGAAGTTGCTCTCTCCTACACAAGAATCTGAAGCCACATGATTCTATTACAATATTGGCTGTACAATTTTACAGATTAAAACTTTTTCCTTTTTTAACAATGTGATAAATCTTTTAGTCTGAAGAATAAAATTTTTCTTTTGTAATATTTTCTTTTCTATAGATCTGGAATGAGAGATCATTTAATAGCACTTATATCAAGGTATGTAATTTGTATTTCTTCCTCATTATTAATTTGATGTACAGTGTTACATTATCAGTGTGTAAATGACTTTTGAAACTCAGAAATAAAGTGCTTTAGCAGTTGTATGTATCAACTCTTTTGCATTTGTCTGAGTTAGGATCACATCCTATAGGTAAAGCCCTGAGCTGGATTATTTTTTTTAATCCTGCACCTGTCCCACCCTGCAATACCCACTACCATCACTTAGATGCAGCCTTAGTGTTTTCCTACAAAGTATGGTAGTTTGTTTCCCTCTCATCCTCCCTCCCAATGCTACCCACCACAAAGTATGTTTTACCTGCTCCTATTATTAAGGCCGTGGGTCCTGTAGGACATGCAGGATCTCAGTTTCATTGCAAGGCTCTACCTGCAAACACACTGTGCTGAACTCCATTGGTCACCATAGCGATTCCAGGCTCGGAGCGCTACAAGGTCAGATCCCTGTCATTATATTTCTTTGTTGATTTGCTGAAATGAAATGACTTTGCAGTCAGGACAGTATCACTGTAAATTATGGCTGGTAATGCTCTCATAGGAGGAAGTTCTGCCTGGAACTCTCATCCCTGATGGAAAGTCCAGTAGACACCATTAGGATTCTTCAGCCTGGTTTCTGTTGATTTCCACTGGCTGCTATTGAAGTGCCTGTAGCCTAGCAGATGTGTTGCGTTACTTCAAAGCCACTCTGCCAACTGGAACCAGCTGAACATCTACAGAACTTCTATTAGGAATGCTAACATCCTGTGTCTTACCATCACAGAACTCATGAAAGGTTCACATTATGGCTATGTCTGTATTGTTGAGAACTTATCAGCAAAAGATACACAAATTGTGTAATGTATTTGCATATCTTCTGCTGACAGTTCTGTTGGGAGATGATTTTCCAATATTTGGCTTGTCCAAATGCGGCTAAATGATGGAAAACTCCTGTCTGTCAAGGCTTCCCTTCTTCCTTGTGGAACAAAGCGTGCAGGGATGTTGGGAGAATGCTCCCAGATGGCAGATCTCTGCTGACAGATCTGTAGTCTGGACTCAGTCTGTTGATGGAAGTTTTGATAAAATAAATTTTGACGACAGAAGCCTGCAGTCCAGGTATAGCTTATGTTACCAAGTATATGTTCTAAATGAAATACAGGAAATATGTTTAGTTCTATTTGTCATCATTGAATTGGAAGACTTCTGACAAATATACCTGTGGTACTGAGTCATGTGAACTAGATTACCACTTCCAAAGCTAAATTTTCCAAGTGGCCAAGCTGTTTTGACACCCATTAAAGTAAATAGATGTTAAAAGATCTCAGCCTTTCACATACCTTGATGGTGACTCAGAACCAAAAACACTGTTGACAGAAGGGCAGTAGGACATGTAATTTTAAAGTAGAATTTTATTAAGGTGCAGAATTTTGTACCTTAAATTTAACTTTCTTTTGTTCTCCTCTTAGTCTTTAGGAAGTAAAAGTAACTTTTCTATTATATTCAATACTGGGTTTTATGATCTGTGGAGAGACATTGCAATTTCTGTAGGAGTGAACAGGGATTGGAAACCAGACTAGATTACTCTATTAATTCTAGAACTGCTTAAGACCTTTGTTTGCCATAGATTTTTTTTATAGTTTTTGTACACATGATTATTTTAGAACTGAGTCAAGCCTTTAGTTCTAATTTAATATTGGTAAATATTGTTGGGTTTCTTTTACTGTATTGGAACTGAACAATTGGACAGATAAATTATGATAGAAACCATGTGGGTTTTTTTAAATGTTGTTTTGTGATTTCTGTATGTCTTAAAAATGTGCCTGTTTTCAGAAAGTTAACACTTGTTTTTCTGTGTGTCCTTCAGGTTCACTTCCTTCTGTTGTACAGAAAACATTCTTTTTCACATTCTAATTTTGCTTGCCCTAATAAAAGTTTAAATCCAAGTAAAACTAACCTGATTCTTCATCAATAAAGGGCTTTTTTCAGCATTCTGTGAAACAGTTTCCTGAGACAAGCCTTACCACTAACTGAGTTGTTCAACTTCTTTTTATGGCTCAGCTACAATGAGTTCTTCTGAATTAGATTTTGTTTGTCGCATACTCTTTCAATTAGAAAAGTGACATTGGCTTACTCTGAAACCACAGAATATTTTAGTTTCAAGTATAAAGTTGACCCTGACTAATTGGGGAGATCACTTTAGTCAAAATCTCTCTCTTAAAAAGGAAGCAGTCTGCTCTTAGCTCATGAGATATTAGCTTTATACAGAGCACTGCTTACTCTTGAAAGGACATGAATTCTGGAATGTGATGAGTGCTATGCACTACTTTTTAATTTAATAAGATTTGAGGATACTCAGGACCTCTTGATATTAAGTCCTTAGGTAAAGTGTCATCCATTGAGGAGTATCAGAGAGGTAACTGTGTTAGTCTGTATCTTCGAGAACAACAAGAAGATCTACGGCGCCTTTATAGACTAACAGATATTTTGGAGCATAAACTTTCATGGACAAAGACCCACTTCATCAGATGCATCTGATGAAATACCTGTTAGTCTATAAGGTGCCACAGGACTTCTTGTTATCCATTGAGGAGAAGGATATTTACTGTACCATGTACTGTCCTTACACTTTCAGCTGCTCATTGGTGAATGGGTGGTCTCTGATTGTGTAAGCAGGAATGGACAACTCTGAATGGGGGTGTGGACACATGAGAGGCCCTGTTTCACATCAGTGGATGCAGCAGTCAATGGCCCATTAGGGCTCCACCTGCAGCCCCAAGTGCTTCCTGGCTGGCTCCCTTCCCCATGTGCCTGTTGTGCACTACAGCACTGGAGCGCTGCACTTAGCTGTCCCTCCCCTTCCCTGCCAGCACTTCTGGAGCTCAGGAATCACTAGATTCATGCTCCGTTCCCGCTCCGTTCCCACTCCCTTCCAGAGCTGGGATGCCACGAACCGCTGATGCACAGCGTTCCAGCTCTGGGAGAGAGGCAGAGGAGCAGGGGCTGGATTGTGAATCAAGCAATTGGTGGCTCCAAAACTCCAGGCTTGGATGTTCCAATACTCGAGAGGCACAGGCAGGCGGTGGCATGGGGAAATAGCCAAGGGGTCCTGCAGGTGGAGCCCCAGTGGGCCTCATGTGGGCTGCTGGTTGCTCATCGCTGGGGTAAAGCTTTTCTTTTAACAAGCATATCTTGTCTCCATATGCTGGATTTTGCCTAATCTGCCTGGGAAGGATTCTCTACTGATTTTTGTCTCTACTTTCAAGTGGGTATTCAACTCTTACAAAGAGGCCATAATCTTAGCAGCAGCTCAAGTAGTCATATAGCCTGCCACAGTCTCTATTGCGCCTGCATTTAATACTAAACTAATGAACTGCTGTTTAGTTCTCACTGTTGTAGCAGGTTGTTGTAGTAGCATCAGATAGGCTCGCAGAATCCACTCCAAAATTTGGAGTGGATTCTGCCAGCCTTTCTCGCCTTGGGTAATATCTGACTGAAAATAGTTAAAGTCCTAAAGTAAGTAAGGATGCAGAATTTGTCCCTGTGATATGCAGTTGGTATTATACTGTAAACCTTAAGGCAGAGGATGAGGGGTGCAGAAGTCTGAGCAGAGGCTTAACGAGGCCACCTATGGTGTCAAGGATGGCGCTTCTTGGCTGGCGGCTCCTCCCAGGAGAGGGTATCTGGGACTATGCACTTGTTGGGTGGGGACTGGGACAGGCCCAAGCCTGTAGCTTGATAGAGAGGTGGGGAAGCTGCACTCTGGGGGCAGCCCCTGGGTTGCAGCTGCTCCAGTGGGGCCTGGCTTGGGGCAGTGACCCTGACCCTCCCCCCCCCCCCCCCCCGGCTCCATCATGCAGCCTGATGGGTGCAGGCAGTGCTCTGCAGGCTGGTCCCATCCTTCAGCTGCCCCCTACCCTTCCCCTGCAGCTGGTGGTGGTGCGTGTGCGCGTGCGTGCACTTTGGAAGCTACCTCCAGTGCCCCCTCATCTTGCAGTCTGTTTGCAGGGTGGGGTTTGCTCCAGATCTGGCCAAGCTCCAGCTGCTTCCCTGTGCCTCCAGGGGCTTCCCCCAATCCCACCAAGGACTGCAGATTGTCTGGGATGGGGAGTGAGGCTTGGGGTCTCCTTCCTCTACCTTCAACAGCCGCCTGGTCTGGGAGGATGTAGGATACCGGGGACATCTCCCCTGTAGTTGTTCCCCCCACAACTTACTGGCTGTCTGGTGGGACAGGCTCCAGGGGCTGTCCCCCTCCAGCTGTCCCCCCCTTCACCTGCAGGCTGTCTGCGGTCAGGCCAAGCTCTAGGAATTACTTCCTACTTCAGCGCCTCTTCCCCCCAACCCGCTCTGCTGCCATTGAGCAGCCTGCGAGCTCTCCACAGGATGGAGGGCAGGCTCTGAGTTTGGTGCACGGTAATTACTTGGTCTGGTGGCAGGCAAGATAGCAGAACCCCAGCCCTGCTGATCTGCATCCTCGACCTTAAAATTTTCAGCTGCGGCGTATACATGGGGAATTTACAGCACTGATTGGTTTATGCTACTATTTGCACCCGCTAGTCTGAATTCCAGGCAGTACTGACATGTCCTTAAATCATGTATCATGTTTAAAAGTTCCATTGTCATAGAAATTTAGTATTCTTCTGGTTTTTCTCCCCTCCCTCTGCTGAAAAAAAAATTGAATTGGTAATATTTTATTTTTGCTGAGTTAGTGGTTTGTGATCTGATACCTTGTGACAATATTTTAGGGCTAGGAATGGAAATGCTATGCCAACTACAGCTTGAATCTCTCTCTCTAGTCCTGCACACTCAGGGTCTGACCACTGCTAAACATGAGAATTGCTGGACCATGAGAGGTCAATATTACTCTAGCAGCATTACCAACATTTCCATTGCTGACTGGGCTCTTAGACATTATAGGGGTGAATCAGAGCTAATAACAGCACAGAACACTGAGATCCAGGACTGATGGCTGTAAACAAACTTCATGGGACTGTGGGAAACTTGGCCACATGCAGGATAAGTGGTCCTTTGGCTAACTGAAATCATGCATGATTACAGATGTTTCTGGATGAAAGTGTTCTGGATTGGAAAGGTTCAACCTGTATAAAAGTGCTTACTTTAGCCCATGGAAGACCTGATGTTTGGCTTTTAAATGTGCAATGTTATCTGTAGTTTTCTGAATTTCAGTTGTGCACAGCTGAGAGGTAATGCTGTTATTAATGGAGTCTGAATGTATATTTGGAGGGATTAAAAACATTCTAATTTTTAAAGCTTTTTTAATAATTATGTAGCATATTAAAGGTCCAGGATAATGGTGTTAAAGATTTTTATCAACATCAATTTGGAGTGACCTCTCTTATGGCTTTTGCACTTGTGGGTAATGCAGCCGCAACCACTTCATAGAATCATAGAACACAAGGAGCGGAAGGGGCCTCGAGAGGCCATCGAGTCCAGTCCCCTGCCCCGACGGCAGGACCGACCACTCTCTATACCATCCCTGATAGACATGTATCTAATCTGTTCTTAAATATCTCCAGCGAGGGAGATTCCACAACCTCCCTTGGCAACTTATTCCAGTACTTGACCACCCTGACAGTTAGGAACTTTTTCCTAATGTCCAACCTAAACTTCCCTTGCTGCAGCTTAAGTCCATTGCCTCTTGTTCTCTCCTCAGAGGCCAAGAAGAACAAGTTTTCTCCCTCCTCCTTATGACACCCTTTAAGATATCTGAAAACCGTTATCATGTCCCTCCTCAATCTTCTTTTTTCCAAGCTAAACAAGCCCAATTCTTTCAGCCTTTCTTCATAAATCATGTTCTCCAGACCTTTTATCATTCTAGTCGCTCTTCTCTGGACCTTCTCTAATTTCTCCACATCTTTCTTGAATTGGGGTGCCCAGAACTGGACACAAGATTCCAGCTGAGGCCTAACCAGCGCAGAGTAGAGCGGTAGAATGATTTCTCGTGTCTTGTTCACAACACTCCTGCTAATGCATCCCAGAATCATGTTTGCTTTTTTTGCAACAGCATCACACTGTTGACTCATATTTGACTTGTGATCTACTAGAACCCCTAGATCCCTTTCTGCTGTACTCCTTCCTAGACAGTCTTTTCCCATTCTGTATGTGTGAAACAGATTATTCCTTCCTAAGTGCAACACCTTACATTTATCTTTATTAAACTTCATCCTGTTTACTTCAGACCATTTCTCCAATTTATCTAGATCATTCTGAATCTTGACCCTATCCTCCAAGGTAGTTGCAACCCCTCCCAGCTTGGTATCATCTGCAAACTTAATAAGCGTACTTTCTATGCCAATATCCAAATCATTAATGAAGATATTGAACAGAACCGGTCCCAAAACAGACCCCTGCGGAACCCCACTTGTTATGCTTTTCCAGCAGGATTGAGCACCATTAACAACTACTCTCTGGGTACGATTAGCCAGCCAGTTATGCACCCACCTTATTGCAGCCCCATTTAAGTTGGACTTGCCTAGTTTGTCGATAAGAATATTATGCGAGACTGTATCAAATGCTTTACTAAAGTCTAGGTATACCACATCCACTGCTTCTCCCTTATCTACGAGTCTCGTTATCGTGTGAAAAAAAGCTATCAGGTTGGTTTGACATGATTTGTTTTTTTACAAAACCATGCTGGCTGTTCCCTATCACTTTACTACCTTCCAAGTGCTTGCAGATGACTTCCTTAACTACCTGCTCCATTACCTTTCCTGGCACAGAAGTTAAGCTGACTGGCCTGTAATTTCCTGGGTTGCTCTTATTCCCCTTTTTGTAGATGGGCACTATATTTGCCCTCTTCCAGTCTTCTGGAATCTCTCCTGTCTCCCATGACTTTCCAAAAATGAGAGCTAACGGCTCAGCTACCTCTTCTATCAGCTCCTTGAGGATTCTAGGATGCATTTCATCAGGCCCTGGTGACTTGCAGACATCTAATTTTTCCAAATGGTTTTTAACTTGTTCTTTTTTTATTTCAAAAACTAACTCTACCCCTTTTCCACCAGCATTCACTATGTCAGGCATTCCTTCAGACTTCGTGCATGTAAAACCTCTGTATCACACTTTTTCGCATCTTTTAATCTGAGGAGTGAACAGAGATAAGCTTTAGAATCTGATTTCTGGGCTGAAAATAACTGTTGACAAGTTCAAAATGTGCTTTTGTGAAATGTTTTCTACCACGTGGAAAAATCTTATTCTCTGTTAAATTCTATAATTTTTCTTGGTTTTTTAACTATTTCAGACAATTCTCTAAGACTTGTATTTCTGCTATGGAAATAGATTGCATGGGTCAAACAATCTAGAAAAAGGAATTAATTCTTTGTTAAATTCTAGAAGATACTTTAAAAAAACCTATACAGAACTGAGTTGGCTTAAATTATATAGGACTTTTCCATAGTGGTAGTATTAGTTGAAACCTCTTTTAGGGCTTGATCCTGTACCCATTTAAGTCATAGAAACTGGAAACAAAACATCCTTGAGAGCTTTCCTTCTGTTGCCCGTCGCCAGCAGGGGGCATATTCCTGAATTTACACGCATATGAATCCTCTGATGCACATTAAAGTCAGAGAGTTTTGACTTTGGTCTCAATTGTGCACTCATTGAAGTCACAGGTGGGTATGACAGCAATGTTTAAGGATCATTGACCGACTGATAGGTTTGAGAATGGTCTTTGCTTTGTCAAATGAGAAATGTGAACAAGACACTTACAGCTATAGGTGTTGGAATTAGGGATTGCGGGGGTGAGTGGGAGGGCTGCTGTACTTCCTGACTTGAAGTGATTTCCATTATATACAGGGTTTCAGCCAAACTCTAAAGTTTTTAATGTGTCTCAGCACCTCCAATATAAAAAATGTTTTGGCACTCTTCCTGCTAGTTCTTCAGCATCTGCAGAGCACTCACCTTGCATTCCTTATGTGGAAAAGTATGAACTCACTGTTGTGCTCTTGCCTGTTGAACCCCTTACTGGATACATATTACTGCATTTGGATTAATATCCTGTGTGATTTGAAGCTTGTGGGTTAGATACAGTGCAGATCTGTTTTGATTTAGGGGTTCATTAGTCAGTTTTTAGCATAAGAAATTAGATTAGCCAAACTAACTGAATTACACTCATCCCTCCTTAAACAAGTACTTTATTTACAAGTACTCACTTAAACGAGGGACACATACCTCCCTCAGCTCACTCTGAGTGAACTCCAGCTGCTAACACAAGCCTTATCCCCCTCCCCGTGGCTCCAACCCCCCCAGTCTGACCGCCAGCCCTGCAGCCCCAACCTGCTGCAGTCAGACCCCCTGCTGGCCCCACAGACTGGCCCCCCCACCCCAGCCCTAAACTGCAATAGCCAGACCCCCTTACTGGCCCCACATCCTGAATCCACAGTCAACTTGTGGAACTCCTTGCCCGAGGAGGCTGTGAAGGCCAGGACTCTATTAGGGTTTAAAAAAGAGCTTGATAAATTTTTGCAGGTTAGGTCCATAAATGGCTATTAGCCAGGGATAAAGTATGGTGCCCCAGCCTTCATAACAAGGGCAGGAGATGGATGGCAGGAGATAAATCACTTGATCATTGTCTTCTGTTCTCCTTCTCTGGGGCACCTGGCATTGGCCACCGTCGGCAGATGGGATGCTGGGCTGGATGGACCTTTGGTCTGACCCAGTATGGCCATTCTTATGTTCTTATGTTCTTATCCCCCGCAGCCTGACCCCCTGGCAGGTCCCACAGCCCAACCCGCAGCCCTGCATCCAGACCTCCCCTCTGCTGTCTGTATCCTCCGTGGCCCAGCAGCCTGACCCCCACCTGCCGCCTGACCTCCCGCAGTCTGACTCCCCACTCCACTGGCCCAAACCACGGCAGACTGAACTCCACCAACCCCACCAGATTTTAACCCTCCCTCCTGCTCACAGCTCCATACTACCCCCAGCCTTTAACCCTCCCCAACCCTAGGTTCACTTATCTTTCAAAAGTGGTGCCACCTGCTGCCACTCCTTCCCTGAGTTAGGAGCGCTGGTAACCAATCAGAGACTGTGACACGTAATTTAATAGGAATTTAGTGTCCCTCTTACGAGTTTCTGCCTATGAGCAGGAAGTTGGAAACCAATTGTGCTCATATAGTGAGGGATGAGTGTACTTCCCTATGTTTAGAAAAGGGGGACAAAGCAGAATTTGAGAAGATTGACTTTGGAATCACTGGCAGAAAGTTATTCTGCAGGTGCATGAATCTGTCATAGAGAAAGTCGTATTCTGCAAACACCAATCATCTAATTTCTCAGTAGCATGAGTAGGGAGCTGACTAAACATCTTTCCCTCATTCCACAGTACTGTTTCACACTATTGAATGAGTCACATTCTTTCTCACTGATGGATTAATTCCTGATAGTTTTTATGTTTAAGGTCTAGTTGTTTATCAGCTATTTGTATTTCTAGGCTTGGTTTTTTGATGCTTTTTTTTTCTTCTGTGTAATCCCAGGAATATTACAGCAATTTCCGGGGAGGAAGGCAAAATATTCCCACATGCTGCTACTTTTTTAAATCCAGTTGCTCTCTGCTTTCCTAATCCATCAGATTTTTCAAGCAATTCTTTAATTTATATACATGCTTTAATCTGTGTGTGAACAGAAGTCTCTTTTTAACTGTTATATGTGCTTTTTCTATAGGGCAGCCCATGTCACTTGAAAATGAGGGCTCATCTTGGTCATAAACCTTGTGTTGTTCGGTATTGGGTCAAATCCGTGTTTCTCTGACTCAAAGAAAATAGGCCAGGCCATGCTGTTTTTGGCTGAATTGATAGAAACAATAAGCAGGATAATCGCACTGTACAGTCTCAGTTTAACTGCCTCTGGAATATTATGCAAGATGTGTTCTGGGTATCTTTTTACCAGAAATCTAGTGACCAAGTGAAGTGAGTTCAGAGATGAGTACCAAGAAGTGAAGATACATTATTTCTGCTAGCAACTGCAGATAACTGATTAGTAAAGCATCCTGTCCAGAGTACTTTAGTTTATCTGAAGGCTTGAGTAGATGTGAAAAATGCAGTAGCTTGGTGTTAGTTCTAAACATACCAATATATATCAATATTTTCAGTGTTTGAACACTGAGGAGGGAATGGGGTGATTACTTAAGTAGGTAACAGAGGTTTAAATAATTGGAGTAATGGACTAAATCAAAGGTGGGGAAATTGCCGCTGTGGTGCATTAACCACTTAAGGTCTTTATTCAAGCGTAAGTTGATAGTGTTGAACTTGTGAACTCTGTTATTTGTAGGACTTTGTAGGCTCTAAAGTTTTCTTTATTTTGTTTTTGAGTGCAGTTATGTAAGGAAAAACACCCCGCATTTGTAAGTTGCACTTTTGTGGTAGAGCTTTCACACAAGTATTTTTGAGGTAAATTGAAAATGCTGTTATCTTTACAGTGCAAATATTTATACTAAATAATATAAAGTGAGCACTGTACACCTTTGTTCTGTGTTGTAATTTAAATAATTATATATGAAAGTGTAGAAGAAAATCCCAAATATTTAATACATTTCAATTGATATTGTTGAACAGCGCAGTTAAAACGGCAAGCAATTGTGATAAATTTTTAACTGCAATAGTTTTTCAATTGCATAAGTTAACTATGTGTGACAGCCATGTTTAAAACTGAAACAGTTAACAGGTGATGGAGTTCTTCCTTTTGTTTTATTAGGAAATATTTCCTTTGTTTTTAGAAAAGCTGTATGTTTTTGGAATTAGACTTGTCCATGCTTCTCTGCATGTATTCTTTATAACATCACACTCGATGAAACTACTCACATTTTTTAAGTGTCTGATCTGCAGATAGATGAGGCAAAGTCAACTGCATTTCATGAAAGAGTCTAACTTTGTCTGAGCTCTGCATGATTGTAAGAAAAAAAGATCAAATGCTGTTTTCCTACCCTCTGTTAAGTGCTGTGCAGCCTGAGTCTACCTGACTTTTGCGGGTTGGCATGGTAGAAGATCATTTTGTACGTTTTGATTGCCAACTTACAGTTGACATTCTTTTGCTGAGTACACTCTTGACATAACTGTTCTGTATTGAGGAGTCAGCGGAAGAGGATGTTTTAAAAAATGTTCATTGTATAACCAAGAAAAACCACTTTCTGTTCCAAACCTTGGTTTGTGCCAGTTTGATGCAACTTTTTTTCTATTTTTTTCCTACCTACAAAGCTATTAAGGTACACCTTGGACAAACAAGGTCTGCAACGAGTGAGGATCATAGCCAGTGATAACCAGTGGGAGCCAATCTCCTTTTCCATGATGATTGATTCTGAGCTACATAGAGTGATTGATATCATAGGGTAGGTCACTTTTTTCTTTTTTATGAAGTTGCTGTCTTGATAGTGTGCTGTGATCATGTATATTTGTTGTTTGTCCATATATAACTTCAGAGAAGTAGCGTTTGCTGGGAGCTTTGCTAACCTCTCACCCAAGATTTTGATATCTTAAATTTTCTGGTTAATAATTCACTTGGTTGAGTGCAGGGAGGCGATTGTTACAGATTCATGTAGTAGTCTGGCTCCTTTCAAGTTGCACTTGAGTGGAATTAGCCCTAAAAATCTGCATGCCCAGTCACTTCAGTCACAGACCCAGGCCTCTTCTCTGTCTGGCCCTGCCTATTTCAGAGGCTACATTGAACCTCCACAGTTGGTGCACCAACATGCTTTGATGAAAACCTCTTGCTAATACTCTGCTGTGGCTGGTTTCCCACAGGGTCCACAGTATTGTAGACCACAGGGTGAATTGAGCCTCATTACTTCGCTGTGATTCAATTAATCTGCTGAGTCTGTTTATTGCTTTAGTTTAGGTAGATGGGTTTGTTTCTGTGGAGGTTGATAAGACCATTGGACTAGTGGACATGTTTTTCTAGTTGAGTTTTGTTGGATACCAGCATGTTACCTCAGAAGCAGAAAAATTAAAATTAACTGCAGACCTATATTGATTCTCCAACACTGGCAATTTTAAAATCAAGATTAGATGTTTTTCTGAAAGATATGCTGTAGGGTATTTGGGGGTTGGAAGAAGTCCCAGGGCCTAGTATGTATTGGCTCTCAGATTGGATTATCACAGTGGTCCCTTCTGGTCTTAGTTCCTATGAATCATCTAAGACAGGCGTGTCCAGCCCGCGGGCCACATGCGGCCCTGGACAGCTAGTAATGCGGCCCCACAAGATCGTAAACTTTTAACATTAACTATATTATATATTTTATATGCGGCCCAGGCAAGCCAAAAGGTTGGACACCCATGATCTAAGAAGTGAAGATGTGAGACTACTATAAAATAATTAAAATTATCAGCATGTGTTCATATTACTAAAACTCTGGAAGTGTCTTTTTAAGAATATTATAGTTGACTGACTTCAGCTGCCATTGCTGAAGGCTAATAGCAAGTCTCTCTTTAACAGTGTCTTTGGAAATAAAGGCATTAAATATTGCCCAATAGCTCTGAATTTAAAATATCTTATTATGAAAGTGTCTCTTGGTGGAAGTGACAGCTTGCAGCTAATGTGAACCCATTCTTCTGAGATAATACAAAGTTGAATTAATACAATATATCATTTCAGGAAAGTCTGCTTTCCTACCACTTCTGTCTGGGTTGGGTTAAAGAGGAGCAGATAATTAAAATGAGAAAGGGTAGTAAGAAACAGAAAAGTTATTGTAATAGTTAAAATTTAAACTTTCTTACAGAGGTATTGCATAATTATGACTTCAAAGTTTTTGTTTTTGCAAACAAGCCCATTTTGTAAAGCCTTATGAGAACAGAACGACAAATTTTAATGTTCCTTAGTGGTGTTTTTAGTCTATCACAATATTGTTAGTGCATGAAAGTAAAAGAGTAATATGGTAGTCCGTTTCTAGTCAATTTTCTGTGCAACAGTAAGATCAGTGCAAAAATCAAGGGGCATAAATAGTTAATCTGGAAAAATCCAGTTTAATTTTTTTCCACTGTAGATAAGGAAGGAGAATTAGAAATAATGAGATTTTTTCTTTCCTAACAATGATTTTTCGTTTTTACCAGGGTGTTCTAATTTGGATTTAATTTAGTCCTCTCATGCGAAACTTCTGCCACTCACAGAAGTACTACTTTTATAAGAGAATGGTACTCCTCCATGTTAGAGTTATTAGTCCTTTTGATGGTGAATGCTTGTTTGGCACTGTTAGATGTTTTTAAAAAATATGTTTTAAAAACTGGTGTTGGGAAGTGAGAGTGAATCAGCTAATTACAGCAGCAATAAAAAGTCTGCCTGGGGGCAATGAGGTTTGAATTGCTGAGCTGTCACCTGATGTGTGTGTTCTGGTATGGCTATGATCTGAAGAAGTGGGTCTGTCCCACAAAAGCTCATCACCTAATAAATTATTTTGTTAGTCTTTAAAGTGCTACTGGACTGCTTTTTTGTTCTGCTGTATTTGCAGTCATTTAGATGTTAAGAAAGCATACTAAAGCACCAAGGGTTTGGGGAGTAGTGTCTGAGGATCAGAGAGTCCATTAGCATTGCTCATTCACTGGCATCCGAGTTCAGAAAAATCTGACACACTTTTCACTTCTGGTGAAACCGTTCCATGTAAACCGCCCACTAATGGAACAAATGTGGAAGCTGTGTCTGACAGGATGTGGGTTGATAGTAGAGCAAAACTTCTCAGAAACATATTCTGAAAATAGTCTTTCTGCAAGACCCAGTTTCAGTTACTCGTTTTTTTAACCTTAACCCTTTGGTCATCTTCCCATACTTTTAGTGCTGTCCTCTCTCTCCCATTGACTTTCCCTTTCCATCTTCTCTTGTTTATGGAAATATACAGGGAGATGGGTCTTTGTAGTTAAAACCAAGACCCAGACTTTTCTTTTAACTTCATTCCTGTGTGATTTTGATCAACTCAATTTTGTTTCTGTTTTTTTTTTTTTTTTTTTCCTCCTTTTTTTCCCCTGCTGTGAAATGGAGATAGCCTCTGCCAGGGGTTTTGAGTAATATTTATAAAACATTTTGGGTGCCTCAGAGAGAGGAATAGAAGTGTACACTTCCTCTCTGCTTTACATTGGTCTCTGCAAATTATACTTTTCATCGAATTCCTGAAGTATCAAAGTTAATATTTTAGTCATTTACATTTACATTTTTTCTTCCAAACCATTGAATATGAATACAATAAGCCTAACAGCAGAAGGATGATTATTCAACATATTTGTGAGCACTGTATTATGCCTTTATTCACCTAGGCCAATGGTTCTTAGCCTTTATTGCAGCCTGCACCCCTTTGGTTCTTAGCATCTGCTCTTGCACCCCTTATCACTGTTGTAAATTCCTCTATAGAGAACATGTCCCTGGCCATGGGCTGTGAGGTTTGTGTGTGCCTTCCACTACCCTTTACCAGATAGCCTCGAGATGTCAAGCAGTTTTAAATTAAAAATAGGATTTATATGGACTTAACAGTCTTCCCCACTAATCTAGGTAAGAATAAATTTAAACTGTAAAATAATTTACTTCATAAAATACTGTTTAGGTAACCATATAACCCAGGTAAATGCAAGGTATAGGGAGTGACCGTTAGGGTTGCCCGTTGCCTATGCATATTCATAAGCTAATTGCCTATTCATGAGCATCGGTTTGAATTCAGATGCACGGATTGGACCATTTATGATGCTCATGAATATGTAAACGGAACGTGCATCCTGGTTGCCGGGGCAACGCAGGTGCGGACCTGACACCTGCGAGTGTTCAACCAGGTCCGCCCCAGCTCTATAAATTCTGGAGCGCAGCCCGGCTTTACCAGTCCGTCGGGGAGCAGCGGAGAAGAGGACAACGGACCCAAAAGAGCAAAAAGGACTGAGTTTAGAGCTGGACTCAGCCTTGGCCGAAGATTCGACGAGAAGCGCTGAAGCAGACCCACGTGTCAATCTACGCACCCCAGCCACCGTGGGACGCAGAAGCCTTTTCGAAGAGCTCCGGCTGAGAAGCCTTTTTGAAGAGCTCCAGTGAACAAGAACTGAGCTGAACTCACTAAAGGCCTCAGATTTTACCTGAGGCAGGCTCGCCAGGCAGACCGCGCCGGCAGGTGCCCTGCCTGGGGAGCCGCACAAGCGGCGGCCTCTGCTGGCCGGCGGCGGAGCTGCTGCTGCTTTTAGCCAGGGGTTTTTGTTAACCAAGCTGGCCTTTTCCCCTGGCCTCCTCTTCTTTTCCCTATCTATCCTATCTGCCTGCCGCGGCTGCCAGTAAAAAGCGCGCCGTGAGGGCTTCACTTCCTAGGTTCCTGTGGAGACCCTCGGGCCCGGCGCCCGGACTGACAGATCAGGAGGAGGATAGGTATTTAATAACTGCTCTCCACAAACATTAGGGATATTAGCTTAAATCACTAGAGTTAGGGTTTATATATTGTTAGCATTAATAATACTGATCCCTTATTGATATTACAAGGGTTTAAATCGTTTTAAATTGTGGAACCCTGTTCCCAGGGTCCTCATTTGTAAAGCACAGGAGGCGGTCTACTGACCTAGCCGCTTTACCTTTTGCATACATAATAGAAGACTAGATAAGAATTTTAATTCATAGGGACCCAGAACTGATTGCTCCCTCCGCTGGGTAGAGCTCACCCAAGCGGGGGTTGAAGCATAAGGGGATAACCCGGTAAAGGGAGAACCCCAATTAGAATTTTACACATAATCTTAAACTAAAAGAGTAATTTAAAGGGACACCCCATTAAGGGGGTACCCATATTAAATAAATCCCTGTAGGGTTACATAAGACCTCAGGCGTTGCCAATAAGTCCTGAGGCGGCCGTAGGAGGCAGGTATCCTATTAACATTCATTAAGTGTATACATATAAGAAGTCCTAGGGTAGTAGCCATAGCCACTTTTAGAGGCCCCATCTGCCTGGCCAGCAGGGGTAACCTCACCTAGGCAATTTTAAATTCCAGCTGTTCCCTTGGGTCGCTGGGGGACCTAGGGTAGAGCATCACCGGCCATTTTCCTAAAAGGCGAAAAGTGCTCTGAAGGGGGCGGGTGCCCCGAGTAAGAGGAATATAATATTGTATAGTTCCTCCCGAGGCAGGGCAGTAAAGGGGCTCCCTTATTAGGGGGTCCGACATAGGCAGCTCTCGGGAGGCGTCGTATTATAGTCCCTTTAAGCCCAAAACTACCCATAATTAAGCGTTTGGGACGCTGAGGCGAAGGGAAGCCAGCGCAGTCTTAATTTATTGCGCTGGGGTCTTTTCGGGTAAAAATATCCCATAAATCTGGAAGCCCGTTACCAGACTAAATAACCTGGCATATTATATGTATACATAGACATTCTGGAAGCCCGTTACCAGATTAAACAACCTGGCATAATTAAATATATAGAAACGTATTAATATATAACATAAAGAGAAACATAAAGATATACACATATTCAAATAGATACATAAGGAAATATATAGCAGAGTTGTTGTTATCAGTTCTGGTTTATTTCTTTTCCCTTATAGCACACGCACGGAAGAGCACCAAGTTGTGCGTCCCAGTGGAGCCAACAGTAAGTCTAAAGAAGGGTATAGTTTAAACGTTGTAACTACACAAATACAACAAAGGGGCTATTAGTCAACTAGTTCCAAATCCTGTGCTGAGACTCAGGGAACAGGGAAGGATATAGTTGTAGCTTCTAGAGATATTAAATAGATACATAGTAAAATAAAGTGTGGTAACATAGTAAATAAATAGGAAAGAGAAAACACTACATTGTAAAAACCTAGCTCTTGTTAGAATAAAAAGAAACTTAGTTGTGGACAGTTGACCCCTTGTCTGTCATCTTTTCTGGGGAACAAACGGGCTCTGTCACACACCCTGTAAACCCCTGTGGATCAGACACCGTTGACATCGATCCAGGTAGCGGGGTAAAACCTGGGCTGGTGCTTGGTGGCTGGTGGAAAATCTTAGGCAGCCTTATTGGGCCCTTGGTTGTCTCTGTATTGGCCACTGCAGCTTGACCTGTGCCAGCCGTTTAAAGATCGTTAATCACAAATGGAGATGGGGAGCCGATACAATTTTAAATGCATATTAAATATATTTCAAATAGTTTTATGTTTATTATTCACCACAAATAATAGTACAGTAGGTGTACAATAATACACTAGTACAACCCAGAGGTGTTGAGAAGTTTTGCTGTGGAAATAAACTGTAATTGATATGCTAACAGTTAATGGCTAACTGAATTCAAACAAAGCTTCTGTGCTACCACATCATCATCTGCGCATGTGTCAAGAAATACCCTACAACATGGTGGTATGCTGTATTTTGTAGTGAGATAATTTCACTACAATTAGCTTACAAACTTGAAAATAAACTTTGTATATTACAGTCATTGTTAAATGTATGATGTTAATAAATGCGTAGGTTTGTTGAAACTAAGTAGTTGTACTTACCTGCCTGTGCTTAATTTGTGTTTTCAGTGATTTACCTTCTGAAAAAATCTGGCATGTGTCTCACCCCCAGAAAGGGCATCATGCACTCCCAGGGGGTGCGTGCACCCTAGGTTAAGAATCACTGACCTAGGCTGTGTCTGCACTAGGAAACTATTTCAGAATAGCTTAAAATAGAATGAAAAATTCCCAAAATAACTAAATCAAATTAGAGTGCCCGCGCTATGGGGAAGTGTCGAAATAAGGCAGAACTATTTAGTGTGTTCACACTGAATGACGTCTGCCTGGAAGTGGGGTGTGGGGTGTGTGAATACTTCTTGTGGCTGCTGGGTCAGGCTTGCTGTGAGGTGTAGTTCCAGGAGCTTCTGTCTATGGCTGCATCTCACAATCCACTCTGGCCCTGCTGCCCCCTGTGGAACATAAAAGGGATGCAGTAGGTACGTTCGTTCTTATACTCTGGTTGCCCTTGTACATGCTGTGGCATCCATATCCTGGAGCTAGAGCTGCTGCAAAGCAGTGTTGTACTCCTGTGCCATGTGCTGCAATTCATGGCACAGTACTTCTAAGCTGCCCACATGTTGCTTTATCAGGACAAAACCCAGTGTAGTCCACAGCCCTGCTCACCAGGTCCTGGCACTCCTGCAGCTGAATATCCTGGACACCATGGAATGCTGCTTCATCAGCGTAAGGCAAGCTTGGGCTGGTGGGGCCACATTGTGCTGCAGGGATGGGACAATCAGCAGTGGCTGCACAACTTCTGGATGCGTGAGGCTACCTTCCTGGAGCTCTGTGAGTGGCTCACCCCTGCCATCAGGCAACAGGACACCTGTATGAGACCTGCCATTGCCCTGTGGGAGTTCACCACACCAGACAGCTACGGCTCAGTTGGGAACCAGTTCATCATGAGGAAATCCACAGACAGGGTCATGCTCCTGCAGGTAGCCAAGGCCATCAACCATGTGTTGCTACAGTGGATCATTGCTCCAGGAAACATGGATGCCATCATGGGCAGGTTCACTGTCGTGGGCTTCCCAAATGTGTATGGGGGCATATATATGGCATACACATCCCCATTCTGGCCCCCAACCATCGAGCCATGGACTATATCAATAGGAAGGGGTACTTCTCCATGGGACTAAAGGCCCACATGGATCACCAGGGATGCTTCACCAACATCGCTGTTAGTTGGGAAGCTGTCTGCCAACTTCTAGAACTCCTGCCTCTTCCAAAAGATGCACACCAGCATTTTTTGCCCTGACTGCACCATCAGAGTTGAGGGGGCGAACATGTCCGTCATTCTGGGTGAGGCAGCCTACCCCTTGCTCCTGTGGCTCATGAAGCCCTACATGGCAGCCTGGACCCTAACTAGGAGCAGTTGAACACCAGCCTGAGTAGGTGCTGCATGATGGTGGAATGTGCATTCAGCTGTTTGAAAGGGAGGGTCATATCCACATTACCTCTGTGTAGGGTGCGAGAAGACTTTGTAACGGTCTCATGAGAGCAGTCCGACCCCTCTGTGAACTCTCACAGGAATCATATACAAAAGCATGCTGCCAACAAACAAGAGATACCGGAACTGGTCTGTGCAAAATGAAAGCTGCAAAACAACGCACACCTGCGAACTATGCTGTGTTTGCCAAAACTCCAAGGCTATAGCCTGGCAGGAGGCCACTAGAGGTAGTGATAAGAAATGCATAGGCAATTTTAGGCAATCTTATGTTAATGAGCTTAGCTTTATCAGCTAGCGTTAGGAGGCCTGTGTAGAGCCTCTCCCCGAGTGAAGTTCCGACGCGTCGGGTTTCCCCACTGGTGACTGCGGCGTCTCCGGGGCTCCCGTCGCGGGTGTCACGCGCTTTCAATAAACCAAATATAGCACTCGCCTTCTGGGTGCAGCCTTGTTTCTGGGGAACCCGAGCCTGGTTGGCTACACTCTGTTTCAAATAACTATTTTGAAATAAGTGTTACTCCTCATGGACAGCAAGAGTACCAGGTTCAAAATAAGTGCCCCATTATTTTAAAATAGCAGGCATGGCAGAAGTTGAACCTTTCTGCTCCTGAACTCTCTCATCTGGCAGCATCCATAATCTAGCATGATTTTAGTGAGCCAGGTGACCACTTATCAAGGGTGTGGCCAAGTTTCCTGCAGTTCATTTACAGCCACTAGTCCTGGCTTTCAGTGTTCTGTGCTGTTGTTTAACTCTAATTTACCCCTAAAATGTCCAAGAGCCCAATAAGCAATGGAAATGTTGGTAATGCTGCTAGACAATATTGACCTCCTGTGGTCCAGCAAATTCTCAGGTTTGGCACCATCAGGTCCTAAGGGTGCAAGGACTAGAGAGGTTCAAACGGTAGTGTTGGATACTCTGCCTGTTACTTTGAAATAAGGGGCCTTATTTCAAAATTGGCTGCTACTGTAAACCAGAGCCTTGTAAAGCTAATGTGAATGAATAGTATTGGCACATTGTCCATACTCCTTTTAGAAGAAAACAGCTCACTTGGTTCAGTTCTTTCCTATGCATTTTAGAATATTATTCCCTTCCCATGCCCATGAATTTGCAAGGATCCTTGCCTCTGTATCAGATTAATATTAAGGTGCCTTTTTAGACCTCTCTCACTCTAGTTTATGGCTTTGTTTACATTGTGTAGTTGAGTTGATTCCCTGGTTGAGTTCTCTGTTATCTGAGGGGAAACTAAAACTGCCTTTTATTGTCTGAAATAAGGCCTTGAAACTGTTACAAGGATAAATTGCGTTAGTGAATCAGTGATAATCAAATCAGTGTGAGCACAAAAGGTCATCTGTGATGAAAACAAATATCTGAATTAGAAGCAGGAAAGATTTGGTAAAAAGAAAGCAGTAGAGCTCCTATTGTATTCTGTTTATAACCTCGGTTTAATACAGCTGCTTCAAACTTTCAGTGCTTTTTCTTTTGACTAACATACTTGCTGAAAGTTCAAAGAATTGGTATCTCAGGGGATAGTGTAAGAGTGGAGCATAGAGTTCGGATGAGTGATGACTAAGGGGAGATTAAACTGTATTACTATTAATCCACAAATATTTGAAGATCATAAAAACTCAGGAGGGGATTTATTTAAGGTGGTATAATTAGCAACAGTGGAATAGTCATAGGAAGATGCATGCTAAATATCAGGAAAAAATTGCACAGGAAGAAATGAAACAAAAAGCCTGATTGGTGTATGATGTTTAAAACTAGACTTGTTAAAGCATCAGAATACATTCTAAGGAAAAATTGTTTGTTGGCACAGATGAGACTAAATTATTAAATATTGTAGCTCTCTTCGGGATCTAACCAATATGGTTCTCTGAGGTGAAATCCACTTCGTGATTTGTTTTTGGGCACCAGACATTTTTTTTGTGCTTTGAGCTAATAATCGAATGTGGCTTGAATTCTGCTTTTCTTGTGTTAAGTGCTGTCCTTTTTTGAAATGTTATCCAGGGCTCATTACCCTGGAACAAAAACAGTGGCTGATGCCTTAGCAACTAAGAAGAAACTATGGGCTTCAGAAGACTATAGCACGTTCAATAATGAAGTGGGTGCAGGCTGCTGGGCTCGGATCCTGAACCAGAACTATGTGAATGGAAATATAACCTCGTAAGTCTTGCATGCAGTCAGTTACATTTATAACTTTAGCATAGCTGCACTTCTCTGATCAGTGTGCACTTCTCAGGACTCAGGCCTTTACTCCTTCTGGCTGGAATTCCATGGTTTGTCCACTTTTAGACTAGATTGTGGGCTGCAGTATCCTGTGTATCAATGGTTATTACCCAGCAGGTCCAGTTGAGTTTGGACACCCTGTGGTTCTTTTCTTTGGGGTGGGTCTGACAGTGGTGATGTAATGATAACCGTCTCCTCGAGAGGAAAGTATATGTTTTGGAGCAGAAATGCATAGGAGAGAGAGGAGGATTTTACAGCGACAACACTCACACCTGGCTGTCATCTCCTGGTGATAATGTAGAGGGGCTCACTAGAGATACCCCAGAGAGTGTGCATCTTCAGCTGGTTCTGCTGAATAACTCCACTTACACCCCTTCCCAAATCCCTTGACAGACAGTTCTGCTTCAAACCTGCCACAGATTTTCTTTATGGTTCTCAGGCCTCTTCTTGGGCTGGCTAGGGTTGGATTGGGAAATGTTTTCTGGGAAAATCTGGTCTGAGGAGAAATAAAACCAAAAATTGATACTTTCTTGTATATAAAAAAGAAACTTAGAGGTGTGGAAGAGTTGGAGTGATCAAAATTTTTTGTTCTACGTTCACCATTTTACATTTTAAAAAAATGTTTATAATATAAAATATTGAAATGAGATGGAATCTAAAAACGATACAAAAATCAATTCCAAAAGTTTCAGAACATTCCATTTTGATGTCAAAATGCTTCATGGTTATTTTTGAAATTGCAATTGGCCAAAATTTACCTTTATCCTTTTGTAACAACTTATTGCTGATGAATTGACATGTTCAAACAATAAAACAATCCATTGGGAGATTCCCAGCCGGTTCTAGCTTCAGCAAATGTGCAATGTGTTAATCCCCCAAAGGAGGGATTCCACTGGAATGTTTAGTTTATGCAGACAAGTATGAACTTTCAATTTCAGCACTATCAAAAATATTTAACCTTCTCTGCATTCAAAATTATTGTAACTTTAAAAACAAAACTATTTTCCAGAACTATTGCTTGGAATTTGGAAGCTAGTTATTATGAAGATTTGCCCTTTGGTCGATCAGGATTAATGACAGCACAAGAGCCATGGAGTGGCCATTATGTAGTAGATGGTCCCATCTGGATCACAGGTAAATATAAAGTCCAGGGAGACCTACAAAAGTATTGACAATGCAATACTCAGTATTCTATGCTAAATTAAACTAGTAAAATGTCCTTTATTTTTGGTGTTAAATGATTTTCTTTTGTGTTCACTTTTTATTGGATACAGAACTTGTATTGAACATTTTTACTTTCTTAGCAATAGGAGGACTCTCCCTTCGTCACTTTAACTAGAATGGGGCAGGAGACAATCCTTACAGGAGATGAGAACGGGTTCTGTGATTTGACTTTTGCACATATATATGACTTACATCATTGTAGTTCATGGCTGTCATTAGTAAAGATTGGCTTTCATTGCAAACTGCTGTTTTCTTGGTTTGAGATTGTGTTCTAAAAGAAGTAGTAAGGGCTTGGAGCTAAAACCTGTTGAAAAACTAGGGCTCTGTGCCTGATTTTTGTTTTCAATTTTATTTCTAAATTATCTGGCTACTAGAGTTCTGAGATGGAGAAAAAGAGAATGGAATTGGAATACACCTATATTCTGTTTGTGATAGCTGCTATTGTAAACCATCACTTTGGTCTGTGTGTATATATAAATGTATGTACTTGCAATTTAAATATGTATATATAGATCCAGTGGCCACCCTCTGGTCCATTTTTAATCTTTGCTTATGACTGCAGAGTTGATTGTTAGATCAGATGACCTGCCTGTTCTCCCATGTGACAGGATCATGGGAAGTTCTCCTATTTTTGGATCTTCCACTATTCATATGCAAACAGAAAAATGTATCATGTAGCAAGTGGTTCATATATAAGCATTCAGCTATACTCTTTGATCTCTTTTCAGTTAACTAGCCAGAGTCCCCACCTTGTTAAGTCTATAGAGTTTTGTCTCAAAGTCAAGTGTATGGTTTTAAAATCTGCGACATGGAAGCTACAAAATGGTAGCAGGATGACCTTCTTGGAATTAATGCTGATCTTTCATTTTGCTTTCTTTTCACTGTTGCACAGCGCACACAACACAGTTTACCCAGCCCGGATGGCACTACTTGCAGATGGATGGACATCTACAGCGTGGTGGCAGCTATGTAGCTCTGACCGATGGCCTAGGCAACCTTACTATCATCATTGAAACTATGGTAATGTTTCCTAATAGCCAACAAAGCAGTAGATACTTAGGAGGATTTTTCTAAAAATGTCTTTCAGAAAACTCTATGTGAAGATATTATGTGTTGCTTGCAGCTTTGCCAGTGAGAGCAGATGGAGCTCCTCCTGACATCTACCTAGATTGTACAGCTACTGAGATCTTCTTGGAAATCAGCCCATGCATCAGACTTGCATCCCGGTTTTAAATTTTGACACAGAGCAGTAGAAAACCATTTGATGAATAATGTATTTCTGACAATTTTAACTTCTATAGGTACTTTACTCCTTTTACCTTTTAGATCACATAAATTCAGTATTCAGTGAGAGCCTTCCAGCCTCTTTGCTGTGTAGATAGATACAATACCATCTTTTGGGCTTTTGAAATATTTGCTTCTAAATTAATATTTACTCTGCACGTTCTGTTGCTTTATAATTATTGGTGAGGTATTTTTTTTTAAACAAGTATAGACATCTACCGGACTCTTCAGTGGGGGCTTGAGGGTCAGTTCAGTCTTCCTCTTCAATCTCTGATGATATCGTCCTGGAAGATGGTCTTTGTTCTTTTCCTGTCTTTGAAATTTGAGCTCTTGATTAATTATGGTTGGTCATGTGTTAGGCCCTTTTTATAGTGAAAAATTCTCAAGTTATTCCAAAGGTATTTTGTTTTTGTGTTTTTTTTTTTTTTTTAACCTGAGTTTTGAATCTCGTAAGTACATGAAAATACTGATTTGTTAAGAAAAGACAATTCATCAAAATAGGCAAATGACCAATTTTAGTGATGTAGGTTGTCATTTGTTCTGTTCGTTTTCTTTCCAGACTTATCATCACTCTCCATGTATCAGGCCTCCATTGAGTCCCTTCCATGTGTCACCTCAAAAAGCAACCTTCTACCTCAAGGGATCCTTTGTAAGCAAATGTTTATTTGTTTGCATATATTGTATAAGTCATTCAGGGACATTGGGCTGCTGCATTTAGTGTGGTGTGTGTGTACCCGGGGCCTATAGTAAAACAAGATGTCACTGCGTAATGAACCAGCTTTGTTCATGTTGACATCTAATTGTATTCACATAAAAGAGAGGGGACTGACTACTACGGATAACTGAAAGTTCTTTAACTTTTATAGTGAAGTACTATATTTTGCATGCTGAAAGATGAGCACTGTGTTTCTCATTCTACGGATGTGTAAGACTTAAATGTTCTTCTAGGAGCACAATAACTATGTGTCATGGTATGATTACCTTCACCTACTGACAACTGACTTCCCCACCCCAAAAAGGGCATTCAAAGAACGCCACTGTTTTTTCCTTATTGTTTGCCTGAAAATACTTTTGGTGAAATGGCAAGGAAAACGCTTTCCTGTATTGGGCCTGGAAATCCACCACTTCCTTTCTCCCACGTGGGCATGGTTAATCCTCTCACTTAATGGTGACAGATCCTCTTTTTATGGAACGTTGTTTCACTTGCCACCTCCTGTAACTCTTCTGCCAAAAAGTAAAGGCCTACAGTCCAGTCTAAACAGTTCTGCTCTATGTAAACATATGCTGGATATCTCTCTGGGGCTGGGTGGGTGAATAAATGCAGCTCAGGTGAGAAAAGTATGACTGGAACTCCAGTAGCCATGGAAAATAGTCTACAATAAATGGTAGATTTGGGGAGTTATTTATCAGAAGGTGAAAGTATTTCAAACTCTCTAAGTTTTTTCATTTCTAGTAGGATTGGTTCCTCTTCCTTCACAGCTGTACAGCCTATTGTGGTCCTGGGCCATCATTCCCCACTTGAATAATGAAATAGAAGACTTGTCAGCAGTCCTCAAGCACTGTTCTTGGATCACAGTCTCTGCTAGTACCCACATAGACCTGCTTTTATGGCCTACAGCTTGCCAGGCAGGCTGTATTAGAGATCCTGTAGGGACAGTTGACATACCACATCTCGAATTCTGTATTTTCTCTTCCTGATTTCACTGTGACTAAATTCAAACTCAAGAAATTTGGTGAATGATTTTTTTCAGTAACAGAATGATAGTTGTCCTTGTATTCTTATAGCACTAGGATACACCAGCCGTGGTGTTTATGGTTATAATTAGGTCCAGGCACTAGTGACCAAAACTTAGTTGTCTGGATACTTCTTTGAAAGGAGTGAGGCAATCTAAGCCCAGCTGCTGGAGGTAAATATCTGTACTGTAACCTACATCATAGCTGGTGCTAATTGGCCATGTTGTTACCATTCTTGACAGAAGCAAAGGTGTCAGTGGGCTATTAAGAGTTAATTCCATGTTCCAAAAAAAAAAAGGGGGTATTCTTGCATATTGGGCTGAGACCCACGAAGTGGGAATTGTGAGCTGCAACTGTCCATGCTATAGCTGGTCTGTGGACAAGCAAAGAATGGTTGTCTCTCAGGATGTCCACCCAACATCTCACTAAAACAGATTTAATATCTCTAAATCCTCAATATTTCCAAAGAAGAGTCTTATGAAAGCTTTTGTATATTTCTTCCTAGCACAAAGTGAAAACTCTGAAAATGTGGTATACTAAGCTTGGCTTCAAATCTGTGAATTCCACCTTATTCCATCCACTTCCTCCAGTAAAGGTGAGTTTGTTACTTAGTGATCACGATTAAAGGTTTCATTTATTTATTTATTTGGGGGGTGGGGAGGCGGCGGTGGTGGTGGTGATTTATTATTCTGGGTAACTGATGGGATGTGGAAGGAAAACCTGGTATATACACACAAAAAGTTTTGATGCTTCTGGCTTGTTCAAAGGGGTCTAATCCTATCCAGTTCAGTTGTGGAATGTTAAAGTGCACTTCACATTTACCCCAGTGTGAGAAGAGAATATGTCTGTTTGGGCCTGACATTGCATGATGTAGGTGTACAGTATTCCCTGTGTAATCATAAGGTGTTGAGCAGGATGGGGAGTCCAAGGGAAGTAGATATTCTTGTTAGCAAGAGTCCTGCTGCATGACTGCCACATCTGTCTTTCATGGGAGCTGGAGTGAATCTTCAGGAACAAGGATGTAGTTTAGTGACTCACTAACATACAGATATACTCATGCTTTCCCCAGGCCTTTCCCCTTTCTTATGTATACACTTGAATCCTGGAACAGGTGCAGAGTGGACGGAATCCTTTACTTCACAGTGCAGCGCTTACACTACTTGTGTCCCTGATGTTTGCATCTATGCTAGACTGCATCAACCTTGCACTCTGTTGTACAGTGATTTCTCCTCCCTCCTGCCCCCGGGGATCCAGGCCTTATTTCTCTGGACAGGACCATCCCCTTTCCCACATCTCATCTTCACAAGTTCAACCTGATATTATTTTTGAGCTCTGCTGCTTGTCTGGTGTTCTTCCCACACATTTAGAAGTAGTTTGTGGTAACGGACCCACCCCTGGTGCCAGTGAATGTTATACCCCAACTAATGGGAAGATAGGAAAATGGAGAAGCTTCTGCAGGCCAGGTGCTGATTGCCTTGATAAATGCTACTTCTCACAAAGCTGTTCTCAGTAGTATGAGACCTTGCATATGGTCTGGTGTAAATGGATGTTTCCAGATGGATCCCTGTAGTGCAAAACTGCTGCTTCCCATCTTCACTGTAACTCCCTTATGTCTTTCATGCTCAGAATGGACGAATGGGGTTGTGCCTCATTAACTCATTTATAGGTAGTTTGCAGTGTTAAAGCTAACTGGAGAATGGAATGACAAAGCTCAGCGTATCTGGAAGAGATTAAATTCATTGACAGTAGATGCTGGCTTTTGTATTAACTCAAAGGAGATGCTGCAGAATCTTGGCACACACTCATTGCCTTCTTTAGCTTGTGCTTTCTTTCATTCCAGGTAAATGAAGGAGTGTTCAGCTTAAATCTGGATGTGGATGAAGTCTACACCTTAACCACCCTCATGACAGGCCAGAAAGGCACTTATCCAGATCCTCCCCCATCCAAGCCTTTTCCAACAAATTACAAGGATGATTTCAGCATTTGTAAGTTGACTCCTAATTTCTTAAGGTCTGTGCTGCCTGTGCAAGCAGAAGAGCTACACTGCTTAGGGGAGTGGTTCACATTAATATGGCCTAGTCTACACAAACAAGTTAGGCTGACCCAGCTACATCCTCAGGGATGTGAAAAGATCCACCCATTTAAGTGACGTATTTAAGCTGATCTGGTCCCTGGAGTAAACAGCATGGGGTCAATGGGAGAATTCTTCCTCCAGTCTAGCTACTGTCCCTTGTCGGAGGTGGATTCCTTATGCTGATGGGAGGATCTGCTGTGGCTGTGCATGACGCCTGCATATGTAGATTTTTAGCAAGTAGTGTCTGCTGGCTTGCACCTGTGCAGATGTTCTCCCTGTGCTCTGTACCAAAGGGTTAGGTAGCAATCCAGACCGACAGATCTTCAGTTCCTTCTTACGATCACATGGCCTGAATCAGAATTCTGCGGTGTCTGGTATTGATCCTCTTTGAAGTTCTTTCTGGTAACTATTAAATTTTTTGTATTGTTAATATTCTTCATTGTTTAAACTGTCAGTCCATTGAATCTTCAGTGTAGGATTTGGTTTATGTCCAGGCTTTAAGAATTGCATCACTTGTTCCCATTCCTTTTTGTTCAGTATTGACCACCAGTGTTTCCTTTATTGCCTTATAGAAGCTCCTGTCTTCACAAAGTGCAATATAAGCCACTTTTTTTTTGACTCAGAGGAACATGACAGACATGAGAACTTTGACATGGGAAGCACCTATTGGAATGTGTTATGAGGCTTCAGTTGGATCTAGGCCAGTGAGGCCCCTGCACACTTATATCAGCCTGAGATATCAAAGTATGTTTAATAGCTCACTGTCTGATTCAGGAGCAACATAATATATGTTTGCACTCTTGGACTCACAGCCCCCTCTGTTGCTGGGACCAGCCCTTTCAAAGGAGATTCTAGTGCTGGGAGAATCTAGTTTCTTAATCCATTTTGCTGGCTGCAGTTTCTTACAATGGTATCACCAATGGAACCATTCCCAACCTTTTATTTTAGAGATTCTAATGTTCCAGTGAAACTATTTTCCTCTCCAATGAAGGCGTTTATTCTGGACAAAGGATTGAGTGCCTCCTACTTCCAATCTCACTTGCCTATGTGGAGATCTCCTTAGACTATTGGTACCCTGTACATTAGGGATCACCACAACCTCCTTTCAGTCCTTCATATTGCCCTTCCTGGGATCAGGGAACCTGTACACACAAGGAAAAGGGCCTGTATGTTCCGGTAGGGAAGTCCGACCACCCTTTCTCTCAGAAGATCAGTCATCCTGAGCCTGTGGAAGAGGAGGAAGATCCACTGGTACTGACAGATTTCTTGCTTGCTCACAAAAAACAATTGCTTCAGTCTTACCTTGTCCTGCAGAAAACCCTTAACAGTTCCAAAAGCTGCTTCAGAGAGTAGCGTAATTGCTTTAGATCCCCGTAGGGAAGACCAGGGCTCCTAATTCAAGCTATTGGACCTTGTACAGTCCATTAGGCCTAGCTTAATAGCATATGCAGTCACTGTGGCCATATTGGAACCACCGAGTACTGTATGGTGTGTGTTAGCCACTTGTGCCTCTGCTTCTGAGCAGGTGGAAAAGTCTTTTTCCTGTCAAAGGGAGCAGATTTTATTTCTGTTTTACCCTGATCTCCCTAGTTATCCAAGCAGCACAGAAGGGTCCAGACAGCTGTATTCAAAAGCCACCCTAGCTCATAAAGATGACAAGTGTTTAGACTTCATGGTGAGATAAGTATTTACTGTCACCAGCCTTCAGTATAGAATGTGCAGCTATCAAACCCTCTTGACAAACGAGATTTTTTTAAATTATCTAAGTTAATGAACCGAAGAGAAGTTATCCCAGGATATGGACACCTTAAGCTTTTATTGACAAAGGCAGGCTGGTGGCCAAGAACCTTGTTAACAAACTGCAGCCAACTCTTCTGATACCATAGATTCTGAAGCAGTATCAGGTGGGAATCTTTGGGACTCCCCAGGGACTACAAAATGCTATGCCCAGCTTGCCCTTTAAAATCAGTCTTTTTCATCACAAAACAGATGAGTCTTTTTATTCACTGAAGGACTCCATGAGAGCTGTCCATTCCTTCGTAATATACATACCAGTCCTGAAGAGGAAGCATTATGCATTAGTCCTCTCAATGAAGGGATGCATACCCTGGGGAGACTTGGAGGTCTTCTGGGGGTATATCAGCTCATCTAGATGTTTGCCTAATTTAAACAGGCAACATAAAATGCACTAGCAAAGTCAGTTCAAAGTACAATTTTGTGTAGGCAATGACTTGTTTATACTTATCTATACCCCTATACAATGAAAAGTAAGTAAAACATTTATATTCCAATTGACATATTTTATAATTATATGGTAAATTAGGAAGTAACCAGTGGTTTCAGTAATAATGTGCTGTGACACTTTTTGTGTTTTTATGTCTGATTTTTGTAAGCAAGTAATTTTTAAGTGAGGTGAAACTTTTGGATACACAAGACAAATCAGGCTCATTCTGCACTAGGCAAGTAAGTTGACTGCAGACACAGTTTTAGCTACAGCCATTGAGTAGCTAGAATCAACTTATTTGCAATTTACTTACCTGGTCATCTTCAAAGAAGGAGGTTGATGGGAGAAACACGTCAACCTCCCTTACTTATCACAATATTGAGGAGTACGGGGGTCGGCTGCGGACCCCAGATAATTTGGATTTCATGTGTCTCTACCAGGTGTGTAAAATTGAACCCTGGAAGATTAACCCTAAGTGGGTCAATCTTCTGGGTAATGTAGACATACCCTCACACTCCTGAAAGGGTTTGAGTCTGGAAAGGTTGAGTGCCACTGTCCTATGCCTCATGCCCAAGTCTGTCCGGTTTCACTGCACATGATGAAGAAAATACAAAAACAAAACAAGCAGTGATGACAAACATTATTCTTTCAAGTTGGGTAAAGTAAAGTGTGGTAGCACTATAAGAAGTAAATTAATTTGTGGCAGACGTTTCATTGGGTGTGGTTGAACTTGAGTTTGTGCCCCCATTTGCACACACAATTCATTCATGCTTTTTCTTGATAATTCTTGGGGGGACAAAAAGTATTGGCAAAAAAAAAAAATTCTGGGTTGAAAACCAGACCATCATTTTGCACTGCTGTTGATTCTCAAGCACAGGTACTTGGATAGAAAGAAAGCATAAATATGAAGACTATTTTATGAGAACTTTCTGAAACGGTGGAGTGTAGGGGGCTGAAAGAAATAACTATAACTGTCACTGTTGGATTTGTTTCTTCTTTCAATAGATAATCCACCCTTCAGTGAGGCTCCCTATTTTGCTGATCAGACTGGAGTATTCGAGTACTTTGTCAACAATTCTGATCCAGGGGATCACAATTTCACGCTCCGCCAAGTAGTGGTTCAGCGACCCATCACCTGGGCTTCTGATGCAGACCAGACCATCAGCATTATAGGTGACTTTAAATGGTATGTTGAATCAACTTTTACAGAATTTTTTTAGTTTTTTTAAAGATTTAATTGATGATAAAAATAAACATTGATATTATTTATTTACATTTTCAAGTTGCAGAAAATTATTGCGAGGGCATCACACAATTTATTGGTAGGATGAAAAAGGTAAAGTTTTGTAATTGTTAAAAGACAATCATATATCAAAACATACAAATTAAATATCCTTAAAACTGTAAAATTGCAATTTTTGCCTATCTGTAAATTTCAGTTATTAATGGAAATATTTTCCACTGGGGGGGGGTGGGTGTGTGTGTGTGTGTGTGTGTGTGTGTGCGTGCACACGCATGTGGTGAAATCATTGTTTGCTGACATTTATTGATTAAAAACATTGATTCTTCTGAGACTAATTTTAACCCAAGTATTCACAGTCCTGTGCTGTTCCATCCCCTCCCATTGGACAGGTTATGTTTTGAATTTTCTTTCCAAAACTAATACAGCTAGACTGATCCACACCTGGGATAGTTTGAGTGTACACATCTGTCCTTTTGAATGTAAAGTATAGGAATGATTTTGATTTGGAAGAGTGAAAATATAAATGCTAATCTGATTGTAAGGTATAGGTCAGATTTTTGTGAATCCAGTGCAGATATCTGTGTTTGTAGCCAGGCTGAATGAATGATCTGTTGTACAAGTGGGGAAGTGTGCAAGATGACTGTCAGATGCAAAAGCTTTGGGTCAGGCTTGTTTGTGTGCGACAATGTCAATGTAAATGTTTGATGTTAGAGAGATGATTTGTAATTGAAAGAGAAGTGGGGTACATTAGTCTTAGAGTGCCATCTTCTGTTCAGTCCTGAAAAAGGAACTATATTGAACTGTAGAGCACATGGAATACTGTATTCCTGGGAGAGATGTCTGTGGATGCATCAGTCAGCAAGAGTGGTCAAAGGATGTTAGTAACCCGATGAACACAGAGACAGTCTAGTGAGACACTCTGAGTTTGGTGGTCTGTTGGTTTACCTAAAAAGACTAACAGGAGAAAAGAGGGAATACAGAACCAACGTTGTTCAGAGGTTGCTTGGTGAAGATCACAAGCAGGAATTTTGAGTTCTCTGATTTTCAGTATCTCTTTGTCCCATAGTATTGTTAAAATGTTCCTACTCCATGTTACTATTCTGACTTCCTTCAGATTAATAGGGCCCTTTATTTTCTTTACTTTTTTTTTCCCCCCTCAAGGAATTTACTGGTATTTGGTACAGGTTGAAAATCTCTAATCCGGAACAGTCTCATCTAGCAAACTCCATAATCCAGCATGATTTTAGTTAGCTGGCTGACCACTTATTATGGGTGTGGTCGAGTTTCCCTGGGTCCCTTAAAGTTTCTTTACAGCTCTCAGTCCTGGCTCTCAGTGTTCTGTGCTGTTATTTAGGTGTAATTTACTCCTAAATGTCTTTCAAGAGCCCAGAAAGTGAAAGTTGGTCATGTGCTAGAAAATATTGACATCCCATCATCTGTCAAATTCTCTTAGTTGGCACTGGTCAGGTCCCCAGGGTGCTGGATGAGAGAGGTTTAATCTGTACAGCATCAAAAGCAGCTGAAAATCTTTTTTTTTTCTGGGCAAACATCAGAGTTTATTTTGGCAGACAGAAGGATGGGGAGCATATTCAGTAGATGCTTTGATGAATAGAATGCAGTGTGATCTGCTGCAGAATTAAAAAAAGAACTCAAAACACAATGTCAACTATAAGAATACAATGTATCACTAATCATCAAGTTAAACTTCTCATTTAAATAAACAGTTTATTTCTATAGACTTAGAACTCTTAGCCCATAAATATTTCATTTAATAATAATGTTCAGTATTTTAAAATATTTATAAACACTGTCTTAACGTGAAGTCTATGTACTTAAGCTGTGAAACACTCTGATATATTTTCATTTTTCTTTTTTCTTCCCATTGTATTGAATCAAATCTTTATACTATTGCTACCAGCTTGAAACGTGTATGGGGTTGGCATGAGATGTCTCAGTATGTTCAGATACAATGAGGGGTCCTGGGGCACCTTATAGACTAACAGAAATGTATGAGCATAAGCTTTTGTGGGCAAGACCCACTTCATCAGATGCAGGTAGAGCAGATGAGGATGTGCTTCACAGCGTGCATGTGTGCCTGTTTGTGTGTATCTTCCATATTAAGTGTTCTCAAGATAAATTATTAGGTGACCTAAAGAGTGTAGCCACCAACTCTTGCTGATGGCTACTGTCACACTTTCCCCTCAAATATTTAATTATCTTTAGCAGAAACATCTATCCATATATAGATGTCCAAATTATTGTAATTTATGTATTGCTTGCTAATGAGTTTGGTGGGGCGTGTGCGGAGAGTGGCAGACTGCACTCCCACTCTGGGAGTTGTAGTTGGGACATAATTACCAGTGGTGCTCGGATGTCTAGTCTGCTCTGTTTGATGTTAATCACCTTGGCTGCATGCATGTGTTCTCTTTGGAAAGCAGTGTAAGCTCTGCAGTTAGCCAACACTGCAGACCTCAGAGAGCCCCCAAGAACCACAAATCAAGCGAGGGACAAAGGAACTGAAGCCAGATTTTATTGTAATTGACTTTGGTCTCCAACCCCACCATGGCACCTAGATTAGTTGTCTATGGTTTTATTTTGGTGCTTGCATGCGTTGCAACAATGGCCTCAGTATATTTCCAGGGGGCTGGAGTGTCCCAAAACTGTCCCCTAAAACCAGGTAATACATTCAGTGTGACATTTACTTTTATACTCAGGTACAAACAAGTTACGTACCCATTATGTATCCAGGTACAACCCTTAATTGTAATATGTCAAACCCCGCCCCCCCAAAGTAACTGGACCTACCCACTAACTTGGGGATAGTGGTGGTACCATCAAAACAACACCGTCCATCATGCTTTTAATAACGACCTGTTCCTGAACTTGGGTTGGAACGTACCCGATGCTGAGCTGTTATCTGTGGGGAGTGTATGGTACCAAGCAAGATGTTTATCACTGGCTGCCTGGCGCTGGGTGCTTTTAAGCCTGTTACTTATCAGCCCTGTCTCTTGCTGCATTCCTGTGAGCAGAATCTACCTAGCTCACTATTTTTGCTTTAACCCTATGTTGTTTCAGCTTGAGGCCTTTAGGTTTACACCAGGTCTGATTGTCAGGTCCTCTCATTACTATAGGAGTGACTACAGTAGGACAGACGGACAGACAGACAGACAGCTCTCCTTTTATAATAGTATAGCTACAATGCATTGCATGATAAAGGTGTACATCCTTAATAAAACTTATTTTATTTTTTTATATTTAAATGATGCAAAAGTAGGGTGACAATCAGGAAGTAATCACCTTCTTTTAATCCTGTTTTTTGGGTAAATATTGATTTAAATGGAAAACAAAGATGTTTGCACATTTGCAACTCCATATTCTTATGTGTTGAATATGAGCAGTTCAATATTCTCAGTTCAATCACTAGTTCTATATACCTGCTTCATCTAATTACTGCCCTTTTGATTTTATTGTTTCATTCCAGTAGAAGGCTAGCCTTAGCCTGTTGAAGTGGTCGTCCTTTGATATACTCTGTCCTCATACTTTTTGCTTTTGAAATGGTGAGGTGGAGTGTTGAATCAGCCTATAATCTCATCTTGGGGAATTTAGGTCCAGCTAGATCTATCACAGTTCTACTTCCAAGTCATTAACTTCTTTTTGCATTGACTGTTGTTCCTGGAGTGCCTCATAATTCTCTGTTCCTTAGTGGCATTCTCTGTTTGGTCTTATTGTTGTGTGGACCCTTGTGATCCATGGTCTGTGACAAAAACTTTGGATAGATCTGTGTGTGTTTCTTCCTTGCTTTTTACATGCAGTCTGAATGATGGCATGAGAAAAGGGTCTCTCTCTGTTTGCCGTTGTGTGCTATCAGTGTGCACTTTCAGCTGAGTTTTTCCTGAAGTGTTTTGTGCTGTTTTTAATCCTGTATGTATTGATTATCTGTGTAACTGAGAAACTTATCCATCCTTTAACAATGTTACAAAGTAGCCAAGCATCAGACATACCTTCTAATAAGAGGTATTTGCCAACTAACGTCTTAACTAACAAGACTCTGGGTATGTCTACACTACACTGCCCTTTCCAGAGGGGGATGCTCATGAGACACTTGTGATACGCTAATGAGGCAGTGCAATGAATGTGCAAATGCCTTATTAGCATAATGGCAGCCGCAGAACTTTGAAAGTGCTGCTGTCAATCATGTGTGGCTTGTCTGCACAGAGTCCTTTTTGAAAGGACGCTGCACGCTTTGAAATCCCTGTATTCCTATTGGTCCTATTTTGAAAAGGACCCCATGTAGATGAGCCGAATGTGTGATCAAAAGTGGCACTTTCAAAAGTGCTGTGGCTGCCATTATGCTAATGAGATGTTGCATATTCGTTGCAGTGCCTCATTAGCATATCCTGAAGTGTCTCATGAGCATCCTCCTTTCAAAAGGGGGTGGCTAGTGTAGCCATAGCCTCTCTGAACAGTGAAAGTTTGAGTATTTGGCCTTGAGGCCCTATCTCTGTTAATGTAATTTGTCGTAAGGAACTTCAATTTTTATACATTGTGTTTTCAAACCTTTTTTTAAAAATATGAACAAGAAAGTAGCTTGGTAATGTGTAAAGATGTTGTGTATTTTACCTGGTAAACTGCTTATCTTTATATTCTAATGCCAGGAAAATGAATTACTTTGTAGTATACTAGGATTTCTCCCTGGAATACTGTGGCCAGTTTTAGTGCCCATAGTTCAAGAAAGATATTGGACAAATTGGTGAGGTGAAGAGAATAGTAACAAGACTGAGTAAAGGATTAGAAAACATGCCCTGTAGTTATAGATGCAGAGAACTCAATTTACTTAGCTTAATAAAGGGAAAAGTTAAGCCGTGACTTGATTAGTCACTAAGTATCTACAAGGAGAACAAATACTTAGTAATGTGCTCTTCAGTTTAGCAGAGCAAAGGTATAACACAGCTGGAAGCTGAAATTAGACGCATTCAGACCAGAAATGAAGCTTACATTGTTAATAGTCATAGTAATTAACCATTAGAACAATTTACCAGGAGCCATTGTGGCTTCTCCATCACTGGTAATCTTTAAATCACGCTAGGATGTTCTTGTTCAAAAAAGAAAACTGCAGGGGAGTTCTGTGGCCCATTTTATATAGGAGGTCAGATGAGACAATCATGGCGGTCAAGCAGCCAACTCCTATATTGCTTTTATCCCTAAATCTTAGTGCTTTGCAAAGGTGGGTGAGTGTCTTAAACATTTCACAGGCAGGGAGTTGATGTGAGTTACCCTTGGTCATACAGTTGGTCTGTCAGCTGGGAGTTGGTTTCCTTATGCTTGCCTTGTATGCAAAGCTCTGTAGAGACAGAGGTTAATCTTGTATTTTTAACAGCAGTGACAATAAGACCTGAAATACTGGGTTTGATTCCATTCCTCTAGACGAAGGTTTGAGAGATTTGGTGGGATGTCCCAAAGCTATTTTGCTCACATTGATGAAACAGTTGGAGGACTGAATCTTCATATTGAAGTAAATAAATAATGTATTTCTCCATTTTGTATCACTGAAATGGCTGTCAAGCTATATAGATATCTATAGCTATACAGACAAGACTTAAGGATAGCAGAGTAACATGTTTATGCTCATTTCTTTATGAAGTGTTAACTTTCTCTTGCAGGATAAATGTGACAATAACTTGTGATGTCTTCATCGAGCGTCTAGGCAATGGAGGTGTGTTTATTGCAGGAAGAGTAAAAAATGGTGGGATATATGTTCGACGTAGCAAAGGACTTTTCTTCTGGGTGTTTGCAGATGGCACCTACCAGGTCACTGGTGATATCTGTAAGTAACTCATCATTATTAACAACTGCCCCCTTATAGGGCTGACATTTGGTTATATCTAAGCTTGAAGTAAAGTCAACTTCAAGGTTTGAAGAAAAAGCTAGAAAAAATGCAGGATGCTTAATTTCATATGTGAAGAGTCTTTACAGGACAATGGGTTTATAATGTATCCTTCTTGTGCATATTGCTTTCAGGTTAATGGATACATACGTGGCTTCTTTTATTCATAATAGTAGTCACTGGTTCTGCTGTATGCTTAGTATAATTGACGTAAGATGTCCGTGCATGTGCTTAGATACTCGGGTGGTGGATGTGGTGTGAGAATTTATGTAGATTGTGCAGTACTGCTGTACACTATCGGTTTGGTAGGGTGATAAGAATTTATCTAGCAGAAACAAGGGGACTTTTTGGTAGACAGAATATGGTTTAAAACCTCTGCTCCGTGGGAAGATGAATGAGTGAATCATAAATAGTCAGGACATCAGTTTTATTTGCCGCCTGGAAGATACTTTCAGCAAAAGGGTATTTGATTACGTAGCACATCCATTCAGTTCTCACACACAGGACAGAAGGTATCTATTGAATCATTAACACTACTTTCTGTAGCATTTGACTTCCTGGTCTTCTGTCAGAGTTCTGATCTGCTTAAATACATGCTGGTGCGACGGTTTTCATTTAAGAATATATTAAACCCAATTTCTGGCATATGGTAGGTACATAAAGAAAAAAACAGCACTGGGGTTGCGCTCTAAATTTAGTCAAATACAGGTTGAACCTCTCTCTTCTGGCACCCTTGGGACCTGACCACTGCCCACTGAGACAATTTGCCGGACTATGGGACGTCAACATTGTCTAGCACATTACCAACACTTTCACTGCTTACTGAGCTCTTGGAAGACATTTAGGGGTAAATTACACTCATCCCTCATTTAACAAGTACTTTACTAATGAGTAGTCTCTAAAACATGGAAACATATATACCTACCTTTATTCACTATATGAGTGAACTTCCCCCACTTATATGAGCGGGGTCTCTGGCCAGGGGGTGGGGAGACCTGCAGCCCTGTGGCTGGAGTGGAGCCAGCCATGGAGTCCCAGGCGGGGGGCGGGGAGACCTGCAGCCATGCAGCTGGAGCCTTTTCCTTCTATGCCCTCAGACATGCAGCTGTCTGATAGCCCTTCAGCTGGGGGAAGAGAGGGAGAAGGCTCTTGGCCTGGTTCCCTCCCCTGCACTGGTGGGAATGTGAAACTGACTGGCCATGAGCTGATCAGTTTTCTTGGCCCTGCAAGCCATGGAGTCTGGAACTAGCCTGCCCTTGGTTCCCAGCTCCTGCCACTCTGGGAGCCAGGAAATTGACCAGCCCTGGTTGTTCCTGGCTCCCCTCCCCTTGCAGGAAAATCCGAGTTATGCAGCGGTTGCAGGAACAACCCCTGGGTAACTCGAAGGCTTATTGTATTAGACCCCCCACCCGCCCTGCAGACCTCACCCTCGGCTAGGTTTTAATCCTCCCCGCCCCCCACCCCCCACTGCAAGGTCACAAAATGCCTCCAGCCTTAAAGCTCCCCTCCCCCCAGCAGCCCCAAACTGCCCCCAGCTTTACAACACCCCCTGCAGCCCCAACCTTCCCCCAGTCTTAGACCCCACTCTGCATCCCTCAACACCTTAGACACTCCTCCTCCTCCTGCAGCCTCTTCACTGGGGCTGCTAGGCTGGGTGGCTCACTCAGCCCTCCTGCTCCCAGCAATTAACTCAAGTATTAAGGTTTCAGCACCTAGGCATAAGGTAATTGCTATCCCTAGTGATAGAGAGCGCTGCCATCTCCAGCAGCTATCTCTATTGCTCGATATCTGCCTGCGCAAGCAGTGTTAGGAAACTGCAACTGGGTTCTTTAACAGCCACATGTAGCTGGGAACTGCCCAGCTGGTGACCTTTAACAAATCTAATGGGACCCATATTTGGGAATCCCTGCTCTACATACATACACTACATCCTATTTCTGGTGTCAAACTATTCAAATACTTTAGAAAAGTGCCTGAACTCAACTGGTTTATGTCAAGTTATGAGCACTTGGAATGAATTGGAGACTTTTACATGTATTTTAATGGGAATTTAGTGTCTCTCTCATGAGTTTTCGCCTATGAGCAGAAATTTAGGAACCAGTTGTGCTCATATAGTGAGGGATGAGCGTATAGCTAAACAACAGCATAGAACACTGAGTACCAGGACTGGTGCCTGTAAACAAACTTTATGGGACCATGAAAAACTTGGCCATATCCATGATAAGTGGTTATCCAGCTAACTAAAATCATGCTGGATCACAGATGTTGCTGGACAAGAGAGCTTTGGATTAGAGAGGCTCAACCTGAACCATATTGTTGACAGAACATTTTTTTCAACTTTACGATCAACCTGGGACAAAATTCTATGAGCAGAATGGTCCATGTCTCAGGTAATTCCGGTGACTTAAACTTGTTAGTTAAGGTGCTACAGGATTGCTTGCTTTTTTTCCTTGGGTGAAGCCACTGACTAACTTGGCCACCCATCTGTGACGTAATGTTGACAGAGGCAACTGATCTCCCACAGACACTTGCTATTATTTTTGATGAAACTAGGGGAAGGACAAATGGTTTGGCTATCGTAACAGTATATCTTGGTTGTTCTGTTTAAGGGTCTGACTCCTCCCCCACTCCCCGCAGGAGTTTGGAGTCTCTCCTCCCACCTATATTTCAACAGAAGTTTCAGGTTCTCAGCTTTTCTGAATATCAGGTGTTAAATATTCAGCCAAGAAAAGGAAGGTCTCTGTTATGTGTACTGGATTTGGAAGCTTTTATCGATTTAATATTGTTTATGTGTTTCAGCTGGAAAGGAAGTACTGATGAAAGGCGTATCTGGTGTGCGAGCCAGAGAATGGCATACGCTCACTCTGAACCTCAGGGTAAGGGTGCAAGTTGAAAGCCACAAGAATTAACCAAAATTCTTTGCATAATTACCTTAAAATACAGCAAACTGGGATATTGACTGTCCAGTAGCAAATGGTGATTGTATCAGTTAGTTAAAGTAATAAAAATATTTTGTGTTGCACCTTCAAAGATCTTTGCAGACATGAATCCTCACAACACCCTAGGGCAGGGGTGATAAAATTTTGCGTCAGGTTCCACTTTTCATGTTTGCAGTTAGCAGCTTCCTCCACCTCCAACCTGCCTAATGTAATCCACTGATGGACATTTTGATTTTATTGATTATGAAAAAAAAACCCTACCCTATCAGCATATGTAAGAAAATATGTAGAATGTAAAAACGTTATTAGTTGGTATATTGCTGTGAATACACGTACATAGAAGCAGTAACATAGTTCAACATATTTAATGAGACGGATGGGCCTGAGACAAAGCAGCCCATTGTGCCACGCCCCCCTTACAAAATTTTATGCCCCCCCCACCCCTAGGAGCCTAGGGGAAGTGGGGTTTTGTAGACCGTCGTGGTACAGGTTGTTAAAATGATCAGTACTACAAAGGGTGTTTTTGGAAGACTGGGTTTAAAAATGATAGCCTTAAATTCCCAGGAAGAAACTGTAATTCCCTAGACTGTGCTTTGCATAAAATCATAGGGGAATTAAAGTAACTTTTTGGCACACTGGCATTACCCGAGGTGATTGTCTGCTCTGCTGTATACCACACGCCTTTCTATTTCACTCAGTAGCCCTCTTTTGACCCCAGTAACTTGTGTTGGACTAAAAGAGGCCTTCCAGAAAGACATCAAGCAGCTTAGAATCTAGCACTGCCTTTGGTAGTGTGTTGTGATGACTAGCCATCCTGTTTTTCACCTAGTTCTGCCTACTTTGAATTTGTCTGGCTTCAGCTTCCTGCCACTCATTCTTATGTGCCCTTGTCCACTCACTTAATGAGTCTTTTTGTAGTTCTTAGCACAGATTGGTAAGAGCAGCTCTGAACCTGCATGTAGTCACCTCTAGACTGTAAGTGTCCCATATTTAATAGAACAGCCTTCAGTATAGCAAAGCTCAGTCATGTCAGCTGTCAGATCCAGTTTCAGCCATGATGTGATGACAAGCTTTGTTTATGCCTGCCAGTCACTGGCAGCTGAACAGAAAAATGGAACCAGTTTAAACATGTGACTGTAGACACAGTTAAATCAGTGCTGGAGTCAAAGAAAAGGTTACACCAAGATTGGTTTGATGAGAACAATGAAGATCTTGCTAAACTACTAAGTGATAAGCACAAAGTGTTTGTTGAGGGGCAGAATCACATCACTTCCATCTCCAAGAAAGATAGGTTTAAGTACTTACAGAGCAAGACCCAGTCTTTAGCTAAGGAGAAGGCAGGAGTCATCATGGGACAGGGAAGTTGCAGACGTCCAGCAGTACACAGATACAGACCACATAAAGATGTTCTTTTGACTCTCCCAAAGCAATATACAGACCATCTATATCTGGCACAGCACCCCTGAAAACAGCAGATGACACACCACTCATCAAAAGTGGAGAGACTCAAACAAGGCTGGACCAAACACATCAGGAATCTACTCAATAGGCCACTCACGTGACTTTGACTTGTGAAACTCATGAAAGAGGATCTTGATCTCTCTCCACCAGTTCAGAAAGTTGCAAAAGCCATCAAGCAACTAAACTCTGGCAAAACAGTTGCAAGGGATGGTATCCCAGCAGAATTGCATAAAGGAACAAGCCCATAGGCAGTTGAGGTGTCTCATGTCATCTTGTGTAGCTTTTGGAAGGAAAAAGAAATGCCACAAAACTTCAAAGATGCTCATATCACTGTTTAGAAAGCTGACTGTGGAAACTATGGAGGCATTGCTCTCGTCTGTACAACAGGCAACATGTTAGCTCACATTTTACTGAACAAACTCATCATAAACATATCTGAGGAGAATCTGCCAGAGGCATAGAGTGTTTTTAGATCAGGTCATAGCATTATGGGCATGACCTTTGTTGTAAGGCAGGTCTGGGAAAAATGTTTAGAATAGAACATTGCCCTGTATGCAGCTTTCATCAATTTGACCAAAGCTTTTGTAACAGTTAACACAGTCTATGGGCTAAAAATAACAAGGCTGCCCCAGAAGGTTTATACAAATCATTCCTCTGTTCCATGACCACCTGCTGTGCAAGTACTTACCAGTTGTGGCTTTTCCAGTGCATTGAAATATCAAATGGAGTGAAACAAGGCTGCGTTATTTGCTCCAGTGCTGTTCGACTTGTCTTTGTGTTCTTAGCCATGAATCAAGGGATTTGGATCTGCGTGCATATATCCACTGCTGACTCAATGGCTGCCTCTTGGATTGTCAAAGACTCTGTGCTAAGACCAAGACACCGAAGAGGCTTTTCATAGAGATATTTTTTGCACATGACTACTCCTTGATGGCTCACAGACAAGAAGACCTTTGGATCATCACTGATAGGCTTTCTGAAGCACCCCAGCTCTTTGGTCTCACCATCAGCCTTGGGAAGACAGAGGGCTTGTTCCACCCAGCACCTCATTGTGATGCCCCAGTGCCAGCCATCTTCACCCTTGGAACTGGATCATTTTGAGTATTTGGGCAGTATGGTCTCAACTGATAGCTCCCTTGATAAGGAAATCTCCTCCAGAATTATTAAAGCCAGCCATGTCTTTGGCTAACCTTAAACAAAACTTCTTAACCAACACAACATCTGTCTCTCCATCAAACTGAGTATTTACAGTGCAGTGGTTCTAACATCTCGCTTCTTCTATATGCATCTGAGATGCAGAAACTGATTAGAAACTCACTCATTCAGTGGTTACCAATTGATAACTGCTTTTTGAAATCTGTCAGTCAGTTCTTGGTCCATTTAACATGTGCTTTATTGATTTGTCATGCTACCTTGTAATCAGAATGTTATGCCCCACTATATCAGATGCCTAACAAAAGTCTGATCCCTACACAGTTGCTCTTATCAACCAACCAAACTCTCAAAGAATGAAATCTGGTTTGGTTGGCAATACCTAGTGTCCATAAAGTCATGATGATTGCTATCCCATGCTTTATTTCTTTATTAATTGAATGTCAGCTCTTCCATTATTTTGTTTAGATTTACGTAGCCTATAGTTACACAAGTCATCCCATTCATGCTTTTTGAATATTGGCATATTAGCCCTTCCACAGTCTTATGGAATTTCCCTTCTCTGTTATGATGACATATTAAAAAGTTAACATCTGAGGGCCAGAGATATTTTTTAGAATTTTGGGCACTAATTAAGTGGACTTACTGTTTTTTGAAGATGTGTATTCTTGGTGGATATTGTCTAACATCCTCGCTTGGTTATCAATAGACTGGTAATTACGCCCTCCTCATAATAAGAATGTTACCCCATTTCTTTTTGGGTATGGAGCAGAAATCATGATTAAATATCTGGTCTTTTTCTTCATTACCAGTAAGAATTTTGCCATTCTCCATAAAAAACCATCTCTAGCCACAGTTTGGGAGCACCTCTCCATTCCCTCCTGGAGCACTGTCAGCCGTTCCTTAAATAGTTATATCTAACCAACTTTATGTGCTACTGACTCATGTAACTAGAACTGATGTCACATGCATTTCTATGGACATTCTAAAGCTAGATTCTCTGCCCTTCTGTAGACTTTGCCACTGCACATAGTCTGACACCAGTGAGGCACAGGCTTGAATTTAGATTTTTTTTTTTTAAATGGCACACTGTCCGTACCCTAGTTGCCCACATGCCACCGTGTTTGCTGTAAAACTGACATGTGATTTGTGTGTGTTCTTGGTGCGCTGTATTTTAAAGTAATGAAAAGTGATTATGCTTTGGCTGTTACCCAACTGGGACTGGAATGATTTGGGCTCAGTTTCCACTCATCCACAGAGCTGGTGATCTCAAGCAAGAGTCTTATCTTTATGCCCCTATCCACCTCTGTCAAATGGAGATAATGAAACTTGCCTCATGGGAATTTTAAAGGGAAAACTATGCTGTTTGTGAGATGCTCAGATACTGGTGTGATAGAAGATTGCTATATGATTTTGGAACTACATCTGAGGCATATTACTGTAATTAAAAATATGCCTAGGCAATCTCCAATTTGTTGTGATGGTATTAAAACTGAAGCTCCCTCTAAAGAATTTCAGTAGTGTCCAAAGAGGGTAATCCCTGCTGGTCCATGTTACCTTCTGTTAAATCTTTCCCCTGTAGCTTTTGCCTTTGGTTACAGCCGCCCTTAGAAAAGCCTGCTAGTGTGAATTTGTATTTGTTACTGCCACCTAGTGGAAAATCATGGCAGATGGAGACATTGTGACTTAAAATTTTTCTATATTGAAAGTTACTAATGGTACCATCGTACCCCAAAATAATAAAACATATTTTAGTTGTTATTATGAGTGCATACAGTTCTAACAACACTTATGGAGCAGAGTTTTTGATTCCTGTTAACCTAGGAGAGTCAATACAGCTCTCCGAAAGTGAGCCGGTTTCTGTTCCTCTTTGTGTCTGGCATTCCAGTTAGTTCTGTCCATGCAAACCTACTGAAGACAATAGGGGCTGCTCAGGGAAATCTAATGGCAGATTTTGCCGAGTGGAACTCTCACCAGCAATAAGGGGAAATCCCAATTTAGCTCTCAATTCCAGATTGAATTTGCAGAGTTGGAGTTTAGGGGAAGTACATTTTTTACATGCAGACTATAATCATATTTGATCTGGAGTTAACTGTGCTGATAAATGTTACGTTATGATGGAATGTTTTAGTCACTTTTCAGTAGAGAACATCACTTAAAGGGCTAATGTTTCCACAAGTGCTTCCAACATCATGCTGACTTTGCCAGTCTTGTCTCCCATAAATGATAGATCTAGTGTTGAGAAACTGATCACTGGATTTGCTAAACTTTCTCCCCTTTCTTTTGACAGGGTTCTTCTGCCTCAGGATCACTCAATAGTTATCCTCTCTGGGAAAACGTCACCATATCGGAGACAAGTCATGGCTGGGTGGCTATTGGAACACGCTCCTTTGAATTTGCACAGTTTGACAATTTTCACGTTGAGGCTAGCTGAAGCTGCTGGCATACTAGGACAAGCCAGTTGTTTGTTACTACTTTGAATGTGAGCCAGCTCAGACTTTGCAGATATCTTTTAAATGCTATTTTGAGTTTGAGCTGTTAGCCAGGGATCTAATTTCCACCTTTATTTATTACTGTTTGTTAGAAATTTACTCTAGTAGGTAAGTGTGACATGCTTGTGACTTAATCAAAAGGATGTTCTGGGATTTTGCCTTTTAAGTTACAGAGAAAATTTTTCATCTAAGTTAGAGATGGCAGGAGCCATGGACTCAACCCTTCCTGAATTTTTGGAATCCAAACATCCCAGTTCACGTGAAACCTTTTTAAGAAATTAAGGTGCAGTGTACGGAAGACCTGGGAAGCTTCAGTTTTAACATTTACATGGCTCTGATGTTCTTCCCTTTCACCTTCCACCTATGAATTTAACACCAAAGTTTAGTGAACGTATTACTAGAGAGTTCTGTTTACTCTTCCTAAATTCTATTTTGCCCAAATGCTTAGTTCTATTATAAGGATGTTTGCCTTATTTTTTTCTCTGCCTTAGCCCATGAATAGGGAATATGCAACTGCAAGTGCATTTGAATGACTTCCTCCAGTCGTAAATGAGACCTGCCATATCAGCCTCTAGGCATATGTATATTTGAGTCTCTATTCTTTGCATTGCATTCAAACATGGTTGTTCTTGCCTTTTAGGATGTGCCTTATTGTTAAACTACCTCTATCATTAATGATGATGATAATGCAAATGAGCTGAAAGCTATTGTAATACAATGAGCTGTTGATCTCCCCACTCCTTTTTGTGCACCATCTTGGCTGCTTTCCAGAAGTGGGAGGGTAAAGATGCACCTATTGACATAATGTGGTCATGAGCTCATGAAGGTACAGATGAGCAAATTTCCTTTAGAATTGGCAGCCAAGATATTTGTATGGTCCAACAAGTAAAGACTCCCTTCTGCAATGCAGAAATTGTTTTGCCCTGGATGTTGGCAACTATAAACTTTTCATTAACATCAGGCAGGACTTCCAAGTAGCCAATATGTGAAAGATGTACCTCTTTTCCTAAAAGTAACAGAGAGATAGCTGTGCGCATCTGTATACTATCGAACAAAAAAGCAGTCCAGTAGCACTTTAAAGACTAACAAAATAATTTATTAGGTGATGAGCTTTTGTGGGACAGACCCACTTCTTCAGACCATAGCCATACCAGAACAGACTCAATATTTAAGGTACAGAGAACCAAAAAGAGTAAGCAAGGTTGACAAATCAGAAAAATATTACCAAGGTGAGCAAATCAGAATAGAGGGGCAGAAGGGGGGTGGGGAGTCAAGAATTAGATAAAGACAACTATGCATACGAGCCCCTATAATGACCTAGAAAATTCCCATCCTGGTTTGAACGTGGGATGGGAATTTTCCGGGTCATTATAGGGGCTTGTATGCATACTTGGCTTTATCTAATTCTTGACTCCCCATCCCCCTTCTGCCTCTCTACTCTGATTTGCTCACCTTGGTAATATTTTTCTGATTTGTCAACCTTGCTTACTCTTTTTGGTTCTCTGTGCCTTAAATATTGAGTCTGTTCTGGTATGGCTGTGGTCTGAAGAAGTGGGTCTGTCCCACAAAAGCTCATCACCTAATAAATTATTTTGTTAGTCTTTTAAGTGCTACTGGACTGCTTTTTTGTTTTCCTAAAAGGCTTGTCACGCATCTTCCATTTACAATATGGGTTTCTATTCTAAAACAAAGAATAAATTAAGTATAATTACATGTTATAAATTTTCATGGGTGACAGACCTCCATGTTGCTGCCATTCCTTGGCTTTTCAAGTCACAACGTGAGCTGCAGAGTTAATTTTCTTGAATATATAAGTAAGATTTCAAGTACTGAGACTCTCATATGGCTACTCAAGTAGTTTACTCTGTTCTTGCAGTTTTTGTCTTTTGTTTGTTCCTGTTCTGCTAGGCTCAGTTTGGAAATAGTATCTTGGTAATTCAGTGAGATATGTCATTTTGACTTGCTAGGAGGAAAAATTTTCTACACCTCCCAATTGATTAAAGCTTACCAAATTTCACTGGTTTAATTAAGGAAACCCAGTGACACAAAAATCTTACTCCAGAGTTGATAACACATTTGTTAGGCAATCTCCTGTCTTAAAAAACTTCTCCTGTCTTAAAAAAACTGCCCCAAAGTATCTCTAAACATACTGAGCACAGTTCTGATCCACTTTTATTAGAAGACTAACTCCATTAATCAACTGATTGTTCGAATGGTTGCTGACGACAAGCATAATGTAACTGCAAATATTTTGAAGTCTGAAGATGACAAGATAATGCAGAACATTTTGCAAATAGCTTTCAGGGGAAGTTATCTCTGAATTCCATCTTTAATTGCCAGAGTGGGATGCATTTTTCCTAATCAGTTACATTCATACTTCTTTTGACTATTAGCAAAAGCCTGTATATGCAATCTCTTGTATTCGGGTAACCTTGAAATCAATATGAGTTAAAAATCACCTACTTACTTCCCAGGACAAAAATTAAGTTAGTTTTATTTGATAAATAAGAGAATTTTCTAGTCCAATGTTCAAATGGGTAGGGGTGGGCGGACGGTTTCCTTAAGTGCCTAATTTTTATATGTAGATACCTAAATAAGTGATTTGATTTCTGGAGGGATGTCAGTGGGACCTGCAGATATTCAGCACTTCTTAAAATCATGGTGCTTGAGGGTCCCTAAGGTTGCACACACATTAGAAGAATGTGACTAAGTGTTAGTGAATAAAGTTCAAGAAAAAATTAAAATAGGTGGAACTAGAGGTCTTGTTCCTCAGTGTGATATTTGTGCAGCAATTTTTGGTAACTCTGTTAGATGCAGGGCATATATGTATTGGTGATGCAACTATTCCAAAGAATACAGTTCATTTTTTGCATTTTTGCACTAGTTTATTAATTAATTGTACTGTTTTGCATTATGCACTAAATGTGTTATATATTATTGAGAGTACAGCTTTTGTGTTAATTTATAAGATTAAAATGTTTAAAATCACTTAACTTTAAATTACTGTGAATACTATGTTTAGTGGTTTGTTATGTAGTCATCTTTATACATCTGTAATTCTTTCCCCTTGAATGGACTGTAATGCATTTGGTAACAGCACAGAAGCTGTTAAAGTGCTTCAGTGAGGGATAGATTTACATGACTGATTATACATACTAATGATTTCAAATGAACAAATATAACACTTTAAAAAATCCCTTTCTTTGTGCAGAGCCATTCTGTAAATATGTCCTAGTATCCTTCAGAGAGAAGATTGATAATCTTTCATTTGTGATTCCTGATAAGAATGATTGTCTTTAGTTTACCTGGGCCGAAAGATTTTCTACTTCAACTTTGAATGATTTTATTTATTTATGTCCCTTTTTTTACAAAGTTCTCAAGAAGTCTCTTTCAGGTTAGTGGTTACATGCCTGATGTGATTATGTAAAAATGCAGTTCAAAGAATAACTGGTGAAAGGATGCACTTTCTAGTGCTTTTGCATTATGCTAAGGGTAAGAAGCTGTTTCAACGTCCAGTCTTGCAAAGTGCAGAGTGTCTTCATATACTTTTTAGCTTCATTGGAAGTTGACCAGATTGCAAGACTAAGCCTCAGGTCCATTTATTCATAGATGGCTGACCAGTTACTGTAAAAAGACTCAGGTTTCATAGTTAAGAGACTTTTACCTTCCCTTGAATTTAAATGTGAATATATAGATATGGTTTAAAAACCTCAAACTTCAGCTTCAAAGGAGAACAAACATTCCTGGCATCAACAGCCGTGAAATTTGGGCTGTTTATGACCTGGTTATGCCACTTGCCATTTAGGCTGGAATTTAAATTTTCAGTGCTTGGTCTTGCAAATAAAAGGCCTTCAGGCATCCCCCAATATCAGGGCAAGGTTAAGTTTGAGCCACAGTGGAGTTTTCTGTCATACATTATAAATCACTTCAATAATGCAAATATTGGGTTAGAACAAACTTATTATGTGTATTATGTAGCTCACCAAACCAGCACCTGATGTGTTTCAGGATATGTAGTTGGTGTTGGTTCAGTGATTGTAAACCATTGTTGGGATTTTCAAAGTAGTCTAGGAGATGTAGACACATATGCTTTGAAAAAAATCTTGGTGTCTTTTCTATTCTTGGGTAGTCTTTCTAGGATTCTTCAGATGTTGGTTTCATGCGTCCTCATGCCAACAATACATCAATGCTTTAGCTACCAGGGTTGCTTTCTGTACCTGATGTTGTGAAAGTGAAGATTGTAACAGCGTTCTAAAAAGAACAGTTTCATGGAGGACCAGTCTGTGGGTTTTAGCAAGATGGGCAAAGATGATGTTCGTAGTCTCAGTTGGCCATTACTTCTGAAGCACCTAGCATTGGCCACTGTTGGAAGATAGGGTACTGGGCTAGACGGATCGTTTGTGACCAGTATGATTGTTTTTTATGCCAAAACCAGTTGGAAAGGCTTTGGATTAACAGGAGTTTTTTTATTTTTTTTAAATGAGAACGGAAGACAGTTATCTCCTACCCTAACATGACAGAAGAAATGAGCACTTAAGACTCTGTGGGAGATACTAACTAAGGGACAATTAGCCATCTTGCTGGAACGAGATATGGTGTGAACCTTACCTTGAACCAAGACCAGTTTTGGCAAATCTTAGTCACTAGAAAACATTCCTCACTTTTGTTTCTGACTACTTCTGAATCTTTTATACTTGAAGTCACATGAAACCTCTCTCTTTGATTAAATAAACATTTTACTTCTAGATCAGTCCAGTACTGTTTTGGACTTGAAGTGATTACTAGCTCCAGCTAAAGCAACTAAACTTCTTTGCTTTGTTTCTTTAAAGGGCCAAAGGACCTTATTTCTGTGTTCTAGGAAAGGGCTAAATGTTTCAGGATAGATGGTTTAGGGTAAATTTGGGACTGAAGCTGTGTTGGGGTCACTTGGTGAAGTCCAGCTGTGGCATAAAGAACAAGCTGCTGGAGCCCTGTAGAACCAGGTTTGTTTGACATGCAGACTTGGTGTGTGTTTGTAAGCAGGCGGGGAATGGCCAGAAAGGGGGATACAACAGTAAAGCATTTTAAGGGACTGGTACTGAACAAGTGGTGACACAACTTCTCTCAGTTCCTGGTTCGACCTCAAAAATGTGACTACTGGAAAGTCTTTAACATGTCAGATTCTAGTGTAAAATTGGTCAGGAATTTCTGATAATTTTTTTCCACTGGACGAGGCAGATTATTTAAAACTGAAACTTCCCCCTGGGAATATGTCAATTTCAAGAAGTTGTCCAAATAAAAAGAAATTGGGAGAGTGTTGAAAATCTCTCATTTGAACTCCTGGAATTGAATTTTGATTTTTTTGGTTTAAAACAATTTTAAATTCAGAACTTTAATATTTTTTGCATAGAATATGAAACTAAAATTAAAACAATTGAAACAGTTTCAAAATTAATAAAAACATTTGCATTGACCAGAACTAACTTCCCTGCCCCCTCCCGCCATTTTCTAGTTGTGGATGTTTTAGAGAGAATTTTCTCATTCAGGTGGGTAGGAAGTCAAATTCCCACCCAGCATTAATCCAGCATTTCTATCTTGGGCTCATGTCTTTTATGCTGGGACAGTGGCAAGGCTAGATGGAGAGGGAAAACACTGTATGCTCAATATCATGAGCTGGAGTTAAAGTTTAAAGCCTATCAACAGTTTTAAGATTCTCAAATGAAAGACCCTATGTCCCACAGAGTCTGAATACAGAGTACATTATTATTTGAGTCAGTCTGGAAAGAGCACGTGTGTATAGCAGTGACAAAGAGCAAATCCTATTATAGATATCCATTCTCTGCTCGCCTATGATTGCTCTCATGGTGGGAGCAATAAATGACAGTGCTCACAGAGCTGTAAAACAGCAAGAGATCATTTGGGTTTTGTGTTGCGTCGAGGTGAACACTAATGCTTCAGTATGAGATCTGTAAATCTGCAATGGGGCACAAAATGGCTATGGCTCAAACTACCTATTTCTTATTCAGTCTGATATGGCTGGCTAATGGCTTAACTTAAATTTTCTTTCATTCCTCCACTGATACTTTATCATAAAGTTTTTTTGCACATAGTCTATGGACTTCATTTTGTCCTGCTAAGCAGTGTGAATAGTAGAAGATACATCAACCAATCCACCTCACAGGCAATGCAGGACTGTTCCCTGTTAACTATTTTCAAATGCCTTCCTTCATCTAGTTGTAGAAGTGCCATATTCATGGGGCTTCCACCTCTTTCCATCATAAATTAAACTGTAGAATAATCTCATCTTTCTACTCAGGTTTTGCTAAGGTTCAGCCTACATTTTCCCTATCTTAATTGGTTCCCACTGCTTATTATATACCTCTGCTATCACACCAAACTACCTTCCATGTTGGTGCTTAGAATCCTTGAGAGGTTAGGTTAGAATGCTGGGAGCTGGGGAGAGACCTAGGTTTTAGCCCCACACAGGAACATAGGTCAGAAAGGACTTTTGGGTCAAGTCAATCCTCCACCATGGCAGGCAAGTCCATCATGTAATTTTATTCATAATTTTGTCATGCTCCGTCATAAAACTATTTATGCAATTGTACCTATTGGGAAACGATTACAGAACCTTTCTCCTCTGATTGTTAGAAACCTAATTTTCTATTGTAAATGTAGGTAACCAGCACTTCAGACACCTTGAGGCATCAGAAGCGGTTGCTGGGCACACAGCCACCAGTCTCTGTCCGGACATACCCTGGACGGCTGCAACCCCTGGGCCATGCATGGCACTCAGCACCCGCTCCTGTAGACAGCACCACAAGCCGCATGCCCAGGGAAGGACTGGGAAGGGTGGACAGCATCCAGCTTGTGCCCCACCCATGTGGAGACCCCATAGTGCCTGGGATCCCACAGGGCCATTTGGCAATTGGATGCGGGTTGAGAGGGTGGTGGCCATGGCGGGGGGTGTGGAGGGGCATGGTCCTTGGGGCCGGGTCGTGGGACTGATGGATCACCCCCACCCCTTCTGTCTCCACAGCTCCACCATCCGAGGGCTGTCCAGGGGCAGGGGAGCCCACTGTCTGCTGCAGAGGGGGTTGGGGCACCCCCACCTCTGGTGCCTGGGGCAGGCCTGTGCCCAGAGGCTGTGCTGCCATCACTGCTGGGAGGAGGAGGAAGCTGCTTGCCTACATAGCAGCCAGCCAGCAGTAGACCACCCTCTACCTCCTCCAGCAGACAACTCTCCCCTTCCCACCACCCCCCTGCAGCCCGTGCCCTCACTGTTTTGCTCCCGCCTAACCTTCCCCTCCTGCCTCCCCCCAGTCGCCCAGCTGGAACTTGCCCAGGGGCTCATGGCAATGGTGTTGTGGGCCTGGCTCAGGCAGGCAGTAAAAAGGTCTTGGCTAGGGTCAGTGTGGTCTGTGTAGGGCTGAATGATCCCCAGGTGCAGGGGGTAGCTGGCATTGACCATGATGTAGGGGAGCATGGTCACATCCCTGACCAGGAGCTCCTGCAGGGGGATGTAGGTTCCCTCCTCCATCCTGTGCCCAAGCCATGAGTTTCAGAATACCTGGGCATCGTGGCCATGGCTGGACCAACCCACACAAACATCCATAAATTGTCCTTTGTGATCCATGATGGCCTGGAGCACAACAGAGTGGTATCCTTCTATTGATGTAGCACTCCACACTGTGGTGCAGGCCCCAGATTGCGAGGTGGGTCCCTTCCTGCACACCAAAACAGTTGGGAAAGCCAGGGACCACAAATCCCACAAGGGTGGCATCAAGGGTCCTGCACAGATGACCCTCCGCAGGAGGACAGCATTGATCGCCCTGATGACCTCTGTAGGATGGAGGGCAGATGCACTTGTGAGTGCATGGCCGGGTGCCCTGGAGCCTCTCACTCCCACTTCCTGAAGATCCCCTTTGCCAGGGAGCTCTTCTGCCCTCCCCCAAGCCTGCCTTACCTCCATGAGGATGGCCCTGACAGTTGCCTTGCTCACCCCAAACTGGTGCCCCACTGGTGGCTGTCTGTGGTGGCCAGCTTCCATATCACGATCCTCTTCTCCAGGGGGAGTGCAGGCCTCATACGCGCGTCCTGGTGCTGGAGGGTGGGGGCGAGCCAGTGACATAGCTCCAGAAATGTCTGCTTTGGTCATGCCAAAGTTCTGGAGCTGGCAGTTGTCTCATACACCTATCATGAGCCAGTCCCGCCACTTGGACTCATGGGATGACTCCACAGGGGCTGGATCACATAGGTGATTGAGCATGGACGGTGCCTCTTGGAGGTACCCTGCATGACCGCAGCGATGGGGGTTGTCCACTGGAGGAGGTAGAGCACAGCAATGACCACCATAGTCAGCAACCAGATGATGGCGTTGGGACAGCCTCGTGAAGGAGCTGCAGGGGATTCATGGGTTCCCCACAGTGGCTCCACACTGTGAATGGGGTCTGCTGTGCTGCAGACAGCCTGGCAGCACTTGGTGTGTGCAGGCTGAGGGTGTTGGGGAGGGGCCCTTTGAGGGAGTGGTTGGCTGCGGCCCCTGTAAAGCCTTGTCAGCCACGTGACTCTGTCCACGGCATTTCCTGGCCTGTTCTTTTGAAAGAGTGCCCGCAGCTGTGTGGAAGCACTCTTTCAAAACAACGAGCCAGTCTTTTGAACGAGTGGATTGAAGGCTCGATCTGCTGTTTGGGTGTAGATGTGCTCTTTTGAAAGGTGGTCTTCCAGAAGATACCTGCTAGAAGCTCGCCTTTTGTAAGATTGCTTTAGTGTAGACGTAGCCCTAGGGATTTTTTTCTTTCTTTGCAAACATCCTAAATCTTCCTCCCTACAACTTGTGACAATTGCTCCATCTTCTGTCATCTGCCACCACTTAAAACAGCCTGGCTACATCCTTTTTTGGAAACCCCTTCAGGTAGTTGAAGGCTACTATCAAATCCCTCATTAGTCTTCTCTTTTCAACCTAAATCAGCCCAGTTCCCTTCGTCTCTCCTCCTAAGTTATGTACTCCAGCCTGCTAATCATTTTCATTGCCTTCTGCCAATCTCCAATTTGTCCATGTTCTTTCTGTAATGGGGGCCCCAAAACTAGAATCAGTACTTCTTATGTGGCCTCACCACTGCCAAATAATGACTTCCCTCAATCTGCTGGCAGTCATACTAACACACCCAATACACCATTAGCCTTTTTGGCAGCAAGGGCACACTGTGGACTTACATCCTATATGTGTATTTAAGTGCTTAAATTGTATACTGTGGATAATATCAACATATTTCATGTGTATGCTAGCAAGTGTGTATTAGTCAAATATCCTCAGACAGAATGCTGGTGTAGATGGGTAACTGATATGATAGGATCTGGTAAACTATTAACTGGTGAATATCTGGTAAAATATTAACTGACTGCGTGTTACTGAATGCAGGACAAAGCTTAGTTTAAAATTTCTCCTGGTTTCATTTGGGTGACTGTTCTGACACTATTGGGATTACCGAGAATTGTGAGGCATTATGCTACAACCTGCCCTTAGTCAGAAGATGCCTCATTTGTATCTGCTGTGTGTGTGATCTCCCCAGCTTGACCAGAACAGGACATCACAAGTATCCCCCCATTGTAGATTGCCAGAGGTGCCCCCCTCCTCACTGCCTGTAAGTTATCGAGAGGCACAAATCCGCTCTTCAAACACCTTTTTAGAGCATCCAGCCCCTGTGTCACTGGACACTTACAGCATTTACAGAAGTGTAGTTTCCAGCTGACTAGTTACATATCAGGTCACTGCTATGCTTAACACAACATTTAGATATGCTTTTAGGGAAAATTAGATAAATGTTTATTTAACAAAGTTTACAGATTCAAGTGAAAGAAAATAGAAATATTGGAAAAAATTGTTATAAATACAGTAAAATCATAACATGCATTTTTAGAACCTAGACTTACTTATCTAGGTATCTTCATGTGTTACAGAGCAAGGCTCACCCCACAGGTCTTTCCAGCATTTTACAGTCAGTGATCCTCTGTTCATAATACACATACTGGTAGCTTGTGGCCTCAGTGAAGGGTCCAGGGTATACCTCTGTCCCCTATATATACCACCACCATTGACATCTGCTGTCTTTTCTTGCAAAGAAGCCTCCCTTCTGCTGTTTTTCTTTCTGCAAATTTCCTCTTGAAAATTTTCCATTCTTGATTAACATTTGGCTGGGTATGCAAACAGGCATGCATTGCGAGAGACACAATGTCTAATGTACACAACCAGACTGAGAACCAAGTTTGTTATCTCCTGCTTGAAAGGAACATGTCTGAGAGAGTCATCCTTTAGCTATTTGCCCTACGAACATAATTTTCAGTAAAGGTTCCTTAAATATTATCAGTAGGTACATCTCACACTGATTTATTATAATCAGTGGGCTGCAAGCGCTCAGTAGCAGCCTCGCATATCACGGTTTGGTTAATTATGTATATATTCAATATAGGGGATCCATGTGGAATCTTATGAATCCCTCTGCTAATTAGCACCCTGGTTCACAACTATTCAACTCAATAGATCTCAATACCAGGAAAAAATTCCTAACATATAACTTAAATATGCTCTTTATAATGCTTGCTACCATTCTAAAGAATTTCTGTCCGTCCATGGTGTTTACACCTTCGATGCTACAAATATTTATAGAGGCTCATCATATCCCTCCCCATCCAACTAATTGCTTAGCCAGACTAGAGAGACTATAATGCTTTTGTCTGTCCTTTAAAAGTCAGGCACTCAAGTTCAAATGTCAAAGCTGACTTACCTTCCTTCTACCTGTTCAGTTTATTGGTTACTCCTTTGGGTTATCGCTTATTAGGTGTGAGGTAGTGAGACTGAAAACATTTTCATTGTAACCCAGCTTTTTTAGTATAAATAAAATTAACTACTGTATTGTGAAGAGGTGTCAGAAATCCCATGCATAAGAAAATGAGGATAGCTCAGCTAGTGGGTTATCTATCATAAGCCACTGGAGAGACTGACACATCCTCTCTGCTGTTTTACCTCACACAAAGTATGTGATGGCTACAAGGACAAAATCCTGAATGCTAGTTTTCAGGTCAGATGACACACACCGTATGGGGTAGAGATGTCTTATACATGCCATTTGCTTCTCCAGAGAACATTGGGAATGATAGTCTCTTTGAATTAAAACAAGTACAAAAACAGTTTCTGATCATTTTTCTTCCTCTTCTTCTCATCCTCCCCCCGATTGCTTTTTAAATTCTCAATTTTAAGCACATTTTGGGTCTTTCTTCCCAGAATGATCATCAGGGCTGTGAGGTATTAATGGTCTCTAAGCTATTTTTCTCTTCCCTTTCAGGTTTTTGTTTATCTGTCCCTTTACCAGAAAAAGTTTTTGCAAGCAAAGTGGTTAATGCAGCCTGGTGCAGGGAAGGTGCTGTCTTGCTTTTATCATTTCAAAGGCTGATTATCTCAATTCTCTGCCTGCCAGCTTCCCTTATGTCTTTTGAAAGCTTCTGCTAGGAAATGCTTAGCCATACTAGGTCATCTCAAAAGAGAAACCATTTTGCAGAAGATTCTTTGGCTTTCATTTAAGTAATAAGTTGGTTAGAACATTGGTGGGTTATTTTGTGCATCCACATGTGTCTTTTATACATCTTCATAGCAGAATGTCTTTTTCCATCTGTACCTGTTGTTTATTCAGTGGTGTTGGGCAATTCCAGGCCATTCAGTTTTGTATTAAACTGGCAATTCCAGGGGTGTCATCACTGCCCTCTGCTCATTGTGTGTCAAAAGACCTGTGACTGCTAAAAGCTGTTGAAGATTGTCCTCCTACTCAAGTAGTAGGGGACACATCTTTAAGAGTAGGAAGGCCTGAATTTTGTCCTTGAAGCGTCTGTGAATTTAGTGATGTTTTGAAATGACTGTGCTGCGCAGTGTGTGGTCCTAGATGATACTGAATTTATGGTATTATTTAGTTACACATCTTATTAAAGCCTTTAAAGGACTTGACTCCAGCTTGACATTTGGCACAAGTTATCAATCGACTGATGAAAACTCTAGCTTTTCAGTCAAAGTTGATATGCAGGTTGCTTTTAATGAATAGGAGCAATTTAAATTAATAGTGAAGGCATGCACTTATAGGCTCTCTGCATGGTATTTTTGTGTCTCAATTCCTCATTAGAAAATACATACAATAATACAAAATGTTGCAGAGGCGCACACACTATTGTCTCAAGGGCATCTGAAGGATGGCATTTGCTTTTTCAGGAGCATGGATACTGTGCTTGTGAGAGCCACTGGGGCCCACAGTGGGTCTCCCCAGAGATGGCCCTGGCCTCTGGTGTGTCCCTTGTGAATCGTATAAAGCACTGAATCTGCCAGGTGGGTGGGGCAGTACAACACTCTCACAGTCTGTAGGGAACTCCTCAGCACACTCATCGAAATGCCTTTCACCAGGCTCCCGCCTGTGGGTTTCACACTGGGAGGGCATGATCTGGCCCTTAATTGCAATGAGCAAAACTTCCAGCCAACTTTTTTTCTAGGGAAAAGTATCTGGCCAGCATGCAAGCCCTAGACAGCCTGAGAGCAAAACCAAAGGCCAGGCCAATATGTTCCCATCTGTGGCTTCCTTTTTAAAAAGTCCCTGAAATTAATGAACATGGATCACGTTATTGCTTAGTTATTGGTGCAACTTCCACACTGGCAGCCTATTCGCCCACATAAAGCCTCTTAGACCAAACTGAAGACAGATAAACAGCAATGCTATTCCAGTTCATTGAGTGTGACTGACACAATATTTGAAAAACACCACTCAGCCAAGGCAGTCAAGAGGGTTAGCACATACTTCAGGCTACAAGAAAACCTCATTAAAGCTAGCCTGAGCTGTACTCAAAAAATCTATAGAGGTATCACAAAGATTGGTTTCCAAATGAAAAATAGAGGGTTGACAGGAACCTTACCACTTTTTATTTTTGTGACAAGTTCCTGAAGGCACAAAAACTTCTGCTTCACTCCAGAGTCACTAGATGGCAGTGTTGGCAAAACTAAGACACATTTGGCAATTTCAGTAGATTAAGATTCAGCCTCTGTCAGCCATGAAAATGTGGAACAGATGCAGTTTTATTTGTGGAGAAGGATGAGGTTGATCTTATGGAAGACTCCATGCACCCACAACCTGTTGCTGCTCACACAAGGAATATTCAGTCACCTCTTACTGATTTTTTTGTATCTGCACTACCCAGATTAAGCTAAACAAAGCATCTGGTACCCATGTGAGTTTGTCTGGAGACAATTTTAAAAAAATGAAACCCCATAAAGCCTTCAACTGTTGCCAGAAGTAGGCAGGTGTGAGTTCTTGCACAAGTGTCAAAAATCCACTCCCCATATTGAGAAAAGCGTGATGATTATTTCTAGATCACCATGCATTTGCAGTTTGATTTTGAGGCAGTTACAAAGTTTAGTTCGTGCCCTGAACAGTTAGGCATGGTAACTCTCTGATCTGTCAAAAGATTTGATTTATTTTGATGCGACATTGCAGAAGGGAGAGTCTATACGTGCACATGCAATTGTAGGATGGAGACCCAGGTTAGATAAAACAGCGACCAAAGGTAATGGGTAAGAGGAAATGTGAGTTTTACACAAATTAGGGTTATGAGTTCATTAGTTCTCAGGGTGTCTTTTTGAAAGGTCATAATTTTGCATCCTTCCCCCAGAAGGATGACAGGAGAAATGGTTTTGATTTTTTTGTTACACTAATATGAGTAGCGGGTATAAGCGCTAACCCAGCGGGGCCCAAAGCAAGAATATTTCTGGCGTCCCATGCATAATACTATATCAGGAAGATTCTAATAATAAAAAGTGAATGAGAAGCCCCCCACAAGCTGCTCAGAGTGCTAATCAATTCCTTAGTTTGCTTATCCCTAGTATAGACTCTGGACGCAGCTTCTAAAAAACCTGAAGGGCAGTCATGTTCTTTTTAGAGTATGGTGCATCCTGTGAGCCTGATTCTTCTAGAGAGGAAACTCTCCCTATTTAGGGGATCCAAAGGCTTTGGTGCAACTTGGCTAAGTGCCTCTCATGGCTGGCTGGTCACATGAGCGTTTGCAGAGAAAGGGAGGGGAGGAGGGTAACTTCTTCCAGGTGTGTCATCCCTCTGTTGATGATCATGATGATTTATTTGTATTACCATGGAGCCTAGGGGGTTGGTCCGCTTTGAAGAACTACACACATTTGGTTTATAACCGTAATATTGCTCATTTATGTTCTGATGTATTTTCTCGACGAAATCCCATTTGAATTTTATTGGCCTGCTGTTATAGTTCCTTGGGTACCCTCTACTCTTTTGTCAAGAACCTTTCCCCTATTGATTTCCTTTGATTGATGGTATGTGGTCTTTTGACAATGTTTCAAATCTTCAGTTTGCATTTCTCTGCCCTTGTTCATGTTAGTAACTGGCGTCTACTACATAAGGACCAGAAATCAAAGTTTCCAGTAAGCAGTGAGGTACTGAACTAAGATCATTAAATCTTGATGAGCTTTTTTCCTTTAGATTACAGTAATCTGGAGATCAGTTGCTTACCAAAAGAGCTTAAATAAGTGAAGAATACAGGGTATGGCAGAGAAGAGATCCCAAGGCACCATAGGGCCTGTGTAGGACATCAGTTACTTAAAAGCATCTTTGGAGCCAGGTGGGTTACATAGGTCTGCCTTACTGGATGCTGATCCCGATTACTACATTATTTGTGGAGTCAGCACAAGGTGGCAGCTTGGCAGTGTGTTTGTGAGGGTTTGAGATGCTCTTGGTGAGATTAGTTAGTGAGGGAATTTACTGAAGAAAGAACTGTAGTTCCTGAGTAGTGACAGAGAGAGAGCCATGTCAGTCTGTATTCTATCAAAACAAAAAAGCAGTCAAGTAGCACTTTAAAGGCTAACAAAATAATTTATTAGGTGATGAGCTTTCTTGGGACAAACCCACGTCTTCAGAGTTCTGAAGAAGTGGGTTTGTCCCAAGAAAGCTCATCACCTTATAAATTATTTTGTTAGTCTTTAAAGTGCTACTTGACTGCTTGGTTTTTTAAGTTCCTGACTGCTGAGAGAGCCAGGGTGAGCTGTTGATCTCTATTGGTTACCAGTGCCTAGTATAGACAATAAAGCTTATGCTTCTGGTTTCCATTCTGTAATGCTGAGCCCCCTGGTTGGACCCCAGTCTACCACTGCTAATTAAAACTTAGGCTGCTCCCACGTACAGTATGTAATAGCAAGGAGTTGTAGTAACAGCACCTCACTATAATCCTGATGCTATAGAGATCCATACTTTACCCCCACACAGCAGAGAGCACTCTTAGCTCCTGAGTTTGGCTATGGAAAATGCTGTACCAGACACTTGACTCAAAGCACTTAAAACTAGAGCATGAGATGCAGTGCTTGAGAGAATGGTGTGCCTGGGTTATATCCTGCCTCCCAGGAACTTTCTAGCTGGGAAGCTCCAGGAGGCTGGCAGGGCTCAAGCTGGCAAAGAGACGGGCAGGTAGGCTGGGCTACCCACCTGCCTGGTTTCCATTAAAAATTTCAATTGCATTTTTGAATTAGCATTTTCTGATGAATGAATTTTCTGCCAGAATCTTTCTCACTGTGGTCTAGAGCTCTTTTAGAAGTGCATTGCAATCACAGCATCTTCTGGATTCAACTCCAGCGCTGAGCTTGTATTGATGGTAATTGGTGGGTGATGAAGCATGTTGGGCTTGAATGTATGAATGTTAGAGATGAGCCAGAGCCATGACATTAGGATAAAAGGTTACCCAAACCTTGAGCCTATTTAGAGTCAGGGATTTGATTCAACTCAGTATGAAAGGATGGGCCAATTGAAAAGTGTGGATCTAACAATTTGGTCCAAACTAATTTAAAGAAATGGGCCATAATGAGACTTCTCTTGTGAAGTTAATTCATTTTCCATATACTCCCAGAAGACATATTAGCCCTCTTGTAACCTCTCTTATGTTGCTCAGATTCTGTGTGTGCATAACTGGACCGAGTAGCATCTTTCTACTTAATCTAATCTGGGGACGAAATCCTGGCCTCGCTGTGACTCCACAGGAGAGTTTGGCATTGATGTCACTGGAGCTAGGATATCACCTGAGGTGTTTGCCTTTTACTCACCACTGTAGGATGTGACCATTTTCCAGAATTACCCTAATCCTTGTGAATGACCTATAAGGAGGCCGCTCTTTTCCCCTCTTCTCTTTCCAGTCACAGTGGAATTATAGGAAGCTTGACTTCACTCTGGTCCTCTCCAGTCTCAGAGCAGGTGGAGGTGATTCACATTAGCATCATAGGGATAATATGGCAGAAAGCTGTCTTACATATCACACCGTGGTCATTTTTGGCAGTACATAAGAACATAAGAACATAAGAATGGCCATACTGGGTCAGACCAAAGGTCCATCAAGCCCAGCATCCCATCTGCCGACGGTGGCCAATGCCAGGTGCCCCAGAGAAGGAGAACAGAAGACAAGTGATTTATCTCCTGCCATCCATCTCCTGCCCTTGTTATGAAGGCTAGGGCACCATACTTTATCCCTGGCTAATAGCCATTTATGGACCTGACCTGCAAAAATTTATCAAGCTCTTTTTTAAACCCTAATAGAGTCCTGGCCTTCACAGCCTCCTCGGGCAAGGAGTTCCACAGGTTGACTGTGCGCTGTGTGAAGAAAAATTTCCTTTTATTAGTTTTGAACCTACGACCCATCAATTTCATTTGGTGTCCCCTAGTTCTTGTATTATGGGAAAAGGTAAATAATTTTTCTATATTCACTTTCTCCACACCATTCATGATTTTATATACCTCTATCATATCGCCCCTCAATCGCCTTTTTTCCAAACTGAAAAGTCCCAGTCTCTCTAGCCTCTCCCCATATGGGACCCTTTCCAAGCCCCTAATCATCTTAGTCGCCCTTTTCTGAACCTTTTCTAATGCCAATATATCTTTTTTGAGGTGAGGAGACCACATCTGCACGCAGTACTCGAGATGTGGGCGTACCATAGTTTTATATAGGGGAAGTATGATATCTTTTGTCTTATTATCGATCCCTTTTTTAATAATTCCTAACATCCTATTTGCCTTACTAACTGCCGCTGCACACTGCGTGGATGTCTTCAGAGAACTATCCACTATAACTCCAAGATCCCTTTCCTGATCTGTCGTAGCTAAATTTGACCCCATCATGTAGTACGTGTAATTTGGGTTATTTTTTCCAACATGCATTACCTTACACTTACCCACATTAAATTTCATTTGCCATTTTGCTGCCCAATCACTCAGTTTGCTGAGATCTTTTTGTAGTTCTTCACAATCCCTTTTGCTTTTGACTGTCCTGAACAACTTGGTGTCATCTGCAAACTTTACCACCTCACTGCTTACCTCATTTTCTAGATCATTGATGAACAAGTTGAACAGGATCGGTCCCAGGACTGAGCCCTGGGGAACACCACTAGTTACCCCCCTCCATTGTGAAAATTTACCATTTATTCCAACCCTTTGTTTTCTGTCTTTTAACCAATTCCCGATCCATGAAAGGACCTTTCCTCCTATCCCATGACCACCTAATTTACATAAAAGCCTTTGGTGTGGGACCGTGTCAAAGGCTTTCTGGAAATCTAGGTATATTATGTCCACTGGGTGCCCCTTGTCCGCATGTTTATTAACCCCTTCAAAGAATTCTAATAGATTAGACAGACACGACTTCCCTCTGCAGAAACCATGCTGACTTTTGCCCAACAATTCGTGCTCTTCTATGTGCCTTGCAATTTTACTCTTTACTAGTGTTTCTACTAATTTACCTGGTACTGATGTTAAACTTATCGGTCTATAATTGCCAGGATCTCCTCTAGAGCCTTTTTTAAATATTGGTGTTATATTGGCCGTCTTCCAGTCATTTGGTACCAAAGTGGATTTAAAGGATAGGTTACAAACCACTGTTAATAACTCCGCAATTTCACATTTGAGTTCTTTCAGAACCCTTGGGTGAATGCCATCTGGTCCTGGAGACTTGTTACTATTCAGCTTATCAATTAATTCCAAAACCTCCTCTAATGTCACTTCAATCTGAGTGAGTTCCTCAGATTTGTCGCCTAAAAAGGCTGGCTCAGATTTAGGAACCTCTGTAACATCTTCAGCCGTGAAGACTGAAGCAAAGAAATCATTTAATCGCTCCGCAATGGCACTGTCTTCCTTTATCGCTCCTTTTATATCTTTATCATCCAAGGGCCCCACTGCTTTTTTAGCAGGCTTCCTGCTTCTAATGTATTTAAAAAACATTTTACTATTGTTTTGAATTTTTGGCTAGCTGTTCCTCAAACTCTTTTTTGGCTTTTCTTACTACATTATGACAGTTAATTTGGGAGTGTTTATGTTCCTTTCTATTTTCCTCACTAGGATTTGACTTCCACTTTTTAAAAGCTGCCCTTTTCTCTCTCACTGCCTTTTTAACATGGCTGTTTAGCCATGGTGGTTCTTTGTTAGGTCTCTTACTGTGTTTTTTTTATTTGGGGTATACATTTAAGTTGGGCCTCTAGTATGGTGTCTTTAAACAGTTTCCATGCAGCTTCCAGGGATTTTAGTTTAATTACTCTACCTTTTAGTTTCTGTTTAACTAGCTTCCTCATTTTAGTGTAATTCCCCTTTTTGAAATTAAATGCCAGAGTGTTTGACCGCTGCGGTGTTCTTCCCGACACAGGAATATTAAAAGTTATTATATTGTGGTCACTATTTCCAAGCGGTCCAGTAACAGTTACCTCTTGGACCAGATCCTGCGTTCCAGTCAAGACTAGATCGAGAATCGACTCTCCCCTTGTGGGTTCCTGTACTAGCTGCTCCAAGAAGCAGTCATTTAAGGCATCAAGAAATTTAATCTCTGAATCCTGTCCTGAGGTGACATGCACCCAATCAATATGGGGATAATTGAAATCTCCTATTATTACTGTGTTTTTTATTTTGATAGCCTCTCTAATCTCCCTTAACATTTCAGCATCACTATCACTGTCCTGGTTAGGTGGTCGGTAATATATTCCTAATGCCATATTCATATTAGAGGAATGAATTGTTATCCATAATGATTCTATGGAACATTTTGATTCCTTTAGGATTTTTACTTCATTTGCTTCTATATTATCCTTCACATATAGTACCACTCCGCCACCCGCACGACCTGTTCTGTCTTTCCGATATAATTTATATCCCGGTATGATAGTGTCCCACTGATTGTCCTCATTCCACCATGTTTCTGAGATGGGAGGAAGTTCTGAACTCATTTACTCCTTTGTTAATAACAGGCATTTGTTGAACACCATCTTCTATCTCAGAGCAAATGAACTAAATAAAACACTGTGGTGTATTCAACGTGGCCTTTAAGATACCTTATTAAAAATAATAAATCAAGTGCTATGAAGGTCATTATTGAACTGGCTTTTATTGAGTTTGTTGTATTTGCCATCCTCTTTTAACCCCTCCTCCAACTCCTTTTTGCATTTACGACTTTGAAATTCACTATATCGCACAGACCCATGTGGCACTTTAATTTAATGCCGCATTTTTGGGGTAGTGTTTGTATCACAGAAAAACATATGGTCATTTTAGGAGTTTATTGTTTTATGGAACTGTCTTACTGCCTCTATTTCTCTGCCTTCCTTTCCCCCCAGTCTGGTTATAATTATAAATGGCTTTTGTTAAGAGCACTAGTGGGAAGACTGAAAGCCAGGCACACTGGTTTCCTTTAAAATGCCACAATCTATCTATCTATTGACAAAGATTATCTAAAAAGGTAGGTAGCCCTGTTGAAAACAACACCAAGCAGCATTTCTTATTCCTAGAGCTGCCTTGAACTATCTCAGAATCAGGGTAATGCAGAAGGGAAAAGCCCCAATGTACTGACAGCAAAAAAAAGCCTTTATCACTATTACACACCCAACCCGGAATTCCATAGAAAATTTTGAGAATCTGGAAGCCAAACACAAGTTCTTCTTGGCCTCTGAGGAGTTCTTCTTGGCCTCTGAGCATAGAACAAGAAGCAATGGGCTTAAACTGCTGCAAGGGAGGTTTAGGTTGGACATTAGGAAAAAGTTCCTAATTGTCAGGATGGTCAACCACTGGAATAAATTGCTTAGGGAGGTTGTGGAATCTTCATCTCTGGCGATATTTAAAAACATGTTAGATAAATGTCTGTCAGGGATTGTCTAGGCAATACTTGGTTCTGCCATGAGAGCAGGGGGCTGGACTCGATGACCTCTCAAGGTCCCTTCCAGTCCTAGCATTCTATGATAAGTTATAGCTCATGCTGATACATTAGGTTAAACTGATGGTCTCTCTGCATTATAAATGGATTTAGAGCTTTCGATGGGAGATCAGTGCTTGTATATCTCTGGCATTAAAATCTTGTCAATATTAATCTCTTCTCACTGTCAGTTTCTTATATTCTCTTTGGATCTTGGGTTATTGGTAGAAGAAGGTTTCCCCCCTGCTAACTATGTCAGTCCAACACCATTTAAAATTCCAGAGGTCTATCTTTTATATACCATCACCCTCTGGGAAGTCAATAAATGTCAAAGAAATGTCAGATTATTTTTGTATTTATTAGGTCTACAGTGCATTTCTAAGGAGGCCGTGTGGCATTTGGTCATCACATTCTTCGAAGACATGACACAGAGTAACAGCACTGTAAATACATCAAAAGAATTTCAACCTTAGCCACAGTGCAATAAATTTGGATTGCACTTAAGACATCAGAGTCTCGAGAAAGTCACTTCCCTCTCAGGCATTTTCCTTTGCCAAACAATTCTCTCACTCTTCTCCTTTTTTTAAGTGCCTATAAACACCTGTTTAGAGCAAGCAGAAGCCAGGCTGCTTTTAGATTTAGTCTGTTCATTTCATGGGATCATTTTTATCAGAATTGCTTTCAAATCCTCCAAACTGTTGGTACCATATGGGAAGTAAGGGCCATCATAAAGAAGACAGTGCTTCGCTGTCTATACAATAATGAAGCCCTTTCCAGGGCCTCCAGATAAATGGTTTTTGGCTATACCATTGACAATAACTTCATTCCAGGGTCCCTTAGGACTTTTGTGAAGCAGGCCTGCCAGTGGAGGGAGCAAAAGGGGGTAGTCGCTTCTGGGTCTAGCATTTCGAAGGGGCCCAGAGCTCCAGCTGTGGGTGCTGCTGAAGTAGCAGCAGCAGCTGGATCCCTAGGCCCCTTTGAAGTGCCACAGAGGGTTGTGCCACCACTCTGTGTGTGGCTTTGAGGGAGCATGGGGGGAAGCCCAAAGGACTGACTTCCCTAAGCCCTGCCCCTTCTGGGAATCCTACGACTACCTTGCCACCAGGCCCGTGGCAGCAGTTGGCACCACGGTTACAAAGGATTTCTCTCCATATCTCCCACAGTAGTTATTGAGTAGATCAAGGTCAGCACAGATTTTGCCCCACCATGAGCAATGTTGGCACTATAAGGCTACATTTAATTTTTGTGAAATGGAGCACACTGCAGCCCCCTTCATCTTGAATAGCGATGTTTCACATATATGAAGGTGAAATGCAAAAGCTCACAATGCTTCACCATGATCTCAGCAGAAGTCACACAGAATCTGCAGCCTTTAGAAAAGAGAATGATGCACAAGAGGAAATCCCTTAGTTGAATGTGGGTCACAGATTGCTTTTGTGCAGTCTCTGGACTAGACAATATAATGCCTTTCCTCTTTCAGTAGTATGTAATATGAAATCTTCATAAAACTGTTTCCATTTACATAAGGTCTCTTATCCTGGAGTATCACCACTGCTGTGCAAATGGTCGTTTCTCTGTATACAATAAATACTTTGGTTTGATGACTAACTGTGTAACACTAGAAAGAACAAACATAAAATCTCCTCTCTCTGCATTGAGATCTCAGAACAAAATGACGCAGAGAGACTGTTCCAAAATTTAGACATGGGGCACAGGAAACAGAACACTCACAGTGGCCTAACTGGTGTACAGCCGTGCTGGGGACAAGAAGGAGAGATAAGTATAGGTAGGCAAATAGTGCCAAGGATACCTGTGATTACCCTTTTATTTTTAATTAAAAGGAGCCATAGGATCGTTAATATCCATGCAGAGCAGAAATTGCTTGTTAATTCTCATCTGAAAGAGTTGCATTCAGTATTCTCCCTGGAACTCAATGCAGCTACTGTAGAGGCTTGAGAGGTTGTGTTGATGTTTGGATTCATGTGGTGGATCACTGAATTGAGACATTTCAAATGTGCTGTGCTTAGATTGCTAAGCCAGCTGCTCCTGAATATAGAATCTGCTGCAAAGTGATGCTTAAAATGTGGCAAATTGTTAATGTTAATATAATTACTTTGTCAGTTATCTGCCAAAAGACTTATATATGAATTTGTCCATTTGATCATTTTGTGTGCACATCTTTTAGCTTATGGATTATTTGCAAATGATTTGACTTTTTTTCTGTTTTGTTTGTGGAGCATTAGACACCAATTTGCATGACATTGCTTCTGTTCCTTGATTAGATGACCACGTAATTTGTAGCCTGGTGGAAGGAAATAAAAGATATTCACATACATTTTTGGACATGCATCATGTGTGACCATTCTTATGTTTTCTACAAACATTCCAGTGAAAATGTATTTCTCGTGAATGAGAACATGAATAAGAAGGGTTACTGTAATGGAAGTAAATTGGTGATTCTCCCTCCACCCAAATACCTGTTCACAAATCCTTTATTGTTACTCTGTATTATTTTTAGTCAGCGGATGCCTTCCTGGATAGATAGGAAGACAAGCTCATTGCCTTGAAGAGGTTACGCTTTAATCTGCGACATAACGTGGTAAGTGAGTAACACAATAAGCTGTAAAGAAAGGATGCTGTGAGGCAGGGCAAAGGTTTCAGGGATCAAATCACCCAATTGTTTAGTTTATGTATGTTCACAAGTTTGTTGCTTTAATTGGTTAATAAAGGCATGTGTGCACACAGCACATGTGGGTTGGTGTGTAATCTAATAGACTTTTACAGTACCAATTTAGCTCTCTTTGGTGAAACCTAAGGTGTTTAAATTATTCGAATAGATCTGTGGCAGAATTTGTTACTCTGGTCTATGAATAATAACAGTATATCCAGGATGGCCTGGTGACTATGTTGTCATTTTATAGAAGATGATGGTAGTCAATAACTTACCTGCTCTGGATAGTTTCTGGATAGACAAGAATGTAATTAACTGAGAACGAATTTTATCATTGAGTATTATGCTAGTTATAAATTTATTAAGCACTGTACTGCAGCATTTGCATCAGTATATTGTTAGAACCCTGCCAAGCTACAGATATCTGCTTTATATCTGCAGACCATTTTTGCTGATTGCAGATTAGATGCAGATACAATTTTTGTATCTGTACATGGCTCTATTGTGTCATTTTTCTGGATCATATATTAATATTGCATTGTACTTCTATGGAGCTTTTCATCTGAGGAACTCTTCGAAGAACTACACAAGTACTGATGATTTATCACAATGCCTCTGAAAGGCAAAAAAATATTCCCATAGCTAAGGAACATTCAATATATTGCACAGGGTATCTGAAGTAATAGGCCCAAAGTCACACTGCAGGTCATTGGCAGAGCTGGGCAAAGAGAGGAAGGTTGGATTTGTAATTAAGGGACTGAACAGAGGTGAATCACATGGAAATGCCCAGCTACCTAGGGTGTAAATATATCATGCTAAGCCACTGTGTATTCAGTCACCATGTGGACCCTGCCACAGGTGCACTGAAAGTCCCATTGCAGTGTTCATATGGTCAATTAGTGTGTGGCAGGCTAGTGCACTCTACATTCACAGCTTTTTGTCTGTCTACACAAGCCCTCAGGCTTGAGCGATATGGACTCTAGTCATGGTTTTGTCACAGACTCTCTAGGATCTTGAGAATGTCACCTAATCTCATTGAGCCTCAGTTCCCTCAGGGTGGGGATAATGACACTTCGGGTATGTCTACACTATGAGATAATATTAATTTTTAAGTCATTTGGCCTGATTTTTCCAAGTGCCTGTCCTCACTGTAAATTCCATTAGCTCAATTTATGGTGCACTAAAATCAACATAATATTGATATCACAGTACCATAGTAACTTGACGGGTGTAGCGTTCAGTTCAGATTTAAAATTCCAAATGAAGGATAGTGAGGAAGCGCCATGTCTTTAAATCAAATTCATTAGCCTCCAGAAATGTCCTGTATGTGCCCCACAAATCATGCAATTATTCAGTTTATGTACGTTCACGATGCCCCACAGTTCTCCTCTCTGGCCCCTGCCGTCTCCACTGTTCTCAGGTGCGGAGAAATTAGGGAACAGGAAGTCCCTTTCAGTTCAGCACCTGGAAGCCTGTGGCTGTAGGGTCATGAAAGACTGAAAATCCTTTCTTTTTGTTTATTAGTAGCATGGCTTTCGGGTCTGTGGTTCTGTGTGTACTCCTGCTAGCTGCCTTTTTTATCTGAGCTGCCTGGTGCCAGCCCCTGCCAACCTGTACCATATGGTTGTGGGTGGGGTTGTACTTGTCTGCTAGGATAAGAAACTTACTTTCAGCCATTTACTTGTTATCCTGCCCCCTGCGTCCGCTTCCTTCCCTTCCCCCAGAGGCACCATGCTGTCTGGAACTTTCCCGTGCCCAGCTGCATCACATGGCTTGACCCCGAACCGATAAAAGGACGTACTGTGCAAGGTGCCAGGCAGCTTGTGCACGGTGAGGGTCCTGTAGCCAGGCAGGGAAATCTCCCTGGTCAATCACGATTTCTGGGCAACAGAAGAAAATACTTGGGCACTAGCATAGCTGTCCTCTCAAGAAATTTTTGGATGGGCTTTAGCCAAAGGCCAAGACGCTGTCTATAGTCAGGGGTCTTTTAGCTGCCTGGGGGAAGTATGTCTCAGTGATCATGATTATATGGTGCTGGCTGTAGCCGGGGTCTTTTAGTCTCCCCAACCGGTAACTGTTTCAACGATTCATTACAGTTTCAGTGTAGCACCAGTGTCTACTTAAACAAATTCTTGTTCTGAGGGTTGTCTTTGTCAGGAGGTCTAAGTCCATATCCAAGCCTGCACAGATCCAGTGCTTTTGTATCCTGTTTTAAAAAACTTGTAGGAAACCCAAAATATTTTTTCAGCCATTCCTAAGCACTTTACTACCCTTCCCCACCCCTCAGTTACAAAAAGCACATTTTTTGTGAAGGCAAGCCAGACCCTGCCTGGAAAAAGGGAGGTTGTTTAACACAGCAGGGGAAAGAGGGGAATGAAATGTGGGAAGATGTCCTCAGATATCCACATCTACTTGCAGAGCATTTTTTTTTCTCCGTGCTGAACCAGTAAAAATATCCAGAGTGCTACAGGGCTTGCGGAACTGTGGGATAGGTTCCCACAACACTGCTGCAGCATTCGATTTAAGCTACTTGTGTGTGGCAGCAATAAGTTGATTTTGTGGGGTGCATGTGGGAATGTGAGGATGCTCAAAATCGAGTTGATAGAACCCAGCATTAATAAATCAATGTTTAAGAAATTGATTTTTAGCTTGCAGTATAGTTGCAGCCTTCTTTTCCCATCCTTTGTCTTGTCTAGTCAGTCTGCAAGCCCTTTGGGGTGAGGGGTGTGCAGTGCTTAGCTTGGTCTGTGGCTTCACCAGAAAGTCATTCTTTCTCCTACTTGTGCTTATAATGTTTTCTCTCTACAGTGCAGCACATACATAGCTAAGTCCAGGTACAGTGATGGAATCCATTCTGCGATTAGAGCTGGGGGTTTTCGATTAACCTGGAGCCATAGCATCTTGAGCTATAATCTTGTCAGTTTCCATAGGCTGTGCTGGGTGAGAAATGGTAAGTGCTTGAACAGGAAACCTTTAAGGAAAACTCAGGCTGCTACAGAGAGCTGAACTGGGTCAGTCTTCCCTCTCACCCAAGTTGAACCTGTACCACAGCATGGCATTAGAGGTCTCTGTGCTGCTAGAAGCACTGCCAGTCAGGCGTGGCATAACTGAGATCCTGACTATTTGGGTCATTAATCTTTCTGTGGCATGTTTTGTATAAGTAGAGATGTTGGCCTTGAACATGGCAGAACAAGGAGCAATGGTCTCAAGTTACAGTTTGGGAGGTCTAGGCTGGATATTAGGAAAACCTGTTTCACCAGAAGGGTGGTGAAGCACTGGAATGCGTTACTGAGAGAGGTGGTGGAACCTCCATCCCTAGAGGTTTTTAAGTCCCTACTTGACAAAGTCCTGCTGGGATGACTTAGTTAGGGTTGGTCCTGCTTTGGGCATGGGGCTGGACTCAGTGACCTCTTGAGGTCTCTTCCAGCCCTGTGATTCTATGAACGTCTTGTCTAACTTCCAGTTCAGTCCATTGTGTTCTCCTGGCCCAAATACTACACTGTGTCATGCTTCACATCTTTTTGTAAACTGCTGGGCAGTGTTGCTGTGCACTCTTAAACAGCTAGGGCGTTTCACACCGGAGGAAGATGAGTTTTATTGCTAGGCGAAAGTAATCCTTTTTGTAAAGTGCTCTGGGGTTAAATATGACATACAGAAGATGTGGCTTGGTATTGTAATACTCTGCACTGAATTGAAGAAGCTGCCTCTCTGTCTGTCTGTCTGTGTTGTGCAAAGCCTGGCCCTTATTGTGCAGGTGATAGAGATGGGTGGGAGGAGGGGGAAATGATCCTCCACTCCAGCCAAGCCATTCTGTTGCTATAGTAGCAGCAGCTGCAGTAGGAAGGAGGCTTTTGTGTTGCCCCTACAGAACACAGGCGTTTTGGGCCTGTTGTGTCCCAGGCTGGATTACCCTTTTCTGACCCTTTGTGGCCTGCCTCTCTATGCAGTGCACCCACAGCAGTTTGGCTGTCTCAGCTTTCTGTGGCTGCTCGTCATTGGTTGGGAGTGGGGATGGCAAAGCCAAAAGGGACCCCTGTGTGCATCTAGTTTGACCTCCAGAGAACACCCCCCCAAAATTGTTTCTGGAGTGCGGCTCTTGGGACAACACCCAGTTGTGATTAAAGTTTCTCAATGATGGAGACTCCTGCACTGTCACTGTTAACAATTCATTTCTAGTCTGAATTTGTCTAGCTTCAGCTTCCAGCCATTGGATCATCTTATACCATTCATTGCAAGATTGAAGAGCCCATTATTACATATTTCTTCCCTCAAGTTGATACTTAGAAGGTGATCAAGAGACCCCTTAATCTTCTCTTTGTTATGTTAAATAGATTGAGCTGCCTGAGTCTATTGCTATAAGGCAGGGCTCCTAATCCTTTAATCATTGTTATGGCTTTTTTTGAGCCCTCTCCAATTTTTCAACATCCTTCTTGCATTTGGACCTCACAACTGGATACATAGAGGTGGAAAACGTACTCAAAAAGTTACTCGAGTAAAAACACAAGTGTTTTCACTGCTGGATACTTGAGTAGAATCAAAATGTGACACATGCGCGTGTGTACTTTTACTCAAGTTGTTTTCCAGGGGGACACTGGTGATTTGTACTTAATTACATCCCCCCTCCCCACAACAGCTGTACTTTTATTCACATACACTTTTGGGTATTTTCCCCACCTTTGGATACGTAGCATTCCAGCAGTGGGCACCACAGTACAAAATACTGAAGTGAAATAACTTCTGTATTCCTACTAGAGATTCCCCAATTTATGCAACCCAGGATTGCATTAGTCCTTTTGGCCACAGTGTCACATTAGGAGCTCATGTTCAATTGCTTATACTCCCACCCTGACTTCCAAATCTTTTTCAGGGTCACTACTTACCACAATAGAGCCTCCCATCCTTTAAGTATGGTTCACTGTTTTTATTTTTATATCTGCCATTTTATATTAGCTGCTTTTAAAACACATTGTTTTCTTGCACCCATGTTACCAAGTCATCCAGGTTGTTCTGTGTTAGTGACTTGTCCTCAACGCTGTTTAGCACAGCACAGTTTCTGTAAAGTCTGCAAATTTTATCAGTGGTGAATTTTGTTTTCTTTCAGGTCATTTAAAAAAAATTAAATAGTGCAGAATCCTAAACAGATCCCTGTAAGACTCTTCTAGGAACATACCCACTTGATGACAATTTCCTTTTACAATTACATTTTAAGACCTCTCTGTTTGGTATTTTAATCCATTGAATGGGCACCAGGTTAATTTTATATTCTATTTTTAAATCAAAATGCTGTGTAGTACCCAGTCAAAGTATATTGTATCAGTGTTATCACCTTTATCAATCAAACTTGTGACATCATGAAAAATTATCAAGTTAGTTCATGGAATCATTTTTCCTTAAGCTCAGGTGTAGTGAGGCAGAGTGACCTGTCCCTGGAATTGAGAGCAGGACCACAATATTCCCCATGGTGGGTGGAGCCAAAACTACCTCACCTCCCTCTCCAGAAGTGACCATACAAACAAGGAAGCATAAAAGGAAGTCTCTGATGCTCTGCTGACTGAGAGCCCAGGAAAGAGATGGACACCTCCCTCTGTTGTGGCACCCAGGAGCTGAAACTGCACTCTGCAGCATCCTGCCTCCGGAGGACACTGACTCAGAAGGGAAGTTGCTGGGACTACTGTGCTCTGTGTATGTGGAACAGTCAGAGAACATGTGGATTACAAAGGTGCCAAATCCCTGGGAAGCAGGATGTAACCCAGGCACAATTGACCACGGTTCGACTATGTTGCTGACTGAATCTAGCTCAGCACTTTATGGCCGGATTCGTGCTGCTGTACTGCAGTGAATTGGGTGGGCCTGCATCTCCTCCTCACTACACCTGGGGCCAAGGGGCTTATCTTTTTCTCTGGTCCACCTGAACTGAGATATTGGACATCTTGTTACTACTTTGTCTGAGGATCAGGGCTTCCTAGATAGTTGTTGTCAGTTCCAGTCAGAAGCTGGTGGTCTAAAGCTTACTTTCCGTTCTGCCCCCAATCCCAACCCCCACAAAGCCAAAGCACCAGACTGTGTTTGCTGGCAGATAGTAGGTCTAGGCAAAAGCTTGTTCTCTGCTCTGTCCCATCGACAGGATAGAGCCTTAGATTATTAATTACTGCCGGCCCAACCAAGTACATGTGGGCGAAAGATTGCTCAGGGTTCTGCCTATCCAGAGATGGGTGAGAGTCTCTGCTTGTTGCTCTTTGGTTGCCTTTATTATGCAGTCACAAAACTATAGACTGCTTATGGCTTTGCTCTGCAAGTGTGATCCAAGCCAGAGTGCTGTTTCCTAATACAACAAAGTAGAGGGGTCTACACCGGGTTAATTATATCACTCAATTAAGTTTTTAGTAATCAAGTCCCTTATCAGTTGCTCTATTATTTTGCATGAGACTGATGTCATGGTGGCAAGCTTATAATTACCCTGGTCACCCCATTAACTCTTTTAAAATATTGGCACAATGTTAGTTTTCTACCAGTCTTCTGAAGCTTCTCCATTATTACAAGACTTTTTGAAAATCAACACTGACGGGACAATGAGCTCCTTGGTCAGCTCGTTTAAAACACTTACTTGCAAGTTCTCTCAACCTACTGATTTAAAAATGTCTAGTTTTAATAGTTGCTGTTTACTGGTGTAAGGAATGTGCCAGCAGGAGCTCAATACTGCTGCAGGATTTGGGGAATGTGTCCTTCAGAGATAATTTGCATGAAAATGCAAAGGTGTGCATATGTAATGCCTTGTCAACAAAGCCTCATGGGAGCAGGGGAAGCAATGAGGTTTTGTCTATTGTAAACAACGTGCTGTTGTAAAGTCACAATTTATCCTATCACCCAGTGTAAGAATTGTGGGGTCTCACCAATACTTGAAATTGTTGTGGGGGTACAGGGCAGTCATCACTGCTATGTAAGATATGGATTGCAGAGGGCTATCGTCATCTTAGCATTGTGAGAAGAAAGGAAGGGGAGGGATAGTGGTTGAACCAGCTGGGTGGAAGCCTTTTGGCTATACAGTTGTAAGACTGGTTTAACTAGTTCTCCCTTCCACTGTTCAAACGTAGATCTAAAGATAGGTCTACACTTATTTGTGAGAACCCACCTTGGTGGATACTGAGATGCTGTGGCTAGGCCCGGAGCTGAATGCCACTGTGAGCCGAAATCACTGGTAGCTGAAGCTATGGAAAGCTGGAATCACAAGGTTTTGCCTACCGCAAAACCCACAAGACAGCAGCAGGCAACCAGCGGCCAGCTGGTAGAAGTGATGGGTGGCTGGCCAGTAGGAGGAGCAGCGGGCAGCCAGCAGGCATGACTGGTGGATGGCTGGTAGGAGCAGCAGTGGGCAGTTGGCATGCATGACTGGTGAATAGCTAGTAGGAGGAGCAGGGGCAGCCAGCAGGTGTGACTGGTGGATGGCTGGTAAGAGAAGCAGTGGGCACCTGGCAGGTGAGACTGGTGGGTGGCAGGCAGGAGAGGAAGTGGGCAGCTGGCAGGAGTGACCAGTGGCCAGCCAGTGGGGCAACTAAGAGGGGACAAGTGGAATGCCGGACCAGCGCAAAGTGGCATTGCCTCAGGTTCAATGATGGAATGCATCAGGGTGATGTGTCATGGCCTGCACAGACTGAACAGTATTGTAAGTGCGGCATTTGAAGGCGGGTACGGAGAAAGTTTGGGTGCGTGGATTGGCTGGTTACAGTTTTGGACTGATGAGCCTGTGAGGCAAAGGACACTGCTCAATCCATTTGAGCTGGGACAGTTACTGGAGAATTGGGTATGAACTGTAGGTGAGGTATTTTCCCAACCTTAGGCCATATGACTTTTCTGTCTCTTTCATTAAAAGTTTATTTTCTACACTCAGACTCTGTGCTTGCGAGTGGGGAAGCATTGCCTCTCCGAGGCGCCCAGGGGTGTGTGAATTTCCCAGGCTACTGGGTGTGTGCTTGAGCTGGTTCTATATGAGATGGATGAGAAGGAGCCCCTAGATTTTGAAGCCAGTTCTGATTGCTGCTGACTCCTTCTGGCAGAAGGGTTACACTAGAATCTCAGGAGGATGTTAAACTGGAAAGAGTGCTATCATCAGATGATAATGTGTTATGTATTTCTTTCCTAATACAGAACACAAATATTTATTCAGCACTTTTCTTTTCTGCATTATTATTGAAAATTGTATCATTTTGCTCTCATATTGGACAAACACCGTTGTCAGGATTCTTTCTGTAATATACTTTAAAAACCTTTTATTTTCCTAGTTTTGCTGGCCATAGGTTTCTCTTTAGGTCCTTTTGCTTCCCTTATCAGTTTTTGACAAGTCAGAGCTTGCCATTTATATTCATTACTATCAGCTTCCCCTCTCTTCCATTTGTTACAGATACATTTTTAATTCCTATACGTGCCTTCACTTCCCCTCTAAAAGAGGTCAGTTATCTAATGCCCATGTCCTCCTTCCTCAGCTGTGGCTTTTTGGGTATGTTGGGTTCTGTTCTGAAATAATTCCCAATTATCATTCACATTTTTCAATTGAATTCATCTTGTCAATTGATTTGGCTCATAATTGTTTTCAACTTTGTAAAACCAGCCCTTTGAAAGCACCAAGTTTATAAATTACTGATTTGGACTTCATAGAATCATAGAACATTCTGTTTGCATGTTAGGAATGTGATCAAGTCGTGGTAACTTGCACATAAGTCACTACTCATATCTATCCCAAGGTGGGCAATAATTTTTGATGGGGAAATATTCCAAGATTTTGGTAAGTGGTCAAGTGCCTCATTTTTGAATGGAGGGGGTGAAGGGTCTGGGACAGATGGTGGGTGCAGAAAAAACTTGAAGTAGGGAACTCAAATGCAGATGTGTGGGTGGGTGGAAGGGTCTGAGAGGGAGTTTGGGTGGGGGGTTGTGATGTAGAGCAGGGAATTGAGGTGCAAAGTCTGGGAGGGGGCATGGGTGCAGAGAGAGAGTTCTGGTCTGGGAGAATGGCGTAGGAGGGGGTGCAGGGTCTGGGAGTGTCTGGTCCTGATCTATCCTTTTCCTAATGGTTCCCAACATTGTTTGCTTTTTTGTCTTCTGCTGTATGTTGAATGGATGTTTCCAAAGAACTATTCATAATGGCTCCAAGGTCTGTCTTCAGTAGTAACTGCTAATTTAGATCCCATAATTCTATATCTATAGTTGGGAGTCTGTTTTCCAATGTGTGTTACTTTTCATTTATCAACATTACATTTCACCTGGCATTTTGTTGCCCAGTCCAGGTTTGGTTGATCCTCCTGTAGCTTTTCACAGTCTCCCTGGGATTTGATTGTTTTGAGTAGATTTATACTGTGTACAAATTTTGCAACCTCACTGACTATCCCCTTTCCCAGATCATTTATTAATATGTTGAATAGGGCTGGTCACAGAACAGACCCCTGGGGTCCTTTTACATCTCTCAATTCTGAAAACTGAGTATTTTACCTACCCTTTATTTCCTATCTTTTAACCAGTTAGCAATCCATGAGAGGACCTTCTCTTTCATCCTATGACAGCTTGCTTTGCTTAAGAGCTTTGGGTGAGGTACTATGTCAGAAGCTTTTTGGAAATCAAAGAACAGTATCTCCTCTGGATCCCCTTTGTCCACATGCTTGATTTCCCTTTATAAAAGCCACATTGACTCCCACAATTTTTTTTTCATTTACGTATCAGACAGTTGTGTTCCTTACCACTGTTTCAACCAGATTGCCTAGTACTGAAGTTAGGCTTACTGGCCCATAATTGCTGGGATCATCTGTGGAACCCTTTTTAAAAAATGGTGTGATAGTCTCTCTTCACCAGCCATTTGGTACAGAAGCTGATTTACAAACCACAATAAGTAGATCTGCAATTTCACATCTGAGTTCCTTCAGGACTGTTGGGTGACTGCCATCTGGTCTTGGTGACTTACTGCTGTTTATTTTCTTGATTTTTTTTTTTTTTTTCCTTCCAAAGTCTCCCCTGACACGTTATACTGAGACGGTTTCTTCAGTTTATTTCCTAAAATGAATATCTCAGGTTTGGGAGTTTCCCTCACACTCTCAACCATGAAGACAGAAATAATAAATTTAGTTTTAGTAATATCCTTATCTTCCTTGACTGCTTCTGTAGCATCTCAATCATCTAGTCGGCCCACTGGTTGTTCAACAGGTTTCCTGCTTTGGATATACATATTTTTTTTTGTTAATTAGTTTGAGTCTTTGTCTAGTTGTCCTTCAAATTCTTTGTTGGCCTTCCTTAGTATATTTCACACTTCATTTGCCAGAGCTTATGCTCATTTGTCTTTTGCTCACAGGATTTAACTTCCACATTTTAAAGGATGCCTTTTTGTCTCCTGCTGCTTTTTACTTTGTCACTTAGCCAATGTGGCACTTTTTTGGTTTCCTCACTGGCTATGTCTCCACTAGCCCCAGAACTTTGAAAGGGGCATAATAATGAACCTTATTGAAAGATGCTAATGAGGTGCTGCATTTTTATGAGGCACTGCCATGAATATGCAGCACCTCATTAGCATAACGACAGCTGCAGCACTTTGAAAGTGCCACTTTCAATTGCTCATGGCTCGTCTACATGGGGTCCTTTTTGAAAGGACCCTGCACACTTCGAAATCCCTATAACCAAATAGGAATAAGGGGATTTCTAAGTGTGTGGGGTCCTTTCCAAAAGGACCCTGCGTAGATGAGCTGCAATCGATCGAAAGAGACACTTTCGAAGTGCTGCAGCTGCCATTATGCTAATCAGGTGCTGCATATTCATGGCAGCATCTCATTAGCATCTTTCAATTAGGTTCGTTATCATGCCCCTTTCGAAGTTCTGCAGCTAGTGGAGACATAGACACTATGCTTTTAAATTTAAATGTAATTTTTTAATAAACCAGTCAGGTGATGCACTGCCTTTCAGTTACTTTACACCTGTGGGTGCTGAAGCCTGCTCCTTAACTAAGGTTCTGATCTGCCACATTTGTTATGTCATTGTTCTTTCAAATACTGCCTGACAGGCTTGTGAAAAGTTAGTCAGAAGTAGCTGCCTGAAAGTTCCATTGGTTCAGCCTAAGGAGGCTTCTCTGTCTAGCTCCATACCCAGAAACATCCAGTCCTCACGTTAGTTCTGCATATGTTAACAAAGCTCTTAATACCAACATTAATTGGCCTAATCTTTATGAAGAGAAATGTCATGTCCTACCCCCTCTCCCGCTGACGGTCAAAAGCCCTGTTTGAGTTCTTCATTTAATTCCTACTAAGCAGTTCAGGTTATACTGTCATAATATCCGCCTCCCTGTCTAAACATTCCTGTGCTATGGGCTGTTATCTTTATTCAGGCTTTCTTTGAAAAATGAGTACATAGGAGCTTGCATTTATTCCTGATCCTGCACACTAGCTTTATTGATTCAACAGTGACTGTCTTTGCCTTGTGCTTAGTACTCCACTTAATTAATCTCCATCACACTTCTAGCTCTTTCTTTGACTTCAGCCCTCTCTGAACTGGGAGAATGTGGTCCAATAAGCCCCACTGCCTTGTGGGTTATCCTGGGAAGGAGTAAGGCTAAGGGAGTAAACTCTGACAGAAAATCTGGAGGTGAATCCTAAGGCGGTTCTGTGCCAACTTCTGGCATTGTCCTGGCAACTGTTGCAGCTGAGCTGGTACCAGAGGTAGAGGTTATCCCCTCCTTTGGACTATATCAGTAAAGCCGAGAGGGGAACACTGGCATCTGGGCAGCCCAGGGTCCCAAAAATTGCCCAGGCTCGTGCCTGGAGAAGTACTCCAGCATCGCTTAACAGCATTGAACCAACACGGGAGGTAACAGAAACCAGTTATAAGCTCTTGCTTGATTGGCGTAGAGAACAAGCGCCAGGGGTTGCCTTCAACAGTGGGAGAGATCGTCGCATCTCACTGGACAGTCACCACCCACCTCAAGCTGGGCAGCCCCTAGCCAGTAGGGTACTCTCCCGCCACAGTTCACCTGCCTCACTGGGTGCGTGAGGCTTAAGGTTCCCAAACCTGACAAGTGACTGAAATTTGAGCACCAGGCAAACCAATAAGAAAATCAACAAGAGAAGGAAACCATCAAAGTTTTAAGCTTGCTTGCTGGAATGTGTGGACCATGCTGACTGGTTTGACTGAAGATCTTCAGGACATCAGCGACACTCAAAAGACCTCTGTCATCAATGAGGAACTGAAGAGGCTCCAAGTTGACTTTGCTGCTCTGCAAGAGACGCGACTCGCAGATTCGGGATCCCTAAAGGAAAAGGACTACACCTGTTTCTGGCAGGGTAAAGCCCAAGAAGAACCCAGGGAGCGTGGTGTTGGCTTCGCCATCAGAAATGCCCTTCTACAAATGGTGGAATTAGTCATGGGCAGATCAGAAAGACTCCTTCAGGTCATACTTCAAACTTGCGCCTCTCCTGTCCACCTGATCAGCGCTTATGCCCCAACCCTGTACACCACATTGGAAGTAAAAGACAAGTTCTATGACGTGCTTAGTGCTGCCATAGCCCAAATACCTTTTTGCGAACAACAGTACATTTTGGGTGACTTCAATGTGAGAGTTGGAGCCGATCGTGACTCATGGCCTTCCTGCTTAGGCGACTTCGGTGTGGGAAAAATGAATGAAAACAGACAGCGTCTTCTCGAACTTTGCACGTACCACAATCTGTGCATCACAAACACATTTTTCCGAATCAAGCCACAGCACAGAGTGTCATGGAGACACCCACACTTGAAACACTGGCATCAACTAGACATGGTCATCGCTAGACGTGATAACCTCAAAAACGTCCTTCTGACACACAGCTACCATAGTGCCTTCTGTGATACAGATCACTCGCTAGTTTGCTCCAAACTCAAGGTGATTCCCAAGAAGCTGTACCACTCTAAACCAACTGGAAGGCCCCTCATTGATGCCAGAAAGACAGCAAACTCAGAGAGAGCCGAAAAGTTCAGAGAGATCCCCGAGGAGAGTCTGTGCAGCAGCCCTGGGGGTGCCGATGTGACATCCAGATGGCAGCATCTGAGGGATACAATTTACAACATGGCCTTGTCGGTGTTTGGAAGAAGAGCTAGCAACACAAATGACTGGTTTGAAGCTAACTCTGATTAGATGATTCCAGCCATCAAAAAGAAGCGCGCTGCACTCCTGGAGTACAAATGCTCGCCGAGCCAGGGTACCTGCAAGCACTCAGAGCAGCCAGAAAAACAGTACAGCAGATGGCCAGGTGCTGTGCCAACAACTACTGGCTCGAGCTATGCAGCAGCATCCAGACCAGTGCTGACTTTGGTAATCTCAGGGGAATGTACGAGGGCATCAAGAAGGCATTAGGACCCACCCAGAACAAGATGGCACCTCTGAAATCCAAATCTGGTGAAGTCATCACTGACAAAACCAAACAGATGGAGCGCTGGGTCGAACACTACTCCAAGCTGTACTCACGCGAGAACATTGCGGTTGATACAGCCCTCGATGCCGTCAAGCTGCTACCAGTAATGGACGAACTGGACCAGGAACCAACTGTGGATGAACTGAAGAAAGCCATCAACAGCATTGCAGTGGGAAAGCCCTGGGCCAGGATGGTATACCACCAGAGGTAATCAAGTGTGCCACGGACACTCTCCTGGAACCCCTACATGAGCTACTGTGCCTGTGCTGCAGAGAGGGAGAGGTTCCACAGGATATGCGCGACGCTAACATTGTAACCTTGTATAAGAACAAAGGAGACAGAAGCGACTGCAACAATTATTGTGGAATCTCCCTCCTAAGCATCTCTGGTAAACTGTTCGCTCACGTCATCCTTGGCAGACTCCAGAAGATTGCTGAGAGGGTGGATCCTGAATCACAGTGCGGATTCCACGCAGAGAGATCTACCGTTGACATGGTCTTCTCTCTGAGGCAGCTGCAGGAGAAATGCAGGGAGCAGAGGAAGCCACTCTACATAGCCTTCATCGACCTGACCGAGGCCTTCGACTTGGTCCGCAGGGATGGACTGTTCAAACTGCTCCACAAGATAGGCTGTCCAACACAGTTACTCAAGATGATCCAGTCTTTCCACAAAGACATGAGAGGAACCATCCAATATGGTGGCACGTTATTGGATGTTTTCAGCATCAGGAGCGGCGTCAAACAAGGATGCGTCCATGCTCCGACATTGTTCGGGATCTTCTTCGTGCTCCTCCTGAAGCACGCCTTTGGATCTTCAACAGAGGGCATCTTTTTGCACACACGATCTGATGGGAAACTGTTTAATCTTGCAAGGCTGAAAGCTAAATCTGAGGTGCGGGAAGTCCTCATCAGAGATATGCTGTTCTCAGATAGTGCTGCTGTAGTGTCACACACAGAAGACCAACTTCAGAAACTGCTGGACCGGTTCTCCAAAGCATGCAAGGACTTTGGGCTTTCCATCAGCCTAAAGAAGACAAATGTACTTGCTCAGGATGTTGCTGAGCCTCCATCAATCAGCATTGACGACTATATGTTAGAGGTCGTCCACGAGTTCGTTTATCTTGGGTCCACCATCACTGACACCCTGTCATTGGAGACTGAGCTAAATAGGAGGATCAGAAAAGCAGCCTCAACTCTATCCAGACTCAGCGAGAGAGTGTGGAATAACACCAAGTTGTACACCCACACCAAAATGCAAGTCTACAGAGCCTGCACCCTCAGCACCTGCCTTTACGGCAGTGAGTCTTGGACCCTGTACGCCCACCAGGAAAAGAGGCTGAATGTCTTCCAGTTGGGCTGCCTCAGGCGCATCCTTGGAATATCATGGAAGGACAGAGTGTCCAACACCGCCGTCCTTGAGCAAACTGGAATTCCAACCATACACACCCTCCTCAGGAAGCAGCGGCTCCACTGGCTTGGCCATGTCCACAGGATGAATGATGGAAGGATCCCAAAAGACATCCTGTATGGCTAGTTAGCCTCTGGCAAAAGATCTCCCAGACGCCCCCAGTTGCGTTACAAAGATGTTTGCAAGAGGGACCTCAGGTAGGTAGACATCGGGCCGGACAGCTGGGAGGAGCTGGCAGATGATTGCAGCAGATAGAGGCAGGAACTACACAAGGGCCTTCAAAAGGTGAGATGAGGATCAGACAGCTAGCAGAGGAGAAGCGAGCCCACAGAAAGCACAGTAAGGACCTGCCAGACACCCATTACACATGCAACAGATACAGGAAGGACTGTCACTCTCGTGTGGGCCTTCAGAGTCACAGTCGATGCTGCAAATGATGATCCCAAATGGAACTATGAAGGGCGTGATCCATAGTCTACGTAGGCTGAAGGATGCTACTACTAGTACTAAGTCTAATAAGAAAAAGACCAAGAACCAGATGTCAGGACTTCTTGGGGTCTCTTAGTTTGGGCATTAATTTTTGGGTTGCCTTAGACACTCAGTGCTTCAGTTTTACCATTTATAAAATGGGTCTATTTCCTAATCTCAAATTTTTTTGAGACGTAATTCATTCCTTTTTCAGTGCCAACAATAAAGGATATTATTCTTAAATCTCTTTAAAAGTTGATCTCAAAGCTTTCTCACAACAAAAACAAGCATATTTTTTATTTCACCAGCTGTATTAACAACCTCCTGTTAAAGCATTTTTTGCTCTATAGTACACGTGTATTGTCTCTAATTTATTTAAAAGTTGTCATTCCTTCCCATAATGAAAATGCAGTTCCATTCTGCTGATATTTTGCCTTTTCACTGTATTGTAAATTAACTGAGAATTTTCTCTCAGCCTTTAAGAATTGCCTTTTTCCACTTGCCAGATAGTAACTGGTTGAATTCAAGCTCTCCTTTAAATGTCAGGCAAACAGATCTAAACCTTGCATTGCTGCCTTCATGCATGACCTGCTGCCTTTTCCATTCTCCTCTTTATCTAATTCCCAGGCACTAACACAGAAATGTTCAGGGCTGTTGAGCGTGGCTGGCTGTGAACTTTATTTCTCCGTGCATCTTTGGCGTGCCGTGAGTATAATCGCCTGGCAGGCCAATTGATCATTTTGCTCCTGTGATTTCTCTCTGCAGCTGGGACTGCCACTGTGCCTTGGTCCCTTTTGTCAAATATGACATAGGACAATGCAGTGCAGCATTTCAGAGTTCATTCTGGAAGGGTTACTTGGGCCTTTTTCTTCATTACTGTGCTCTGAAATGCGCTGGTTTGAACCAGTTGTAGGAGTAGCTAGCTGGCACTGAGAGTAACAATCAAGCTTGCTGGCAGCACATTAGCTACTTAACAATAATAAAGACTTTCATATTCTTTCAGCATGGAGTTTCGGACCCTGATTTAACTGTCGCTGGGGGAGTGGCCAGCTGGAGAGATTAACACACAAAGCTTTCACCTTTCCACTCTGCTTTGCCCACGCAACCCTGCCTCTTGGTCAGAGGTCAAACTGTCCCTTTTAGTTCAATAGGAAATATGGTTTTTTTTTACATGATGACTGATCCCTGGATGTAGTCAGCTGAGCCTGAAGTAAGTGAGCAATAGAATGAAAACCAGTAAAGAAATCAGAGACTGCTTAGCGTTTAATGGAGTTGCATAGGGACATCACAGGCAGGGCTTGGTGAACTGATTTGAACAAGATAAGACCTGTTCTGAGCATTGATGCAGAGTTTGGATCAGCCCTGAGATGCTTCTTTCCAAGCTTTGCAATAATTTGGTTAATGTCTCCCCATTACTTCCATGCTGCATCTGCTCTCCTGGGTCCTGGCTGGCTGTGGAAACATCAAGCTGTTGCAAAGAAAGCTCATTCTCTTGGCATTGCCAGGCTGTGCAGCAACAAGGCTGGAAATCTCCCAACAAATGCTGTTCCATGTGTGATTTCCAGTCCCATTTGGCAGATGCAAAGAGTTATATACAAACAATTTAGTGGTACTTAGAGGCTCCAGTGAGTATCTGTGTCCTATATATAGAAGGTACTGTGTAAGCACAAAGGAACACAATGGTATCTGATTGAGGAACTCATCAGAAGCTGAGTTTTGACCATCAGTAGTTAATCTAAGGTTGGTTTAATCTGTTGCTTTGCTGCATTTACTACACCAGGGGATTGAGAACTCCCACACAGTTCATTGCCTTTGCCTGAGCAGAACATCAGTAGTAGTAGGCATCCTTCAGTCTGCATAGACTATGGATTGCGCCCTTTAAAGTTTCAATTGAGGACTTCGTTTACAGTGTCTATTGTGACTATGAAGACCCACACGAGAGTGACAGTCCTTGCTGCATCTCTTGCAGTTGTCGTGGGTGTCTGGCAAGTCCTTATTGTGCTTTCTTTGCACTCGCTTTCTCCTCTGATAGCTGTCTGATCTTCATCTCGCCCTTCTGAAGGCCCTTGTGTAGTTCCTGCCTCCATCTGCTGCGGTCGTCTGCTAGTTCTTCCCAGTTGTCCAGCTCGATGTCTACCTCTCTGAGGTCTCTCTTGCAGACATCTTTGTAGCGCAACTGGGGGCGTCCGGGAGGTCTTTTGCCAGAACATCGTTTGGGGCTGAATGGTACATTTTATGCACTGGTCTAAATAAAGGATGGTGAGTAGCTGCACTGGCCCAGGAGGGAGCATTACACCTCCCTGAGGTCCAGTTCCTCCTGAGAGAGCCCAGCAGGGTTAGGGCTAAGTACTCTGGTGCAAACCTTTTCCATGGGGCAGCTCCCTCCTTCTCCCTGGCCAGCCATCATCAGTGGGGACTGCATCAGAGGTGCTACCAGGGCTCAGCAAACTATTCATCCATTCTCTACCCACTTGCTCTATGAGGGAGTATCTGACTTTGGAAGCTGTGCTCTTGATGAAAGCTGAGTGAACCCCAAGTACAGTCCCACCCCAGAAGGTGGAAGGTTACTTGCTTCAATGCCCATGTTAAAGAGATTCAGTTACCATAGTGGTCCATTGTCCATTCATGTATAGGGTTTCCTGTTCCTAATCTGCTGAATGTTTCCGTCTAGCCAGGCTCTTTCTGGTCACATGAAGTGCAGGTGGCTCTTTTCCGATCTGTCTGGATGACTGTGTTACAGATGTTCTTCTATCAAAGGCATATTTTTAGCCATGACTATATTTAGTATGTGCTTTTGTGTTGTTCAGAGGTAATTTTAAACTCTGAGCCATTACTCCTCTGAGCTCATGGGGAGCCAGGCGTGCTGTACCAAAGAGCCATAATTACCAACTGCAACGCTCAGCCGCAGGGGAAAGAATACCCATCATGTTTCACCTCTGCTCCAACTAATTTGCTTGGTCCTCTGCTGCTTGTATTATTTTTCTAAGTAAAAGGAAACAATTTGTTTGCTGACAATATCCTGATTTAAATATACCTTCAGGTATAGATTTTCCATAAACCAAGAAACAGACTTGGTATATCTGTTTGGCATTTAATGCTGAAATTTACTAGCTCTCCATATCCCTAGCAGATACAAGCACAGTCTTAATTGTTCCATTTTTATTCTCACTGAAAACACAGTAAATCTTAATGGTTGTGCTTCAAACATTAAAAGGGAACATAGTAGCTGTAGGAAAAATATTCAAAACACATTAAATTAGCAACTGTGTAATAATGTTTTCATGCTGTTCATCAGAATTTATATTGAATTTGAAAGACTAATTGTCCCAAAGTATTCTTAAAGGGGATGTCCAGATGGAATTGTTTCTCCTCCTCAAGATATTGCCAGGATATGTTTTCCCTGGTTTCTTCTCAGATTTTTAGAACTGAAAACAAAAATTTTTCCATGATAATTATAGTGTTGGTTGAGTGTGTTCTGTTGTTTTGGCTACAATACCAGCTTACACACTGCTTGTTTATTGCTCTCTGAAAAGCCATTTTAATAAGGTCAGATTTGCAATTTAAATTAACTTTAATATTATTTGCAAGCTCCAGCACTATTTGTTTATGCAAGGGGTAAACATGCTGAAAATTTATAGTTAAAAAAAAATGCATTCCCTTGTTTTCTTTTCAAAATGGTGTGTCTCAGGTAATAAACAACCATGATTTTTGTATAATATGTTGCTTTCTGAAATGTGAGACAATGAAAAACATGGACATAAATCAGATATGTAAGCAAAGCTTTTGAGCAGAGGAAACAATTCTCAATGAACAATTTATTTGGCAAATTAAGCACTTTTCTCTATTCTTAATGTTCTGCAAGGAACTTACCATTTTTAAATGAATTTGATGACTATTTGGAATTGTCAGACAAATGTTTTGTGTAGACATATTATCTTACTTACAAACTGCTCACTCTGCATGGTCATTCCTGTACTTGGAATTAGACATTTAAGTTGTGTGACTGGTTGGTCATGTGATATTGTTTCTGATCTCAGGTTAGATGATCTAAACTTTTTAAACCAATTTTGCTTTGACCCAAAATTTTTGGTTTCATGCCTATTCACCTCAAATGCATCATGGACTGTGGAATCTGGGACCTTCCATGAAATCTGGCCTTATGTGTGCTTTTACCCTATAGTGTACAGATTTCACCAGCGTCTCTCAAATTGGGGGTCCTGACTCAAAAGGGAAATGAAGGGAGATCCACAGGGTTCTTTTACGAGGGTCATGCTTTTGCCATCCTTACTTCTGCACTGCCTTCACAGCTGGGCACTGGAAAGCAGGGGTTGTCATGTTGGTCAGATGCCCAGCTCTGAAGGCAGGACACCACCTGCAGCAATGGAGAAGTAAGAAGGGTGGCAACACCATGCCCATGGTATCTTTATTTTTGTACTGCTGCTCTAAGTGCTTGGCAGCCAGAGAGTAGCAGTTGCTAAGGTCACAGCTCCGAAGGCAGCAGTGCAGAAATAAGGGTGGTTTATACCATACCATACCATCCTTACTTACTTAGCACCCCCAGTCAGCAGCCACTGCTTTCCATCTGCCCAGCTCTAAAGGCAGTGCTGCCACCAATGGAAACACAGAAGTAAGGTCAGCGTGCCACAACCCCCTCCTACAATAACCTTGGAACCCCCACTCAACTCCTTTGTGGGTCAGGACCCCTACAATTACAACACCATGACACTTCAGATTTACATGGCTGAAACGATGACACATACCATTTAAAAATTCTATAAGCGTGAAATTGACCAAAATGGCCCATGAATTTGGTAGGGCTTCATTTATAAGATGCCTGGCCTTATAACTGCTATGTGCTAATGTCAGTATTTTTCATAGTAGACACCAATTTGCAGATTTTGAACATGAAATGAAAATTTATTTTGCAATTAAATGAACCTCAGCATTGGGTCATAAATTTGGCTCTTGCAGGAATTCATCTGAACAAAACTTCAGTTTCCTGACTTTGCAAACAGCACCTAAATCTGTGCTGTTTGGAATGTGGTCAAATTATATTTAGAAATCTCTCAAATGCTTGCAAAGAATTTTTTCTCATTTGCCAGCTTTAATGGGCAAAGTTAATATTTGGCTTTGTCTATTTTATTTAAAATACATAAGCAGATTTTGACTCCAGGAGCCTTAGCTAAATGAAGAATAGGTACCTTTACAGGGGTGAGCAAACTTTTTATGCTGGGTCTCACTTTTTGTCCCTGCAGTTAGCAGGTCCCGCATCCAACCTGTAATCCAAACTGACGGAAATTTTGGTTATGTTCATATGAGAAAAGAACCCTTTCGGCATGTGTAAGAAAGTAAGTATGCAGAATGTCACACCTTTATTAATTGGGTTATAAATGCAAATACACATGCATAAAAACAGTAACATAGTTCAACATTTTCAATGAAATGGATGAGCCTGAGACCCAGTAGCCAACTGTGCTGTACTCTCCTTATGAAATTTCATGCCCCCCAAGAGGGCTCACCCCCACACTTGGTGCACCCCTGCCTTAGACAGTTGTCCAGAAAGGCCAGTAAGCTTAAGCCTAAACTAGGCAATGGGAGAGGCCAATAAGAAAGAGTGTGCACTAAGCCCTGCCCCATCTGAAAGATAAGCACCAAAGTCTGCAGGGAGCTGCATATTTGTCTTGGGATTCTCAGTGGCAAACCTCTGTTAGTGGCAAGCCCTTATGCAGGTAGCTGGGGACAGGGGAAAGTGCAGGATAATAACTTTATAACTTTTAGCCCTGTGCCTAGGGTTCACATCTGGGTTATGGGCAATCCCCAGTTCCTATCTCTCACTGCCTTAGGGCAAGGAGGGGTTTGAACAGGGAACCAGCCCTCAGAGGTGAGTGCCTCCACCACTGCGTAAATAGTCTGCTGTAGGGAGTCTCTAAGTCTCTGCTGTTGTGGTTGTTGCACTGTGAATAAATAATTACACACTGAGGGTGGGGAGCTGGATTCTGGGTCTCTCCCCAGCCAAGTGAGTGCTTTAACCACTAGGCTACAAAGTCATTCTCATGCTTGTACTCTCATTTAGTGTCACTGGAGGAAAGAGTGTATATACTGAACAATGGGCCCAGGAAAGTCGTCCTCCACCACACCTGCTGGTTTGTAGGAACTTGCCTGAAACACCTGATTCAATAGTTCCCCTCTGAGCATACTACCAGATAAGGCCCCGCATGTAACTTAGCAGAGAACACCTATCTATGCCCATTTGGAACATCCCTAGAGAGGGGAGGCATATAGCAATTCCCAGTGCGTTTTGCACATGCAGGGGACTAGTATTAGTATATAACAATGTAAGCCGATTTTCATCCTCTGTGGATTCAGCTGGGGGTATCAGTTGTACTGTAATTCAAACTTCAGAAGAGGGTTGTGGTGCAATAGCCATCCAGCCCACTATCCTGTTTTTCACCAGTGGCCAGTGCCAGGTACCTCAGAGAGCATGAACATAACATGATCCATTCCCAGGTTCCAGCAACCAGAGGCTAGGGATGCTTCAGAGCATGGGTTTGAATCTTGCCCATCCTGCCTGATAGCCATTGATGGATCCATCCTCCAAGAAACTATCTATTTTTTTTTAACCCTGTTATAGTCTTGATCTTCACAACATTCTCTGGCAAAGAATTCCACGCATTGGTAGAGCAATGTGTAACTAAACGTGCGCGAACCCCCCGCCCCCCGAGCAAAATTATTGCATGACCCTGGGTGGGGGCTGGGGGTGAAGCCCAAGCCCTGGTGCCCTGGGCTGAAGCCCTAAGGCTATGGCTTTAGCTCTGGGCAGCAGCTCTCAGGTTTTGTTTTCAGCTCCATGCAGTTTGGACTTGGTGACCCATTAAAATGGGGGTATGACCCACTTTGGGTTACTGAATCACAGTTTGAGAACTGCTATTCTAGAGCTGCTGCTGCAGAAGAATATATTTTATAGGTATTGCTACTTTTTAAAACTTATTGTGATTTAGTTTTGAACTTTGAGTCAAGGACAGAGACCAAACTGAGAGCTGTGGAAACTAAAGTTATTTACCCATAAAACAGATACAGTAAAATTCCTTTAATCCGGCACGTCTGGGACTGAGCAGGTGCCGGATGACCAAATTTTCTAGACTATTGGACGTCACCACCCCCACGCTTCTACAGCTTCTTCATCACCTCGCACTTCTGAGCTTCACCACCCCCGTGCCTAGCTTCAGCTCCCCTTCTGTGCACATCCGCAGCTTCTTCACTATTGCTGTTTGTCCTCAGCTTCTTCACCACCCCGCCATGCATCTCAGCTCCAACCTCCACACTCCCAGCTCCAGCTATCACATGTCCCAGCTCAACTCCACCCCTTGGCCACTCTGCAGCCTTAACCCACCCCCGGCTTAACCCCATGCCGCTCTTCCATAGCCTCAACTCATCACCAAGCCTCCTGCCTTGTGCAAATTTTGAGGTACACGAGGGTTGCATAGAACACAACCCTCACACATCCCAGGGGACTACTGTATGCCAGACCATCACATTTTGCCAGAATATGTCTGTAAATGGGACTATTTTTGCCAGATGCTGGACAGTCAGGATTTTCTAACCATCAGAGGCTGGATTAAAGGAATTTTACTGTATATTACAAGCAGTGACAGTACAAACAGCTTTACCAACATGCCTTCCCTCAACTTGAAGGCCTACTGCTACAGTCAAGATGGGAATTACTTCTATGTGGCCCCTCAGAGCCTGCCAGCAAGGGTACCTGTCAGCAATTTTGGTTTTGTGGTGAGGACACCTGTCTGCTGAATTCCCAGACTCTGCCTAGGGCTACATTTGCTGTGGAAGATTGAATGCTTAGGTTTGATCTTCCAGGGTGCCATTTCGTGCATACGCAAAATGGCACATTCTGTGGTCAGTGTCGACCCCGGAACTTCTTGCAAGCTGCAAGGATTAAGGAAGCTGAAAGGAGGAGTGATCCCATCGGCATTCTGTAGTGGGACCGGGATGAATATTGATAGCTGCTAAATTGATTTTTGGTATGCAATTGGCATACCTAAAATTTGCCTAGCAGCTGTCAATACTCAAGGTAAGTATAGATCCAGCCTCTGTATAGCTCATCAGACAGTCATCAAGTAGGAAGGACTTTTGGACATTGCTGCGACTAGATTGTAACTGGGTGACTTTTGATGAAGGGCCTTCTATTGCATTTCTTGAACATTTTGGAAAAATTTGGCTTTCAGTTCCCTATGTCTCAACTTCCCTTTCTGTGGAATGGGGATAATTCAGGTTCACCTCACAGCACATTGTGAGGCTAAATGAATGAGTGTGCATGAAGTGCTTTGAGGCTCTCAGAGGGAAGGGGCTGGCAGGGAAAAAAGGAATTCAAAAAAGGGACTGCAATAAAATGTTCACAGCCGTGCCACCGAAACACTAATCTTCTGGTTATTTCATTCCATCAATAAAGGTGCCTTTCAGAGTGTCTTGAAGAAAGATAGCTTCTAAAATTTGTAAGATCTACCTTTTGCAGCAGCAGGCGGATGGAGGAGAGAGAGCAGCTGAGCAGGTTCTCTAGGGTCAGGGTTGGCTTTGCTGATCCTGCTTTTCATGAGATGTATACCACTTCCTCAGCAGAGCTGATGGCTGAGAGTAGGGCCATGAGCATGCATTGCTGGAAGAGATCCCAGCTGCTCGAGTGGGTTTAGCCCACCGTCTTCTGCTTGAAGATTCCTCAACACCAGAGTGGGATTGGCTGTTACCTGCATATTACAGAGAATGTCCATCTTGCCATGGAAGGGGACGTATTCAGCAAGCAGTTGCCCTCCCCATGGGGCTGGCTGCTGCTGAAAGGTAAGTTATTGGGCCACAAGTTGCCTTTCATAGAGTTGCCTTCTTCTGTGGTACAAAGGAGAATCTAGTCCGCCAGTGGTTAGTATGTAAAATCCAGAAAGACACTATTGATGTGAGCCCAGGAGACAGTGTTCCTACTCTGAGGATCCCTGCTTTCAAACCAAAGTCTCGGTTGGCTTTCCCTTAATATACTTGGTCCATCAGAGGCTGCTGTCACCTACCCTGGTAAGGGAGCTTGGCAATTCTGTCTTAGTTGATTAACATACTTCAAAATTTATCCACACAACTTTCCCCTCTGTGTAGCTGTGCATTGCTTAAGGCTATGGGAACTGTAGAAGTCTGATGGATTTTTTGTTGTTTGTGTCTATACAGAATATATTTAATTCCTTGCTTGTTTTTAAGTGGAAGATGAGAAGACATGTTAATTCCATTCAAAATGTAACATCTGTCAAAAGAATTGAGAGAATTTAACAAATCCCCTGCCTGATTTTTCCTTCAGCATAATCAGAAGATAGTCTTTAAATTATGCAAAATTTTCATAGTCAGAGGGTTGGAAGAGACCTCTGGAGGTCATTGAGGCTAACTCCTCCCCCCACTGAAAGTAGGACCAATCCTCACAAAATCATCCCACCCAGGGCTTTGTCAAGTTGAGATTTAAATACCTCTAGGGAAGGAGATTCTACCACCTCCCTAGGTAACCTATTCCAGAGCTTCACTACTCTCCGAGTGAAATAGTTTTTCCTAATATCCAATGTAGACCTCCCTCACCAAAAATTGAGACCATTGCTCCTTCTTCTATCATCTGTCATCACTGAGAACAGCCTCTCTCCATCCTCTTTGGAACCCCACTTCAGGTGATTGAAGGCTGCTATCGAAACCACCCCCTGACTTTTCTCTTCTGTAGGCTAAGGGTTTGTCTATACAGTAGAACCCTGAGATACGTGCACTCAAATTGCACAAATCTTAGTTTAATGTGATTTTAAGTGGTGGGGAGCTGGCTCGAGGTTGCCTGCCACTCAGGGGAGATGTGAAACTAACCAGTGTATCAGTGCTGGTCAGTTTCCTGGCAGGCAGCCTGGAGCCAGGTGCCAGTTCCCAGACACTCTCAGGAGTTGGGAAACTGACCAGTGCTGCATCAGCGCTGGTCAATTTCCCCGCTTCTGTGAGTGGTGGGGAGGTGGAGTCTGGCTCCCAGCTCTGTGCCGCTCACAGGTGCTGGGAAACTGTCCAGCGCTGCTGCACTGGATGGTTTCCTGGCTCCCCTGAGTAACGTGAAATTTGACTTAAGTGGGGTTGTGCAGGAACACAACCACTGTGTAGGTTGGGGGTTCACTGTACGTACCAGAAGATAGAAGCACAGGTTCTTAGCGGGGCCATGCTAAATCAGATGATCAGGGTGCTACTGTTTACCCCAGTACTGCTCACAGTTGGGAGGAGTAAGGAAAGTTGACAGAAGAGTTTCTCCCTTCCACCAGAGGCCCTGCCCCTTCCAGGAGCATGGAACTGCAAGTCTGTCAGCTCCCCTGTTCCTTTGTGAATCTAGTGTATTAGATTGTGGGTTTTTAAAACCTGCCTCTGAAACATCAGTCCTGGGCTCCAGTAAAGATACCAGGCTTGAAAACCCAACAGTTTGATTCATTTTGGGAATTTTTCTGTTCCTTGGAAGTTACCTCTTCATCTGCAGTTACTTCTTACACTTGTGTCTCTTGTTCCTATGCCTCTTCCTAGGCACTCTCTTGTTGCTGTACAGTAGGGACTCAAGAAGCCAGCTGCCATTGCCTGGTTTTTCAGAACCCTCCTCCGACAGGAATTTCTGAGGTCTCTGTTCTGGGACATGCAGAGGATAGTCATTTCCAGGGCTGTGGAGAGACTTGGCTGGCTCCATGCCTTCGGGTGTCAGGGGCAGGGCTTTGGTGAGCTTCCCTCAGGCAGCCCTTCAGGGACATTGGAGTGCACTGCATGGAGTCCATCAGCCATTTAAAGGGCCTAGGACTCCAGTTGCTGCCATTGCCACTGTAGTGGTGGTGGCCAGAAACTCTGGGCCCTTTTTATATCACTGGTCACCTGAACAGCTGGCCCATCTGCTGCGTGTTAGCACATAGGGCAGGCTGCACAAATCCTGTTTGTCTGTAGAAGGGCTGAGAGAGATTGGATCTGCCTGTGGCATAATCTCTCTGATGCTCCTTTTGGGGAAAAAAGCCTTTGAACCACCCTGTACTCAGGATGGTGGTACTAACGCAGTGATCCATCCTACTGCCATGAATCTAGGATTGCTGCCCAGTCTGTTCATTGCCTTGCTGTGCGACTTCCAGCAACTTAATCACAGTGCCTTAAATCCTTCATCTGTAAGAAAGAGGCTAATATTTATCTACTTCAGAGGAAAGAGCTGGGGTTTAATTATTATTTGCAAAGTGCTGTGTGATCCTGTGAAGAAAGGAGTTATACCACTAAGCACATTATAACGCTCAGCTATTCCCCTATTTCATGAATGTTCAGCAATTTGCATAACTGTGCAGAAAGTCTTAAACTTGTCACACTTTGACCTTGGGTTTTTTTTATCTTGTCCTCCCTGGCCCACCTATTTATCCACATGGCATGGCATGCAAGGGATGATCAGGCACACTAATGAAACAGATGCCGGCTCCAAAAATGGATGAGCCAACAGCACTTAGAATAAGTGATTTTTTCCAACTTAGACTGCTGATAAAAAGGGAAAGACAAATGAAACTCTTAATTCCTCCACCATTTGCACTCACTGGTAGTGAGGCACACCAAGTTGCTGAGCAGGATTTGAAATAACTTCCCCCCACTCAATTATTTGTCATAAAAAGCCTCAGGTTACAGAAAATATGGTGAAACAACCTTTAAAAAGGAAGTGCAACCGAGCACTGCAAATAAATGACCACTTCTTGTAGGTTTGTTACCTTTGATGAGGCCTTATGTGTTGAGAATTTGAAACTAAATTAAAAACCCTCTAATGCTGCAGAATATGTAAATGCAAAAATGTTAATACTCTTTCATTACACATCATTTATTGTCATGGCTGTCATCAATCTACTTTTGGAGATAGTATAAGGCCAAATTCTGCATTTCTGACTTAGAGAGACCTTGTTCCCTTTGGGACAGTGAAAAAAAACACAACAAGATTTAACCCATTGTTTGATGAACTATTTTTGAATCTGCTTATACACAATAGATTGGAAAGTTTGGCTGTAACTGGGATCTTACTGGGCTCACGTTCCACTAGAGAGATGAAAAAGAAGAGAGACGGGGAGAGAGGGAAAAATGTACAATCACAGATGGCATGAAAAATTGACAGTAGGATGAGGATTGTGAAAAATGAATACAAGACAACAAAGCAAAGAAGGAGAGTGAGAGCCAAGAGTAGAATTCTAAAAGAAATTCCTATTGTCCTATCCACAAGCTCTAACTTTGCTTTCTGGGGTTATTTGTCTGTCCTTGATAAAGAGCACAGCCTTCCATCTAGCTTATGAAACACATTGCAATTAGTTTTCCAGGATGTAAAATTTTGAGATGCTGCCTTGCAAAATACAGCATACTCCATGAAGCTGACTCTCCCCACTTAGGGAAATGTTGTAAAATATATGGCTAATTATACACTGGCATCTGGAGGAAGATTTGTGCAGGGACATTTCACCTAACAATTTATTCTTCCACCTAATAGTTAATATCTATAGAGTAGAATTAAGATCATGAAGTTATGAATGTAGATGTTTGTGAGACAGAGAGAGGTATTCATATGGTGAATAAATTTTTAAAACTAGGGGTATTTCTAGTAGCTAACAAAGAACCACATATCCCCTATTCTGATCCTAAAGAAGACTTTCTTGAACAAATATTGAAAACTCACATTAGTGTAGCATCAGAACAAGGACAGAAGAGGGTTTGATTTAAAATAATTCTATATTCTGGTGTCAAGATTTTAAGGTCGGAAGGGACCATAACACAGGCCTTCAAATTTCAGCCAGTAATTGCTGCAGCAAGACCAATACTTGTGGTTCAGCTACACCATATATTATAGAAGGACAATCAATCTTGATTTAAAGTAAGCAAGTAATTGAGAATTCTTCACATTCTGATATTTATTTACCCTCAGTGTTAAAAATGTAGACTCCATCCAATTCAGTCCTTCATTTCTCTGCAATATATAGATCACCTCAGCACTGCTGTGGTCTCTCACAGGGTTGAAAGACCATGCTTGAAGACTAATTATCAATGGTTTGCTGCCAAGCTGAGAGGATGCATCTAGTGAGGTGCTGCGGGTGGTTAGTTCTGTATCTACAAATTGGCAGTGTTTTCATTAATGATGTAAAGAATGCAGTAGAATGTATGCTAATAAAATCAGAGAGGGGCTGCAAGCACTTTGGAGGACAGGAGTAGTGCTCAAGTCAACTTCAATAAATTGGAGAATTGGCCTGAAATCATCAATATAAAATTCCATACAGACAAGTGCAAAATACTTACCTTAGGTAGGAACAATCAGTCACAGCCACAAAATGGGGGATAAATGGCTAGACACAGGGCTGTACTGAGGATTTATGGAGTCCTATGTAGTACTGTTAAACTGGTGCCCCATCTTCCAGATGACAGCTGGGGGCCAATGATTTTTTTTAGAAAAGTGATTTTATAATCTTCAGCAATACATAAATTAAGTGTTTTAAAGCATATTTTAAACAAAGTTACTGTAGACTAACACAGTAAATTCAGAAACTGACCGTATGTACCTGAGGTTGGCACATGCCTGTTAAATGGCTTCATTACCACTTAAATGGCTCTTTGACAGGTTCAGTGTTCTGGTAATAGGTCTAGCAGGCTTTTTCACTTTTAAGTTAAGTAGATCCTCTCTGAAGGAAGCAGAACCACAGAACTCAGATAGGAAGAGGTGGGTGGGTGGACAGTAAGATCCAGTGGTGCCCCAAATTTTCAGTTGTCCCATGCAGCTTCATGTCCCAGGCCCCCTGTGGGTAAGCCTGGCCTTGGCTAGTCAATAGCACGCTGGAAAAGACCATTCTACGGCTCGTGAATTAGACTGTGAGCCAAAAGGGTCTTGCAGTTTCAAAAGAGGCCAATATGTTTCTGGGGTGTATTAATGGGAAGTCTGTACAAAAGACGCAAAGTAATTGTCCCGCTGCAGTCAGCACTGGTGAAGCCTCAGCGGGAATACTGTGTCCAGTTTTGGGTGTCACTCTTTAAGGAAGATGTGGACATATTAGAGAGTCCAGGGACAATCAACAAAAATGATGAAAGGTTTAGAAGAGCTGATCTGTGAGGAAAAGTTAAAAAAAAAAAATTGACAAGTTTAGTTGTGAGAAAAAAAAAACAGAGTAGGGACCTGGTAAGAGTCTTTGAATATGTTAAGGGCCCTTGTATACAAAACAGCGATCAATTATTCTCAGTGTTCACTGAAAGTAGGGCAAGAAGAAATGGGCTTAATATGTTGCAAGGGAGATTTATGCTGGGTATCAGGAAAAAAAATTAACCATAAAAGTAGCTAAGTTATGGACTAGGTGTAAAATGGAGACTGTGGAATCCCTGACAGTGAAAGTTTTCAATAAATAGGTTGGACAAAGACCTGTCAATGAGGGTCTAGATCAGGGTGTCCAACCTTTTCTCGTTGGGGGCTACATGGCAATGTTTTTGTGGTCTGGGGGGGCAAACCCAAAATAACTCCAAACCACCCCCCAGCCTTAGACCCCCCCCAGTCCCAAACCGCCCCGCCACCAGCCTTAAAACCCTCGCAGTCCCAAACCACCCCCCAGCCTAAGACTCCCTACAGCCCCAAACTGCCTACCAGTCTTAAACCCCCCACAGCCCCAACCTGACCCCTGCCCTCAGGCTTAACCCCCCTTGCAGCCCCCAACTGCTCTGCCACCAGCACTGCAGGCTGTATAAAAAGGCTCCGTGGGCTGGATTCTGGCCTGCAGGTAGACAGTTGGACACCCCAGGTCCAGATGTATTTGCTTCTTCCATTGTGCAGGGGGCTGAACTTAGTGACATCTCGAGGTCCCTTCCAGACCTAGCTTTCTGTGTTGGAGTTGGCATGAAATTGCATTGCACCTACCAGCAGGATTCTGCTAGTACCAGATGCTGGAGACTCCTTAGGATGGGCATTGAATATTTTGGATGAGGTGTGCTTTGATCTCTATCTGGCACTGTCACCCAGCTATGAGCATAAAGCTAACCTGAAGTGCAGCCAGACAAGTCTGTTTCCCCATTTGTTTTGTGTTTGGCAGCTTTAGCTTTGGTGTCAATCATTCCCAATGGCATTGCTTAGATACTCTTGTGTATCGGTATAAATTGACTATGAGAGGAGCTTTTGGGCAGATGACCTTGCTGTGTTATGAGGCTCAAGTGTCTTATGACTTATCTCTATATTAGCTTGCCATGATCCAATCAAGCAGATAGTACTTGAATTATCTTAGGCTGTGTACACTAGTCTTTTCCCTTAATGGCTTATGCTGGTAGTACTCCCCTGGTGGTGAACACATTGGTAAAAGACCATGTTGTCTAGTCTTGCTGATAGTCTATGCATGTGACATGAGTGTTGCTCCTGGTCTGAGGGGTTAACTGTGTTAGTCTGTAATTTCACAACAAACAAGCAGCCCTGTAGCACCCTAAGGACTAACTATTTTATTTATTAGGTAATGAGCTTTTGTGGGTAAGACTCCCTTCCTTAGTGCTGCCTGGAGAAGGGTGCTTGGCCTTTCTCCCAGCCCTGAGCGCCATGCAGGGTGGTGCTTCTGCAGCATTTCACAGAGTCCCAGAGCTTTGGCTGCTGGGCCCTTGTGCAATTGCTTCCTTTGCCTGTGCCCCCTCGTCAGTGGCCCTGCAACCATGAAACCCCTAGGAACTGCACAACTGTCATTGCCACAACAGGGCATTTTGCAGTTCCTGGTGAGTGCGAGGCTAGCACTCCCGTCTTCCTGCGCACACTCTCTCTCTCGCTCCATTGTAATACTGTATTTTCATAATCCCTTCTGTGGTCTAGGTTGCAATGAGCACTTGTGTGACTACTTACTTGAGGAGTTCAATTAATTCTGATTCCTTGGGTGAGTAACTGTTCAGTGGCGTGAGTCAGGGCTCCATGGTCTAGGCCTGGAAAAGAACAAATCCTGCAATCCTTACTCAAGCAGATCTGCCGTTGAAATTAGTGACAACATTGCCAAAGGGCTGCACAAAGTGATGAAAGACATGCTGGCTCCTGAGAAGGATATTTGGTGCCACTGTCTGTCTAGGATAAATGTTCATCGACAAGTAAATATTTCCAAATGTCCCCTGCTGCTCAAACCTGACTACTGATTTTCCAGCTGGGAAAGCCACACAGCTATTTGGCAGTGAATCAATGGCAAAACAAGATTTATGGTCTGCACATTTCCTGCCTCCCAAAGTGAACATGAATGTGAACAGCAGGAGGCTGTTACATGTCTAGTTACAAGAGGAAACAGACTTGGGACAGAACGCTACCAAGAACAAACCTCTGTTGGAATAGGGTGGAATACTGACATGGTAATTTGTTGCCTTCATCCAACTAGGAAATATTCCTGGCCATGTGTAATTTGAACCGGATGTGTCTGTATGGATTAGGAGAATTCCAGCCTTGACTGTGGTCCCATTTGTGCCAGTGGGATGGTCACCCATGTAACCATGCTGACTTCAGTAAAATTACATGTGAATTACCTTGACATAAGTGGGCCCAGAGCCAGGCCTTAGTGCAGACTTCAGAACACATTGTTATCTGGAGGTGACTGTGAGGATGTGGAACAAGACCATATTCAGTGAGTAAAGTGTAGGGAATTTAGGGGGTAGGGGAAGAGGCTGTTGTGGCAGCTCAATATACTTTGAGGGTTTCACAAGCTTTTTCTGAGTGGACACTAGAGAGAGAAAGGATGGAATCTATTAGACATCTTAGTGCCTAGACTCAGATTAGGCACCTAAATCCCATTTTTAGTCCTAGGCTCCCCAACTCTGATCCACAAAACTCCCTCCAATCCAAGCCTTAGTTGGCTTATAGCTTCCACAGGAGAGATGGTGGGACCTCCACATCACAATGGCTCATGGCCTAATGGTTAGAACTCTCTCGCCTAAGAGATGTGAGGCACACCATTCAAATATTTTCTCCCTCTTCTGTTAGGGAGGGTTAGTAAATGTAGCTGTTCTGCATTTCAGGAGAGTGCACTTTCTGCCGCGCCAAAAGTTATAAGGTGTCTCTCCAGAGGTAGTCACACGAATAGAGCAAATGATTTGGAGGAGCTGTTGTACAGGTATACCTTCCCCTGCCATGGGGTGGAAGGGAGGAGTTTCTCTCTCTTTCTCCTTGGAAAATCACTCAACAAGGCCTGAGTAATTGGTTTTCACAGGGAAGTTTGGCAATGAAGTCATTGAAATAATTCATTTGATGAGACCTGCCTGTTAAAATGCACAGATTTTTGTTCTTATGTCGGGGATGTGTTACTCTGTCAGTTACTAAATTAGGGGATGCCCATGCTTGAGCATTAAATCAGGGAATGTCAGAGCAATTCTACTAATGAAAATGACTTTCTGAGGGAATATTGTAACCAGGGCATCATGTCAATAATGAACGGGTGTGATTTGTGTTTAACTGATATTTGCAATGACTTCCATTTAAAAGCCTTGCTCTATAATTGAACTGGAAGTTGTTAACATACTGTAAAAGGCCTTATACCCAAGTAGACTTCAGTGGAAGTGAGCACCAAGCTCATTTAAAGGGGCACTTTACTAAATGGATTTGTAATATATCGTCCTATTACTGTGCATGTCATCTGACTAATGTATACTTATCTGGTTTGTGCTGATTCTCACTTACTTTTAAATTAAAGGCTAATGATGGAAGCATGTGAATTAGAACTGATCAAGATTTATTATATCATCTAATCTATTCCCTCCCCCGCCAGTGTATCCTTGACTGCTTCAGCCAGTTCTATTTAAAGGACTCCAGGGCAGAATCACCTCTTCTTTTGGGAAATACTAGTATACCCACAGATATCACAGTGGTAAGAAGTTTATCTTTAAATATAACCTAAATTTTCCTTTATTTTCACCCCCACAGGTAGCAACAGAGAGGGAGCTGTGTTAGTCTATATTCTATCAAAACAAGCCAGCAGTCATGTAGCACTTTAAAGACTAATGAAATTATTTTGTTAGGCTTTGAAGTGCTACATGACTACTGGTTTGACCCATACATAATGTATCCATATCTGGCTGATCCAAAGTCCTTTGACACTAGTGGGTTTTCTATTTGTCACCACCAGCATTGTAGGAATGCTGTTGCAGAGGAAAAAGAGGATATAAATGGCTGGCTTACTTCTGAAGCTCATTGTGAGAAACCTTTTCTGGCCAGCTGCTACACAAAACCTGAACTCTGCTCTACAGAAACAAGTGAAAAACATAGCTTTCTCATGCTCCTAGAGCATCATGAATTATTACTTTGTTTTGTTTCATGATTAAACACTTCCTACGCATGCACACAGACAATACTTCTCCCTCTTTTGCCTTTAACAGCGCGCGCGCGTGTGTATATATAACATGCATACACACACACATGTTAAAAGAACATCAGTAAGGGTGTGAAATTAATCACTCAACATTTACAAAAATGCCAGTGTTGTGTTACTTTAATTCGCCTCTCCCTTCTACATGTGAATTATGATACAGACTTTAGTAACATGATTGCATACTATTTTTTCCATGGGATCTCTCATCTAGCACACAGGATGGACAGTGCTCAGTATTTTGCTTTAGCCTGATTGCTCAGTGTGTGTCCCCATGCCATAGTCACTGCACTCTGTTCAAAGCCTGTTATGAAGAAAGAACTATTAATTTCCTCATAAGATTTGCATACATCACAAAGCGAGAAGGAGGGACTGTTGTGAACATCTAGTCTGATGTTCTCTAGAATACCAGCCATAGTTCTTACCTGAATTAATTTTTATTTGAATTAGAGCCAACCTTTTTTAAAAAAATCTAATCTTGATTTAAAAATGGCATTGATGCAGAATCCACCATGTGTTGATAAATTGTTTGAACGATTAGTTACACGCTTTGTTAAAAATGTGCTCCTCATTCTTCTGAATTTGTCTATCTGATATTTTCAACCATTGGATCATGCTATATTTTTCATGTGCTAGAATGAAGAGCCTGCTAACGCATTTCTTATAAAGCTTATAAAGTTTGCAGAGGATGCCAAGCTTGGAGGGGTTGCAGGTGCTTAAGAGGATAGGCTAATAATTCAGAATGATCTATACAAATTGAAGAAATGGTCTGAGAAAAATAGAATGATAGTCAATATGAACAAATGCAAAGTACTCCTCTCAGGAAAAAAAGAAGTTACTCACTTGTGTAGTAATGATGGTTCTTTGAGATGTGTCCCCATGGGTGCTCCACAGTAGGTGTCAGGCTCACCCCAGCACCACAGATAGGAGATTTCCAGACTGTATCTCATTGGATCATGCATGCACCAATGCACGCCAGTCCTTTGCACGCTTTCGGTCACATGCACAAACCGGACCACACCAGTTCCTCAACCAACTGACCCGGGTGCTCCTGAAAAATATAAATCAGAACTCCGAAGCAGGGAGGAACGGGTGGGTAGTGGAGCACCCATGGGGACACATCTCGAAGAACCATCATTACTACACAAGTGAGTAACTTCTCTTTCTTCTTTGAGTAGTCCCCATGGCTGCTCCACAGTAGATGACTACCCAGCAGTGACCCCAGAAATTGGAGGTGGGTACCGGATTTATATGCAGCTTGCCCTTGAAAGGACTGCTGTCAATAGATGTGTATCCTCTTCCAGCACGCGATGAATCGCGTAGCATCTGGCAAAGGTGTCGTAGGACGGCCACGTCGCCGCTCTGCAGATGTCCTTTAGGGAGGCTGCCATTGCTCTGGTAGAGTGAGCCCTGGGCTGAACTAGTGGGGGCGGGAGGCGGGTCTTATGCAGTGTATAGCACACCTTTATGCAGGATAAAATGTTATTTGAAATTCTTTGTGGTGATAGCCCTTCCCCTTTTGACCGGGGTGCAAGAGAGACTGGTAGTCTACCTGTCTTTCAGAAGGGTTTAGTTCTGTCTATATAGAAGGCCAGTGCCCTTCTCACATCGAGTGAATGCAGCCATGTTTCTCTACTCGAGGTGTGTGGTCTTGGGTAGAAGGATGGTAGAATTATTGGTTCGTTAATATGGAACTCTGAAGAAATCTTTGGAAGAATCACCGCTTCCTTGGAGAAGGTTGTATCCGGCAGAGTCGCCATTACCGCCACCAGCTCACTCACCCTGTGAACCAATGTAATCGCGATAAAGAAGGATGTTTTCATGGTGAGTAGATGGAGGGAGACAGTGGTTCAAAGGATGGTCTAGACAGCATGTCAAGGACCAGATCTAAGTTCCAGCAGGTGATAATGGTTTCCATGGGGGGTATAAGTTCTCAAGGCCCTTCAGGAACCGTGCCGTAATGGGATGGGCAGATATGGTTGGCCATCCACCATATGGCGGAAGGCCAATATAGCTGCAAGGCGGACCTTTAGTGATGATAAAGTGAGTCTGCCTTGTTTTAGGTCCAGTAGATAATCCAAAATTATGGGAACCGGGACCTCCAGAGGGGTCAGTTGTTGGACAAACACCAGGATGTAAAGCATTTCCACTTGTATGCATAAGTTTTCCTGGTAGAGGCCCCTCGACTGCATTCCAAGACCTCTTTCACCCCTTCTGAGCATGCTCTCTCCAGGGTGCTGAGCCAAGGATTAGTCATGCCTTGAGGCGAAGCGTTCGAGGCTGAGGGTGTCTCGTGGTCCCCCGGTTTTGCGTGAGGAGGTCCGGTATGATCGGGAGGGGGAGTGGTGGGCAGCATGACATGCATAGCAGCAGAGGAAACTAGTGCTGTCTGTCCCACGCTGGGGCTATAAGTATTAAGCATGCCCTCTCCCTTCTTGCCTTCTCCAGGACCTTGTGGATAAATATTGTAGGAGGGAAAGCACACAGCAAAGGGCCCTTCCACGAGAGCAGGAAGGCATCCCCTAATGAGTCCTGTCCAATGCCCGCTCTGGAGCAGTATTGAGGGCATTTCTTGTTTATGCAGGTGGCAAACAATTCGATCTGAGGGAGTCCCCATATATCGAATATACTGCAGAGCAGAACAGAACGGATCTCCCATTCATGCATAAGAGCGAAGTGCCTGCTCAGCTGATCTGCCCTTGCATTGTTGACACCTGGTAAGTAAGAGGCTTTTAAGATTATGTTGTTTGCAATGCACCGTTTCCACAGTTGGACTGCCTCTGCGCATAATGTGCGGGATCTGGCTCTGCCTTGGTGATTGATATAATACATTGTGGAAATGTTGTCAGTATTGCCCCAGACTATCTTGTTCCATAGGTATTGGCAGACGTGCTTGCATACGTTGAACACCACCCGTAGCTCCAGTACATTTATGTGCTTTCCCATCTCTATGAGGGACCATCACCCCTGCGCTGATTTGTTCCCATGTGTGCCCCCCCAGCCTATGTGGGAAGTGTCTATGGTGAGAAAGACCGTGATTTGTGGTTGGTGTAAGAGCACCCCTGACAACAAATTCTTGGGGTCTGTCTACCATGCCACAGACTTTCACACCTCTGCAGGGGGGTGATACCTTTTTGTGAGGAGCATGTATTGTTGGCATGTACACAGCTGCCAACCAGTGTTGAATGTGTAATCTGGCATTCTGCACCACCAATGTGGTGGCTGCCATGTGCCCCAGGAGCTGCAAGTAAATTAAAACTCATATTGTGGGGCTGTATGTCAGCACCTGTACCAAAGACTGGAGGGCATGAAAACGTGTGGTGGGCAGATACACCCTCACTGTAATAGTCTAGTAGTGCTCCTATGAATTCTATGTCCAGTGTGGGCTCCGTCATCGACTTTTGGAAGTTGGTGACTAGGCCCAGCGAGAGGAATGTCTTTGTGGTAATGTCTATCATGTGCAATACATCTGCCCATGAGGCACCCTTTAATAGGCAATCGTCCAGATACGGAAAAATGAATATGTCGTATTGATGCAGGTACTAGACACCATCCCTATGGATAGGAAGTGGTCCACCTCTTGCTTCAACATCATCTTGTGAGAGGGGTCCCTGAAGAGGGACTGGGTAGGGGGTTTTGGTGGAGGCATGGAGCAGAGTGGGATGGTGTACCTCATGGCAACAATTTCCAGTACCCATTTGTCCATAGTGATACTTTCCCGCTGACGGTAGAATGGTCTGAGGCGGTGGTGGAACGTATGTTGTGGCTGGCACTGAATGATGTTTGCGATGTCCCAGTCCTCGACATAGCAGTCAAACTTGCTGCCTAGCAGTCTGTGATACCAATGTATGGCCTTGCTGGGGATGCTGCCTGGGTGGTCTTTGTTGTTGTTGCTGTTGTTGGCACCCTTGAGCGTAGCCTCACTGGTATTGCAGGCGCTGAGATTGGTAGGTATAATGTCGCTGGTGTAAGTAGAATTTCTTCCTCCTGTAAGGAGGGGTGTACATACCTAGCATTCTGAGTGTGGTTTTCAAATTCTTGCTGAAGTGGAGGACCAAGTCTGTGGATTTGGCAAACAGCTTTGCCCTATTAAAGGAAAGGTCTTCAATCTTCATTTGTAGGTTTTTAGGGATGCCAGATGTTTGGAGCCACAACTCTCTCTGCATCACCACTGCGGTGGCCGTAGAGCATGCTGCTGTGTCCACCACATCTAATGCAATTTGGACACCTGTATGCGAGGCTTCGTAGCCTTCCTGGACTATTGCCTTCATGACCGGCTTTTTATCATCCGTAAGGAAGTCCATGAGTGAAGCAAGTCTTGTATAATTGTCGAAATTATGGTTAGATAGATGTGCAGCATAGTTGGCCATAGGTAACAGTAGGGTGGAGGATGAATATACCTTCCTCCTGAATAAGTCCTGTTTCTTCGCGTCCTTGTCAGACCCCGTGGATTTGTACTGTGATGTCTTTGATCTGTGTTGAGAGGACTCCACCACAAGGGAGTTCGATAGGGGGTGGTTAAACAAAAACTCCATTCCGCTAGATGGGACAAAGTGCTTTTTGTCTGCCTGTTTGTTGGTAGGTGGAATAGAAGCTGGGGTCTTCCAGATGTTTGTGGCAGCCTCCATGATGGCCTCATCCAGTGGAATGGCAATTTTTGGTGATGTAGGAGGTCTTAGATTTTTGAGGAGCTTATGTTGCTTTTCCTGTACCTCCACCACCTGTATGTCTTGGGACTGCACTACCCTTTTAAAGAGTTCCTGAAATTGTTTAAGATCATCTGGGGGAGATATATCTCCTGGGACGACCACTTTGTCTGGGGAGGATGAGGAGGCATTGGTCTGATATGCTTCTACTTGTTCCTCGGACACTTCCTGTGCCCGTTCCCCTAAGGATTCCAGGGGAAGGTCTATGGTTAACTCTGGACCCATCCCCAGTGGAGATACATATGCCCCCTTCGAAGGAAGGGGTGAAAACTCTCTGTATGATTAGCATTGGTGTGGGGATTAACCTCGAGTAGCCTCAGTGTTGATAATCTTCGTGATGATACGAATGACTGTAATAGCAAGGACATGGACCTGGTGATGAAGATCTAGAACATGAGTGATGTATGTATTTGTAATGGCAAGAGTAGTGTGCTCTCCTGGATGATGTGGACATCTGAGGAGAGGCTCTTTAGAGATATTTGTGCAGCTCCTGCGAGGCGACAGGTGAGGGGTGCCTGATCCAGGGAGAAGGTGGCCGTAGAAGTGGAGATGGAGGTCTTAGAGAGGGGAATGGCGGTGTTAACGGCCATTCCGGCATGCACACTTCAGGAGGAGAACTGGGAGAGAGTGGCACAGTGAGAAGATCCGGCGATGGACTTTGGTGCTGAGGTTTAGACCTTGCTGTTCCCAGTTCGTGAGATGGATTAGTTGGTGCCAATGTATGAGTTATGTCCAGTGCTTGAGATCTTGGTGTGGGTATCGGTGCCAGCGGTGCTGCACCCAGTGCCTCTGCCTGTGGTTCCACGTGCACGGCGGTCTCCAGCACCGTTGGGCCCCGTGCTGGCGTGCCCGGTTCTGGTGCTCTCAGTGCTGCAGTATCCAGTGCCTGCTGTTTAGGTGTCTGCAGGATCCTTGGTGCCGCCTCTTTACCACTCTGAGCCTCAGGCACTGTCTTATGTTCTCCAGCCTTTGCACTGCCCTTAACAGCGAGTGCTTCCTGGCTCTGTGCCTCACTCATCCTGCTTTCAGGTAGTACCTGCAAGGATCGAGTAGGAGATATTTTTTTCGTGTTATGCGCTGAGGAGGTCAAAGAGGTTGCCATCCACTTATGTGGCCCCAAGGGCCCTTCCCTTCCCCTTAGGATATCTCAGACAGCTCAGGCTGAAGAGCCTTGTCAAATAAAATCATTTTCAGTCTCATTTCCTTGTTTTTTCTTGCTCTGGCCATCAGGTTAGAGCAGTGAGGACATTTCTGTGGGACACGTCTCTCCCAGACAACGGATATGTTTGCTACGGCCCTCAGAGGCAGGCATAGCTTTGTGGCACGAGTTGCATTTCTTAAAACCTGAAGACATCTTCTTCTTAGAAGTACTTAACAACATGTACTTTAATGAGGGTTCTTAACAGCTATCATAGAGATAAGCAGGCCACAGAAGCGGCTGCTGCTTCTCTCTCTCCTTCCTCCTTTTCTTTTTTTAAACTATATACAGGAATAACTTTAAGAACAGTTTGTAAGAGTATGATTTTTAACAAAGGGAACTAATAATGGTAACTGATAATGTATTTATCTGTCTGAGGTGTTGGAGCCGAAGCAAAGTCCATCTGCAGCTGCTGGCGGTTGAGAGAACCCAGAGTGGACTGGATTGCGCATGTGACCGAAAGCACGTGAAGGACCGGTGCGCATTGGTGCATGCGCAATCTGATGAGATACAGCTTGGAAATCTCCTATCTGCAGCGCTGGGGTGAGCCTGACATCTACTGTGGAGCATCCACGGGGACCACTCAAAGAAGAAACATATTTTAATACACACAGAAAATGAACAATGACTGCCTTGGAAGGAATAATGCAGAAAGGAATCTAGAGTTCATAGGGGATCACAAGCTAAACATGAGTCAATGGTGTGACATTGTTAGACTGTCTTGAAAAAAATAAACAATCCCCTACCCCCAAGACAAATATGATTCTGGGATGCATTAACAGAAGTGTTGTGAGTAAGACACAGGAAGTAATTCCTCCACTCTACTCTGTGTTGATTAGGTCTCAGGTGGACTATTGTATCCTATTCTGGGCACCACATTTTGGGAAAGATGTGGACAAATTGGAGAAGGCCCACAGAAGTGTAATGGAAATGATTAAAGATCTAGAAAACACGATCGATGGGGGAAGATTGAAAGAACTGGGTTTGTACAGTCTGGAAAAGAGAAGACTGAGGGGGACATGATGATGCTTTTCAAGTACCTGACAGGAGGAGGGAGAAAATTATTTTCCTTAAGCTCTGGTGATGTGACAAGAAGCAATGGGTTTAGACTGCAGCAAGGGAGGTTTAGGTCAGACATTAGGAAAATCTTCCGAACTGTCAGGGTGGTTACACACTGAAATAAATTGCTTAGGAAGGTTGTGGAATCTCCATCGCTGCAGATATTTAACAGCAGGTTAGACAAACGTCTGTCAGGGAGGATCTAGATCAGCAGTTCCCAAACTATGTTCCAGCAGAACACTGGTGTTCTGTGAACTATGGCAAAGTGTTCTGCCATTGAAATTGAGTGCTGGCGGTCTCTTCCTCATTCTCAGGGAAAAAATAAATGTTGGGATGGAATTTTCTCGATTTTTCTGGTTTTCTTGAAATGACTATACAATAACCAACTTCTCTTAACAGTGCTGCTTGTTAACAGGCAACAAGAGCTTACTTTAAGTCATTGCTTGTGTCTGCTAATAGCTAGAAGCCTTAGACCAGTTGTGAGTAACTTTTTTTTGATACAGGGCCAATTTAAAGTTGGAATTTTCCTGTGACAATCTTATCAAATTCTGGGTAAATGTGCAGCATAAGTTCCCAGATATCACTAAGGAAGCACTCTTGAAAATCCTGCCTTTTGCTACCACCTATCTTTGTGAAACCAGATTTTCCAGTACATCGCCACAAAAACAAAGTATGGAAATGAACTGGATGCAGAGAATGAACTGTGGATTCGGTTGTCAGATATCATACCTGATATCAGGTGTCTTTGTTCATCTTGTCTGGCTCATCCATCGCATTAAATTTATTAAGTAAGTATGCTGATGTTATTTATATTTCATCTGTCATCCCTGCTGTATTTGTTTTGTTAATGTCTGGTTTCATTATTATTTGGTGAGTTGTGTTTACCATACAATTTAATTAATATTATTACAAAATAATTTCTGTTAATATGATGATGTAAAAAAGGTGAAGTGTTCCACAGAGAACGTTGTGACGTTAAAGTGTCCCATGACCGGAAAAAGTTTGGGAGCCACTTATCTAGATGGTGCATGGTCCTGCCATGAGTGCAGGAAAAGGGACTTGATGACCTTTTGAGGGTCCCTTCCATGTCTAGTATTCTAGGATTCTGTTCCCCATGTATTACTTATAACCTGTGGTCATGTCATCCTTTAAACCTCTCTGTTGCTAAACTAAACAGATTGAGCTCCTTCAGTCTCTTGTGCTAAGACATTTTTTCAGTCCTTAAGATGTTTCCTGTCAGTTTGCTATTTTCCTGTTACTAAGTACAAGATGGGCAACATGCGTAGGGTGAAAATGGTGCCCAGAAGAGGGTCAAATGGGAGTAGGAAGGGTGGGGTAGGCAAATTGATGAAAGCATAAAACAAAATAGCAGTCATGTAGCACTTTAAAGACTAATAATATAATTTATTGGGTGATGAGCTTTTGTGGGACAGACACAGGCTACCTCTCTGATGTGAGGATAGTAAATTCTCACAGGGAGACCCCTCCATCCAACAGAATTTACTGCTCCTAGAATAGGAGATGATCAGCTGGAGAGCTGAAGTGTGACTTTTGATTTTAGACATTTTTTCAATATGGAGTTGAAAGTGTTATGGATGAGTTGAGGGACATGCGAACCACTAGATGTGGAAGGGAACTCAAGAGGTTGTCAAGTCCACTTTCCCGAGGGTTGTGAGTTCAATCATTGAGGGGCCATTTAGGGATCTGGGGCAAATAGATTTAAAAAAAATCTGTAAGGAATGGTGCTTGGTCTGCTCTGAAGCCAGGGGGCTGGACTCAATTACCTGTCAAGGTCCTTTCCAGTTCTATGAGAAAAGTATATCTCCACCTTGTTCCTTTCATGGCCAAGGAAGAGTGGGAATGTGGCATGCGTAGAAAAGGGGTTTCTTGTCTTTCCCTGATGCTGAAGCTAGGGACACAGGTGGGATGTGGATAGGGTTTGTATATGTCAAGGGGACAATGCTCTGAAAATGCTCCGTGGTTACACAACACAAATGTGACACATCCTGCCTTGAACAGATCACAGACTATATAAGGGAAGAGAAACAGGCAGGAAAATTCAATCTGATATTCTCTGTTGTCTAAGGTCAAAACACTTTCATTGTGCTGTGCCTGATGGCGTGTGATGGGCTCCAGTTCTTTCCCTCCCTCCCTCTATTCCAACTCTTGCTGTATTCATGGGATGAGGATGCATATACGTCGTTAGACTCGTAAAAATATTACAAGATAATCTGCAAAATGTGAAGCTCTTCCATATTCTGACTTTTTGCCTCCCCTTCAGTTTTGTGAATCTCACTGAAAGCGGTGCATCCCCGCTGGATATTAATAGTAGTATAAACAGAGAAGAGGTTGTTGACTCTTATTGCCTATCCTGACGTTCCATTCCCGAGTAAGACGATGGGTAACCTGCAGCCCATGGGCTTCATGCAGCCCATTGTTCTGTGTGTGGCTCACAAGACATTTTGTTTACCATTATCAACATGCTAGTTGGCCAGATTCTGCTGGTTGCTGTCCACGTTGTTTTTTCCTACCAGTATTACTAAAGTGACCAGACAACAAGGGTATGCAAAGTGGGGTGTGCGCTGATTGCAGACAACATTGTGAGAGCCTTGCACTCCCTCTGCATCCAATTGAAGTGCTGTTGTGGTTCAATTGACACACCCACACATTTTAGGTATGCAAGTGCAGATAGCAGAATGACTTTATTCTTGGAAACTCGTCTTAATTATGACAGCCTTGCAGCCCACTGAGATGAAAGAGGACCATTCATGCAACTCACTCAGTAGCCTAGGTTGCCCATTGCTGCAGTAAGACGACTAGATTGGATTAACTTTTTTTAGTAGAACAAAAAGTTCCAATTTTTTTTTTTAAATTTAGCAGTGCTGAAACATCACACTTTATTTCAGTTTGATATTAAACTACATCTGCCTATGGTGCAGCAGTGCCTAATGGGAGTTGTACTTTCAATGCCTTTTGTCTTCCATCAGGATTGGGTGTTTTTCTAGAAAATGTGCACTAGGAATTATTTTAGGGGAGGTCTGTGGGCCTGTGTTATGCAGGAGGTCAGACTAGATGATCACAATGGTCCCTTCTGGTCTCAGGACATTAATTTGTGTTCCTGTTCTCTCCCTGTGTAGACTGATCTCCCACAATGCACCCACAGTCACATGACTGTCATGATGTACCAGATGAGTGACAAGTCAGAGCGCAGTTTGAGTTTATCTTTTGCCTGGAGGCTAGCCTGGGGACAGAAATCCTCTGAACTACAACTCACGTGAACTGGCAGATTCAGTTGAATGTCAGACTGACTTAAAATATTTCCATTTAGTTCAGCAACCTGAAATATTTCATTTCAGTTTTCCCAATGGAAAATTTCAATTTTGCAGACAGTTGAAAAATGATTTTGACAGGAAATTCCCAACCAACTCAACCAGTCAGTTTTATGCGAAATAAAACCCTGTTAATGACATGACCAAATTCATTTAGCAAACAGGAGAAAGACATGTAACCCTTCTTGCCTAGGACAGACTCGAGTATTGATGAATTTATATTCTCTTCCTCACAAGCTGAATAAATAGAATGCCTTGGTATTATGAAAACATCTCCTGGAGCTGAGACATGAAGCAGCAAAACCTTACGAGTGTCTGTCAAAACCAGCTTGGCAAAATAAAGATGTATCACATGATAGCAGCGACAGGTTGTCAGCTCTCTGAGAGGCCCTGAATAAATCTCTATTTTCCAAACATAATTTATCAGAAAATAAGGAACATAAAAGCAACAGAGACTAAAACAAACAAACCCATTCTTCTAAACTGCCCAAGCTTCCCAAGTTCTAAGTGGAAATGTTTAATTCACATCTTTTAGAACCTTTGTTTTTATCCTCCCCATCTTTGATTTACGACCTAGTCTCTGATGAATCTTTTTCTGGAACCAATCAGTGATTCTCTTGTCAGCTGGAATGTGGAAGAAAGGATTAGTTAGTAATAGCTTGGATTGTGGAGTATGATCAGTGTATAGGAATCATTACTTTATTAATATTGTATTCAGCCAGGGTTTTTCATGCTAGATCTCCAGTCAGGGCAAGACAGACTGTTTTTATAGGAAATTCAAGGCATGCACACATTACCTGCAAGAAAACTGTTAGAAGCATGTTAAATTTGCAAAGACAAGTACTCAAGAATTAGGAAACTGCCAGAATTAAGGCTGGCTGTGCAGTTTTAATGTTGCCCCCTTATTTATTTGCATCTTCCTTGCCCAGCCACTCTCTGTTCCTGCCCTCATTGCTTCTTATCCACTCTCTTTCCTTCCCCTGGCCCCCAATTCCACTTTCCCTAATCCCAGTGACCCCCAGTTCCAGTCCTCTTCCTCAGGCTTCTTGTCCACTCTTTCCACATCTACCATGTTCCTTGTCACACTCCTCTTTCCATACCCACCTCCACCTACTCCCTCACCCTTCCACTGTGTCTTTAGTTAATCCCTGTGGTTCTCAGTGCAATCTTACCTGGCAAGTTCCAGGCTCCCACCTCCAGCACCCCAAATAATCTGTCTCCCTTCCAACACCCCCTGGATCCCTGTTTCACGACCACTGCACGACTTCCATCTTCAGGTCTTGGTCTCCTTACCTAGCCAAGCAAAGTCTCCTCCACTGCTTCCAGTCTCAATGTTCCCTTCCTTCTCCCTCCAGTGTCCAGTCCCAGTATCCTCCAAAAGGCTTTGTCTCAAGCTACGGACCCTGCAGGTTTGTCTCTTATCCTCTCCTCTTTTGAATTAGACAGCTTTCTTCATTCCACTGCCTGAGCCCAATAAAAGGGGCATTTAGCACACAAGAAAGACAGTCTCCCTGCTCTTAGTTTGGATGTCAAGACCCAGATCCAGATGGAGTCCCATCACACTCCAGAGCAGCAACTGCATGCTCACAGTGGACAAAAATTCTCCAATATTTTAGCTGCTACTCTTATTCTACTGAACATATGTGAAGGGAAGTTTTTCATGGGTTTATGACTTGGTGAAATTTGAGTGAATTGTCCATGGAATGACAAAACACACCCCTCACATAAAAGCCAGTCTCTGCCAGTTTTCTAATCCCTCCTCCAAACAAATCTGAGGAACTGTCCCAGTTTGAGGTGCCATTAAAGGAGGCTCTGGAATTAACTAATAAACTTAACAGTAATAAGTCATTGGGACCAGATGTTATACCACCAAGAGTTTTGAAAGAATTCAAATGTAAAATTGTGGAACTATTAACTGTGGCTTGTAACCTATCCTTCAAATCATCTTCTGTACCTAATGGCTAGAAGACAGCTAATGTGAAGCCAATATTTAAAAAAGGGCTCTGGAGGTGATCCTGGCAATTACAGACTGGTAAGTCTGACATCTGTACCAGGCAAATTAGTTGAAACTATGGTAAAGAATAGAATTGTCAGCCACGTAGGTGAATATAATTTGTTGGATGAAAGTCAACAAGGTTTCTGTAAAGGGAAATCATGCCTCACTAATCTACTGAAGTTCTTTTGGGGGGGGGTCAACAAACATGTGGGAAAAGGGGATCCAGTTGATATAGAGTACTGAGATTTCCAGAAAGCCTTTGATAAGGTGCCCCCCCTCCAAAAACTCTTAAATTGTCATGGGATAAGATGAAAGGCCTTCTCATGGACTGATAACTGGTTAAAAGACAGGAAACGAAGGGTAGGAATAAATGATCAATTTTCAGGTTAGAGAGAGGTAGCTAGTGGTGTCCCCCAAGGTTCCATACTGGGATCAGTCCTAGATAACATATTTATAAATGATCTGGAGAAAAGGATGAAACAACGCAGTGGCAAAATTGGCTGAAGACACTAAACTTTTCAAGATAGCTAAGAACAAAGCAAACTGTGAAGAGCTTGAAAAGGATTTCACAAAGCTAGGTGTTTTGGCAAGAAAATAGCAAATTAATTTTAATGTTGATAAACACAAAATAATACTCATCCCAACTGTACACAAAAATGATGGTGACTAATTTATCCATATCCACTCAGGAGAGAGCTTTTGGAGTCATCGTGGATAGTTCTTTGAAAACATCCACTCAATGTGCTGCAGCAGTCAAAAAGTCAAACAATATTAGGAACTGTTAAAAAAATAGAGAATAAGACAAAGAATATCTTATTGCCTCTGTATAAATCCATGATATGCTTACATCTTGAGTACTGCATACAGATGTGGTTGCTTCATAACAAAAAAGATATATTGGCATTGGAAAAATTTCAGAAAAGGGCAGCAAAAATGATTAAGGGTTTGGAATAGGTACCATATGAAGAAAGATTAAAAAAGAATGGGGCTTTTCATCTTAGAAAAGAGGAGACTAAGGGGGGATATGATAGAAGTCTATTAAATCAAGATGGGTATGGAGAAAGTGAATAAATAAAAGTTATTTACTTTTTCTCAAAACATAAGAACTAGGGGATCACCAAATGAAATTAACAGATAACAGATTTAAAATAAAAAATATAGATTTTCTTCACATAGTGCACAGTCAATCTGTGGAACTCCTTGCCAAAAGATGTTGTACAGACCAGGACTTTATCTCTATGGTGACCATATCTCCCCTGCCCAGATATGAGACTAGGGGAACGATGTTTTTTTCCGGCCAAAATGGGACAGATGGTCACCCTATCTGGGAGTCAGGAGGTGGCTGCTCTGTGGGGGCTGTCACCCTGCCACCGAAGCTCCCAGCTTCCACCAGCTGGGGGGCCACGATGCTGCCGCTGTAGCTTCTGGCTCCCCCAGCCATGGGAAGCTGGGGAAAGCTGCAGGGGGCAGCCATGACGCGTGTCAGCTTCTGGCTTCCCCAGCTGGGGAAAGCTGAGGGGCAGCCATGCTGCTGCATGGGTCCTGCTCCCCACTCCCAAGCTGAGGGAAGCTGCGGGGGGGGCAGCTGTGTCACTGCGCAGGTCCAGCTCCTGGCTCCCCTAGCCAGGGAAAGTTGGGGGCAGCTGTGCTGCAGCAGGAGAACTGGGGGAAGTGGGTGGCAGCCACCTGACAATACAGGGCAATTAGCCCCTTTGACAAAATAAATCAGGATGCCATCCTGCTGTCCCAAATATGGGACTGTCCTGCCAAAACCATGATGGATGGTCACCCTATTGATCAGGGTTCAAAAAAGAACTAGTCAAATTCATGGAGGTTAGGTCCATTGATACTTAAGGGCTAGGATGGGTAGGAATGTCCTTATCCTTTGTTTGTGAGAGTGTGTAAATGGATGATGAGAGAAGGATCACTCAATGATTACCCGTTCTTTTCACTCCCTCTGGGGCATCTGGCATTGGCCACTGTCAGAAGACAGGACACTGGGCTAGATGAACTTTGGTCTAACCCAGTATGGCCATTTTTATGTTTATAGATGTTTTCAAAGAATAGGTCTCCAGAATGTTTTAATATGGGTAAAAGAACACGTTTGCCCCCAGCCTCATTCTGGGAAATGACTGAGCTGTTTTGGGTAAAATTTTCCAGAAACATTCATTGTAACCAAAATGGTGCAGCAAAGTTATAAATAAATGAAAATGGTGTCGTCTGATGGAAAGTGTGGGCAACCTTAATAAGAGGTGATGCTATTAGGGCTGTCTTATAGCAATGCTGTTACTTAGTATGCATCTTGAGTGAAGCTCTGCTAATACTTGATACCAAAGGGATTCCGTGGTATTAAATCCTTTTGAAACAGAATGGATTTTCCCTTAAAACTGCAAGGAAAAATGAGCTTTGGTTCCTACTCCATAATGAGTCTTCTTGAGCTCATGACTTAAACCTTGGTGTGGAATAAATTAGCTCTGCCTCCTGAATAACCCAGTGCTTCCTTTTATGATCTACTCTGCATTTAGATACTGGGGTTTAGTGTAATTGTTTTCCCACCATGTATTTTCTATGTGTATATGCAATGTGGATTTTGTACTTTTGTACAATGTTTGTACTTTCTGGTGCTGCCTCCCTCTGTCCCAGACATCTGAGTTAATTACAGATGGGGGTAATTCCTGCTCCTACTGAAATCCAGGCCAAGCTCCCAGTGACTTTAGTGAGAGCAGGTTTTGGCCTGATGCATTTAATAACTTTTAGCATGTTGTTTCACTTCCCACTGCAGCTATTACTCATTAGCATGCTGCCATCTGTTTACACAATAGGGCCTTGTTCTTCAGAACCTGTTGCTTAACTAAGAAGGCATTGTTCCCTTAGAAGTTGGCAGGAAATTTAGGCCTGATTTTGATTTTACATACATCAGTATGAATCCTGAGAAATGGCATTGGTATAAGCAGAATTACTCCACATTTAGACCAGTGCAAATGAGATCAGCACCTGACTTTGGTTTTTAACCTGTTTAAGAAAAGTTGTGGTGCTCACAAGAGGCCTTTTCAGAGAAAGGGAGTTTTTTGCCTCTGTGTGCGTATTTCATAGACAGAGCATTAAATCTTAGCCTTTTCATTCATTGGGTCCCTATAGGCCAACACAATACCTAATTACCTTGGAAAATGATTGATGCTCACTTTGAAAGCCAATGTGCAGGTAGAATGTGTTTTACAATTTTCCATTCTTTAATTTATCTGCTCTTAACAGCCGATTGTTTGCTTTGCACAAGGGATTGCAAAAAGCTTTTCCAAAGGAAATATTTGGATAAATAAAAATTTAAATCACAATTGCATGATGGAAAGGTCTTTTGTTTGTGGTTGCTTTTTATTTATCTTTTTATGCAGACAAATTGATTGGGTTCACATTGGTCAACCTACTAGAGACTTTTCAGAGAGGAAGCAAGTGCGGGGTGGGGGTGTAAAGGTTCCTTGAAGCACAGTCAAACAGTGGTGTGAATTAAGTGGTCTTCTCTCTGTGCCAACAAGAGAGACAGAGGCGAGAAAAATAACTTTGTCCCGTAGCCTTTCTTTGTACTGAATGGACCATGCATGGTAGAATAGTATTAAAAACCAGAGCCTGTATATTTCTCAAAGCCAATTGCACCAGGATTCATGTTTCTAGTTCCTGAGTATGTCTGTAAGATTATAATTGTAGGGCAAAATTTTCAGGAGCTCTCCATGCTCAGCAGCACACTTGGTTGTCATTGGAAAAAGGCCGCCAGGAGGCAATGCTGTTATGTTTCTTTGAGCTTGTGTCATGCCAACAGACCTGGGTTGTGAGCAGAAGGGACTGAACTTGCAACCGGAGGGGCTAAAGCCCTGTGCTCTACCACAGGAGCTAAAAGCCAGCTGCCTCCCAACCAAGGTTGTAGAGCAGAGTTCACTCTTCCTAGTATGTGGTCTCAGTGCTTCTGGGGTTACATTTATATCCTGGATGCCAAACCTCCATGCAGTCTCCTCCCCATTCAAGTTGCCACTACCAATCTTGACTTGCCTCTAATACGTTGTCCAAAACCCCGATGTACCTGCTTCTATACCTCTGATAATGGGCCCATTGTACCACCCAGATATAACTGAGAAAATCACAGGGAACTTCAAAATATCACACAAGTTGGATAAATTCAAGGTTTCCATGACAACATGATTTAGATCTGTATTTGCCACATAACTAAGGATGTAAGTCTGGGTGACATTACGCTGTTGTTTTAGCTAAGCAGAGGTTTAACGGGTCCCTCGCCCTAAGCACAGGGAAAAGTGAATCTTTCTGACTGGTCATCAATTAGGTCTGACTAATGACAGTTAAGACCAGTCAATGTACAAAAAGGGGCAGAGGGAAAGGGCTGGTAACTGATTTCATAATTTTGATGGGTAAAGCAGCAATAATACAGCAATTTATTGGTTGCTGACTTTGTCATTCCGTGAACCACTTTGAAAGAGAAGTGCTCATTTCCTCTCCCATCTCCCTCCCACTTCCACTATTCGGTTCCAAATGAAGTGGTTCATCTAGTAGCTAGCGAGTACCAATTCCATTGTGCTGTAATGCAGCTAAATGGTCTCCATGGCCATCACTTCTTGCTTAAGTGCTTCAATAATTACTTTGGGCCTATACACAGTCTCATTAAAGAGCAAATGTACTATTACTCTCAGTGGGGATGTGTGATAAAATCTAGCAATTTTACTTGCTAACTTTTTTAATATTGTAAAATCCCCTTGCTGTGACTGCCACTAGTTGTTTCGGACTAAGCATGCTTACTAGTCTTCTGTGTTGCCATTTTATTTTCAGTCTAGGTATTATCTATATTTTCCTGTTATTATTCTGGTACAGAGGTAAGCATGGCTTCCTCCAAAACCACTACCAGCCAGATGAGTCAGCTCACAGGAAGCATTCAGTGTAAATTAACAGGGAGACTAAGAGCAGAAAGCAAAAGACCAGCCTTGCATTGTTTAGCCAGCAAACAGCCTTCTTCATAACTGCATCCAACAGACTCTTCCAACACTACCTCACTTTGTAATGCTACCTTCTGCTTCTGTCTGTTGTAGTTAAAGCATTCTGCTTTCCATTATATGATTTTACACATTTAATGGTGGTTTTATTCTGGTTTTTGAGGCTTCATTTTGCATCCCTTCTGCATCAAAAATAGAGCTGCTTAGGAATTTTTCTGTTAAACATTTATCACCAAATACCAGTTGACTGAAACTGAAAAGTTGTGCAGGAAAAGGGTCAATTTTGCCAGTTTTACAATTAAAAATTTCAGGGTAGGGAAAGCTCCAAAATTGCCAAAGTATCCAATTTCAGAATTGTTGGGAAAGGTGTGGTTTTGAGGGATGGGAAGGGAGGGGGTTAAAAAAATAAATTTTTGTTTCAAAACATAATTCATAGCAAAGAAGGTTCGCAAAATAAAAACTGGTTGGAATCAAAACAAAATGTTTCAAGATGCTCAAACAAAACATTCTGAGAGACCAGAGCTGTTTTCTTTCAGATTTTCACTGTGTGAACATTTTTAGTAATTTTGACTCTTTGTTCCCTTTTGGGACTGAAAATGTGTTAAATTTTTAAAAATTCCCATGGACTAGAAAAAAAAGTTTCCTACTCCACTTTAATATAAAACTTCTTTTGATTTTAGGCCAGGTCTACACTGCAATGAAAAAATCAATTTAAAATACTCAACTCCAGCTACGTGCATTTCGTAGCTGGAGTTGACATATCAGAAATCTATTTGTCCTGCCATCCCCACAGCAGGAGGTCAATGGGGAAACTCTCCCATCAGTTTCCCTTACTCCTTGCGACAGCGACAGTGAGGCTTACCAGGGTCAATGGCAGAGCCCTGGTGGTTCGATTTATCATGGCCCGATTAGCCATGCGAAATTGAACCCTGGAAGATCAACCACTGCCACGTCAATCTTCTGGTAAGCGTAGATATACTCTTAGAGTATGCGTATATTGAAAGCTCCAGAATGCAGGACCAGCCACATAATATACTATCCTCCATTTCAGCCTTTAAATGATATTTTTGTGTTACAAAAGAGGCCATTACTTTGCTTTGTGGCTAGACTTGCCCAGACCACACTTTCTCAACTGCATTGTGTTGTAATCTGGCCTGTGTAATTAATAACCAATGAATGTGATTTGGTGACATTATTGTCAGTGATTTCCAAGCTACAGTGCCTCTACAGATTATAAAAGAGAAATTATATTCCCTGTTTCAAAAATGTAAGAGAACTGCAGGATGAAAAGAAGGTGGGAAGGAAACATATTTCTATCTAGTTACAAAAATGGATGATTTAAGTGGAACATGAACAAGGTCTCCTAGGAGTTGTTTATGCTATAGCAATAGGAGGGAAAGCAATAAAATGAACACTTTACTACTGTCGGAACAATTTATCACATAGCAGATCGGAGTGTTATTACAATATCTGCAGTTACCTGCTTCCTGTATCCACTTGTGGAATTCCCAGGAACCTAATTTTCTAAGATATTGATCCCTATGCTACTTCCATGATGGAAATCAGCATTTCTTTGTTTTACTATTGGTTTTGTTACAGCCATGCAGATATCAAATACTAATTACTTCTGGCAGACAAAAAGTTATAGTTACGTCAGGGGGAGGGGCATTATCTAGTCTGAATGATGGGTATCAATTACCCAGCTGAGAAAAAAGATGCTTTTTGTTGCATGGTGATGCAGAACTGAGGGGAAGCAGCAGCAGCAGACATTGCAAATTTGAATTACTTTGATTTTTCTTTTATGCAACAGAAAACTGAAAATATCTTAGCCACAGTGTGATGATCAACATGTAACAATAACAGAGTGCTTGTTTCAGCCAGGAGTTTCTTTATTTTCCCAGTCAATCATGTTTGTTTCTGAATAGCTCATTAGGCAAGAAATAAGAAAGTGAATCAATCATGGTAACTTTCCTTTCTGTTTGCTAGCTTTAAAAGAGTAGAGTGATTTTTGAGGCCTAAATGTTATGCATGAAAATCTTCTTATCATGGTGTTTGGCTAACATTTAAGTGCTTGAGAGGGAACAGACAAGTGCTTCTGCATGTGACGATTGGGGGCTGTTCAGCCTCTGCGGGGCAGATTGTGAACTGGGAATATGTTGTTTTTTTTGATCTAAAGTACTTCTATCTGCAAGCATTTCAGAACCCGTAAGAGCTTGGGAACCCCCTGACAAAAGTGCAGTAATCAAAGATGTGGTTAATATCTGAGGCTGTTAAAATGCTTTAGAAACATTGACTAATCCTGACAAAATCCATGTGAGGTATTTTCTGATTTGCTGGGGAGGACCCCAAAGCCAAGAAATATTAAGTGGCTTGCAAAGGTCACACAGGCCGTGTCTACAATACAAAAATAACTTCAAAGTTGCTTATTTCAAAGTAACAGACTTCAAAGTTGAGCGTCTACACATACCCTACTTTGAAGTTAAACTTTGAAGTAGGGCACTACTCCATTGCCGGGAACGGAGTAAGGACTTCAAAGTTGGGGAAATGGCACTACTCCATTCCCGGGAATGGAATAAGGACTTCGAAGTAAGGGAAAAATGTGTGTAGACTCTGATGGCTACTTCAAAGTAGTGCCTAACTTCAAAGTTAATTTCGAAGTTAATTCCTAGTATAGACGCACTCACAAGGAGTCATTGGCAGCACAGATTGTAGGGCTAGGCCTGTACTTGGAACAGGGGGGATGGTGATTCCCTGATCATGTAGTCACAGCTATGTTAGCCGACCATGAACTAGTGTGCTAAAAATAGCAATGTAGCCATGATAGTATGGGCGGCAGTGACCAGCAGTGTGAGTTAGCTGCCCTGAGTATGAAACCAGGAGGTGCATGTCCTCTGTGCCTCCAGGTGAAGTACTGGTTTTAGCATGCTAGATGAATGAGAGTAGCATGAGTATATCAACTTGAACTGGGAATCATTCTCCCAGCTCCAAGCATAAACATAATGCTACGGTTACAAGACAGACCTGAGAGTGAGAGCTGCCCAGAGAAATGTGGAATGTCTGAAAACCATAATCTGTTGTACTAAAACATTAGAAACAATAATGTATGCCTCAGTGCTTTTTTTTTCTTTTCTTTTTTTTCTTTTGTTTGTTACATTTTCCCATTTACATGTGCCCGGAATCCCAAATTATCCTGCTTGCTAATAAAATCATGTTGTTTTTCCTTACTAAGGGAGAGTCACTGTTTTAATCTTGCTGCCTGTATTGTCTTTATGTGGAGTTTTTGTGACAAGAATTCATTTGTTGAATTGATGAATAGCCTTTCAGATGCTGTTTTTTGGTAATCCCAGTTATTTATCTTTTGAATAATTTGTAATTACATTAAAGGATTAATAAAAAGTAAACTGGGGGGAATAAACAGGTTACATCATGAAGATAAAAGCCAATAAAAATTCTATTCATTCCACTTTTTTTGAGGATGGTTTTCTGCTTAAAAGCTTAATCTTTAAGTGTGTGTGTGTGTGTGTTATTTATAACTCCTTTTATTATTTTTCCAGAACATGCTGTTATAGCAGTGGTTTTGCTAAGAGAATTTGCTGTATGAAATATGATAGCAAAGACCCCTGTGGACTATTTCCCCAAGCGTAAGCAGCTTCAGAGTGCAGTAGGGCTTGGCCATCATGAATTCATTCATTGTATATGGGATTTCAAAATCATCCTTGTGAAAATATAGTGCCTTAGTGGGCCCAGAAATGGCATCAAATAACAAAAGCAGAGCTAAAAAACAAAGAGAGATATTCTTGAATGTTGGCACGCAGTGCAGCAGCAGTGAGATGTTCAATACAATTGCAATTCCAGCATCGAGGCTTAGGTTTTTTTGGGCTTATATGGGCTTGCCATGGTGTTTGCTTGTTAGGGCTCTATCAAACTTGCAATACAGTATTTAGGTAATGTGTCTCTGTACATACAGTAAACTCTTTCATATCTGGCAGTGTCTGGACTGGGAGATTGCCAGATATTCAAATGTTCAGGATAATAGAGAGTTATACTTAAACAATGCATAACACTAAATACGTTTAGATATTAAGAAACAAACACATTTATGCAGAGTACTTTGTTTACCAGCAACAGTAGTACTGTACCTTGTAAACTTATACTGCATTTGCTTTATTTGTATTTACTTTCACTATACTATACTTATGGAAGATGTAATTAAAATTTACTTTATGGTTAAAATGCTGGTTATTTGAGAGTTCTGGATGATAGACTGCTGGACATGAAAGAGCTTACTGCATGTATTCTTCTTCATCAACAAGGGAGTGGTGTTAGTTTTGGGTTATATGGGTTTCGTGTAGAGGCTGCTTTGACACAGTGGCAGTTTTGTGAGTAAGAGGAGATTTTGTCTCTGAGAGGCTAGTCCAGTTATTCTGCAGAGGTAAAAAAGCATGTTCTTGTTGAAAAATGTCATTAATGGTCTCTTACGTACAGCATTCTAGTCAGAAAAGGCAAGAGCTTAGTAAGACTGTGCTTTACTTTCACGCCTCATAAAGAACGTTTGACAAATGAGGTGAAAATGCTCTTATCATGGATACCAGCCACTCAAGGTTCAGTTGTAGCAGGCGATTAATGAGGTCCCCTTCTGGTATAACAGCCAAGGGAGGAATGGAGAATAATGAAACCCTATCTGTAAGGTCGAAACCTTTTGTCAAGTGCTATACAACTTTAAAGTGAGCTAGGTCACCAAGCTAGCATGGCTCTTCTCCCCGCCTCCCCTGCCTCACTCCCACTTTTAAACAATAACAAAATCATAAATATTTTCACTCTAGGGCAGTGGTGTCCAAAAGAAATTTAACCACAGGACACTGCCCTGCGCCAGGGACCCCGCTCCCCCCCGCAAGGTTATTCACTGCTGCTGCACAAGCCACCCCAGGCTGAAGCTGCTGCCATTTGTGCTGCCCTGGGTTGAAGCCTGCCAGGGCTTGAAGAGCTACCTCCACCACTGCCACCACATTCTTGTCTCACCACATTGTGGGACACATGTGCGGAGTGGCCAGAGGGGCGCCTCACATGTGCGGCTCTCCTGAGCCATGTTTAACTACATTCTGCTGCCCTGTTCACATGTGGCAAGTGGGGAGTGTATTGGACACCGCAGCTCTACAGTATTAATTTTCTACCCTTTCCCTTTAAGTCCAGGCTGGCATAGGTTGGTTCCTCTAATTCTCTGCACTTTCCCTTTTTGTCTCACTTATGTTTTTGAGAGGGATTTGTCAAGCACTTGCCATGAATCCACTTCTCGCTGATAGAAACTATTGTCTACTGGCTTGTCTTCTTTCCACTCTCACCTGAATGGTGACGCGATTGACAGCTCTGAAAAAAAAAATCTATGCAAGTAAATAAAACATTTGATAAGAAATATATCCGTTTCCAGGATAACTGCAAGTGGAGAAAATGTGAAACATTTCAAATTTATGAGGGGCCATTGGGGACCCAGCACAGGTTTGCATACTCACATACAAAATTTAGTAACACCATTATATCCTGAGTTATAACACATAGAAAATGAACTAAACCCAATTGTATAAATAATATTGTTTTATCAAGGGTTTCCAGTGATAAGTTACTCCAATGATTTGTTCCTTTCATCAGGATTCAGAAATAAAAATTATAGCTTATAATACGTACACTTTGGGTCTATTTTATTATTTCACAATAAATAGTAAGACTCCTAATGGACATTTGCATTACACAAACAACTGATGTAAATTTCAAAATTTTGTTCATTTGTGTCCTCTCCTGCTTGATTCGATATATTTGTTTTGAAGTTCTGCAAAATATGTTTTTGGCATATTACAAAATTAAAGTGTCTGAGTAGTCTTGAAGACATTTTGCAGCAGGAGAAAGAAATAAGGGTCTGAGGACCGATACTTTGTTTTAAAGTCAGTGGGAGTTTTGCCATTGTTCGTAGAAGGATTTGAATGCATGGTTCAGAAAAACTATCAAAAGGCTGATAGATTGCAAACATTCACACACATGTGCATATGTATGTGTGTAATATCTTAGTCGTACTATTGAAATCCACCACAAAGTTAACCATAATTACTGAAGATAATTACTGAAGATTACATAATTACTGAAGATGTTACAGAGGTTCCTAAATCTGAGCCAGCCTTTTTAGGCGACAAATCTGAGGCACTCACTCAGATTGAAGTGACATTAGAGGAGGTTTTGGAATTAATTAATAAGCTGAATAGTAACAAGTCTCCAGGACCAGATGGCATTCACCCAAGGGTTCTGAAAGAACTCAAATGTGAAATTGCGGAGTTATTAACAGTGGTTTGTAACCTATCCTTTAAATCCACTTTGGTACCAAATGACTGGAAGACGGCCAATATAACACCGATATTTAAAAAAGGCTCTAGAGGAGATCCTGGCAATTATAGACCGATAAGTTTAACATCAGTACCAGGTAAATTAGTAGAAACACTAGTAAAGAGTAAAATTGCAAGGCACATAGAAGAGCACGAATTGTTGGGCAAAAGTCAGCATGGTTTCTGCAGAGGGAAGTCGTGTCTGTCTAATCTATTAGAATTCTTTGAAGGGGTTAATAAACATGCGGACAAGGGGCACCCAGTGGACATAATATACCTAGATTTCCAGAAAGCCTTTGACACGGTCCCACACCAAAGGCTTTTATGTAAATTAGGTGGTCATGGGATAGGAGGAAAGGTCCTTTCATGGATCGGGAATTGGTTAAAAGACAGAAAACAAAGGGTGGGAATAAATGGTAAATTTTCACAATGGAGGGGGGTAACTAGTGGTGTTCCCCAGGGCTCAGTCCTGGGACCGATCCTGTTCAACTTGTTCATCAATGATCTAGAAAATGAGGTAAGCAGTGAGGTGGCAAAGTTTGCAGATGACACCAAGTTGTTCAGGACAGTCAAAAGCAAAAGGGATTGTGAAGAACTACAAAAAGATCTCAGCAAACTGAGTGATTGGGCAGCAAAATGGCAAATGAAATTTAATGTGGGTAAGTGTAAGGTAATGCATGTTGGAAAAAATAACCCAAATTACACGTACTACATGATGGGGTCAAATTTAGCTACGACAGATCAGGAAAGGGATCTTGGAGTTATAGTGGATAGTTCTCTGAAGACATCCACGCAGTGTGCAGCGGCAGTTAGTAAGGCAAATAGGATGTTAGGAATTATTAAAAAAGGGATCGATAATAAGACAAAAGATATCATACTTCCCCTATATAAAACTATGGTACGCCCACATCTCGAGTACTGCGTGCAGATGTGGTCTCCTCACCTCAAAAAAGATATATTGGCATTAGAAAAGGTTCAGAAAAGGGCGACTAAGATGATTAGGGGCTTGGAAAGGGTCCCATATGGGGAGAGGCTAGAGAGACTGGGACTTTTCAGTTTGGAAAAGAGGCGATTGAGGGGCGATATGATAGAGGTATATAAAATCATGAATGGTGTGGAGAAAGTGAATATAGAAAAATTATTTACCTTTTCCCATAATACAAGAACTAGGGGACACCAAATGAAATTGATGGGTAGTGGGTTCAAAACTAATCAAAGGAAATTTTTCTTCACACAGCGCACAGTCAACCTGTGGAACTCCTTGCCCGAGGCGGCTGTGAAGGCCAGGACTCTATTAGGGTTTAAAAAAGAGCTTGATAAATTTTTGCAGGTCAGGTCCATAAATGGCTATTAGCCAGGGATAAAGTATGGTGCCCTAGCCTTCATAACAAGGGCAGGAGATGGATGGCAGGAGATAAATCACTTGTCTTCTGTTCTCCTTCTCTGGGGCGCCTGGCATTGGCCACCGTCGGCAGATGGGATGCTGGGCTTGATGGACCTTTGGTCTGACCCAGTATGGCCATTCTTATGTTCTTATGTTCTTATGTTCTTATATGTTCAAGTGTTGACAGTTTGAATAAACCTCAGTTATATTTAAATTTATAAGCATGAAGGATTGAAATTTTCTAAACTAAAGGATTGGGGTGAGTATTGAGTGCAAATTAAGAGAAATTATCATTTTATCTAAATCAATTTGTCCATGCTTTATAATAAGTGCATTTTCTTTGCGGTAATAAAATGTACATTTTCAACATGGAGTGCTAGGCTTTGTTATTAACAAGTACTATACTTTGACCTTTTATAGCTCCTTTTAGATGTCAAAATACTTCATAAATGTTACCTGGTCAACACCCACAAACCTCCTGTAAAATAAGCATTAACATATCTGATTTATGCAGGGAAATAATAAGATAACAAAGATTAAATAAGTGACTTGTCCAAGTGACAAGCAAGATACAGAACCTGGAACTATTGATTGCCATTCTTGGGTTTCTTCTCATAGATAACTCTCCCTTCCCATGTATAATACTTGATGGTACTATGTCTGGGGTTCACAAAACCATCCCTAATTAACAAAATGTCCTTCACTTGCTCATTGACTTAATAATATTTAAGCTCATGTTTAACTTGAAGCTTCAATTCTTTGCTAAATCAAAACCTATTAGAGCAGTGGAAATCAGCGTGGAACACAGGTTTTCTTGTTTCTATTGAACAAAAGGAGACCCACTAAACATATGTTTACACATTCACCAATACTTGTAAGCCATATTAATGCAAGCACATGCACAACGGTCATGTAAAAATGTGTAAAAATATGTAAAAATGTGCCCTACAGGAAAATGTAAATGTTTTATAATTATATGCTGTATGTTAAGGATATGTTTGCTTTTCTACTTTTCAAAAATGGGATTGTTGAGAGCTGAAAGTCTAATTGGGAGTCCTGCTTTATTATGATCACCCAAATATTTCATTATATTATGGAAGAGTCTATAGAGGAAATGATGTATGTATGTACAAACCTGATTTACATTCTTAATGGTCTCTGCTGCAAAATGAGCTAGTTGAACAACATATCATGACAGAGCGTAAATGTTAGTTACTACAGTGTGACCCTTTTGTGACCTTATACAGCTTGTCTGCTGGAAAGGAGAAATAAAAAATCCAGAAAACCAGAAAAGAATTGCATGTATTGGGCTTTTTTCTCGGACCCCAGAGAAGACCTTGATCTACCTTAGACTTGTGACAATATCATTAGATTACTTGACCACTGTTAAAATTAACAGATGGCTATTATTCCAAAAGGGAATATGTCAAGCCAATAATTCCACTTAGAATATTGTTAAAAGCACATTTTTGCGGTTTATGCTATTGGCGGTTACAGTGGCATGTTTGATTAATGAGGTGTTTTATTGGTGGTGCAAATAATGTGTAATGTCTTAAGACTCATATGTTGTAGATTAGTGAGGTATTAAACTTACCTTGGCACAAAGTGGAGAATCTAAAGTATCCCTCTGGTCAACTACATCATTCTGGGGAGGGGGTGGTGGCTATGTGGGCATTGCCTATATTTATGCCTTTGATAAATTACATGTCATGTTTATTTAGTTTTAGCACCCAATCAAAATTTAACTGTTCATATTTTTGCTACTCTTTATAAAATTCTTTCTGCTTTTACACATTGCATTTGCAATGATCATCCATTCTCATATGAAAACTGGCTGTGACAGAAGATTGAAATATGTTTGACAGCTACGAACAAATATTATGGAGCAGGAAAAATGATTTTCATAAGAGAGTCAATATTGAGCTCATCTGTAATGATGCAAACAATATTAGAGATGGAGGGCATGTGAGTGCAGTAAGAGCTGTACAAAGCATTCCCAGCATAACCCAAACCCTTGCAAAGTTTTCCAGATTTCAAATTTCATGGGAAACTTGAAACACTGGTCAGTGTTTGCTAAAGAAGGCAGGGTGGTTTCAGCAACCTCATAGCAAATGTCAGCCAAGAATTGAACTACCACTGCCCTGGTTTATGATTTCAGACATGAAACTCAGTGAACAAAAACAAGTGAACCTCAGAGGTTTGGGCTGAATTTTATTTTGAGGTTTGGGATTCTCTTCAAGCTGAGGATTTGAGCAAAAATCAGAAAGTGAGCTTGAGCCTTACACAAACCCCAGTGAAATGAACCTGCCAAGTTCCATGTGACCCCATCCAGGCATGACTTCAAAAACTATTCTCCTAAATATATGCATACTTGTTACAGGGCCAAAGGTGACCATTTCTCATGGAGAGAGTTATTCCAGACTAGCACTACCTTTCAATGGAAAACCATTGCTTCCTTTTCAAATTTCATCTTGCTCCATTTGTTTTTTTAATTAACTTTAGTTTGTCTTGGTATTTGGGAGACCCACTCTGTCAGTATGACTGTTCCCACCTGTGACAGCTATATTCCCTTGGAACTGTCAGCCACAAGGTTAGAATTCACACGCATAGGGAAGAGTGCTTTTTCTGGCAGCTTAGTTCAGGAGCTTGATCCCAGACAGGCATCAAATGACTGGCCATCTCACTTCCTTCAGGGCACAATACAAAGCATGTTTTGCTTTCCCACAGAGCAAACAAAATACCCCTTTGTAGAAAGAGAAACAAAATAAATAACCTATCTGGATTTTTAAAATGGTGATGAGCAAGCTAGGCCAAAAAACACAGGAGAGTTGGACTGAATAAACACAGTGGTTACTAGGGATGGGAGACTGTTTACCAGAAACTAGTCAATGGATTCAGCTAAACATGAACTCCTATATATGCAGTAGAGATCTATGACATACAAGCTGGTTGGACATGTAATTCTTTGGCCAGGTGAACATAGCAGCAGCCAGGGCTGTGTTCAATACCTCTGGGTTCCTCACCATTCATCCAACATAGAACTGGTTCAGGCCTCTACCCAGTAACCTGGGAAATTCATACATGACCCTGGGTGCCTCTGAGAGGCAATGTTTCCCCACTGGCAAGTGCAGAGGTTAAGTGTAGAAAAGAAACTTTTAATAAGAGTGAGAGAAATAATTTGGCATTAATTTGGGAAAAACACCACAAACAAGGTTCATAAACATAAACCAGGAGTATAGGTCCTATCCCAAGTAGGTTGGGCCATGTGCTTTTCCTCTCAGGTTCTGAAGTGAAGAAACATAAATGCTCCTTTCATGTGCCTTACCTTTCTCTGTACATCACTCATAGTTGCTGCTCTTGGTCACGGCAGACCCAGAGTTCCAAGGTGCATCCACAGAGTTCACCTCCCATGCTGCATAGGGGAAGGTCAAGCGGCATTTTACTCTCTCCACTGGTCACTTGCCATCTGTCTGCTGACTGTTCTCTGCTGCTGCCTTGCTGGCCTCTTATTGCACCTCTCCACCACCATACTGATGCTTCCTCACTGCACCTTTTCAACATTGCCCTGGTAGCCATTTCTTGTGTTGCTGTCGCACTGCTGTCCCATCATCACATCTCTCCAACATGGTCCTGCTGGCTGCCAGTTACCATCCACTGCCATCCACCCCTTGCCTGTGCCTTCTGCCTATCAGTCTCAAATGATTTCATCTCCCACTGATTTCAACTCTTAGTAAGCAGGAGAGAAAACCCGAACACCAACACAATTAACATAAGAAAGAGGCTCTTAATGATGTCTGTTTAGTTTTGTTCTTTGAACAGTGGGGTGGGAACAGATCAAACCAGTCCAGAAAGGGACTGACTGGAATAACCTCATGGAGCTCTGAAAGTCGAACCTTTGCTTAGCATGGTTCTTTCTGCTAACAGGGTGGTCAGTTTAGCTGGTGGTTGTCATTCTGCTGAAGCCCAGAGCAGTGCTGATTTGCCCATAACTGTATTCATAAATGGGAAGTTGTGGTGTTAGTACCTGGGACAGCCACATGAAAACTTGTGTCTTTGGCCTCGTTGCTGGAGTTGGATCCTCCCCGCAGCTCCTGGGTAAATGCTTCTGTGTCTCCCTGTTCCTGATTCCCTTTTGAAGCCTGTGTGAGTTAGAGAATTCTGGAACCAGGACCAAACCAGGCTGTTCAAATTCCTTTGTCATTTACCCCATGGCTTCCTGGACCTCCCAACTCCTGGCAAGGGAAGACCTGGGTGGGACTCCTTGGGAAGTGAAACCTGGTCAGATTTCTCGTTCACTTGAGCTGATCTTTTGGCCCCCAAAAGTCCTCTCTGAGTGGTGTTGCAGCAGTCCTAGCCTCCATGTAATTTTCCATCAGCTGGATGATATCTGCCTTTGTCTTGGAGTGATGACCTAAGATACAGTCTCCAGGGTAGCAGGGTTTTGGCATAAATTGTTTGAGCTGACTCATTTCCAGTACTTCACCTCATCTTTGTCGTATGTCAGAGCCATTGCCAATGCCAGTTTTGCAGCTTCTGGGCCACCATGAGGCCCTGGAGCCTAGAGAGTATCACTCATCTGGAAATTGCTAGTAGAATCTTTCCTGCAAGATTTTTCAATGAGCCCAATATGGCCATTTTGCCTTGTGTATAATCTCATGCTGTCACTGGGTTCAAGTAGGAGACCAGTGAGATTTCCCATTGCTCAGATAGCCCTTGTGCTGACACTGATCCCAGCCAAATACTTACACAGAGGCTACTGGATCCCCTTCTAATCATGACTGGTCTCTCAATCCATCTGGGCTTCCACCAATTGTACCCACAGGATCTTGATGTCCCTTCTAGGACAGCTGATCTCAGGATTATGATGAGCCTTGTCTCCCATCCAGAGGGGTAGAGTTCTATCCCACTTCCTGGCCGTCCTCCAAGCAGGGATAGATGATCTCTTTTTAGCTCTTCTCTTCATGCCTGATGCTGACTGTGGCTGTAGTGTGATGGTGTCAGCTGGTCAATAGGTTTTCCCCTAACCCCTTCATTGCTTGCACCTGTCAGTCACCTTAACTCCTTCATTGCTACTGCAAGACTTCTCTGCCCCATCAATACCTCAAGAAGAAAATTACACTGTGCCCTCCTGCAAATTCCAACTGAGAGAGCCTGGCTTTAACTTCTGCTGAGTTGCCACTGGTGCCCCACTGTCCTGCATTCTGACTGCTCAAGGCAAAGAGATACTTTGATGGTGTCCCCTTTTGGCTGGATCTCACCCCATAACATTTTCTTCTTTTTCCACGGGTGCTGGTGCTACCACTCCCCACCCAATGCACACTCACCTGGAAATGATCACCTACGCCTTGATCCTGCAAATGGTTGTGCACATATTTTACCTTTATTTCAGTGCGTAGTCTTACACAAGCCAAAGGGACTGCTCACGTGAGCAAAAAGAAAGATGTGTAAGTTGGCACGAGGGTATTTCAACATCAGACAGGGAATGAGCAATAGGAGAAGGTGGCCCCTTTAGCAAGGATCCCATTTCCTTGCAAGCATGCTTAAAAGAAAGAGAGAGAAGTACCAGAACTACACTTTATGGAAAGCAGAGCTTTCTCTGAGGAATGGCTTTTATTGTTTTCCCTGAGAAGCTGGCAGCTCTTTAACAACAGGATTGTTTTTCTCATCCTAGTTGCATTCTGACAGCTTAGAAAAACCCCATAACTAACGTAGCCTCCATACATTACAGGGTGATCATGTCCAAAGAACAGACATTGACAGATTGGAAATAATTATGTAAATTTATTTAGGATCCTATTTAAATGCACATTTTTCAGACGTACAGTAAAGAACCCAACAAACCCTCAGTGATTGCTGAGGAAGCGATATCTACGAGTCTGCATTAAACTAAACACAATATGCCATAAAAAGCTCATTACGCATCCAAGCTGTCTTTGTATCAGCATTAAGCGCACTGCCACAGACATTCTGTAAATTATACACTTATAAATTACTCATTTATAACAGCTGCAGGATGATGGTGACAGTGTGAATTATATTTTGTCTTGCCTTGGCTAGCAGTCTGCTTTCATTGATGCAGTTTTTGCTTATCTGAGTGCCTGATGACCCTGATCTTGCTGCTGGTGCGAAGAAAAATCATGTCTTAAAGATGAGACATGGGGAAGTGTTTCTATTACCCCTTTTTCATTATTAACTCTAGAGTGGTCAGATGTAGATGGAAATCTTACAATAGTGAATGATTGCAGCTCCACATCTCATTCTGCTCTGCACTGCTGCAGTATATAGGGGTGGATAGTTTTACGTAGGCTGACAACTTAAGTCTCAGCATCCCTAGAGTTGTGAAGGGCTCCAAGCATTATGTGACTTGCTGTTAGTGTTTTCAAGTGCACAAAGAGATTTAACATAGAACTGATGCTTAGCAGTCTGGGGGATCAGAGCCCTGGCCACGAGGGCAACAAAACACAGAAGGATATCGTTTGAATATAACTGGACAGGGGGGCCCTATTCTCATCTGACAAGGTTACACAGGACTGTTATCTCAGACTTCTGAGAACCTTAAATACCTCAAGTATGACTCAATAATAGAGAGAAAGCCATGCTAGTCTATATACTATCAAAACAAAAAAGCAGTAAAGTGGCACTTTAAAGACTAACAAAATAATTTATTAGGTGAGCTTTCATGGGACAGACCCACTTCTTCAGATCATAGCTATACCAGAACAGACTCAATATTTAAGGCACAGAGAACCAAAAATAGTAATCAAGGTTGACAAATCAGAAAAAAATGATTAAGGTGAGCAAATCAGAGAGTAGAAGGGCTGGCGGGGGGGGCGGGGGGGGGAGTCAAGAATTAGATTAAGCCAAGTATGCAGAAGATACCCTAGTCCCTAGTATTTCTGCTAATGTAATTTATTTGTCTAATGCTATAAAGAGACCTAGGGTCTGATCCTGTGCCATCAAGTCTATAACACTACACAAAGTCTATGGGAGCTATGCCCATCACTTCTTATGCTTAAAAGAGCTGCAACATAAGTATTCCTTGAAGTCCAAAGGCATGGGAGGATATAACAGAAATATGATGTATGATAAAATAGACACATTCTCAGAAGAAACAGGAGAGGGGAGTTTAATTAGGAAGACTAATTGATTTTAAGAGTTTTAAGTCCAGATTACAATGATCTGGTCTGACCAGTACACAGGTCATAGGATTTCATCCATGAATTCCTTCCTAAAGATAATAACTTCTGACTGAACTACAGCACATCTTTTAGAAAGATTTCCAAACTTGATTTGAAAGCTTCAGGTGATGGATAGCTCCATGTACCTTAGTAATTTTCTTCCAATGGTTAATTAGTCTCACTGTTAAAAAAATTATACTTATTTCTAGCATGAATTTTTCTAGGTTAATTTATCTTCCAGTGATTGGATCATATTTGACTTTTGTAGCTCGATTTAAAGAGTCCTTCACCACCAGAAATCCTTTCCTCAGGTATGTACTTACAGACAACGATCAAGTCACCTCTTAACCCTCTTTCAGATAAATTTAAATGGATTGAACTTCTCAGGTCTCTCACTCTGAGTTTCCAGACCTTGTATCAGTCTGGTAGCAATTTTCTGAAATCTTTCCAAGACTGGTCCAAGTGCAAATGATGGCCTGAGAAAAAAATGTGAAGCTGAGCATTGGCCAAGCAGATAAAGCAAACTGAGAACAGATGCTTAAGGAGAAGGAAAGTGTGTGGATGTAGGTATAAAAAGAGAAGTCATATCACAGAGTAGAAATGGAGAAGAGCCTGGAGGGTGAGGAACCTCCACTTGAGGTAGAAAATTAGTAACTTTATGGACACACCCATTCTAGCTCAACAGCTGATACTAGGCAAGTACTGCCAGATTTTTCAGTGAATATTTGCATTTTTAAAACAAATATGCTACAACTCTTTTCAAAGCCTCCCTGAACTCATTCTCTAGGAATATTCCTGGTTTAATGGCAGGAATCTTCTTAGAGGCATCTGGTTTTAAAAGTTTATATCGTCATAGGCTTAGGTCAATTTCACATTTACAAGAAGTTGCCTAGAAACCTGATTCTAAAAGTTACAGCTATGCTAGCAAGGAACAGGAATTTACCATGGGATCTATGGATCCAGTGAAGACAGCTCAAATTTTGAATGTCACACAATGAATATTGATATCAATTGCCTGAGAATGAGCAAGGAACCAAAACAACGATTCAAAAAATTAGCAAAAAGTCAACAGCAAAGCATTTCAGAAAAATTGCAATTTGTTTGTAGACAGAAGCAAAAATCAATGACTATCTTATTGGTTAATTTTATTCATGCAGCGTTATTGTCCTCCTATAATGTACTGAGATGTTGAGATGGGTCCCAGTGTTTACTGAGCCATTTATATAAACCCAGAAATGACTAACATGGGGTTATATTTATCTCAGTTATTCCAACTTCATGCTTAGGTAGCTGGAAGGAATCTTCTCTGGATTTTATCAGAACCACATAAGAACTGGGTTCCTGAAAAGAGAGAGAGTCTGAATTCAGCTCCCAGGACTGCCCTCGTCAGGCCTTCACAGTGGGGTGGCTGCACTGTAAAATCCAGCTGCTTTACTTTTATTATACAATTTATATTGAACATTTACTTCAATGGACTTTTACACCTTCCAATTCCTTTTATTGTCCATATTGTGAATGTCTCTATTTTTTGCTTTAAATGTGCCCAGCTGCACAACCTCTAGTTATTATCAAAAACTCCCTTTTATTGCCTCATTCAGCCATACTTTCTTGCAAACACGCACTCCCCCTTTGCAATCTTACTTTGATTTACACACCTCTTCCCTGTCTTCAGCCACTCATTTGGTAGCACAGTTTAATCACATCTTTCCTACTGAACAGCACTGCCTCAGAATTCAAAAAAGGTTTTCTTTAGGGTGTCCCATCTGCCAAGAACAGATTCCTGCAGCTTCTGAACAAGAGGTTCTAGGGTAGCTGGGGAGGTGGTAGGGTGAATGGGGCCGGGGGGGGGGGGGGGGTGAGAAACATCACAGGGCATCCAGACCCTATGTCCAGGGAATTTTAATGCATCTGTTACCCAGGAATGAAGGGGTTTAAAATAATTTCAAGCCTCACAACGCTCCTGTAAGGTTGCTATTTTTCAACTGGGTAAACAGAGGCATTGAAAAGTAAAGAGACACACAGTGTTTCACTGAGCCCTGGTCTATGCTACACAGGTAAAGGTAAGGTAGCTTATGTTAATCTATGCTACTGCCTCGCTCCTGCCAATGTAAGAGCTCTACTACACCAACATAACAACTCTACCTCCAGGAGAGGTATAGGGCTTATATTGATGGCAATGTGTCTAGATACTGTTACTGACATCAGTTGTAGGCTGTAAAGCTGGAGCTTATGAAATTGACAGGAAAGTCATTCCATATCCCAGTGGGGCTGTTACCTGCTGCCCAGTCCCCTCACTCAGAGCTGGGCTGGTCCTGGTTTCCCACTTCTAGCTGAGTGTGCCTCCCAGCATGCTCCTGGGAGGCTGGCTGCATTGAGCTATCCTGCTCCCAGCAATGGATGGGGCTGCAAGAGATTGAGTGTGTGGCCCACTCCCTCTGGGGGTTGGGAGATGAAAACCGAGGGGTTGTAGGCCTATTCTCCACAGGGAGCTGCAAGGAGCTGAGAGCTTAGTCTATCAGTCCTCTCTGCTACTCCTTCCCCCTCTGACATCGGTGGAAGTGCTCCTGGTGAGGACATACGTCATGGACTAAATGAGGGCAGTGTGAGTGTGAACCGCCAGAGTAATTACTGCAGTGGGCGTCTTCCTATTAGGGAATGCACAATGCTGATCAGGTGGCATCTGATCAGGATTCATCACTGAATTTGGTCTGTTGGTTGTATCATTAGCTTCCCGACCTTGGGCCAGGTACTGATGGTGATCCAATGTGGATGCTGATCCATGCCCCACTCCCCCCGCACCCCAGTGGCTGTAAGTCACCCAAACGTAGGTTCATTTAAGCTTTCAGTGTAGACATTCCCTAGGAGAGGAATAGAACTCAGGAGCCTGGGTCTCATTGCCTATTCTAAATACTTGACAACACTTTTAGCAACATCTGACTTTCCTAACCCAATGTGTAACTTAGGGAAAAAATACTCCAACAGTATCTCAGATGATTAATATGAGGCAGAAATGGATTGCCATACCTTCATGGTAAGAAATTTAAGATTTCTTTTTTTTTTCTTGTCTTGTTCCCAGGTTTAGGATTAATATTTTATCTGAGTGAATAACGCTGTTGCTTTTTTATGAAAAGAAAGATTCATTTCAAGCTGGAGATGGTGAATGCATATGAGAAGATACCGGTAGGGAGAACTGAAGGAGTAAGTGACTGATTTGCTGTCACTGTGCTGAAGAAAGTAGATTTGCTTGAAGAACATAATCCTGAGAATTTTCCCAAAGTGTATGGTTTAGGTGAGTTTTGTCATCTTTGGTAAAGCACAATGGTAGGCCAAATTGTCAGCTGGTTCCTTCAGTGCAGCTTTGTGGATTTCAATGGAACTACGCTGATTTACAGCAGCTGACGATCTGCTGAGTTATGTTGGCAGAGATGACATTTGAAAACCAAAGGGTGAGCAATTAGGAACACACTTTTTCTGGGGGAATGAGTAAGTCGGGATGTGGTAATCAGAGCTTTTCCTTCTTTGATTACTGAGCAAATGCAAGCAGAGTTGTTAGTGACTGAAAATTAGGTCCCTGTGCTGGCAGTTCGGTGGTCTGTGTTGGTGATCTCCAGTTACTTTTTAACGGATAAGTTTCTGTGCCATGCAATGGACACCATAATTAGTATGCTTGTTGGTAGTCTCACCGTAGATGCCAAAGACTTGAGGGGCCATGGGAGATAGAAAAGGGCCCAAAATGGAGCGGCCTAAGTATTACCTCAACCAATTAGTCTGACATAAAACCACAATTTGCCCTGTCTACATTAAGGACATACAATGTGTTAGCTATTGCCTGAAAATCACACTTTTTTCCCCAACGTAGAATTGCCCTAAGAGGTGCTTGATTGACCACTGAGCTCCACACAGTGCCATGACCCTCACATCACCTACTTCCTCTTCATCACAGCCCTCTTTTTGATAGGATGCTCCCTTGGAGCAACTCTGAGGAGTAGATGTTGCTAGGTGAAGCAACCACTGTCTAACTCCAGATGTACTGTTCATACTAGAGCTACCACTCTCTCCCTGCACATTCTGAGCAAAACATGCGACTGCAGTAGGACAATTCATCACTGGCGGGGACTGGGACTCATAACAGCTGTGAAGTAAAGTTGCATAGAATGGTCCAGCTTCAAATGCCCCTGCTACATCTGAATGGGCTGAGCTGGAACAGAAGTGCAGCTGGGTTGAGATTGACAGGCATTTATAACGTTATCCAAACTTGGTGGTGTCATGCCACTGCGCTGTCAAGGAGCCCTTCCCCAGAGTGGCTGGCAGAGAGAGTTCTGAGCCTTGTAGTCAGGGCTTGTCAGGTGGCCCTTGATAGCCCTTAACACTGAGCTGAGCACAGTGAATTTCCTTGTCTTACATACACCCTCTGAATGAAACCTTGGTGGCAAAGTGGTTCAAAAAGCACCACCTTGAATGCCATTTGCGTTGGAAATAATCACTCTTTTCTCCCTCCCTCCCTCCTCCGAACCCCCATTTAAAGACAATGTAGCATCATCACAAAGGGAACGTTATCTTTTTAGCCACATAAATCATTCATTCCCCTTCACAACCTGGTCCCTCTTGTGTGGGAAGCCTTTCACATTTACTATGCGTGTTATAATCTCCACTGTATTTCTGTCTGCCACATTGATTTATCCTTTGCTAACAAATCAGTCCGTATGGCAAAACTGCTGCTTTCCAATTCAGCCTTTGATGGAACGTTTGGAAACGTGCTGTAAATCATAGCTGGGATTCAAGTAGAGAGGAGACAGGAGTAAAGATGAGAGAGGTTCTTTTATTTATGTGTGTCGTTCTAAACAATCCAGTCTCTCCACCCCTGCCCTGCTTCTCTGCGCTGCAGATGAGGGTTTTTTTATTTTATTTTATTTATAATAAGGATGAGCCTGTGGTGTATTTTCTCTTTGATTCCTTTCTCCTCCTAGTCCAAAGTGTGGCAAGAAACTGCTATACAGGATGTATGCAAAGCATGTGTCACCCAAGAGTTTTATCCTGCATTTTCTCCAAGTGCAAACAACTCACTGGATTTGTGAGGAAGCATTAGGCTGACCGGACAGGAAGTGTAAAAAACAGGGACAAGGGGATGAAGGATAATAGGTGCCTCTATTAGACAAATCTCAAATATCAGGATTGTCTCTTTAAAATCAGGATATCTAGTCACCCTAGGAAGCCAGCCTGTGTGGTTACAGCAAGTCAGGGATCTGGCTTCAGTTTTCAGCCCTGCCTCAGACTTTGTGTGTGAGCTTGCATAGGCCATTTAACCTCTTTGCTTCAGTTTCCACGGCTGTAAAATAAGGGTGATAATATTCCCATCTCATAGTAGTGTTGTGAGGCATCATTGACTACAGTCTGTGTAGTGAATTGAGCTCTATGGCTCTAAGTGCAAAGTGATATATCCTATTTGCCTGCTAGCCAGCAGTGGCCAGAAATTTGCCAAAGGTGGCAAGAAACTAGAGAAAGGAGAAGTGTCAGCATAGATGTGGCAGAGAATTATTTGACCTCTGGAATGGGGTTCATGTTGTGTCCCTCTGGATTTGGCCCTTCTTCCCCTCTCCTCAGAGACTCAGGGATGCTTCAAGCTGGTGCAACACTCATGCTCTTTACTTGTGATCAGTTTCCCACCATCACTTCTCAGCTATTACAAGCTTTTACAACATCCTGGCCTACCACAAGCCTGGGCAGCAACAGACTAGGGACCCATCATGCCCTCTGAATCTGAGGTTGGCATTTCCCTCCTTGTCTCTGTTGTCCTCTTCCCGCTTCCCTTACAGCTCCTGCTAATGAGGTTGGCAGGGGTGATCAGTTACTAGGCAGTCACTGGGCTATTTACGGAGCCCTGATTTAGTCCCCCAGTTGGCTCTGGAGTGGCAGGAGCTTATTAAGGTTTTTCTAGCAAAACCCCACCACACCCTCACAAAGTGACATAGCTTAGAGTTAATCATTGGCAAATTCCATAAAGGTTGCTGGTCCATTTAGGATAAGAATTTAGCTTACGTGGATCTCTTTCAAATACAGTCATGGCTGAACATTTCACCAAAGCAGCCTTTCTTTTTGGCCTGACTGTGGCAGGTATGCAGTGTATACCTCTGGATAGTACAGTCCAGAGGCAGGCAAAATACCGCCCAGAGGCTGCATCTGCCCAACATTTCAGTTGAGCCTGTGTGAATGATATAAAGTGATATACCCTATTTGCCTGCTAGCCAGCAGGGGCCAGAAATTTGCCAAAGGTGGCAAGAAACTAGAGAAAGGAGAAGTGTCAGCATAGATGTGGCAGAGAATTATTTGACATCTGGAATGGGGTTCATGTTCTGTCCCCCCCAACACACACACACAATCTCACATGCACACCACCCCAGTCATGCTCAAGCACTGTGCCACAAACACTCTCCCAGTTTTTATGCCATATACACTCACACAGAGAGAATCTGTCACAAAGTCTCTGTCTCACAGATTCTCTTTCCACCACCCCACTTCTTCCATGCCCCCAGAGGTATCCCATGATGACTTACCAAAATTTGTGGCGTGGCTCCCCAGTAAAAATGACTGCTCACCTATGATCTCGTCCTTCAAAACACTTTTTTTATAGATTCCACAGACTCTGACTGCTAGCTCCTGTTACACTGCAAGTCCTTGGCATGATTAATTTGGTACCATCATAGTTGTGAGAAAACTGTACTAGCCGATGTCTGGTTTCTACGGGTCCTGGTGCGTTACATAGTTTTCAAAGCTGAAGACTTTTTTTTTTGTTTGTTTGTTTTTTCCCAGAACTCCCATTGTACAGTACTATTTGTGAAAAGAATGCAATGAAATTGAGCTAAGCCCTTTGACAGCTGATCTGAAAAGAGCCCTGAACATGAGACTCACTGATGGTACATAGTGAGTTTGGTGCGCAATAGCAGGCCAAAGATTAGTCAAAATGTGTTCCACGAAGTTAAATCAATGAAAAAAAAAAACCCTAGATGCACCCAGTCCTACTCTCAGCAACCTCTGGACCCAGAACTGCAAAGGGATCACCCCTTTCTCTAACAGCACAAGGATTCTTGCATTGGATCTCTCCCTCACCTCTGTCATACAGTTTTGGTAGAAAAAATAATACAGGAGGGAGCCAGCCAGAGACTTCAACAGGTAGTATCTGCAGAAGCAACTCATGCAGGTGTGGGACACCTTTGGCACACTGGCCAGATGTGGTTTATTAGGGTTAGCCGCTAGCAGGCTGCAAGAAGGTTTGTTTACTTGAGTGTCTGCAGGCATGGAGCTTCGCAGTTCCCAGTGACACTGGTTTGCTCTTCCCAGCTAGTGGGAGTTGCAGAAAATGGCACAGGCTGGGTCACTGTTTTCTGAAGCTCCCATGGGCCAGGAACAGAAAACCACAGCTAACCCTGACAAACCATGTGCAGTGCAGGGGCTGCATATGCCCCACACTGGAGCTAAAGCAAGGAACCACGAAGGCTGACCACATCCAAATTGTCTAAAGTGTCAACTGGACTTCCTCAGTCCTGTGTGAACTGGCTGTTTGCTCCAACCTCCACCTGTGCCCCCTCCCTCAGTGTCCCTCCAGTCTCTTCAGCTCAACCTCACTCCAGGCCTGCCCACTTAACCCCGTCTCTTCTCCCCTCCCTTTTCCCCTCCCCAACATTTCCTTGTCTTTTCTTTCCATTTAGCTAACCCTTTTCATCTGCTATTCCTCTGCCCCACCCCCAGCCTGCAAACTGTGGAACTAACATGACATGTACCACCTTCTCTGCTTGTGGGCTACATCCCTTTCCTTGGCCTCTGTCTGAATTGTCTGTGTAGAATACTAGCTCTTCATGTCAGGGGTCCAAAACACTGAGTTTATACAGTGCCTAGCACAATGGGGCTCCCACTCTTGGTTGGTCTTTAGGTGCTGAAATAAAGATGATTATCAATACTAAGAGCAGCAAAAATTTCCAACAGCTTTGATGGATATTTCTTGTGTACCGTAGTTCTGCTCCCCACAGGGATAGGTGTCTCTGGTCCTTAGCCTTTCTCTTTCCCCATTAGTGCTTACCTTCCTTTGTAAAGCACTTAGCACTCCAGGGGTGTTTTACATCCACCAGTGTTATTCCCAGCTAATCAGAGAACATGACTTTTCATTCCCTTTGAAATTCTTCCCATGCTCTGTACCATAGCAAGAGAAAATACACAAGAGCTTGAGGCCAAGGAGTCTAAATAGTGCAAACAATCATGAGGCCCTTGTATCTAGCTGCAGGCTTGTCATTGCTATATGCTGTTGTATTAATAAAGCCCAGAATACCAGTTGGCACTGACAGATAGAGTTGTACACTGTACATTATAGAAACTACTTCATGCAGCCTCATCTGATTGCTGTAGAGACACAAATTCATACATTTCACTATCAATATCCTGCTTAATCGTAACCCAACATCCATTCAAATTAAAGCACTGTAACTCTTTTCACCAGGAGAAAGGATCTTACAGCTCCTCACAGGCTGATGTATTGTTACATGACAATATTGGGAACATTAAATTTTAATATTGATGCTGTCACTTCAATCATAAGTCTTATGCCAAGGAGCTCAGAAATTACTTCATTTTAAAAAGGACATTTATTATGCGGTATAGGCAGATATATAATTCCTTCCTTTAAAGAACCCAAGGATTATTTTCCTTGGGAGAAGGCTGAACTTGTGATTTGTATTGGCCTGTCACTTTTGGCAAAGGAGAGAGCGAGCTATTTTACTGTTCCTTCTGACCTAAATAATCTCCTGTTTGTTTCTCATTCACCTGTGAGCCCCAGAAACCGACTCCATCTTTCCTGTCTGGTAATAATAATTTGGGATGGGAAAACCGGTTTGGGGTGAAAAAAAAAAAAACCTAGTATGAACCTTGACCCGCATTTCAACCAAATAAAACTTTATTTTTATATTTTAAAAAAGTTTAACTTCTTTTTCCCTGTAGGGACATTTTGATTTTGACCTGTGTATTTTATTGTTGTTGTTTATTAGTTCTAGAAGAGCTAGAAGCATCTTTATGCTCCGTATTAAATTCTGATCCCATTGTGCTTGTAGTATACGTTCTCAAAGTAAGAGATTCTCTTCCATGAAGATTATATAATGTAAGCCAAGATGCTAGTTAAAGGATGTAATAAAGGAACTATGATTACCATATAAGTTGTGAACAGGGGCACAGAGACATTAAATGACTTACCAAAGCCAGTGTTATACGATTTCTGAATATGCACATCAAGTGAAGGCTAGTTACATATATATACTGTTGCTGTGAGGCATCTCAAACATAGAACACGGTGATTGCCATTAGAGGTGTGCAAAATATTTAACAGGACACTACCCAATTCCTCTACATGAGAGCCGCACATGAAGTCGTAATAGAATCAGTAACTAAACACACTTCTCTCCTAAGTCCCAGTCGAGTTTTGTAAGCAGAAGTCCATCTTTTTCCCCGGTAGGATCTGCTATGATATTGGTATTTGGAGTTCTTGCTGGAATATCTTCTCCTTTGAACCTGGAATAAAACCCAGGATTCCATACTGTTATATGCTAACAGCAGAGTGAGGAGAGTGAAACCCATTGGCATGCCTCTCTCCTTCTAATGACTAGCTCACATTTAAGATGACAGCCTACTTCCTCTGTCAGTTAAGCCGCGTCTACACCAGCCGGCTACTTTGAAGTAGCCATGCCAACTTCGAAATAGCGCCCACCACGTCTACACATGGTGAGCGCTATTTTGAATTTGAAATCGACATAAGGTGGTGAGGCGTCGAAGTTGCTATCCCCAACAGGAGATGGGAATAGCGCCCTACTTCGACATTGAACATTGAAGTAGGGCACGTGTAGATGATCTGTGTCCTGCAACATTGAAATAGCGGGGTCCTCCATGACAGCCATCAGCTGAGGGGTTGAGAGACGCTCTCTCCAGCCCCTGAGCTCTATGGTCGCCGCGTACAGCAGCCCCTTAAAGCTCCCTGCCCCCTGCATTCCTGTTCAGGAAGCTGAGAGCGCGTGCAGGCAGCAGCACTGCCATGTGCTTAGCGTGCACGCCCGCAGCAGCCGCAGCCCAACACCCCTCATCGATGGCAGCCAGCCAGCGCCCCCAGGGCACCCCCCAAGGGGATCCAGGGCTCCCAGGCTGGCAGACAGCTAGGGAAGAGGCAGCGGGGTCCCTCCTGGGTGGAGGCCAAGATCTGGGGCCTGCTGGGGCTCTGGGGCGAGGAGGAGGTGCTCCAGGTAATGGGGAGCAAGAGGCGGAACGCGGATGCGTTCGCTCGGCTGGCTGAGGGCCTGGCCGCCCGGGGTCACCCTGCCCGCACTCCTGACCACGTCAGGAGTAAGGTTAAGGAGCTGCGGCAGGGTTATGCCTGGGCCCGGGATGCGGCCAGCCGATCTGGGGCTGCCCCTGCCACTTGCCCCTTTTACAGGGAGCTCAGGGCCATCCTGGGCCCCCGGTACACCTCCTCCCCCACCCCCGGCTACTCTTGACACCTCGGCCGACGAGCCCCAGGAGGACCTAGAGGCGGAGTCCGCCCCAGAGGCAAGCCCTGCACCCCAGGGACCCCCACCAGGAGCCCACCCCCGGGATGCCGGAGGAGGAGGAGGGGGACTCCTCCAGCGACGGGGGGCTCTGCATTGCTCTCCTGTCCCGGAGCTCCAGCAGGGCGTCCGCCCAGTGGGTGTCCCCCCAACCGTGGGAGTGGACCATCAGGTATGTACCCCCCCGGTGCACACCCCCGGGGTTAAGGAGCGGGAACAAGAGACTTGACCAGGGCCTTCCAGATGACCATGGCCCCAAGGACAGCAGTGGCATGTCCCTCAGAAGAATGCATCAGCCCCTGGCCCCCAGCAGGACGGCGCCTTGCCCCATCCCTGGGGATGGGGGGAGCGGAACCTAGGGTCCCCTGTTGCGGGGGGGACACACCCATCATCATCATCAGCACCTCCCAGGGACGGGGATGGGGAACCAGCAGCAGAGGGGGTGGGGGGACAAGGGCCACAGGTCAGGGCCCACACTAACGGCTGTCTCCACTCTTCTTCCCCCCCCGTGTTCCGCAGCTGCACTATCGGAGGGCCCGGAGAGCGCCGGTGCGGTGCCTGTCGTCCCAGAGAGCCCACTGGGGCTATCCCAGCAGGCCAGCCCCTCGGCGGAGCACTGACCAGCCCCAGGAAGAGGCTGATGGGGGAGCGACCCGCAGACGGCCACGGACCCCCCAGCTGGTCACGATCCTCCGGCGTCAGCTGGAGGTGTCAGAGTGGCACCTGCGTGTGGAGGAGCGGCGGCTGGAGCGCCAAAAGCGAGCGCTGGCCTGGTGCCAGGAGGCTTGGGGGGGCCTTCATGCGCACCTTTGAGCGCATAGCGCAACACCTGGCCCCCCCGCTGCGCCTCCCGCCATTCTGCCCGCTGCGCCACCCACCGCTCCACCCGCCGCTCCGCCTGCCGTCCCTCCACCGTCAGCCACCCTGGGGCCTGCCGCCGAGGGGGACCATGGGCCTGCGGACACCAGCCGGCCGTATTTGCCGGTTCTCCTGGCCCCCACCCAGCCTCACCCAGGGCTCTGGCCCAGGCTAGGGTCGCGCCCTCCAACACCAGGCGCTGGACATTAGGGTGTGGGGCCGAGGACGTGCCCCCCCCCACTTGTACATATCCCCCATTTGTATTTAGTGTTTGTTGGACCCCTGTTTTGCTAGCTGCCCCCCCCATGTAAATAGTTCACCCCTTTTTTTCTATGTTATTAATAAGAGGTTGCACTGTTTGGTTTGAAACAACGTTTCCATTTATTTCAAAGAAAAGTGGGGGGCGGTGTGTGCTCTTGGGTGCTCTGTGGTGTGGGCGTGGGGGCAGGGAGTGTTGTGGAGGATGTGGGGGTGCAGTGGGTGGTTCGCCCGCAGCTGGCCCTGCCAGCGTTCACCCTGCAGCCCGGTCAAAATGGGCCCGCAGGGCCTCCCGGACCTGGATCCCCTCAGGTTCAATCTGGCGACTGGGGGCAGCTGGTGGCTGGACGTCAGCCCTGCCAGCCTCCACAGCCCAGCCCTGGAAGAAGGCCTCTCCCTTGCGCGCGCCCACAACCTGGGAGATGTTGGTGAGGCCTGCATCCAGGCGGGTGAGGAGACACCTCCAGTGCCCTTTGAGGCGTCTGAAAGTGCACTCGACCACCTGGCGCGCATGGTTCAAGTGTGTGTTGAACTGATCCTGGCTGGCTGTGACATGGCCTGTGTAAGGGTGCTTGAGCCAGGGCCGGAGGGGGTACACCGCGTCTGCAATGACACAGAGGGGCATGGTGGTGTCCCCCACAGGGATCTCCCGCTGCAGGATGTAGGTCCCCACCTCCAGCCAGCGGCACAGGACCAAATTTCTGAATACCCGGGTGTCGTGGGTGCTGCCAGGCCAGCCAACATAAATGTCCAGGAAGCGGCCCCAGCTGTCCACCAAGGCCTGGAGGACCACGGAATGGTGTCCCTTCCTATTGAGGAAGCGTCCTCCACTGTGCTCCAGGGCACAGATGGGGATATGGGTCCCTTCCAGAGCCCCAAAGCAATTAGGGATGCCCAGGCTGGCAAACCCCACGATGGCAGCATCCGGGTCCCCAAGCCGCACGAACCTGTGGAGGAGTAGGGCATTGATTGCGCGGATGACCTGCAGGGGAAGGGCATGAGAGAGCACCAGTGAGGGGGTGTGCAGGGTGTGTCTGTCCCTCCCCCCCAGGGCTCCCCCCCCGGGTCCTCTTACCTCCATGAGGACAGCCCCGACGGTGGCCTTGCCCACGCCGAATGCTGCCCTATGGATCGGTAGCTGTCTGGAGTGGCCAGCTTCCAGACAGCGATGCTGACCCATTTCTCGACGGTGAGGGCACGTTGCATGGAGGTGTCCTGGTGCCGTAAGGCAGGGGTGAACCACTGGCAGAGCTCCAGGAATGTCTGCCAGCTCATCTGGAAATTCTGGAGCCAGCAGTCGTTGTCCCACTCGCCAAGCACCAGCCGCTCCCACCAGTCCGTGCTCGTGGGGTAGCTCCACAGCCGGCAGTGTGTGCGGCAGGGATGCGGGGGGGTCGGAGGGCAGAAAGGTCTGGGGCTGCTTCCTCATCCCCTGGGGGCAGCTCCTCTTCCACAAATAAAAGATGATCAGCTGCCTCCTGCATGGCACTGAGCAGGGCAAGCACTGCTCCTGCAGGGGTGGGTGTGTGGACCTCTGGCTGCTGCTGCTGCTGCTGCTGCTGCTGCTGCTGGGGGTCCATGCTGCTTCCATGGGGTGTGCGTGCCTGTGGCTCTGCAGACCGCGTGCTGTGCAGGCTGAGTGTGTCTGGGAGGGGCCTTTTAAGGGAGCAGCTTGCTGTTGCCCTGGAAGTGCTAGTCCGCCCTGTGACCCTGTCTGCAGCTGTTCCTGGCACCATTATTTCGATGTGGGCCGCTGTGGTGTGTAGACGCTCCCCTGCAGCTCCTACTTTGATGTAGTGCTGCCCAACGTCAACATTGAACGTCGACGGCACCAGCCCTGGAGGACTTGTAGATGCTATTCATCGAAATAGCTTATTTCAATTTCGCTACATTGAAATAGGCTATTTCAATGTAGCATACCCGTGTAGACATAGCTTTAGACTGATAGTTTAAGTGGCAGGGATCAATGGTGTTCATCTGTACTAAGGGATCTCTGACCTAGATGGCGACCCACGTGGGCAGCAATTTGATGGAATTTTTTTTGCTTTTTAAAAAATTCCTAGGAAATTACATTTTTAAAAAAATTAAATGAATGCTATTAATAAAAAGTCAAGCATGTAGAAGTTAGGAAATGCTGGAATAAAAGTTACCCATGCAAACTTCATTTAGGCTAATTAGCACCATGATACAATCTTTAATTACATGATCACATAACCATTTTTCCAACAGAACTTTTACCTTGTTTGATGCCTAGGTTTGTAGTGAATAAAACACAGGACTGCAGGAATTAAAAAAGGGTGGGTTAGGCAGTTGAATGGCACCGTGGTGAAAATTCTTTCCCTGCCTCTGCCGCAGAGTTCCTGTATGCTACTAGGCAAGTAACAGATTTTTTCGTAGGCAGTCTAGTTAATACCTGGCACTTGATATGCAGAAGTGCTGGGTAATCAGCTGCAACTGAAGTCAATAAGAGTTGTGATCTCAGCATGTAATGTGCTGTACAATACTAAAAACTCTGAAAGATCAGGCCCTACATTTCTGAAATCGGGCATCCAAAGTTAGCAAATACTTTTGATGTTAATGTCCCTGTTCCTCAGATCTCTATCTGTAAAATGGAACTAATAGTATCATACCTTACAGAGCTGTTGTGCAGATAAATTCACCTGTGTGTACAAAGTACTCAGATTATATAGTGATGGCACTTGCATGGATGAATCTCTACACTGACCTCTGCCACTTGAGTTGTTAGAGTAACTGACAGAGGTAGTAGGTTCTTGTCCTATATGGGAGCCAGTCACTAGAGGATTAGAAAAGTCAATGAGAGAATTTAATAGTTCTGTATTCAAATCAGGGTAGGTATGGTGTACAGTGAATAAGGGCCATACATTGAACAGTCAGGAAAAAATAAAATATTGAACAGCTATTCATTCAGTGAGGATGCTTCCCATCCTCTATACTGAACAAGACAGGTGTCCCGTGGACAAAATAACATATGATCATGTAATTAATGACTGCATTAATAACCTTATTTCTGGCACTTCCTAACCTTGGCATGCTTAACTTAGCAATGTAATGTTCTTTTAATGAAAGCTTTGGATGTAATCACATATACCATTCCCTTTAAGCAGTTTATATTGGATTTGGCACCAGTCTCAGAGATTGCTGATAATGTCTCTCGTGAGGTTGTATAATGTATGGGAATCAAGGTACAGTCTTCTCCCTGTCACTTGATTTCCATTTGTGCCTCCTGATTGCTAATGTCATTTGACAGGAGAGTTTATCTATGGTGGAGGAACGTGATATATTGTACAGCAGCATGACATCATTACACATCCTTCACATTAATGGCACATTCTTACATAACTAGAATTATTATTTTTATGCTACCTGTTCTCTCTGGTCCCCTGAAGAATTAGATCATTTCGCCAAAGGATTTTAATCTTGCAAAAAAGCTCATCCCCATTGCTTAAAAGACTTTGTTATTTAAAATATTGACTACGTGGGATGCCAAGAAATATTTCTTTCTTTAAATTTGGATCATATCAAAACTTACACATCCAAAAATTTGTTAAGTGTTTACTACCAATACTGTTATTGTTAGTGAAAATGAACCAAAATATTCAGATTTGAAGAGTCAGGGCTGTTAGAGCCAAGGTCCAGCTCCCATCTGGCCAAAGAGAGCTTATTGTAGTGCCTGCCATTGCTTCTGTGACACTGTCTTCAATCCAGGAGAGTTTAGTGATGTGAAATACTCTCTGCTCACAGACACTTGGGTTGTCAGCAAGTCCAACCAGGTGAACTAAGGACAGTCCTGGGGTGTGATCCCTAATGCCCTGCATAGCTGTATTAGTTCAAAGGAAAGGAATTGGTCTAGGCTAAAGCTTACAGTAGGGTGCATACAGCAGGGTCACAAGCTATGGTGAGGACTCCAGCTATAAGCCAGTGTGAACAAGTCTCTGCTATGGTACAGATCCCCCAGTGGCCATGTCACCCCTCTGGTAAGTGTAAATGAATACTAAGGTTTACGGTATTCTAAGTGTGCCAGCTGGATTAATCTGAATTTTTCCTCCATGGGCATAATTTTGAAATTAAAAGTTATGTCTAGCCAGGAATAAACAATAACCAAACCAACCTCCCTCTCAGCCATTGGTCGGTCTGGCCAGGGTGCCTTCAACATCCTGAGCAAGTCTGATTGTAAACTTTGGAGGCCAAACATTGTTGCTGTATGTGTACATATTGCCTAGCACAGTCTGGCTCTGGATCTGATTGGATTTTCTAGGTGCTACCATAATATACATACTAAGAAGCACAACATGAGCACCCTGAAGTGGTTGCTAGAAGTGAACCAGAACCAGAACAAAGCAAACCAGAAGACCACATTAACACCCATTTTTTGATTACATTCCACTTTAAGCCTCTGTTCCAGTGTTCTTTATAAGGTGCTACAACCACTTTTACGCGTCCACCTCCACAGGTTCCCTCGGTATTAAATCGTACTGCAGTCCATTGTAAGGCACCAGCTTTGCACTTTGGCATCTTAGATGAAATGGAAGTCAGATCTGATTCATCCTCCACAACCAAAATCTCATCGGTCCCTGTCTAGAATGTACACATATTTTGGATAGTTAGAAATAACTATTAAGTGCAAAGTCATATATACGGTACTTCATTTCAAATTGAAGTGTTAAAAGGCATATCTCTTTACTGGAGTAGGCAGTTGTGGAATATTTTGCAAATTAAGCATAACAATTGCTTTACTGTCCTGTACTTTTCAGTAGCAGTCTTATTTCACAAATGAAATTCAGACATAGAAATGAAAATGTCTCCCATTTCTGACTTCAGTTGAGCCTGTGTGAACGGAAATGCCATCCTGGTTTCCAGGGAGATTTGAGGAGTGAGAAGTTGGCTGAGCTGCCTTCTCATGTTTTGAAGTTATTACATAAGCAGGTCACAAATCCTCACACTGTTTTCCACAAATACCTATTAGATGAGTTTCCAAACTAATGACTCAGCTGGGGAATGGCTGACACATTCTTCATCTCTCATGTTTTAGAAACTGTCCAACTACCGCACTGTGTATTGGCATTTATGCATTGTAAGGTGGTTTCCAGCATGGAAATGAAACATAAAACATTATTTCCATTATTTGCCCCAGGGTACATCAATCTTTTGGTTTGTTGTTACATTTCAAAGACCAGTATGTCCATTATTCGATGACGTTACATTACCAAGCATTTTTCTCCTGTTTCATTCCAATGTTGGTGATGAAAAATAATAATGTAGAACGAAAAATAATAATACAAAAGGCTTATTTACTCTTTTTTTATGGCATCAAAACACTCTACAAACATTAACTTACCCTCAGAACACTGCTCTGAGGTTGATAAGTAAATATAATGGGTGGGCTAGTGTGTTTGTGATCCACTGCTCTCTACTGGATGTAATGAGAACTACATTGTGTCATGGGCCCTTTATCAGTTTACTATTCAGTATATAATAGCTAGATAATACTTAGTTCTGCTACGAGTGCAAGGGACTGGATTAGATGACGGCTCGAGCTCTGATCTGATCTGGTCCTATGAGTCTGTGCTCAGGAGGTGGTAGACAGATACAGATATAATTTTTTATTATTTGTATTGCAATAGCACATAGAACTCCAGTCATGGCACTAGGGAGCCCGTTGAGATAGGTGCTGTACAAACATGAAACAACAAGCCAGTCCCTGATGCACAAAGTATGCAGATTTGGATCTAAACTAGCAGAACTGGCCTAGCAGGACCTGACCAGTGAGTAAGTTCCAAGCTGGCACACTGACAGTGGTACCTGGCCAGTGAGTGGTGGATGGTGCAGGGCCTAAGGCAACTGCCTTGCTCACCTTGCCCTAAGGCTGGGCCTGCAAACTAGCGAGAGTCTAAGAGTTCAGAGATTGGGTGTGAGGCCAGCACAGCTGGGATTCAGGCTTAGTTTCAACAATACTCATGTAATTTCTTGTGCATCTGCACTGGAACCTGAAAAATAGACAACTGTCTGCTTTTGGATCTGAGCTGAACCAAAACTATAGGGACTGGTTCATATCTGAGAATTCAAATCTGAACCCTATTTTCCTGTTTTTGGAAACTGCTTAGGGATCAGAATGGGTGCTCCAATTTTGACCCATATCTAAATATTGTTATCTTTATTGTGGGTTTGACTTTAGGTGCTGATTCAGTAGGCATGCTGGAGCCAAGGCTGTGACATGAATATGGACTCCTGTTAGCCAGAGCCTTGCACCCTAATGTGACCCAATTACAAGTGTTGTGTCCTGCTGGGGTGGGGAAAAAAACTTTACCCTTTTGGGCTTGGACCAAGTTGGATCCCCTTCTCCTGCCTGTGGAGTCTTCATGGTGGCAGTGGCCTGCTGGGCTCCAGTCAGTCACCACTACCCCATCCTGTCATGGGTGCTACAGAGTGAGAGTGTCAAGAAGTCACAGCAGACATCAGTCTGCAGTGCAGCCGCTGCCATGCTGACCCATGGGCAGCAGGAGGAGCGCTCATCCCATGAGCAGGAGGTGATGGCAGAGTTGACTTAGGTTTTGAGGGAGGACGGTTAGATAGGAAAATGAGTTGACAGTGTAGGGGTTGGATTGGCTCAAGTGGGTTTGGGTCCAGTTTGGGTCTGGGTGAGGTTTAAAACTTAGGCGAAGCAAAATTCTACTGCTAGCTACAGAGCACACAGTGCAATGGGTTCTTCCAGTGGCAGAGCTACTCAGGTCTAATGGAGAAGCCAGTCTGCCCTAGTGGTGCATCAACAGGATTGCTCATTATCACTTGTTTAAACTTGCCTATTTACTTACAAGAATCTAATTCACTGTTCATTTGGTAAATACCAGAGCCTTCAGCTGAATAATGGCAAGTTGATGAGCCTGATTCAGTTAGATGCCGCAATTAATTCAACCAAATGTCTGAGCAACAGGCTATCATCAAACAATCAATTATCTGCTGGCTTTTTGTCTAGATTGTTATGTCTGTGGTTTGATTGTTAGTATAGACGTTAAGAAGCCAGCTCTAATGATCAGAAAACTATGTCTGTGTTTATAGAGAGGTATATTAAAAAAGACAAAATTCATGGCTGATACAAATAAACGACATGGAGTGGCAGATATAATGAAAATACTCCATTTGTTCTACCATTAAAATGTAATGATGCGTGGTATAACAACTTTAAGTCAAATGTGTTCAAGTGCTGATCATGGATTATCCAATTCAGCTGGTTACAATATGCATGTTAATTCAGAGGGTGCCCGTCATGGCCTCTGCTGGCATGATTACATGTGATCTTATAGGAAAAGAGCCACTTACTGAATATCAAACATAACTTCCTGCAGATGGCTGGGTTTTCCTGATATGGCTCCACAAGTATTAACCTGTCCTGAACCTGTTCAGCCTGGGGAGTCTAAGTGGAATGGGAGCACAAGGTACGATGCCTCTCTTCAGTTTAATCTAGTGACGAGGTACAAGGTTACATGCTCATCTGCTGGGGCAGCAAAAGAGCTTCCCAAAGCACCACTGGGTCTGTGCTTAATTTTTTTGGGGAGATCTTGGAAACAGACTTTGCACTCGTGTGTGTGTGTGTGTGTAATATGAAAGGTAAATATATGTGACCATAAATATACTTATATTTTACTGTCTTCAGAGATTTTTCAATGGCCTAAACACAATTGCTTCTACAAAGAGATCAATGATCCCCATGAAGGAAGGCAGAGATTTCCCCAGTTCACAGTGTCTCTGGGGGGGCCCTTCCCATGAGAGGGGAAGTGTGTGGGGGAGAGGGGTAGGTAGTGGTGGAAAGGATCTTGTGTCTTCAAATCCTCCCATCTTCAATCTCCTCAGAATGGCATTATTTTATTTAACATTTGATTTATCTACAAAGCAAATACAGCTTTATTATTCCAGTGTTTGCAAGTCTGAGTTCATGTCCTCGTTTAAGCTAAAATCTTTGCCATCTCTCTAGTTCTGTTTACTCAGAATGAATATCAGGTACATGCTGTAATTCACATTAGCCTTATCATACATGTGGTCGCATAGTAACAATGGGAAATATCTTCATTATTAATAATGTTGTGAAGACTGCAGTCTGCTCGTAAAAGCTCTGTCTGCATATTTTGTAGTTTTTCTTGTGTTATCTGCCTGCTGCTAATTAGAATCTAGTTGACAAGGGTCTGAAGTGAAATGAAAGTGGGGAGATATTCATTGGTCTATTGCAGGTTTTTTGTGACTTCTTATTATGGGCAACTCTTATTTTAACAGTTGCCTATCATCCCCAACAATGACCACCCTGACCTCCCATCTTTCCTGAGTGGGATGGTGTAGCTCAGCCACCGTAGGCATAACAGCCTGCTTCAGTGCCAGCACAGCTTGCTCCTTTGTGTATTATTCCTTCTTTGTCTGTTCCATGCTGTTAGGGCACAGAATAGGCAGTAGTAAGCAATATCATCACGTCGTCTGTGGATCTGAGTGGGATTGTGCTACACTTCTTTTCAATACTGAATATAGAACAACCATGGAAACTTACGTAAATGTATGTATCATAATGTTTAGTTTGGACAGCTTCTCCACCTGTGGATAGCACTGTCTCTTTACCTCAGTGTTCACTTATTGTTTTGTATGCTGTTATGATGTTGCTCTGAACTGGGCTGTTAGCACAAAGGCAGTTCTGTGTCTATGTGCTGAGCAGGAGCTCACAGTGTTTCAATAAATCGGTGGAATTCCATAAGAGATCATTACAATATTCCAATTCAGAGAGATGCCGAGCAGTCAGCAATTGCTCCCACAGGCTTCTGGGGGAGATGCCAGCAATCAGCCCCTCTCAGGATCAGGCTTGTAGTAAAGGACTCAGCATCATAAGAAAGCTGGAGACTTTTCTTTCAGTAGGTGAAAGTGTGTATGCTGCAGAAAGTTCAGTCAGAGGTAAAATGCAAAGATCTCTTTTCCGGTCAAATCCTGATGGTTGAAAATCTCTGGAGTAAATTAATTGGTTTCAGAAGAGCTGGATCAGGGGTGAATTTGGCCCCAGAGGCTCTGGGGGATGAATTTGGCCCCAGAGGCTCTGGCTGCAGATGAGAATATCACTGACACTTACTGCAGTGTTCTCCTCACACTGCCTGCCAATGAACTATGATTAGGGCTGTGCAAAACCTGAGGTAAGTCCAGATTTCAATGGAGCAGGCCATAGCATTCAAGACCTGAAAACCTGTATCCTAAAACAAAGAGACTTTAACACCAGATGACAAAGGAAGACAACTGAATTGGAGTTCATTCACAAGTTCAAGACTTTATGCCTTGGAATTTAGTGCTGTTGAGGTGTGTTGGACTGATGTAAGTATTTATCTACATAACAGAGGGCGCAATCTTGCCTCACATCACCAGTCCATCATCCCTGTCTGGAGAAACATGTCATGTCCAATGGGTGTGAGAACATGTCAGGCCCACATCCCTAAAGGGTGCCTAATTTCCACTGATTTCTATGGGCACTAGGCAGCATCTCTATTGTTTTAGGTCCACGTGTGGCATGAATTTTGTTACAAGCACCAGTATGGAGATGATGTGCAATATTAGTGCACACAACAAAATGTATTTTGCACATGGACAATTGGCGATGGGGTCAAAGGGTTGAGAGTGTGGGAGGGGCTGGCCCATTGAAGGGGGGGCTAAAGGGGACAGTTGTCCCAAGGCTTGACAATTCAAAAGACTTTGTGGGTCCTGGCCACTGTTACTGTGGCAGCAGTGACACCCAGAGCCCTGGACACTTTAAATTACTGATAGGGTAGAGTGCAATGCACTCCAGCAGTGCTGATGGCTGTGAGGGTGAGCCATGGCCCGGGCAGTGCTGAGGGCTGGCTGTCTTGGCCCTGCCCCTTCTTCCTGAGCTCTAGCCCTTTCTGGGAGTGCAGAGCCAGGCCCTCTCTGCCTTGCCCATGTGTCAGGCAAGGCTGTCAGCTCCTTTGGGAAGGGGGCTAAAGGCTGGGGTGGGGGAAGATGATTGCGCTGGCTGGGAGTGCAGGCTCTGGGGTCGGAGGGGTGAGGTGTTTGGAGTGTGGGAGGTGGCTCAGGGCTGGGGCACAGGGTTTGGATGCAGGAGTGGAGACTGGGATTGCAGTGCTGGATCTGTAAACTAAACAAGCCCAAATCCCTCAGCCTATGCTCATAGGTCTTGTGCTCCAGACCCTTAATCATTTTTGTTGCCTTTCGCTGAACCTGCTCCAGCAAATCCACATCCTTTTTATACTGAGAGGACTAAAACTGGACACAATATTCCAGATGTGGCCTCACCAGTGCAGATTAAAGAGGAATAATTACTTCTCTAGATCTGCTCAAAATGCTCCTCCTAATGCACCCTCGTATGCCATTAGCCTTCTTGGCTGCAAGGGCACACTGTTTACTCATATCCAGCCTTTCATCCACCTAGGTCCCTTTCCATTGTACTGCTGCTGAGCCAGTCGGTCCCCAGCCTGTAACAATGCTTGGGATTCTTCCGCCCCAAGTGCAGGACTCTACACTTCTCCTTATTGAACTGCATCAGGTTTCTTTTGGCCCAGTCCTCTAATTTATCCAGGTCCCTCTGGATTCTCTCTCTTCCCTCCAACGAATCTACCTCTCCCCCTAGTTTTGTGTCATCTGATGTTTACCAATCTCCTTCCATGGTAGCACAGTACAGGTTTGACCTTCCCAGTATGGGACTCTTGGGACCTGATTAGTCCCAAACAAAGGAGTTCACTAGATCAGGGGAGGTCAGGGCTCCAGGCTTGGGGAGACACCAGCTTCCCCAGTAGGCCCCCTTCCCTGGCCCCTGAGCCCCACTGCCACTGCTGCTGCTAGACCCACTGCCTCTGCTGCCACAGCCTCCATGGGCTACTGTGGCCCCTGCTTGGCCATCCTGCAAGCTGCTGGCCCACCGGACTGGCTCCACTCCCAGCCACAGGCAACCTCTGCCACTGGGGCTCTCTGGTCCAGGGACTATCTAGATGTTGCCTGACCAGAGAGGTTCAACCTGTAGTACAATTGCAAAGACCATAAGGGCCCAGTCCCGAGCCCATGAAGTCAGGGCAATATTGCCATTGACTTTAATGCAAGTAGGAGCAGAGTCTGATTTATAAACTGCTAAAGCCAATAGAAAGACTCTCGAGGTTGCAAATGATCTCGTGTTGCTAAAGCACTAAGGGAAAATGACAACACAATGGAAATCTGCAGTAAACTTTGTATCCAATTAGCAGCCAGTGTTTAGAAACCCATAATAACTGGTGTTATTGAACAAACAGCATATTGACAAAGAGTTGACATTTTGACCTTCAACTAGAGCGTTTGGTAGACATCCTCTATAAGGGTAAAATAGGTGTAGCCCACACAATCCATTTTCTGAGAGTAAAAGGGGTGGATGCATTGGTAACTCTCATTCTTCTCTGTTTTCTACTTCTGCATTTCAAAGATAAAGTGTCTGTCTCACATTTGTTAGGAAAAAAGGAAAAGATGAACTACTTGTAGTTCACATTTACAATTTTGAGAGTTCTTTGATCCCCTTTGTACACTCATTCATTCCAATAAGAATGTAATCAAGGGATTTTACTGTCAAAATCTGGACAAAGGAGTAGCAAAGTAATATAAATGCATGAAACTTTGGGAATAACAACAACCCCAGTGGCAATGATTTCCTTATTGCTTGGCTAGTACACCTTACATGAACATCAACAGAAACAAGATTGATGGGTTTAGCTGTTGCTTTTGAAAATATAATTATTAATAGCAGATAACTGACTAACTGGTTAAAGATTGTAAAACTCTTGGACAATATCCCGTCAAAGTACTGGATAACACAGAGTTGCATTGTAGTTGGGTCTAATATAACCTAACATGGGAAAGTTGCCTTTCCGACCCTTTAGAGCAGACAGTAGTATTAGACATGCCCAGGCCACAGCTGCTGGGGTGAGCAGGTGCTGCTCCTATTACCAGCAAGTGGCATTTTTAACCATGGGTAATTTAAGCCAACCTGTCTCCCCTCAGGCACTTAACACGTGAATCTTGGGCAAACAAATCCCTCATTAGGCAACAAGGTGTCAAATAGACAGATTCACATAATCTGTGGCATAAACAGTTACCAAAACCTTTGGAATAAACATGAGAAAACTAATAGCTGATATTTCAAAGCTGAATTGCAAATTTTGCAGCACAACATTACAAATAAACGAATCCTGCAAATCTCCTGAGTGACTACATTAAGGTGATTCATGAAGATAAAGGAAATTCATCCTTGTCAGCTGGAGCTGAGAAGGATAAATTGCCAGGGGACAGCCTATTATGCCTGTTCTTAGCACGTTTAAAATTACAGGTGACATTTATTTCTAATAAGGTATAACCAACTGGAGAGAATAGCATTCACCTCTTCCATATTTCTGCTTTCATGCAGCAATCATTTGCTCTTCTCTCTCATCTTTAGTCCAAGGACTTAACAGCCCTTTCCTAATATTTACTAATTAGGAACACAACATCTTATACAGTAGAAAACTATCATCTGTATTTTATAGCTGGCTCAATGGAGACACAGAGGGGTTAAAAGATTTGTCCATAGTCACACAGGAAGTCAAAGGCGATTTCATCAGAATTAGAACCCAGGTACCCTGTGGGAACCACTAGAGAGACTCTTCATTATTTTTTATACATATTTCCATTTGACTAGCTGCCAAGATGAGCTTGTGGGTGGAGGTACAGGCAGTGTATGGGACTCCAGCAGCAGGGAAACCAAAGCAACTTCTTGTGGCAAGTGGTGTCGTCCCTCCTCAGGCTGCATGAACACACAGACAATGCCAATGCCAATGCCTCTTCCTTGAGCTGGGTGCCCAGGCCAGCGATGTCCCAAGAAATCTGCATGAGAGCACATGCTCTCTCATTAGTCATGGACAGCTTGCCTCTAGCATATAGATGCTAATATTTCTGGGGGTATGTCTACACTGCAAACAAAATAACATACCACACAACAATAAATCTCAGAGCAGGCTCATGTTATGGGGTGAAAGAAATGATTAACAAAAAGGATTAAGGGACTGGAGCACATGACCTATGAGGAGAGGGTGAGGGATTTGGGCTTGTTTAGTTTACAGAAGAGAAGGCTGAGGGGCGATTTAATAGCAGTCTTCAACTTCCTGAAGGGGTGCGCTAAAGAGGAGGGAGAGAAACTGTTCTCAGTGGTGTCAGAAAGCAGAACAAGGAGCAATGGTTTGAAGTTATAGAGGGAGAGGAGTAGATTGGATATTAGGAAAAATTACTCCACCAGGCGGGTGGTGATGCATTGGAATGCGTTGCCTAGAGAGGTGGTGGATTCTCCATCCCTTGAGGTTTTTAAGTCCTGGCTGGACAAGGTCCTGGCTGGGATGACTTAGTGCAGGTTGATCCTGCTTGAAGCAGGGGGCTGGACTAGATGACCTCCTGAGGTCCCTTCCAGCCTTAGCAATTCTATGAAAGAAAGCAGTGTAAACATTCCTATTTTTGCTGGAACCCAGTCATTGAGATCCTCCCCACCCCTCCCTCATACCGCATCCCCCATATACTTGCCCTGTCTCCGGTTTCAGAGCCTGGTTATGTTTACACTGGTATTTTTAGGCATGCAGTGAGAGACTTGTGAGCTTGACTCAGTTGAGCTGAGACTGTTGTTGGTTGGTTTGCTTTGTGCAGCGCAGAGACCTCTTTCTTTCTGACTGGTATTTAGTGGAACAGTGGTCCATTTTCTAGTATCTAATTTATTTACCTGAGAAAGCCGAGCTCAAGTGCAGTGTTTGTCTTTCATGAAAACCCTTATCTTGGTTTTAAGTCAGTTTTACAGCTGGGGCCGAGTGAAGAAAAAGAGGTCAAATGTCTTGCCTAGAAGATTGCACAGTGAGTTGCTGGCTAGAACCCAGTTAAATCTCCCCTCCCCCACATGTTATTCCTTTGTTTGAGTGGCCTGGTCTCCCCACAGAGGGTAAATGAAGAAAGCATGCAAGCTCACATGGATGGACGCCAGAACAACCACATTGTTTGCATGTTGGCATTCATATGGAGAGGTTCTGTGCTTAGCCTGCAGTATCTCCCTGGAGAGCTATGTGGTTTGCCCAGCCTAGATTTAATTAATGTTTATAAAGCCCTTTAAAGATGAAAAGCTTTGTAGGTGCTAAGTGGTATGATGATTATGACTAACTCACAGCTGTGTGCCACATGAGCAGCTGGAAAAACTAGACTGTGATTGCCAAGAGGGTGATGACAGTTCCCCGTCCATAATGCATTTACCCAAGATGCATTGGTGTGTCTGTTACACAAAGAGCTTCCCTTTCACTCCAGATTTGTTGTATTTGTTGTTTTGGGCCTTTGAAGCAGGTGACTTTTTCTAGCTCAGTGCTCAGCAACCTTTATTGCCTCTTGGCACACTTCAGCGCTCATTATAACTTTATGGTACACCCAATATATATATAACCCAATCTCCTCCCCCTCCCCCAGAACCAGGTGCCCCCCACCCCCTCGACTCTAACTCAATGCCCTCCCCCGAACCAGGCACTTCAGTTCCCCACTATAATCCAATCCCGTACCCCTCCCCCACAGCCAGGAACCCCCAGCATCCCCACAGCTCTAACTCAATGCCTGTGACTCATGAGAGCAGCTGATGCCATCATCCTAGAGCCACCACCACTGCCATTGCCAGACGCTTCTCCCACCAAGTGACAGGGTACATGTGCATGGCTTTGGATGGCACACCTAGTGCGTGGCTCTGAGGCACATTAAGAGCTGCTTCATGGCACACAAGTGTGCCATGGCACACTGGTTGCTGAACAGTGCTCTAGCTAACAGATCCTGGACCCAATAGAATGCAGCAGAGCTACTGCAGGGTGAATTTGTCCCAATATGTTGAAGAGAAGAGAGTTTAACCTGTGATGCAAGGGGTATGAGGCAGTTTTATAAGAGAAGTTATAAGCTGCTATACAGATAGCAATTTGGACTAGAACAAAAATTGCAACTGGGTTTTCAAGTGTTTTATTCCTGGGCTTACTCCAACTGTATGTGCAACCTTGAGCAAATCAATTAACTTCTCTGTCCCAGTCTTCTTCTTTGGAAAAGGGAAAAAAAATCATTTCTTCACAGGGGTATTATGCGGAGTTAATTAGTTAGAGGACAAGCAACAAAGATAGTTAGGCTCCTAAATTCCATTTTTAGGCACCAAAGTCCAGTTTTCAGGCATCACTCCAATCCACAAAATTCCTACTTGGTTGCTGCCTAGCCTTGTGGGTGCCTACATTCACTTTATGTTTAAAGTTTTGCCGCAGCCATGTGCACTGCAGTCTTACTTTAGGTGTCTAGAACGCCTGCCTCCTGCTAGGCCTCACAGTGATTTATCATCTGGAGAAGACAGGTATGCAGCTGACTAAGGCTGAATGCACTAGTAACCTCTATTGGCATAGCTTACATTGTTTGAGGGTGTGAAAAATGGAATGATGCAGGTGTACTGGCCTAGCCCCCAATGTAGCAGCACTATGTAGACAGGAAGACTTTCCCCACTGACATATCTGCCACAATCTGGGGCAGTAGAGTGTCTATGCCAATGAGAAAAGCTCTCCCATCAGCCTAGGTAGCTTTTTTACTGAAGTGATATAGCCTTCTAAGTGTAGACAAGCCCTAAGTCACATATGGAGGCCTGATCTGGTAGGCATGCTCAGAAGTCACCTACAAGTCAGGCCCATCAGACAAGTTCACACAAAATAGTGTGGGAAGAAGCTCCCTTATAACCTTTAGCCCAGTGATTGGGCTACTCACCATGTGGAAGATACCCCCTTCTTCCTCCAGTGACAGCAACAGGACTCAAAAACTCTCAATCAAGTGCTTTAAGCAGTAGCCTCTAGAATAGTCTGACTTGATATGCTGTATGTCTGTCCTACTGAAGGGTTCTACTTTAATAGGCCAAATGAATAGTAGTTGAGCCAGTGAAAGCATACCAATGACTCTGTAGGCTAGTGCCTGGGGCACTCACGTGAGAGGTGGCTTATCCCTAATCAAGTCTCTTCTATTCAGGAGAAGGGATTTGCACCAGGGCACCTCCCATAGTCTGGGTGAGTACCCTATCCGTTAGGTTCAAGTTATCTTGGTGGTCACTCAGTAACAAGGAGGACAACTTCATGTCACCTCCTATTTGTGAGTCCATTGATGGCTGACCAGCCCAACTTTGGAGCTGCAGGTCTTATCACAGAAGGGGCAGGTGCTGGTAGTTGTTGGAGGAGGTGGGGGTAGGTTTTGCTGAGGAGGTCCACTGCCTCTTTCTCCCACTACCATCTATTTTATGGGTTTAGGTGGCTTCTGAGAACACTTACCAGATAGTGCTCTGCATAACACTTTCCCTGGCTCAGGGACTGAAAACAGACACAGGCATCTATTTCCATGGGTGGGATGGGGGTTAGAGCACATTCTTCCCCTTGGCATCTCCTGTTCACTAACTCAGGCATCTCCTCGTCCAGTGTTCTGGCTTTGAGGATTGCAGCCTAAGGCTCTTTTATCTCCCCATTCATTGTATAGCACGCACAGGTACCTAACTCAGTCTTTGTGGAGCACAGGAGTGTTACTTTCGCTTTTCCAGCACCTACAAGTTATATGCCTTAAGGTGCTGTGAATGCTGAGCATCCGGCGCTTCATAGATCTGGGCCCTCATGTTTGTAAATTACTTTGAAGATGAGATGCACTAAGCATTATTAGTATTGATGGGAATTCTGCAGAACTACTGAGGACCTACATCTATAACTTCATTCACAGTAAATAGTTCTGTCTTGTTTGAATAATGTCATCAGGCTCAGCAGGGCTGTTCTAATTAATAAGCACAGCTCACTGAGAGAAAGGGCTGCAGAACCAGGCACATGATGATCAGGAAATGCCTGCAGCTGGCTGGTCTTCATTGGTGTGGTGGGGAGTAATATACCTCTGTGTTAAGGGCTACACTTGTCTGTCTTTTTTGGCCTTGCCCCTCACCTTGATATGTGAGCATATCTGAAACCCCTCAGTGTGAAACAAAGGACATTTATCTTTATTAGGCATTTCTCATGAGAGTCCTTTGCTTATGAAGCTGGGTCTTATTTGTTTTTAGTGCCATATATAAACAGCTAGAGTTATCGATACCCAGTTATCAGAGTGTAATCAATGACTTACTGGAAAAAATATGACAAACAAAAATGCTGCAAATGACTCCTCCTCCATTTCTCTAATCCATTTGGCGCTAATGTATGAATTATATCCACAGTTCATAAGAAAACACACGGTAGCCAATGGAAGGCAGAAAGCCCCTTGACTCCTGTCCCACTTCAAAGCAATGTGACTACTCTAACTCCTGATGCTCCATCCATCATTGCATTATATAGTGGGTAGGAGAAAAAGAAAAACCTGCTTTAATACAGAGATATTGCACCATTCAATCAAATATGTGCAGTTGGGTATAACGATCACATCTAGCAGCCTGGCATATATATTTGTAGGAAGCCTAAGGTTAAGCACTGCTGAAGGGGACTATTTGAATTCTACTATTAATAAACAACTATGGGTTTAAAAATGTGAGCTAATAAATCTACACTGAGGGGGCAAGCCATTTTTGTAGCCTATTTATGTAAAACGCAAGTGGGTGTTTGTATGTTTTTAATGCAAGCCAGGAGCAGTTAAATAGGTTTCTAAATTGAACGGAACTTACTATACTTCCATAGCATGTTACATACATTATGAATGATAATGCTTTGCCCTATACATCACCTTGGAAACAAAGAATCTCAAAGTGCTGTGCTGATGTTAATGACATAGGGGGGCTGGCTCTTTGGGGGAGATGCATGGGCAGCCGTCTCACTTGTGACACAGCTACCCCGCCTCCCCAGGTGGGCCATGTGACCCAGTCAGGTCTCTTGGTTAGATGAGACAGCTGCCCTGGGAGACAATATGTGTAGAACAGAGGAGTTCTAGAGGATGGTAGGACATTTCCTGCAGCACACTCTGAGGTACTAGGGGAGACTGCCGGGGAAGGTTGCTTGTCTGCTGCCTAGTGATGTAACCTAGCCTTCAAACTGTAGACCGCATCCCAGAAGAGAGGCCTGGGAGGAAAGACTGTTTTGAAGGTGATGTATGGACTTCTATTTCCTGAAAATCTGTGGCTAGCATGAGTGGCACTGGGAGAGGCAGGACTGTGGAATCCCTCAGCAAAGGGGAAGGGTTTGGGCCCAGAATGCTGCAGAAACTGTGCGAAGACTCATTAAATTAGTGCCCTGAAGGGGCAGTTGTTTTAAATACTTAGGAGGGGCCTGAGGGTGGGGGAACCCACTTTGTAGTCAGTGTCCCTGCTGTGGTTAATATACAGACACTCCTAGCACTGCTGTGAAACAGGCTACTATGCCTAGCCTTTTCCATTGGAAGCACTGAGACACAAATTTCTGTTTACGCAAAGTTTTTGACCTGTTTTTTTAAAAGCGGCGTCTAACTGTGGGATCCAATACTTGGCTCTGTGCTTTTAGATACCCGGGGAGACCTGATTTTAGGGGTGAGTTGGTAGAACTGTTCTGGGTATAACCCTCTAGGGTGCACTGAACTGCTTTGCTGCTCTGCTTTTTTGTTCACTCTGCTCTCATTGGCTATTTCCTCTCCCTCCCCCACCTGCTTGGCTACTACTTGGAGCACTGGAAATATTTTCTTCCCTGTCTGGAAAAACCATGAGGACTGTTCCTGCACTTGGGACCTGCTTTTCAGAGGGGGTGAGCACTCACAAGAGTACCTAGCTAGTCAGAGCAATGTGTGGGAGCTCCTTGGACAATCATGCTATAGGGAGTGAAAATCAGGCCTGCTGAAATTGAGGCAATTGTGACGAGAAGCCATTTCTGAAGATCTGTGCCGAATCATCTTTCCCAAGGTCACATGCAAGTTAATGGCCAAACGGGACACGTAACCCAGGAATTCTGACTCTCAGCCTGTGGTTTCAATTATTAGATTTGAAGAACAACAACAACAAAATATTATTGCTGTTCCTTTGCATTTTTTAGTTAATGTGCATCAGACGCGATCATAGCTCCTTTGAGCTTCTTTTGCTGGCTTGAAAAGGGAATCCCTCAATGAACTGTTAGTGGAATTGTGGTAGTCACTGTGAGCCAAACCTCAAATTGTCCATCATGCGTAAACTTCCTGTAGTTACTCATTACTAAAGCTAGGATTTTGTCTGGTAGGACGCACTATTTGTGCGAATTGTGAGTTTTAAACATGTCCACAGCCTTTCACAATGGCATCAATCATGAGCCCAGTGCCCAGGACCGCTTGTGTTTGGTGTGTCTGCTGCTCTGTAGGTAAGAATGGCTATAGTGGGTCAGACCAGAGATTAATCCAGCTCAAGAGTCCAAAGAGAAGCATGGACACACCCAATCTGAGGTGCACTGAGATCTAGCACATGGGGTCACCATGCTCAGAGTGGAGAGCCAGGCCCAGCTCTATGGGACAGAGACTCTCACTGCTGGGCGAGTTAAAATGTGCTTGTTCTTGAACAGTGCTACCCTCCTCCCATTAATAGGTTCCTCCCACTCACCTTTGCTGGGAAATTGACCAAAAACATGCATGACAAATTTGTGGTGTTATTCTTAATTCATTCAGATATGTTATGTGGTTATCAGTGCTACTGACTAATTGTGCAAAATAAAGTTTGCTTTATTTTGTTTCTACTAGTCTATTTGAAGGAATGAGATGAAATGACATTGTCTGACAAATCCTGCAAAACCTAGTGTAGCCAAAGCCTGCCCACAGAAGGGCCTGCCTTCTCCAGAGCAGGTGGCACAGGAACACACTATTCAAATACTTTCCTCCTGATTGCCATGCTTGCAGCCTCTTTTTAAAATCACACCTACTTGCAACCCTGCCAGTAAGAAAACGGAGGACTATAACAATACCCAGCATTGTACAGTGTTGCTCAGCCAAATTGGACTCTTTGGGTCACAAAACTTCTAGGTACAAAATGGAGATTGGGGAAGGGAGAAAATATATATTTTCAGATAAACTTTGGAGGGGGAAAAAAAGAGGCTCTGAGAGGCAAGGGAAAGTAATTCCAATGGCAGGAGTTTCAAGAGAGGATGCTTTTGCAGGTACAGTGGTGAACTGAGTGGAAGGACAGAAAGAAAGCCAGTACTAAAAGAACATGGAATGTATGGCAAGTGAAGGGTGGGTGTTGATAAAAAATTTACAACTAAGATTCTCAGTCAATGAGGTACAAGAGCAGAATGGATTCCTGGTTTATAACATGATTAATTTTAAATCATATTTGACTTCTCATATTTCAGAGTTTCTTTATGCAGCTCCTATGAGGATATGCCCTGCTTGATGACTAATACTACAGAATTTCAAAATAGACATTTTGCATTTATAAGGACATGTTCACAGAGGATTTACAGAGCATGTGATAGAGGATGCCCAAATGTGAAGTCTTCAATACAGGTGCTCTTGCAAGAATAGAGAAAAAGAATGTGAATACTTGAAAGAAAACAAAGTTTAATTAGGAACAATGCTGCTTCAAATGCCACGTTGGAGAAAAGGACACTGAGGAGAGTGAGGAAACAAAGTTGTGAGTTGTGGAATAATGGATCATGAACTTCAGCAGTGGTTGTTAATGTGAAAGGCTTGGGAAAAGGGATATTTACTACAGGTTAAATCTCTCCAATCTGTCACCCTCGGAACCTGATCAGTGCTGGACTAGAGAATTTGCCAGATCACAGGAGGTCAATATTGTCTAGTAGCATCACCAACAGTTCCACTGCTTATTTGGCTCTTAGAAAGCATCTAGGGACAAATTATAGCTAAATGACAGCACAGAACACTGAAAGCCAGGACTGGTGCCTGTAAACAACTTTATGGGACCACAGGAAACTTGGCCACACCCATGATAAGTGGTCATCCAGCTAACTAAAATCATGTCAGATTATGTATAATGCTGGCCAATAGAGTTCTGGATTAGTGATATTCAACCTGTATAAAGTCCCCCTGGCTTTTACTAAAAAAAAATCAGTGAAGCTCTGGGGACTACAGAGATGATGGGCCAAAGCCTGCATCCCCAAAACTCATTGTCTTCCTTCAAAACTCTCCATAAAACTCTTGATTTTGTAATCATCACATCATTGCTGGTCTTGGAATCTAAGAAGCTCACAAACATTTTGACAATGCTTAGGCTACCGGTGTATTGTGCCTACATAGTTTCCTTGAATATCCTTTCAAAACAAAAAGCAGTCAAGTAGCACTTTAAAGACTAGCAAAATGGTTTATTAGGTGAGCTTTCGTGGGACAGACCCAAGAAGTGGGTCTGTCCCACGAAAGCTCACCTAATAAACCATTTTGCTAGTCTTTAAAGTGCTACTTGACTGCTTTTTGTTTTGATAGTGTATAGACTAGCACGGCTTCCTCTTTGTTACTGTTGAATATCCTTGTCTGTCTATATCCATCTCTTAACAGAAGGCCAAATTCTGATGCACTTTTTCATTAATTTAGCTATAACTCATCAGAAAAGAGATTTCGGAGTCATTGTGGATAGTTCTCTGAAAACATCCACGCAGTCTGCAGCGGCAGTCAAAAAGCAAACAGGATGGCTGGAATCATTAAAGAAGGATAGACAATAAGATGGAGAATATCTTATTGCCCTTATATAAAACCATGGTGCACCCACATCTTGAATACTGCATACAGATGTCGTTTTTGTCACCTCAAAAAAAGATATATTGGCTTTAGAAAAGGTTAAAAAAAAGGGGAACTAAAATGATGAGGGGTTTGGAACGGGTCCCATATGAAGAGAGCTCAAAGGGACAAGGACTCTTCAGTTTAGAAAAGAGGGGATTAAGTGGGGAAATGGTAGAGGTATATAAAATTATGAGTGGTGTGGAGAAAGTGAACAAGGAAAAATTATTTAATTGTTTCATAATATCAAAACTAGAGGACACCAAATGAAATTAATGGGCACCAGGTTTAAAACAAATTAAAGGAAGTTTTTCTTCACATAGTGCACAGTCAACCTGTGGAAGTCTAGGCTGTGAAGTCTAGGACTATAACAGCGTTTTAAAAAGATAAAGAAATAGGTAAATTTATGGAGGTTAGTTCCATTAATTGCTATCAGCCAGGATGGGTAAAAAAATGGTGTCCCTAGCCTCTGTTTGTCAGAAGCTGGAGATGGATGGCAAGAGAGAGATTGTTTGATCAATACCTGTTTGGTGTACTCCCTCAGGGCACCTGGTATTGGCCACAGTCGGCAGACAGGATACTGGGTTGGATGGACCTTTGGTCTGACCCAGTATGGCCATTCTTATGTTCTGGACTAGACAAAGGATTAAAGAATACACTTAGGGTTGGCAGAATTTGATTTTTCTTTTAATTTTTCAACAGATAACAATTTTTTTTTTTTTTTTTTTTTTTTAAGTTTTAGCTGTTTACATTTTCAAAACTATGGGAAATTACCAGTGGTGGTGGTGGCAGGCAAATATTTAATTACTGTAAATGCTGAGATTCAAAAAGTTTAAAGCCATTACAACACAAAGTCAGTACACTTATCCCTCACTAAATGAGTACTTTACCCCCCACCTACCCCATGGCCCCAACCACTAGCAGCCTGAACCTTCTGCCTGCCCTGTGGACCCAACCTGCAGCAGCCTGAACTGTCCCTGCCCTCCCCATGGACCCAACCCACCTCAGCCTTAACCCCCGCCCCCCGCCCACCTCATGGATCCAACCCACCACCATGTTTTAACCCTTCCTCCCACTCATGGCCCCAAACTGCCACCAGCCTTTAACCCTCCACAAGCTCCCGCAATCTGAAGGTTCATTTACCTTTCAAAACAGTGCCACATGCTCCCACTCCTTCGCCGAGTTACAAGTGCTTGGAACAAATCAGAGACTTTTACATGCATTTTAATGGGAATTTAGTGTACCTCTTACAAGGTTTCACCTACGAGCAGAAATTTTTCTACCAGTTGTGCTCACATAGAATCATAGGGTTGGAAGGGACCTCAGGAGGTCGTCTAGTCCAGCCCCCTGCTTCAAGCAGGATCAACCCAAACTAAGTCATCCCAGCCAGGACCTTGTGAAGCTGGGACTTAAAAACTTCTAGGGATGGAGATTCCACCACCTCTCTAGGCAACACATACCAGTGCTTCACCACCCTCCTGGTGAAGTAGTTTTTCTTAATATCCAACCTACTTTTCTCCTTTTGTAACTTCAGACCATTGCTCCTTGTTCTGCTGTCTGTCACTACTGAGAACAGTCTCTCTCCATCCTCTTTAGAGCCTTCCCTTCAGGAAGTTAAAGGCTGCTATTAAATCACTCCTCAGTCTTGTCTTCTGTAAATTTAACAAGCCTAAATCCCTTAGCCTCTCTTCATAGGTCATGTGCTCCAGCCCCTTAATCATTTGGTTGCCCTCTGCTGAACCTGCTCCAGCATATCCATATCCTTTTTATACTGGGTGCCCCAAAACTGGACACAATGGCTACGTCTACACGTGCCCCAAACTTCGAAATGGCCATGCAAATGGCCATTTTGAAGTTTACTAATGAAGCGCTGAAATGCATATTCAGCACTTCATTAGCATGCGGGCGGCAGCGGCGCTTCGAAATTGACGAGCCTTGCAGTCGCGCGGCGCGTCCAGACGGGGCTCCTTTTCGAAAGGGCCCCGCCTACTTCGAAGTCCCCTTATTCCCATAAGCTCATTGGAATAAGGGGACTTCGAAGTAGGCGGGGCCCTTTCGAAAAGGAGCCCCGTCTGGACGCGCCGCGCGACTGCAAGGCTCGTCAATTTCGAAGCGCCGCTGCCGCCCGCATGCTAATGAAGCGTTGAATATGCATTTCAGCGCTTCATTAGTAAACTTCGAAATGGCCATTTGCATGGCCATTTCGAAGTTTGGGGCACGTGTAGACACAGCCAATATTCTAGATGTGACTTCATCAGTGCTGAATAGAGGGGAACAACTACTTCTCTAGATTTGCTTGCAGTGCTCATCCTAATCTGCCGTTAGCCTTCTTGCCTACAAGGGCTCTCTGTTTACTCATATCCAGCCTTTCATCCACCATAACCCCTAGGTTCTTTTCCTCTGTACTGCTGCTTAGCCAGTTGGTCCCCAGCCTATAACAATGCTTGGAATTCTTCCATCCTAAGTGCAGGACTCTACACTTCTCCTTGTTAAACTGCATCAGATTTCTTTTGGCCCAATCCTCCAGTTTATCCAAGTCACTCTGGATCCTATCTCTACCCTCCACAGTATTTACCTCTCCCCCTAGCTTAGTGTTGTCTGCAAACTTGCTGAGGGTGCAGTCCAGTCCCTCATCCAGGTCATTAATAAAGACGTTGAACAACACTGGCCACAGAACTGAGTCTTGGGGCACTCTGCTTGAAACGAACTGCCATCCAGATATTGAGCCATTGACCACTACCCATTGGGCCCGACTGTCAAGCCAGCTTTCTATCCATCTTATAGTCCATAGATCCCATCCATACTTCCTCAACTTATGGGCAAGAATGTTGTGGGAGACTGTGTCAAAAGCTTTGCTGAAGTCAAGGTATATCACATCCACTGACTTTCCCATGTCCACAGAGCCTGTTACCTCAACATAGAAGTTAATCAGATTGGTCAGGCACGACTTGCCCTGGGTAAATCCATGTTTACTACTTTTGATCACTTTCCCCTCTTCCAGGTGCTGCCGAATGGATTCCTTGAGGATCCCCTCCATTATTTTTCACGGATTGACGTGAGGTATTGCAAGGGATGAATGTGTCATATCAACATATACAAAGTAAACATCCTTCTCAAGTAGCATTTTTGTTTGCCTATCTGTAAATTTTGATTATTGATGAAAATATTTTGTCTCAATTGTGTGGTTGTAGTGAATTCAATGTTCACTCTCATTTACCAATAAAAAATCAAATCCTTTCAAGCCTAGGGAATGGGAACAATCCAGCATTAGCAAATTATTTGGACTAGGAAACGTTAAAAGATCATTTTTCCCTTTAATGTCTATGATTGTGTGACAGGTGTATGACTTTTGGCTCAAACTGTTCATTCACTGAATCTAATTTTGTGAAAAGGAAAACCCTTGGATTTGATTCCTCTCCACTATTCCAAGGTTACATTAAAACTAACATCAGAAGATGGCAGCAGAGATTGCTGACTCCTTCACATTTCCTTGCAATATTTGTCCAGCAGGATACAAATGCTCAGTTAAAGAATGCAGGCCAGAGTCTTTTGTAAAAACATATTGATTTCATTCCAGAAAGATAAATTCATGGACTCTAAGAGCACTTATTCCTCAGTTCATTTTTTTACGGACGTGACGTAGGAGCTATGAAAGAAAGATTCTCCTGTAATAAAAATCACATTCACTATCACTGCCATATGTCTTAACAGCAACAGTCACAGACAGACAAGATAGTACTGTACTTGCAAAGGCCATGGATTCATTGCATCTGTGTAGTCTCCATGCCTTGCCAATAAGACATATGTGGATGCTTTTGCCAAGTTTCCTATAAGGACGTATGACTAGAGAACTATACACATACATTAAACTGGAAATGAGTGAGAGATACTGAGGAACTTAATGGAGAGTTGCTGAGCAACTGAAAAATAACTAATTTCAGCAACAGATTAATGGGACAGGCAATGGTGGCAAAGAAAAAGTAAAAACTGCGCCTTTTCTACACTGGATTTAGTAGCAAGTCACTGAAGGGATGTGTGTGGGTTAACCTGACTGGCTGTGGCATTCAGTGCACTCAGTTCAGTGACACAGCAGCATGTCTCTGTATATCTGGTTGAATGAGTGAGAGAGGGTGCCTATGCCCTTTCGCTAATTCATCAGTCTCTACAGTGAGTCCTGCCCCAGAAAGACCTAGACCACGGGTCAACCACCACAGGCCTGGGTGCCAAGAGAGGCAAGTGAGCTGATTTTCACCATCATAGCAGACAGGAGGAGGTTAGGTTGGTGGTTAGCGCACGAGGCTTATAAACCCTAAGTTGTAAGCTCAACCCTTGAGGGTGCTGTGCTGGTTAGGTTTTTTTTTTTTTCTTTTTTAAACTTATTTATTTATTTATTAAAAAAAGAAACTTGTAGTGGTAGGTGCAGGGGAGTGGACGCCATGGCCTCTCAAGGTCCCTTCCACAAGATATGTATAGCTCTGTGTTTCTAATATGGAGCTCAGCCCTGTCCCTTCTCACCCATGCAGCTCTGTGCTTGCTCAAAGCCATGCTGCCTATGGATTAACGAAAGACTGGCTATTGCTACCAGCCACCACATAAACAGAAAGCTCTGCATCTTTATTTATTTATTAATGAAGCTGTTGTAAGTATTGCTATTAGTGACCTTAAAAAGTATCACCAGCAATTGGACCATACACGAAGGTCAAAGTTCCAATTTCAGCATGCCACCTCAGAAAGGTTGCCGATCACTGAGCTAGACAATAGGTATTAAGAGACAGACTAGAGGGAGGAGGATGGTCATCTGAAGGCAAGAGGCTGTAGAAGATGCAGCAGAATTTGGGCGACAGCTTCTGGCCTCCTCACTTTGACACAGCACCTTTGACACAGCTGGCCCCTGCACTCCTGATGCTTCATACTATGGTTTTCCTGCTCCTGCCTATACATGAGGAAGTGTAATCTGACTCTGCTTCTCCTGCTCTTCCAGTGACTACTGCAGCATCTAGATAGTCTTGCTTTTTCCTCCAATGACTCTGCTTCACTGAGCTGTAAGTTAAGTGTTTGTGTAGCTTATGTGCAGGAAAAAGACAATGGGGAGTAGAGTGTGGATGGGTTATTTCCAAACAACCAAAGTGAACATCTGTCCAGATAGGGTCTGAATCCTTACTCACCTGAGTAAGAGCCAATGGGGCCACTTTTATGAGCAAAGACTGGTAGTCAAAGTAAGTATTGAAGTTTGCATCTATGTTACCTTTTATAAAGTTCCAAAATCAAGAGAGAAAGTCAACAGCTGTGTAACAGCCCCTGGTGTATGTAGTTTGTGTTACTCAGCCATGAATTCCAACAGCAATTTTCTGTGCTTTCCCCTGAAGCACCTCTACCACTTGCATTCCCAGTTGTAGCAGAAGTCTGCTTATCATGTGGACAGTCGGGGGCTAAAAAAGCCTTTGAGCACTGGGTTAATAGTTTCACAGCAGAATATTATTTCTCTTGGCTAATATTGCAATGTACCAGCATTGCACCCTGAGGAATAGCTCAGCTGTTGTAGACCAGCTATTTCCTAATAGCAGAGGAGTAGATCAAAATGTTCCTAGCCAATGTGTGAATCTGAGAGCAGCTGCTTGCACCAGAAGCATCAGCTCTGGCGCATACATGGTTTGTGAATTTATATGTATTTTCATTTTAGGAGTTGCTTCTTCTTATCCTTAACTCTTGCAGGGAACTTTTTAGGTGGCTGACCAAACTAATGCTTCTGAGGATTTACGTGTGTGTGTGGACTGTAGGTTGAAAGACTTGTGTCTTCTTTCCATATCTGCCACAAATTGGGGCAGTTCACCTAAGCACTGTGATTCTTCTCCCCCCGTCTAAAAAATAAGAATCATAATATTTCTCCATCTTGTTGTCAATCGCAATGAACAATGGTTTGTGAAGCAAATTCAGAATCAGAACTGAAAAGTGCTATCAGCATGCCTACCCTACCCAGCCATCCTTTGTTGTGGCACTGGAACATTAGTAAAGCCGTAAAATCTGAGAAGGGTCAATATCCTACATTACATAGGCTATTACCATTTTGTATGTCATTGGCCAGGTTCATAAGCTATGTTATCACCCCTTTCTGCTACTCTGGAGATGGAAAGAGGCTATAACCAAACTGCAAATGTCCAGGAGACAGTTCTCTTTTTGGAGGTGAATTTGCAGCATGTGTATCTTCATTCCAGCTAGATCTTGCACCTCCATCCTTTATGCCAAGATGAGGAGGGGGTGTTGAGGTCATAGAGGGCCCAGAGTGATGATCCAGGCATACAAATTGTCCAACATAAACCTGCTTGCTCAGAGCCAGGATGGTGGAAGAGGAAGTAATATAGTCCAATGTGTCATTTCTGCTGTGCCAATTCATGGTGATACTTGTCCCTTATGTTGGTAACAGTTTTTTGCAATTCTAGATTGAAGATTTCTAGTGTTGGGCGGAGATCCAAGGGTGTGTGTGGGTTAACTTGACATTCTGCTCCATGCAGTGTACAAGCAGAGTGTGTATTCAGGATGAGAATGGATAAGGCCCCAAAGGGATTATGGGCTTTTTGGAATGTTCTTTAAAATATTTAAATATATTGAGTTCCTGCTATTTTGGGTGGACTGGTTTTCTCCTGTGATGTGCAGTACTTCCTACTTCTTGACTTACTTGACTGAAACCCTTGTACGCTGAGTAGAGCATAGATCAACTACAAGTCTCCTCCACTTCACTCTGTCTTGTGACAGAACTTCTAGCTGACTCCAGGAGTACCCCATTTGCTGTAAATCTCAGTAGATCTCCATGTTGTCTGAGGTCTTCCTCTTTTATGCTTATCTTGTGGGTTCCATTTGAGAACTTGACAGACTATGCTGGATGATGGTTTTCTGAGAGTGTGGCATAGCCATTCCCACTTTCTTCTCTTGATTTGAATGTCAAGTGGTTCTTGTCCTGCTCTGTGCCAAAGCTCCTCATTTGTTACACAGTCTTGCAAAGGATGTACCTCAGGCATCTGTTTATGAATGTCTGTAGCTTGTGATTTGAAGACTTTTTAGTACACCAGTTCTCTCGTCCATATAAAAGCACACTCTTCACATTTGTGTTGAAGATCCACAGTTTTATCTTTGCCAATATTATCTGTGAACTCCATATTGAGAAAGAGTCTTGAATGCAGCTGTTGCTTTCCCTATCCTGGCATTGATTGCCTTGTCTGTTCCTCCAACACTGCGCATAATACTCCCGAAGTAGGTGAGCTGCTCCACACCTTACAGGTCATCCCCTCCCAGTGTGATGGTGTTGCTGTTGGACTGAATGATCCTCATTGTCTTGGTCTTTCCCTTGTTAATGCTCGGTCCAGTCATTTAGGCAGTTTTGTCTAGTGTTACAACCTTTTCTTCCATGCTTTCATGTCAGTGTGAAGGAAGGATAACATCATCAGCAAAATCAATGTCCTCTAGCTGTTTGAAAAGTGTCCACTGAATGCCTCCGTTGATGGCCATCTGTTGTCCTGCTCATAATCCAGTACGTTGTGATCAAGAAGAGAAAAGGTGATAATAGGCACCCTTGTCGCACTCGCAACAGTATGCTGAAGGATTCTGTCAAGAAGCCATTGGAGCAACTTGGCATGTCAAGGGTTTGTAAGGAATGGATGAGGTTAATAATTTTGGGTAGCATGCCATGATGTTACAGCAGTTTCCACAAAATGTGTCTACCAATGCTGTCGAAGTCTAAGAAGGTTATGTATAAGGTGGAGTTCCACTCAAGTGACTGGTCTGTGATCACTCTGAGAGTTGCTATTTAGTCAGTACAACACGTCTCGCTTTGGAAGTTGGTCTGTTGTTCCCTGAGCTGTCCATCCATTTTTTGTCATCAATCTCTCCAAGAGAATCCTACTAAACACTTCTCCTGGATTAAACAGTAATATGATGCATCTCCAGTTCTTGCATTCCTTAAGGTTGCCTTTGTTTGGAAGCTTGAGAAGGTAGCCATGTTTCCAGTCTTGTGGGTTCTCCTCAGTGTCCCAAAGTTTCCCAAATAAATTATGCATCATATTGATTGATGTCTCACTACCTGCCTTGATTGCTCCTGTGGGGATGTTGTTTGGACCAGGTGCTTGCCCGCTTTTCAGATGGGCAATGGCTTTTCTGGTTTCTTCTTTTGGAGGTCTTCTTTGTAGGTCCGTTAGTTTGCAGAGGTGTATTTGCAGGAGCTAGCTCTAGGGGTTCTGTGTGGGCAGAGAGATTCAGTAGCTCTTCAGAGTGGTCCTTCCATCTACTGAGCCGCTCACTTGGGTTTGTTAGCACATTACCCTCCTTATCCTGTCCTGGCTAATCCAATGTACGCCGTGACCCAGCTAGCTTCCATGTGATGCCATGCAGCTCTTTCAAGTTTCTCAGTCCTGCAGCTTGTTCCATTTGTTATGCAAGGGTTTTTTTCACAAAATTCTTCTTGTCCCATTTTACAGCCTTTTTAACTTCTCTGTTGTCTTCTGAATATAGTCTCTGAGCTTCTGCCTTGGCTGCTCTTATTTTGCTGTTGTTGACTGCTGTTTTCCCGTCCTTTCACTCCTTCATTTTTCTCACAGTTTCTGCTGTGATCCATTATTTGTTACCCCTTTGTCCTTTTTCCCAATGTTTTATCACAGGTCTCTTTCCAGGCTGTTTTAATATGTTCCCAAATTTGTTCCATGGTAGCATCTCTCAGGATGAGGTTTGTCAGAAGTGCATATTTGTTAGACTGAATGGTGGTCTGAACCAATATCTGTTCCCCTTCTAGCGCAGACATCCTGCATCAGTCTTCTGAAAGAACTGCTGATACAGATGTGATCAAGCTGGTTTTCTTCCTGGTGGTCCAGTGAAACCCAAATGACCTTATGCATCCTTTTGTATGGAAAGTGACTACCACCTCTCACTAATCTGTTCAAGGCACAAAAGTCACTGAAGCACTCTCCATTTAAATTCCTGTTACCTAGGACTTCTTTTCCCATGGTCTATACTCTGGCTGTATTCATGTTTCCAATTTTCACATTGAAGTTGCCCATCAAAATCAAGATATCCTTCTTTGCTTTCTGGTTCACACCACTTTGTCGTTTCTCATAGAAGTCTGTTTCATATTCCTTGGCTGCTTTGTTGGTTGGTGCATTACATTGCACAATTAGTACCTTCCACACTCTGGTGTAGAATCTGACTGTGATGATGCATGATACTGCTCTCCACTCCATTAAAGCACCAGATGCCTCTCTTGATAACATCAAGCCCGCACCTTGTGTGTGTGATGCGCCCTCTCCTTTATGTCCTGAGTAGATGAGGGTTTCACTTGTTGCCAGGAATAGCTGCCCAGATTGTGTCCATCTAGTCTCACACAAGCCCAAAACTGCAAGTTTCTACTGTTTCATCTCTGCTGGAATCTGTGATGTCTTTCCTGCTTGATACAGGGTCTGAACATTCCATGTATCAAACTGGGTGACTTACTACTTCTAGTCCATCCCAAAGTATCCCAAAGAACATCCTCCCTGGTTCGATTTAGGCTCTCCTGGCTTAGCTGAAATCCAGAAATCAATACCAAACACATTTTTGTTGAGCATTTTGGTGAAGATTGTGAGCAATTGCATTATATAAAACCTAATTATTTCATACAGTCAACATGGCAAACTGAAATGGTCCCTTTCCTCATCTGCTGTTTAAATTATGCACTTCCAGAATGTCTGGCCATATGTTATTCTATTCCATGTGGAGATATAAGCATAGGAAGAAAGTCTTTTAAACAAGTCATAATGGCTTCATTTCACTCTGGTTATGATGCATCTGGTCTTGGATCTTTTTATACTGACACCTTTAGAGTAAAATCCACCTCATTGAAGAGACTACATACAAGGGACTTCACTTGTGAAGTCACCAAGATGCCCTGGTGTAATTTTTGGTTACTTTTCTAGGGAAGCAAATGAGTCATTGTTTGACCTGGCACTACTGTTGTACGCCTAAGGCTAATATGATGACATAAACTGTTCTGGTTTAAAGACGTTCACCAGAAAATCTCTCATCCTTTAGGGCTAGACTGTTCATTCCCTTACTCTGAAGAGGGGACAGTTACTTTAAAATGTCCCTTTGAAATCCAGAGGTCTACGAATGAAAGTAAGTGCTCCTCAGTGGAAGTTAAGGGGCTGAAAGTGGCTATGTTTACAAGACAGCCCTATTTCAAAATAAGATATTTTGAAATGGCTATTTCAAAATTTCTTGTTCTGAAATAACACAAGCACATGCTAAATGCATTTTGCAGTATCACCCAGCTATTTTGAAACAGCATTTCTGGGTCCATAGCACTATTTTGAAATAGTGCCATTGGAGCCCATTATGGCCTGTTTCAAAATAGACATTATTCCTCAGGGAATGAGGTTTATGGAATCAAAATAACACACCCACTACTTCAAATTTATTTCAAAACAGAAAGTGTGTCATTTTGACGCCACCAACGTTATTTCATAATAACTGCTGTTATTTTGAGATAACTTGGCCATGTAAACATAGATAGGCAGGCCCCTGGTAAGTATAGAAACTGAACACAATGAACTCTAGTATCTTTTCTCCAAAGGTCCCAAAGAGTTCAACATGCATCACAAACTAAACATATCCAAGAATTGCCCATCACAGAAATGAGTGGAATTGAATCACTTTCAAGAAAAACATAACAATACTTAATAGGCAGAAAATAAAAAAGAATATTGCATCCAGTTAAAATTTATTTAGTGGCTTCTTATATCACCTAATTTAATTTTCTTATTAGCAAGCTTAAATCTTAAATGTTTAACGGGAAACACCTGAAGGATTTTAATCAGCACAAGAGGAAATGGTTCAGAATTGAAACAGTCACCACCACTGGCAAAATCATTTAGGTTCTTCCTTTGAGTCTATTTCTTAGAGTATATCTACTCTGCCAGTGAGGGTGGGATAGTAGCTGTCATGGGTAGGCATGCTTTTCCTAGTTTTAATCTAGCTGGCATGGCTAAGGATAATAGTGTATCTGGGCAGCACAGGTGGAGCCGTCCTTACCCCTATGCAGAATATGCAGCTGTATAGAGCTAATGAGGCCATTTAACAGGCATTTGCCAAACTGAGAGCGTATACTGTCAGTTTCTCAATTTACCATGTTAGCCTATAGGACCTTACTTTAAAATTTATATTAAAACATTTCATTAGTCTATCACTGGAAATTATAAAAATCACATCTCTGAAAAAATCATCATCTCTGCCCACTGTAGGCTGACGGTCAACAGGCTACCTAGCAACCAGGCACCAGTTAGCCTTTGGGAAAATGCACATTCTTTATTTATTTCTGTTTAGCAATGTACAAAGTGGAGTCTTGCAGCATAGCATCCTGTTACTAATGATTCTTTGTTGATTAAGACCCTTGGAGATATACCAATCTGTTTGTGTACTGCTTAATTACATAAGGTGTTTTTTTCAGTTAATTTGGGTATAGTTATTGATTTAAACCAAATTTCAAAGGTTTGCCTATCGTTTTGAGCAAATAAAACTTGCATCAGATGGGATTTCACAGCCTCAACTAGGAAAAAAGGCTTCCAGCTCTAAGGTCAAATCCTAGCAGTTCCATCAATACATAGTACTACTGCTTTCAATTTTTAATGGTCAGTGTCAGCTCCAATAAAGATATGCATGCTTTTTATTGAACGAGCCTCCCACTGCCACCTTTTTACCTCAGTATCTTCAGCTCGTTGTTATCACTGGGCTGATATCTGCACCAGTAGAATATTATTGGTGGTGCCTAATGAACAGAATTCAAATATTTCCCTCCTTTTTAAACTGTGAATTTCAAGCTTATTTCAGTAAATCTCAAATATAGCCATCTTAAGTTTGGGTGCTGTTACATAGACTTGGGATGGAGCCATCCCTCTTGATGTCTGGAAGTCCAGATCAGGCTTCTACTTTTGTGGGAATGGGGCCCATTTCTCATCTTGACATACACCTAGTTTTGCGTCAGTAACTCCATTGTAATAACACAAAGCACAAAATATCTAAAGGCACTGAACAAAAATTAACCAAAGAAGGCTTTGTCTTCCCTGACAATTGAGGGACAAAGCTTTTGTCTTTCTTTGTCTTTTTTTTTGCCTAATCCTCTGCCTCCAGAAAACTTCCTCCCCATTCCTCAACAAAGCAAATACTGTCTCTTAGGGGGAGGAAATTTTTAAGTGAAGACAAATAGGCAACATCTACACTAGCTCCCGCCTTTCGGAAGGGGCATGGTAATAAGCAAGTTAGGAAGATGCTAATGAGGCGCTGCCATGAATATGGAGCACCCCATTAGCATAATGGCATCTGTGTGTGATTATGAAGTGCCACTTTTGAATCACGCACCACCCATGTAGACAGGGGCCTTTTGAAAGGACCCCCCATCTTCAAAAGCCCCTTCTTCCTATTTGGTTTTAGGAAGAAGGGGCTTTTGAAGTCTGGGGGGGACTTTTCAAAAGGACACCCCAGACTTCAAAACCCCCTTCTTCCTAAAACCAAATAGGAAGAAGGGGCTTTTGAAGATGGGGGGGTCCTTTCAAAAGGATACAGGCCTGCCCCCATCTACCCAGGCAGGCCTGCAATTTGAAGGTGGCGCTTTCAAATTGTGAATGACTGCTATTATGCTAATGAGGTGCTGCATATTGATACTTCCCAACTCACTTATTACCATGCCCCTTCCGAAAAGAGGGGCTAGTGTAGATGTGCACACAGTGTTTACATCACAGCCCTATTGCTAAAAGCTGTAAAGTGTATTCATACCCTAAGCCCCCATAGTACCATTTGAAGCAGGGAAGTATTGTTATCCCCATTGTACAGGTGTGAAATCAAGGGATAGAGACAGTAAGTGACTTATCTAAGGTAATTCAGCAAATCAGTGACAGGAGTAGGGCTCCTGGAGCCCTCCCTATCTGTCCATTTGCAATCCCTTAGACCCATCTGCAGTATTAAAGATGGTCTTGTCAAGCACCTGTCCTAGGGCTTCTCAGATTGGGAGATGTGAACACTTGCGGGGATTATGCATTCATGAGGTGTGTGGGTGTCACAAGCTGCCAGCCTGCACCCCAAACCCTGCTTTACCCCCAGCATATATAATAGTGCTTATTATATATTCAAAAATTATGGCTGGGGGCAGGGGGATAATGCCCAGTGGGTTGCTATATGAAAGATTCACCAGCACAAAAGTGATAAGAATCACTGACCATTTTGAATCTCCTAAAAACTGATGGCTCCCTGTGAGCACAGGAGGGCTGACATTTTACGCAGCCATCTGCAGTGAAAGGAATATTAGAGGAATGTTTCTTTTATGACTTCTCTAATTACTTCAGATTTTATCTTCTTTAAATTGTATTGTGCTGTTCATGAAAAGTGTTACGCTGAGAGCACAGGAGGCTGGACCCAGAGCAGGTATGTGCTATGCTCTGTGTTTCATCCTAGCTCCTTGCATTGGCTCACCCCGGATTGGAAGGACCATCTTAAAAGTTCTCTGTGGTGCATTTTGTAGAGGGCTTAAGTTGGTTAGTCACATTCCCCTTCTGCCCTTGTGCTAGCTGCATTACAGTGATAGTCAAAGTGACTCCTGCATATGCAGACACAATTTCTCTGCTTAGTTACAGAGCATGGGTGTGAATCTCAGGTACCTCAAGAGGTGTTACAGATTGGCACTGATGTAACTGGGAGCAGAATTTCAGGCTAGAGTCACAAGGAAATGTAGATGTGGTGATGATCGGTATCAGCATGTCTAGCTTGGAGGCACCTAGAAAATGATAGCAATTCACAAAGCCTCAGTTGGGTGCCTGGGTGTTCTTTGCAATGAGAGGGGAGAGAGAGGTGCCTTGAAATGGGATTCACGCTATGTGTCTGTTTGCCTAACCCAGCCAATGAGAGGTGCTAAGCCCAGGGGCATGTGCTAAATCCTGCTCCTCTCTTTGTGATAGGCACTGAAGTCTGGGCTTCAAGGAAAAGCCACCTTCAGCTTTGGATTTTGAGTTCCAAGCTCTCCCTTGGAATTAGGTGTCTATATAGTTTTACCAAGAAGCTGCTTTTGGGGGTGATGGGTGGACCCTACTCATAATTTTTAGTCTAGTGGTCAGGGTCCACACCTGAGAGATCACCAGTTCAAGTCCTTCCTCTGCCTGAGGGGAGATGGGATTTGAATAACGGGTGTGTTGCTTCTCCAGAGTGTACTCTAACCATTGGATATTGAGATGTTCTGATGTGGGGCTCCTTTCATGTCACCTATTGAAATCTGTTCTGGGAATAAACAATAAGAGCCAGAAAGAAAGCAAGTATGAGTCTGACTTTGTAGCCTGGTAGTTTGAGCTTTCACCGAGGTGAAGGAAGACCTAGAATCCAATCACCATGTAGCAATGACTACACATCCATAGAAGACAGGTTTGGTAGGAGAAAATTAGGGAGTCTCATGAGCATATATTCATTAATGTCTGAGGTAGTCACCTACTGTAATGCTGCATAGGCCCAGATTTTTAATTTTGGATACTCAGCGTGAGAACAGTCAAAAGATGATACCCCCAAATTTACTGGACATGTTTGAAAATCTAGGCATTGATCATCTGTGCCTTAGTTTTCCATTTTGCAAAATGGTGCTGATGTGAGAATTGACTAGCTAATGTTTCTGAAGTGCTGTATATGTGCTAAGATTTATAAGGGAAGAGGGGGAGAGGAACCACTTTGATATATCTAAGATGTAGTTACTGTTTTTTAGAAAGGTAGAGGAGAAAAATATTTAAACACAGTGTGGGGTCTCTTAGCATTGTCGTTTGAATAATAATTATACTACTACTGTATAGCACTTCTAAGCAGAATCCCTCAAAGTGCTTTACATCACCAGGTCACCTTGCTAAATATTTTTATCTCTATTTTGCAGGTGAGGAAAATGAGGCACAAGGAGGTAATGTAATTTTCTCAGGAGCTGATAGTGAATCAATGACTGAACAGGGAAGAAAACCCAGAATCTTATGTTCCAGCACACTTACCTAAAAATGATTAGTAGTATAGATGGCTTATGATATTTTGGAAGTTGCACAGCACTTTTCATAATATGGGACTCTGGTCCAAGAACTATATAAGTATACTCCTCCCTTGTTTAATGAGTACTTTACTAATGAGTACTTGCTAAAAGGAGGAACATACCTACCTATTTTTATTTGCTAAATGAGTGAATTTCCCGCACTTATATGAGCAGGGTCCCTGGCTGGGGGAGGGGAGACCCGCAACCCTGCAGCTGGCGCAGAGCCAACTGTGGGGTTCCTGGCTGGAGGAGGGAAGACCCAGCCCTGTGCCTGGAGCTTTCTGCCTCCCATCCCTCAGACATGCAGCTGTCTGTGGCTCGGGGGGAGAGAGGGAGAAGGGTCTTAGCCTGGTTCGCTCCCTGCACTAGCAGGAATGTGAAACTGACCAGCCATGAGCTGATCAGTTTCCAGGTCCCACAAGCCATGGGGAGACTGGAACCAGCCTGCCCCTGATTGCTGGCTCCTACCACTCTGGGATCCAGGAAACTGACCAGCCCTGGTGGTTCCTGGCTTTCCTCCCCTTGCAGGAAAATTCTAGTTATGCAGGGGTTGCAGGAACAATGCCTGGGTAACGTGAGGATTTATTGTATTAGTCCCCCACCGCCCACCCCTCAGACCTCACCCTCTGCCAGGTTTTAACACCACCCCAGTCCCAAACCACCCCCCAGCCTTAGACTCCCCCAGCAGCCCCAAACTGCCCCCAGCCTTACATACCCCCTCCAGCCCCAAACTTGCCCCAGTTTTAGATCTCACCTGCATCGCTAAACTGCCCTAGCTTTAAACACTTCTCCTCCTGCAGTCTATTCACCGGGGCTGCTAGGCTGGGGTGGCTCCCCCAGCCCTCCTGCTCCCAGCAATTAACTAAAGGTTTCAGCACCTAGGCATAAAGTAATTGCTATCCCTAGTGATAGAGATAGCTGCCCTCTTCAGCAGCTATCTCTATTGTTAGATATCTGTTTTAATGGGACCCATGTTTGGGTCCTGACTCACAGGCTGGGAATCCCTGCTCTACATGAATACACTACATCCTATTTCTGGTACCAAATTTTTCAAATACATCAGAAAAGTACCTAAACTCAACTGGTTTATGTCAAGTTACAAGCCCTTGGAATGAATTGGAGACTTTTACATGTATTTTAATAGGAATTTAATCTCACTCTTATGAGTTTTCATCTGAATCTGCCAGGCGAGCCAGGCACTAGAACATCTGAGAGTGCGAGTGTTGAATCAGCACAATATCCGACAGTCCACTAAATTGAAAGTGTACAAGGCTGTAGTCCTGACCAGTCTCCTGTATGGCTGTGAAACCTGGACCTTGTACAGAAAACATATAAAACAGCTGGAGCGCTTCCACACACGCAGCCTGAGGTCAATACTGCACATTCAATGGCAGGACAGAGTTACAAACCTGGAAGTCCTGGACAGAGCAGGAACCACGAACATCGAAACCATGAGTCTGAAAGCCCAGCTTCGCTGGACAGGGCATGTCATATGAATGGAGGAGTCAAGAATCCCTAAGCAACTCCTCTACAGTGAACTCTACCAGGGCAAAAGGAATCAAGGTAGGCCTCGCAAGAGGTATAAAGACTGTGTGAAGGCCAATATTGCTCATGCTGGTTTAAAACCAGATCAGCTAGAGCAGCATGCAAAAAACCAAACAGGCTGGAGTGCTCTCGTACGACACGCGTACAACAACTTTGAAGAGCAGTGACGCGTACGTCTCATTGGTGCTCGTGAGAGGAAGAAAGCATCAGCAACAGCTGCACCAACAGAGCCAGGACAATTCCCTTGCCCCCACTATGAAAGCCGATGCCTTTGAAAACTTGGACTCCTCAGCCACATGCGAGTCCACAACTGATGAGCCTGTGGAAGCTCAAGACATCATCGTCAGACTACCTACAAAAATACAAATGAGTTTTCACCTATGAGGAGAAATTTGGAATTCAATTGTGCTTGTATAGCAAGGGATGAGTGTACTAATAAGGGCCTCTTCAGGTGGTGAGTGGAAGAATAAGGAAAAGATTATGTGGATTGTGGACAATGAGGACTCAATACCTCTGAAAAACTGAAATAGAAAGTCAGAGAATATCAGGGAAGACCAGGAGCTCAAAACAGGAAGAGAAGGTACACATGCACATTAAGAGGCTAAAAGTCTAAGAAAACCTTTATTGAAGTAAATGGATGCTCATTCAGGGTGCAAGAGAATAGGTTGGAGAATTACATAACAGCCTGTAGAACTGAAAAGAAGAGCCTGATAAAAATATGCTGGCAGATCTAGATTCATAACTCCTCCCCATATTAGATGGCAATTCATCTGCAGAGGAGGTGTGGGCTAGAGGGCAGAGCAAGGGCTTGGGGCTCTCATGTTCTCTTCTGACTCTGGAACTGATTCGAGCTCTCTGGCTTTGGTTTAATTATTCACACTCTGTGACATTTCCTAAACTTTTTTCTGTGGTTGCAGAGAGGTCTGTGTGTGGTTGGAGATAGGACTGGACAAGCTCCTCATCTGTGTGTGGGCATTCCATGTGTGCAGTTGTGGAAGAGAGTTTGGGGTGTTTGTGGTTCCATCAGCAACACTCCCCTGCATAACAGGGGAGAAGGCACAACTGAAATGGAAGTTACTGTGATCCTAGGGCAACAGTAGTGTCCATAGACTGGCTCTGGTGCTGTTCTATGGCTGAAAGAGATGGTGTTCCCCGAAAGCCTATGAACATCCCTGTTGGGCTTAGTATAGGAATGGGCTTTGGTTTACCATGTGAGGTGATATGAAACATATAAACTAGGCATGACTATGAAAGTTTAATAACTTAATATTTGTAAAATATTTGTATTTGAAGAAGTTGGTCTGTCCCACGAAAGCTCACCTAATAAATTATTTTGTTAGTCTTTAAAGTGCTACTTGACTGCTTTTTTGTTTTGATAGTATATAGACCAGCACGCCTCCCTCTTTGTTAATATTTGTAGAATCCTCTGAGATGAAAAGAACTACATAAAATATGGGCCGTGTCTACACTAGCCAAAAACTTCAAAATGGCCATGCAAATGGCCATTTCGAAGTTTACTAATGAAGCACTGAAATACACATTCAGCGCCTCATTAGCATGTGGGCGGCCGCAGCACTTCGATATTGACGTGGCTCGCCGCTGCGTAGCTCGTCCAGATGGGGCTCCTTTTCGAAAGGACCCCACCAACTTCGAAGTCCCCTTATTCCTATGAGCAGATGGGAATAAGGGGACTTCGAAGTAGCCGGGCTCCTTTCGAAAAGGAGCCCCGTCTGGACAAGCCGCGCGGCGGCAAGCCACGTCAATTTTGAAGTGCCGCAGCCGCCTGCATGCTAATGTGGCTCTGAATATGTATCTCAGCACTTCATTAGTAAACTTCAAAATGGCCATTTGCATGGCCATTTTGAAGATTTTGGCTAGTGTAGACACGGCCATGAGGATTATCATCACTGGTTATGCCTATGCTACAGAAACCTGCTGCCAGGAGTTGCTGTCAGAAGAGCTTTTCTGGCAAAACATCTGTTGACAGATAACGTCTGTGCACAAAAGCCAATCAAAAGAGCAATCCACTCTGTTGACATAGAGCGGCCAGACTGCCTGGCAGCTCTCTTGACAAGAAAGGCCAACTGGAGGCTCGGCTAACAGGGCTGCCCAGTGAATCGGAAGCCCTCTCTGTCAACAGAGCACCCCCGCACCCGCCCCGGAATGTCTACGTGGCTTTTTTGTCAGCAGAAATTGTCAACACAGGTGTTATTTTTCATCGCAGAGAGGCAGAATGTTGTCAGTGTAAGTGCCGAGTCTTGTGTGTCAACAAAACTCTCTAGTGGAGACATAGCCATTGTGTATAATAGGAGAAGAGACTCAATGCCATAGACCATAAAATATGATAGTTCTTAACATGATGAATAAGGATGTGACAATTCCACTTTTTCCCAGAATCAGTGCGTGTGAAATAATGGCACTATTCTCCACTACACTTTTTAACAAATACAAATCAAGCCAATGATAATTGCTATGGAGAGAGCTTCAGGTGTCTGGGGATGGGATGGAGGGTGGGAATGTTGTAAGTGAAAGAAAAAGAAAGGGGATTTGACCATGGGTTTGGAGAATCCAAAGATTTATTTCAGTCTCCCTTGGGTCTGTGGAATTAGGCTGGATGTCTTGGCAAAATAGGCTTTGCTTGGAGAAGTATATTTTGTTGTCCTAGAGGATCCTCTCTCAGTGGCATCTTGGTGCTTTTTGTGCAGATGAACATGAAAAGAAGAGTGAAAATGGGAAAAACCCCACAAACTAAAAATATTGTTAGTAAGTCAAAAGCTTACATACGTTCCACTTCCCTTTGGTTCTAAAAATGAGCAAAGGTTCCTTAGAAGGGGAGAATAAATGAAGCTCTGATTTTTTGGAACTCTTTCTTCCTTTACTGCACACAGTGTCCAACTGGCAAGAGCTATGAGTCCGTCTTTAGGATTATATGTTGCATATTTCAGACAAATAATTGTTGCAGGCTAAGTGCCTATCTGTGTGTGCATCACCTGGAAAATATCTGCGTGGCCTTTAAGTGTTTATCTGGGATGCACGAGCTGACTAAACTGAGGAGATAGAGGAACTTCACACTATTTCTTCTATTCATGCGAATGCTACGATGATTGATTTCAGAAAAGGAAAATGGTTTCCTTTGAGAAGTATATTACCATTTGCTTGAATTCCTTAATGCTTTCCTCACTCGATGTGAAGAACATGGAGGGCTCCTCCTGGGAAGAAGCCAGGTATAGACTACAATACTTAAAAATTCAATGGCGCCTTTGGATAAAATGCTCTGTGAACTATAAAATTTGGAGTGGGTCAGACAGATTATACTCAAACTGACATTTAGAAATGATGTTCTCCACTGACAGCTACTGTACTGCATAGAGAAGGAAGAAATACACAGTCACAGTGCAACATTTGTGAGTAAACCTTTACTGCTGCATAAAGTTTATCAAGAGAATGTTATACTATGAAACAATTATAGGATGCTTAGTTGGTCAGATCAGTCTCCTTAATATGCAGAGGTGACTTTAAAGAGAAAATGTCAATTCAAACAGCTAAAAAGGGGCTTTTGTTTTTTCACGGGCAGAAGGGAGAGGAGAATAAGATGATGTGTGTGCAAAACCTAAGATGAAATGTTTTCATTTGTTACAGACCAGAAAAAACACTGTTAAGAAGGAAACATTTTCTTGTCGTGGCTGAAACTCAAATACAACAGCATTGTGACGGAGCATGAGCAGAGAAAATTTAGTGGAAATTGCTAATTTAATTGTGCTGAATGGATCAAAATGAAAAAAAAAGTTAATGAACTGTATCTGTGTTGAGAAGTAGAGCTGGATTTGAACCATGGAAGTTGGATGCAAATGTGGATCAGAAAACCAAACTTTAACCAAGTTCAGCCCAGGTTAGAGCAAAGTTCAAAATGTAAAGCTTCAGTCTGGAGCTGAACTTTCTCAAAGTTCAGAGGAAAGTTTTTTGGATCTACTATGATTTTCTGTGTCTGTCATGCAAAATACATTACATTTTTAATATTATTTTTGTGTTAACAATGTAGAGTGGATTGATCACAACTACAAATCATTATTTTTAAAGATTTGTACCTTGACAATTTGCCTTTTCCATAAGAGGATGTAAAAAAGGAATGGAAAGGATCTGAGGCTAGAAGAAGCAACTGGATGTCCATGAGATTCAGGTAAAGTGTAGCCGCAATGGTGGGACAACTGCTAAATTGTCAGATCAATTCACTTTTCTTCTGTGTATATTTGTGCACTTTTTCCTTAGGATCAAAATGCCTTATGTATGCATTCCTCCCCAAATTACTATAAATGTGACCCAAACTAGTAACAGGACTGGGAATTTTTTTGACAATGTTGAAAAGTTAGTATATTTTGGAATATCTGGAATAAACAGTATTGACAATCTTCAGTAATTCCGCTGCAAGATTAAAGGCTAGTGATTAGTAACTCCTTCGACTAACAGAACTACAAGAAGTCTTGTGGCACCTTGGTCATGTCTACACTAGCCAAAAACTTTGAAATGGCCATGCAAATGGCCATTTCGAAGTTTACTAATGAAGCGCTGAAATACATATTCAGTGCCTCATTAACATGCGGGTGGCTGCGGCACTTCGAAATTGACGTGGTTCACCGCCACGCAGCTTGTCCAGATGGGGCTCCTTTTCGAAAGGACACCAGCTACTTCGAAGTCCCCTTATTCCTATTAGCAGATGGGAATAAGGGGATTTCGAAGTAGGCGGGGTCCTTTCGAAAAGGAGCCCCATCAGGACGAGCCGCGCGGCAGCGAGCCGCATCAATTTCGAAGTGCTGTGGTCACTTGCATGCTAATGAGGCACTGAATATGTATTTCAGCGCTTCATTAGTAAACTTCGAAATGGCCATTGGCATGGCCATTTTGAAGTTTTTGGCTAGTGCAGAGGTAGCCCTTAGGGACTGACAGATATTTTGGAGCATAAGCTTCCGTGGGCAAAGACCCGCTTCATCAGATGCATGGAGAATGTATTCAATAGATATTCCTTTTAAGAGGAATAGGAACTAATCACCAGAGTAAATTGGCCCTAACTCCCTGAAGCTAATCAATGGTACTAGAACAAGTTTTTTTATAGTAGGGTGCTGAGGTTGGAGATGATGTATTTTGGTTGTTATTACTGCTTCAAGCCTAGGGATGTACCAGCACCCATTCCAACACTGACGCATCTAGGACCCCCCTACTTGCATGATCACCAGTGAGGCAAATTCCAAAGGAACCGAGTCTTGATGCACAGTACCACCCAGTCTGATCTTTAGCTAGGTTGGTAAGACAGCTTGGCTGGCTATTCAGTGCCTCATGGTGCAATCAAAGCTTTTGGCCACTATACAATCACTGGCTGATTCTTAGCAGCAACGAAGGGTCCTGTGGCACCTTATAGACTAACAGAAAAGTTTAGAGCATGAGCTTTCGTGAGTTAACTCACTTCTTCAGATCTGAAGAAGTGAGTTAACTCACGAAAGCTCATGCTCTAAACTTTTCTGTTAGTCTATAAGGTGCCACAGGACCCTTCGTTGCTGCTACAGATCCAGACTAACATGGCTACCCCTCTGATACTTGGCTGATTCTTGGTTATGTAGAAAGCACAACAAAAGCTTTAAATGAGTAAAGTAGTGAAGATGTAAGTGTTGCCAACTCTTATAATTTTACCTTGTAGTATTTGGTGTTTTTCTTAAAGGTCCAGCTATTGGAATGAGGGCATTACAGGAGAACCTTAGCTTTCATTTTAAAAAGGTACGTTCCTAGCCTTCATGGTTTCAGAAAGAAGCTTGAATGTGTGACATGGGGGTATCCTAAAGGCTTAGAAACCAGAAGAAAACAGATACCCTCCAATCTACCATTTTTGTAAAACCAAATGATTTTCAAGTTCATGCCCTGATTTTGTGACTTCGGATTTTTGAATGCACAGAACTGGAAATACTGTCATGTTTACATCTCATGCAAAGCAGGGCTCTCTGACACCCTCAGAAATTTTTTTCTATTGTTGTCTAGAGAAAAGGGCCACTGCAGAGCCACTTCCTGTAGCCAATGAATATTCTGTAGAGTCTCACAACCAATACAAGTACTGCCTAGCACAGGGGTCAGCAACTAAAATGTCAAGAAGAGCCTTTTTTTTAGAATTCAGTAAAAAAGTCTAATTCTAGAGCTGCAATGCATGTGAATAAAACTTCATTAGCAACACAATGAAAACACAGATACACTACCCTACTCCACAATGCACTGCATATATTAAAGGGGTAGTTATTCAGTGTTTTCAGATCAACATATAATTTCCTACTGAGATATGAGTTGTTCCTTGTTGGGATTTTAGATGTTCACCATTTATAAAAAATAATCAGGAGTTTCTTTCTTACTTTGCAATTAGAGTGTCAGGAGCTGCAAAGAAGTCCTTAAAGAGCCGCACGTGGCTCTGGAGCTGCAGGTTGCAGACTCCTGGCCCAGTACAAAGCCTTATGACTTACAAGTTTCTAGGCTGGGTGGTAGAGCCCTTCATTCAAAAGCACTTAAGGGAACAAGAATCTTTTCTTGGTACCTTAATCTTGAAGTTACTTTCATTCTTTTAAAGGGGTTCAGAGGTCAGAAGCACTGTGACCAGGCTGGGTGCTGGGTGTGTTTGCTTCTCTTTGAAAGATTGAAGCTGATGAATCTGAGGGAGTTCTGAGGACTCACCCTCTGATCCTGTGAGGCATCTGGAGCAACCCTATCTTTGTACTGTTGAAGTCATTGGTAGTTATAGGTGCTCAGCCCACCTGAGTGGTTTATCTGTTACTGTAGCATTAGGTTGTTGATTTGGCTGAAAAGATGAAATGTAATCATCTGTTTTGGGAGGCAGGACTGTGGACAACAAGTCATACTAGTCTCTGGTTGTTACTTTGTCAGAGTTATTCAGTTTTACGTAAAAAAAAAACCCCTGTAAAGTAGAAGCTGAGTTCCTTGATAAAGAGAACAACTGATGGTACCAGAGTAGTGCTGTTTTGAGAGCAACCAGGCAGAAATCTCACAGCAGTTCCAGAGGCATGATTGCACATACAGAGCCAACAAGGTGGGACAGCTTGACCTCCCGCCACACCAGAATTAAGATGTGAAGGCACCATGCGAGTGTTGCAGCTTGAGGTTATTGTAAATCACTTCAGAGAATGCAGACACAACGAATGTTAACTTGCCAGGCTGGAGATGCTAGATATTGCAACTCTCACCCATGCAAAAAACTGATTTTGAAATGGTGTTGGATAGTAAGAAGCTTAATGAGTCCCTAGAAAGAATGCAAATCCTGAAACACAAGAGTGCAAAATACATAACTGTAGGGCCTAAAAATCATGGAACAGTGCAAATCCATTGCAAGGCATACCCATTGCCCTGAAGAGCTTACGCTCGAAATAGATAAGAGATGCAGAAGTGCAACAAGAAGAAGCAAAACTCAAAAGTGTATCAGTGTGTGAAACAAGACTAGAACCCAGCTCTCCCAAGTCCCATACAACAGCCTTAACCACTAGATCACATTGTTTCCTAGGGCTGTCAGAGATTTTATGAAAGGCCTGCTATTGTTCCTGTGGAGCTGTTTTCTGAAATATGCATAATAGAAACTGAAGAGCACCAGAGCTACTGTCTTAAATGGCTCTTTCTTTTGGAAGAATTGAAAAGAGCTGGGAGTTAGGATGAAGGTGGACTTATGTGACTTTGGTTTTTCACCTCTTTGTGAGTGGTGCCATGACCCAGGCAATAAGTAGTAAGGCATTCACTAACACTGAAGTTTAAACTTGTACTACTCTGATCATCATCAGCAATAAAAAAGGATATAGAAAAGAAGGCCATGCTGGGCAATGGAACAGGGGCCCTTTTGGCATAGCGGTCCTGTCGCCTGGAGATTGGAATAGTTCCAGCAGTGTTTGGGAGAGAGCCTTGCTCCTATCTGCATGACTCATTTTTGCATACTAGTAAAAGAGTGCGGCTTGGACACCTGTCCTGTTCTCAGCCCATAGTATTGCTGATCAGCCATGCCTCTGTATGTCAGAAAGGACAACAAAAAGTAGAGCCCGAGACCTATGCTGAGCCCTCCACTGCCAGTTTCCTTTTGGAAAATAATAGGGGAGTCCTAGCAATTTAGGCAACACCATAACTGTGGCTATTGATGGTGCTCAAAGGATTTTGGAAAGACAGAAAGTAAAGAGTGCTTCTGATTGCTAAGTACAGTTCACATCCATTCATTGCATGAAGTTCAGGCAACGAAAGATTTTCTTCTGTAGGAATGTTTGATCAGCCCAAATAAACTAAGCCCCTTCACACAACGCCAACTGAGAGAGGTGATCATACAATACTGTGACTTGATAGAGTAAGGGTCTTGTGCTCCCTAAGCTGCTGGGCAAATATTTAAATGCCTATATCAAGCATGTGTGGTGTACAGAAAGACCTAGATTCAAACAGATTTTCTTACATTCATACACACAATCAGTGACTAGAGGCCTTTATCTTTCTCAGTAATACGTATACCTGTAGTGTTTCTAATTGGCTTCCCAGGTTGTAACATAATGGCTTGTGTATAGGTACCACTGCCCTTTAGTGAATGGAATATGTCAGACCTCACCATGAATAATTAGGCTTACTGAATAGAGCTATTAAAGCTGCTGCTTTGGCATTCTCTTTTAAGTCTATTCAGAGCCTGTCTCATATGTGAAGGGTATAATAGTACTGAACAGCTCTAGAAATTAAGGTATGAACGCCATATCAAATAGACTTAATAACCATCTGTATCCTCACAACCCTATTTGGTATTTCCTCCATCCCCAAATGATATCTTGATGCCCTCTGAAGAAAATGTCAGTCTACCTATCAGTCTAGAAGCTACAGGAAAGGATCACCGTAGATCAAAGAACACGTGTAAGGTGCATTACTGGGGACTGTGTTTTTGTGGGCCCAGTTTCCCAGACTGGGTAGAACATAATGAAGCTCTTGCTATGCACATCCAGTTGGAAACAGATACAGAGTAAAGCAAATTTCTTACAAGCATTTTAAGTGTGCAGTGGTCACAGAACAGCACACAATGCATTGGCTTTGGGCATGGAATTTTGCCACCAACCAGCTGGACCCACTGAGAACAATGGAGGATTAAATTGTCAAAAACTGCTTCTGGGTGCAGTGCTTGATTTTTAGAATACATTTATTTTGAACACTTTTATTCAACAGATTTTCATGGGTTTTTACATTATTCAGATATAAATGTTGTTCAGACTTTACAGTGAAAAGCAATTCTAACATTCTTCTCCTAGCTACCTGGGTGGCTTCTGGGTATTTGAATATGAATATTTAGAGTTATAAGACTTTTCTTGCCTTTTCTCATTTTTACCCTCCTCCTTTCCAACATGCAAAAAAAAAAAAGTGAGAGATGGTAGGATTTTTCTCCATAATTTTGAACAGAATATTTTATTTTTTGTGTGCAAATTATCACTCAAAATTTCATTGCTGCTCAAATTCCAGCGTTTGTTGCAAAAATCTTGGTGAATTTTTTTCAACCTGCTTTGTGAAAAAGAACCTTCCATTAGGTCCAGCTAAAAGAGATTTTCTGATTCTCTGTGGCTCTAGAGTGGAAGGATCTCCACCTCCAGCTTTCCGTGGCTATGTTTACATTGCACCCTAAACTTGAAATAAGATACACAATTTGTGCTGTGCAAATTGCCTATCCTATGTCAACTTAATTTCAAAATAGGCTATTTAAGGACTTGGCACTGGCTACACAGCACCAAATATTGAAAATACTTTGCTGTTTCAAGGCATCCACTACTCATCCTGCAACAAGGTGTGGAGGATGCTGAAATATTTTGAAATAATGGGCATGTTTCATAGATGCAGAGTAGTAATTTCTGCAGTGTAGACATAGCCTGTATGCGTTGTTATCTTCTGTCTTGGTGACACTGCTTCTCCTTGTAGCACAAATATCTTTCCTTCTTCCTGTCTACACTAAACTCTTTCTTATCTGGCAGCCCTGGGACTGGGAAGTTGCCAGATATTCAAATATTCTGGAAAATAGAGAGGTATACCCAGCAATGCATAATGCTCAAGAAAAACAAGATTAAGTATTAAGAAACAAATAGAATATATGCAGAGTACTTTATTTACCAACAACAGTTAGTACTGTACAATATAAGTTTCTATTGTATTTGCTGTATTTATTTGTATTTACTTTCACTTGTCTGTGCTTATGGAAAAAGTAACTAACATTTACTTGTGGTTAAAATGTCCATTATTTGAGAGTTCCAGGTAATAGAATGCTGGATATGAAAGTGTTTACCCTATCTCCCCCTCTCTATGCAGGCTGGTGGCTTCACGTTCACCACTGTTGTCCATACAGGAATTAGCTCAGCATAGAACTGGTCATGCAGTTTCCCCTTTCTTCCCTGGCTTGAACTTTGTAATCTGACAACACTTTCCTGCTGGTGGTTTCTGGCCTGTGGGAGGATTCAAGCATTGGAAGACTGGAGAAGGTAAAGACTGTGGGAAGATTAGGGTTCCCAGCAGGAAAGGCGTTGTTTGGCACTTGCAGGTCCCAGCTTTCCCAACATGGCTTGCTTCGTAGAAGATATGTTCTCTTCTTTGCCCATGGCACAGGGCCCCTGGAGTCTTGCCACATTTTGAAATGAGATTTCCTATTGGTTAGCAATGAAAGCATCCATATGTGACCAGTACTACTAGGAGGAGGTAATGTCAGCTGATGTGTGGGTAATGTGTGGTCTGTGCCGAGTCTTTACTGCACCTTACCACTGACCAGGCTGAATGTAGCCAAACCGGCTAAGGTTCTTTGTTTGTGTTTGGCCGAGTTACAGCAACTAGAAGGAGTCAGGCTGAAGCTTAAACATAGTTACTATTTATTACAAAGCAGAAATGAAAATCTTAATGGTTACAGTTGCAGGAAAAGTTAGATAAAATCTTAATGGTTACACTGTTATTGCTCTATTTGCTTAGCTACTATAGTAGGATGATACAAATGACATGTCAATTAGAGAAAGTTACCCATTTGAGGACCAGCTGCCTCAGACTAAAGAGCTCTTGCTATTAAATGTGCACAAAAAAAACGATTGCAGGTATAATTCTCACCCCTGCTTCCTTTGACTCTGGCGTGGCCAAGGTCATTCACTGAATCCCTTGGGAAGAACAGAGGAGGAGAGCGTCCCCTAAATCCTCGGGAGGCAATGACCTTACACGACCAGCAGGCACAGGAAATTGGAGCTCAGTTAGAGTAGGCTGCCAGGCCCTCTTTATACCCCTTTGGGGCACGTAGGTTCTTCCTTATCTCAAGGTACCAGTTGTGCTCATTCATCTTTGTGACGCCAGCGCTTACAAGGCAGTTACACTTGTAAGGACAGAGATAACTAAATTTATAGAAACAGGACAAACTTTCAGACGGGCAGTAAAGTTCCCCTCCTGGGACCAAGTGTGGGTGGATCAATTATCAACACCAGCCAAGGGCAGCTTAAAGCCCCGAGGCCGCCGGCTAGGCCGTTAGCCCTCTTATCTATATTCTTCAGTCCAGGGTTATGCTGACATAGCACATCTGCATTTGTGAGACACCAACAGACAGTGTGCTCTCAAAACATTCCAAGATTGTGCTGTTTCTTTGTGCTGTGTGCTCTGAGGTACCTAAGAGGGGCAGGCAAGATGGAGTAGAGCAGGGGGATTCTGTCTGGCTACAGGTAAATACGGAAAAAGCAGCTGATCAGGAAATGTATCTCAAATCTGCCACTGCCTTGCCAAGTGAACTTGGGATTGACTTCCCTTCTCTGTAGGGTGATCATATTTCCCTATGCCAAATATGGGACACCTTGGGCGGGGGTGCAGCTCCCCAGCTGTGGCTGCCAAGCAAGTGCAGCTACATGGCAGCCCCATGCCATACGGTGCCAGAACAGGACTGCCACCCCAAAGGGGAGCTTCCTGGTTGCAGGGCCAGTTGCCTTGTTTGGGGAGGGCGTTTGGTTGCCAGCTGCCCCAGGCTGCTGAGCTCAGGGAATGCGATAGGGATGCTCCAGCCTGGCTGCGGGAGGTGGCTGTGGCTCCCTTATACCCAAGCTTCTGGGTGCCAGGAATGGGCTGCCGCCCTGCAGGAGAGCTCCTCAGCTGCCCCAGCTATTGGAGCACTGGGAATGGGGCTGCCACCCCACAGATGAACTTCCTAGCTGTGGCGACTCTCTAGCTATGGAGGTGTCTGCCCTGCAGATGAGGGTGGGAGGCAGCCACATGGGAGGCCGTCCTGTGGTAGGGATTGGGCTACCTCCCTCCAGTGGTCTCCCCGGCTGTAGGGCAGCTGCACCATGTCCCCCTTAAAATCTTGAGGAGGGGGGACAAAACACATCACCCTACCCCTCAACATTCCCTGCCTTACCTCTGTGGCAGGCCCCCAGGTTCTCTCCCCTGCTGCTGCCTGTACTGGCTGGTCAGTACGTGCTGCATATGCTGTTTGCACAGATCCTAAATGATTTTACCTGCAGCTGCTCTGGCTTGGGGAAAGGGCCACTTGGCGGGGGGAGTGAAAGTAAGGGACAATTAGCTTTTTTGTAGAAAAAAAGGTAGGACGCCTGCCTAAAATACGGGTCTGTCCTGGTGAAAATGGGACAGATGGTCACCCTTCTTCTCTGCTTCAGTTTCTAGCTGGGGGAAAGGAGATCACAATGCTTCCTTGGTTTATAAAGATGTTGGGAGCCTTCATTAGTGTTTGTAAAACACTTTATAAAGATAATCTAATTGAGACTCAGAATAACCACGTGAGGTGTTCAGAACATCCACTTTATAACTAGATAAAGTGAGACAAAAAGAAGCCACCTGTTCATGCATAGTGGCAGAGATGCAAAGAGAACTTAGGAGTTCTGTCTCCCTGGTCAGTTCTCTGACCTGTAGGCAAGATTGCAGATTGAGGCTGTGCTCTGTAACGGTTTCTCTCCTAACAGAAAACCAAATATATGTTTATGGTTGTTCTTGGCCTAAAGCATTGGTTTTCTACATGATGGGTGCAAACAGGTCTAATGAACTTTGCAACCATTTTCTTTTTCTTTGTGTCTGGTTGCAATGGGGGTCACAAAACTTCTTTCATTGAAACACAGGCCCAAGATCTTCAAAAAGTTGAGAACCACTCTAGTGGGCTATATTGAAGATAATGAAAAAGAGACACCCTATCTCTCGGTTGAGAATACCGACAGTAAGAAAACAGGTAGTGGGGAAAAAGTTCATTGGACTTATTTATAGGGAATGCTCATCTCCTAGCAACTGAGGTGGCTTCTGGATACCAGAGCTGAGCCAGAGAAATGTAGGTCCTATGATATTGGCATGGTGCAGTGAGCTGAAGGGGAGAAGAAGGAACCTAACAAATAATGAAGAATGTGTTATCTAGCATGACCAAGGTTACAGCACCATATATTCAGTTAAGATAAAAATATGCATTATTATCCAATAGTGAAGTGTCTGTTTTAGTTCCAAAGTCTCTATGGCAAAGGTATATATTTTTTCTGGAATAACTAAATAAAATAACCACACTGCAAGTGCAAAAAATCAAGCCAGAAGTTGGGTGTGTGGAAATATATAAGACAAGGCCTTGAATATTGGGACGGTTCCTATAAAATTGTGACAGCTGGTCACCCTATATCTAAATGACCAGATGGAGTGTAAACCCCTGGAGAAATAATATACTCAACATGAAAAGAAAATCTACAAAATGTCACCTCACTACATTGAGCTGGGAACACAATCAACCTGAGAGTTAGACAGCATGGAAACCTTTATACGCTGTGTTAACCTTTGATGTCTGTGAAGGGCAAATGATAAACCCTTTACCCCACTACTAAACTGGATAGGCATTCAGTCTCTGCTGGTTCCACTCTAATTAATTGTGGATTTGATGCAAACCACAATTCAGACTTGTTATGAATTCAGAAAATGCTGGCTTCATTATTCTTGTCAGGCTGCAAAACTAGACCATGACAGATGAGTTTCTGAGCATTTGCTGATCATTCATCTACAAAACATAATAGTTTGATTCTTTCACTTAGGGCTATTTACAGAAACAGAAGTTGATTAATTGAAGCACCAATGCTCAGTGAATTCGCTTTACTTTCCCCTCTTTTAAACAGATTTCATTGTGTCCTAAGAAAAGTTTCTTTAATAACATTATATAAATAGGAAATCACAGGCACATTTTCTTGATGAAAAGAACACATGATTTCTTTTACCTGAATATAAAAACAATAATACTTTTGACAACTACCACTGCTAATACATTTGACCCACTCACACAAGCAAGCCAACTAAAGTATAGCAATCCTGTATCTTGGTGTTATTCGTGAAATACCTAAGTAATTCAAATGATCAAATCTACTAGAATCAAATGGAATAGCTGCAGCTTCAGGTGCAGTAAGCGCAAAAATTTAATTTGTGCTAATCTGCCATATAGAGCAGAAATACAAAATATATTATTTGCATTACTTATCCGTATAAGAATGTGCTTGTTTTCCTTTCTCAGCCATGCACCCTCACTTAAGTAGAGAGGTATATAAATTTTATAGTTGATTTAAAGATAAAGACAATATTTTTCTTTTTTCATCTACATTTAAACCATGGGTGTCCAACCTTTTGGCTTGCCTGGGCCGCATTGAGTGAAGAGGAATTGTCTTGAGTTGCATATAAAATGTATAATATAGTTAATGTATATAAATCACATAATAATGTTAAAAGTTTACGATCTTGTGGGGCCACATTACTAGCTGTCCAGGGCTGCATGTGGCCCATGGGCCGCGGGTTGGACATGCCTGATTTAAACATTTCTCTCTGCAGTTCTGTGCCCATAAATAGCAATAGAATGCAAGCAAACCAGACAGGGAAATGTATTACAAACAAAAGAGAAATGAACCAGTCTAATTTCATGGTTCAAGCTGAGTGAATCACATGCAAAGCAAGGTCAGCACAGGCCATGTAGAATGAATTTTTGAAAATTAGTAGGTTTAGTAATCTAAGGTATAATTAATAATACAGTTAAGGATTTAAAAACAGACAGAACAAATGCTCAATAACACAAAGGCCATAGCTGAAATTGCACCAGAAATAAATTTTACTCAAGATTTTTTTCTTGAGAATGTCCCTTTGACATGATGTGGAACTAGGCATACAGAAATGTCACACCAATACAATATTAACTGCATGTTTAGAATTAAAACGAGTGTTGAAATACACAGATGACACACTCAAGTCAAAAACATTAAATTATAGTGTAATTAGATGCCTGTCATGCTGAATATTTTTCCAGTGAATAAAATGGGAATTTTTTTTCAACATTTCCTTCTGTTTTAAGATTTATGTAATGTATGTATTAAAAGAATGATGTACTGCAGCAAGCATGCACAGTGTCTTACAATTGGGGAAAGAGATGGTCTTTGTTCCAAGGAGTTTACTATGTAACCTAGACAAGTAAAGTACATAACGAAGAACAGTTGAGTGGCCTTTCTACAGCTTAGTGGACACAGTATATAAAAAAAAAAATTAAATATTGGCTGTCAAACATTTCTGTGAAAGTAGAAAGGAGCATAAATTTTGACAAGTCATGAGAAAAAGTACAATTAGGCTGACCCCCTCCCTCCAAAAAATATGAATGACTTTTAAAAGACGAAAAAAAATCTAATGTCAATTTATTTTAAATACATGAGAAACATAAAGCCTTCCAAACATCGTTGGGACCTTTGGATGACAGAGGTGCTAATGAGCACAAAAAGAAAGTAAGATTTTGGCAAAAAAGCAAAATGAAGTCTTTGCATCAGTCTTCAACATAGATGATGAAAGGAAGATTCTCGTATGTTAATCCTTCTTTTCAGGAGACAAATTTGAGGAACTTTCTCAGATTGAGGTATCAGTAATGGAGATTTTAGAACTCCTTGATAAATTAGATATTAATAACTTACCAGAACTAGATATTTGCGTTCTGAAGGAACTCAAATATGAGATCACTACTTTATGTAACATGCTGCTTAAATCAGCCTCTGTGCCACCCAATTGGAGGATAACAGGCATAATACAGAATTTTAAAAGAGGCCATGGGGTGATCCTGGCAATTTCAGGTTCACTGCCAAGCAAATTGGGTAAAGTTATAAGGAAGAACACAATTATCAGTGACATAGATGAACACAGTGTGTTAGGGAAGAGTAAACACAGCTTTTGTAAAGAGAAATCATGCCTTACCAATCTATTAGAATTTTTTGAGTGGGTCAACAAACATGTGAGACAGGGTAATCTAGGTGATAAAATGTACTTGGACCTTCAGAAAGTCTTCTCAAGGTCCTTCACCTTTTAAGCCAAGTAGGTAGACATGGGATCAGAGGGAAGGTCCTGTCATGACTCAGTATCTGGTTAAAAGATAAAAAACAAGGGAGGAATAAATGTTAGATTTTTACAGTGTGGAGAGGAATAAATAGTGGAGTGCTCCCAGGATCTGTACTGGGACCAGTGTTATTTATATATGATCCAGAAAATGTAGTGAGCAGTGAGATGTCAACATTTCTGGATGACACGAAATTGCTCAGAGGCTCTGGTGGTGATAAAAAGGGCCCAAGGCCCTGGCTTCTGCCTGGGCCCTTTTGAATCACTGAACCCTGGGGCATTTGCCCCCTTTGCTCTACCTGTGATGGCAGACCTGAAGGAAGGACATGCTAGAGGTGTATACAGTCATGAATAGGGTAGAGAAAGTGACTAAGGAAATGTTATTTACCTCTTCACATACCAACTAGAACCAGGGACATCTAATGAAATTAATAAGCACCAGATTTTAAACAAACACAAGGAAGTACTTCCTCACACAACAAACAGTCAACCTGTGAAACTTATTGTCAGCGGCTGTTGTGCAGGCCAAATGTTAAAAGTTCAAAAAGAATTAGGTGAGTTCCGAGACACTAGATCCATCAATGACTATTAGCTAAGATGATCAGGCAATCCCATTTTCTGGGTAACCTAAAACTTCTGATGGCCAGAAGCTGGGACTAGACAACAAGGGATGGATCATTCCACAAATGGGTTTGTTCTGTTCACTCTGCCTGAAACATGTGACACTGGTCACTGTTGGAAGACATAATACTGGTTGGGATGGACCTTTGGTTTGACCCAGAATGGCCATTCATATGCCTGGAAGAGACCTCAGGAGGCCATTGAGTCCAGCCCCCCATCCAAAGCAGGACCACCCCATTCTTATGATCTGCTTGAGAGTTATAAGCTAGGAACTGTCATTGCTTCTAAGACAGGCACCAATGGTGAAGTAACATATGAAAGATGGGCTTTTATTTGTCAGCTACCACATACACTCCAGAGAATACAGCCAGCTCTTCAAAGCATGGATTGTGTTTTCTAAGCACACATGAGCTAGATCCTCAGCTGCTGTACACCCATGTAGCTCCGCTCATGCTGATTTACACCAGCTCAGGATTTTGATTTGTGTTTCCTCCAGCTTGATTCTTTATTTTCATTTAAGTGTGTGCTTCTCAGAGGATAAGCACGCAGCTGTAGTTCTTAACCATATAATAAATAATTGGCTTTGGGATAAACATTTTATTCCTGCCAGATACCTTAGGCTTGGACTTGAGCATGCTGTTATCAGCCAAGAAAGTTTTATCTTGGAAAGAATTTCCTTGCTATCTGGCTCGGAACAGAAACACCGCAAGATCTTGAAAGTGCCAAATCATCTGGCTTGCAAAAGGGGAGAAGTGGAAGGCTGTGAGGATTCAAATCTTTCCCTAACGCTTGAGTTAAGAAAAGTCAGGGCTTCTCAGAATCAGCTCCTGTGTATCTGTTATTAGAATGGGCTAGTCTGAGCCAATCACATGGCCCAGAAAGATATTGTGTGCTAGTTTTTGCTCCATTTGTAACATTGAAAATCTGTACAAAGAAAACATTTGTGGCTTTCTCTGTTATCATTAGCGTTCTTATTATGGAGCAGAAATGACCAGAGTAGACAAGGGTGTAGAACTTGTTCTGTGCTAACACCCTGTTGTCAGTTGTTCATAACTCTCTTGAAGTATTTTACCTTTTGGGCTGAAATGGTATGAAATTAATTTTTGGCTGGGAAGTGTGCAAAAAGAGAGCAGTGTTTTGGACATGAGTGACAACAATACACTTCTTTCATCATAACAGTCTCTCTCTCTCTCTCGTTTTTGTATGAATTATTATTATAGCTAGGTTGGTACCAGGATATTAGAGAAACAAGGTGAGTCAGATAAAACTTTTTATTGGGCCAGCTTCTGTTGGTGAGATAGATAGCACTTCCGCAGGTATGTAAAATGTACTTAGTGTGTTCAGCTGTGACTCCCTGAATACATTTTCCAGGCCTGAAGAAGAGCTCTGCATAAGCTCAAAAACTGGTCACTCTCATCAACAGAAGATGGTTCAATAAAGGTTTTACTTCACCCATGCTGGCCTTTTTTTCTTTTGAAGAACTCTATACCTTAAGTGGCTGGGAATAAGAATTGAAATTTGGCAGTTTAAAGACTCCCAGTGAAGTCTAATTAGATTTAACTAAGTACAGCCCTTTCAAAATCATGTACCATGCAAGTACAGAATGCATTAACTAGGTTTGTAGTGGTTGTCTGCCTCAGATTGTTCCCCCCCCTTAAAACTTGCTGGGTATGCTGGTAAGGCTAACGTATACAACAGCTGTGTGGCTAGTTGCAAAGAGATAACTATAGTAAGGATACTGAGACATTAGGAAAGACTGTTGCATATTCAGTGTATTTTCTAAGAGGACTGTTTGCTGTGTTGAGCCTTTGGAGCTCCACAGCTGAAGGAACTACCTGGGACTAAGGTACACAGGAAAGGGGATGCCCTCCAGAAAGATGTTGTGAGAATCCATTGTCCCTTTTGGCCCAAATGTTTAGCCAAGTCTTGGGACATTATTGCTTTGTTTTCATTAGGAGGAGAAGTTGATGTTAAAATGGGGGAAGTGACACAGTTCTGTTTATTTCCAAAAAATGTACATAAGGTCTGGTTTCCCTGACAACAAAAGGAAACAATAGCACCAGCCAAATTCCTGGCTTACAATTTCCAAGACTGCCTCTCCAGCAAGTACTGATGCCCCAAGGAGCTCCATCTATCTGCTCTTTCTCAGGGCTTCTCTCCTGTCTGGAAGAACAATGAGAAATCCTGTGACACCTTATAGACTAACAGATTTTTTGGAGCATAAACTTTTGTGGGCAAAGACCCGCTTCATCTGATGCAGCCTGTCTGGATTTCTTGCTGTTTTCTGCATCTTTCCTGACTTTCGGCCTCTTAGACACACAGCTGCAACCAATCCATCCTCAATCCCCTGCACTTGCAGCTAGTCCGAGGGAAATCCCCTTAGACCATATGGCTTAACTGAGGCTGCATGTGATTTTTTCTTCTAGCCAACCTACTTTCAGGTAGATTTCACTGATTGCAAAATCCATCTGTGCAAAAATTATCTTGAGAGTGGACTGGATTTGCAGTCAAATTATGCTTCCTGAACAGGGGGAAAGGTCACCTTTCAGTTATTTGACACTAAATTTATGACAAGCATACTGACCCCTTTCTCTTTTATTAGACTCTGGCAGTGATTCATCTGTACAGCAATTTAATTAAGGCATTGGATCAGAAAAATCAAATGGGGATTTGCAAGAACTGGCCACATAGTATATAGCACATCAAGAAGGACTAATAAAACTATGCCCACTATGTAAGATGGAAGTTCAATTTATTTACAATATCACCAATAAATTGCTGCTTGTCAGAGGGAAAAGGAGAAAACAAGTAAGTCCTGATTATTCTAGAGGCATTTAGCTATTTTTAACCTTTTTTCACTTTAAAACAATAAGTAGTTAGTTTGGCTCATGTAATGTTTCAGATTAGGATTCCTAATTATGCATTTAAATAGAAGAAGATTGTGATTTAAATGTCCCCTGATTGCTAGCAAGATATTTAATATGGATTAACTGGAGTTCAAATGTGTATGCAGTGTAGCTGTTCTGTAGTTTAAATTACAGAAGAGAGACACTTCCAATACCATATTGTGATGACAAGCTAAAAGTTTAAATCCTTACTGAAATTATTTGAACTATCCTAGCCACTTGGCAATGCAAAACTGGCCTGAGTATCCTGTAAGAGGCAGTTCTAAAAATCTGAAGTATTTGTCTTCTGATCTGTTCCATTCTGTATGGTTTCTTAGTACAGTAGCAAGTGAGCACCTTTTACAAAGGCATTGAATGATATGATCAGCAACTGTTATGTGTCGTTTCTATCTCTCCTTACTCCTTTCCTTACGTAGAGGTTATCCTTTCCTTTGGACTATATGAGTAAAGCCGAGGGGTGGGGCAAGGGGCTGGTGTCTGGGCAGCCCAGGGTCTCCATAAAAAGTACCCAGGCTTGCACCTGGAGAGGTACTCCAGCATCGCTTAACAGTGTTGAACCAACACGGGAGGCAACAGATACTGGTTATAAGCTCTTGCTTGATTGGCGTAGAGAACGAGAGCCAGGGGTTGCTTCTGACGGTGGGAGAGATCATTGCATCTCATTGGACAGTCACTGCCAGCATTAAGCTGGGCAGCCCCCAGCCAGTAGGGTACTGTCTCACCACAGTTCACTTGCCTCACTGGGTGCATGAGGCTTAAGGTTCCCAAACCTGACAAGTGACTGAAATGAGCACCAGACAAACCAAAAAGGAAATTATTAAGAAAAGGAAATCATCAAAGTTTCAAGTTTGATTGTTGGAATGTATGGACCATGTTGACCGGTTTGACTGAAGATCTTCAGGACATCAGCGATATCCAAAAGACCTCCGTCATCAACGAGGAACTGAAGAGGCTCCAAGTTGACATCTCCACTTTGTGGGAGACGCAACTCGCAGCTTCGGGATCCCTAAAGGAAAAGGACTACACCTTTTTCTGGCAGGGCAAAGCCCAAGAGGAACCCAGGGAACACGGTGTTGGCTTTGCCATCGGAAACACCCTTCTGCAAATGGTGGAACTAGTCACGGGCGGATCAGAAAGACTCCTTCAGGTCAAACTTCAAACCTGCGCTGGTCCTGTCCACCTGATCAGCACTTATGCTCCAACCCTGAATACCACACCAGAAGCAAAGGACAAGTTCTATGACAAGCTCAGTGCTGCCATAGTGCAAATACCTGCTCGTGACCAATTGTACCTTTTGGGTGACTTCAATGCAAGAGTTGGAGCCCATTGTGACTCATGGCCCTCTTGCCTAGGTCACTTCGGTGTGGGAAAAATGAATGACAATGGACAGTGTCTCCTCGAACTTTGCACGTACCACAATCTGTGCATCACGAACACATTTTTCCGAACCAAGCCATAGCACAGAGTGTCATGGAGACACCCACACTCGAAACACTGGCACCAATTAGACTTGGTCATCACCAGATGCAACAACATAAAAAACGTCCTCCTGACACGCAGCTACCATAGTACTGACTGCAATACAGATCATTCGCTAGTCTGCTCCAAGCTCAAGCTGAGACCCAAGAAGCTGCACCATTCTAAACCAACTGGAAGGCCCCACATTGATGCCAGAAAGATGGCAAACTCAGAAAAAGCTGAAATGTTCAGAGAGAACCTTGAGGAGAATCTGCGCAGCAGCCCTGGGGGTACTGATGCGACATCCAGGCTACGTCTACACGTGCCCCAAACTTTGAAATGGCCACGCAAATGGCCATTTTGAAGTTTACTAATGAAGCGCTGATGGGAATAAGGGGACTTCGAAGTAGGCGTGAAAAGGAGCTCCGTCTGGACGAGACACCCGGCGGCGAGGCTCGTCAATTTTGAAGTGCCGCGGCCTCCCACATGCTAATGAAGCACTGAATATGCATTTCAGCGCTTCATTAGTAAACTTTAAATGGCCATTTGCGTGGCCATTTCGAAGTTTGGGGCACGTGTAGACATGGCCCCAGATGGCAGCATCTGAGGGACACAATCTACAATACGGCCTTGTCAGTGTTTGGAAGAAGAGCGGGAAACACAAACGACTGGTTCGAAGTTAACTCTGATTAGATGATTTCAGTCATCGAAAAGAAGCGTGCTGCACTTCTGGAGTATGAATGCTCACCCAGTCAGAGTACCCAGCAAGCACTCAGAGTAGCCAGAAAAATAGTACAGCAGACAGCCAGGTGCTGTGCCAACAACTACTGGCTTAAGCTATGCAGCAGTATCCAGACCTGTGCTGACTCTGGTAATCTCAGAGGAATGTACAAGGGCATAAAGAAGGCAATGGGACCCATCCAGAACAAGATGGCACCTCTGAAATCCAAATCTGGTGATGTCATCACTGACAAAGCCAAACAGATGGAGCGATGGGTTGAGCACTACTCTGAACTGTACTCATGCGAGAACACTGTGATTGATACAGCCCTCAACGCCGTTGAGCTCCTGTCAGTCATGGACGAGCTGGACCAGGAATCAACTGTGGTCGAATTGAAGAAAGCTATTGACAGCACTGCAGTAGGAAAGGCCCCAGGCCAGGATGGTAGACCACCAGAGGTAATCAAGTGTGCCTTGGACACACTCCTGGAACCCCTACGTGAGCTGCTGTGCCTGTGCTGGAGGGAGGGTGAGGTTCCACAGAATATGCGGGACGCCAACATTGTAACCTGGTATAAGAACAAAGGAGACAGAAGTGACTGCAACAATTACCGTGGAATCTCCTTCCCAAGTATCACTGGTAAATTGTTCACTCTTGTCATCCTTGGCAGACTCCAGAAGCTCGCTGAGAGGGTGTATCCTGAATCCCAGTGTGGATTCTGCGCTGAGAGATCTACCATTGATATGATCTTCTCCCTGAAGCAGCTGCAGGAGAAATGCAGGGAGCAGAGGAAGCCATTCTATGTCACTTTCATCGACCTGACCAAGGCTTTCGACTCAGTCAATGAGGATGGACTGTTTAAATTGCTCCACAAGATAGGCTGTCCACCACGGTTACTCAAGATGAACCAGTCTTTCCACGAAGACACGAGAGGAACCATCCAATATAATGGCACATCATTGGATGCCTTCAGCATCAGGAGTGGCATCAAACAAGGATGCATCCTTGCTCCGACATTGTTCGGGATCTTATTTGCACTCCTCCTGAAGTATGCCTTTGAATCCTCAACAGAGGGCATCTTTTTGAACGCAAGATCTGACGGGAAACTGTTTAATCTTGCAAGGCTGAAGACTAAGTCTAAGGTGCGGGAAGTGCTCATTAGAGACATGCTGTTCGCAGACGACGCTGCTGTGGTGACACACACAGAAGGCCAGCTTCAAAAACTGCTGGATCAGTTCTCCAAAGTATGCAAGGACTTTGGGCTTACCATCAGCCTAGAGAAGACAAACGTACTTGGTCAGGACATTGCTGAACCTCCATCAATCAACATTGACAATTACATGCTAGAGGTTGTCCACGAATTTACTTACCTCGGGTCCACCATCACCGACACCCTGTTGCTGGAGTCTGAGCTAAACAGGAGGATTGGAAAAGCAGCCACAACTCTGTTCAGACTTAGCAAGAGAGTGTGGAACAACAACAAGCTGTACACTCACACCAAAATGCAAGTCTACAGAGCCTGCATCCTGAGCACCCTCCTCTACGGCAGCGAGTTTTGGACCTTGTACGCCCACGGGGAAAGAAGGCTGAATGTCTTCCACTTGCGCTGCCTCAGGTGCATTCTTGGGATATCATGGAAGGACAGAGTGCCCAACAACACCATCCTTGAGCAAGCTGGAATTCCAACCATGCACACCCTCCTCAGGCAGTGGTGGCTTCTCTGGCTTGGACACATCCACAGGATGAATGATGGAAGGATCCCAAAAGACATCCTGTATGGTGAGCTAGCCTCTGGCAAAAGACCTCCTGGACGCCCCCAATTGCGCTACAAAGACGTCTGTAAGAGGAACCTCAAGGAAGTAGACATCAACCCAGATAGCTGGGAAGAGGTGGCAGATGACTGCAGCAGCTGGAAGCAGGAACTACACAAGGGCCTTCAGAAGGGCGAGATGAAGATCAGACAGCTGGCAGAGGAAAAGCGAGCCCATAGAAAGGAGAGCAAGGACCTGCCAGACACCCACTACATATGCAGCAGATGCAGCAAGGACTGTCACTCTCGTGTGGGCCTCCACAGTCACATTCAATGCTGCAAATGACAATCTTAAACGGAGTTACGAAGGGTGCGAGCCATAGTCTACACAGACTGAAGGATGCCTTGGAAAGGTTTCCTTACTGCTGTTTACATGGAAAATAAATGACTAGATTTTTCTGTTCTCTTTAGATAGTTATTCTGTGTTCATCTCCATGACATCTGTAGCCTAAGAAGTTAGAGATGGCGAATATCTTCTCAATCTTCTAGACCAGGGACTGGCAACAAAAACAGCAAGAAGAGCCATTTTTTTCCTATTCAGTAAAAAAACTCAATAATTCAAAAGCCTCAATGCATGTAAATACGAGACCGTCCTTAATAAGTAGTGTCAAACCATACTTTTTGTAACCCTATTTTAAGAATAGCTTACACACACTGATTTGTAATGTGATACATGTTTACTACAGGAAGTTCACAAACTTTTTATGTGTTGCAGTTCCTCATACTGTACATGTGTGTTTGTACCACTGTCTTCCTGACTTTCACTCCTGAACCTTCTCTCTCTCTGGTGGAAGCTAGGGGGAGTTATCCAGTAATTCGAGCTCACATACTATTTGATGTTTAGATATGAGTTGTTCATTTTTGGGCTTGGAGATGCTCATTGAATATTGAAAATAATCAGGAGGGTGTTCTTTTTTTAATTTACTTTGCACTTATAGCCTTAGAAGGCACAAAGGAGTCCTTAAAGAGCCACAGGTTGCAGACCCCTGTTCTAGTCTGACAATCTCTAAAGGAGAACAAGGAGCCTGATTCTGATCTTAACTCACTCTGATGTGATCCAAGAATACCCACCTTTGCCCATCCCACACACATTGAAGGCAATTAAGCTGCACAGATTTGAGATCAGAATCAAGCCCAGGGCCTTCAGATTTGCAAGAACTTTTGCTTGCTATTATGGCAATTAGTTCTGCTGCTGTACAAGTTCAAGGAAAAGATTAAATTGCTGAAGCGGGGGTAGGGGAGGAAGAGAGAGAATTAAGTGAACATTGTTTGAAAAGGGTGGGTTCAAGCATTCAGTAATTTATGCTGGTCTTTATTTATCTAAACAAGTTCATTCATCCAGAGGCTTACTGTATGACAAATAAAGATCCATGTCCTTATATCCAGATCAGCTATGCCTTGTGCAGAGGGAAGAGGGACATGCTGCTGCTGCCCAGGCTAGTACAATCCACCTCTATGCCAAATGTAGAATCTTTGTCTGGATTCTAGGGGCATCCTCAAGTTCTGATAGAGGACAGCTTTATAGCACAGCCCCACCATGGGTCAAGATTCTGCTTGGGATGTATTTTCCAAAACTCTGGGGTATTCATTGGCTCTCTTTCACACTGGATTCTGGAGATGAGGGAACTGATAAATGTTTAGGTAAGCCTAGATTTGGTGCCTGATAAACATGTCTTTTGCTGGCCTATTTCAGACCACTCACTTTTTTTGTCCCATGTAGAAATACAGAATTAACCCAAATGACATTGTGTCAAATTGATTTTATTGTTTTCGCTCTTTTTTAAAAAATCTATCAGAAATAGCCTCTTGGGTCTTTGAGGGTGAAATCTGGTACTCTCAGTTTGTCACAGTTGCAGTTATTCTAAGAGATAAAACCAGAAACAAGCAGGACTCCATTTTGTTCTTTTCATTGCTTGCACACTAGTGGCAGGTATGGAAACAGTTCCAGATAAAGTGTTGGTCTTTCTTTTTTCCCCCACAAAAGATGCATAAGACCCAGCCAAGGAAATTATGGCCATGTTGAAATCCACCAGGCAAAATTTTAATACTAACTAGTTAGCACTGCCCTCTAAATTGTGCAGTATGTGTCACTGAAGAGAAGCAAAGCACAGCTCTTTTTCTTGATTATGCTATTTGTCTTTCAGAACTTCTTCCCCCCCATTTTTTGCGTGTTAAAAGTAACTTAAATCTTTGCAAACAATCAATAGAATTGATTTATTTAATGGGCTGTAGGACTGATGGCGTCAGCTGGAAGATAAGTGATATTTGTCCAGGAGGTAAAGGGTGACCTGTGAACTATAAGGCTCTCCTTGCTTAAATGTCAGCATGACAAGAAGTTGGGAGATATTTAAATGTCTGAGAGGAAATAACATCTTGAAAACATTTCAGAAATGCTGGTCATACTGAAGAGGGAACAGTAATAAGGAAAGAGCATTAAGGGGAATCAGTAGCCTAAACTGAAGCACAAATCCTTTAAAGACCATTTGCACTTGAAAAGTTAATCCAGGTTTCTGTGAAGAAGATATCAAGCATCATTCTTAGAATGAAGTGTATGTTTTAGTAATTAATCCCTGGTGCATTCATTAATATGTGCAAAATCATAGCACTGGTATAGGAAGACTTTTGGCATCCAAAAGCACAGAATAAAGTTAGTGTTTTGAAATGCATAATAAGTAGGGAAATACAGGTGATAATGTGATGGTGATTAGCTATGATACTGACATATTCAATGAGCATTCCCACTCCCCATATATATATAGTTTTTAATTAAAGACCACTATAATCTTGAGATCTAGTCCGTTTAAAAATAAGTTTTTGAAAGAGGTTTCAGAAATCATTCTGTCCCTAAGTTCCCTTGCAACACTGTGATTTTAAAATCATGTATAACTGTTTCCCAGATGGATTTCTCTTCCATGAGGCAGTATGAAAAACCTATGTCATTAATGAGGGAAAGTGACCCTGGCTCCCATATTGCAACTGCTGGGGGTGCAGACATGCCAGTGTAAGGCTTAGGTTATCCACCATAAAGGGGAAATGGGGAAACTGGCTAGACATGCCTTGCTGCTGAATGCACAGAGGGTAACTAGTAAGGGTTACTTCTAAAAATATGGAGGTACAAAATTTCTAAATAGATTTGTGTCCATCTTAAAACGTAAATTCTGGTTATGACTACATATTCTTTCTTTCTTTGGGAAGATGAGGACTTAGAGGGTTCTTGGTCTATATTTAGTTTTTCTTCTTGCCTAAAATCTGCCTATTAACCATTACATATTTTTAATATTTGCTTATGATTTGAACAAATAATCCATACCCAGGATCCCTATTACAGTAATAGGCTAGATCTTACAAGGTGCTGAATGCCTTTGTTTTCCATTCCCTTAGCATTTTACAGACTTGGCCCTAGAAGAGGATGTGTAAGAAATATGGTTTTGAACACTAATGTACATGCAAGGCTTTTTTGTTGATAAATTGGGCCCATAAGACTTCTTGTGATTAAAAGCCAAAGCAGTTATAGTGAAAATCTAGAGCTACCCATATTGCTGTTATTAGCATATAAATGCTAATCTCTGTCAGAGCTGGACATAATCATGAAATATTCATCATTCCAGGATGAAACTTGGAGTTGCCTAGGGTCTCATAACAGTATGGCAATGCTGCAGCAACACTATTGCTATAGTTGAAGAGGAACATTTGTTATCAGCTTCTGTTTTCTGAGTCTTGCAATTTTATAAACATTTGCTCTTTGGATAAAGTTTTTCAGACTTGTTTAGTGGCAAAGTGGTTTTGTTTTTCGGTGGGAGGATTTAATAAAATACAATCTGGCCTTTTGTGTGAGTAGAAGTTGTTTTTCCTTTGTAATTATGCCGGATTCTTATTTGTACTCGGATAATTGGCAAATATTTTCTTTATAATTAAAATGCCCTGGATTTAGTGCTCACTTTGGAACAAGTGTTTTTGAAATATTTCAAGACAGAAAGTGCAGAAACATTAAACTTAAGTGACATGATTTTCCAGTGCTCATCAAGTAGTAGTTCACTCTGAATCCTGCATTTTCATGTGCTACTGGCATGGGCTGGGATATAGAGAAGCTGTTCTGAAACCTCCCTTGAGATAATTCTGCCTAGGGGAAGTTAGAAGAATTTGGTGTAAGACTGTGGGTTCACAGAAGCGGAGTAGCTAAAATAATTAGCAGCTCCCCAGTCCTGTCTTCCTCCAGGCCACCCCAGCACTAGAATATTGAACTCCAATGGGAGGCTTGTGTGGATTTAGGGAAAGGTGAAGCCACCCCCACATATCTATCATGATCAAAGGGATAGGTTGTGTTCACACAAGTGAAGAATTTGGATCTTATAATTGAATTGTAGTTCTGCTAGTCTATGTAGACTGTAGGAAGAAGGCTGCAAGTTTGGCTAAAAGTGAACTGTAACTCAAAACCCCACCTAAAGTTGTTTTCAGGTTTTAAAAATGTTTTCAGTACATTTTTAGTATGTTTGTTTTTGGAGGTTACAGAAGGCTTGAAATGGCATGAAAGAGGCTATTTTTTGCATGTTGACCAGCCAAAATGAAAATGCTTTGGAAATCTCAGGAGAGATCCTGATCTTGCAAGGTTTCTAGTTCAATTTTCAGGCTAGTGGATACAATTGGGTACACTATGGATAAGCATCCACAATTCAAATCCTTATCTATGATGAAGTTCCCATCATCCTATTTCTAAGATTCTCAAGTGGCCACCTTTGTATCAGTTCCCAGTAGCTAATCTTACCCCTGGCAAATCCAGGTTCATGTTCTACAATATATGGATGATCCCTAGGTAGTGTGTATCCCTTTCATTATTTTTGACACATGTTGTTGAGATTGGATCCATATGTTTATAATTCCACTGAAAATTTATCTAAAATCTGTAATGGGCAATTTATGCACTCTGAAAAGATTATGGCAACCTTTTTGCAATAAAATGCAATATGGAGGTATTCTGGAATTCTTTTGCTCACTTATCTTCATAATCATAAATTATTTCATATCTAATTACAAACAGACAGATTGAATAATTGTGTTCATTGAGAGCTTTTTGACACTGAGAATATACTGCCTTGTTTTATAAACCTTTTAATGTTCAGCCCATAAATATGTCACAGCTGAGTACTGCATCTTTAAGTATATTAAATTCAGTCGTGTGTAACCAAATATAATAGGATTTTTAAATGAATTATAACTGAAACACTTAATAAACAACTTTTTAAACTTTCTACATGTGTAAAGCTGTTGGGAACTGACCACTTCAAATTAAATATATAAAAATAAACTGTGTATTTGTCAGCGTTGCAACAAATTACTGTGATGGGAAGCTAATTTCAGAAATACATCGGAGAGCAATAAAAAAGTTACAGCAGAATCATTTAATGAGTTCCTTTTAAAAATCACCTGTAAATGGGATTTTAGAGTAAATATTGAAACTAAAGTAATGTGAGAAAGAGGAATGCCCAGTCATTGGCTCTCTGAAACTCACGTGGTATCTTTTTCACCGCTTGAGGGTTGAGCCTGATGTACATAATATGGAGCCGGCTGCACTAGCCTCCATTTGTAAAAGGCAGGCGTATTGCATAGCTCTGAGAGAAACAATCCCTATCACAATGCTCCACCTGGAGCCAAGCAGCAGTTACTTAAGATGTGGTCTCAGAAGGAAGCTTTGCTGACTGGGATACATAATCTCTGGGGACTGTATTTTCTTGAAAAATGAAGTGAGTGCTCTTGAGTCCTGCTGTAGAATTTTGTGAGCTGAATTTGCACTGTAGGAAGGGGAGACATTCTAGGGAACTGTGCTCATTATCAGTAGAACATGACACTTCTTTTAAACAATTTTTCAAGTAACCGGCTGGGTTAGCGACAGAGTTGGTGGGGACCATTAATAGATTATTAAGTTAGAAGGACCCAGAGCTGGCCCAGTTGCGGGGCCCGGCCAGAGGGTGGGGCACAAAGTGACACTCTGACAGGGAATCCAGCAGGTGGGTGGCTGATGCTGGAGCCAAAGGCCCCTGAAAACTAGGGGGCAGGGCAATGCAACCTCCTATCTCACCTTGCCCTAAAGCTGGGCCTGGAAGTACCTTAGGATCATCTGGTCTTAGCTTCGCCATCACACCAGCCCAAGAACCTAACCCTGCAATTCCTGTTGGTATGTGCTTGAGTTAAGCAAACACTTAAGTCCATCGGAACAGACGAAGTGTTGAAAACAGGAAACCTTTAGTTAGGCTCCTGCATATCTGTTTAGATAATTAAAGAAATGGTGGGATTTTCAAATGTGCTGAGTGCCCAGCTGCTCCACTGAAGCCAGAGGGAGAAGGTGAGGGTTTAGGATGTTTGCAAATTAGACCATTTATTTGCATGTGTAAATCTGGAGCTGGAAGTGTAATTTAAGGCAGACAGTTTCAAAAATCTTGGTCCACGTTTTTCATCTGTACCATCGGACACTGAGTGCCGTTTGGGTGTTCTTAAATAAATAACATTACCGTATTTAAGGAAACAGACGCTATTTTCTTTTTCTGAATTTGCCATTGAAAGAAGCACTTTTAAGATTTTCTTTTTCATAGAAAAACGTTTTTCTCCCTTTGCATCTCAACAGCATATTATCACCTGAATGATAACAGAAGGAACATTTTGTCCAATTGCATCTCATTTTGTATTCTGTGAGCGTCTCCACTTAGGAACGTGAAGATGCTCAGAACAATGGTACATCTCTGGACAGGCAGACAGGAGTGTACTGCTTTGAGAAAAGCCAGGGCTGATGAGCTAATTCCTGTGTTTTCCCTGTCAGTTTGATTCTGAATTCTTTAAGCCTGGACAAAGCTTAAAGAAAATGGAGCTTGCTAATGCATTGTGCCAAATGGCCTTCTTCCTGTTCCTCTCAAATAAGAGCACAGAGGTAAGACCACACACTAAAATGAGGTTCTGCTTATGCTCTGTCTGTGACATTTTCTCTTAACATGTGTCCATCAGTCTCTTTTTCTTTAGTTACTGATGAGTTTCTTTCCTTTGTTCACATAGGGGCTGGATGCTGTGAATTGTTGAGTACACACACTTTCCATGGCAGTGAGGATCAGTTTCCCAGGAGGCGATCAGCACTATGCAGATTGTGCCCTTCTGTATTACTTTCTAGTATCATACATCTGCTGCGGAGTGTAGGTTCCCCATAAAATTGTGTGAACTGTAAGGACAGAGGTCAAGCCTGCAAATCTTCATGGTATAAATTAATCAGTTTGAAGGTAAAGAACCATCAGCTTTAACAAACTTATCCAGCTTTTCTGGTGGTCCACCTGGAAGTGATTAGCTAATTGGTCATGCTAATTGGGGGTAATGAGGCATAAGCCCCAAGTTTTCCTGCTCCTTTGAAGGGCTTTGGCATACTGCCAGTCTGTTTCCCATCGCTGTTTCTTGTCTGTTTGCCTCCTTTGAAGTTCTATGTCAGGAGAGCAGAGAAAATTAGGGGCATGTTCTTTCCACATCGCTCTATTCCTGAATGTTCTCTCATCCTGCTTGTTTACATGATGGATGTAAAACTCTCCATTTTCCTAGTACTCCCTAATGGACACTGATGCTGCTCCATCATGCACTATTTCCTAGCATCAGAGAGGTAGCCGTGTTAGTCTGTAGGTTCGAGAACAACAAGAAGTCTTGTGGCACCTTATAGACTAACAGATATTTTGGAGCATAAGCTTTTGTGGGCAAAGACCTGCTTCATCAGATGCATGAGTGGGGGGGTGGTTTCAGAGGGGTATTTAAAGAGAGGGGTTCCAGTAAGAGGGAGGGCCAGAGCTGACAAGGTCTATTCAGCGCGGTGCAAATGGCCCAGTATCAACAGTACTTATCAAAAGAGGAAAAAAACAAGTTAGATCAGACAGGGGGATGTGAGCCTTTGTCAGAGTCTAATGGGGAGCTATTAGCACCCGGAGCGGAGAAACTGCCTTCGTAAACTGCCAGCCACTCCCAGTCTCTGTTTAATCCATAATTAATGGAGTCAAATTTGCAAATAAACTGCAGCTCTGATATTTAGCTCCCCATTTGATTTTTTTAAATTTTTATGTTTCAGAACTGTCACCCTTCAATCTGTCACTGAGTGTCCAGGGAGATTGAAGCGTTCCCCCACAGGCTTCTGTACATTACCATTCCTGATGTCTGATTTATGTCCATTTATTCTTTTACGTAGACACGGACCAGTTTGGACAATGTAAATTGCAGTGGGGCCTTGCTGGCACATGATGGCATATATTATATTAGTAGATGTGCAGGTAAAGGAGCCCCTGATGGTATAGTTGGTGTTAGGTCCTGACTTCTATTTCCTAGTAGATACTGATACTAGTGTAAAAGGTTATTATGTTTGTGTACTATAATAGGAACATAGCAGCTGCCCTACTGGATCAGACTAGTGTTCATCTTGTCCAATATCTTGCTTCTGAGAACAGCCAGAAGAAGATGTGGAAAAGTGCAGTGCAAAAAAACCAAACCAAACCAAAAAATGCCTCCCTGCAGCAGGCCATTTTGGACTCCTGTTTAATAAATATTCAAGAATCAGGTTTATCAGAAGAAAGTACTCTGCTTTTTATTAACCACCTTTGTGCTCTGCTAAATCTGTGTGGCTGCATCTACACTGCATTCCCCTTTCAGAAGGGGGGTGCAAATATGGCCGATCGGAAATGCAAATGAGGCACTGGTTTACATATTGCACACCTCATTTGCATAATGAAGCCACTCGCTGTTCCAGAAATGCTGTTTTCAGAAAAAACAAGCAGCGTAGATGGGGTTCATTTGAAAGGAAACCCTACTTTCAAAAGCACCCTTCTTCCTCATGTTTTTCAGAAAGAAGGATTCTTTCAAAAACAGGGTTTGTTTTCAAATGTACCCCATCTACCCCATCTATGCTGCTTGTTTTTTTCCAAAAACAGCACTTCTGGAATCGCGAGTGGCTGTTAATATTCAAATGAGACACCCAATATGTAAATCAGCACCTCATTTGCATTTCCATTCCCCTTCCTGAAGCAGAGTGTAGTGTAGACACAGACTGTGTGTCTTGGCTTCTAGGAACATGTGCTTTAACACTGAATATGCATCAATGTTAAACTGTTAGCTTCTAGAACAATCTGCCACTGAGAAGGTGCATTTTGCATGGACATACCTGAAACCTATTTCACAAAAGTAAATGTGGTCTTTCTGCACACAGGTGAAAGATCCACCAGTGCAGAAGGCAGTCTTGCTTAGTGGTTAGAGCACTGGATGACGCTTCAGGGACCTGGGTTCTAGTCCCAGTACCACAAATGGTTTGTAGCTCAAGCTGGAGCAAATCACATCCTCTCTCCATGCCTCTATTTTCCCTTCTGTAAACCTGAGATAGTGATACTAAGTTCTGTTGGAAAGCACTTTGAGATCCACTGATGAAAATAGCTATATCAGTGCCAGATATTGGTCTTATTATTATTCCTTGATCTTCTTGAACCATCCAACAACTAAGCATTATGCTGCTAGGATGTAGTTGCTGTATTTAGAAGTTCTGCCAGTGCCTTTTATTTGGATGTATCTTGCGTATTCATAAGTACAATGGGTGCCTTCTTGGGTTTTCCTGAAACATCTGTCTGCTCTCAAACAGCTAAATTAAAGTACTTGTAGCAAGGGTGGCAGAACCTGCCAAACAGTGGCCAGGGTACTGGGGGCCAGGGACCATTGCTCCCAGCCCTCACCACTCCACCTCTGTGGGGTGGAGTGGTCAAGATTTGGCCCCAGCCAGTATTGCTGGGGTGATGGTCCACAGATTTCCACAGCTGCCCACATGTGATCCTTAACTGGAAGCCACCTTGACAGGGCAGCTGCAGCTGGGCCATGGTAAGACCTGGATGGGCAGCTCTGGGGTGCTGCACTGTGGACCCTCCATCTGTGCAGATGGTGAGGAGGTTGAGGGCAGTCCCTGGCCTGTTTCCCTGGTCCCACCCCCATTCTGATGCCACTGACCTGTATTTCTTCCTATTTATAATATGGGATACCATGCAAGGGTCCTACCTGGGCTTGTTTAGTTTGGAAAAAAGAAGACTGAAGGGGGACAAGATAGCGGTTTTCAGGTATCTAAAAGGGTTTCAGAAGGAGGAGGGAGAAAACTTGTTCTTCTTGGCCTCTGAGGCTAGAACAAGAAGCAATGGGCTAAAACTGCAGCAAGGGAGGTTTAGGATGGATATTAGGAAGAAGTTCCTAACTGTCAGGGTGGTCAAACACTGGAATAAATTTCCAAGGGAGGTTGTGGAATCTCCATCTCTGGAGATATTTAAGAACAGGTTAGATAAATATCTATTTGGGATGGTCTAGACAGTACTTGGTCCTGCCATGAGGGCAGGGGGCTGGACTTGATGACCTCTCAAGGTCCCTTCCAGTCCTAACAGTCTATGATTCTGATCCACAGCTGTGTAGCACATAAGAAGTTTTGACTTTACCTTAGTGGAATTTTTCGTTAAAATAGAGGAACAACCACGATTTTTTCTTTTCAGGAGCATAAGGAGAAATTGCAACTTTTTCATTTTCTTCTCTGTTAAACCCTCTGACTTAAACTGTTGTTTGACTTAGGAAATCTTAGTAATGCAACAGCAATCTCAGTATATTGGACACACATTTAGATGCCTGGGTGAGACTCACAGGACAGAGACAAACCCTGAGAAACCCATCCTGGGTGATTTACATGGTGAAATGGATCTGTAGCCCAAAAAAATCCAGAAGGGGTTTTTCCATGCATCTTAGCCACATGAAATTCATGATGGCAACGGTCTTTAAATTCAATACATTGTATGAGGAATCCAACATCTTTAATACTATTGAGACTCCCATCTTCTAAAGTTTTCCACTAGCATAGGGTGGCTAATTTTCTCGCTATTGAAATTGTATGGTGGGCCATGAATACTCACAAGTTTGGGGGCTGGGGTGTAGGAGGGTGTTCTTAGATGCAACTGAGGGCTTTGAAGTGTGGAAGGGAATCATGACTAGGCCAAGAGATATAGGGCAGGCTCAGAGGTGTGGGCTCGGTGTGGCACTTACCTCAAGCAGCTCCATGAAGCAGTGGCATGTCCCCTACCAGCTCCTATACAGAGGCATGGTCAGGCAGCTCTGTGCACTGCTGCATCCAGAGTTGTGCTCCCCTAACTCTCCTATTGGTCATGTCTCCTGGCCAATGGGAGCTGCGGAGCTGGAACTGGTGGGTGGGGATAGTGTGTGGAGCCCCCTGGGTATTCCTCTGTATAGGAGCTGGAGGAGGGACATGCCACTGTCTCCAGGAGCTGCATCGACCCATTGCATATGTGCAATGGGGCAATGCCCAGTGCTGCTCCCCAGAAGGAGTTTGAGGGCTGGATTAAAAGGCCTGACTACTGGATGCAGCCTGCAGGCTGTAGTTTGTCCACCCCTATTCTGGACAGATCCATACAAATTGTATCTGCTATACTGCTGAATATGCCAGCTACATCTTAATGGCGTAATTGACTTTTTTAAACATTAATGAAGACTGGCAGCTTAGGAGGTGCAGTGAAGGAGGTGTAGGGTGCTTAATAAAATACAGGTGTATTTCCAGGGCAGTTGGTTGTCAGGCTGAACAAAGTAATTGTTCTTCATAGTGGTTGAACTTCTTATTTTTGAAAATCTTATGGTCAGTTGTAGGATAAGTTTAAAATTTGTTTCTATTTCTCTGAATTTTGCAATAGAAACAGAATCATTTCATTAAGGAGAACTGCAATTAAGATTTTATAACTTATTTGATTCCTTGAATTTGGGAAATGCTTTTGGATTGGCCTTGCTTTTGACTGATCATTTGAAAACATGCCATGCTGAGAACTAAATACCTTATTATGGGGACTTTGATTAGCTAATTAAAGTGCTTGTCAGCCATTCGATAACTCTGGTTGATGACTAATAGTTTTGATCAGTGCTGATTTACTTTTTTGGTGTAAAGCAAAAACTCCTCTTAAGCACTTGTTTAGAACTATTAGAATATAGTTTCTGGGGAAGCTGCCACAGTAGACAAATGCTGAATTGCATAACGACATGGGTTTTGTGTTTTCACATGAAATGTGAGAGAAATATAATGGACTTGGAATGCAGTGGAATGCCAGTGGTGAGTCAGATCAGGACCCTAATTCTGACACTTAGGCTGGCATCCACAAGGGGAACTTACACTGAATGTACCAGCACCTAATATTTCGGTACCCTGCTGCCAAGAGGTATTCAAAGCCCTGCGTTAGGCTCCATTGCTCCTTATGCAATGCAGGGGCAAGTTAGGTATTTGAAGAAAGGCTTCTCAGAAGCCAGCAAGCTGTGCAAGGGAGGGCATAGTCTAGCTAGCAGCAAATGCTGAGGGAGGGTTGAGGCCTAAACCTAACTCCTCAAAGGCAGTTGGGAGCCCAACATGTGGGTGGAGATGGGCTTTTGAAGTGAGTGTTTCAATGTCAGGATTGAGGAGGCTGTGTTGGTCCATAGATATTTCTGATGCCTAGAGAGAGAGGGTGCACCTGAGTAGGCTTTTTCGGCTATTAACTTTGGACTTACACATCTGAAGTGGCTAAACCCCGCCCTGGGTAGACATTACCCAGAACTTCATGTTAACTTACTTTCTAACTCTCTCAAAAGTTACATAAAACAAAAAAGCAGTCCAGTAGCACTTTAAAGACTAACAAAATAATTTATTAGGTGGTGAGCTTTCATGGGATACACCCACTTCTTCAGACCTTAGCCACACCAGGACAGACTCAATATTTAAGGCACAGAGAACCCAAAATAGTTATTGAGGTTGACAAATCAGAAAAATGTAATCAATGTGGGCAAATCAGAAGAGAAGAGGAGTGGTAGGAGGGGGGAAGTCAAGAGTCAGATAAAACGAAGTATGTAAAAGAGTCCTTATAATGGGCTAGGTAATTGGCATCCCGGTTCAAACCATGTGTTAATGTGTTGAATTTAAATATAAAAGAGAGCTTGGCTGTCTCTCTTTGGCCGTGTCTACACTAGCCAAAAACTTCGAAATGGCCATGCAAATGGCCATTTCGAAGTTTACCAATGAAGCGCTGAAATACATATTCAGCTCCTCATTAGCATGTGGGTGGCTGCAGCACTTTGAAATTGATGCGGCTTGCTGCCGCGCGGCTCGCCCAGACGGGGCTCCTTTTTGAAAGGACCCCAGCTACTTCAAAGTCCCCTTATTCCCATCTGCACATAATATCAGGGCATGTCTTAAGGTTATTACAGATTCAGCCCAATCTCTTGTACCTTCTATATCTACAAGGATAATTAGTGTCGATAAGGATGACCCTGAAGCACTGCCAGATCCTGAAGTGCCATCAAAGAAAGATTAAATTGTGTTCAGTATAGCTTTAGTGTTAAGTGTATTTTTAGTGATCGGGGCATAACATATGCCCCTCTGCCTCTAGTGATATGTAGTATCATTAGAAGTGGCATCATCAGAATGGGATGGGTGGATGAGCCCAACTTTGGGTGGGTGGGCAATGATGAGGTGGGGTGAGAGCAATAGTTCCTCCTCCCCAGCTGGGCATCAAGAGGGGGAAGAATAAGAGGCCACTGTAGAAATGGAAGCCTCCATAAAAATATGCCTCCCTCACCCTCACCCACTCTGTCCCCCCCTCAAAAGACAAGTGCTCAGGGCTTGTCATGCTCTGCCGGCTGTGCTCTCATGGTGGAGAGAGAGATCAGGGACTTGCCTTGCTCTGTCTGCCTGGTGCTTCAAGCAAAGGAGCTCATCCCACTCCCTCAGCCTGGCCACCCGCGTGAGTTGGGGGTGCAGTGGCCTGCCTTGCTCCCTCACACTTGCCTGGGGCTCCAGTAGAGGGGGTGTGTCTGTGTGTGGGGGGGGTGGGGAGGTGCCAGGACTCCTCCTGCTCACCCTGGTGCTTCAGCCATGGAGCAGCACTGGGGACTCACCCTGCCCATCCATGGTGAATAGTCGCAGAGAGGTAGCTGTGTTAGTCTGTATCTTCACAAAACAAAAAAGCAAGAAAGCTGTCTTGTAGCACTTTAAAGGCAGACAGTATAACTTAATATGTGATGTGCTTTCATGGCACAGACCCACTTCTTCACCTCTGGAAAACCCTTAGGATTTTTTAGCATTGAGTCTGCTGCTCAACACCTTACAACACTCTGCGTTTCATATAGATCTTTGTCTATCAGTCTACCCAGTGTTTTTAATGTGCAAATCATCATGATATGTGTAATATAAATATAACATATATGTAACATGATAGTGTTCCAGTGGTAATGTATAACTCTTAGTTAACCAGCATGTTTGATTGACCAGCGTCCCTTCCCCCAAGTACCTCCAACGTACCAGATTACCAGATAACAGATCTTTTACTGTAGAATGAAAATTCATTTTCAGGACAACCAATGAAGAAGTAACTTTAGAGCATGTTATTTAGACTCATATCATACCTGAATTTTTGTAAAAGCATTTCTGCAGGTAGAAGTGAATGGATCATTTAAAAAAAAAAAGAGAAAATCTGAACCCGAGAGCAAAAATGTGCTCAAAATTAGAAGTTGTCTTGTGGTCAGATAAATGGAACAGACAGCATTAACTTGAAACTGTTGCTTCAGTTATTATATATCTTACTGGTCAACAGTAGACTTCTCTGTATTTTGTCTTATGGTGCTTGTTTTCTTTTGTTAAACATACATCTCTGCTGAAGTAGTATCCAGGATAGATGTTCAACTTCACAATTTTGCCAGGCTTTCATTAATCCTCTGGATACTGTAGGCAGTTCCCTTTTATTTATTGGAAGAAGGGTTCTTTCAAAGATGGTGTTTACTTTCAAAAGAGTCATGTCTTCAGTGCTTTTCTTCTTTCGATAGAAGCTCTTTTGAAAGAAGAATATGCAAATGAGGCACCAGATATGTAAATCTGTACCTCATCTGCATTTTCAATTTCCCTCATTTGCATGCCTTTTTCAAAAGAGGAATGCAAGTGTAGACACAGCCAGAGAGTTGGGCTCCAACTTCAGGGTTGAGATCTAGATTGAACTTTCCCAGACAGAAATATAGTTTGGTTCTGACTTTCTCTAGTGATGTTAAGGGCTGGGTGGTGGTAGGGAGCAGATAGTTCTCCAGGAATTTGAGTCGAGCTCCTTAATAAATTGGCATATTAGGCCCATCCCAACCATGGAATCATTTTCTAGTCAATCAGTGAAAGTCTGCTCTTGATTTTGTTGCAACAAACTCAATTGGGGTATGTCCAATGGAGCACAATGCCATCATGTGTAAATCCAACCACAAAGCTCAATATATCGTACAGCAGTATGAGTTTCTGCACGTTCACGTGTGGGAATTTGGTTTTATGAGTTATATGTTCATTGCTGTGACAAATCAAAAAATGTTACAGATGAAAGAGTACAAAAAAAGGGGGGAAATCAACCCATGTTCAGAAAAAAAATATGCTTTCTTGCAGGCATCCTATTACAAAAATCTTCATAGAAATTATTGTGGTGCCTCAGACTGTGCATAATGACTTCACCACATAGTCATAATGAAAATAAGCCAGGAAAGAAAGAACTCCAGTTTTCACAGGGACATCTTGGGCCCAGTTTTGCTACTGGTGCAGCTAATAGACACAGAATCAGGTCCCATGACCAGACATGGTAAGACAAATTATTTTGTAGTCTTTGAAGTGCTACTGGACTGCCTTTTTGTTATGATAAACAAGGGAATGGCTGCGTAGTTGTCTGTTAGAATGAGCATTTTTGCAGCATGAAAACCCCTTTAAACACACTACCTCAGCACAGAATTCACAACGAGTTCCTCTCCTGTGTTGCTGCTCTTTGGGAGCCACAGCATATTTCTTTGAATGGCAAAAATGCAGTTCAGGGTCTTACCCTTTGGGAAATGTCACGGTGAATGCTTTGCACAGCAAGCAAGGACTGGTCTATTAAGATCACATTAAATGGCTCACAAATTTCCCATTTTCACAGAAATTGACAAAGTCTGCCTGTTGATTTATTATTCATATGTGGAAAGATGCTTCCTTGAGAAAAGCATAAATACAATTTCTCCAGCCCAATCAGCCTCTCAGGCTTTCTGATGAAGTGATAAGTACAATAGAATTCAGAGGGATTAAGGACTGAGGTGGAAAATGAAAGCTGAGTGGTGTTTCTGTAAGTTGTCTTGCGTGAAGCAGCTGCAGGGAGATAAGAAAAGCCAAATAATATGAAAATATCTGCATAAAACCCCTTCTAATAGAAAACTGGGATTCCATCAAAACCCTGCTTCTGGAATGGATGACTCAGACTCTCAATAGCAGAGTAAGGAGACTAATCCTGTTACAAGGAAGTCTTCTGCTTATATTTATCTGGAGGCTACGGCCATGGCATACTGGAAAGAATACAAACATCCTTCCCAGATTAGAAACTTTATTCACTGACCTTTCTGAAATGTGTGGCACCTGAGGTTTTGTCGTTACTAACTCACCACTGATACTGTATCTCTTGACTGAGAAGAGTTTAGCAGGTCTTCAGGAACAGCATGGTCCGGTACGTTAGAGTAAAGGATTAGGTGTCAGGAGACTTGCTCCTGTGACCTAGGCCAAGCCAGTTATCCATCATTCTGTTTGCCTATGTGTAAAGTGTGCTTAAGAGTTAACAATACTTTAAAGGGGTTATCAAAACAAAAAAGCAGTCCAGTAGCACTTTGAAGACTAACAAAATCATGTATTAAGTGATGAGCTTTCATGGGACAGATCCACTTCTTCATATCACAGCCATACCAGAACAGATTCAATATTTAAGGCACAGAGAACTAAAAATAGTAATCAAGGTTGACATATCAGAAAAATATTAAGGTGAGCAAATCAGACATGCAACATTCTTTATTTTTGTATCAATCATCACATTTTTCATTGACCAAAAATAATTTTATTTTTAATTAATAGAATTCATTTTGGGATGATCAAAATATTTCAATATTTTGTTTTTCATTTTGTTTGTTGTTTTGGGTGTCATTTGTCTTTTTTTATTTGCCAAATTACAAAAGAGAATTCTTTTCTGAAAGAAAAGTCAAAATGAAGTGTTTAAAAATGGTAACAAATGTTTTAATTTTTTTAATTTTAGTCATAACTACTTGTCAAAGTTGAGCCAAATTCATGATTTGTTTTGAGGCCTAGAAAAATGCATTTTGGGGGTAAAATACTGTTTGCCAAGAAAAAAAATTAACCCACTTTCCATGGTTATGTCCATTTTTGTCTATTTAATGACTGCTGAGGTTTTTAAAATTTGTTGGTTTATGATTTTAGACATTTACATCAGAAATTTCAGGGTATTTTTAGCCATGGGGCTCGAGGTTCTTCTAGGGATGACATGGGATTGCTACTTTATTTTATTATTATTTTTTTTCCACTGGGCTGCTGCTGGTGGCTGTGTTTTCCGAGCTGGGTAACCAGGATGGAAGGTTGCTGGTCAGATGCCCTAGCCCTACAGCCAGTGCCATCACCAACAACCATGTAGAAATAAATGTCGCATGGCATGGGAGGTGGTTACCATATGTCTGATCTTCTAGCAGTCTCCAGCTGAAGTAGGGGCTGACAACTTCAGCTGCATCCATCCTGAGTGGGGAGGTAACTGCTGGAGCCACAGAGCTTTCTGTAGCAGAGGACATCCCAGAGTTGGGTCTGATCCACCTTGGGAACACCCCTGCACAGGAAGAAGAAGTTTTGTCACTCCCCATCCCTCTCTTAGAAGAACAGGTACAAGTTTCTGACTGCACGCCAAATGTCACAGGGGGAGAGAGATCAGATTTCACTGTCCCTGATGCATTTTTCACAGCTGGGAATCTGGTAGGGCCCCACAAGTGGCGTTCTTTAAAATTGCTGTCCCAGCTGCCTGCCCTCATGAAGTCCGAGTCCAGCAACAGGGAACAGTTACTGAGATACTCAAAACTGTCATACCCCACTCCAGACACTTCTGAGTGTGGAGAGTTAATCGTGTATCTGCATAGTCCCAGTCACAACTCATTCCAACCCATCCCTCAATAGATCTCTTAAAGAGAGATCACGCTACTGGGTATCTGTATTATACATACCCACTATGAACTGGATGGTGGTGATCAGTGATCTTTGTGGTGTGGCTAAGAGCAGAATACACCCCTAAGTCTGGAGGCTTTTCTTTGAGGATGTTATATACAAAGGAACCTCTTGCATTTTGAAAACTGTGCTGGATCTCATGGTGGGGAAAAGGGACCCCTGTCCCTCTTACAGTATTTTAGAGAATTCTGCTTCTGTTGCTTACTAGAACTAAGTACAGGTTGTACTTCTCTAGACTGGCACCTTTGACACCTCAGTGGTCCCAAATATGGGATTTTGCCAGACCAGGGGAGTTATTACCCCAACGCTCCTTGGCTGCCTGCCCTGGACTTCTGGCCATGACTCCCTTGCTCTCTGGATGGCTGGTAGCCACAGCCAGCTCCCCAGCCTCACCCACAGCACTCCAGCCTGGCGGGGCAGCTGGGGGAAGCTGGCACTCCACCCCAGTTCCTGGCTGCATGTGGGGCTGCCATTGGAAGCCTGAACCGGCTGTCCCAGTCCCCTGTGGAGCTGCTGGTGGACACCACCTCTGACCCTGGCCTCACTGCCCCGCAAAGGGCTGCCAGCTGGTTGCCCTCCTGCCCTGGCTCCCTGATCCAGGAACATCCTTCATCATAGCTCCTGGGGGGTGGGGAATGTCTTCCCACACCACGAAGGAGCCTGGGGCTGAGCTCCTTGTTGGGGGGGAGCGTCTTTTCCTGTCCCAGGGTGAATGGGATAGGGGAGGCAGGCTGGATCGGAGGCAGGGCTGGGGCTCTTTTCCCTGGCTCTGGCACAGCAGCAGTGGGGGGCTGGAACCCGGGCCACAGCTTTTTTCTCTGGCCTAGCAGGTGTGGGGGTCTGGGGGAGAGGGCAGAAGCAGAGCCAGGGCCATGGCCACACCTTTTTTCCACGGCAGTGGCACAGCAGTAGTGTGAGGTGGTCAGGGCTGGAGCTGGGGCTGGGGCTCTTTTCACTGGTCCTGGCATAGCACCAACAGCAGGGCTGGTGCTGGAGCCAGTTTCATGGCTTTCTTTCCCAGCCCTGGTCCATCAGGAGCAGGAAGGGCCTGGGGCTAGAGTTGGGACCATGGCTGTGGCTTTTTTCCCCAGCCCTGGCCCAGTGGCAGCAGGGGCTGAGTGCTGCAGAAAAGAGTTGTGGCCCCAGGGCAGTGGCAGTAGCTGTGTGTGAGGGTCAGGGCTGCTTCCCCCGGCTCCAGGGAGAGTAGTCCAAGTAGCCTGGCCTGCGAGAGTTTTCCGAGCCCCAGCATGAACTGTGGGGGAAGGCAGGGCAGGGCTGGCTTCATGGCTGCAGCAAACCAGGGGGACTAATTGTCTGTGGAAGTTGCAGGGTGGTTAGCAGGGCTCCCATTGTGTCTGAGTGCTGGGGGTGGATGATTGGGGTAGAGGAGCACTTACCTCTCCTGGCAGGGTGGAGAGCCCAGTGGTGAATCTGAAGTATGTTGTCTCTCTGCTCTGTGCCCCTCCCTTTCCATGTTCTGGGAAATCCTGGGATTTCAGGCATTTCCCATTTTCCAGGCACCACCAAATCCTGACCTTGGTTTAAGTTAGGGTAAGAGGAAGCTGCATACCAAATTTCATGGTCATAGCTCTTATGGCTTAAAAGGAATTCTTGAACAAAAGTAGTGCAGACAGGCACACTCTAAAATATATAGAATGTGGTTTGCCCCAGCCTTGTATACTGCTGAGTTTTAAAATTTTTCAGTGGTAAAATATTGGGTTTATTTTCGGAAGGGAGAGAGAGGGAAGAGTTTAAAGAGTTTGATTCCCCTTTTGCTTACAGTGATGTAAAGCAATGCTACTATCACTCCAGAGTCAATGAAATTATATCACTGCAAAACTAGTGTAAGTGAGAGAAGGCTCAAGCCCCATGAGGAAACTCATCAAATAGATAATAACTTAGAGGTAAGTTAAAACTGAGGTTTAGTACTTGATGATATGCCTTTAAAACAACAAACTTCAATAGCTACCAAGAGTGCAATATATAAAAATAAGCCCTCTGTGAAACTGCTGTCACCACTGGATGATAGCAAAATGCCAAGAAATCAGCTCCCTGGCAACAAACGGGGAAGGCTTACCAATTGCTTCCACATGAATGACATTGGCTCCCCAGAGTGATCAATGCAGACTGTACTTGTCATTGATCTTTGCAACTTACACTCAGCTGATCTGCTGTGTTTCTGTGTCTGACTGACAGTTGTTCATATGAGACTTGGGTTTTACAGGACTGATAGCTCCTCTTCCAAGGTCTAGTTTGCAAACAAGATTGTAACCTGCTCTCTTGATTTAGATTTTTATTGCTAGACAGGGCCAAAAGGTCAATAATTTTTTATCGTCGGTGGTACTTGAAACTGCTGCCGTCCCTATTTGCTTGTGATGTTCCACTACCCAAACATCTCTCTTTCGGGGTTAACTAGAAAAACTAATAACTTCCTACTCTGAAAAGAAAATGTTGGGACTTTTGAGTATTGTGAAACACTTCAAACTAGCCTCCAGATTTTATGCTTGCAATTTGTGGGCATAATTTCGTGGGTGCAAATATTTGCAGGTGCAACATCCTTAAATACCTTTATTTTGCTTTCAAAAGCAAATCAAAATTGCTAAGGCACCCAGGCCTTGTTGCAGTCAAAATCCAGGTCTGAATGGCGACCCTGAAGAATGGCATGATAAAATATTTGCCAGTTTATAAATCAAAATAAGAAATTCTACACCATTTTTCTCATCTCAGAAGTCCCCGACCTCAAACTGGCAGATAAATATATATCAATTAAGCTGTGTCTACACTAATCCCTTCCTTTCGGAAGGGGCCTCGTAATAAGCAAGGTCAGAAAATGCTAATGAGGTGCTTCCATGAATATACAGTGCCTCATTAGCATAATGGTGGCTGCGGCAATTTGAAAGTGTTGCTTTTGAATCACTCACCAGCCTTGTAGATGGGAGTCTTTTGAAAGGACCTCCCCAGTCTTCAAAAGCCCCTTCTTCCTATCTGGTTTCAAAGACTGGGGCATCTTTTCAAAAGGCCCCTGTCTCCACGGGCAGCGTGCGATTCGAAAACCATTATGCTCATGAGGCGCTGCACAGTCATGGAGCGCCTAATTAGCTATATATTAGGATTTTGTATGATTGCCCATTAGTGCTGACTCTGAGGGCTTGGCCGCACTTGACATGCTGTGTTGGATAGTGCAGAGATGTAGATCTTCAGTGTAGACACTACCTGTGCCAATAAGTGGGGTTCTCCCATCATTGTAGCTGATAACTCTTTTGATGTAGAGCTGTCTATTCCAGTGGTTAGATTGGCTTAACTGTGTCACCCGGGCATGGAATTTTCATTCCTCTGAACAATAGAGCTGTGTTAACTTATCTTTACTGTAGCCCAAGCATAAAAACTCTCACTATGATTGCAAACATAGAGCTGGATTCACAAAGGAACTTAGGCATGGTGATAATGACATCCTTCCACCTAGAAAATCTCAGGGATTCACAAAGCTTGAGTTAGGCATTCTGACTTCCTATACAATGAATGGAGGGAACAAAGCATCTCAGAACGGGAGTCACAAAAGCCAGAAGCTCCCCACCTAAACTATATGATGGGAGATGCTGAGGATAGTGGCGTGTCTTAAATCCTGCCCCTCTCATGGAGTGTGGCACCTACATCTGGGTTGCAGGGAGTCCCTCCATCTGCTTGGGAGTCAGCTGCAAACCTTGTCTGGGGCACCGTCTACACTGCAGAGGCAGAAACACAGGCACCTCTGGAACTTTTACTGCAAAAACATGGCGGCCGAGTGACTTTAGGGGTTTACAATGTTCTGTACCCGATAAATGTGTGGGGAGATGCACCCCAGTGGGGCCTGAGATCTGTTTCTGAGATTTAAGTGCAGAAACTCTCCTCAGTGCCTTATAATGTGTACCAGAATTAGTGCTCAATATATTTTTACGTACCTAAAAGGTAAATTCCTAAATACATGGATCAATTCTAAAAAGTACTAAGGCCCCAGATTTGGACAGAAACCCATGTTGAACAATTCTGAAAATCAAGCCAATTATTTATGTCCCTATCCCATTGTGCCAGGCACTGTACAGCCAGTATAATAAAAATAGCATTCCATGCCCTCAGAGAACTTTGCAAGATAAGCTAAAGATGACAAAACAAGATCATTTCCCCAAACATACAGGGGGTGCATAAAGTAACAGTCAAACAGTCATTATTAAAGTAAAGCTAAACAAGCACAGTGTGTGTGCTCAGCTGATGGGGGAGGGCGGGGGGAGTTTTGACAACGAAACAGATTACATTTACACTCTTCATTTGACTTAGTTATGAGCAGTAAGTAAAAATACCTACCTAGACCCAAATGCACTGAAGTGTATACTGTATGCACACAGTGTGGGCTGCTTTACACATTATGTATATTTATGTGTGTATTTGTGTCTATGTACAGTGTGCATGAAATAAGGAAATCTGTCTTAATATGTTTACCTGCAGAACATTTCCCTCTAGACATTTTTGTTTCTGATGCGAAGTAGTTGGGGAAATGTAACATGTATCATTAAATCCTACCCAAAGCATTTTATATGTGTCATCTGTGCAGCAAATATCTACAATAAAGTCATATCAAAATGCCACCTGCTGACTGAAGGTTTTGTATTGCCTTACAATGTTAATATAAACTAAAACACACAATTTAAATTTATGAAGTCAAACTCTACAGTGTCTTATGCTCCTTGTAACTGCATTGAAACTAACATGTCCATTTCATCCCTGGCACATTCATTGCCATTGCTGGAAGCCTATTTAGGTGCATAAGGGGTGGATTTAACCCAGTGAGAGAGCAGAAAATGTAGGTCAGCCTAGGATGGCGTTCATAGGATTAATGAAAACAAATAGCTACTTGTCAGTTAAGTATCACTTAACAATCAGGGCTAGATCCTGCTGCCTTTGCTCCTGGAAGAATGGTCAAATATTTCTAAGGAGACTGCTCCCACGGGTGCAGGCAGCAGAATTAGGCCTTTGAGTACATATATGTCTCATCAATATACTTGAAATAAAGAAGAGTAGATTAGTGTTGCCTTGTAGGCTCTGAAACTCTGGAAAAAATGGTGCTTGTCAAAGGTTGTGTCTACACTGCAATCAGACAAGTATGGCTGGCTTGAGACAGCTGATTTGTGCTGTTTAGTTGCAGTGTAGATGTTCTGGCTTATGGTGCAGCCCAAGCTGTGGAACCCTTTCACCTTGCAGGTCTTAGAGCCTAGGCTCCAGCCTGATCCCTGAAGTCTTCATCAGCCCCCTGTCTGTGAGTCACCTGGCACTGGCCTGCTGGGGGTTTTTAACTGCAGTGTGGAAATACTTAAAAGATGCTGATGACTAAATCAGGGATCCATTGGTTTCAGTGGGTGTAGAGAGATGAGCAGTCTAGGAAATGGTTTGTAATAGACAGTAACATGAATACTCATGTCCCAAAGGCTCTGGATACCTTACCAAAAAGAAATTAAATATGTAGTTCACAAGAAGTAGGAGACAGATCTTACTTCCATTTTACTATTTATCCACCACAGTTTACATTCCTTTCTGTTAGCTTCACTAGGGTTGGGTTTCTATTTTCAGGAGGATGTAGGTTTGGCTCAAATAATCTCTAGTGTCCTTGCTGTTTGCTGTTTCTTGCCTAGTTGCTCATGTTAAAGTGCTCAGATTTTATGTGTGACTCTTCCATCCTACTTTTAAATAACTGGCAATGTCCTCATTTCTGATCTTTTGACTAGCTTCCTCAGTGTTTGAAATTCCCCTTTTGTCAAAGTTTATGGTTGACGTCAGTTTTGGCCAACATAACTCTCCAATGGAAGTTGAACTTAATATTAATGAGGTCATGATTACTTTAATGGGCCAGCTGTTGTTGCTTCTTGAATTCTGTGTTGCTTTGGACTAATTTCTTTCTTTTTTTTTTTAAATAAACCAGCTGCTTCTCTTGAGGACTCTAGAAAGAGAAGTTCTCTGCATCTGTTGCTTAAGATGTCAAGGGTCTGCTCTTTTTCAATCTTCTCCCCTTCTGATATTGACCCATTTACGTCCGGGTGGTTAAAGTCACCCATTATTATTGTTTTGATCTCTTTCAACACTGTGCGTTCATTCAATTTTGTAGATCAAGACATTGCTAATGTCATTCTGTAGTACAGTGATTCTCTTACAGTTTGAGGTTTGTATTCATCCAGATTCTACTTCATGGTCCTTTCCACTGAGGGCTTTCATCTCTTAAGGCTCTATGGAATGTGTTAGTTATAAAGCCGCCTCTGACATCTTGACCTATTAAATGGTTGGGCACTCTGTACTCCATGCAAAACCTCACCTCCATTCCTCTTTGTTGCCAGAACAACAAAGTCTTAACAGCATGTAGACCTAAGGAGAACTGCTTTAAATGCATCTGTCTCCTGCTCTGCTGGATCCAGATATAACCTAGGCAATGAGGATCTTCAATCACGCATGAGTCCAGTGCTTCCACTACTGGAGCAAGTAAGAAAATAAAAATTAAAACAAAAAGTTCACCTAACAACACAAAGTAGTAGGCTGCTGCCTTTGCTGTGGGGGTAACTTGAGCCACTAGCATGAGATCAGGAATAGGCAAATCAAAATAAAATAGAAATATTCAGCAGATTGCTGCTATGCTTGCCATTCTGGACCTGCCGAAGACCAAACAGTGAAGGGGAAGCAGTCTTTTTGGCTTCATTCATGGTAAGAACAGTCTGCTGGTAGCTTGCATTGAGATTCTACAGCTACAGAGGGAACTCGAGCACGGAAGGAATCAAAGGAAGGATTTTACAGTCTTCTATGCAAGCCCCCAGTCACCAGAGGCACTGTTTTTTTGTTTTTGCTTTTGCTTAAAATTCAAGCTGCAAAGAAAAGCTGCAAGCCCAGATGGAAAAGAAAAGAAAGGTTCCCCACAGAAAAGCGTGGGTTGAGAAGGTGAAGTTCAATGAGAGAAATGAAATAGCAACCTTTTCAGAAAGTGTTGGTTAACTATATGAAAACTGCAAATTATGGGTGGTTTATCTTGAAACTTTTGAGTAATTTGTAACCTGCAATTCCATTCCAGGTGGACGGAGTTCAAGTTCAACCCTGCTGAGTGATGAAACTGAAGACATATAGACCCCTACATGACCTGTTGTCTCTGAACTCTGTTCAGTGTGCCTTAATTACTGTAGCATTGCAGAAACATTTCTCTTTTACCCCATCCATCATGGCAGAATATTGGGTCAGAGAAATGGATAATCAAAAGCATGGTTCATTGCTGCTCCAAGATTTGTCAGAGCATTGTCAGTTCAGACAAAGATCAAATGATTATTTGTGTGACCAGTCTGTCTCTGGTATGCAATGCAATGACCATATCTGGAAAAAAGCTGTATCAGCAATAACAATCAAGAAGGCTGTTGAGATAGCTCGTGCCATGGAAACCAAACAGCAGGACACTCTGGAGCTTAGTTTGAAATGAAGAAATAAGTCTCCTGAACTGGTGCATAAGAGGACTATGAGAACATAATGAATTTTCCATGTGGCTATTGTATGCAAACTGTGCACGCTGAGAAGGATTGCCGGGTTGTCTGCAGGAAGAAACAGAAAAAAGAACACATTGTTATGACTGGTCACATAGTTCAGCAACCAGCAATGGTTAAGTGTGACAGTCAGCCAAAATAGTGCAAGTCCAGAGTTGTGTCTGAAGTCTCTAATGAAAGCTGATTTGGACTGCTTAGTGAACACGGGAGTCTTGTCACCAATACCTTGCACCAAATGTGCTGCACCCATACCCAGTGATCACAGAGGGTAGCTCCATCCAAATTTGTGGAGATTTCAAAAAGATGATGAATCCAGCTTTATGTGCAGACCAGTGTCCAGTATCTTGTAATGAAGATTTATTTATTATTCTTATTGGGGAACAGTTTATCAGTAAATTGGATTTGCTCAATGCACACCTACAAATAAAGATTGACCCAGCATCTCACAAGCCACACGCAAAATACTTTTGCTCCAATAGTTTGCCTTTTGGTATCCCAAGACTACCTGTCCTGTTTCAGAAAGTCGTGTATGAAATCCTTGGGCATGTCTGTGTCCATGTCTGCCTCAGTCTAGTGACTGCTGCCTAAAATCTGCACATACCACAGCATGATGCATGGGGTGTTCACATTGCTTGTCACAACATTTTCAAGCTGAATGGGGTTCATGCTAGCCTTGCTATGGCATCTGCATGAATAACCAGTGGAAAAAAGGGCATGAAAACATTGTTTGATGTTGCTTTCAAGCAGAAGGGGGAGAAATTAGGTGTATGATGGAAGGCTGACGACACATATCCAGAACCGCCCACTGACCAGTTTTTGTGCCTTCAGATGTTGGGAGAATAACCCAGAATGCAAGGGGACAGCAGGAATTGTAGGATGGTTACCCACAGCACATTGCTGTCAAAGTTGAAGCTGCCCACCTAACTGGATACACATGCCATTGAACTCATGTGCACAGTGGGAACATGCATCTTTGACTTTACAAAATTGTGTGCTAAAAACTGACCTTTCAGAAATTTGACTTAATTTCGCATTGTAGAACTACCCAGAGAATGTGTCTCTGAATAGCACCCATCTTTAGGACTGCTTAAGTACTACAGTAAATAGCTGCCTTATTTGGCGACTGTATTAGCACTTTTGTGTGAACTGTTACAATCAATTACTTTTAAATGTAGGCCCCTCTGTATGTGGGAGCCTACAGCTGTTGCAGTGTGTGGCAACCTGGCTCCAGAGACTACAACTCCTATCAAGCTTTTGGAAAGAAGGATTTTTTTTCAAGCCAGGCTGTAATAAAGAGGATGGTGGTCTCCTGTTGTGGGACAGAGAATGATGTTTGAACCGACTGCTTCCAGGCAAGGTTGAAGCTGTCTCCCAGCCAGGAACTGCACTGGAGAGCTGCTGCCTGCTTATGAGAGACCCTGCAGGAAAGGAACTTGATCTGTGTGTGTGTGTGTGTCAAGTGCTGCAGAGGCCAGCTCCAGGTCAGAGGCCCTGTTCAGTTGGTTGCTTTGTGTGGATTGACATACAGAACCCTGACCAAGCTGTCTGGAAGCCAGTGAACACCAGATGCATGCCACTGCAAGCGAGTAACCAGAACTTTGATGATTAAAGAGTGTACACTCTTGGATGGGAGAACTGAGGGCAGTGTATGTGCCAGTTATGTTTCATTTATTTCTGTGTACATTATTAACTGATTTAATTCATGTTTAGTCTGTAAACCATGGTGGGTTGGGACTGCAGGGAAGCCAGGGTGGTAGTGAGCCAGGGCCACATGCGGGGGCGGGGTTTGAACTGGGGTGGGGAGAGAAGTTGAAGTGCTGCAGGGGGTTGAGGTGGAGTGGGGGCTTTGAACTAAAGCCGCACATGGGGGTGGTGAACTGTTGCTGGTGCGGGTTTAAATTGGGGCTGCGCAGGGTTGAGCCAGGGCCGGGGGGAGTAGGATTTTGAGTTGCGCTTAACTCGCATTAATCATGCATTTTGAGGGTTTACTATACATTAGTTTCACATAAGGCTCTGAGTGGAAAGAAAACAACAGTATGCATTAATGGCTTGGGCATGTCCCAGAGCTATCAGGGACTGGAAGGTACAGCTGGCAGTCACCTACAGTAGCTGAGCAATGTCCTACCTCACTTTTCAGTTATCTTCATTGGCCAATATACAGAGTGGCCTTGGTGATTTTTGGATGGAGCTGTGAACAGCCAGAGCAGTAGAGTAAAATGCCATAATAAATTAGTGTTCCTGAGACTGGTATGAAAGGGAGAAAAAGAAGGGGGGAACCTTTCAAGTGTCCCAATGAGGTATGAAGAGATCCAGATAGTTGAGAGAAATTGTGTATCCCTGGAAATAAATAATCACAAAGGAAACAAATTGCTTGTTCAGGCTCTTATTCTTAGTTTTTATATCAGATGTCACAGTCAAAGGTTTGTTCCAATAACTGCAGCAGCTATTTTGCCTTCAGCTGGGAGTCTATTAACCTTCACATGCTAGTAAGGGTTTGCGCTGCCTGGTTCTTGGATATGAGATTTCTGTGGTTATTCAATATGTGACACTGTCCTCTTAGTAGTCACGTAGGTGGGTCTACACTTGCCCCCAACTTTGAAGGGGGCATGTTAATCAGGGCGACGGGAGATTACTAATGAAGTGCTGCAGTGAATACGCAGCACTTCATGCGGCTAAATCTCCCCCGTGGTAACTTCGAAGTGTCAAACTTTGAAGTGCCAGCATGTGCATAGCTGTGGGCACTTCGAAGTGTCTCTGCTACTTTGAAGTGCCTCTAGTCCCACAAAATTTTGAGGGGTAAAGGCACTTTGATGTAGCACAGGCTACACGCATGCCGGCACTTCAAAGTTTGACACTTTGAAGTTGCTGTGGGGGAGAATTAGCCTAATGAACTGCTGCATATTCACTGCAACACTTCATTAGTAATCTCCCATCACTCTGATTAACATGCCCCCTTCAAAGCTGGGGGCAAGTGTAGACAAGCCCCTAAGGTGTGTCTACACTAGCTTCCTACTTTGAAGGGAGCATGGTAAGCTGGGTGTTGGAAGATTATTAATGAAGTGCTGCAGTGCATATGCATCACTTCATTAAACTAATTCCTTGCCACAGCAACTTCGAAGTGTTGGGGCTGGCTGTGGCAGCAGGGACTGTGCTGCTCAGCTCCCCGAGCTCTGGGGCAGTGGGAAATGCATTGCCTGGCCATCCAAGAAGTGGGTCTGGCCAGGACAGATGGGACCGCACTACCCAAGCACTGAGGCTGGAGTCTGTGTGCACTGTGAGCAGGCAGCCCACAGTTTCAGCAGCCTCCAAATCCCAGCCCCCAGCCAGTCACTCTCGTGCTGGTGCACTGGCTTACTTTCATCTTCACATGTTCTGCCACAGAGCTGAATCCATTTCATTGGTGACTGAAGTAGAATCATAGAAGACTAGGATGGGAAGAGACCTCAGGAGGTCAGCTAGGCTCAAAGCAGGACTTAATTATTTTATTTAGTTTAAAATTTAGATTTAAATTATTTAAAAAAATTAAATTATTCCAGCTCTATACAGAATTATTCTATATAGGTAATTCCTATATGGAGATTAGAGATCAGCTACCTAGTAAATTCACGTCTGGGTTCACTTTCCAAACCTGCTGAAGTTCAAGGATATTAAAGGGACAAGATGGGTGAGGTAAAACCTCTTTATTGAACTAACGTCAACACAACTGTGTGGATCAACACAACTATGACAACTCTGTATTCAGAGTTAAAGGGTGATAAGATTAAATTTGGAATTTTGGTTCAGGACACTTGAGAAATGCAGATTGGTCACAAAAATGAGGTATAGGTCTGGGCTTGCATCCTGTAAACCCAAATGTTTGGGCAGATTTGGTTCCAATGTTTTGGTGTGGAATTCCATTTGATATGACTAAACAGCACCCAATATTACTGCATGGTCCACCCATGCAAAACCCATTGTCATCAGTGAGGTGTGCACAGGTACTACTACAAGCAGACTTAGTCCCATAATTCAAGAAGAAAAGTACTAAAAATGTAATGTGTTATCTTTAGCAGATTTTCTGATATATTTGGATAAACTTGCTTATGGTGGTGTTTCCTTAAGACACTTGTAAATACCCTAACAAATTCTGATGCTGTCAGAAGCTCCAAGGGATAAGAGCAAGGTCTATTCATCAGCCCACATTGTAATCACTGTCAGTAAAAAGTACAAGCTGCCTATTAAATCATACATCTGTTGCATCTCAGGCTATTGCTGAGTTGAGAAGGGCTGTTATCTCTGGCAAGAATTTGTTCAAATCTATATGTTAGAAGGAGAAACGAGAAATCGTTTATGGATGTTGGCCTTATTGTCCATCTTGCTGTGAGCCATTCTAGTTAAACTACTACTGACTGGCTGCCAATAGAGTGTGGAAATTGGGCCAGAGGAGTCAGGAATGGGAAAAAGATTGAAAGGCTTTTTGTGAGGAGACAGATACCATGGTTTCAAGCATGGTGCAAAAACCTAAGCTCTTGGGACCATCAATGTAACAAACTAATTTGCTCTATGGGTCTGGTTTTTAAAAGGCACAGAATATATACAGCTCCTTTCAGAATGCACTGTGTCAGAATCTTATAGTTCCCTACTGTCTGTGTAGGTGAGTGACAAGTGTCATACATTTGAAATGGCCAGTTGTACAGTCATTCAAAGAAACCTGCTGACAAAGGAAGGATGGCTTAGAAAGGCCAAAGGGTCCACCCAGAGGCCACTATGATTATAGGTGGGTATCTGGGGAAAATCTGGCAGCAACTGCAGGCAATGGGGCTGGCAGGCTGCCTGAGTAGGGGACAGCTTCCTGCTGAGTCTCTGAGGAGAAAGAAGAAGTTCCAAGTGAGACTGATGGGGAAGTGTTCTCGGCAGCTGCTCCTCACCTGCTGTGAACTGCTAACATGGTAGGAGGGGCAGAGACTGAAGGTTTGATTTGGATGACAGAGTGGCCATTTGTGCAGTCCTGCATATCCCCGGATATTTGTTTTGTAAATCCACCAATAGTGGAGCAGATACCTGTGCAGGGCTTCCTACCCCCCACCAAGAAAAGGACACAAGAAACTGCATACTAAATCTCTCTGCTGGAGGGGCCGAATGCTTGCCCTGCCTGGCTCCTTTTGTGCCACCCTCCCCGGGTGAGTACTGATCTGTGGAGCCCCAGCCCCACATACCTGCTGCCCCTTACCCCCTACCCCCTGCTGTAGTGCTTCCTGCCTCTTCCCTGCCTGACACCGCCCCTCCCCTCTGGTCTGTGCTCCCTCCCACCTCTCCACTCCACGGTTGTGGATGGAAGTAAAATCCAGATTGTAGATCAGATGAGGAGTTGAGCCTCACAGATGCAGATTGGATACACATCTACATTTTTGTGTCTGTGTAGAGTTCTACCCATTAGAGCCACAGTTTGAGTCCTTTTTTAGTTTTAAGGGTACATTTTTTTTCAGGAGACTGTACCTCTTCTGACAGTATTTGGGGTCAGGCAAATGACTGTTTGCAACTGGCATGAGATTTTGTGTATGCACGTGGATTATTGCAGTTTGTAATTCCCCATCTACTGCAAAAATGTCAGGGAAAATCAGCTGGAAAATGACTGTCCTCCGCTGCAATGATGCTCAGGTATAGGAAGAGCTTTTGTTTCCCGGGATTCCGATCAAGCGCTCCAAGACATTGGTTGAAGATTTTGCTATTCTGGCTGGAGTAACATGGAGGGTAATCAGGTTCCACTTCACCAAGCTCCACTCTGAGTTGACATGTGCAACATGTGCTCAATGGAATGCCTGAACCTCTTTACAAAGATGACTCCTGTAGTCTATTTTGATGCAGGTCATCTTGAGCCAGTCAAAGCTGAGTAGAAAGGATAATTGTTGGATTTCCCAAGTCTGAGGTTAGTACTAGCATTATCTTGCTCATAGTGTAGTTCCTTATAGTAAAGGCAGGATTTATTCTCAGATAGTTGCAAGAAAAGAAATGCTAAAGCTCCAAATTAAATTTCTCAGAAGAGCCACAAAAATAAAGAACCTCTGCTTCAGAAAAGAGGCTCATCTCAGCCCATGAACCTTTACAAATGTTGCCCCAAGCTTAGTGGTAATAAGTCTGATACAAGTAAGCCCTAGAAAGAATATAGGGAATTTGGGAGTTGACTGTAAGTGTTGCCTCTCAAAGGTGCTGTGTTCTGCTGAATTAGGCTTCTTTATGTATTTCATAATGGGAAGAAGCAAAAAGCTGAATCACTTTGTTAGGGATCGGAGGGGTAGCCGTGTTAGTCTGGATCTGTAAAAGCAACGAAGGGTCCTGTGGCACCTTATAGACTAACAGAAAAGTTTTGAGCGTGAGCTTTCGTGAGCACAGACTCACTTCATCAGATTTGTTACGGAAAGTGATATAAATGTTTCATAGAGGCTTAGATTGTCTAAGAAGCTGCAAAATGAAGATGCACGAGTGACTGGCAGAAAGAACAGACATTAATTCATGAGGAGGGGCACAGAGATTTCTTTCACCCATTTAAAAATTGCATTTTGCTTTTTCACACTGTTGCAATGTTCTGTGGATTTTGCATTGGCGCTTCATTCTCAGGCACTCATCTGCCAGTTGAGAGAATGTTCAGTAATGAATGAGATTGAACTGATGACTAAGCAGAGTGCGAGTACAGCAAGGGAAGAAAATAAAAAACCTTACACTGCCGTTAATTTGAAACACCTGCTGGGAGCTCAGTGAAAGGCTGGTGGGGAGCAGGCAGCTTCTGAACAAAGCATTTTCAGAGAGAAGGGAAGGCAAAACGCTCTTTTACCCTCTGGAATCACTGTTTTCAGATAGTAACAGAGAGAAGCCGTGTTAGTCTATATACTATCAAAAAAGCAGTCAAGTAGCGCTTTAAAGACTAACAAAATAATTTATTAGGTAAGCTTTCATGGGACAGACCAACTTCTTCAGACCATAGCCATACCAGAACAGACTCCATATGTTTTCAGATATGTGCTTTCATTCTCCCATTGCATTATATGTAAGGCTGCTTTCAGGGGTTAATTTTCATTTATCAGGATTTAGTTTTCAGTAATTTTTGAATGGGGGTTTCTCTTTCTATAATGGGTCACCTTTCTGTAATTTTCCCTATTGAATTTTAATGCTGTTACAAAAATACTACATTATGGTAAAGCACACTATGGACCATAAGAACAACCATACTGTGGCAGACCAAAGGTCCATTTAGCTCAGTGTATTGTCTTCTGAACATGGCCAGTGCCAGGAGCCTCAGTGCGAATGAATAGAACAATGTTCCATTCCCTGCCATTCATTCTTACCTTCTGGAAAACAGGTAACACCATCCTTGCCCATTCTGACTAATAGCTATTGGTGGACCTATCCTCCATGAATTTATCTAGTTCTTTTTGAATGCTGTTACAATCTTGGCTTTTGCAACATCCTCTGGCACTGAGTTCCACAGGTTGACAGTGTGTTGTTTGAAGAAATACTTCCTTTTACTTTTTTTAAACTGGCTACCAATTAATTTCGTGTGGCGCCCCCTTAGGCAGCCTGTAGTGAGCACCATAGGGTATACACAGACCAATTACTGAGCAACATGTTAGTGATTGGGTGACCAGAAATCAAGTTTTTAAAGGGACAGTCCCATATTTAAACTTTCCGCGGCTGTGTTGACTTTTTAAAAAATAAACAGGTGAATTGTCCTACATCTCTATTCCCTTCCCCTCCTTCCAATGCGGACTGGTGAATCTTACTGCTTGCTGGATTCCCGCTTGCCAGCTGCCCACCCCTTGTGATGTGGCTTGGTGGGGGTCCAGGGCCAACTGGGGAGTGGGTAGGGAGGAGGGTTGTTGTAGGCTGGTAGCAGGGCAAAGATGCACTGTGCAGGACCAGTTGCTCCCCTGCTGGTAAGTCAGCACAGTCTGAGCCGCTGGCTCTTGGCCAGCAGAGCCCTGCCTCTGTCCCATTTCTGGCTGGCACTGGCTGAGTGCTTGAGTGCTGCAAGGTGAGGTGGCTGGCAAGTGAAGGCGAGTGCCAGGTAGTGACCAGTTACATGTTACCTCTACTGCCCACCTTTACATCCTCACCCCATTCCTGTCCTCTCCCTACCTGCTATTCCTTCATATCCTTCCAGTGTGGCACAACCCTCTCCCAGTGCTGTGTGCAGAACCAGCCCTTGATTGGCATTCTGAGGTCACTAACAGCCTTGCTGGTAGGCACCTTGCTCCCCCCACAGCCTCTGGCTGGGCTGGCACACTGGGCAGGATCAATTAGGTTGGGCAGTTGGTCAGCCTATCTATATGAGAGGGTGTGTGTGTGTGTGTGTGTGTGTGTGTGTGTGTGTGTGTGTGTGTGTGTGTGTGTGTGTGTGTGACCTCTGTGGGCATGCGTGAGGGGTAGGGGCACGTTTCTCATCCCTCCTGTGTGAACTCTGAAAGCCTGAAAGATAGGAAGATAATTAAAAAGAATCCAACACACAGTATTTCTTTTTAATAGCAGCTGAGTCAACTAGGTGTTAATTTGAATGTTTATACTGCATAATTCTGATTGATTGCCATTGAAATCTTTTGAATATGAGTAATTTTACCAGGTGTCTGTATTCAACATAGGAAATACTCACCCTATGTTCGTGAACTTTAAAAATCATAACCCCACAGCCTGGAGTATGTAGGTAAAGCTTACCTACACTGAGACAAATCACTATTTCTTGTGTTTTTCTGGTTTTATTTATTTTATCAGGCATGTTTATTGGTTAAAAACTAAAATCAGAAGCTCTAATTATAAGCTGCTAACTACAGACATGATGAACACAGATGGTTTTTTTCTGCTTGACTTGTTTTGAAACTGTTATGTTCTCCTGCAATGGCCAAAGATTGTGAGTAGCAGCCTCAGGTCAGACTGAAAAGAATAAAGGAACAAACCCCACCTTGGTTTTGAGTTCTATGCTTGTATTTCACCCACCAGTTAAAAGTGTAAACTCCTTGGCTATGTCTATGCTTGGCCAAAATTTCGAAAGGTCCATGCTAATTGCCAAATCGGAGAATACTAATGAGGCACTGAAATGAATATTCAGCACCTCATTAGCATGCTGCCGGCCACAGCACTTCAAAAGTGCTGCATTTCAATCGTATACGGCTCGTCCACATGGGGCCCTTTTTGAAAGGACCCCACAAACATTGAAATCTCCTATCAGCTGATAGGAATAAGGGGATTTCGACATTTGTGGGGTCCTTTCAAAAAAGGCCCCGTGTCGAAAAGCTGCGCATGAGCGAAACACAGCACTTTTGAAGTGTTGCAGCCAGCAGCATGCTAATGAGGTGCTGAATATTCATTTCAGCGCCTCAGTAGTATTCTCCGATTTGGCCATTAGCATGGCCCTTTTGAAATTTTGGCCAAGTGTAGATGTGGCCCTCAGATGCTATAATAGCCTCAATAAAGAGTCACAGACAGCCTGCTCGGCTCCTCTGTGGCTTTGTCTACACTTGCCCCCATCTTTGAAGGCGGCATGAAGGGTGATGGGAGATTACTAATGAAGTGCTTCAGTGAATATGCAGCACTTCATTAGGCTAATACTCCCACGCTGCAACTTCAAAGTGTCAAACTTGGAAGTGCCGGCATGCCATGTAGGGGAGTAAAGGCACTTTGAAGTCGCATGGGCTGTTCAATGTACCTGCAGCTACATGGCATGCTGGCACGTCTAAGTTTTATGCTTTGAAGTTGCTGCGGGGGAGAATTAGCTTAATGAAGTGCTGCACATGCACAGCAGCACTTCATTAGTAATCTCCCATCACCCTGATTACCACGCCCCCTTCGAAGAAGGGGGCAAGTGTCGATGTAGCCTGTCTGACTTTATAGTCAGGTAAGCTTGCCTTTGTAACAGGTAATCCCTTGCACCAAGAAGTACAGCAGTATTCAGGAGACTTCTAATACCGAAAGGACCGATCATTTATCGCAGGTCAGTTAGTTCTTATACCAAAGACAATGCTCGTCACCAATTTCATAAAGCATTTTCACAAAGGGAAAGGTACTGCCCTCTCCATCTGTGAGAAGATTCTTGTTAGAATCTTACTGACTTGCCTGCTCCCTCTTGCAAAGGAAACACTTCCAGACCCCAGTGAGGCTTCAGACTATCCCAAAGCACCATCAACATGATTTTCATAGCTAGGCAAATCTCGGAAATATGTCAAGAAATGTTTATCAATCTGACCAAAGCCTTTGCCTCTCTCAAACATGAGGCTCTGCAGAAAATCATGTCACCATTTGACTGCCCAAATGAATTTCTCACCATTGTGAGACACCTCCATGACTGCACATCTCAGTAGTACACATCAGCAGCACATCTGGCCATGAATTCCCAGGATTGCAGATGAGTTCCAGGATGGAGCATGCAGGAAATCGAGGACCTCATTGCTACATGCGGGTGGGGATGAATCTGTGCTGGGAAAACTATAAAGCAGAAAAAGAAATGCAGATATATATGACAAGTTGTCACAGGGCATGAAGGAAAAGGGATGCACTAGTGCTGCATGAAAATAAAGGAGCTCAGGCTGGTATATCATAAAAAAAGGAAGCAAACAGATGTTCTGCATCATTGCTGTGAACATGCAGCTTTCATGGGCAGCTGCATGGGACTTTAGGGAGTGACGCAACCACTGTGTCCAAAGAGTCTCTGGATACCTCTGAAGAGATTCCTCAGAAAGCTTCTGGCAACAGCAAGGAGGATATGGATGAGGAAGAGAAGGATGACAATGGTCAGCAGGCCAGTGAAGCGACTGATCTTGCCTCCAGCCAGGAACCTTTCGTAATGTTCCCTCCTCCCAGGGACATTTTGCAGCCAAATCTTGATGGTGAGGAGGGCATTTATGGTGAGTGCTTATTTCAATCATGCTACGAGTAGGACAAAGCAATTGGGTGTGATCTATGGTGGCCATTGTACCTATACAGCCGAGGGTTCCCTGGAACAACTTGTTAATGCATCCGGGGAGGGAGCACCGATCCTCCCTGCACATCTCCATAAAGCTCACAGACAGACACGTACTCTTTAATTCTTCTCATGAGCTTTTTGGGGAGGCCTGCCTTATTCCAAACTCCTTGATAGGACACCTTTCTATGCCAAGCCACCAGTAAGTAATCTGGTGTCACCAGTAAGTAATCTGGCACCACAGAGCAGTGCAGCATAGTGACTGGCCTTGTGCCCACACTGCGTCAGCATCCTCTCCTTACTGATGTTTGTCTGTCTAAGAAGACTAATATCTCTTTTGGCAACCTAGAGAAAGCAGTGGCAGGAGCATTAAGCTACTATATCATAGCACAAGCTGCTCTTCCATGCCTGGACCACCCTCACAACTCTCCCTGGGCTGCTGGGGGAAAGGAAACTTTCAGTCTCCCAGCTAAGGGGGTGGAGGAAACCATGTGGTGACTGAGAGAGCCAGTCACACAGCCACAGGGAGAAAAGCACAAGCTGCTCAGCCATGCCTGGACCACCCCATTCCCTTCTGACTGCTGGGGGAAGGGAAATTTTCATTGTTCCAGCCAAGAGGGGCAGGAGGGAGACCACATGGAAACATTCAGATCCCAGTTGATTTAGCTCAAGCTCATCCCTAATTATACTCTACTTTTTGGAACCCTGTACTTAATACTAAAGTGCTAAATTCAGTTGGCCTTAATGGGGAACCAGGAAAGGGATCTCCTTAAGATTGTGGTTAACAGACCATTGTGACTTAGGCCTGTATTTTGCACCGCTAAAATTAAGTGGGGCTTATTCTGTTGGCTTGAATGGAAGCAGAATCAAGCTCTGGTTAGTGAAAATTATTGACAGATGGAATGATCTCTTGGCAAAAAATGGCACATGATGTTCTCTGCAATCTGCTCCTTTAAAGCTCATCAGTAGTTGGCACTTACTTGGTTATAACAGTGGAACACTTTCTACATGGGCCCAATACTATTTTAACAGATGGGCATACTCATTTTCATGTGTAGGAATCAGCATGCACTCTGAGTACTTCAGGCTGTCATCCCACCAAGGAACAACTGAACAGCACTTTCTGCAGTGTGGCAATGACTCAATACTCTAGCCATGAGCTGGATGACCAAAGAAATTTAAAATTGCTTCTGCTGCCATGTAAGGCACATTTGGGGCTCTGGTGAATCAGTTCTGGTGTTTTTGCACATAGTGAGAGGAAGCATTAAGGAACGCTACTTGCTGTTTGGCTCTGTACAAGGAAGCACCCATGTAACTTGGCAAAAAAGCTGTGTGAGGATTGCTGAATATTTTGCCTATTGTGCCCTAGTTTTATGCTGTCATGCCATAGGCTTGGGGGCCTTGGTATCCCACGCCGTCTCTTACTTTGCCTTTTAAAATTTAGGCTTGATGGTGTTGAACCCAGTGAGGTTCCTATTTTCACTGGGGTGCTTACACAATAATATAACAATGACATTAAAATGAGCTGCAGGGACTTCTGTCCAAAACCCAGTGAAATTCATTACATACCTTTGCAAATGCAAGAATGACAAATCATTAAACTGCTTTTGAAATCGGGGTTGCTCCAGCCAATGTGACAATAGGCTTCCTGCTGGCTTATGATTCTGAGTTCTCTGTACCTCAACTTTCACAAAAAAGGATGGAATGTTGGAGCTGTCTTAAGTACCTAGTCCTATAAGCCTAACATGCATGAATAGATCCATTGACTTTAATGGAGCTATTTATAAAAAGCCCAGTTGCATAATTAAGGATTTACAAAATCATTCACTTGTAAATTCTTCAGGGGAGAGAACTGTTCATTTATCAAGCAATAGACATATTTCTACTACTGCATGTAAATGACTATAAAACATAGTGTCAACTTAACTGCTGGTGTAATTCCAATGGCTTCAGTGAGATTACAACATGCAAGAATTTGGCCTACCACATTTCGCTGCTGTCATTCTCAGCTCCTTGGGCAAGAAGCATTTGGTATCAATGTACTTTGACTAGTTATGAGAGACAAGCAAAAACATGATTGTTGCTTTCTTGTGAATGAGAATTTATTAAGTATTCTATTTGCAAAAGTTGTGGCTTCATTCTGCTTAAATTGACTGCGCTACTTTAACCTGCTACCTCAGGTCATTTAATTATATCTGACAATGAGTTATGGTTACCAAATGAATGAGATTTCTTTTTCATAAGTAATTACAATGCAAATTGTAACTGTTATGCTCAGTTTCCTGGAAATGAACTAGATAGATTTTTTGCTTTCTCTCTCTTTTAAAAACACTTCCTTTGCAAGAAACATGCAAATGACTCTGCAAAACTTAAAATCAATCAATGACATAGTAAACTTCCTTTCCTGGGAACACTGAACAATAATGGTTCCATGCCTGTTCCTTAGGGTGAAAACTGGCCAGGTGTCAGGTTTTGGACCGGAGTACTTGTTTCAAAAGGAATCTTGGAGGATCGGGTCAGTGGTGCTGACTGGGATGGTGAATGTCTGGTTTGTAGCTGCAGCAGGGCTGGTGGGCTCTTTGCTAGATGCTGTAAGGCCCATGTGGAAGCAGCCCAGCCAGCACATGCAGCTTCTATCCTTATAGACTGGCTCAGGGGGAGGTGTGTCCATATGCTGTCCTGTTGTTGCCTATAGGTGCAGATCCCATTTATTGGATCAAGGCAGAGGAGGAGCACCACTGGAGCACAAAACGTGCTGCTGTTGAGGAGTCACGTGCCTCTCCCTCAGCTGTTCAATGGTGGCCTTCTTCTCTGACTCCTCATCTGGCAGGGCTCCAACTGAGGCGTGTCTCTTGCCCCATCACCAGCATTCAGTAGTTCAAGACATATGGATTCCACTCTGCGAGTGCTGGGAAGTTCGCGAGTTCAGGTAAATATCTGACCCTTATCTGAACTATTCAGATGTCATCAATTGTCAAAAATGGGCTGAAAAATCTTGAGATATGTTGACATTTGCCAATGTCTATCTTGGCCAGCTCCATTGCAGAGCTTAGCTGGAATGAAAAATAATGTGAGCAGGAAATAGGGAATGATTATTTTTAACCCTCAAAAGTCTCCTGACGTAGTATTTTCAACAATACAATGCCTTTTAACACCATCTGGGAATACAGATTTAGTAGAGATACAGAGAAAGACACACTACCTGCCAAATTACCAATACATTTCCCATAACACCTAGGGATTTCTTAGCAAGATCTTTCATGTAAGTATTCAGGGTGTCATGATCTGGCATGATCATTACCTGGTGGTTTGGCTGCAGTATTAATACTGTTCATGTGTCTATAAAATTAAACATGAGCATGCAGGTATCTAAGATGCTGGCAGATAATACTGTCTTTAGTTCTGAGGCAGGTTGTTGCAGGAAATATCTTTAATAGTTCATGTCTAAGGTTAAGTTTTATTTGAACTCTTTCACACAGGCCCTACAACAGTCCAATTGCGGTGATCCAATGTGAAGAAAAGGAAGAGGCTAGTTAATTAGGGCTAAATTTTGATACCTTCACTCATGATGAATGGTAACTTACTCTGCAACTAAGCAAGTAAATAAAAAGGATCACTCTTGGAGTAAGATGCTACTGAATCAAAGTAAAAGTATCAGAATCTGGCCCTTAATAAACAAGTTCAGTGCCTGTTAGTCCATTCCCCATTAGCAGTGATGTAATTCCTCATACTGAAGCTGGGAAAATATATAGATGAATCTTACCCCATGAATAGCTTGCAGTCTAGAGCTGTGGGTTTAGTGAAAATGTGGTAGGACAGGGCAGAATCATGGCAGAGTGGAGAATACAAATACTTTTGCAATGGAAATCTCTCTCTCTCGGGGAAAGTGGGGGTTTAAGCCACCAAGAGGTTGCTGCAGATTCAGGGCACAGAAAGCATGTCAGAACTGCTCTGTAGGACAGGGCAGAGGATTCCTGTTCATACTGTGGAAGTTCAGAATGTCTTGATTTGCAGTACAGGGCCTAATTACTCATGTTTTAATCAAAATGAATTATGTTCCTGATGCAGATGCTACAGTTGAGGGCAAATGCAGCTATACTCCCCTTTCATAATGTACCCTGTCTTGTCCCTCTAGGGTCTTCAGCTGTTACCTCTCTTGGGTGGAGACTCATCTCTCAATTTTTCTTGACTTCAGTATTTTAAGTCTGCACAGTTTCTTGCCTACACTGTGATATACCCATCAAGCCAGACTACTTTCTCTTCAAAGGCTAGGAACAGTTGTAATTGTCAGCAGTTACAAGTTATCAGTAAGCTCCTTGTAAGCAAGTCCATTTTTTGTTAAGGTGAAAGCATTACAGAGAAAATATATAGAAGACCCTACATGCGTGATAACAAGCTTACTAGAGGTCACATCCTGATTCCAACAAAGGCTACGGTAGTACTTAGTCCTGCAGACCTCACTAAAACATTTGTTTTGTCATTACAATTTTGTAATCCTTAGCTCAGAACTGAATACACCCATGACTAGTTCAGTCTTTTCTTTATACAGTGTGGAAATTTATGCGTTCCCAAAGTCTCATTGTCAGTCAGCAGATAATAATGCCCTGCCCAAGGCATCATTTGAGAAGGCTGGGCTTTTGCACACTGGGGATGGGGAATTGCCCTGCCCAAGGCATCATTTGAGAAGGCTGGGCTTTTGCACACTGGGGATGGGGAATTTGCAGGCATTTTCCCCTAGAATAGGGATTCCCAAATGTTTTGCTGGCATAACCCTTTATTAATGAAGCCTTTCCCGCTAGGTTGCTGTTTGGTAGTGGAAAATCGCACCATTCGCATACCCTCATGTTTCATGCACTGTGCATGTCAGTTCATGCTGTTTGAAGAACTAAGTGGCATCCGTGCTCCTATGTGACCCTGCATACACCCACGTACACTGTGTGGAGGACACTATTTTGTACACTTCATGGACCATGACCTTGCATGCACCATGATCTTACATGCACTATATATGTGCAATGTGCTGTGGTGGAGCAAAATGGCAAATCCTCTCCACAGTCAGGACTGCAGCAATCCCATCTCTTGATGGCATGCAATCTATTTTGGGGTTGCAACCCACAGTTTGCCTTAGGGAATCCCCATGGAAACTACTGTCTTAGACATTCCCCAGAGAAACTACTTGATGTTATTTTGTTCCAAAAAATTCATTCTTGTCTTGCATGCTTTTCAGGAGAATCCTTTCAAATATCCCAACCCACAATAATACATAAACCATTTATTTATACAGTGGATCCAAAACATAGTGAAACTTAATTCAGTAAAGCCTCCCAAGGATATTACAGGAAATTGTCATATCTGTCACAGCATCCTAATGGTCATGATGATAAAGAGAAGCTCCTATGCATATCTTTTAAGTCTTTGCATCAGTTTGCAGACGAGAATCCTTCCAGATACACAGGGATCACTGAGCAAATTAGGGATTTAACTTTATTATGAACATCAGGTGGCAACTTAATCCTTTAATCATTTGAACAAGAGAGTCTGGGAAGACACACAAAGGCAGTTGAGGTGTGATTTTTATTTTATTGACCAAGATTCTTTTTGCTTTGCTAGGTCCACCCCACTCAGCCCCATTCTCATTTAAGATGGACTGTTCTGTACTATTATTGTAGCACATATTTACCTGTTTAGAGACTTTTTTCTGTCTTTCTTTCTTGACTGTTAGTCAGCCACACCAGTGACACTCTCCTGATATGCCTACAGGTGCTCCAGAATCAAACACCCTGATCTTGTTCTGAAGGTTGTAAACCTCCTCATTTACTTATGGGCATAGTTCAAATGATGGGATTGATATAGGCTAAACACATAGAAGTAGGCAAGAAACAGGGAGTTTGTTCTTTTTGTTTCAACTCAAGTACTGCACAATTTTATAAACAAGAAGGGGCTCATGATGATGACCTTGGATTTCTGCTGTTTTTCTGAAATTCAGGAGGTTATAGGATGATGCATACTGTTTGTGGGTGGGCCTCTTATCGTTCCATAGGTGCGCAGGAGGAATTCTTCCATAGCTTCCAATGGAATCACTGGGGACAAATCACTGTGAGGAGAACTTCATAGAGATTTCCTGCCCTTTAGCCCCTTCCATGATTTTCCCAGAGTAGGAAGTGACTACACGCTCTGTTTATTCAGCTCTCACTCCAATAACACTCCCTTTAATTTTGAAGGGATTTTTTAATGAGTAGAGAGAAAGACTTGGCACATAAAATGATTTGCCCCAATTGGTTTCTGAGAAACAAAACCCATACTAGTGCTAACCATAAGACAGGCGTTTTTGATATCCATGACCTGCTTTAGTAATGATCTGGGAAACACAGACTGGTTCTATTTCAAGTTCTTCCTTCTTTAGGGAGAATTACGGTGACTTTAAGAGACATAAATACATCTGACAGGTTTCATTGGTATGAAAACTTCTTCAGACTGAGAATAAATGGATCTGATTAGCTAATGGTGCTCTCAGTATGAGGAAAAAATCTGTGTCTGAAATGCTGTGTCAATCTTGATTTGTAATGGTCTCTGAGAAAACAAAAGTTTAAAGTATGGAATAGGATAAATCACACATTTCAAGTATAGCTTATTTTGAGGGATATAGTCCTGAAGTTATCTAAATCCCAAACAAATTCTGTATCCCCTACACTATGCCTGAGGAATCTAATCAAAAGGATGAAAAGGATAATAAAATTGGGGTAACAGTTATTTCCCCTGAGTGTTTTCAGATTCCTATCTAAGATGTCAGTATTCTTCAAATTGTGTCTCATATTTAGGCCTTAGCAGGATGAGATAATGCTACGCAGGTTATTACTATTAGCACCCATCAAAGTTAGATTGGTGGAAAAAAAACACATATCACATTTTTGTAGAAAATAATGCCAACATATTCAAAGCTTATTTCACCAGATGAAACACTTCCTCAGTATCCAATAAGCACATGCAATTTGCTCATGTATGGCCATTCTGGTTGGTGAGTGATTAGGCAGAGGGAGATAGCCATCATTTGTTTAACCTGCACTACATCACACTTACCACTCAAAGTTGCAGTCTGCTTGTAGAACATATTTGAAAATGTAACTTAATTTACAAAACACCTCTAATAGGGCAGATTGAAAATAAGTATTGTGAACAGTGGCACTGCTTGTTCATGGTTTGAAATCCAGTCACTGTCAGTATTTGCATTCATGTGCATTCCAACCACAGCAACAAGTATACTGGTTCTGGAAATTTTTTAGATCTGCCATTAGCAATTACCTAAAAATTGATTTGCAAAGACAATGGGAGTAGTATAATAAAACGGATGCTAAATACTGAAAGATTAAAAATACTGGAAGGGAATAAAAGCAAACAGAAATTTGTGAACAGCACATAAACACTTATACATTGGTGTCAAATGGCCCTCAAAAGGCCAAATGTTCACTCAGGTTTAGATAAGTACCCAAAATTAAAACATTTTTCTGAACTCTGTGAGCCTGTTGTTATTTCAGTTTTGTTAACCTCATATTCATCCTTTTCATTATGATGACTGGCAGATTGTAAGAACAAGCTTACTCTGGACAGGTTCCATAATAAATTCTTTAACCTGATCCTAAAATGAATGTAAGTTGGCACTCAATAATGTGAGGAGTGTACTAAGGTTTTTGCCTTGGAATCATATACAAGAGTCAAAACTGATAAGGTCAATATTCTGTAGGAGCTCCTGGGGCGTGTGAGAAAGACACTCACAGAGAGAGCAAAACAGTCTTAACCAGTCTTAAAACAATAAATAGAGAATAGAAAACTCCAAACCAAATAAGCAAATAGCAAATACAGAGTGTTAAAGAAATGCTCAAAATTATTCCTGGCATAGCATATGCTTATAGACTTACCTGCACCCATTTTTTGGAGAGGCGATGGTAAGAGAGAAAGCTACAAAGGACCACCCCGTCTCTGGCATGCTAAATGGGTCTGAACGTCCAGATCTCCAGTGCTTGCAAATAGATGATAGATTATAACACTAAAATATTGAAAGCTGGAGAGGTGAACTACCTTCTTCATATAGGTTCTTCCTTAAATACAAATATCCAGGTTCCTCTGTTCATATCCTTCTTCCTCACTCTCATAATATTTGACTGCCTTTATTTGATAGGCTAGAATTTTCTCCCTTAGATATCATTATCACATTGCTAAAGCAAATGTATGGTTAAACATCTTCCAAGGATCCTATCCTAAAATGTCCAAGTTCATTATCCCTCTGGTTGCCTAGTCTCATTTTATGCCAATGTTTCTCTTAAGCAAGCCATTCCTATGTCCAAAATTCAAGGTTGACTGTTGGGCTACTTTATGTATGCTAAAGGTGATACACCTATGCTTCATTTTGGCAAATTAGCTGAAGCCAAAGTCTTATAGGATGCAAGTCTGTAGGTTCCCTGCATTATTGCTAAGAAAAAATAAGGCTGAGCTGGCCTTAGGAGGCTACAGTTCCATGCTGTAATAATGGATTTATGTCAACAGCAAATTGGTCTCTAATGTCTGCAAGAGCTACTTTTCTCTCACATGGTACAGCTCTGAAAAATTATCCATTTCTGCTTCTCCTGCTCAGTGGAAAGCTGAATGATTGAACTAAGTGCCCAAAGTACCTTTAGAGCACAGAACTCACTCCTGACAACAAATGAATCTTTCTCAACCTTTTTTAAGGGGAAATGAACTTGAAGAAAAACACTTGATTTGAGCTTCCTCTAAATTTGTGGTCCAGGCAAAGCTCTAAATGTTACTGGTGGGTCCTGTTTTTATTGCTAGAACCTCAGATCCAAAAGCTCCTTGGAGCAGATCCTTAGGTCATATAAATTACCAATTCTCTCCAGTGGAGCCATGGCAATGTACATCAGCTGGGGCTCTGCCTTCAGAATTTGAAATCTTGATCCAGCATACCTATTTTCTGTGACATTTTAGTTTTTTTTTGTTTTTTTGTTTTTTGAATTTACTCCACAGCCATTTTATAAGCCATAGCCTTTTACTAAATTCTTAAATATCTTTGATCTCCAAAGACAAGCTATAGAGACTCAGAGAAACAAACTATAGAGACTATTCCAAACTATAGAATAAAAATTCATCAACAGAAAACCTTTTTCAGACAGTTGATGTATAAAAACAAAAACATCTCATATCCCTTACAACAGAAGACATCACGGAGAGTTTATGATGTAAATTCTGCTTGAGCACTTTCTTGCAGCTGTTTATCTTGAAAGCTCCAGTAAGTGTTTTATAAACTTCTTTCTAAGCAGTGGATGATAAGTTGGTGTCAGATTTCTTTTTCTAACAAACACACACATCCTGAAGTATTATATCAGAAGTATTCTAAAGTGAAATTGCATTTGCTAGCAGGGAACAGCTGGAAAACATTTTCCACAGTAGCAAATACCACAAGCAGAGTTAAAATAAGAAACAAAAGAAACGCAGCACACTCAGACAAAAAATTTCAAAGCTTACATGGACTTGTTGTTTATGTAAATATACGTCAGTGTTCTGGAAAAAAAAAGAAAAAAACCCCTCAAGAAATACCATTTTAACTATTGTAGCATCTCTACATATAATTGCCAGTTGAGTAGTTAGGCCTTTCATATGCTGGGATTTATCAATTGATCGCAATTTGCTCTTGTAATTATTGGAGCCTATTTTGCTGAGGCTTGTGACAATATGTTCCTATTCAGAACTCTTAACATTCAGCTTTCATGTTTTGGATGACACCCAAAAATAAAAGTGACTGTTTTTCCAAGTTCTAAACACAGCATTGAATACATTAAAGACTATTCTGTATTTTTTTTTTTTTGGTATGTGACTTCAGCTGTTATGTCACAGAAAGAACCAGTCAAAGTTCCTTTTCTTTTTGAGTATGTAATACTTCACTTCTTTGGGTGGCATCTGGCAGTTTGTGATATAAAGCAAATAAGATTGGAGACCTATATTTCCCAAAACATTTTATGCAAAGGAGTTAAACCTTGGAAACAGTAACTTGAAGGGCAGCAGGTTTCATGTCAGAATGGGCCGGCTTTTATATTTTTGCTGTCAAGCTCCTAAAATGGGTAATGATCTTTTCAGCCTCTTTCTTTACCTCCACGTAGCTCATGATAAACATTGTGTAAATTAGGAGTGACAAGGATAGTGTGTGCAATCATACAACATGTGCTTTTGTTAGTGAGGCTGAATGAGCAGGAGAGCTGTCCTTTGGGAAGTGATAATGCTACATCCCCTTCATCCTCCTCACCAGCTTGAAGTTCATTGCCTGGGTGAGCACTTTGCACTCACTAAAGAACAGTCCAAGATCCCCTGGTATAGAACTCAGAATTCCATTAGGTCTAGTGCAGTGAATGCCAGTGGTGTGTGCTTGAGTGAGAGCGGGGGAGTGGTTTGTATGCTTAGTGAGTTGCACTTACTATGGCAGAACGCCAAGCAGCTGAAAGAAGAGTGTCTTGTATTTGGAATGTGTGTGGTGATTGGGAAAAATCAGACCATTTTAGCAGCAAGTGTGACAGCAGAAGCAGACACTGGAGGATCCAAAAAGTGGATGGCTCCCCAGATAGTGGAGAGATACAGGTGTCAGGGCTCTCCAGGTAACAAGATATTCTGATCTCATGAAGATCTGGTCCCTCCGATCTTGAAAAAAGGTCTTTTGCTTTCTAAAGGGAAATGCTGGAAGTCTCATTACCAAGATAATTGAAATACAGAGGACACAAAGCCTGTTAGACTGCTCTGCAGAGAACAATCCTGAACTGAATAAAGATGCAACTTAACAGATGATGACTCCATCTAACTGTGGTCAGTGCACTGGAAATTCCATGTTTGGCTTTGAGATGTTATATTAGGAATCATGCACATTTTAAATGAACCTTTGTTTGTTTGTTTGTTTAAGAGCTAGGGAGATGGCTGCCAAAGAAACAAAGAGTTGGGAAAGGGGGAAGATTGATTGTGTTTTATCTCAATGACTGGGAGCCAATGAAGGTGTCTATCCCCCAAACTGTGCCATGTTAATATTAATAGCTTTCTCCCCAAAACTGAGTTGAAGGGGTCTTTAAGGTTTATACAGGTCCTCTACATGTTGGTCTTCAGCCAACATGTGGTAACACAATGTCTCTCTCAGCAATGCAATGCGTACACCTCAGTCAACCAGGTACGATCACTCAAGCTCAAATAAGCCATGCAAATAAAAACCAAATAGCTTCTGTCAGGCACTGGATCAAACATCAGCATGGACTGAAGAAAGAGAGCCTGTGACACCTTTACTTCCAGATGCAGTCCAATAATTTTGTTGAGTTAATAGTCCTTGTCTCTTGTCAGTGTGATATTGAACAAAAATACCCCTTTGGCAATTAGTACAGTACCAACTGTACTCTAGCAGTCCGATCATACCTTAGAGGTTGAATTCCATTGATGAAGTTTCCATTAGATCTTCATAACAACACATTAGTGAGCTGGAAAGAGTGACTATTCAAGACAGTGGAAATACACTGGTTCTAGGGACTCAGGCTCTTTCTTACTAAGAATCAGGATAAATCCTACAGTGTAACATTCCAGGATCAGATCAGCCAATGGTAAATGCTCTTTACACAAACACCTCCATACATATCCTTTACTAAAGTGCACACATTCTTGAGGAACATGTGATGGTACTGGAAGCTTAGTATTCAGCTGGTGTATTAAAGCCCACTCTTCTTTCCGCCACAAAAACCGGGCTCAAACTTGAAGAAACACATGTAAACAGTTGTAACTGTACTAATGGACAATAACCGTAAACGAACAATAAATATTCCTTATAAACTTTTCTTCTAAGATAATAATATCCTTAACATGAAACCAACTATATTAACATGATTTGTTGTTGAAGCTACCTCAAATGGGTTAATAGACGTTGGAGAAGGCCTATTACATCAACTAGTCCTTTCAGAGTAAGATTGTTTCCCTTTCGAAAAAAAGATTGTTCCCTGTTGAATAATAATATTAATATTTTATCTAAGCCAATTTAAAATTTTATTTTAGTTGAGAGCATCTTCCCTTGATGCTAAGAGTATTATACTAAAATGTAAATCTATTACCATAAGTAGCAAAGAAATGGCAAAAGCATTGACAATGCCTGGGCAATTGTATTTGGTTGTAGACACCTCATTGGCAGAACACATGTAGATAAACTACAGTGAGTTCACAGAAGAACAAAAATGATTAAAATGTACAAGAGATTTAATTATGAGGGGAGAATAAAAACTCCAACATATTCCCCACTGGTTAATTCAGGAATGGAAGACTGGAGCCTGCACCTCTTTCCCAGAAGATTGTTCTGTGGTATTGTAGATGTCACTGTCAGATCATTTATCTGTGTGTGTGTTTATTATTTAGGGAGCCTTCACAAATAGACTAGTTCTGTCAACAAGGAGGAAATGCAGAGGTAGGAAAAATTACAACCTTATAAATTGCAATTAGGGATGAATATGAACTTCAAAACTTGGATTCCAATCTGCATTTTGAACGTTCCTAGTGGTTGTGTTTTCAAATGCAGTGTTTAGGTTCAGGCCCCTCTCTAGCTATAGTTACAATACGAAAAAATGTTAACATTGTAGTATAGAGCAACTAGTGCTTCACTCTGTCACTGCAAGAAACAAAGGTATGAATTATTAATACAGCTATCAACTGTTGTGATTGCGTCTCATAACTCTAAAGTAAAGGAGCAAGTCATTTGCTTGCATTAAACAAGTTTTCTCTTTATATCACTACATAAAACAAGTTTTCTGTTGAGATATAGTGGGATTTTTTTTAAAAGATACAGCTATGCTTCCTGCATAGGTATTGAACTGCTAAAAAATTCTCCTATTTTTAGTATTTAACTAACATGGAAAAGCATGATAGTTAAGAGCAAATTAGGGGTCATTACTGTAATTTCCTAGATGCATTTGTCCTTAACCAACTGTGGTTTACATATATTTTAAATAGATTTAGTTGTTAATCCTATGAGAAAAAGACCCAAGATTTCATTTCTTTCATCTGAAAATGCATATATTTTAGCAGAGCAGAAATCCTGGTAGGTTCTCCAGCTAGAGGCCAGATAATCAAAATTATTTAAGCACCTAAATATGAAAATAGGCACCTAGTGGGATTTTCAAATGCACCTAAGTAGGTTAAAGCCCTAACTCTTGTTGGAAAGACTGTGAAATCAGTCCAGGTGGACTAGGTGTCTTCTGAAACCCACTTCTTTGTGTGTACATTCTAGGCTAGATTTAATAAGCAAGAGTAACTCCATTTATTTCAAAGAGAATACTCTTTAGCCACCTATGATTTCTTTATCATGGTCACTCAGAATCACACATTGTGCTACCAATGAAATCACTCAATGGCCCCCTGGGTGGACTCTTCTATTAATGATAACAACTGTAATTGCTGAGGTGTTCAGACCTGACTGTCTTTAAGTACTTCAGAAAACAGCAAAACCTCATTAGCAAATGGGAAAAGTCATTTTAATCTAATAAATATATTCCATAATTCACTGTAGGTACAGTGAAGAGGAGTTGATAGAGAAAAATGAACACCTACACTTATTACACAGTACAGAAGAAAATAAAAGTTCTCAGGCTGCAACATGGACATTTCTTAGTAAAAAGAGACCAACTCCCAAGCAATCTGTGCCTATATATCTCTAACACAGCCAACTACTTGAGGACTCAATACATCCAGGCTACTTGTACACTTCAGAGATCTTTTGAAAAAAGCCCTTCTGGAAGATCTCTTCTGAAAGAACTTCTTTCAAAAGAGTGTGTCCATACACAAAAGAGCAGATCAAAAGAGTGATCTGCGCTTTTGAAAGAGTATCTACACAGCCCCCAGTCTTTTGAAAGAATGGGCCAGGGATCAAAAAATCAGGCCCCATGAGGACTGCTCTTTAGAAAGAGGGGCCCTATGCAGCTTCTACATGTTTTCTTTTGAAATAAGTTTCAAAAGAAGGTGTTCTTCCTGAAATGGGAAAGGAGGAGCGATTTTGAAAGGAGTACCACATTCTTTCGATTTACTTTTGAAAGAACACTTTTTGTGTGTAGCTGCTTCACAAGATCTTTTGAAGAGCCCTCTTCTTTCAAAAAAGCTTTTGAAAGAACTTGCTGGTGTAGATGCAGCCCCAGTGTCTGTAAATACTGCCTTAGACATCTCTTAATGTCCTGGAAAAAGTATGTGGTTTGTTCATATCTACAAAATGACTGTCCATTTTTGTGTGCATATAGTTGATTTAGTACAAACATCTGTTTTTGTGCTTAAATAAAATTACAAGGCCTTGCTTCAGGATTTAGCTATAGTTTTCTGCACAGAATGCAGGTCATTATATATGATACACATATGTTGTGATTTATACTGCCAGGGGCTCTTGGTCTCCAGATGGATAGAAGAACTTAATGCCATCTTGCACAGTTCATTGCTCTTGGCCCCCTGAGTTCTTTGGGTTTGGTACTCACCACGAAATATTTATATTAAATTATATATTAATATCATATTACATTAAAATGAAAACAAAAATGTGCAAATCAAATGTGTTCTGTTCCAAGCTCCAGTTTTCTCTAGGGAGGAACAGAGGAACTGCCATACTGATCAAACCAATAGTCCATTTATTCCAGCATCTTATGGACAGCAATAGTGTCAGATGATTCAGAGAAAGGGATAAAAAAGCACTATGTAGACTGGTCTATGATAGCCTGCCTAGAGCAAAAGCTCCTAACCTCCATCAAATGTAGAGTGTCTCATGAGCTAGTCTACCACCTCTTACTAGTTTTCTGTAATTGTCATGCCAACTATTTCAGTGACTTGTTCATTACTTGCCTGTTGTTTGCCTGCATTAATCAGGAGGCTGCGCCTTTAAATTAGTATGAATCCTTTACCTTCCCTTTATTAGATGCTTTAGGTAATGCAAAGATGATTTGCTGGTAATCTTGTTTGTTTATTTGACTCTGCTTCCAGCACATGAAATGGACCCTAGGGCAGTGGTGTGTGTAGAGTAAGTATGGGAGGAAGACAGAGATAAAGATGCTCTTTAGGAAGTCAGAAAGTACATTAAATTACTCCTTGCTGCGCCTGAGCTGTTCTCCTTCCTTGGTCCTTGACTTGCTTGCCAAAGCCATTGGTGGGGGGAAGGGAGGAAGAGGGAGTGCTAAGTGTTTATGAATATTATTACCTATTAATAGATCAGGTTAAATAATGTGCAAGAACTGCTGCCAAAGCTCGAAACTTAGACGCTTGGCAAAAGAAAAGAAAAGAAAAAAATTCTGCTGCAGTGGCAACAGCTCATGGCAAACTTTGGAATGCCTAATAAGTAGCTGTCAAAACAGAAAGCCAAGGCATGCATGTATTCTTGCACAATAATGGACTAATCTGCATAAGAGAAGAGGTCTGGCGTGGGTGTATGTGAAAAATGAATTGATGAGAAAATATTCCCTTTGAAAAAGTTGAGGACTTTGCTGTTACTAAAGACAATAGGAACAAAATGTATTAGAAACACCTCGTGTGTGTGTGTGTGTGAGTGAGAGAGAGGGAGAGAGATGACAACAGAGAAAACATTTTCAAAAAAGTGGAGTGGGCCTGTTGCTTGATTTGGGGGGGGGGGGGTTGGGGCATGCTTTAGGGATCAGTGGATTTTCAGAACAATTCCTTATTCACTCCCAAGTTTCCTGAGTGCTCTGTTGGCTGAGTTTAGCCAGGGCCTGATCCAAGGTTCCTAAAGTCTTTCAATTGGCTTCAAGGGGTTCACAAGTTCCTCAAAAGTTGGGTCCTGGCCAAGCTTTCAGAGTCTGGCTGTTCAATGAAGATGTGCAACAGTTCTTAGAAGTCCCCCATGGTCGAGGAACCACTTATGACTTCAGCAAGGCGGGGATGCAGCTGGTTCAGGAGACACAGTTTAAGCTACCAGTACTCCAGGAATTAAGTGGGTGCTCAGGATACCAAAGCACTGGGAACATGGCTCTCAACTGGTGAAAATTCCCAAACACACACAGAAGAACTTTGGTGAGAGACAGAGGGAAAGAAAGTGAGTCTGATAGAGGGAGATGCAGAAAAAAAAACCCATTTGCTGAGGATAGGTCTGGAAGGAGTGTCAGAAGTCAGGGCCTCCAGTAGTACTAGTCTCTTGCAGTGTGCTGCCTGATTAGCCCCACAACCCAAATGGCTGTAGAAGCCAGCCGACTGGCTCTTAAACTGACAGCAGCAGCCCACTAGCTCCTCAACAACTCATGCCCATTACTGCACCAGTTTCTGCATTACCTTGTTTCTGTTGCTCCTGCTTGCACTGTGCCTTGAACCCCTACTGTCCAGCTATCTTCAGTTCCTTAATTCTGATTCCTAACTACAGACTCCAGCTTAATTTTGACTCTTGGAGCTAGTTTCTGCCTCCATGTTTTATGCATTGCTTTCACTCCCCAGGCCTAGGCTTGCTGCCCACTCCAGCCATGAGGCTAAACAGCCCTCATTCAGGTCAGCCGACAGAGAGAGCAGGAGATTCACGGGGCACACCACACGCCACTGGGATGAACTACTTTGAGATCAGGAATGTATAATTAATTGGAAAGCGCCTGAGCAAATTTCATGTACAAGAAATTACCCAGGAAGGTGTTACAGACACATTTAATGGCCCCTGTCCTGCAGTAAGCTCTGGACCCACTTATGTGAACACTGTATGGATTCAGTTGTTTACCTGTACAGTCCTCTTAGCAGAATCTGGCTAAGTATTTAAGCAAGCACTCTCTCTCTCTCTCTCACACACACACACAGAGTCTGTTTTCCAACCCATGCAATGCATAATTTTTGGACTCCTTCATGTTTTGCGGAGGCAGCTGAGTGGGGTAAGATGTGTTTTTTACTAGGGAAAGCCCCTTGTTTCAGCTTCCACAGAGAGTGGAGGCTTTTTTTTTTAAAGTGCAATTAGATTAGTCTTTTGTTTTTGTTTACTTCTTTTGGTTGACTGTAAAAGTCTGCCCTGGAGGGCTGGAAAAGTGTGTGGAGAAGAGTGGAAGTGTGGTCTCTTTAAACATCAGGAAGCTGTTGTGGCTTTTTTTTTTTAACCCTAAGCAGGGTCCAGCTCTTAAAACAGCAAACTGAAATACCTTGGACTGCTGGAGCTGGGAGGGCTTTTTAAACAAAGTGATTTTTTTGTTTGTTTTAATAGCTGCCTGGGAGGGCTGGAGAAGGTGACAGGGTAGGTTCTTCAGACATGCTTTGCCTCCCTTTGTATGGAGAGTATCCTCTTTACCACTGTGTGCATTGTCTTTGCACCATTGCAGTTTATGTTGCTGCCTCACATAGATTGACACATGCTGAACAGATTTTCTTTTTTCATATGGACGTAACACATTTCCGTTGGCCTGGATTTTATTAGACGGGATGAGGGGGCAGCTAACTGCAGGGATGAAAAGGAGGGGGCCTATGTAAAAAGTTTGCTCACCCCTGCTACAGACAATGATGATTGAGGTGCACTTTGCGTGGTTGAAGACAGGCTCCATAAAATCTGTGAGACTAAGTAATTGAGGAGTCTTATGACTGTGCTGAGGTTGAACTTTGATGGTGTTGGATTGGTGTCCATTGTTACAAATTGGGATGTAGGGAGTGTGGTCTAAAAGAGTACCAGTGAACTACTGATTCCCAGAGTTAAGAATCTAAGCTTTGGTTCTGAGCCAAGGTCAGCTACAAATGCAGGTCTGGAGCCAGGGCTGATAAATGAGTGTTGGATGAGCTACATAAAGGCAGGAAATGGAAGAGAGGTGAGGATCAAGCGTGGAGCAGGAGTGCAGTGAGAACAGGAGTGAGCCAGGAACAGGAACGTGTGCAGGAGGTAGTACGCTCAAGCAGAGTCCAATACACCCAGAACAGGAAATCACCTAGTTGTTCTGGCTGGACCAATTGGAGCTACACAATCCTCCAACCATGTCCCCTGTGGGGCATGCTTTGACTGAAGTTATCTTCTTATTAGTGTCTTAGCCCATCAGGTTTCAGCAGACATTGAGTGGAGGCCAGTATACAGTGCCTGTCTGGGAACTCACAGGTCTCAGCCCAAGACGTGGGATATTTAGCTATTTGTCTGCAGTGAACTACAGGGGCTGATTAGAGAGTAGTATTTAAATATGTGCACGGTAGCAAATTAATACATACTCTATTTTGTTTTATTGCTTTATTGAAACTCTGGAAAAGCCATGACAAAAAGTTTCCTTCAAAGTTTTTCTTTATATTTTGTTATTCTAGGTTATTGTAGCAAGCACAATTATTTTCTCCTTCAATTTAATATGCAGATCATTCCATACAATTCCCTGTAAGTTATTTTTCTGTGTATTGGAATTCCCTAGAACATATGAACAATAATCATTACTGTTGTGACATTGAAGTAAATGAAGATTTGGAGTGTATGCAGGGAAATTGAATGAATCTACTTTTATCTTTTAAAATCTCTTAAGTCTCTGATTAGTTAGTAAGTATCATATCTCAAAGAATAGCCTTTTATGTACATGTGTTGGAGCTCCAATGTCATGTTATGTGTAGTAACACTGTTCTACAAAGGGAGACAGATCATAGCATAGACTAATGCAAATGCATAGAAAGAAATGTTTGGTCTGAAAGCCCCTTGCTAAAATCCTGCCCTCAAACAGAAGAGAGTTTTGGGAGATTTCTTTGTCTTTAATTCAGAGCAATCACTGGGGCTTATAAAACACTTCTGAAGAGCAATGGTATTGCTTTTGGAACATAAGAATTTTCAAATCATATTCTGGGATGGATTTTCGCAGTTTCACCCTACATTCTTGCCTACCCACCCACATTAAATGATACAGAGTGATTTATCTGTGGCTTAGCTACACAGTACTGGTAGTATATATTTTCAAGAACTCATGGGCTACTGTGGGCTCACTGCTTTTGAAAATCAAGCCACTTATTCTTAAAAGAACTTCTGCATATGTCATATTTTGTTGCTTATTTATTCTTTGTTTCAGTTCTCTCAATCATCCTGAACCAGAGTATTAGTAATTTGTCTGTGTGGACTGTGCATTTTTCAAAGCCTGGAATTGTATGTAATAATCCAACATATTTTTACTCTCTGAAAATAAACAGTAAGGACCAGTCGTACAATGAAATACATGTAGGTACTTGGATTCAGTCAGGTAGACTCCATGGCATGGTAAATTCTTAAATAATAAAAACAACACTAAGGGCTTGTCCACACTACCATCTTCCTTCAAAGGAAGGATGGTAATTAGGGTGTTGGGAGTTTACTAATGAAGTGCTGCAGAGCATAGGCATCATTTAATTAAGTAAATTTCCCCCCTGTGGCAACTCCGATGTTTTAAACTTGGAAGTACCAGCACGCATCTAGCCACGGCTCACCTGCCAGTACTTTGAAGTGCCAGGGAAACTTCTAAGTCCCCTTACTCCTCAGTTGCCATGGTGGGGGGAATTTTCTTAAAGAAGTGCTGCCTGTGTACGGCAGCACTTCATTAGTAAACTCCCAACACCCTAGTTACCATCCTTCCTTCGAAGGAAGGTGGCAGCGTAGACACACTCTAAGACTAGCAACCACAATTAATCACAGTAATATGCTTATTAGTGGTTGTTGTTGATTGCAAACAACCAGAGGATGGAAAACATTTTGTGCAATTTTTTGAAATGCCGTTATTTCACTATAATGTCACCTTGAAAACAGGGAGATTAATTTTCAAATGATTTTTGTGATATTTTGCAATAGTGATGTATTTCACTTTCTAATAATACACTGACAAAAAACAAAACCCAAGCCAAAAGCTCCATATTATCCACTCCCAAAATTTGAGGCTAGTTTGCACTTTTTAGGACCAATATGCCAAGAACACAGGTTCTTGCTGATCTAACTAAAGGCTCAGATAAGATGTCTACAGAATTGAAATGTGAGATAGTGTGAGTTATTTAAGTTGCTAATCAGAAAAAATCTATCTGCTTTCCTGTTCCCAGGGAAGCAGCAGCAGATATGGGCAATGATGGTTTCTTTTTTTTTCTTATCAAGACATTTTTATCATGGAAAAATTGACTTTAAAAATTTGTTGTTGGCGATCAGAGCTTCTGAATCAGAAATTTCATATGAACGGCTTCCTGTTTGTTATGTGCGAGCTAGCTGAATTGTTTCTAGGCTAGCTGGGCTCTGAATACCAGTTATATAACTAGGCAACTGGTTCTTCATTTGAACTGATGCAAATTATAATGAAATTTCAGAAATGATCATTCTCTTCCCCTCAAAATGAAAAAAATATAAATAAAAAATCCAGAACGTAAATTGAATTTATGTCACCTTTGAAAGGAATTTGTTACATTCCTGTGCCACAGAAATTTCTGAATCAGAATTTCTGGTCACCTGCAAGACATTTTTAAAACCAACTTTTCCATGATAAAAATATCTTGCTGAGAAAAAAGAACCTTTGTCTATATCTGCTGTGTCCCTTGGAAGAAGAAAGCATAGTCTGTGTGATTAAAGTTGTTCATCCAAAAATCTATCTTAGGTGTAGGGGTTGCACTAGAGATACTTTTTAGGAGGAGTTCATGTACGATGCATGAGCCAAAACTGTCCTATCAAATTAGAGCCAGAGAAACTGAAGCTTCTGATTTTCTGTTCCATCCACTCCCACGCTGGCAGTGACTGAGCTCCCTGATGCCTACTGTGGCAAGGCTTGCCTCGCTCCCGGCCTCAGTTTAGTCCACTATCCCACTGCCAGGAAACCATTGTCCTTCTTTAGACAGGGAGGGGGAATGGTGGTCTGAGGGGGAATCCAGGACCCACCCACTCGTTCCAGGTTCCAGCTCAGGGACCCTGTATGGCTGCTAGTGCTCGGGAAGGGCTCCCCTCATTATGAAAACTGCAGCTCTTCCTTGGGCCACTTCCCCAGATGATTCCTACCTCCCCCGCCCCCATATCTCCTCCAGGTAGTGGCAGCAGCAGCAGCAGCAGCAGAACAACCTTCTCCCTCCTGGCTTGGCTCCTCCTGTGTGATCAGTCTGCTTGGCCTTACACTTTCAAAAGAGGAATGCAAATGAGGGAAATCGAAAATGCAAATGAGGCACTGATTTACATATCTTGTGCTTCATTTGCATAATCTCTTTTCAGAAGAGATTCTGTCCAAAAAAATTAAAAACAATGTTGATGGGGCTTTTTTGAAACAAAACAGGAAGAAGGGTTCTTTTGAAGATGGGGTTTATTTTTGAAAGAGCCCCATCATAGGGTTTTTTTTCTTTCGAAAGAATCTCTTCCGAAAAGAGATTGTGCAAATGAAGTGCAAGACATGTAAATCAGTGCCTCATTTGCGTTTTTGATTTCTCTCATTTACATTCCTCTTTTGCAAGAGGAATGCAAGTGTAGACACAGTTTAACAGATTTATTTGGGCATAAGCTTTCATGGGTGAAAAACCACTTCATCACAAAAGCTTATACCCAGATAAATATGTTAGCTTTTAAGATGCCACAGGGATGGTGCTTAGTTTTGTCAGAGACAAAGCAGTGAAATGTGCCTGAAGTTGGCATTTCCTGCAAATTGCATATGAATATAAACTAGAGATAAGATGTTCTATAAGCAATGGGCGGGGATACTCTGTAACCTTTTTCCAGATTATTGATTTTCTGTGCTCATTTCGTCTTGCTGCTAGGACCTATCCCAGCTTGGGTAACATCCATGCTGTAGCTTCCACCCCACCCATCCATAATCTGTATAGTTGATGGTAACCTGTTGTCTGATGGTGATCACTTAGCCTGACCCGTGAGGTGACACCCCACCAGTTGTGTGTAATAAACCCTCCTGCTTGCTTCATATGCTGTGTCCAGACTTTGTTTCCAACAACTAACATAGAAGATGGCAGCAGAAGGCGCTTTAGGACTTGTGACAGAAAATTCATGGCATAAAAGAAGGATCCTCTACCACATACGCACTTTAATTTATACTCAATCATAAATTCTCAATCAGCAAGTTCAGCTTTGGTATATGCAAGTGTAACTCACCGAGAATGGCTTTTGCTTCTCCTGGGGTCTGATCTTGATTCCCCAGGAATACCAAATTGATGTGAGATGCATTGGCTTTGCACACCTTCTGAATGCCAAATCAATGCAAGTTATAATACTTTGCCTCTTGTAGCTATTTACTGGTATAGTTATTTTCAGAACCTGTGCTTGATTTGTCATTTATCTATTTTGCATCTCAGTTTTCTCATTGGTAGCATGGGGACTAATCATCACTCCTGTACTTTCACAGGTGTGTGATGATTCATTCATCAATGATTGTTAAGTGCATTAAGACTTACAGATGGATGTGCTCTAGAAGAACAAAGTATTAATTAGAGTTAGAATAAAAAGAATTAAATGATGACCATAAGTTATACTCACTACAACTGCCTGAAAGCTGTAGAGTTAAACTTTTAAAACTCCATCTATTCCAGTGGGGACATATCATTGATGGCTAACTACAGTATCATTTTTCATACAATGATCTTTACTTTCATATTTAAATCTAGTTTTCTTTCATCTAAATTTTGCTGAAAACAGCCATATTGCCATGAACATAAATTAAGTTAGATGAAAATTAATAATGTCAGATCACAGCTGTTCTTAACTTAAATAATTACCACTCACTCCTTATGATCAGCATTCTAAATGCCTAAACTATTCAATTAGCAACACAAAGTACTTTCTCCCATTATGATTGTTATTATTAAAAGCAGGCATTAGCTGAAGTACCTAGAATGTCCATATTATACAAAAATATGACTGTGGCCGCTGGTTTATTAAACAGAACTGGTTTATTTTTTATAGCAATTTAGAAGCTCTGTAGCTTTGCAAATTTATTACATTTTTAAAAAGCCATTGAAATTAATGCTAAATTAATTACTGATGCGATGAGCTGTCTCACATATGTTCTATTAATTGTGCCCATTATCACAAAATAAACATCTCTTTATAAAAACAAATGATGTTTCATCTTCATATTACTGACTGTGAGACCCTACTTCACAGCTGCTGCTGCTTCTGTTTTTGCTATAAAGAGCCACCTGTTAAAATAGATATTTAGGTTGTTTTTATCTTGAAGGGGAAAAAAATTCAAAACCCACAAAACAACAACTACAAAAACAACAATGATAAAAAACAATAAAAAACTTGAACCATAATATGATTTTTTAAAAAGTTTCTGCAAGTAATTAGAATGATTAAGCATTTGTGTTTACTGTGTTTCAGGTTTATTGTCAGTCTTTTTTACATAGCTTTTTCATTTATTTCAGCGTGTTTTGGGGCAACATAACAGAAACAATAAAGCGCTGTGCATGGATCATTAGCCATCAATTTACTGCAGTTTTGGAACAAATTTTCAGTTTCAGTAGCTGGTTCTGTATATTTGTAATGTGAACTAAGAGTGTGATTATGAACAGTGGAACCAGCAGCCACTGCGGGCCCTGGGGTGAAGTGAGAGAGGGGCCCTGCTCTGCGCCCCCAGAAAGGGTGGGACCAAGGCCAGAAAGGGCAGGGCCTAGGGCAGTCAGTTCTTAGTGCTTCTCAGGTTGTGATACTGCCTCCCCATGCACAGTGTCAGAGCCGTGTGGAGTGGAGGAGCAATGCTGCCACAGCAGTTCAAAGGGGCCCAGAGCTCTGGTCATCACCTCTCACAAAGTAGCAGCCATGGTGGCTGGAGCTCCAGGCCTCTTTGAAATGTCGGGCAAGGGGCGTCTGCCCCCTTTGCCTCCCCTTCCCTCCTGTGTCAGTGGGCCTGATTATAAACCAGTTTGCACAGCTTGTTGGGAAGCTGTTTGTTTATCTTAGCATGACTGATGGTTCCAGGAGGTGGACAAATGTCCACTTGAGACTGAGCCCAACAAACTTGTTTCATACAGGCTGTGGGTGTAAAAGACAAAAATTTTGCATTCGTTTTGACTTTGAGCTCATGAGTGCCACTTTAATCTTAAGTGTGGTTTCTGACCCAGTCATTTCCACCATGAAAGCCCTTCATCAGGTTAAGGAGCCTGTCTTTTCAAGTGCCATTCTACTCTGAAAAGAGGCTTATTATAAATGAGGCGATATTCCCTGTGTTTCATGTTTATTGTATGTTAGCTTGAACACCATTAGTTACAAATTGTTGTTGGTTTTGAAACTTTTCATTCCAGGTCATAGAACTGGTAATCTGAAATTTGTCTTATTACTGCTTTGCACGTCATGATCAGTAGCAGAATCTCTGCCAGCCAAACCTTGCTCTTGAAGTTAGCACATGTCTCGAAACAGGCTATAACCAAGCATAGAATTTAAATTTGTATTGGAAAATTAATTTAAAAATCTGCTAATGATATGTGAGCCATAAAAGAATCTGGCTCATTGTCTCTGAGCTGCTAGCTGTGGTAAGCCTTTGAGGCTAACTGGAATAAAAAGTAGGAAAGACTTTTGTCACTGCAGTCAGCAGGTACACCTTGGAGTACATGCAGGGAGCCTAATTAGAAGTTATTGTTTTTGCACATTTACTTTTCTAAGTAGAAATGCATGTCTATTTTAATGAGATATCCTGAGAACGAAGCAGCCTGTCAGCACTTTCACCACGTGGGAGATTTAGCCTATATCTCAATTTTCTGGTTTAATTTCAATGTCATTTACTTTTATTTTAATGTAATTAACTTGGAATAACATTGACAAATGTGCAATACTTACGATAAGTACTTCTCCAATCATCTGAGCTTTTATCTCTAAACTATGGTCCCACTGGAACATACCAGTTTAGTTCCAATTCAGACTCTGATACTCTGGCAAATTCGTGATCTTGAGACACTACGGCTATGTCAACATGAGAGAGATTTTCCGGCAAAACTGGTCTTTTGTTGGAATAACCCACAGAGGATCTACATGCAAAATGTGCTTTGTTGACAGTCTGTTCACAAAATTCGACACATCTGCTGGCAGCACCATACCTCTCCGCATTCAGGTTATAAGACCTGTCTTGACAGTTTTGTGTTTACAAAACAGCTGTGTAGACTCTCTGGGGCCCTTTTGTCAACACTGGGCAGCCCTGTTTGCAAAGCTTCTGGTTAGCCATCCTGTCAAGAGAAGGCCGGGCAGTCTGGCTTCTCTCTGTTGACAGAGCAAATTGTTCTTTTGATCTCCTTTTATGTGTAGATGTAATCTGTTGAAAGAAGTTTTGCTGGGAAATCCCTTCCGACAGTCACTTCTGTTGACAGAAGCTTCTCGTGTAGATATAGCCTACGTATCTAATGGACACAAGATTGGGCCTAATGTGGAAATATCACTTTGTCTTTCTTAAAAAGAGGGTCAATACATATACATGTGTGAGAATGAGAAAGAAGAGGATAACATGTCTGGAAAAGAGAATTGCGATGATCATTACTGTCTTCTAATAATTAAAAGTAAATATATGAAGGTTAGAGAATTCCTTGTATTAGTTCAAGGACGAACAACTAGGAATAAGCTTCTCATTAGTGAGATCTACAGGTTGAACCTGTCTCATCTGGCACCCTTGGGACAACAGTCTCGATGAGAGAATTTGCTGGATGACAGGAGGTCAATATTTTTTAGCACATTACCACCACTTCTACTGCTTACTGGGATCTTAGAAGACATATGGGGGTAAATTACAGCCAAATAACAGTCTAGAACACTGAGAGCTGTTAGTGGTGGCTGTAAACAAGCTTAATGGGACCCCATGAAACTTGACCACACCCAGCTAAGTAAAATTGTGCTGGATTACAAAGTTTGTTGAATGAGAGAGTTCCAGATTAGAGAAGTTCAACCTATACTACTTTTTTGGTAACCTTCCTAGAAAAGCAATAGAAGTCACATTATTGGAGACATTTAAAATTGAGCTGATTAAAAAAATTCCTACAAGATCTTCTTTAGGGTAAATGCTGTGTCATAAATAGATGGACTAGCTGAAATAATGTCTTTTCTATCTGTAACATGTGAAAATCTGACTCAAGGTTCCCTTGTACCAAACTGATTAATTTAATAAGCAGCTATTGTTATTACTTGCTACTGCATGTATCAAGTATAACCTTTTCACTTAGGCCTAATAAGTCAATTTTGTTCCATTATTAAATACAAATTGGTTGCTACGAGAAACAGTAAGTGAGTGTGCACAGTAGGAGTAGGTGGTAAACCTATCTATTATGTAATTAACTTAAAATTATAGCACAGTAAATGTATAAATAGTTATGCTGTTACTTAATGAATAACCTTCGCAATTTAATCATATATCAGTTAGCTAAGATAATATGCGGTTGCTCTCTAAATATGCTAATTGACATCTGACTTGATACGTCTAACTTGTTATATACTAATTAAATGGTCTAGTATTCTCTCCCAGTGCAAGAAAAATCAATTAATAGCAGAGTGGACGTTGAAATACTGTGTTGCCAAGTTTATCATCTCTTTATACTACCTGTGGGAGCAACACCTCTGAAAGAAATGGTCATATTGGGTAGTCTAATGTCATCCTGGAAGTACAGTGGGTGCTATTAAAAATTAAGCCTCAATCCTATGGTGGTATCTGAAATAATGCACTTAGTTCCTATTTTAAAGACAGGAAGAATATAGATATTACTGTCTGTTATTCAAAATGGATGCTCATAGTGATGATTGGTAATAGCTTTGAAAGTATGGGTTATATACTGTAGACATATGGCCATCTGAAGAGACCATCACTCATGGTCAAAAGTGCCAACAACTCAACATTGTGTTTATTGGAGCTGACAGCTGTGCTGGACCCCCTAGGCCAGTGGTTCCCAAACTTTTTGGCAACATGCCCCCCTTTTGATTTTTGAGAAACCCTCATGCCCCCCACTTCTTTTTTACCATGGGCCAGCCACCCCAGCTGCCTGTGGGCCACCTGCCTGAGCCCTTCCCCTCTCCCAGAGCCAGGCACCGCCAGCCCCTCATCTAACCCCCTCCTCCTCCTCCCCCCACCCCACACTCACTCACCTTTGCAGGAGGCAGCTAGCTCCATGTGGGCCTTCACTGGCAGCCTGCTTTTTATAATGGCTCCGCCTGGTCACCAACATGAAATGGCAAGGGCTGAGAGCCAGAAGCAAAGGCCGGCTTCTTCTTTGGGTGGGGGGGCATGAGTGGGGGTGGGGAGCTGGGTTGCTTCTTACCCCCACCCAGAATTTCTTCATGTCCCCCCAGGGGAGCACGCCCCCCAGTCTGGGAAACCATGCCCTAGGCAAAGGTGGTGGCTGCTCTCCTGGAAGGGGCGGGGCCTTGAGTGCAAGGGGCAGGGGAGGGCCTGACTGTGTTCACCTCACCTCTGGAATGAGTAGTTAAAAATTAGCTATATTTGTGATTATTGCATTGAGTCTTCTTCTGAGTGTGTCTGAGGACAGATCCCGCTCTACCTTTCAGGGACCTCTCCATTCTGCTTTAGATTTTTAATCAGCATGACTCTGCTCAGATGCACCTTCAGGTGTACAACTCTGTCCACCCTTGGCCTTTCTCCCCACCTCCCAAGTGAAGACACCTCAAGACCAGAATCGATGCCCCTAGGACCAGAGCTTAAAGGTCTTTTTAGTACCAGTTCTCTTGTCTCTGTGATTATTTCCTTCCATGCCACTCTCCTTTAATTCCTCATTTTTGTACTAGACCAGTGGTGGGTGACCTCGGGCTTGTGGGCTGTGTGCAGCCCATTGGGGTTCTGTGTGCAGCCTTTGCAACCCCCTCCCTGCTCCCTCTTCTGCACCTCTCTTACACTGGGGACCCTGCCCATACCTACTCCTCACCCTCTCTCCCAAAACTTCCAGGAATCAGCTGATTTGCTCTGTGAGGGAGGGGGAGAAGTGGGAATGGGATGCAAATCAGACAATTCATGGTGCTCTGGAAATGCTGGGAGTCAGGAGGAGGAGAAGGGATGGATCATGCTTGGAGGAGGAGGCATGGAAGAGGTGGAGTGGGGGTTTGAGGGAAGAGGTGGAGTGGGAGCAGGTCCTGGAGTAGAAGGAAAGGCCAAGCGGTCCCTGACAAAATGAGAAGTCACACACAGTTAAAGCAAGAGTATGTGTGAGGAGAATGGTGATTGCACAGAGCATTGTGGGAGTCATGAGTTCCTTCTGCTTCTTTATTTCTTTTGGTGGCAATTTAATTTGCCTGTAATAATGGATCACCTTGTGTTGAAAAGAACATAAGAATGGCCATACTGGGTCAGACCAAAGGTCCATCCAGCCCAGTAGCCTCTCTGCCAACAGTGGCCAGTGCCAGGTGCCCCAGAGGCGGGTGGACTGAAGACAATGTTCAAGCGATATGCCTCCTGTCATCCGTCTCCAGCCTCTGACAATCAGAGGCCAGGGACACCATTCCTACCCTTGGCTCATAGCCTTTTATGACCTAACCTCCATGAATTTATCTGGCTCTTTCTTACATTCTGTTATAGTCCTAGCCTTCACAGTCTCCTCTGGCAAGGAGTTCCACAGGTTAACTATGCACTGAGTGAAGAAGAACTTTCTTTTATTAGTTTTAAACCAGCTACTCATTAATTTCATTTGGTGTCCTATAGTTCTTGTATTATGGGCACAAGTAAATAACTTCTCCTTATTCACCCTCTCCATACCTGTCATAATTTTATATACCTCTATCATGTCCCCCCTCAGCCTCCTCTTTTCTAAACTAAAAAGTCCCAATCTTTTTAGCCTGTCTTCATACAGGACCTGTTCCAAGCCCCTAATCATTCTAGTTGCCCTTTTCTGAACATTTTCCAGTGACAGGATATCTTTTTTTAGGTGAGGAGACCACATCTGTACACAGTATTCAAGATGTGGGCGTACCATAGATTTATATGGGGCAGTAAGATACTCCTTGTCTTATTTTCTATCCCTTTTTTAATAATACCTAACATCTTATTTACCTGTTTGACTGCCTCTGTACACTGCATGGATTTTTTCAGGAACTATTCATGATAACTCCAAGATCTCTTTCATGATTAGTTATAGCTAAATTAGCCCCCATCATATTGTAAGTATACTTGGGGTTATTTTTCCCAATGTGCATTAGCTTACACTCATCCCCATTAAAGGCAGGATAAAGAAGAAGAATCAAGTGCAATACATTTAATGTTATTATTGGGGTCATGTTAGTTCCCTTATCACTTGCCCAATTTCAATCTTGTAGCCCACCGGTATGAAGGAGGGCCACCAATGTGGCCCACTCACTAACCTTGCGTGCCCAACTCTGTACTAAAGCCATTTCCCCTTCCACTGCTAATTAGTTTTAATTTGTTTGAATTTTACTGAGGGCATTTCATTATTTATTAATTTCATTCTAAAGATATTTCAAAATATACAGTATCTTGAACAATCCAGGAGAGGGCATGGGGGGCGCTTATACATTTTTAAAAAAAATTTGCAGCTATAAACAAGAATGCACTGATTATAAGCCAGGATCTTTATTTAGTTGGTCAACCCCCAACTGTTCATGGTGCAAGCAGAAACATGTACTTTTATATAGTAATAGTAGGGTTTTTCTTCCATAGTGTGCAGCTACCAGGAGTATGTCAATGCTGTATTTTATAATGTAACATCAGCTACTTATATAATGCTCTTCATTATCCCCATTTTACAGCGGGGGAAAATGAGGGACCAAGAGCTGAGAAATTGCCCAAGGTCACAGAAAGAATCATTGCTAGGGCTGCTAGATCCAGGTCCCTTAATCCCCATTCTGCGGCTCTGTCCTTGTATAATATCACTTTACTAATCTTGTGTTATGCAGCTGTGTTTAGCCGATATACAGGGGACCTGATCATACATTATGTATTGCATCCATGGACTACAATGTACATATAGAGTACATATTTTGGGAAGACAAACACAAAGGCAGATTTACCTATTACTTCTCAATAAGTGCCCTTGTGACAGTTGCATGAAATTAAATTGACTTACAATAAATACCTTTATAGGATGCAAACACAAATCAGCACTTTACTATTTCAATGGCTTGGTTCAACAGATATCCCTTTGAATTTTCTCTTGTTTATTTTCAAACATACTTTGTGAAGGATCTCACACTGTGTTTGTTTTACCTTCCTCACTCTACTTCTTAAGTCCATGATAATCAGACACCTTGGTTTTTGACAGAGCTAAGCATTCAGAGAGTACCTGTTAATATATATTTGACCTATTTCAGGAAATGTCTCACAAAGATGCTTGCAAACATAAGCTCGCTCGTGCCTGTTTATTCAAAGGCCTGTAAGTATTTTCAGCATGTTTAGAACAGTGATATATTAGTTATTCAGACTTTCATGTAAGTAGCTCTCTGGATCACTCAGGAACTCTGCATTTTTAAGTCCTGATTAAATACTTAAAGCACTCTGCCAGACTCTCCACCGTGTCTCATAACACAACTGCAGCCATGAAAGCCAGCAGAGGAGCATGTATGCTTTTGCATCAATAATCAGTATATTAGACAGGTTTCCACCACTGAGGAGCAAAATACAAAGCAATTTAGATTTAATGGTAGGAAATGTGTCTTCTTTGCGGGACTGTTCACCTCAGAACATAGCTCATTGTCTAGGCCAAGGCAAATGGAAATATCTTTGTGTGAGACATTGTAAGTCAGACATGCATTTCCCAAGCTGGGTATAGAGAGCGGCAGAATGTGAATCAGTCAACACAAACATGGCAGCAGCTTGCTGCTTCTTATTCTTTGTACTTACATGCATGTGCTAACACCTAGAAGGCCTAGTCAGAGATCCGGATCCCACTGTGTTAAACACTATATGGGAGCAGAGCAGAAAAGACAGTCCATGGCCCACAGAGATGACAGTCTCTGTGGTTCATCTTCCCAAAGCCTGAAAGTTTGATGCAGCTGCACAGTCCCTCATACAGCGAGCTGTCCTGCTCGGGCACAGTGTACACAGTTTAGATACATTGAAGCATGGAACTCTCACTGCACAAGCCAAGCTGGAGCGGGGAGCAGTAGGGGAATGATGCTTTATCTGGTCTTAGAGAGGAGAGGGAATGTGTTCTTTCTCCTACTCTCCTTTACACTCACAGTTGTTCACAGAGGTCTACGAGACGGCATATTATCCCCAACCCCTTTAGGGGGTACTCCATTGTTTCCATTAGTTTGTACACATTGAAGCTTCCCAAACCCAGATTTTTTCATCTGGCAACTTCTGTGGTCTAGCAGCCCATGGATGTTACTGAGGTCAGAATTGGTGCCCCTACGGCCAGAGCTGGCATACCCAGGGCTGAGGCTGCCTCTGACAGCCCAGCTGTATCCAGGGTCAGGGCTGGTGGCCAGGGCCAATGTTAGCTCAGCAGAGGCCAGTGGTTGAGCTGTAGGTAAGGGGGATGTGAGGGGAGCAGGGTGAGTCTTTGGGGTGCAGAGTAAGAGGCACAGTGGGGCAGCAGGCTGCAGGGGGCGCTGCAGGCAGGGAACCACTGTTCATCTGGAAGATTCCTTCGTTTGGGGCCCATAAAGGTGCTGGATGAGGGTGATGCCACCTGTAATACAAAAGCCATTTTAGGGGGTATGCAGAATGATTATGCTTCCTTATCTAAACAAATGCAGATTCACAGGCAACGCCACTGTGTGACTACACCTCCATGTCCTCCTTCTATCTTCTTTCTTTTATCCTGAAACCATTAAGGCAGCAGCTGGCTGCAGGCCCCAGAAGGGCTTGGTGGCCATGTGACCCTGTCTGAGGCATCTCCGCCTCCCTTCTTTCAAAAGAGCGCTCATACACACATGGATGCTCTTTTTCGAAATAATGGGACAGGGTCTTCAAAAGAGGGGGTCGGAACTGTGATCCGCCTTTACCATGTGGTCGTGTTCTTTCAAAGCCGGTATATCAATTTCTGGCTTTCAATTTTACTCTTTTGATGATGGGCTCCCGTGTAGACACAGGCCGAGAGTCTTACCTGAAACAGAAATGAGAAAGTCTTCAAGATTGCGTCCTTATTTTTGGACTGCAAAGGTGAAAGATGCTTCATAACTACAAACTACAAACACCTATGTTTAAATTGTTAGGCTGACTATAATTTTAGGAATTGGGGCATGCTGACAAGTGTGATGTTTATATCTTCAGTTACTTGGGCACATTTATGCATATTTCAATTGTCAGTACTATCATAATTAATATATGAACGACCGACACCTCTTTACTGCATGTCTATGGCTCACATGCCACCAGAATTCACCATCAGAGAAAGAGAAGCATTCATTTTGCATTTATCATGTGCAAAGACTTTGTTTAAGAGAAATAAAACCACTACACAGACACAGGAACCATGAAGGAGTCCACACTGCTGATTGAATGTACATTTTGTACATAATTTTCAAAGGATGAGACAAACTACAGTTTCATAAAAGGGAATGAACTTAACATTGATTTTGTTAAATGAACAGTTGTGGCTTGTCAGCTGAATAAACTTTTTTACATTGGTTTTCTATTTTCATAGCTATCCTAAATCTCCACTAGTGTCATCTGCAGCAGTTTTCAGAATTCCTAAATGAGGTCTCACATGCTCAATCCACCTTACAACTGACCTTTCCACTTTTGCCATGGAAACAGGATTGAGTTACTAGTTGATGAACTGGTACCATATTTCAAAGAGCAGAGAAATATACTCAGTGTTCAGACAGTCATAATTAAATGCACCCATTTGTGTTCTTAATTTCTTTACCCAAGCAGGAAAATATTGCCTGAGTCAAATGTCACAATTAATCTGTATAGCAGCAAAATGCAATTATCTTTATTTAGGCTGGGAGCATAAGTATTACCACAGTGGAAAAGACCAATGGATCACCTAGCCCAGCAGCCAGTCTCCAAAGGAGACTAGGGCTGCTGTTCAGGGGAAGACCTACTTTCATCATAGGCCATGTCTACACTACAAAATAACTTCGACGTAAGCAACTTTGAAGTAGAGCATCTACACACACAGAAAGCGCCACCCTTACTTTGAAGTAGACGCCTCCCTACTTTGAAGTAAAACATCTACACACAATAGCCGCATCTACACGTGCACGCTACTTCGAAGTAGCGGCACCAACTTCGAAATAGCACCCGTCACGGCTACATGTGTTGGGTGCTACTTCGAAGTTAACATCGACGTTAGGCGGCGAGACGTCGAAGCCGCTAACCCCATGAGGGGATGGGAATAGCACCCTACTTCGATGTTCAACGTCGAAGTAGGGAACGTGTAGTCGTTGCGTGTCCCGCAACATCGAAATTGCGGGGTCCTCCATGGCGGCCATCAGCTGAGGGGTTGAGAGACGCTCTCTCCAGCCCCTGAGCTCAATGGTGGCTGCGTGGAGCGGCCCCTTAAAGGTCCCCACCCCCTCCCTTCCTGTGCAGGAAGCTGAGAGACCGTGCAGGCAGCAGCAGTAACACACGGCTAGCCTGCACGCTCCTCCGCAGCCACACCCCCCCCCACCTCATGTGATGGCCGCCCGGCAGCCACCCCAGCGCCCCCAGGGGACCCCCCCACTAAGGGGAGCCAGGGCTCACAGCCCAGCAGCCAGGTGAGGAAGTGGCAGCGGGGCCCCTCCTGGATGGAGGCCGAGCTTCGTGACCTGCTGGGGCTCTGGAGCGAGGAGGAGGTGCTCCAGGTAATGGGGAGCAAGAGGCGGAACGCGGATGTGTTCGCTTGGCTGGCTGAGGGCCTGGCTGCCCAGGGTCACCCTGCCCGCACTCCGGATCATGTACGCAGTAAAGTGAAGGAGCTGTGGCAGGGTTACGCCTGGGCCTGGGATGTGGCTGGCTGATCTGGGGCCGCCCCTGTCACTTGCCCCTTTTACAGGGAGCTCAGGGACATCCTGGGCCCCCGGCACACCTCCTCCCCTCCGGCCACTCTTGCTACCTCGGCCGAGGAGCCCCAGCAGGCCCCGGAGGCGGAGTCCACCCTGGAGGCAAGCCCCACACCCTGGGGCCCCCCCAGGAGCCCACCCCCAGGGCACTGGAGCAGGAGGAGGAGGAGGAGGGGGACTTCTCCTCCAGCGACACCGGCCTTCAGATAATGATGCCGTCCTGGAGCTCCAGTCGGGCGTCCGCCCCCGGGTGTCCCCCGACCTTGGGAGTGGACTGTCAGGTATGTACCCCCCCCCCCCAGTGCACACCCCCGGGGTTGAGGGGTGGGGGTAATAGATATGGCCAGGGCCCTCCACATGCCCAGATGACCATGGCCCCAAGGACAGCAGTGGCATGTCCCTAACAGGAGTGCATCAGCCCCTGCCCCCCAGCATGACAGTGCCGTGTCCCATCCCCAGGGCTGGGGGAAGTGGAACCTCTAGGGTCCCCCGGGGGGAGGGGGTGGGACACCCAGCAGCAGCAGCAGCAGCAGCAGCAGCAGCAGCAGCAGCATGTGATGGAGTGGGGGGAGTGCAAATGCGAGACTCAGGCTGGATATGAGAAACAAGCTGAATAGCTCCCAGTGGCTAAGGATGATCCTGGGGCTACAACTGGCAGGTTACACCTCTGCTCTGAACAAAGAGGAGGGAGGAGCCGAGCTGGGTTTGAATTGGGGGTGGCATTTAGAGGCTAGGGGAAGGGAGAGCTGGAAGGCAGCCAGCCTGAGGAGGGGGAAAGCTACACCCCAGAGGGGCACCCCTCGGGGTCTTCTCCCCAGGATGAGTTGGAAGGACCGTCTCTGACTGCTGTACTGTTGCTTCTGGGAGAAACTGGGCATCTGTTGCCTAATAAACCTCCTGTTGTACCTGCTGAGTTGAGCGTCACTCCTGCCAGCGGACGGGGTGTAGTGCAGGGGGACCCCGAACCCCATCACAGCAGCATCTCCCGGGGACGGGGATGGGGAACCTGCAGCAGAGGGGTGGGGGGACAAGGGCCACAGCTCAGGGCCCACACTAACGGCTGTCTCCACTCTTCTTCCCCGCCCCATGTTCTGCAGCTGCACCATCGGAAGGACCGGAGAGCGCCGGCGAGGCATCAGTGGTCCCGGAAAGCCCTCCAGGGCCATCACTCCAGGCCAGCCCCTCGGTGGAGCAACGACCGGCCCCACGGCGGGGAAGACGGCGGACGCAGCACCACCAGCCTCCGGCGACAGACCCCCCAGCTGCTGGCACTGCACCATCGGCAGCTGGAGGTCGCCAAGCAGCGGCTGTGGGTGGAGGAACGCCGCCTCCACCTCCAGGAGCGGGCGCTGGCCTGGCGCCAGGAGGCATGGGGGGGCCTACATGCGGACCCTCAACCGCATCATGGACTTCCTGGCCCCCCAGGCCGCGCTGGCCACTGCAGCGCCCGCCCTGCCTGCTCCACCCGCTGCGCCGTCCACCGTCACACCGCCACCCGCCACTGAGGGCCATTCCGCCGAGGGGGACCTGGGGCCAGCTGACACCCGCCGGCCTTATCTCCCGGTCCGCCCGGCCCCCAGCCATCCCCGGCCAGGCCTGCGGCTGAGGCGGGGATCCCGGCCGCCCACCCCCAGTGCTGGACTGTAGGGGCGTGGGGCCCAGGACGTGGCCCCCCCCGCCTTTGTATATATTCCCCCCAGTTTTAAGTTAGTTTTTTGCTGTAAATAGTTTGTATTTGTGACCCATTTTACAATGCTGATCCTTAACCCCCCATGTAAATAGTTCTCCCCTTCCTTGTCTTCCCCTTTCATGTTATCCCTGTTTTTATAATATATACATATATAAGTTAGAATTTCCCTGTACATAGTTAGTCGTTGAGATAGTAATAATAAGAGTTCAAAAGATGTTTGATTTGACAAACAACTGTCTGCTTTTATTTTTACAAGAAAAGTGTGTGGGGGGGTGTGCTCTTGGGTGCTCTGTGGTGTGGGTGTAGGGGCAGGGAGTGTTGTGGAGGATAGGGGGGGTGCAGTGGGGGGCCTGCCAGTGTTCACCCCGCAGCCTCATCGAACTGGGCCCGCAGGGCCTCCCAGACCCGGGTCCCTTCGGGGTCCACCTGGCGACTGGGGGCACCGGGTGGCTGCACATTGGCCCTGCCGGCCTCCACAGCCCAGCCCTGAAAGAAGGCCTCCCCCTTGCTCTCCACCAGGTTGTGTAGGGCGCTGCACGCACCCACAATCTGGGGGAAGTTGGTGGGGCCCCCATCAAGGCGGGTGAGGAGATACCTCCAGCGCCCTTTGAGGCGGCCATATGTGTGCTCCACCACCTGGCACGCATGGTTCAGGTGCTGGTTGAAGTGCTCCTGGCTGGCTGACAGATGGCCCATGTACGGGTGCATGAGCCATGGCCGGAGAGGGTATGCCGCATCTGCGATGACGCAGAGGAGCATGGTGGTGTCCCCCACAGGGATCTCCCGCTGGGGGATGTAGGTCCCCGCCTCCAGCCGGCGGTACAGGCCCGAGTTCCAGAATACCCGGGCGCCATGGGTGCTGCCAGGCCAGCCAACATAAATGTCCAGGAAGAGGTCCTGACTGTCCACCAAGGCCTGGAGGACCACTGAGTGGTAGCTGCTCCTGTTTATGTAGCGTCCTCCACTGTGTTCCAGGGCGTGGATGGGGATGTGGGTCCCATCCAGAGCCCCGAATCAACTGGGGAAGCCCAGGGTGACAAAGCCCGCGATGGCGGCATCCGGGTCCCCCAGCCTCAAGAGCCTGTGGAGGAGCAGGGCATTGATGGCATGGACGACCTGCAGGGGAAGCACATGGGAGAGCACCAATGAGGGGTGTGCAGGGTGTGTGTGGCCCTCCCCTGCCAGGGCCCCCCTCCCCTCCCCTGCCAAGGCTGCCTCCCCCCGTGGGTCCTCTTACCTCCATGAGGACAGCCCCAACGGTGGCCTTGCCGACGCCAAACTGCTTGCTCATGGATTGGTAGCTGTCTGGAGTGGCCAGCTTCCAGACAGCGATGCCGACCCGTTTCTCCACAGGGAGGGCACGCCGCATTGCAGTGTCCTGGTGCGTGAGTGCGGGGGTGAGCCACTGGCATAGCTCCAGAAACGTCTGCTGGCTCATGCGAAAGTTCTGGAGCCAGCAGTCATCGTCCCACTCTCCGAGCACCAGCCGCTCCCACCAGTTGGTGCTGGTGGGATAGCTCCACAGCCGGCGGCGTGTGTGGCAGGGTTGGGGGTTGAGTCCTCCTCCCCTGCGGGCAGCTCCTCCTCTGTGGCAAGGAGGTGCTCAGCTGCCTCCTGCATGGCATCGAGCAGGGCGAGCACTGCTCCTACAGGGGTGGCTGTGTGGACCTCTGGTGGCTGCTGCTGCTGCTGCTGCTGCTGCTGCTGCTGCTGCTGCTGCTGGGGGGGTCCATGACTGCATCACTCGAGGTGTGCGTGCCTATGGCTCTGCAGACTGCGCGCTGTGCAGGCTGCATGTGTCTGGGAGGGGCCCTTTAAGGGAGCGGCTAGCTGTTGCCCTGGAAGCGCTAGTCTGCCCTGTGACCCTGTCTGCAGCTGTTCCTGGCACCCTTATTTCAATGTGTGCTACTTTGGCGTGTAGACGTTCTCTCGCAGCGCCTATTTCGATGTGGTGCTGCGCAATGTTGATGTTGAATGTCGACGTTGCCAGCACTGGAGGACGTGTAGACGTTATTCATCGAAATAGCCTATTTCGATGTCTCTACGTCAAAATAAGCTACTTCGATGTAGCGTTCACGTGTAGATGTAGCTAATAGCTCCTACTTCGAAGTAAGGGGCCAGGAAATGATGCAGGCCCCTTCCAACAGCCCCACTCTGCATGTGCTCAAGGCTGCCAGGTTGCAGGTATCAGGACAGACCACGTGCTGAGGAGAAAAGCAGACCAACAGGAACATCCAGACCCTCCCCAAGGAGGATCTCCTCACCATACTGACCAGCCTGCTGGCCCTGCTGGTCAACCTGCTATTTGAGCAGTGTGGCCAGGTCGCCCACATGGGACACAGCCTCCTGCCCCTCCCCTCGGGCCCCCTGATCCAGCACTGGTGGGCCTTCGCCACCAGCAGCAAGTGGTGGGACTAGCCGGTGCTGGAGAACTGGGATGATGAGTGATGGCTGAGGAACTTTAGGATGACGTGCCAGACATTTGAGGACCTCTGCCACTGGGTTGCCCCAGTCCTCCAGCACTGGGACACATGGATGTGGCCAGTGCTCCCAATGCAGAAGAGCGTGCCCATCGCATATGGAGGCTGGCCACCCCTGACAGCCACCGGTCTGTCACCCACCAGTTTGGAGTCAGCAAGGTGACCGATGGAGTGGTGCTAATAGAGGTAATTCCAGCCCCCACAATGGACCCACCCTGGGGAAAGGGCTACTGGGCAAGGGGGCCCCTGGCAGGTAGGGCCTCCTGGTCTGGCATTCATGGATGTGTCTTCCTTTCCTCCCCCCCCCCCATCCCCCCCGCCCACAGGTCGTCCGAGCCATCAACATGGTACTCCTGTGACATGCCATTACCCCGGGGGACCTGTATGCTGCCCTCACTGGGTTCAAGGACGTGGAGTTACCCAATTGTTTTGGAGCCCTGGATGGGATGCATGTGGCAATCTGGGCTCTGGACCACAGCAGGGGTGCCTACATTAACAGGAAGGGGTACCATCTGGTAGTACGCCAGGCCCTGGTGGACATGAGGGACCATTTCCTGGACATGTGTGTGGGTGGCCGGGCAGGGCCCATGATGCTCAGGTGTTACAGAATTTGTGGCATGTATGTTCCCCCTATGGGAGCTCCTGCTTGGGGACATCACGATGCCCCCCTGCATCGTGGTTGATGCTGCATACCCACTGCACCTGTTGGTTATGCGGCCCTATACTGGACCCACCATGCCAGCCCAGAACACCTTCAATGGCCACCTTAACCATGCCAGGGGCACAGTAGAGTGGGAGTTTGGGAGGCTGAAGGAGAGATTTCGCAGCCTCCCAAATGCCCCTCAGTGATCACTGCCTGCTGTGCCCCCCACTGTTTTGTGGAGGGCAGGTGGAAGCCCTTCATCCAGGGGCTGGGTACGAACAACTTCCCGCTGTCCCTTGCCACGAGGCCCAGAGGGATGGGGTCAGGGTCCAGGACGCCTTGTGCCAGGCCTTTATGTGGGGCCTGCCCTGACCATCCCAGCTGCACTCCCCACCACAGGCCTTGCCCACACCTGCAACCCTCATGCTCCTCCACCAAACGCACCCCCTCCAGCTCCCCCCCCCGACCTCTCTACCACCACATACCAGAGACTCAGGGCTAGGGTGGGAACATTAAAATTTACATTGGGGAATAAATGTATTTGAAAAACAAAACAGAACATGTAAAACTATTTACAATGCGTGGGTGAACGGTCCACAGATGAGAGGCAGGGGGGCTGGGTGGGGAGACTGAACTTGGAGGGGGGCTGGGATAGGCTCAGTTGCCCAATGGCATGGGGGGGCTGGGAGCCGTGGTGGCCATGGCTGCCCCTACCACCCTGGATCCTGGGCCCCCTGCGGGGCTGCAATGGGGCTGGGCCCATGGGGAGGTTGGCATGGGGTGGGGGTGCTGTGGGCTTGGTCTCCAAAGAGTGTGTGGGGTGGGCCACTGGGGCTGGGCCAGGGGCACGTGCCCCAGCCAGGAGTCACTGAGCTAGCTCAATGCAGGCAGCTGGAGATATGTCTGCAGTGGGCACCTTTGGACAGCTGCAGGAAGGGTGGCTGTGGCAGAGGTAGCTGTGGGCTGGGCTGGCGAGGGCGTGGGAGGTTGGGTGAGGCGGGTTGCTAAGGCCTGGGCCATAGTGCCCAGGCTGCTGGCCAGCCACACCCACACCTCTAACTCCGTCACCAGACAGCCCCGGAACACCCCGGTCATCTCCCACACAACCGCCCAGTTGGCGGCCGCCTCCTTGGCCCTCCAGCATCATCTCTGTGAGGCCTGTCTGTGGCTGCAGGGGGAATGCAGGCTGTAGCTATAGGGCAGCCTCCTGGTCCCCTGCGGCTGTGGCCCACTCTGAAGGGCTGTGGTGGCTGCTCGACGACAGACCTGTGGAAACAGAAGGGGACGGGGGATGTCCTGTGAGTGCTGGGTCCCAACCGTGGGGGGACTGGGACCCCATCCCACTGGCCCCCAACCCAAGCCCCCCTGCTTCCTACTGTCTGGTGAGCCCCATGGGATCCTAGGTGCCCAGAGGTTCCTGCCTGGTGAGCATCCAGCCATATTTGCTCCCCCTCCCCTGTTCTCAGGCATGTGGGCTGCAGGGCTATTCTGGGGGGGCTCATCCCCAGCCTTTGTGACATCCTGCTCACCCCATACGTACTGACTGCGACCTATTGGGGCTCAGGTGAGGCATGGGTGGACAAGGCATAGCTGGATGTCCTGAAGGGGAGGGCGATGATGAAGGTCCCATCACTGGAGCCCTCATCATCGCCCTGGGTCTCAGCGGGCCAGTCCCCGCATGGGGGGGCTGGTGGTGCCAGAGAGACCTGCCCCCTTGTTGGTGTCCACAGGGTGGGACTGGTAGTGTCCATGAGGTGCTCCAGGGCGGCCACCTCCTTTGGCCCCAGGAGCCTCTGCAGCTTCCTGTAGTTGGGACAGTACACAGGCTGTGACCCCAACTGGCTAGCAGCATCCCAGGCTTTGACATATGCCTGCCGCAGCTCCTTGACGTTTATCTGAACACTGTCCATGGTGTGGCTGAGGTGGCCTCAGATGGTGAGCCCCCTGGTCAGTTTGTTGAAGGCCTTGGCATTCCTCTGGCAGGCACTGATTTGCCGAAGGATGTCCTCCTCCCCACACAGAGTGAGGAGGTCCTTCAGCTTCGCCTTGGTCCAGGAGGTTCCCCTCCTGGCATGTCCCTTGTCTAGGCACTGTGAGCCTTTGGAGCTGTCATCTGTGGCCTCTGGGGGGACGGGGGTCCTGATGTGCTGCCATGATGGGTAGGGAGTGCAGACGCTGGGTGATGCATTGAGGAGGCGCAGTCCAAGGGCGAGTTCATGCTGCCCCTGCTTATGGCACATGCTCATCTTCCTGCTGGGGGTTGCCAGGGAGCTGCTTCCTGTTAGGCAGCCAGCAGGGACCACAGAGCCCTGCCTGTGCTGGCCAGGGTGTCTCCATAGTCTGGGGGTGCAGCCGCCAAGGCAGACTCTGTACGTGGAAGTAGTGAGTGCAGAACATTTACACAGAGCCTACTTTGAAGTTAAACTTGGAAGTAGGGCCCTCGAAGTTAGCCGCCCTTAACTTCAAAGGAAGGGAAAGTGTGTGTAGACACTCTGCAGGCTACGTTGAAGTAGCCCCTTACTTTTAACTTGGAAGTAAGTTTGTAGTGTAGACACAGCCATAGTATCTGTAATTTTGCAGGTATTCTATTGTGCATTTATGTGTGGGTTGGGGGGATGTGGGTGTGAAAGAGAGAGATTCCTTTGACCGCAGCTGCCGGCTTATGGCCTGCTTTAATTTTCTCCCAGTTTTATCCTAGTTTTTTTTATGTGTGTGGCATTATGCTAATGACCCTTAGCACTATTGTCTGTATTGTATGTATGCAAATGCTGCTTATTCAGCATTACTCCTTGAAGTGGGGAAAATCCCGTCTCACTGTTATTCCATTGATGAATTGGACCCTTACAGTTACTGCCTCCAGGCATTTGTCAGTACAGACTGAGTAAATCCCTGGTGCAGAGGGAATTTTGATTAGTCCACCATTATCCTTTTTTAATTATTTAAATGACTGACATTTATTAGACTGCTGCTGTCGTATTAATTATGAATTCACAATGTAACTTATGCCAGAAGATCACTATATGTTTACTTTAATTAGTTGTGTTGATGAAAGGAGAAGGTTTGGGGAGATTTATTCATTTTTTATCTCTGGAGAAATGTTTTCAGATCCCAGCATCTCAAGTGAAAATGTATCAGATCGTAGCATCTGCTGCTATATATCACAAAACTAGGTCTCCTATTAAAAAAGGCTCAGATTGGGTCTTGAGAGGGTTTGTAAATCAGATTTGAGGTACATTGGCAGATTGTTCTGGGATGAAGAAGTAAACTGCCAATCTTAGGCGTGGTCCATTAATGATCAGCATCTCAGCTTCATAAGCACTGAATTCCTTCACAATGCAGGGATACATTCCCATACTCTATGGGGGGATGAATGAGTGATGAATTCAGCACACATGTATGTAGGCGTCACATAATTGTTTTTCTTATGTCAACAATTTCAATGCTGATATTCATTTTAAAACTGTTTTATGTTTTTAATTGAGTTATGTTTACAATTGGGGTAGAGTTGAGACAGTGTTGATGGTGGGGCTGCAAAGGCTTCACATGCAGCCCAGGGGCTCAAGAAACTGGGGTACAAGTGCAGAAAAGGTTGTGGTTGTCCTGGCCTAACAGAGCAGAGAATCCCCAGGCCAAACCTGTAAGGAGGAGGACAAGCCCTGGCTAGAGGTGGTACGGCCTCGACATTGCTGAACGCTTTCTGCTTGGGAACACTCACATACTCCTGGCTGGTGAGTGAGTGAGTGGGGCCATGACGGTGAAGATGTGGAGGGCTCCCTTCATAGTTGTGGGACTGGTGACATTGGAGCCCTGCAGTCAGAAAGTGGGGCAGGCTGGGGTCCTGTTGGGGCAGAGCCGAGGTGTCATTGTGATGTCTTATGAGGTGGCAATAGTTACTTCTACATTCATTTTTAGTACGGCAGCCTAAATGGTGTTAGTGGGCTTCTGCTTTAGCAAAATGAGAAGAGGATGAAATGACAGTCCAGAAAGGAAGCAAAACACTGTGGTTGTATGAGTTTCTCTTTAAGGAATGAAAGAAAGGGTGATTTAAAGTTGAAGAGGAAAATTTTCAAAATTCAGTTAGGGCTACATTTGTAAAGGTGTTTAGGTGCCTAAAGATACAGCAGGTGCCCAGTTGAATTTTCTGAAAGTCCAAGTACACTCAAAAACAACCCCTAAACACAGCTTGTTCCAGCTGATTCCTTTTGGTTATCTGCGACTAACTGGATATCCAGTTTTGAGATTACAAGGGGGAAATCAATGACTAAACAGAGTCTATACTTTGCATCCTGGAACTTACGCACACTTCTTGATAGTGTAACCCACACACCTATGTGTGGTTAACTGTCCTATGTAGTGGTAGCTAGACCATGTCACAGAGAAAGAATAAATGTCCTTTACAGCCAAAGCTGAGCAGCAGTTGGCCCTTTTCCTCAAGCTGTAGAGGTGGTGCACTAAACTGTAGAGGTCCCAGGTTCAAGACTGCTTTTGAGCAATTATAAAAGCGGAGATCGCCATGAGCACGACAGCAGTCATTGGTAGAGAACTTGCATATTATAGCATCAATGTTGCAGCCTTAAGTGCAACATGTATTTCTGGTACCAGACAGTCCACAGAGGTTGGAGCAGGCTCTTTGTATTACTATGTGGGCTACCCTGAATGTCATCGAACGCAAGTAGGGGCTAGCTTGAATCCCAGCCGCATACTATCATGATCACAAAGCTTAGACTAAAGCAAGGACAATGCCTAATTCTTGTTAGTGCCTATGCACCCATTTTTTTCTGCCGCAGATATTGAAAAGGTGGCTTTTTACAAACAATTAGAAGATTGCCCAAATCTTACGGAATGACCATGATGTTACAGTTCTGTACCAAGGAAGCAGTTTACCAGGCAGTTGTCCTGAACATTCTGCTGTATGGCTCAGAGTCATGGACAATATATCACTGGTATGTTTTGAAACTTGATCAATTCCATATGTGTGCTGTCTGAGGAAGAGTGCCCACATGAATTGGTGGGACAAAAGATGGTAATTCATGGCCAGGTTGCTCATAGAAAGCACTATATTGATGGTCAGTATAAATGCTATAAAGACATCCTAAAGGACAATTTGAAGCATATTGCCCAGTGATCTGGAACTCCTACCTCAGAACAGATTGTCCTGGCAGCAAACCATTACACAGGCTCTCAAATGCTTTGAGACTCAATGTGTCCAAGCATTACAGGAAAAGTGTGTGATCAGAAAAGAATGTACAACACTTGCAGCTGGCAGATTTTGTAGCATAGATGCAACCTTAGTGATTGGTTGAACAAAAATTAATACTGTGTGGACATGTTGGCTCTGAAGTTTTACATTGTTCTGTTTTGGAGAGCAGGTGTGTAACAAAAAGCCCATATATTTAAAAGTTGTACTTGGATGATAAAGAGATTGGATAGTACTTGTATGTGTTGAATTCAAAAATACTATCTCTTTTATTTTTTACAGTGCAAATATTTGCAAGAAAATAATCCTATAACGTGAACATTATACACTTTGTATTCTCTGTTTTAATTAAAATCAACATATTTGAAAATGTGGAAAAACATCCAAAAATCTACTATATAATTTACAGAGTTTGTCTGTTTGATCAAGAACTCCTTGTAAACAGTAAGAGCTAGGACCACCAAATTTGGTATACAGCTTTCTCTTATCATTACCAAAACAATGTTAGGGTTTACTTGCACCAGGAAAGCAAGATGTGTCAGGAATTGTATTTTTTCTCAAACCAACCAGAACAGAGACCGAATGACCAAATCAAGTACAGTCCTCAAAACTGACATAATTGAGCGAATGCTGAAAAAAGACGGAACTAAGATGAGCCAGAAAAATTGGATGAAGCTAGAACTGGTTTTCTTCCCAATAAGTCTTACAGAAAAGAGATAAAACAGAGAAATGTGGATTGGTGTTCTGTTATGGCACAGCTAAATCAATGCTTAAGGTTTGAAAACTAGAAGAAAATTTTATTGGAAATGAGATTGGCTATAGCTCTTTTTTGTTAATACATAACAAATGAAAAGAGTTTAAAGGGATGAAGAAAAAAATAAACTTGATGCAATTCACATTTTAAAATATTACTGAAAATAGACAAATGTTAACAATCCCTTTTTAAAAGAAATCTGAAAAATTAACTTCCTAAAAGTGACACAACATTTTTGAAAAATATAATAATTACAATAAAGCACATACATTTTCCTTGAGTTAAAGATCTTAGCAACATCAGGTAGATCTGCTAATATTTAATAAATTTGATCTGGAATTCTGTTGTTTAACAGTGCATTTAGAACTGAGGTAAATCATGATTCATTTTTTTAATCGTGATTTATTTTTTGAGTTAATTGTGTGAATTAACTGATATTAAGTGACAGCACCAGTGAATATTATCTGTTCTTGGTGACTTATTACAGATGTATCAGTTTGTTCTAAAGTTTCTACTGACACCTGAATCTGGACAGTTCCTAGGACTTGTCATCTAAAAAAAATGGCTCAGGGGTGGGAAGCTCCCTCATGTCTTCTGCAGTGAAGATTATAATTTAATTTCTCTGCAACGGCTTTGCCTTCCTTGAGTGCTCTTTTAGCACCTCAGTCATCTAATGGCCCTACTGATTGCTAGAAAAGTCTCCTGCTTATCTTGTGCAATACAAGCTTTATTATCTGGCACCCAAGGGATAATAAAATTGTGCTGGTTATTTGAGCTGGGGCCAGCCATGGCCCCTGTCTGCGTTTCCTGCTGGCCCTGCTCTCCCCCTCCACTGCCCAGCTGGGCGGCAGACAGGCATACTAAATCAAGAATTTCCCCACCCCATGTTTGTTCCAGGATTAGCAGAAGCAGTCATTAATGGTTCCTGGAAATTTTATTTCTGTATCACGTCCTCAGGTGACACGTACCGAGTTAACATGGGGATAGTTGAAATTCCCCATTATTACGGAGTTATCTATTCATATAGCTTCTCTAAGATCATTTCATAATCACCATCATCCTCCTGGTCACATAGTACATAGTATATTCCTGCTGTTGTAATCTTACTATTCAGGCATAGAATTCCTATCCTAGAGATTTTATGGCACTCTTTGATTGATGTCTGATTTTTTTTAGTATATTTGGCTGTATGCCTTCTTTCACATTTAGTCCCTCCCGCTCCCTCACTGGCACATTTTGTGTAAATGTACACAAAAATCCAGACTTGCTCTGGTGTAAATCAGTGTAGCACTGTTGATGTTGGTGAAACAACACTGGCATGCACCATCTGAGAACCTGGCTTAGAATGTGGTTGGTAAATAAAATAATCCAAATCTGGCAGATTCAGCATAGTCTCTTTGCCAAGACTGTATCAAAATACCATAAGGGATGAATGGGTCTCATTGAGACCAAATATATTTAGAAAATAAGATATTGAAAAGAAGGGGGTTTTGGGAACGATCCGTATAAACTTATTGGGACAGGATTTTCGGAATAAGATGTGCTTTTTAAAATTATCTTCTTCTGTCAAACCATTCAGAGAGGGGAATATTTCCAACAGGGTACATCAAGAAGATTAATTAATTTTTCATTAGAAAAGGTGTATTTACTTTGATTTAAACATTTGCCTAAACATTGTGTACACTCTAAATGGGACCATTCTGAATGCAGAGTGTGCGTGGTGCTCTGAAATGTCTATTACTTTTGATTTAAACCAGTTGTACACGTTCACCTAAGACTTCCTTAAAGGAAGGTATCGTGCAGGTTTGGAGCAGATGTGTTATGATTACTTAGCACTGTGAATGTGCATTCTGTATGTTGGCAAGTAGAGCTCTTTCCTGCCAAAGGTTATTCAAGTGATGGATGAATAGGGCAAAAAAGAAACCAGCCTTGTTGTTTCGGGTTCATATGCACAATACAAAATGTTATATCACGTGCATTAAATCTGTTCTCAGATAATACAGGATGCAAGACCAACTATCTACTGCATTCGGCTATCCAGTTCTAAGAACATTGTCTCCATACCATAATCTGTGTTTAAATTAAGTCTTTTCCTACATCTATACCCTCTGGCGAACCAGACTTTATTGTGGTGCTATACAGTATTGGATTAAGGTGGAGAGGTACTTGATAACACCGTGGGCATCAGATTTACTGATGGCTTTCCTAATGAAGTTAAATGTGGCAATTTTTCTCATCAAATCCTAAAAGAATGGGGATGAACAGAGGATTTTCTTGCCACTGAAAACAAGATTCATAGTCTATTTTGCTGTAATGTGTCTAGCATTCCAGAAGACTGTTTACTGAATCAGCTACTTTTCTGAGCCCTGCATGATGTATGTGTGCAATTGTGTGGCTACAGGGCTCATGTTTCAGAAAGGTAAAAAATGTTACTGAAGACAATGGTGGATTCTGCATTCCTGATCTCTCCAGGCATCTTTATTACTCATGGGCTTTTCAAATTGCGTTGTTTTTTTTTTCTGGATAGTGAGCATTTCCTTACAGGTTCCTTTGGCTTTCTGGTGGAGTGAGTGCCACATGAATGCACTTTCATGGCCAGTGGTTGCCTGTGCAGCACCCCTGCCTTAGGGCTCTTCAAGAAAATCCCACATGCTCATTCTCTGTCTTCTCTGGGTCTGGTTATTCCTGCCCAAAAACAAACAAACAAACAAATGAACGAGGACTTTCCCCACTCATTCACAGAATCCCCTCATATCTCATCCAGGGTATAGCTCTTACCTCTGAACCAGGAGAAGAGGAAATAGGTTACTTCTCAGAGCCTGTTTTTATCACATTGCAGCTTCCCTGTCCAAACTGATTCCTTTGAGGCTAGTCAGAGTCAGTCCTTTCCCATACCTATCCCTCTGTCCCACCTCCCTGAATTGCTTCAGCTCTTACAAGGAACTAGCTGCTCGAGGGACCTACCTACTGCAAGATTTCCCTGGTTTACTTATTTAGCAATCCTGCTCCAGGCTTCAAGTCTCCTACAGGCAGCTCTTTCACTGCCTCTCACACTTCTCAAGTAATATGGAAAAATGCACAGAAATGTCAATAATAATGAAGAAAGGGCAGAAGTAGTCAGTAAATATTGGTTTTGTATTTGAGGAAACAGCACATGATATATTTATATCATATGACAACAATGCAATTTCAATTTCAGCAGTAACTCAGGAAGATGTTAAACAACAGCTGGATGTTTGTAAATCAGCAGGTCAAAAAAACTTGCATCAAAGAATTGTAAAAGATTTGCCCAGGAGCGTGCTGGCTCGTTAATGTTTCTTTACAACAAGCTCTGGAGAATGGGAAAATTCCAGAGAATTGGGAAAAAACTTGTGTGTCATTATTTAAAAACAATATAAAACAATATATAAAACAACCTAAGTAATTCTACTGTGACATTGATCCTGGATAAAATAGAATATCTGATATGGTATTCAATTATTAACAGATTGAAGGAGAATAATATAATGTCAATCAGCATGGATTTTGTAATTCATCTTGTCAAAGTAACTTGATAAATTTTTAAGAGATTACATATTTAGATGATAAAGGTTATAACGCTGATGTAATATATTTAGACTATCGCCAAAATATACTTTGAAGCAATAAATATTTCACAACTAGTATTCATGCTTTGTAGCGTCTCCTTCTCAGGTAACCATCTTTGTAGTAGACTGAGTTTGTCATCTTCAGGGCACAGTAGAAAAGCAGACATTGCTGAAAGAAGGCTATGCATTCAAAGGCAAGGACTTAAGTCATAACTTTTGTACAGGTAAAGTCAATAGAAAGCCTGTATAACTACTACCTTTCTTTCTTTTGTGAATAGATAATATAGGTAAGGCTGGTTGTATTAATTATTTTAAGTGTCTTGATAACCCCACTTGTAAAACCTTGTTTTCGGTAGTTTAAAATTTCCACAGATTAAGAGATTCCCCAGGCCAGAAGGGACTATTATGATCATCTGGTCTGACCTCCTGTATAACAGAGGCTGGAATCTTTCTCCAAAATAATTCCTAGACTGTAGCCTTTAGAAAAACACCCAAACTTGATTTAAAAAATGTCAGTGCTGGAGCATTGCACTTCTACACTTAGTAAATTGTTCCAATAGTTGATCACTGTCACTGTTAAAAATTTACACTTTATTTCCAGTTTGAATTTGTCTAGTTTCAGCTCCTAGCCTTTGGGTTGTTATACCATTCTCTGCCAAATTGATGAGACTGTTTTAAATAATTGTTTCCCATGTAGGATCTTAGTAACTGCAAACAGTTACCTTTAAACCTTCTCTTTTTTGAGCAAAATAGATTGCACTCTTTGAGTCTATCACTATAAAGCATGTTTTCTAATGCTTTAATCATTCCTGTTGCTCTTTTCTGCATGCCAGGCATCTGTCATTTGGAAACTATAATGAGACTGCGGAAGAACAATTTGTGTTGCCCAAGTTAAAAAATTCTGGGGCACTTTACTTAACAATTCTAACAAACCTGAGCTTTGGTGCAGGGACTTGGAAATGACATTTGTGGCAGGGAAGCAATTTTTGTTGTCCCTCTGAAAATCCACCCACATTTGGCCAAGCGATAAGACTGAAAAATCACATTTCACACATGCGCAGTAAAGACTTAGATTTTAGCTGCTAAATTCCCCATACGTTCTGTCTGTAGTCAGCACACTCCAGCCTGGGACTGAGCAGGATTTTCCCTTCAGCTGAAACTCTGGGATTCTGCAGGCATTGCGCCAAATCCAGGTACCTAAACTGATAGCAGAGAGCCTGACTCCCCTGTCTTTCCAGTGATCCTCCATACTGGGCCTGGACAGCCAGGAGAGGAAGCCTCTTGATTCAAAGGCAGATGGGAACAGAGCTGGACAGTCAGAAGGGGATGAAGGGATAGGGTGGGACAAGAAGCCAGGTAGTCTTGTTTGGATCTTTGGCCTTGTCACAGTAAACTCTGTAATTTGAGTCACCTATTTACCTTTGGTGGTTTCCAACAGTTGTAAGCAAAAGATAACTTTTTGAGTTTAAGTGCAATCCAAGATTTACTTCAAACCCACCTTTGCCCCTCCTCCTTCCTTCACCCTTCTCTGAGGCCCTGCTCCTGCCCCACCCTATCCTCAAGGCCTCACTGTTCACAGTCCATTACCCTCCCCTCTACCGTGCTCACTCACTTTTACCAGGTTGGGTCCGGGGGCTGTGTAGGGCAGTGCAGTGTCACGTCCTGAGCTAAGGGGTTTGGAGTGTGGGAGGGGCTTCAGGCTGAGCCTGTGGCAGGCAGATGAGGTGCAGGAGGTGGTTCAGGATGCAGACTCTTGGGGGGACTTTGTATGCAGGAAGGTCTGAGAGCTTGGGGCAGAAGGCTGGGGTGCAGGATGGTGTGCAGGGTGCAGGCTCTGGCAGGGAGCTAGGATGCAGGAGGGTCTCAGAGCTGGGGCAGGAGTTTAGGATGTGGGTGCTGGCTGGGCACTGCTTACCTCAGGTGGCTGTCAGGCAGTGGCACAAGCTCATCCCTGCCCCATCCTGTGTCACTCCTGAAAGTGGCTGGCATGCCCAGCAGTGGTTTCTCAGGGGGAGTGACAGGTGACTCCAGATGCTTCTTTCCCCCACCCCCTGCAGGCACATCTCTCACAACTTTCATTACCATTCCCACTGGTTCCTCATTCCTGGCCAATAGGAGCTATGTGGGAGGTATATGAAGGAAAGGGCAGTGTGTGGAAACCCCTGCCCTGCCTCCCTGAAGGGCTGCAGGGACATGCCACTGTCTTCTAGCCGTGGCACAGGGCTAAGGCAGGGGGAGTCTTTCTTAGCCTTGCTGCACTGCTGGAGTGTTAGTGGCCCATCTCCAAATGTGGCTGCAGGAACCTCCAGGAGATTGGGCCCAATTCCAGCAGACTCTCCGCCAGTGTTCCACACATAGATGGAAAATATTAGGGGGAATGAATGTTGATATGTGCACCAATATCAAGGGAATGCTCAGATATGCACCACCCACTAGCAAACAAAATCGTAGATATATTTTTAAAAAATTGCTATATGGAGAATTACTTCAGTCATGGCATGTTAGGCCTTTTAGAACTCACTACAGGTTGAACCTCTCTAGTGCAGCGTTCTTTTCTCTGGCAATATCTGTAATACAACATGATTATAGTTAGCTGGACAACCACTTATCATGGGTGCGGCCAATTTCCCCAGAATCACATGACATTTGTTTACAACCACCAGTCCTGGCTCTCAGTGTTCTGTGCTGTTATTTAATGGTAATTTACCCCTAAATTTGCCCCTAAGAGCCCAGTAAGCAGTGGAAGTGTTGGTAATGCTGCTAGACAATGTTGACCTCCTGTGGTCCAGCAAATTCTCTCATTCAGCACCAGTTTGTTCCTGAGGGTGCTGAACTAGAGAGGTTCAACATGTACTAAAAAGAATTACATTTAATCATAAGACAGACAAAATATGAAATGCCCAGACCAGACAGAAACCTAAAGTAACACACTTTGAAAGAAGCAACAACAACAGCAGCACAAGTGTGTGTTTGGGCAGGAAGTGAGTGTGAAAAACAGAGTATGTTTGTGTGAGTGACCGAGATACTCACAGTGTGTGAGAGTAACAGAGATGTACATTGCCCCTTTAAGTAAGCTGAGAATGTTCAGACATAGGAGCAGCCAATAGCAAGATCCTTCCATCCTGAGCGCTCTTGAGTCCCGACTCTCTGTGGAGGTGGGTACATGGGTGGAGGGAGGGGGACACCCTGACACTGCCCCCACCCTTTCCCTCCTCTGCCTTGTACTACACTCTGGAGGCTTGTGGGTGTCAGCTCCAAAGGAAAGATCAGGAGAAGCGCAGCTGGATGCAGCCAATGGGGTGGGGGGAGTGTGGGCAGCTGAAATATTGGCACTTGATGGCCTCTTGGCCAAATCAGTTAGGATCATCTGTCAGAGGCTCCAGGATCTACCAGTGAATCCCAGTCTACTGATTGGTGACCACTGTTAGACATCTATCCCCTAATTACCGTACTGTCTGTTCACCTCAGACTTTTATGTAACTAGCATCAAAAGAGCTTTTGAGGTAGGGGAGGTGTTATCTATTTTACAGCTGAGGAATAGGGTCTGTTGCTGGGCAGGAAATTGAATCCTATCTTCTCAATTTTCATCACAGCATCCTCACTTCTGAGCACTCTGTGCCTGGGACAGGGAGTGTGTCCTTTATCTGTCTGCCCCTAGGATAATTTGGCTATTATATAAATGATAATGCCAAATGCGCCAGTATTTTCAGATTTACCTTATGCTAGTTGCTCCTCTTCTACATGAAAGTCTTCCAAGGTGGACTGAAACATGGGGGAAGAAGGAGAAGCAGGAGCCTATAGATCAGAAAGCATGCCAAGATCATCAGGGGCATTAGGAGAAATCTGTATGAGGTCCACCAAACCTTCTGACTGTCCAAAGTAGTGATTCAAAGGAAAATGCACGAATTGATACAGAAAAATTTTCCAGCTCCGTGTATTTGATTGGGTCGATAGAAGTTATTACCCTACATTAGACCCTTGGCACATCTTGCACAACATATTGACTTGTATTCTGGGCTTCATTAAATGTTATCTCAGTGCACTGAAGGGAAGGGAGGAAAGGGTCATGTTTACACTTGAAGAAGAGGCATAATTTCCAACTCAGGTAGGTGAGCATGCTAAAAATAGCTGTGTCGGCATGGTGGCACAGATAGTGGGATAGGCTAACTACCTGAGCACATTTGTGTCTGAGACCCTAGGCATGTACCCCAAAGTAACAATTCCATTTACCCTGGACCTGGAGAATGCACAAGGTCTGAGTTGGCTCAGGCACAAATTTCTGCAGCTTTATTAACTTAAGCCAGGTACAACTATCCCTTTGGACTTGTTCCACTAACCCAGCATCACTGAGTAATTCCTGTTTCAGCTCTGTCTCCTTCTGACCTTGCCACACTCCTGGATCACAGCCAATGGAGGCTGTGCTGGTTTTATGCCACCAGGCATTCCCCCGTATGGAAGAAATTCTTGGCTGTCTGACTTGGACAGTTTTAACTATGGTGCTGCTGTCTCTGCTAATGGACAGTGAATGATGCTTCTGAGGAAGATTAGTGTTCCCCCTCACCCTGTGCAGGCGGAGTGCATCTGACTAGTTGAATAATATCTTTCCTACCCTGTAGCGGTCAGCTAGTACTCTGCATCCAGTTATTGTTTACCCTTAATCTTAGCTTGTGTAACTATAAATGTTGCTATTGGTCATAACATTTTCACTTCATTATGCTCTACATATTTTTGTTTCCTTGCATGCTGTCATACCAGGTTCAAATGTTACACCAGGAAAAGAATTAACCAGATGTATATTTTCATCATAGATTGCAGAGAAATGCTTATTAGTTAATATGAAAAGTATTTAAACTGGTTTAATTAGATTTCCTTTCAAGCATTTCCATCAACATATTTGTCTGCTATGTTTTAGCAGCATTTCATATATCGGAACTGAATCTCACTGCAGCAAAGTATTAAAACAGTTTTAATGATCTGGATAATTTTTGGAGGAAGATAAATTAAAGAAACCATTTTACTGGTGGCTATCAAGCTCCTGGCTCCCCACGCCCCAGGGAGGCTTTCCTAACCTTTCAGAATACTGCACCAATTTGTATGAAGTAGTCAGATCTTCATGGCTGTGACTTTTGATGCATTCCATTTTAAGAGGGTGAATGACGATTTACATTGATAAAAAAAGAATTTAGAAATATTGTAGTTCAAAAAATTTTCCTCTCACCTTTTTCTTCCCCTACCTGTCTAACCAAAGCAGAAGCTATATATATATTTTTTTTTCCCTAACATATTAAATGCTGTTACATCATTAGGCCTTCACAGTAACTGGTCCTAGGTTTTTATTATACGTTGGACGATCACCATTTGATTCTGCCATGTAAAAACAGACACTGTTCTTTTCAGAAAATCTCAGCATGTCACCACTGTATTGCTAACTTCCTAGCTGCCTGCACACATAAGCCGTGTCTACACGTGCACGCTACTTCGAAGTAGCAGCACTAACTTCGAAATAGCGCCTGTCACGGCTACACGTGTTGGGCGCTATTTCGATGTTAACATCGACGTTAGGCGGCGAGACGTCGAAGCCGCTAACCCCATGAGGGGATGGGAATAGCGCCCTACTTCGACATTCAACGTCGAAGTAGGGACCGTGTAGTCGTTGTGCATCCCACAACTTCGAAATAGCAGGGTCCGCCATGGCGGCCATCAGCTGAGGGATTGAGAGACGCTCTCTCTCCAGCCCCTGCGGGGCTCTATGGTCACCGTGTGCAGCAGCCCTTAGCCCAGGGCTTCTGGCTGCTGCTGCTGCAGCTGGGGATCCATGCTGCAAGCACAGGGTCTGCAACCAGTTGTCGGCTCTGTGTATCTTGTGTTGTTTAGTGCAACTGTGTCTGGGAGGGGCCCTTTAAGGGAGCAGCTTGCTGTTGAGTCCGCCCTGTGACCCTGTTTGCAGCTGTGCCTGGCACCCTTATTTCGATGTGTGCTACTTTGGCGTGTAGACGTTCCCTCGCAGCGCCTATTTCGATGTGGTGCTGCGCAACGTCGATGTTGAACATCGACGTTTCCAGCCCTGGAGGACGTGTAGATGTTATTCATCGAAATAGCCTATTTCGATGTCGCCACATCGAAATAGGTTACTTCGATGTAGGCTTCACGTGTAGACGTAGCCATAGGGTAACATGCCACACAGTAACTCCATTGAGTTTGTGGAGTATAACAGAATTACTGTGTTGCAAATTGTATCTTGTCATATGAGGTCCCTTGGGTGATTATTCTCCTGGTACATTAAAGTTAAAGCTAAAATCATGCCATATGTGCTGCCAGCATAATTTTGCTGCTATAATTCACAGTCGGGCAAGCATCTTTCCATGAGATTCCAGGGATCCCATTCCACAATGGGGTACAGGTAACTTGCAGTGAAGTCAATGGTAATTTCCTGCTGTCAGGTTATTTCATAATTGCCTAGTGCAGGGATTCTTCTGCCTTCCTCTAAATCAGTTGGCACTGGCCACTGGCTACACAAATTGCATATCTTATTTCAAGTTTACTTAAAAATACTGCACTGTTTCAAGGCATCCCTTACTCTTCCTGCACCAACGCATACAGTGAAGCCGAAATAGTGCACCTGTTATTTGGAAAAATATTTTGAAATAATGGGCACATTTTTTAGACATGGAGTAGCTATTTCAGGATATCTTGGCATCCTGAAATAGCTCTGCAGCATTATATGTAGCCTCAGAGGCATCTACTGGGTCAGATGGACTGCTGGGCTGCGTCTACACGTGCACGCTACTTCGAAGTAGCGGCAGTAACTTCGAAATAGCGCCCGTCACGTCTACACGTGTTGGGCGCTATTTCGAAGTTGAAATCGACGTTAGGCGGCGAGACGTCGAAGTCGCTAACCCCATGAGGGGATGGGAATAGCGCCCTACTTCGACGTTCAACATCGAAGTAGGGACATGTAGACGATCCGCGTCCCGCAACATCGAAATAGCGGGGTCCTCCATGGTGGCCATCAGCTGGGGGGTTGAGAGATACTCTCTCTCCAGCCCTTGCGGGGCTCTGTGGTCACCGTGGGCAGCAGCCCTTAGCCCAGGGCTTCTGGCTGCTGCTGCTGCAGCTGGGGGTCCGTGCTGCATATACAGGGTCTGCAACTAGTTGTTGGCTCTGTGTATCTTGCACTGTTTAATGAAAGTGTGTCTGGGAGGGGCCCTTTAAGGGAGCGACTTGCTGTTGAGTCCGCCCCGTGACCCTGTCTGCAGCTGTGCCTGGCTCCCTTATTTCGATGTGTGCTACTTTGGCGTGTAGACGTTCCCTCGCTGTGCCTATTTCGATGTTGGGCTGAGCAACGTCGAAGTTGAACATCGACGTTGCCAGCCCTGGAGGACGTGTAGATGTTATTCATCGAAATAGCCTATTTCGATGTCGCAACATCGAAATAAGCTATTTCGAAGTTGGGTGCACGTGTAGACGTAGCCCTGGAGTGATTCACTGTGGCGACTGTGATATTTGTGTCGGAAGAGCAGGCACCAGATAGTTGCTAAGAAGATTGATGAAAGGTTTCCCTTCAAATGGGAGTAGGAGAGACGTGGGAGAAAAATAAACGCTTTATGCTCATCTGAGGCTCAATTAATCTCACTTTCTCTTATCCACCCACATCCATGTCAGCGTGTGTAATTCCCATTGGACTAATTTGTGGACTGTGTAGTAAGGGGCAGGCACTAGAAACGTAAGGGGTGAATTCCAGGGTTGTGAATTCCAGGGCTATCAGCCATGTCTTTATATCCTATAAAATACTATTTTGTGACACTTGTCGGCATGCACTGCAGAAGATTTGCTTTTAAATATCTAGTTCTAACAACTTTACAGCAAAGTCATGACTTAAGGCAGGCCCTAAAAGATTAGCAGAGCTTAGCAGTTGTTTAAGGTGAGTTATTTCCTACCTGTTTCATTGCACTAATTTTTGAAGGTCAGTTAATAGATATACTTTATTGCTATATTACATTGCTTGGCTGATTTCAGTTCATTTAATCCCCATTATGACAAAAGTAAGTTCCTTTCAAATCTTAATAGTGTTCAGCACTCATATAGTGTCCAGCTGTAGCTCTCAATTCATTGTACAAAAGATGCAATCATCATTATATTTATTTTACAGATGGGCAGCTGAGGCATGAAAATGGAAAGTCAAAGGTACAAACAATGTGTACGCAGAGAAGGTTGTCCATGGTCACCATAAATCATGTACCTCACATGCCCTGTGCTGTACTAGCATATGAAGCCAGCCAGTTGTGTGGAGCAGAGCACATCATGTAGTGAAGTGGATTCACAGATTTGTAGGCTAAAAAGGGTCATTGTGTTCTTCTAGTCTGACTGTTGTAGAAGACCAGCCATAAGATTTCTCCAAAGGGCTAACAAACAAATGAGGCAAATATGTGGCCCTGTTTTGGCTCCCTCAAGCGCAATGTCCCTTATATCACCCATTGGGGTGATGCAGCTGTGCTTGGCCCCCAAAGGGGGCTAGTACCTACTAGGCACCACTTGGGTTTGAGACATGGAGTTCATTGGCTTTGTTTGGTTTGGAAAGTGGCTGTCAATGCACATAAACATAAAGAATAAAAATATTTAAGAGGCATTTTAGGTGACTCTACAGCTCTATGTTCCATGTCTGTCCTTTCATACAACAGGTGGGCTAATCCTGAAAGGCAAATCAGTTTTTCAACAAGTTCCTCAAAGGCTTGGCAACCTCCTCATGCTCATTATAATTCACTTATAATACAAGGGATGAATTGGAAACTCATATCTAAACATATTGATATTTCAAGCTTTTTTCACAGATGTTATTTACAGTTTCCTGCCTTGCTGAGTTTTATTGAAACTCTTATTTTGGTGTTTTGTTCTGCATCTGAAAGCCACTGAGCTGAGAAATATGCAATCTTCACTTTCTATAATTAGTTCTTAAATTATTCTAATTCCCAAAGAAACATTTTATACGTGAGGAAAGGAGCTATATTAAAATTTAATAAAAGCTTTATAAGTGTGTTGCCCCCTTGCGAAATAAGGAAGCGATTGTGGAACCAGTGCCTTGAAATATAGTTCTGCTCAAAGCTAAGACAATAGGATGAGCTTCACATAGAGTGTAAATGCCACCAGATTTATTTGATACATCATTCTGCCACAGATGGTACTGGGCACTGGGGGCTAGATTTTTTTACTCCTTTAGGGTATTCTATTGGTGATTTCCCAACCAAAATATGCTCTAAAGATGGTAGATCCAGCAACCAAAAGATTTTCTCCAGGAAATCCTATAGTGGTATACAACCACCTTTATGATTACAATCCCTACTCCTGATCTGTAGTGTAAGAGGTGTTTCCATAAAAAGGGAATATAACCATTCTATTCCTGCACCACAGTATAAATGGTAAATAGAATGTGTTCAGGTAGCTATTGACAATTCTCCTAAAAGCAAAATAGAACCCCCTTATATGAAAAGAGATTGAAAAAATTGGTATAGCATCCCTTGGAATTGAGGCAGATAGGCAGGGACATGTTAGACCCATGTAAAACAATGGCCTAGAGAAGACAGATCAGGAATGTCTGTTCCCCCTGTCCTATCACAAAACAAGAAGAACAAGGGAACTGTCATTGTAATTAAATGCTGGGAAATCCAAAACTGCTAAAAGGAAATAATATTTCACACAATGTGCAATTACCCTGTGGCACTCACCTCCACTGGAACTCATTGTGATCTAGATTTAAATTAAATTTTAAAAAGATTTCCTATTTGCATGCATATTAACACTATCCACAGTTATCATAACTATTGACAATAACAATAGGAGGTGGGGCTTGTGCTTTCAGCCAGTCTGTAATTGTGAGAGCTGAGGATGAGACCTAATTTTCAAGGCAGAATATGCCAAAATGCGTACTGCAAAATTCATACACTCTTCTCTAAACCATCTGGGTTTTGCCTTTGGATGAGAGTGACTAGGACACGAGGGCTGATGGCTCACTGATCTGATCGACCATGACAATTCCTATGTCAGAACAATTCAGAGCCACCATTAGGCTCTAATGCCTTTCACTGCAAGGCTGCAGCTTTAAATGCAGCTCATACCAGTTACTAGCAAGTTGCTCCCATTTAAGGTAGCCCAGAGACCAATGTGAAAAAAACTGGTGATCTCTAACTTGTTGCTACTGCACAAAACAAGATACAGACTAACATGGCTACTGACCTCTCTGTAACTTTTTGGTACTGGACACTTCTCAACATTACAAAAACCCCAGCAGAGTAGGCTCTCTGATTGGTTGGGAAGCCAAGGACAGAACAGACCACAGAACCTAGACATTCTTCTAAACCTTGTGGTGGTTCTTCCAGCTCATGACTGATTTTGTGTAGGAGATGGTTGTGCAGACCCTGCCGGTATTATATGCTGTAGACACAGAGAATGTCCCCTCCTGTGGTTCTCAATCTGACATCTTCAATTAACAGTAAGAATAATTGCAAGGTAATACTGCACTAAATAAGAACAGACAAAGGAGTTCAATAATATTTTCCCTTGATTAGCCCTGTAATCACCCCCATTAGATTAATCTATGACATTTTAAAACATTGAAGGGGGAAAAAACTTCTTACATTACTATGGCTTGCGTAAATTTGTCTTCATTTAAGAACACTTGAGTCTTAAAAGACTTGCTAAAAAGCCTATTTAACTAGCTCAGTTTCCAAGCCATACTGTAGTTTTATTATATGTTCCATGTATTATCAATATTACTGTCGTGATCTGCGTTACCATCTGCAAGCAATTACACTGGTTAGAAATAAATGATTAAAAATCTGTTTTCTTTGAGATTTATATAATTTCATATAGTTCTTGTAAGATAAAATTGCTCTGGTGTAAACAGCTAACATCCATCAAGGTTAAAAGATGTTGAATTGTGAGCTAGTTCAGTTACAGAAAAGTCTAAATTAAAAGTGCTATCAAAAAATTATTAAATGATCATGAGGAGTCCCCCCGCTTCCCCAGATAGTAGCTAAGTCTCTCGTCTGGTGCTGGCAATATGCCTTGTAATTTCATGGGACATTGGATTACTTAGTAAGACTGGTCCTTCTTTACAAACTAGGAAAAAACCTGATGAAGGCAAGATTCCAAATTGGAAATTGACCTAGAACTTGATGGACCATGGCCATTGTAGGAACAAAGTCTGGACACTGTGTAGAATCAAGCAGGAGGGTTTATTACGTACAACACTGGTGGAGTGCCACCTTGCCTATCAGGCTAGGCTCAGTGAAGCACTGTCAAGCAATAGGTTGTAAGTGATTATTTCGGATATCAATGGGCACTGAGAAACAACAGGGTGAGAGGTTCCCAAGCCCCTGGATAGGTGCTGGCAGGAAGACATGATGAGCATGATAAGGCAATAATCTAAAAGGTTACACAATGACTCCACCCATAACTCACATGCAACATTTTAGATGATGCACAAGTGGTTTTTTTCATTTGTTTAAACAGCATATACACTGATTCTAGCCCTGCTTATGTATCCATGGGAGTAATAATGCCTTTGTTCCATTGGGTATGATCCACAGGTCCATATCTGAAGAAGTTAAAGTAAAACAATATGAGTACATTACAAACATCGATCATTCGTAACACATTGTTATTGTATCTGGGGCCCTAGGTTAGTGAACTAGGGAAAAGTCTTGTAGAGAATACTGAGAATGAGGAGGGTATCTCATCCCATTGCTCAGGCTTGCCTCACACCCTCTGGACTTGGACCTGAAGCACAGTTGCTGTGGTTATTATTTCTTTCTCCAGACTATGAGAAAGCTATGGCCTTGTTTGTAAGTTCCTTCTCACACTAGCTGTATTTGTGAACCATGATACATGTTATGAGTTAGTTAGGCCTTATACCAGACTATGAAATTTTGGCATAGAAGTGAGGGTTCTTAACAGAAACCATAATATGCATCAGGAACTTGGGATTGTCACCCTTCAGCCATCTCTAGCAATAATAATGATTTGTGTTGCAATAATGCCTGATGGCCACTATGATGGAGGCCCATCTATCCTAGGTACTGTACAAAGCTGTGATAAAAATGTGGTCCCTACTCCAAAGAGCTTAGTGATGAAATTTTGACCGTGACGTTACAACTGGAAAGGCTACATCTCTGCCAAACTACCACATTTTGTTTTCGTTGTTAAACCTGGGGTGAAATCCTAACCTCCATAAAATCAGTGGGACTTCTGCCGTTGCCTCTAACGGGACCACGGTTTCACCACAGACATCTTCAAGGATATGAAACCTTGCCAAGCCCTCTACTGCATGCAGATTTTCAAGACATGAAAGTTCACTGTTTAAAGTTTTTTCATGTGTGAAGACTGCCTTTCAAAGACTCATAGATTTGATAAAGAGAAGAATTATATCATCACCCTCCATGCCCAGTGCTTGATGGTTTATTACAGTCAGAGGTGTAAAAAGTACCCAACAAGTTACTTGAGTAAAAGTACAGCTGCACTGGGGGAAATATAACTGAGTAAAAGCCAAAGTATCTTTCTGGAAAACTAGTTGAGTAAAAGTACAGAAGTATCACATCTTGATTGTACTCAGGTATCTGGAAGTGAAAAGCAGGCACGCTATGGAAACCCAGGCATGCCTCTGGATTGTAAGACATTGTAATTGCCTCCAGATACTTTATAATTACTACTAATTTAGCAAGGAAGAGAGACTGTTTTGGCTCACTGTACAAGAATGAGTGCTCCCTGAGTAAGCTGTGTTAATTTGCAAAATTCTTATGTATTATTATTACCTGAGAGAGAGGATGAGTGTGAGTCTAAGGCACTGGACTGGGACTCAGGATATCCTTGTTTCATGTATGGTTCTTTTAGCTTGAGCCAGAACTATAGTTTTACTTATCAGAAGATGGGCTAGTCTGCAGGGCTCTCCCTGCCACGCCTGCCTGCCACCTCAATCATTGGTTATTGTGAAGTTATGACAAAGGTAAGTTGAGTAAAAGTAACAGGGTTTTCATTTAACAATATGAACAATATAATTCCTCTAATATAAGAGAAGAGAACTAGATAATGCCTCGGATGTTAGCCTGATTCAGACCCTCACAATGAGATTATAAGGGAAAGGTGAAGAAAACAACATCATGTCCCAGATGAGAAGGAGGACACAGGGATTAACATTCAGAGGTGTCTGGAACTGGAAACAGGAATTGTCTACCAGGTTTATGGATTTCCTCCATCTTCTCTCTTCTGCACTTGACTCGTAGTACTATGTGGAGAATGCCTAAAAAGAAAATACCTATAGATATGTGTGTATGTGAGGTTTTTCCACAATAAAGTAAAATAAACTAAAATTAGACCGGCCTATGAGGCCTAGCAGAATGCAGCTGTTGCCCTAGCTACCAGCACTGACAGAAGATGCTAGAGAAAGAAGCAGAGAAAGCAGCAGAGGAAGCCTTGAAGTGCAGGCTCCACCCATTTTTATAGTAACAAAGAGGAAGCCGTGCTAGTCTATACACTATCAAAACAAAAAGCAGCCAAGTAGCATTTTAAAGACTAGCAAAATGGTTTATTAGGTGAGCTTTCGTGGGACAGACCCACTTCTTCAGACCATAGCCAGACCATGAGTCTGTTATGGTCTGAAGAAGTGGGTCTGTCCCATGAAAGCTCACCTAATAAACCATTTTGCTAGTCTTTAAAGTGCTACTTGACTGCCATTTTTATAGGCTTTTGTCTCTGGGCAGACTAGCGTCATTTTCCCACCCTAGTTTTCCTGCTGTAATCTTCCCACCTTACTTAGGGGAAAAAGACGAGCCCGCATCAACAGCCATCTTTCCAAAATGGAAACCGCTCATGGAATTCATTTTGAAAGCAGAAACAAAATGGAGTCTTTCCAAAAACAAAATAAAAGCCATAACACTCCAATTTAACTCTAACAGTTCTGCCACAGACATTATCACAAATCATTTATGTTGTGCCTCACTTCCTCACCCTTAGTCTATTTTGTGGTCTATAAGTATTTTTATACATACATCACTTACCAAAATGGGACCCTAATTTCAAGGGGGGAGGGCTCCTGTGTACTATTCTAATATAGAAAATCCATATTACTATAGTGCTTTGCTAGGCTTTTTATGAAGGGGAAGATGCATATATAGACATGCTGCTAATTTATCATACTCCCTCCAGTTGCACCGCTGTGAAACAACAGGGGCAGATTTCTCTGTAAGAAACATACCTTTGTAATATAGGTTGAACTCTGGGTCTTATTAAAGTTAGAGTTTTAGTATTGATGTTAATAGAGCCAAGATTTTACCATAGCATCTCTAGTCACGTTGTAATACATGTTAGTCTACAAATTCTCTGGTTCCTATTTTAATGGCTTAACCTCTAGCCTTGGGTCCTTCCTTGTTAGATCTGAACAGTTGAGGGTCACATGATCATATCCAATTTTGGTTGAAATAGAAATGTCTCATCTATTTTCCATCACTTTCTATGGATTGATCCACTTTGTATTCAGGATTTCATACATCGCACAATGCAACTGACTCTGGCTTTTTAAACTGCTTCATAACTATATCACAAGTCTTCCAGGGTTAGAACACTACTATTCACTAAATCTTTTCCTCTCGAGTGCTACAAGATGTTTCATTGATCTTAAAAAGTATTTCTTTGGCTATACTTTTAACTGTCCACTTTCATGGAAAGCCTTTGTTATTCGGTTCCTCTTTATTGATGCTGAGAAACCTGGATGCAATTTGTGCTCCATTAAAATGTCTGCTGTGGATAATCTGAATTGTTAAAGAGCTGCATGTTATGCCAAAAAAGCCAAACATGGATATGAGGTACGCTCACATTCCAGCAGCCTTTTGAAAAGCATGTGCTTCTTGCTCTGTCTGGTCATTTCCTTCATCAGGTAGTGCACAAGTGGACATTATATTAACAATATAAATTAATAGGATTTTTGGTTTGGTTTTCATTTTCTTGTTAGGAGAGTTTGGAACTTTTGTCTATGGCTAATGGTAGAATTCCATACCTAATGAACATAGCTTTCATGTGCTTGTCACTATGCAGCACTAGCCCTAGACTGGCTGAGAAAATACACAGTAATTTACTATCTGACTTCAGTACATGAAACAAATCTGAACCCATCAGCTCTGCCATCAATGACTCCCATCATATTGCTTACTCAGGACTTACATTTCTGTCATTTTCAGTCATATTCCTGTTCTGAGTGATAATTCAGATCACAGTGAATAATACTGTTTATATGAACCATTGGGCACTCCAAGCACTGAGTTTAAGTTAACTGGAGAAATCCTCTTTGTTATTTTGCTAAGGAAGTTGGGAATCTCATTCACATTCAACTGAAGTTAGACCCTTTCACTATGTTGCGGTCATGTTCTCCCAGAAACCAGAATGTTTAGACTTATATTAGTTTTGGATAACACATTTTTTGTGGAAATTATGCTGCTTTTATTGAAGCCAAAGTAAATCAGAAAGAACTCCAGTGAAGTCAGCTGGAGTTGCATCACTGAGAAACACAAAAGTAAGTGAGATCAGAATCATGTTCCAAATCTTTATAATTTACTCATGTATAGGATTGCAAAGATTTGACTTTTATAAATAAAAGTTGGCAAAGGTTGATTTCACTGTACACAAACAAATCAACGAAAATATTTCCATTGATATTTTGCAGCTGGACAAGGTAATAAAAATGTACTTGAGAACTTAGAGCTTGATTTAAAGATAATTACTTAATATATTTTGTTATGTGATGCAGACAGTTTGTGATTTAATGTGTAGAAAGCCTTAACTTTTTGAATCTGAACTTCTATCATTTAATATTGTCTGACTTCCCTACATGATTTCCTGCAACTGTGGACATTTCAATTGATAAAATAATAATTAAAATGCTTAAAACCCCAAATTTCACACAATTTTGAAAACTTAAATTGATAAAAATATTTAAAGTGTTCAAAATAAGCATTGATATCTGTCAAAATTTTTAAAAGAAACATTTCCATCAGTCTTTATAATTATTGCATTGCAAACCTCCATGAATGTGGATGGAGTCGTCCATGGCTCATTTTTGTAAATATGGAAGTGGATAGATTTTGTACCTAGAATGCTGCAAATTTGCAGATATCCACAGACCATTTCTGTACACTCAAATGTGGCTACCAATTTTTGTATCTGTACAGGGATCTCTTTATTATGCATCTTTGAATATATTGGAGGGTGTAAAATATAGACAGCTGTGAGGAACAAGCACATCAACTGATCTTAATGGGACCGCATCCTTCATCAGACTATGGCTCACTTCAAGGAGCAGCACATTGGCCTTGTCTCTGAAAAGAGAGAGTATGAGACAGAGACAGAAGAAAAAAAAATAGTATTCTGCCACCAGGCAGCTGACCCACCAAGAAATGTCTGTGTCTACTGTGGGCAGATCTGTGATTCCAGGATTGGACTCCTGAGTCATCTCTGTACCCAGATGTAAATCTGTGGTTAGATCATCCCCAGATTGAGGAATTTGCTGATGAGGATACATGTGTGGAGAATGGGTAAGAATATTAATATCCAGGATGTTCACCAGTATTTGTATTTAACCCTTTCATGATTTCATTTGAAATCTATGAGAACTTTCCTTTAAATACAAGTAGTTAAGATTTTGTCTCAATAATAATGCCAATGACTGCAGCAGACATTATATAAATGTCCCATTGCTCTTGATGTAATTTAGTTTCTTCCAATTCAATATATATATAGTACTGTATCACCAATTTAGCCTCCCTCTAGAATTACTTTGATTCATGTAAACGTAATAATTCAGAGTCCCTTGGACACAAAGAATCGGATTCAAAGGTGTCATGTAAATTAGGTATCCCAAGTACACTGACTTAGACATTAACTTAGACTCCCTCCCCTTACACGATGCTGGCAGACCAGGTTTCAGCTTTTGCCAAGGGTTTAGGTGTCATCTGAACACTGACAAATTTATTTCTGGGAATCAATCTTTTCCACCTGTATGATTAATAATAAGTATTGAACTTGTAACAGTGTGTTAGTGTTTAGACTTTATGAAATGCTTGTAAGTTGATTCATCACATTAATCTCCTTTATAATATCTTTACCACATGCTGTCAGGGAATTAAGCTTTTGCTTTATGACCATTCAGATTTGCAGATATACACAGACCAAAAAAGTTTGCTTTGAAACTGTGAATCTAGGCAGGATGCATTGTCTACTGTCTATCAAGAACGGCTGTCAAGCTAAATGGGCCTTTGTGGAACATCACAACATGAAGAATTTGCTAATTGCCTCCTCACCCCATGAAGAGGCTGTGTACAAAGGGAATCATCCCATTGGCTTGAAGAAGGAAATAAAAATAGCTGACAAGAAAATGTTTCATCTTTTGCTTTTTGAACTCTTACAATGCTGGACCAAAAAACTGAGGTTACCCAGGGTCAAATCAGGCTAGCCCTAAGAGACATATAGTGCTCACATATTATATAAGACTTGGTCACCTTTAAAACCCATAACTCATATATATATATATATATATATATATATATATATACACACACACACATACCTGATTTAACCCTGTAATAACTCTCTCTTTTCTTTTCCTAGCTACTAAATCTTTAGTTTATTACAGAATTGTCTACAAGCATTCTCTTTGGTGAGATAGCCAAGGTACAAATTGACCTAGGCTAAATGACTGTTCTCTTGGGGCTGCAAGCAAGTTCAATATTTTTTGATCTTTGTATCTAGGTGGCAAGATAGACTGGAATGCCCAAGGGGACTGTCTGTGACTCCATGTTAAACTGTTATAGTGCTTCAGGGCTTTGGTTTTACATCACATTTGTTACTGAATTTACCATTAACCACATGGCCTGCATGATGATAAAACACAATTAATTAATACGCTGATTAATGGGACCTAAAAGTGTGATTCCCCCCCACCATGGCTCCAATTTCTGAACTCCTCATCCAAATGCACTGAGAAAAAAAGTATTTGTGACATAATAAAGACAAGCAGATAAATGTACTGAAGCAAAGCAGATTTACTTACACTCCTCTGGGAGTCACTCTTATAATAAGATTTTTGAATCTACTTATGAAGGTAAAATAAAAAAGAGCAACTTCATAATATTTTCACTGGGATTGTATTTTTATCTGAAGCCAAATGTTAATTTGCTCTGATTAATTTGCCCAACTTTAGTGATTGCTACTAAAAGTATACACCTTTTATGAAGTCAAAAAAACAAAAACACAAAAAAATTGCCAGAATCCATTTAAAAAATAGAATGCCATCTGTCATGAGATTTCACTTACTATCTAATGATATCTCTTATGTTCTCTAGTAGAAAATCCTCTACTGTTCAGGGGCGCATAGGATAGTGAAAACATATGGTGGCCTTCCAGGTTTCTCTGCTTAGTGATGGGTGTTGTGACTTTTTGGTTAATTAATTACAATAAATGATCAATTTCTCTTTTACAGCAAGAGCAGCATGCCAGCCTGCTAATGTTCCTGTATTGTCTCCAGATGTTTCTTTTGTGATGCCAAAACCTTTTACTATAAAGCCCATTAAAAACATTAGTAAATAAGTACGGGTTGAGATCCAACCAAAATGACAGGGAGCGATGATCTAAGGCATCTTCTATCTGTTGTGGCTAGGGACTAAGGCACCTGTATATATGGATACCCACCCACCCACACAAAGCCCAAGCTCATGGACACACACTTTCACCTACTGTCATGTTTATTATCTGCAGTAACTTTGGGAACAGAGTGAGTTAAGGACAACTGAGTACATTAGCCTAGATTGTATCCTGCCTTCAGTGCAGCATATGGGGAATGGAACCATCAGCTCCCTTGTTCTCCCTTGATGTGGCCAAGTGAACTACGGCTTAATGTCTACTCTAACCTACTTCAGCTGGTGACAGTCCCCACAGGTCTGGATGTCAGCTGGAAGAATTCAAAGCTGATCCTGTTCTGGGAACATTGCAGTCCCACTCTACCCAATTTATCTCCCTGCACTAGTGATGAATGACGGGCTTGGTGCAAAAGCAGCTACACTCACCCTGCTCTAGCTAAGAGATTCCTCAAGAGAATCAACAGCTGCTTTGTAGCTCTTTGTACCCACACAGGGACAAAAAAAAAAAAAAAAGACCACAAGATGCTACAGACTAATGGAAGTTTTAGGGATAGTATTTGCTATTGGTTAGGAAAGGTAGTTGCCTGCACAGCCTTATTCCCCCTCCACTTCACAACTTTATATAAACTTGTATGCTACATTCTGTCTTCTTCTCTCCCCTTTTCCCTACCTTGCTGGATATAATAGAAACACATGCAATGTTCTATAGGCTGACACAACTTTCCACCCATCTCCAGAAATTCTTCTGAAATGACATTCCTTATTGGTTGTTTCATGGGATGATGGTATCATTTTGGGCCACAATAACACCTCTTAGAGGGAGTTCCAAGAATCAATGTAACTGAAGAAGTCTCAATGCCATCTAGAGTTCCCTGGTGTGTAGGCCACTGTGACCTCTTCCTCACCTTAGAGAAATGATTTTCAACCAGCATGCCATGAGCACTGTCAAAGCGTGTCTCAGAAATTTCATCCATTTCTCTTTCCCAAGCTCTTTGCAGCACCGATGGTGGTGGGGATGATGAAATTTCATGGTACACTTAGATGACCCCATGCTAGCTGGGGGCTCACTCGGAAAGGCTGCCTGAGTCCCAGCTTGTGTGGAGTGATCAGTTTCTTTCCAATGCCTTTGCAAAGCCTCAGAGAAGGGAAATTGACCAACCACAAGCCAGCTGGGAATCAGGAAGTCTTGCTGCTTTACCTCTGAGCTGTCTTGGCATCATCAATTCCTCTCCAGCCCCCCCACACCTCTTTGGCTCTGCAGAGAGCTGAGGGGAAGGGAAATTGACCAATCCGTGACCAGGTGGGAGCTCAAGCATCAAAGCTGCCTGATTCCTAGCTGGCTTGGAGTTGATCAATTTCCCCCGGCAGAGACTTTGCAAAGTGGCTGCTGGGGGGGAAATTGACCAACCCTGCACCCCTTGACAAGGTGTCTCCATCTTCTGTAGCCATAGTAAACATAAGTGAATGTGACATTTATGAGCAATCGATTCAGCTGGAAAAAGGTAGGTGTGCCCTGGAATTGTTTGTTGCATTGAAATATACCATGTTACTGGAAAGGCTGGGAACAACTGCCTTAGAGGAGTTAGGTAGCCAAGAGGCAGCCATGATATAGTGCCTTCATGAACCTCACCTCCAGCATAGGACCGACAGTTGTGTTTGGCCAAAGTATGCAAGATGGGAGCTTTCATGCACTTTGCAACCCAGATGACAACTAATGTTACAAAATCTGGCCTGCCTTCTCTCTGAATAGTTATGGTGTATTCATCACAGAGAAATGAGCACTTAAAGAAAAGGGAATGAAAAGGAAGTATCCTAATCTAGAATACGAAAAACTACTGCAGGAAACTGACTTTTGTATATGTTCAGTGGTTCTTTCTCAACATGCCTGAATCATTTCAGAGAGTATTTTATGTTGCTGTTCACTACCATTCTTGTGTTCACCTTTAATTTTTCTTTCACATTTTCTCTCCTTATTTAATTATTCCATGTTCTTAAATATGCATATGCAAAAAATGACCTCTTGCATTTCAGCCATTTGTAGTGAGCAACATCAAATACAAAGGGAGAGAGAAATTTGCATTTGGCGCTGAGAGCTCCTTGATCAAGTTTCAGAGTCTGAAGCAATTTGAAATGGCCTGGGGACCCTGGAATATTTTGATTTATAATGGAAGTGCCAGTTCAACCTGAACTTGAGAAACAATGATGAAGCCGTTCAAATTGCTCTTTTACTGTAACAGAATGACATTTCAGGCTTGCAATAATATGATATCTTAATGGCAAACACTTAGAGCTCAGTCTTGTAGAAAAATCCTCCGCAGCTTTAGAACCTACTTCCTTGTTTACATAGGTGTAAATCAGGAGGAGCTACTGAAATCAAAGGAATGACACCAGTATGAAAAGAGAATCAAGCTCTTAAATTATAGGGACCTCCTGTGTTGTACACCCTTGGGGACTATAACTCGACTAGGGAAATTAAATATTCTCTATGAGCCTTGGGACACTACATCAGGTGTTTCACTTTGCCCCCTTCTTATCTCTTACCATCCTTACTACAGTAAGCCTTTGAGACCATCTTAGGTGGACTGTCACGTACGCCAGTTTTTACTTCTGCAATGTTGAGGGTGAATTCACTGCCATAAATGATTGTTCTTGCTATTCAAGCATTGTGCATGTACTGAATTAATCCTTATTTTAGTAAGGTTTTGGCCAGAGGGTTGTGTACATAGTCTATGCATAACTGAAGTCAATGGGAATTTTGCCATTGATTTCAATGGCAGTGGAAGTGGATCTAAAGACAGCAGAAGAAAATATTTGTTTGCTACAAAATAAGAATTCATTTATATGGGACCATGTCATTTTACTGGTGTGCAAATTTTTCAGCCATCCTGATCTTTCTGTCAGATAGATCAGCCACAGAGTCAGCAGCTTTCTGAGATTCTTTTTTTCCTTTGCAAGAGCTCACAGTAGCCGTGTCTACACGTGCACACTACTTCAAAGTAGCAGCACTAACTTCAAAATAGTGCCCGTCACGGCTACACGTGTTGGGCACTATTTCGATGTTAACATCACCGTTAGGTGGCGAGACGTCGAAGCCGCTAACCCCATGAGGGGATGGGAATAGCGCCCTACTTCGACATTCAACGTCGAAGTAGGGACCGTGTAGTCGTTGTGTGTCCCGCAACTTCGAAATAGCAGGGTCCTCCATGGCGGCCATCAGCTGAGGGGTTGAGAGACGCTCTCTCTCCAGCCCCTGCAGGGCTTTATGGTCACCGTGTGCAGCAGCCCTTAGCCCAGGGCTTCTGGCTGCTGCTGCTGCAGCTGGGGATCCATGCTGCATGCACAGGGTCTGCAACCAGTTGTCAACTCTGTGTATCTTGTGTTGTTTAGTGCAACTGTGTCTGGGAGGGGCCCTTTAAGGAAGCAGCTTGCTGTTGAGTCCGCCCTGTGACCTTGTCTGCAGCTGTGCCTGGCACCCTTATTTCGATGTGTGCTACTTTGGCATGTAGACGTTCCCTCGCAGCATCTATTTCGATGTGGTGCTGCGCAACGTCGACATTGAACATCGACGTTGCCAGCCCTGGAGGATGTGTAGACGTTATTCATCGAAATAGCCTATTTTGATGTCGCTACATCAAAGTAAGCTACTTCGATGTACCGTTCACGTGTAGACGTAGGTAGTGAGCACAGCTTTAGTTACTTTTTGGGAGGATTCCCCCCCATCACATCATTAGGAACCTGAGCCTTTAAATGTGAAGGAGATATTGTTTGTAGTAATATATAGAGATACACATCTCATAGAGTTGGAAGTGACCTTGGGAGGTCATCAAGTCCAGTGCCCTGCCTTTCTCAGCAGGACCAAGCACCATCCCTAACAGATTTTTTTTCCAAATCTTTTTGCCCTAGATAGCCTCCCTAAGGATTGAGCTCACAACCCTGCATTTAGCAGGCTGATGTGCAAACCACTGAGCTATCCCTACTGATGGTTGATTTGCTATGTTGCCTAGTAACTAAAGCAAAATTGGGAGTATCTTGGGTTTTCTTTCATCTTAATTGTTCCACAGATTTATCATGTGACTCCAGGAGAAAATAACAACTGCCTTCATGTCTCCATCAATCTGGCAGTAAAGTTGTGGTGAAAAAACAACTGGTTGGAAAAATTCTGATGAAACCCAAAATGTTCTGCATGAGGATGATTTTGAAAAAGTCCCCTGGAAGCCTGGCAGGTTCTGAGAAATTGACCTCATTCCCTGATAGCTGGACACCCACGTCTTCATCAACCCTGATGGGTGCTACTACCGACCCTGACCTTCCAGGATCCATGGCTCTGGGACAGGATGCCAGGTAGACTCTTCATGAGATGGGAACCTCAAGACTTTCCCTTTCACTGAATTACCTACTGCTTCAATGAAAAGCTTCACTGAGAACTGGATGCCCCATTAAAACTGAGTTTACCTAGTCATAATCAAGTAGGAGAGTAGTGAAGTCATAGAGGTTCAGATCCAAGTCAGTCTCACAGAGCTTCAGGTGTTGGGTGACACATACTGGGATTTCCAAAGGTAGTTAAATTGCCTATGGGAGTTATACTCCTAAATCACTTAGATACTTTCAGAAAGGGCAGACTGAAACACTGTGGTCCATTTCTGAAGAGTGCCAAGGGCTCCAACTCTCAGAGTACGTCAGCACTGCAGTTGGGAGCATACACAGTCTCATCCTAACACTGCTTGAGCTACTATGCTAAAAATGGCAGAGTATCTGGAAGTAATACTGGTGGTGGCTTAGGCTAGCCCCAGACTACATATCCATAGGGTCAGGGTGAGTTCATATTCAGGTGGCTAGCACAGGCTGGATACACTACTACTTTTAGTGTGCTGGTTCATGCAGAACCAGCATGTATTCACCTACCTGTGCTGGGCTGCACGCTCCCAGCTCCTGTGTAAATATATCTTAAGTCTCAAATAAGTGGCAAAAAGCACTTTGCAAAATTAGACCTTTAAGCGATATGCTAAATCAACAAACCAAAGAGGTGCATGCTCATGTGCCCTCTAATTTTTCCCTCCATGGATGGAATAAGTTTTGTTGTGTGCGTACCACCAGCAGAAACACAAGCTGCCAGGAGTGGCCACTGTGAGTGTTCTGCTAATCAGCTGGGTAGTATTTGAATCAACCCTGGGTGGTCACCCAAGCACTCAGCTTACAGAGAACACTGGTGCCCACTGCCTAGACTGATGATTAAAAATGTGAGTAGTGAAACCAGTTAAAAAACCAAAGGCCAAAGTAGCATTGTACCTTTGTGTTTGCTTTTACTCCTCATTGAGTTTTTTTTTAAATATTTTCTTTATAGTGATGTAAGTTTCACAATAAAAAAATGTCTTTCATGCATACAGATACCCATGCAGGATACAAACATCCCCTTTCAATATAAACTGCATGTACATCAACTACTTTGGTCCCCAGACACAAGCCTGGAAAATGGAATGCACATAATGTCTTGGAAGAGTAAAGAGCTAAGTATGATAATGACACGTTACTGTACTGTAACGTACTGTACAATGTATTTCTAGACCATTAACAAGTAAATGGAATATAAACAAATCAATAACAGAGCCTATAAAAATATTAAAAGGCAAAACATTATAATTTAAAGAAAGTTCTTGTCATTGTATTGCTGGGATTCTTCTACAAATATGTACCTCAGGGAACCATTAATTTACTTTTATTGTAGTTATTATAGGTTGCCTGTCTTATGCTAAGGATACAAATGGAGCTGAAATAGAGGTATGCTTGGAATGTTCTGCCTTGTTTCCGACAGAATTGTTGCAATGCTTGCAGCCAGGACTGTGAGAAAACAGCAAATATTTGTGGTGTGAAATAGCCACGATTTCAAATCAAATTTTGCTTTTTGATAAGTTTTCATAGAGTGGTACATCCCCTTGCCTCTTCATTCAGGTCCAAAATCAGTGTGTTATTGTCCACTCCTCCCTCTGCCACACCTTTCACACCTAGACTATGTTCAAATTCTGCTCTTGTCCTTTAAACATCTTAGATCTAACCTTTTCTTTCTGATCACATAGCTAAAACTTTTGTGCAGTTCCTTTTTCTCTCCCAAAGTCTAGTCTGTGGCCTCCCTGACATTCAGCTAATCTCCATCCAGTCCACAAGAAATATAGCTGTCTAACTCATTTCCTCACTGACCTTCCCATGTTAGCCTCTTTCCTTCTTTCCCTCCCTGGCCCATCACTGCAATATCTAAATGCCTCCAAAGAGATAAAAAGCAAAATCACAATAGGCCAGTGATTTAATTTTTTTTTCATTTTTTTCAAATATGCTTCCTTCTCTCTCTCCTTCTTCCCGTAGGACTACTGTTGCCCTTCGTGCCTTCACTACTTCCCTTTTGCCTGCACTTCCTTTTTCCTCCTGTTCCTTCTTAATTCCTGTTCCTTATTATTTAAAGGGCAGAGGGTGACAGTGAGAAAGCTGAGCTGAAAAGTCATATTTTAGACTGTAATTTGAAGTTCACAATGTAACGAAATCCAAAGTTTGACCCCTTTTGCTGAAGAAGCCTTCTCCCTGTGTCCTCTCTTGAAGCTGACTGTCAATGGAGCAGGTTGCTGGATTTTGGACTAACCACATTTTTTTAATATTGGTACCATCATAGTTAGGGACAGTAACATGGAACAGTTGTGCCACACCAAATTCAAGCATCTTTTATTTCCTTTCAAGGCCATTCTACAATTATTTTTTTCTTTATTTATTTCTGGGATCCTTATAACCTCCACTCCCCCAGTATTGCCGTTCTTGACTGCTCCTTTGTCCTTTGTGTCTCCAGCCATCTCTGTGCTTTCTACCAGGTTGTCTCTTACACATGGAACAGCTGGCTTCAACATATTAATATACCAGAATGGTATCAATTTATACCCACTCTGCAGTGATGTAACATGTCTCCACAAGTTACCAGACAATAAAAAATCAGGTCCAAGGCCACCCATCCATTCCAGATTGTTCCCAAGCAAGGAAATAGTATTTTCCTCTTCTTAACACAGTTGTCCTTAAGAAAAGGAGCCATTTATTTGCCCTATCACTGTGAGCTACATTGTACCAGATTCAGTAATGGTCTGTGTCTCCTGACATGTTTTATTGTGCTGCAAACTTCTCCTGAGTTAAAATGTTACTGGCTCAAATATGTTACTACTGAGAAAAATGGGGAGTGCTCAAAGCACAGATCTCAAAGTTCATTAAAGAATTGGACAAGTATCATTTCCCTGTTTTGTACATGGAAACACTAATGCAAAGAAATAACAGACTAAAGTCAACATATTCAAAAATATTTGAAGTAATTGCCCTGATTTTCAGATATGCTGAACAATGAACTCCTTGGAGTACAAGACCTGTGAGAACCTCAGAATCTGGTCCCACACAAATTCATTACCAGAGTTTTCCATCGCCTATATATTATTTGTTATCCCACCTTGTTTAATTCTTTGGAATATTTGGGCTATGCTTCTTGTGATGGATGCTATACTAAAGAAAGTACTCTTGTATTATTGATCATACAGTATATAATAGCATTTCAATACTTTTAATAGAAAAGCAAAAACAAAGAAACTGGATACTAATATTAACTTTTGTTTAACAACATCACTGTGATTTGTCTCTTGCCAAATAATGAAACTCCCTTTCTTCCTGAGGAAGTAACATAACAATGTATGGTTGACCCCTGGCTGTCCAAGTGAGACAGTGAACTGAGAAAATCTTAATGCTGTTATCACTCTGTACACAGCAAATTAGAGCTATCCTATTAAAATATGATACTGTTTCCCTCCCCTTTCTTTTCCTGATAATGATCTGTTTGATAAAATGGAACAGAAATTCAGAAAACAACGAGAAAAAACACCTGATCAACTTGTCTGAGTCACACTTTATTTATTTTCCATACAGTTGTGTGTTGTTTGTTTTGTATCCATGACGTTAGCATCTAGTGATGTTATGGGTTCTAACATAAAACAACCACGTAGAACAACCATGCTGCCCAGAAACAAGCCTATTGTAGCCTTAAGTCACAATGTTATGTTAGCAGCAATGTGCAGGCACACAGAGTGAAAAAATGGGAAACATTGTGCTAGAATGCTCAGTGTACATGGGCAGAGGGACTTCTTTCACACGCCACTAGGTGTGCTCACCCATCCACAGGGAGACAGCAAAAACTAATGAATAAAGATGTAGCAGTGAGGATGGCTGTGATCACAGAACTGCACTTGTGCTGAGCTGAATCAAATGGCAAAGAGGAAGGGGAAAAGAAACTGTATGTGTATGTGGCAGAGGGTCCAACCATCACATGGCAAAAAGAAAAAATCCTGTATCCTCACATAGTCAGTTGACAATAAATAAATAAATAAATAAATAAAAAAGCCACCATCATGCTGCCACATCCAAGAAAAATATAAACTTTAAATATTTGAGCCTTCCATCATATCAGTAACTGGCACTTAGTTATCTGTTTTTATTTTCTTTTAAATATCTTGGGAATTGATCAGTGTTTTATTACAAAATGTGAGCACAGGTAAAGATCACCACAAAACATTAAATGCCTCAATTTTTTGAGTAAGTATGGGATTAATACTAGGGGATGGGAAGACAAATAAAGAAACAGCAAATAAAAAATCCTGAACTCAGTCCCTTGGTACTTTGGTATCCCTACAAGTGCCCAGAAATCACTGGCCATTGGTTTCATTATGGAATTCCCTGACTCTGAGAGTCATGCTGCCATCTTGACAGGCATAGATCATCTGATGAAAATGACCCATTTCATCCCCTGCTTCAAGTTATCCTCGCTGAAGTTACCTGCCAACACTTGATAAGACATGGTGGTCGTCCTCATGGGCTTCCAGATCACATTGTCAATTTGCTTGGATCCCAGACACACAAATTGTTTGCTTACCCTCATCTTATCAAGCAACCTAGGCCTTGAATTCTATACCAGTTTCCTTCCAGCTTCATTATTTCCCACACTCCTAATTTTCTATCATATGTGAACTTTATCAGTGATAGTCTTATGTTTTCTTCTGGCTCATTAATAAAAATGTTAAATAATGTCCTTCAGGAATCTGTTCTTGGCCCTATCCCAATGGAACTATACAATTCACCATATAGAATTATATACTGAGACCTATCAGTCAGTCAGTTTTTAATTCATTTAATATGTGCCATGTTTGTTTTATATCACTGTGGCTACAGGCACATTTGGAAAAACTTTGAAATGGCCATGCTAATGGCCAAATCGGAGAATACTAATAACATACTCGTTAGCATGCTGCCGGCTTTGGCACTTTGAAAGTGCCACATTTTGCTTGCGCGTGGCTTGTCTATATGGGGGTCCCTTTTGAAAGGACCCCACACACATTGAAATCCCCTTATTCCTATCAGCTGATTTTGACGTTTGTAGGGTCCTTTCGAAAAGGACCCTGGTGTAAATGAACCACACGCGAGCGAAACGCGGCCCTTTCAAAGTGCCATGGCTGGCAACATACTAATGAGATGCTGAATATTCATTTCAGCACCTCATTAGTATTCTCCGATTTGGTCATTAGCATGGCCATTTTGAAATTTTGCCCAAGTGTAGACACGACCTGAAGGTTTTAAAAAAATATTGAGCAGTACAAGGCAAATGCTTTATATGAATCTCACTGTATTAGGTCAACATTGGTACCATTATCAGCAAAATTTGTAATCTCCTTAAAAAAGCTATCAAGTTAATTTGAGAGGATCTGTTTCCCACAAACCCATATTGATTCTAGGCAATTACATTACCTTCCTTTAATTCTTTAGTAATCAAGTCCCATATAAGATGCACCATTATCTTGCCTCGGATCTTGGACGGGGCTCTAATTATCCTAGTCATTTAGGCTATGTCTACACTACGAGATAAAACTGAATTTATTTATATCAGTTTTCTAATATTGGAATTTGTAAGTTTGATTTTGACAATGCTCACTTCCACCAGGCTCCCTGCAAAGTCGAGTCATTGCTGACACACACAAATTGGCTAACATTGACAGTTGCAGTAGGCATTGAGGGGAGCTATCCCACAATTCCCTCATCCCTGTAGCATTGTGAGTATGCTTGCTGGTTTTGATGTCATCTTCCCCCATTGCATTTTCCTCATTCTCCTTCTGATCCTTGAAAATATGTCGATCCCTGGAAATAATGTAGAGACCCTCAAAATTAGAAGAAAGAAATTTTGGTTTCACCACGTTACATTGCCAACATGGGTGCATTGACTGTATTCTCATCTGGCCGTCCACTGAATATCCCACCTCCCATGATTGCAAGCATGTGATTCCTGAAAGTAATGAAGGGCCCAGACTGTATTTTAAAATTGAGAAGAATGTAGGAAAAAAGAATATTTGGTTTCCCTTTTCACTTCATTGGTGTTGGAGAGAATCTTTGGCTTTCCAGTGCACTATAAAGCTTCTGTGCGATGATTATATGCATAAGATCCCTGAAAATAATGCAGGGGGGTGGACTATTTTTTAAAGTTAGAAGAAAGAAAAGTGTAGGAAGAAAAAATTTTTTTGTTTCACCATTCATTATGTTGGTATTGGAAAGGGTATTTGGCTTTCCAGTGCACTATAAGGCTTCCATGCAACAATTGTGTTCTCAATTGGCCATCCACTGAGTGTCTCGCCACCCATCATTGCATGCATGTGATCCCTAAAAATAATGGGGGGGCCCGAACTGTTTTTGAAAGTTAGAAGAAAGAGGATAGAAAAGTGCAGGAAAAAAAGAATTTTTGGTTTCCCCTTGGTGGCAGCAAGCCCCAGTATGGGCAAAGGGGGTGGGGTGCAGTGGGGAACCAGCTGAAGTGGTCCTTCCCCAGCTGCAGCAAGCCCCTTAGGCGCCTGGGGAGACCTTTTCACCAGTGGCAGCAGCCAGCCCCAGTGTGGGCCAAGGGGCGGGGGGCGGTCAGTGTAGGACCAGTTGAGGTGTTCCTTCCCCAGCAGTAGCAAGCCCGTTAGCCACCAGGGGAAACTTTTCCCTGGCAACAGCAAGGCCTGGTATGGGCAAAGGAGGGGTCAGTATTGGTGGTCCAATTGAGGTGGTCCTTCCCCATGGCAGCAGCAAAGCCCACTGGGGGATTTACACAGGTGCTTCATTTTGAGTTTGTGAGTTATTTCACTAACTTCAGTGAGACTACTCACATGCAGAAAGTTAATCATGTGCATAAGTCTTCACAGAATTAGGGCCCTAGTTTACTTAGTGTAATTGTATGGTCAGTGTTTAATTTCTAAGTGAACTCCATTCTATTCTGAAATGTCATTTTTTAGCTATAGGCTGTTTTCTTTCCTAACAGCAGAAGTAATTTTTGCCATACAGGGCTGATAATCGGCAAAGCAAAACACAACCAGGTTGGGGAAAAGTATTTAGCAAAAATGCTACTTTCCTTCTCCATGTGGGAGAAGAATCCTCCCAAACAAACTAGTTTATGTGAGATTTCTTTTCCCCCTACAGCTCTGTACATTTCCTATGAACACCTCTCAGTTTTTATTTAATTGGGTAACAGATGATGTGGATTGATGGTTTTTTTCCCCACTGTATCTCATTTTCATCTTTCAAGTTGCGTAGAGTTTAATTGATGTTTCTCTATAAACTTTGAAAAGCTTTGCTGCTAAAATTATTCTTAAAACAACCTACCGATTGTTGGCTTTGACTGGATTACAGCTGGTGTTGACATCTCAGATGATACTTTTTTTACTGTTTTATTGGTTGTTTTCTATTGTTTATCAGTCCCTTTCTATATTTTTTCTGTTTTTTCCTTTGAATTGCTCATAAACAGACACAGCCCTGCAGCAAAACACTGGATGAAATCACTGCTGATCTTTGAGAAACAGATTTTTTTATATTGTTTCTCTCTTTACCGTAGTTTGAATCAAAATCACAGACCCATCTATCCCTAAATTTTGGGGGAATTAAAGTATGGATCTAAAGTTTGTAGATAGAGCCCAAATCTATGCAAAAGCAAATTTAGTCATCGTTGCACAGTGTAAAGTCTGATGATATTCCATGGCTGGAGACACATAGGAGTACTGTAAAATATGCCTCTGTGTGGTGCAAGCCCTGGAAATAATTCATATACAATGTAAAAGGTTTTGTGAGAAGGGAAGGTTCAACATAGGGTGTTGAACAAATACTTTCATAGTATAGGTGTTGAACAAATACTTCATAGAGCTTGACTTCAGCCATTGGTAACTGAAGGGAGAATGCAGGGAAGCTCTGAAGGAGCTATGATTTAAGTGGAGCTAGAACAAATTTAGAAATGAAAAATCATATCTAACAAACAAACAAAGCAAGGTGAAACTATTACTACATTAAAAGCAATCAGAAGGTCAGTAAGCATTGAATTATAGTGGGGATCAGCAACTTTATTAATGGTCCTGGACATGAACAAGGAGTGTGGTGGCATCTTAAATATTGACAATTTTATTATGGCACAAGCTTTCATGAGTTTGCAATTCCCTTAATCAGAAGCATGGAGTGAATGAGAAAGAAACACTAGGGATAAAGAGGTGAGAGTGTTACATCAGAGCTTATTCAATCAGGGTGCATGTGGATAGGAGGGTGAGACTACCTCAAGTGGAAAATCACTTACTGTAATCAGGGAACCATTCCCAGTCCCTATTCAAACCATTCCGATGGTGTCAAATTGGCCTATGGATTCCAGCTCTGCAGTTTCACATTGCAGGCTGTTTTTTTCAAGGTTTTCTTGCTTGAGGATTGCAACATTCAAATCTGCAGCTGTGTGTTCAGGGAGGTTAAAATATTTGACCTCTGCTTTTTGCGTGTTACCATTCTTGAGGTCTGATTTGTGTCCATTTATTCCATTTTGTAGAGACAGTCCAGTTTGTCCAATGTACACGGCAGAGGGACTTTGCTGACACCTGGGCTGTGTTTACATGGGCAAGGTCTGTCGAATAAACAGGGCTTCTGTTGACAAAACTCTAGAGTGCCTACGCGGCTAAATTGCTCTGTCTAAAGTTTGTCGACAGAAGTCAGCTGTTCTGCTAGCAGTGTTATCCCTGTTCCTAAAGGCTTTGTCTACACTAGAGAGTTTTGTTGACAGAAGGGGGCTTCTGCCAACAGAACTCAGGGAGCATCTACACACATAAAGCATTCTGTCGACAGAGTTTCGACAGAACTGTGCATTTGCCTCGACAGTGTTGTCCCTCAAAAATTTGAGGGACAACACTGTCAACAAACTGCTGTTGACTGAGGTGCAGTATAGACATTCTGCTGTTCTGATGCCAGAAGGCAGTTCAGTCTGGCAGTGTTCTGTGGACAGAACAAGTTGTGTAGCAGCAATATATTGGTATAGGTTCTGTTGATATTTCGCTGTTGACAGTGACTTCTGTCGACAGAGGCTGCCCGTGTAGATGTGGCCATATCACATTAGTATATGTGCAGGTGGCTGAAGCTTTGATGGTATGGGTGATGTAGTTAGGTCCCATGATGGCTTCACTAGGGTAGATATGTGGACAGATCTGGCCACAAGGTTGTTGTAAAAATTAATTTCTGGGCCAGTATTTCTGTTCTGGGGTGTGTGACTGGTGGTAAGTATGTGCGTCAGGTTGGTGGGTGTATATAAACAGTGCCTTTTTTGTTGAAAAAAAACCAGGTGCTGGTATTCAGCCAGCTCCCTGCCTCCCACCCCTGTCCAATCCCAGGGCTGGGGCTGATGGGGTGCTGGTATTCAGTACCTGCAAATACTGGCACAAAAAAAGCACTGTATATAAATAGAGGCTCTTTCAGGTGGAATACCTTGACTAGTCAAGTACACAAAGGATAAGGATCAATTTTAGAAGTAGGTCTAATTTGATTCAGGTTATACCATGATGTTCCAGAGAGACACAGATAATGGAGTGACTCAGAGTATAGAATTGTGAGGTGAAAAATGGCACTGAATAAAGAGCTGGTGCAATTTGCCTCTGCTGTCTTAGATTCCATGCGACTGCCCTCTCACTTCCCATAGTCTCTCATTGCTTAATACATTTCTTATGGTCTAGCGTGGATGATGGCATCAGTATGATAAAAGTCAGAATATGCCTAGGGTCCTGAATGCTGATACATCCCCATAGTTCAAATACAGTTTGTTTTGAACTAATTGCTCTGCTGCATCATTCATCTGAGGGGATTTTAAAGGCTACACCCCAGGACTCAAGTGAGCTGTGGTGTGTACTCATGTATTAATTCTCATTGGAATTGATAGAGTTAATTTAAACTATACCAGGGAAAACGAGACTGGGCGGGCTTGAAACTGTACAGTGCAGTGCCATGGAGAAGGGCAAAAAAGAATTACAGACATGGTGGAATGCACAGGTGAGGCTGAAGATTTTTCATTACCAAGATCCCCACTGTCCAGCCAGCAAGTGACTTCTGCCCAGTAGCTGGAGAGACTCCTAAGAGGGATGCATGTGTCAGGTATCGCTCATTAGCATGAGTCATTTGTAAGCCCATGAGTTTTCAGACATGTCCGTTCTCCCCCTACACTCTGCCCTTTTTTACACTAAGACCGTAACAAGCAAGTGAGCTTCTTATTCTGGAGACTTGCTATTTCTCAGCATAGAAGAACTACTACTGGTCCTTAACTTCACTTGTGTGCACACACATCTTCCACTTGCATTTACAGGGATACACAAGCATGGGTACTCTGCTGCCCACCGTGCACAGAATTACAGCATCAACGTGTACATGTATGAGTTAATGTATCTACTGGCTATTGTTAGCCTTTGGCTGTTGCACTGTTTCATTTTGCACCCTTCAGGTTGGTTATGGGAATGGGTGAGGTATTTAGGTAGAGATGCTAATGAGGACTATATTTCCACTGCAGTATATCTCCTATAACATTAGTCCATTAACCTCTCTGACTTTCCACTGATCTCACATTGATATGTTTCTGATTCATAAAATGCTAGTTCTGCGTAATGAAATATTTCAAAAATGCCTTTTGACTCCAATGAATTGTATTAATTATCTACTTACTGGCTGTGTCTACACGTGCCCCAAACTTCGAAATGGCCATGCAAATGGCCATTTCGAAGTTTACTAATGAAGCGCTGAAATGCATTTTCAGCGCTTCATTAGCATGCGGGCGGCAGCGGCGCTTCGAAATTGACGCTCCTTGCCTCCGCGTGGCGCATCCAGACGGGGCTCCTTTTCGAAAGGACGCCGCCTACTTCGAAGTCCCCTTATTCCGAATAAGGGGACTTCGAAGTAGGCGGCGTCCTTTTGAAAAGGAGCCGCGTCTGGACGCGCCACGCGGCGGCAAGGAGCATCAATTTCGAAGCGCCGCTGCCGCCCGCATGCTAATGAAGTGCTGAATATAGGGAATGGTCCTTATTCCCAATAAGGGGACTTCGAAGTAGGCGGCGTCCTTTCGAAAAGGAGCCCGTCTGGACGCGCCACGCGGCGGCAAGGAGCGTCAATTTCAAAGCGCCGCTGCCGCCCGCATGCTAATGAAGCGCTGAATATGCATTTCAGCGCTTCATTAGTAAACTTCGAAATGGCCATTTGCATGGCCATTTCGAAGTTTGGGGCACGTGTAGACACAGCCTGTGATGTTTTTGTATGATCTGTGACTTCACAGTCCCTGAGCAGAGTCTTAACATGAAAGGCTTGCAAAAGCTGTGTGGGTAGCTGTTGAAATATCTGAAAATAGATCCTGTCAATGAAACTACAAATGCAGTAGGCTCTTATAAGCTATAGGGGTGCCTTGAATGCCAGCATAAAAGGCAAAACCTTTGATTAGCAACCGTGGCTTGGAATGCAACAGGATGTAGTGCTATAACATGTTACCAAGTCCACGGTGCACCAGCAGAGGTAGCACATGCCACTTCTAGGCAAAATTATCAATATCTTTATTAGACTATATAGCGTAGATTTTTTGCATGCCTATAGGAAGTCATTTGGAACTATAGTAGCTAATTTAGAACACATGAGTCAGCAAAATTTGTTTGGAAAATTTACTAAAACAGAATTTCTAACAAGATTTTCAGTCTTCAATGTATTTCTAGTCAGGTCCATGACAACAACTTTTCCCATTACTGGGGCATTTTTGTTACTTACCAGAACCATGGTATGACAGGCATGGATAAAAAATTGGGTTTAAAAATATACATGCATTTATATGCTTGGTACCTTTGATCAACGAGGCTCAGCAATGAACATCAGGGGATGAATTTGAAATGGGTTGGAGGGTATTGTCAAAATTGGCTGGGAAAAGCTGGGAAAACTACTGACCTGCCATGCTTTATTGATGTCAGGCTTCTCATATCCCATTATTACAGTGACTAAATTCACTTTCATTCTTTCCCCCCAGATTAATCTGAATCTGTGTCTGGACAGAATTATGGCAGTTCCCCATCTTTACAGTGAATGTGGGGTGATAATGGATTCAAGTCCAATATTGTGGTTTGGTCACATCTCTAGTAATAACTAAGTTAAGGACTCTGACTCCTTTACTTGGGACTGGCTGAGCCATGCTTGGCACAGGATCCAGTCATCATCATCAACAAGCAAGGGCTCAGTGCCTGTTGGTGTCTGATGCCTCCCTCACAATTTCCTTCCATCTTTCCCTGTCCAGCATGGAGTGGCTTAGTTTCTGTAGACTAACTGCACCAATCTACTATATCATCTATCCATTCTCTGTGGGGTCTGGCTCTCCTATTTGAACTGTCCATTATTCCCAATATTAACGTCTTGACTTCTTGTTTGTTGTTCATTCTGCAGATATGCCTGAACAGCTGTAACTTCTGTTGTATAATCTTCTGCAATAGGTTCTCTTTTGGCTGTGTCTTCCTATATTATTCCTCATTAATGACCTTCTGCATCCATCTTTCTACCTTTCTATGACAGGATCTTTCCATAACAACTCCTATCAAACGCCAATATCCTTCTCTTTGGATCTTTTGTTATCACCTATGTCTCACATCCATACAGCATGCTGCTGAATACACACATTTTCAAGACTCTCAACTTCGTTCCTAAGCTAATCACTTTGCTTTCCCAGATCTTGTCTGTCTCCTTCAAACTCGTGCTTGATTTCACTATTCTAGCTGCTATTTCCTTCTTAAAGTCTAGATCATATGTCGTGTTGCTCCACACATATGTGAACTTCTCTATGTTCTCTATTTCAATCATGTCTACGCTGATGATCCTTCCTATTTTCTTATCTCCAAATCCCGTTGTTTTTGTTTTATCAATATTCATAATCAGTCCGTACCACTTCCATTCCTCATTTAACACCCGCATCATTTTCACTAGCTTCTCCCCATCTTCCTCGCTGATAATGGTATCATCTGTGAACTTCAAGTTGTTAATTCTTTCCCTGTGCACAGATACCCCTGTGTTCTGTACACATTCCCTATTGCTTTCCCATCTAGCCTCGCCACTGCTCTTCTTCTCTTAAACTGCATCTTACACTTTCTCTTGAATTCCTCTCCACCATGAAGCCTCTAGGGGTTACAGGACCTAGTGGAGGGGACCAAAATTGGCCTTACTCTCTGGTCCTGCTGAGGGCTTAACCATCCATCAATATAAATATGATCAGCTGGAGCCTCTTACTGAAGGCATTCCACTGGGATGCATCCTGTCCCAGGACATTCTGGAGGCAGTGGTGCAGCTCTGCCTGTGCTGTTTCTAATAAGTCCAACAGTTCTCCATGCCAGTGGAATCCTCAGAGCAGAGGGACTCTAGGATGGTCCAGGATCTGCCCCGGTATCTGAAAATTTTGGGCTGCTGGGTGTAAGTAAAGCAATCAGTTAAAGCGACTTCCATTTAGAAAAAATTATATCAATATTTGGTCTGAAAAACAAATACCTCTCTGACCTAGAGATGAAATGAATTGTCCAGCACCATCTCAGGTCATGAGTGATATGTTGTAACTGGCTGTCATTAGTGATGCTTCTCAGCCTGGTAATTAATCTCTCGCAGAGTGTCGTACTTAACTCTGGCCTTGAGGAAGATAGAATATTGTGCTTGGAGGAACTCTGAACTCATTTAAACACCTGGAGGAAAGATTATATTCTTTCTTTTTATTTTTCTCAAATAATAGCCTCAGGGAAAGAGTATCACTTCCACCTTCATTCATACTGCAAATGATTTCCAGCACCATAGCCCATTCATTACCTGCATTAAATGCAGCTAAAATCTGATTTCTGGCCAATTTCACAAAGTTCTTTTTGTGAAGTGAAGGCATCTTAAGCTCATACTCCTTCTCACTGAGACTCTCACTTCAGTTGTCCTTTGGCTGACTGTGCCCCTTTGGTATTGATAATCAAAATGGCATGTCCCATGCTTTCCTTATCCAAAATTGCCCTGCAAGCAATGAAACACCCACAGAGAAGGCACATAGTGTACACAGGTAGATGGGAAAAGCTTAACCCCCGCCCCTCCACATAAAGAGAGGATGTTCTCCAGCTGAAGCAAATGGTGAATGTGAAAGGAGCTCCTTTTGTGCAGAGCAAAACTTAGATGATTCTGTTAGGTGGGGAAAAGAAGTGTACATGCAAGGATAATGAAAGAGCAGTCCTGGGGAAATCCTGACATGCATTTAGTGAAGGAAAAGCTCATGGCTGAAGTAATGTGGACTTTGAGGTTTATGCTCCTGTAGAGAGGAGAAAACAATGGTTAGGGCGCTCCCAGGTTTGTGGTGGCACTAACATGGAGGAATGTATGTTGTACAGATTTTGGGTGACCATATCTCCCATGGCCACATACGGGACGGGGGTGGTGCTCCCCCTCCCCCTTCCCTAAGTCTCAGGGAAGTGGCAGAGAGGGGGCAGCTGCCGCACTCAACCCGCCTCAACCCCGTTCCCCGAGCCTCAGGAAAGCAGCCGGGATGCAGCAGCCGGGGCATTCTCCCTCTCCTGAGCTAACCTTCTGGCTCCCTCTGTTGCAGACAGCATGTACTGACATACAATACATGCTCTCCTGCGCAGCAAAAACAGGATAATTGGTCATCTTTATAAAATAAATTCGGATGCCTTTTTGGCACCCCAAATATGGGACCGTCCCACTGAAAATGGGATGGGTGGTCACCCTGTACAGACTATATTTAGTGTAAGAACTCAGTTTTAATGTGGAGTTCAAATGTTTTGTTGAAAAATTATATTTTTATTAAGGAAGAACGTTGTTCTGGTGCATCGTTCTGGTGTTCTGCTTACACAGATGTTGCCAGACAGACCTGGTCTTACAATCTGCTCTTACTCTCATAAGAAACCCAACTTTACTGGCATTGTGCATGTGAAGGAGCTCTGCTCGTGTGGGTCCCATATTTTGCAGAACAAAAGCATCAAATTCCCAATGTAATTAGCACATTCGGAAATAAGACTGAAGCAAGCAAAACCTCATTCATGTGTTTCCCATTATTCGCTTTTGCTAAATAAGATCTGGATTTTTCTTTAGGTTTACCCAGGCGGTGCTCAGGCTATGAATCCTTGCTCGTGGTAAATCTGTCTGGAACAAGGATACCAAACCCATCTCATTTTGCACAGGTGACATAAAGCCAACTGGTGCAGGCGTACAAATGGTACCAAGAGCAGGACAGCTAGGCCAGGTAGTCTCCACAGAATTTGACAGAATTTACTCTCCCAGCAGAACTCCTCGAGGAAGTTGGCAGTGGTATTGCTACCACTCACTGGTGAAATCCTAGGCTTGTTGAACTTAATGGGAGTTTTGCCATTGACCTCAGTGAGGCCAAAATTTCACTCTAGGGTTTTTTTTTTTTTGACTTGTAGACTGGTGCCCTCACCGTAAGACATGGGCTGTTGATGACAACATACAAATTAGGTAATTGCATTTTCCTTAGCTAAAAAGCCACTCGCAATTTCAGTGGAACATGTTATGGTCTATGCTTCTCCAACATGAATATGTAGTATAATTGGGCAATGGTGAGCAGCTGCATAGACCATACCATGTTCCACTGAAATTGCGAGTGGCTTTTTAGCTAAGGAAAATGCAATTACCTAATTTGGGAAGATGGACAGTAATACAGGACAAATATTGTCAGAGGAACTACAAGGATTAACCCTGATTATAGCCTTGGTTTCATATAATCTCCATGTCACTGCTTCTGATTTCATCCAGATCAAATCTGCTTAGTTTCTCCCTCTAATTAACTTTCATCTTCTTTAAATCATGTACAATGTTCTAGTTTTACTAAGAATAATGTAATTGAAAAGCTTCCACTCCTCATTGCCTTCTCAAACAAACAGTAAAGGCATCTTCCCTGTCTGTTATCATAACAGCCCATGAAGCAGAACAAATATTATAGATTGACATTCTCTGAGAGAAATGTGTCGCAGCTTCATCTCAATAAAATGCTAATGCTGCCTTCTCAATCAAAGGCATTACCACATTTCATGGGTGATAGAATCATTAGTGCAGGCTATCTCTTATGTATATTTAAATTTCTGTTGCGAGGGTTATTTTTTTCTCTATAAGATTCACATTCTGAAATCAGCAACACATTTCTGTTGCAGACTGGATAAATAAGAGACTGACAGTTTATCAAGCAGGCTTTGTTGCCCTAAGAGAAGGTGGGCTGGAGTGAGGCATAGGGTCTTCCACTGCAGGGTGCTGCTATGGGCTTCCATTTCCCCATCTGCAAAATGGCAATAATGATGCTGACCTCATTTGTAAAGCCTTTTGAGGTCTACGGATGGATAGTGCTATATAAGAGCTAGTAAGGTTGGACCTCCCTTGTCCAGCACCCTTGGGTCCCTGGTCCAGCACCCTTGGGACCTGACCAATCCCAAATAAAGGAATTTGCCAGACCAGGGGAAATCCCCTGCCTCCAGCCCTGCAGCCTTTCCTGCTGCTGGCTCCACTTCCACCCTAGCCAGCCACTCTGCCTCCAGCCTCCTGATCTCTGACCCTGGCTGCCCCCCACTACTGCTAGTCCCACTGGGCTGCCACTAGCCACAGCCCTGGGCTGTGCTGGCCCTGTGGGCACCAGCCCTGGGCCCAAAGTTGCTGGCTTTGCCCCAGCCAGGATTCCTGATATCAGCCATGGTCCTGCAGATTCTGGCTCTGTCCTCACAGACTCCAGCCCGACTGAGTTCCTGGTGTGGCAAGGCTGCTGGCCCCTCTGTCACTGGGCTTCCATCTGCCAGCTCTCCTCCCACTAGGCTCCTGGCTCCAGGGCTCTCTGGTCCAGAACATCCATGGTCCTACTGCACCATGGATGTTTCTGGATCTTGGTTTTGGGAGGTGCAACTTGTATTACAGCCTAGATAATCTATTAGTCAGGACCACTAAGAGTCATGGTATATGCATTTCTGCAATCCTTTCTTAACTGTCCTTTCAGATATTTAGAGTCTATTCTCCATCTCCAGCCTTACCCTCAAAGAAAAACAGGATCATGCATCTAAAATAATGTCATGTACATTTTTAGTTTCCCAGTATATTAGGCCACACCTATAAGACCTATAGCTCACATGTGCATGCGTACAGAATAAAAGATATTGCTTCACCTATCTGCTCACTCTCATTCTTACCAAAAATAGTATGATATGATGATAGGATGCCTTGAAGATGAAAGACTTTAGGTGTGTCTACACTAGCTGGCTACTTTGAAGTAGCCGGCACATCAAAATAGCATGCATCGCATCTACATGTGCTGTGCGCTATTTCGACGTTGAAATCAATGTTAGGCAGTGAGATGTCAAAATCACTATTCCTACCTGAAGATGGGAAGAGCGCCCTACTTCGATGTTCAATGTCGAAGTAGGGTGTGCGTAGACAATCCACGTTCCGCTACTTCGAAATAGTGGGGTCCTCCATGGCAACAAACAGTTGAGGGGTTGAGACGTGCTGTCCAGCCCCTGTGAGGCTGTATGATCACTGCACGCAGAAGCCCTTAAAGCACCACGGACCCGGATTTCCTGTGGCAGGAAGCTTAGAGAGTGCAGGCAGCAGCACACACATGTGCTCGCCCTGCATGCTTTCCAGAGGCCCCAGTCCACACATTCACCACCCATGGCATCCAGTCAGCCCCCAGAGCTCCCCCAGGGCTCCCCCCCCGAGGGGACCCAGGCACCCCGGCAGCTAAAAGGGGGGGGGGCAAAAAGCGGTGGGCCCCTCCTGGTCGGAGGCCGAGCTCCAAGACCTGCTGTGGCTCTGGGGTGAGGAGGAGGTGCTCCACGTGATGGGGAGCAAGTGGCAGAACGCGGAAGCATTCACCCGACTGGCCGAGTGCCTGGCCACCCGGGGTCACGCTCCCCACACTCTGGATCACGTCCGGAGCAAAGTGAAGGAGTTGTGGCAGGGTTACGCCCGGGCCCGTGACTTGGCCAGCCGGTCTGGGGCCACCCCCGCCGCTTGCAATTTCGAAGTGCTGTGGCCACCAGCATTCTAATGAGGGGCTGAATATGTATTTCAGCACTTCATTAGTAAACTTTGAAATGGCCATTTGCATGGCCATTTCAAAGTTTTGGGATAGTGTAGACGTAGCCGAAATGATGAAAGAATAAATGGAATATGCATACATGCAAAGGACAAGGGCCTGTGTACGGAGGGCCTGTGGGAACATAAGGACAGATTTAAATGTGGTGGTAGAATAGTGACATATTTTCTTTACCCTGCTTCAGTTTTTCATCTTTGATTTTATGTTGACAATGTGGGCTTTTTATGGCTGGGTTACCCAGTATGTCAGAAATCACTGACTGTTTCTTAAATCAGACAAAGGGGATCTGCTAAGTGAGGAAGCCAAGGAAAAATATTAGAGATGCAAAATAAATGTTCTGTTAACTGTTAGCAAGAGAGCAGCTGCCTTCCAAAATCAATTGCATGCCAATAAGTCCCTTTGTTTCTGGGGAGTGTGTACAATTTTTCTCTGCTGATTGGCACATGCAGACTGATCCAACATAGTGATTTAACATACAAGATGACTATGTGAAAAATGCTCCTAACAGCAAAATGATACACCCTATCACATTTTTAAATGAGATGGCAGGTTGTAGATAGGGTAATTGTTTGATGGTCTAACAATAGACACAGATTCCTTGTTTTGTAAACAAAGGATTTTGAAAAACCTATAAAATAATTGATCCTTGTGGTTTTTGTTGGTGCACGGCATGATACACTAGCAATATGCCATGAAGAGTGAGTCTATAACACAGTTACATGGGTGCATGAGCACCCAAGAGTTTTAAATGTAACTTAAAGGTTATAGACTGAATAAATAACAGATATCTGTGAATTTTAGGACTATAATTCCTTCAGGGGATTCTGATGTCCAAATTGCAGGAGCGAGGCTGAGTTACCAACATAATAAGCCAGGAGTAGAAGGGATGTTAAAGCAGGACATGCAGAAGTGGGATTCCAAGTTCTGTATATGCTCCTGCCATTACTCCGTATGTGATCCTCATGTCATCTGACAGACTTGCCAGGCCCTTGGGCAAGCTTGGGGTGGCACAGCTCCACAACCCTAGAAGGGGCAAGGCCTCAGACACAAGGGGCAGGGCTGAGGACTAGCTTCTTCCTGCCAGCCCTGCAGCACCATACAGAGTGTGCCAGCTTGGACTCCAGTGGTGATTTACTGCTGCAGTCATGGTGACCAAGAGCTCAAGGCCTTTTTGGATCACTGGGCCCTAGGGCACCTGGCTTCTTTGTCCTCCTTTGGCAGGCCAGGTGATCCCAAGCAAGTCAGTTTACCTCTCACTGACAAAGCATCTCGACATGGAAATATCTGCATAGGCATCAGGAATCCCTGTGAGGTTTCCTCTGTGTGTGTGTGTGTGTGTGTGTGTGTGTGTGTGTGTACACATATACACACATACATGCACAATGCAGTTTTCTGTTCCCTGAACAATATAACAACGGGGTTTCCTGCTCACAAACGACAAATAGACATCTAGGATGGTGCTTAGTCCTGCCAAGAGGGCAGGGGACTGGACTAGATGACCTCCTGAGGTCCCTTCCAGTTCTAGGAGATGTGTATGTATTTCCTCCAATCCACGTGAGTCTTGTGATTCCATCAGGGGCACAAATCCATCCTGGCAGAAAGCTGAAAGCTTCTGCATTGGCTTCGGGTCTGCAGCTCTCCTCCAACTCCCAAGCAGTCTTGTAAATACCCCTCCAAAGTACCATGCTACCAAGGATTGCTTATTTGATGTTTACCCTCAAAAGTCCTATGTAAGGTAACAGCCCAGCCCAGAAGGGACTCTTGCAGACAAAGGAGTTTGTCTCCTGTGCAAGGGTGCAACAGGATAAAAAGTCCTTGTGCCCTCCTTTCACTTGCTTTCCTAGTTAGGAGTTAGTCACAAAAAGCCCAAAATACACATTAAAGATATAAAGAAATATGAATATTTTTTAAATATTTCAATCCAATGGGGAACACCAGGGAAATAAATGAACCCAGCACAAATAATATTGGTCACAGATTTCAAACTTTCATTTGTGAAAAATGAATTTTGCTAAAGGTCTGAACACTACACACAGCATGGCTGTGTCTACATTACCACCTTTCTTCGAAGGAAGGATGGTAATGAGGCTGTTTGGAGTTTACTAATGAAGTGCTGTGCTGCATATGCAGCACTTCATTAAGCAAATTCCGCCCCTGTGGCAACTCCGAAGTTTTAAATTTCGAAGCATCGGCATGCATCTAGCTGCAGCGCACCCACTGGTACTTTGAAGTGCCGGGGCATCTTCAAAGTCCCCTTACTCCTCAAAAGAGTAAAACTTCAGAGTTGCTGCAGGTGGGAATTTGCTTAATGAAGTGCTGCCTGTGCACGGCAGCACTTCATTAGTAAACTCCGAATAGCCTTATTACCATCCTTCCTTCGAAGGAAGGTGGTAATGTAGACACAGCCCATGAGTAGTAGCAATACAAGCTTAGACATCACTGTTATCTCAATATGTCTCAGTCTTGCTCTACGTAGTTGTCTAATTCCACTGTCTATTCAATCATTTGTTCTCTACAGAGAATGCCAATTAGTGCCAACTCTTATAATTTTTTTCTGGAGACACCTGTTCACTAGCAACTTGTCTAAATTTTCCAATATGTTGGCTATTGGTCATAGGCTATTGAACAGATGGCAGATGGCTTTGAGACCCTACTGAGGTGGGCCAGACTTTAGCTGGTGATTTAAACCTGAAAGTTTATTATCCGTCCATAAGTCTTATAGGGACTGAGATCACCACCTCATTATGCAGATGCCAACTTTTGGTCACCATTTACCTATGCTAGATGCAAACTGGCAATGAAGTAGTGAAAGATTCTAATTAAAAAATCCCGAGTCATCGAATCTCTTTGAATGAAGAGTCTAAATAATAGATGGCATGGAGATAGATGACATTCTCACCATCTACTTTGTTTCAGGCTTCAACACAAAGGGAGAGGAGAGGGAAGACAGGAGGCAGCTAAGTGAGATAAATGTGAATAAAGTTCTGGGAATATGAGGAAAGAGAATTAATAAGAAATAGGTAAAAGAACACTTCAATAATTTAAAATATCTATAAATCAGTGATGACATTTAGCCAAAGGTTCCTAAGAACTGTTAGAAGAACAATGACAATACACTAAGCATATTAGAGAGCCTGTAGAGAGCAAGTGATGAGACATAGAGATAAATGGCAAAAATACTGCAATAGTCTCCAAAAAGAAGCAAAGAAGGGGGATGGTAGCGGGACTGTAATTATAGACTAAATACCCTCAGTACTGGGTCAGACTGAATTCTGTAGTTTAGCACATGTAGCTGTTTGGTTGGTTACACAAGTACTTATGGAGCAATATCTTTCTTATTATTACTTCTCTTACTAGAGCATCTAGAAACCCTAGTCATGGATCAGGGCCTATTGCACTAGGCACTGTACAAATGCAGAAACAAAAGACTCTTCCTGTCCCAGAGAGCTATTTTATACAGAAGGTCAGAGTAGGTGATCACAATGGTCCTTTCTTGGTTTGGAATCTATGCATTTAGGTGATGGTTACACTCACCCCCAACCTTCTGAAAGAGGCGTGGTAATGTGTGGTGCCAAGGATGCTAATGAGGCACGGATTAAAATATCTTGCACTTCATTAGCATATCCTCACAAGATCTAGCATCCGGAATATCCTGTTCTGGAAGCAATGCTCCTGTGTAGATGGGTCTCCAGGATGTGGGGTCCTTACAATGGACATGGAAACGGAAACGTTTGTGGAAGAAGGGTCTTCAGGAAGGGGGAGTTTCCTTTGGAAGGACCTTTGTGCCCTTCCAAAGGAGCCCCGTTTGCATGGCAGCTTTGCTTCCAGAAGGGGATCTTCCAGAAGCAAGATCTCATGGGGGATATGCTAATAAGGCGCAAAATATTTTAATCCACAGCTCATTAGCATCTTCCACTTCACTCATTGCCATGCCCCTTCCAGAAGGTGGGCTTTAGGCTGTGTCTACCCTACAGTGATCTTTCAAAAGATGGTCTTCTGGAAGAGCTCTTCCAGAAGATCTTATTTCAAAAGAGCACATCCACACACAAAAAAATTGGATTAAAAGCACAATCTGCTTTTTTGAAAGATAGCATCCACACAGCCCCTGCTCTTTTGAAAGAACAGGTCAGGCACCAAAAAATCCAGCACTACGAGGACTGCTTTTTTGAAAAAAGGGCCCCTTGGAGCATCTACACATGCTTTTTTTCTGAAAGAAACTTTCAGAAAAAGACACTCTTCCTGATTTGGGAGAGGAAGAGGGCCTCTGAAAGAAGTGCTGCATTCTTTCAAAAGGAAGTTTTTGGAGAATGTTGGGGATAACTTCTTGGTACAAGTGCTGAAGGAACTGACCAGGGGCCCTGCGCAACTTGACCTGCTGCTCACAAACCGGGAAGAACTAGTAGAAGAAATTGAAGTGGGATGGAACCTGGGCTGCAGCGACCATGAAATCGTAGATTTCAGGATCCGGATGAAAGGAAGAAGCGTGAGCAGTAACATACAGACCCTTCATTTCAGAAGAACAGACTTTGACTCCCTAAGAGACCGGATGAGCAGGATCCCTTGGGAAAAGAAGATGAAGGGGAAAAGAGTTGAAAAGAACTGGAAATATTTTAAAGAAGTCTTACTGAAGGCACAGGAACAAACAATCCTGCTGCGTAATAAGAAGTGCAAACATGGTAGGCAACCAGCTTGGCTTAACAGGGAAATCCTTAGTCAGCTTAAATTCAAAAAGGATGTGTACAAGAAATGGAAAAGTGGACAGTTGACTAAGGAGGAGTATAAACATACGGCTGGAGAATGCCAGGCAGTAATCAGGAAAGCGAAAGCACAATTGGAACTGCAGCTGGCAAGGGATGTGAAGAGTAACAAGAAGGGTTTCTACAGGCATGTGAACAATAAACAGGTTATCAGAGAAGGTGTGGGGCCATTACTGGATGAGGGAGGTAACCTAGTGACAGATGATGCAGGAAAAGCTGAAGTACTCAATGCTTTTTTTGCCTCAGTCTTCACAGACAAAGTCAACTTCCCCATGATGGTCCTAGATGATGCAGTATGGAAAGGTGGAAGGCAGCCATCTGTGGGGAAGGAACAAGTTCTGAGCTATCTAGAAAAACTAGATGTGCACAAGTCCATGGGTCTGGATTTAACGCACCCCAGGATACTAAGGGAATTGGCAGAGGTCATTGCTGAACCTTTGGACATCATTCTTGAAGACTCTTGGAAGTCGGGGGAGATACCAGATAACTGGAAGAAGGCAAATGTGGTGCCCATCTTTAAAAAAGGAAAGAAGGACAATCCAGGGAACTATAGACCCATCAGCCTTACCTCAGTCCCTGGGAAAATAATGGAGGGCATCTTCAAGGAATCCATTTTGAAGCACTTGGAAGAGGGGAAAGTGATCAAAAGTAGCCAACATGGATTCACCACGGGCAAGTCCTGCCTGACCAATCTGATTAGCTTCTATGATGAGGTAACAAGCTCTGTGGACATGGGGAAGTCAGTGGATGTGATATACCTTGACTTCACCAAGGCTTTTGATATGGTCTCCTTCAACATTCTTGTCCATAAGTTAAGGAAATATGGATTGGATCCTTGGACTATAAGATGGATAGAAAGCTGGCTTGATGGTCAGGCCCAATGGGTAGTGGTCAATGGCTCAATATCTGGATGGTGGCCTGTTTCAGGTGGAGTGCCACAAGGCTCATTTCTGGGGCTGGTGTTATTCAACATCTTTATTAATGACCTGGATGAGGGACTGGGTTGCACCCTCAGCGAGTTTGCCGATGACACAAAACTAGGGGGAGAGGTAGATACGTTGGAGGGTAGAGAGAGAATCCAGAGTGACCTGGATAAATTGGAGGACTGGGCCAAAAGAAATCTGATGCGGTTCAATAAGGAGAAGCGTAGAGTCCTGCACCTGGGGTGGAAGAATCCCAAACACTGTTACAGGCTTGGGACCGACTGGCTCAGCAGCAGTATGATAGAAAGGGACCTAGGGGTTATGGTGGATGAAAGGCTGGATATGAATAAACAGTGTGCCCTTGTAGCCAAGAAAGCTAACAGCATACTGGGGTGCATTAGGAGGAGCATTTCGAGCAGATCTAGAGAGGTAGTTATTCCTCTTTATTCGGCACTGGTGAGGCCACGTCCGGAAGTGTCCAGTTTTGGGGCACCCAGTATAAAAAGGATGTGGCTTTGCTGGAGCAGGTTCAGTGAAGGGCAACAAAAATGATTAAGGTTCTGGAGCACAAGACCTATGAGGATAGGCTGAGGGATTTGCGCTTGTTTAGTTTACAGAAGAGAAGACTTAGAGGTGATTTAATAGAAGCCTTCAGCTTCCTGAAGGGGAGCTCTAAAAAGGAGGGTGAGAAACTGTTCTCAATGGTGTCAGATGGCAGAACAACGTGTAATGGTCAGAAGTTGAAGAGGGAAAGGTGTAGGTTAGATATTAGGAAAAACTACTTCACCAGGCAGGTGGTGAAGCAGTGGAATGCGTTGCCTAGAGAGGTGGTGGATTCTCCATCCCTTGAGGTTTTTAAGTCCCGGCTGGACAAGGTCCTGGCTGGGATGACTTAGTAGGGGTTGATTCTGCTTGAAGCAGGGGGCTGGACTAGATGATCTCCTGCGGTCCCTTCCAGCCCTGTGATTCTGTGATTCTGTGAATTTGAAAGAGCACATTTTGTGTGTGTACGCTCTGCTTCTTCTTTTGGAGGATGGCCTGATTTTCCAAAAGAACTTGCTAGTGTACACACAGCCTTAGGGTTCTTTGGAATTTGTGTTTAAGGGTTTTGTTTCATTGACTGAAAACACTCATCAAAACACACATTTTCACAAAACATCTTTGGTGGCACTGCATCTGCATCTTTTATTCTATTTTTTTTATGCAGAAATTATTCTCATGTGACATATGATCTATCTCTGGAAATTACTGGGGCACTATAGCTGGATCACCATCAACACAAGAAGAGGGCAATAGGTTGAGCGTTGTTCGTAGACCTTTTGATCCTGGAATTCATGCCTCTCCTTGATCCAAAATAGTCTGAATGTGGTTATCTTCCTGTCATGTGGCAAATGCCATCTATATGATAGGGTTTTGTATGAAGTAGCTTGTGTTTTGCTTCTGTACATATTGGCTATGTCCACACTGGCCATTTTGAAGATTACTAGTGAGCAGATAGGAATAAGGGGATTTCAAAGTTCCCACGGTCCTTTCTAAAAGGATCCATGTTTGGATGAGCTGCGTGGCAGTGAAAAGCAGCAATTCTGAAGAGCCACAGCTGGTGGCATGCTAATGAGGCACTGAATATGCATTTCAGCATATTCAATGCAAATGGCCATTTCGAATATTTGTACTAGTGTAGACACGGCCATTATTTGTAATGTTCATTTTTCTATTCTATTGGGTAGCCAGTGTTTTAACTGGCTTTAAACTTAGTTGGTGTAAAGACCATTAAAGCTCATGCATCCATATTCTCTGTGTCATGCTTTAAATCTAAAGAGCAAGTAAATTAATGCTTTTCACAAATGGAAAACTAGGACTGAATGTGCAGGGCTGCCAAAGCAGTGGTGGTGGTGGTGTGTGTGAGAAATTCTCTGCCTTACAACACTACAAGCCTGTAAAATTAGTCTGAAATCACAGAAATAAAATAAAGATGGAAACTATCAGTGGAATTGTAGCCACTTTTTAGAGCAGCACTTCACTTTAAATATTTAAGATGAGTGGAGTTGTATTCCTCTCAATATCATACTAATTACATCATAACTATTATCAGGTACACTTGTATTATTACTTTAACAGGATGTGACATCACGCAAAGTCTATAGCAGCAAATATACTTTGATTTCTAAATGATCTGAAATACTTTTGCACAGATTGCCTAAGCACCCACATATAGATGTAGGTTTCAAAAATGCTGATGAGTTGCTATGTTTCTCTTAGAAATTGAGAACAGGAAAAATGCCAGAAGTCCTAATTCTGCAATTTACCAAGTTCTGGGTGAATAGTTGTGTTTGCATGGCATCCCTTTCTATCATTTCCCCTGCAGTCCACCTGTGGTTGCACATTGCAGGATGATGGCCTAAATCAGTAACTACTAGTGTATGCTGTCACACCATCTCTGATGCCACCCTTTGAATTGTTCTTCTGTTTAATCTGGGATCTCATTCATCTTAACTTTAAACATGTTTTAAGGTTCATTGTGTAAAATCCTGATCCCACTTAAGCCAGCAGTGATTTTTCAATTGACTTTAATAGAGTAGGATTTAGCTCAATGATTTTGGTTGGATTTAAGAACATGTTTAAGTGCTTTGCTGAATTAGGAAAGAGTAGAGCACGTGTTTAAAAGTTATGCACGTGATTCAGTGTTTTATGGAATCACATCGCTATTGCATATTGTCTAAAGCTCAGTCTCTGAATTCTCTGTTCAGTAATATATATAGCTCTCTATTATGGGGACCTAATCTGCTGTTGCAGTCCTTGTTTTCTAGGATAATAATTATAATAAACATTGCAGAGTGTTGCATTTACTGCAAACACTGCTTAAGAAGTTACCAATATCACAAACACCATCATGGTAAAACTGGAACCTTTGAGATCCTGCCTCTGATTTTTGGGATGAGGTAAAAAAGCAAATAATTTCAAGAAAAATATATTTTAGAAGTACTTTTTGTAGCACATAAATGCTATGCATTCTGCTAATGATTCCAGGTCTCAATCAGTTTCTTTCTTTCCTTAAAATAATAAAAGGCCATTTCAGTTCAACTTTAAACTTTTCTGAAAATTATTCATAATTACACCAATTTCAGGCGTATTAGTTCTTTACATTGTACAGAATTACAATTAAACCTTCTGTGGGTTTTATTGTCTTGCTATTAAGTGTAATTTAAGAATTTTTTTCCTTCTGGATCAGGTCCATTAAATATTAAATGATTTGTCTTAGTTGCTTCTGGAAGTTAAAATATATTCTCCGTGAATCATTTTCTTGGATAAAGGACAGTATTCTAAATCACTCTACATATTGTCTATGTTCTAATTAATTTCTCCTGTTGTCTGATATAAATTTTTGACACCCAAAAAGAGAGAAACTTAGAGGCTGATGGAATTTTAAAAATATCATAACTGAGAGGGGTAACAGAAAAAAGAATCATTGGTATATTTATTTATAATGAATTGCCAAAATCCACTGAAATATTTAACTGGAATAGGAAACTTTTCCGAAAAAAACAGTGTGCATTAAGTTGTAACTGGAAAAACGAGTCCATGGAAAATGATCCCTTTTTACTTAAAAAGAAAGATTTTTCTAGTCTTCAGTCTCACAAAAATTACTGCTCATTTAGTACATGCATTATATTATGAAAACAGGCATACTTGTCTGCATGGTTGGCACTTCCTCCTGCATCTTTTCATCAGCATAGCTGCTGAAGGAGTCTGCAAAAGCAGGTCTTAAGTTACCATTTTCTGGAGGCTTGTCTGTTCCTGCAGCATAGTGGGGATCCTCATTAAGCTTGAAGGTAAGCATCAGTGTAAGTAGGTGCAAGTTTGGCACCGTAGTCCCTTGAAATTTCCTCATAAATGTGCTGGCTTTAGTGACGCATATATACAGAAAACTTGGCTGACATTCTGTGCTGTCCTCTAAAGGTGCAGCATGGAACTTGGAGCCACAGGGACAGAAAGGTATGGCAATCTTAAGCCACTCTGGTGCCTTCTCGAGGTCTTTGGTGCAATTTAAATAAACTGATGGCCTGATTAAAATTATGGCAGCCTCCCTGAGCTGCCCTATGAGCATCAGAACTGCCTGAAATCTCCAGAGTGCTATGGGCACACCCCGACACACTCTTCCTTCTGTCCTGCCTAAACACACAACCCACTCTAGGACCACTGAAAGGGTTGGAGGTATCCTTACACTTGGCACCTCAATTCTACGCTGGTGGAAATTTTCCTCAGGCCAAACCTGAGGCCTCTTTATACTGTTCTGCCCCTTTTACATGATTTGAAAGGGCAGCAGTCACCCTTTATTTATTTTACCCCCTTGTCACCAACATCGTCCCTTTGCTTGCATCCTCCCACCACAGGTGCAGGAAGTCAGGGTGTAGGGGATGCTGCAGTACCTCCAGGTTTTCCATCAGGCTTCCCCATGCCCAGGGTCCCAGCTTTCAGATAGTCCCTCTGGGGTCCCACCAGCCCCACCAGCTGCTTCCTCACCCACCAGGTCCCAGTTCCCATCATCCCCACAGGCTCTTCAGCCTGATAGCCTCAGGGTCTAGTCCACCAGCTTTGCAGGCTGAGCTGCTGCTCCTGGTCCTGCCACCAGCCTGGGCCTCTGCAGTTTCCTCCAGCTGTGGTTTTTGCCGACTCCATGGCACCCGATGGACCAGATGCCATTTGCTACTGGATCCATCCAGTCTGGGAGTGTTGGCAAGCGTAGATGTGACCCCAGCTTGGGGCTGTGAGTTCAGTACCCCCCACCTTAAAACTAGTTCCATTGCCACTGTGCTCCACTAGAATCACAATCATAGAACTGGAAGGGGCCTTGAGAGGTCAAGTCCAGTACCCTGCATTCATGGCAGGATCAAGCACCATCTCTAGATCATCCTTCACAGGTGTTTGTTATGGAGGCAGAATAAAAACAGCCAGCATGGTTTTGTTAAAAACAGATCATGTCAAACCAATATAATAGCTTTCTTTGATAGACTAACGAGCCTTGTGGATAAGGGAGAAGCGGTGGATGTGGTATACCTAGACTTCAGTAAAGCATTTGACATGGTCTCACATAAAATACTTATCAATAAACTACGCAAATACAACTTAGATGGGGCCACTATAAGGTAGGTGAACAACTGGCTGGATAACCATACCCAGAGAGTAGTTATTAACGGTTTTCAATCCTGCTGGAAAAGTATAACTAGTGGGGTTCTGCAGGGGTCTGTTTTAGGACAGGTTCTGTTCAATATCTTCATTAACGATTTAGATATTGACATAGAAAGTACACTTATTAAGTTTGCAGATGATACCAAGCTGGGAGGGGTTGCAACTTCTTTGGAGGATAGGGTCATAATTCAAAAGGATCTGGATAAACTGGAGAAATGGGCTGAGGTAAACAGGATGAAGTTTAATAAGGACAAATGCAAAGTGCTCCACTTAGGAGGGAACAATCAGTGTCACACATACAGAATGGGAAAGGACTGCCTAGGAATGAGTACAGCAGAAAGGGATCTAGGGGTTATAGTGGACCACAAGCTAAATATGAGTCAACAGTGTGATGCTGTTGCCAAAAAAGTAAACATGATTCTAGGATGCATTAACAGGTGTGTTGTGAACAAAACACGAGAAGTCATTCTCCCGCTGTACTCTGCGCTGGTTAGGCCTCAGCTGGAGTATTGTGTCCAGTTCTGGGCACCGCAGTTCAGGAAGGATGTGGAGAAATTGGAGAGGGTCCAGAGGAAAGCAACGAGAATGATCAAAGGTCTAGAGAACATGACCTATGAAGAAAGGCTGAAAGAATTGGGCTTGTTTAGTTTGGAAAAGAGAAGATTGAGGGGGGACATGATAGCAGTTTTCAGGTATCTAAAAGGGTGTCATAAGGCAGAGGGAGGGAACTTGTTCTTCCTTGCCTCTGAGGATAGAACAAGAGGCAATGGACTTAAATTGCAGCAGGGGACGTTCAGGTTGAACATTAGGAAAAAGTTCCGAACTGTCAGGGTGATCAAACACTGGAACGAATTGCCAAGGGAGGTGGTAGAATCTCCATCACTGGAGCTATTTAAGAAGAGGTTAGATAGATGGCTTTCAGGGATGGTCTAGAAAGTGCTTGGTCCTGCCATGAGGGAAGGGGGCTGGACTTGATGGCCTCTCGAGGTCCCTTCCACTCCTACTCTTCTATGATTCTATGATTTTACTTCCCCTGATTGACTATTTGTTGCTATTTGTTGTTTTTATCACTCTATTATTAGTCCCTTGACTTGTGAGTTATTCTGTCTATAATGCACTTAGCCCATGTCTAACACCTGGTAACAGGGTCCACATGGGCAACTAGCATGTAGCAGGCTAGTGTGCTGCAAATTTTCATCCCATTTTACCAGACACGAATTCAACATGCAGACAATGCCTTGACTCTCTGACATCCAGTTAAACTCAGAGGCTAAATCTGCACTAGACAGTTTGGTTGACAAGACGTGTGTTTTGTTGAAAAACCTAGTGGATCATCCATGTTCTAAATGTGTTCGGTCACTAGTAAATTGACAGAATGTGGCACTTGTGTTGACAGTGTTCTGCTCTTCCCCCATGAGGCAGAATGCCTCTCTCAATGGAATTTGTCAACAGAAAGCAAGTGTAAATGCTGCTGGGGGTCCTCTGTTGACAGACAGGGCTTCTTGGTCACAGGACAGCCCCTGTCCGCTATTCGTCTGGTTGGTTGTTCTTTTGAAAAAGTAGCTGGGCAGTCCAGCTGCTCTGTCGACAGAACAGATCGTTTTTGCAATCTACTTTGCTGTCTGGCTGCAATCTGTTGACAGAAGTTTTGTCAGAAAATATCTTCCAATAGTAACTTGTGTTGACAGATTGCTGTAGTGTAGACATAGTGAAAGAGAGAAATTCAGAGAAAGCCATTAAAGGAAGATCTGTTTTACCTATTAATAAGTGTGTAGGCATTGAAATTAGGCTAACATTGGCCTAGGTGAGTCTTACCTGAGGTAATGGGGGTGAGAAGAAGGTGTAAATGATGCAAACCAGAATCTCTGCACATTCTTCAGCCACTTCATTATGTGTACTATCTTAGCACCAAAGCAGTTACAGTCATTTCAGTAGGACTGCTCACAGCAGGGACTGCTTCACATGAATAAGAAAAGCTGTAACTGTTCTTTAGACTCAGCTCTGAATTTGCCCCTGAATCTCTGACAATAGCCTTCAATAATATATTTAATTGATTTAAAGGACTTTGCAGAGCTTTCATTTTAAACATATACTCCTCAAGTTGGATGTATTTTATTATGTTCACTTATCTTATGCACCAACAGTATTTTGCAAGCCACTGCTGTAAAGAGGATGTCCGCTTCATAAACTGACAGTATTGGCTCAGACTGGTGAGCTGACTGTGAGAACCAGGCATGCCATCTAGATGTTGTTACACCAGCTGGTCTAGGTACCATTCCCTAGAGTTAGACATTTCTGACATTTTTCCATCATAGATCCCATTTATAGTTCATTTTTACTGAGCTGGTTAGTTAATATTAGTAAACCTGAGAGAGGAAGTGGCTCTTTAAGGGGGCTGCAAATTAGCCTATCATCCACATAACTCCTAAGTTGGCCTTTTTGGCAAATATTCTTTTCACAAGTATCAGAGGGGCAGCCGTGTTAGTTAGTTTGTATATGCAAAAACAAGGAGAAGTCCTGTGGCACCTTACAGACTAATAAGATTTTTGGAGCATGAGCTTTCATGGGCGAAGACTCACTTCGTTAGATGCCTCTGGCAAAGTGGGTCTTTGCTCATGAAAGCTCATGCACCAAAAAATCTATTAGTTTATAAGTTGCCCCAGGACTTCTCGTTCTTTTCACAGGGTACAGAGTCCACATGTGGATGTTAAGTAGCACATGCACAATTACATTTTTAACCAAGTCACGGCATCACTAAAACTGACTTCACAAGACCATGCATACCCAGGACACCACTAGTACTTCCCTGCTAGCTGAATCAGAAGAGCCACAGGACTGACTTTTCTGTGGCACTTTGAAACTTCTGCTTCCAGAACTGCAGGCAACCAAGAAGTTCAGAGGTAGAGTCGAAAATGAAAACTAATGGAGCAAAGAAAGTATCTGGACTCTTTTTGAACTTCAGCAAAGCTTCTAGTTCAGTGGTGCATGGAATTTTGATTCGGTTGTTTATTATTTCATCCAGGCCATTTCATACAAATTTCCTTAGGCCCTGTGCATTATGGGAATATCTCTCAGCCCACATCCTGAACTGAGATCTGACACATGATGGATTAGTTTGCTCATGAGAACTAAAATGCTGGAATGACCTGACAATATGCATTCTAAACCTTTCAATATAAACAGGTTTTAAATCTCGTTTAAAGCACTTTTTGAAAAAGAAACAGGGAAATAATGATTTCTTTTCCCTTACAGTTGTGTGTATTGTTTTAACAGTAGTACAGTTGTGTCATCATGACTGCTCATTAAAAACAGGGTCTAGGGTTTGTAGACCTCTCCTGGGCTTGTGAGGGTTCTGTGTGTTCCTGCTGGCAGCTAATCATTCTGGGCATTTAAAGAAGAAAAACAAGTGGAGACTATCTGGATCATGGTGTTCTTGGCAAAGTGGAGAGGCAGAGCAGGGAGTACAGTGTCAGCTTGACCAAACTTTTTGTTTATGAAATCGGGTCTGCCTGCAGCTACTTTAGTCAGAGGCAAGATCCTGCTGATTAAGGCAGTCCTTGCTCAAACTTTCCAGAGACTCACTGGAAAGAGCAGCTGTTACCGCAATGTGCCATGTGCACGAAAGTGCTACTGTGTGAGCTTATAAACAAGAATAACTAACAGAAACCAACAAACACAAAAGCAAAATAGAATATTAAGTGTATAGATACAATGTACTGAGAACAACAAGGTAGAGTCATCCCACAGTAAAGTCTGGCTCCTAATAACACTCCTACTTTTCCCCTCCCTGGCCCTGATCATATCTTTTTTGTGTTTATCTTTATTTGTCATGTCTTTGGTTAGATTGGAAGCACCTGAGTTAAGGACCATGTCTTTAATTTACCCTAGAGTACCCAGCAGAGTCTGGATATCAAATTAAAATGAACTATATAGAATCCATAATACTTGATAATGCCTTTTTCATAGATCAAATCCTGATGTTTCTTTTCAGTTTTTATACAGTCCTTGGCTAAGCAAAATTGTCAGTGACTTCAATGAAAATATCTGTGATTTCTGTTAGCTTTTGCCTATTGTTATCATTCAAAATTGGAGGATATTTCTCAACAGTTCACTGAGATTTTTCTGCCCCATTTCAGAAATCCACGTGGTTTGGATAAGATTTGGAAAAGGTGCTTATCCAAACTAGACTTCTAATCCCTTCCAATGTTGTTCATCATTAGTTAATTAATATGCTAACAATTTTCTTAAAATCTTGGTTTTTTTTGGGAGGATGTCTTTAAGGAGAATTTTCTTCTGATTTTGAAATCTTTTGCATGAAGTCTCTGCCACCTCCGACAGAACATGCCACCGTATCTTTCAGTGTTTACATTTTCTGCTTATTACAGTTTTTGCCCCGATTAAAAACAGTTTTAATAGTTTTTAATTAAAAAAAACCACTCTTGATTGGGAATCGTCTCTGCCTGATAGAATGTGGAAAGAGAAGGAACCCTTCTTGGCTGAAACAAAATGTGAACAAGATCATTCTAAACATTTGCTTCACTCCTGCCAACATACATTCAAAATCATCTTAATAATCCTGCAACCCCCTCCCCGAAAGAACATTTAACAGTTAACCTGAACAAATTAAACATATGACAGTCACAGTTGTTATGATTCCAAACTCATCTGGGCTTGAAATTAAGACTGGCAAACCATGACTGCCTTTGGGAAGGAGAAAATTAGCTATTAATTGTTCTAGTTTCCCATATCCACTCAGAAGTCTGAATATATGCTATGTTTCCTCTATACTCTCTAAAGGAGATATGACGCTGTGCTTTGGAATTGTTTACATTGAGTTTTCAAACTTATAATACACAATGATTTTTATTTCTTCATTTTTGCCTTGACATTAAAAAATTTCATTTTCTTTCAGATTTGATGATCCTGATGTTGCCAGTGAAATGCTATGCATTTCTTGAAAGCACACATAATAATAATAACTTTTCATTAACGTTCTGATACTCAGAGAGGAGCTTCTGTTTGGAGACTGATAAGAAAGTGCACAGAGTGACAAAGCTAGCCTACGTCTGAATTCTAGTGTTTGTGTTTGCAAAAGCTCTAACAACACTGAAGTAGATGGTATTACATTGGTAGTGCTGTCAACTCTTCCAACGATAAGTTTTAAAGCTCCAGGTCTTGGATTCATGTGAATAAGCAAACATCTTGGCAACTGTTGAAAAAACAGTCAGTGTTTAGCCCACATAGTTTCAGAGATAAGCTGGGAAGCAAGACCCCTAGTGAGTCTACCACCAGAAGGCAAATAAACCCAATTTATTATTTTTCTAATATTTATAAGATCACATGATTTTGGGATTGATGAGTATTGATTTTTGAATATTTGGAGTTGGCAATAATGAACAAATATTGACCCTGATCAGAATCAGACCCTTAGGGTATGTCTACAGTGCAATTAAATGACCACATCTGACCTGTGCCAGAGTTGGCAAGGCTCAGGCTCTGGGGTCATTTTAACTCTGATGCAGACATTCTGACTTTGGTTACAATCTAAGATGTGAGACCATCCCTCTTCACAGGGTACTACAGCCCACACATCTCCACCATAATAAAACAGCCCGGCTGACTCAGGCCTGTGAATCCAAGTTACTCAGCTGCAGGCTTTTAATAGAATTGTTGACATACCCTTAGAGTGTATGGACAAAATTTTCTTCCTACTATGGAATGTCCTGCCTTTCTTGGAGCACTGACCCTGAAATATACAGAAAAGAATTGGGCAGCTAATTTAGGACTAAAATGACCAAAAAAATCCTGGCAACCGGGGAATGTGAATGTTCAAAATGGCGTTGGTATTTAACAGTTGAAATTATTAATCTCAATTTTGTCAATTTCAAAAAACCAACAGATTGTAACCCATTCCATTTATTCACATGACTTTTGCATTTTGTTTTGTTTTGCTTGCAGACTGTGTGCAAACTGGCTGTAACGTTATTATCTTAACACATCTTTGAGGTAGGGAAGTGTTATCCCTAATTTAGAGATGGGGGACAGAGACACACACAGAGGCACACAGCTACACTGTTAAATGTATTTAGGTGCCTACAGATGTAAATGGGCATCTAAAGGGATTTTCAAAAGCTCCCACTGGGAGTTAGGCACTAGGAACTGTTGAAAATTGCACAGGGTGCCTTTCTGCAATCTGTCATTAGATAACTTGCGAAGGGTCACACAGAAAATTTGTGGCTGAGCAGTGTCTTAAAGCCAGATTTTCCACATCCTACAGCACATGACATTTTTGGGACAGGTGAAAAACAGTTGAATTCTGTTTTGAGCTTGTCATGGAATTGAGAAGTCACTGAGAAATGCAGCAGAAAACATGCAAATTCCATCACTTTTCATCTAACCTAGAAAAATGCAGTCACCTTTCCCCTGCTTATCTTTTCTGGGCTGGTTCATGAAATTCCCCTACTTCCTATGGTCTTGAATTTGCCCTTGGGACTGAGAGATAGTCCCATCATGCATTGTGCCAAAGACAATTTCTTTTATACCTATTAGTGGCCCCTCAAGAGTGTAAGAAGCTGACCAGGGAACACTTTAAGGGAAGGTTTCATAGCGCAAGAATGGAATTTTTAGATTGGCACAGCCAGTGCATTTTTTTGGTGGGGGGAAAAAAAAAGAGAGAGAGAGAGAGGGAGGTGTCAGTACTCATATCTTGGTATGCCCACCCTACTTCCTGCTCTAACCCAGTCCCGCATCTCACTTCCTAGAACCAGGCACTCTCCACACCCTGTCCCTCCCCTATCCCAATGCCTGGGACTCAGCTAAGCTTGGAAGACTTCCCGCAATGTGTGGGGGCAGTTCTGAATTTCCCTGACAAATCTGTGTCCCACATTTGCACAGAATTGTCCCACCAGGCATTTTTGTGTGAATGGGGGATGCAGGCCTTGTGAGGGATATTCCCCATCCCCAGCTGGGGTTCTGTGGCTGGGGCTGCCAGCGAGACTCTGTGCCCCAGCTGTATCCCAGCTGCGGGGCTGCCAGGGTTCCCCATCCCTGCTGGGTTCCCACAACTGGAGTTGCCAGCAGGGCCTGGCACCCCAGCCGATTCCCAGCTGCAGGACTGCTAGGGTTCCCCAGCCCCTGGCTCTGAAAAAAGGTGCCGGTACACCATACTAGCACATACCATCACACAGAAAGCACTGGGCACAACACAGACTGAGTTTCTCTGGTGTAACAAAAATTAAAGCTATGTGAATTCCTTCTGAATTTGCAATTCATTAGGACAGTTTTGCTCCAGGACTAATAACTATGCACTCAGCTCACAATCGTGCGTGGTCTTGTGGACTGAACTCTTACTGACATCACCGGGTATGCTGCATGCAGAGAAGCAATAGGTTGGCCCTAGCTCTTCACTGAATGTGTTATGTTTTTCAATCAACACTTTCTTAAAATCACTGCAGTAGAGCTGCATTTCATTTCATATCCCTTTAGACACCAAACAAGAATTTCAGCTCACAGAGAAGGGACTTGTAAAAGTGTAAACTGACATCAAAAGTTGTAAATGTCCTTCACTGAGGTAATAGAGAAATACCTAAATGACAACTAATTAGTTCTCAGCTGAAAAAGTTTCTTTAGTGAGACAGAATGAGATTAACATTAAAAAAAAAACACAGATCAACTGAAAAGTCTTTATTACTGATCTATAGAGGAAATTGCTCGATGGCCTGCTGCACAAATTGGTCTTAATAGGACAAGGTCAGGAAATTTGCTGCACAAAGTGCACATACATCTAGCATTATAGAGTCTGCATCACAATGAACTCACTTACAATAACAGGGGAGGTGGATTGATGTCAAATGTGTTCTCCAATCCCTCACTGGCTTTCAAACTGAAAAGATTGCCACTCATAGACTGTCCTGTTTCCTTTTCTGGCCTTCTACTTCCTCTTCCTTTTGGATTTGAAAAATAGTATCAGTTTTTCTGTGCACCAAAATGAACATGAATAACAATAACCATCCTTTTGACTCTAAAAAAGACCATGAGATCAAAACTTTGTTGACACTGTTGCACACAGTCCTAAAATACAATAAAATACAAAATTTCTTTGTGAGTTTTATGACTTGTTAAGGATATATAGCTACCATTTTAATCTGTGCTTAGTTACCAAGATGGTTTAGAACTATCTGGGAGAGCTGGATAGCTAGTGAGTAAGCGAGCTAGCTCAGTCTCGGCCCTTTAAAGTGCTTTCTTATCCTTCAAGAAAGGAGTAGGATTATATAGAATCTTAGCCTTATACTTCAGATTCATCTGTGCTCTGATTGGCAGGGCCACAAAGGGGTTTCTGGAATTCCAGAGTAAAAGCTGAAACTTTGAATCCCACTCACCTTTCCAAAACACCTGGTTCCCCCAGCTCTTGAGTCACTATACTTCTATCCTCCCAGGAATTTCAGCCCTGAAATGAGCCCCTCTGCTGGTCACTTCCAGGATCCTCTGCTTCTTGTCCCCAGTCCTTACCTTACCATTCCTTGTTGGTGAGTCTCATGATGGGTGTATTTTGCTTCCTGGCTGTTCCCCAGCACTGAGAATAGCTGCTGTGGTTTCAGCAGCCAGCAGCTGATGGCATGTGTCACAGCTGATTCCCCACCCTGGCACTTTGAGTGCAGGTAATGGGGGCCAGCTAGCTAAATAAAACACTGCTAGACCCTGACTCTGCAGTTCCTAGAGACAGAAAATTTTTCTGATTTCAGTTTTTCCTGAAATAAGTCAGTATTTGCCACTAGCAAGTGTAAAAAAAGTCCCTTTCCAGGAAAGAAATGACTTGGAATCTCTTTCCTGAGGGCAGCCGCCACCCCCACAACTCCTTTTACCAAGGAGTAGGGAAGAAATAATTATTACTGCATCCCACAAAAGCCATGCAGGGAGGTATGAGCTCACAGGTAATGTGTCTGTGATAGGCAGGTAGTTTTAAGCCCTGTGGGACACAACGGATCAGCCAGTACTTGTTGACATAGAAAAAACACATATATTATTAAAACAGGACTATTTTTGCAATCATTGTGAATGCCTTGGTGTTAAAAAAAGCATGAATTGAAGCAAAACACAGGGATTTTCCCCTAAATCACATTCTTGGTTAGAGGAGAGAACAAAAGGAAAAAATAACCAACTCAGACAATTTCCAATTCCCCTCTCATCCCAAAACAACAAAAACAGTAAACCTTCACGCCTACCTAAACTTTTCCCTACTCACACTTTCTGATGTGCCCAGAGGATCTCTTCTGGAAGAGCTCATTTCTTCTCCTCCATCCCTGGAGATCTCCCTCTTCTCTCTGTTTCTGTTTTCTAACAAAGAGGAGGCTAGCTGCTCTTGACTCTTTGCCACCCTTCCCCCCAAAAGGCAGATTATCTTAACCCTTTCCTAGTTCTCCAGGTAAGTTTAGGCTTTCCTTTGCAGCTCCCATTCATAACAGCACGACTTGCAGCTCTCTCAGGATAGTGGTGCTGTAATCCAGTGTGCCAGATCTCAATGCCACTCACTCCTATTTGAGCCAACCCCTCCATATTGTTTCAAAGATTTGAAGAACAGAAGGCCAATTGCAAACTGCCTCTCCCACCCACTCCCCCACAATCTGGTGTAGAAACAATGTGGGGTAGGAGGAGAAGGGTGCTGACAGAATTGGTTGTTGAGCACTTTGGGCCAGATTCACACAAGTGAATCTGCAATTTTAGGTGTCTAAATCCAAGAATCAGGTTGTAGTGGGATTCAGGAAATGCCTGTTCAATTCTGAGGGAGCTAGTTAACATCTTGCCCCCTGTCCTTCCCCAAACCTGGCCTCTTTCCAGCATGGCGTAGGTGCCTAACACTGAGCAAGGTTTTGCAACCAAGAAACCCAGGCAAAGATAGGAAGCACCTAAATCTGAGCTAGCTCCAACAGGCAACAAGATTTAGAACACACCTCTTGACTTGGTATCTCCTATTGGCTAGTGCAAGGAAGAAGCTGCCTAGCTGGCTTCTGTGAACCCCATTCTGATGGTCTTCTCTCTCCCCATGCAGTGTATAGAGAACCTGGAGCTGAACTCAGGCTTTGTGAATCTCTCTGATTTTCCAGGCAACTAAAAGATAGGCATGATAATGCTTAGCAGCTCCATGCCTAAACTCCTTTGTAAATCTAGCCTTTTGAGCTCCCAGGCCCCAGTGGTGAAAATAAGTACTCTGACTATCAGTGGCTGGAATCATTATGCCAACCAGGTATCATCATAGATCAGCAACACCCCTGTCTTGGGCAGTCAACTTTTCCAGAGACTGTGGTGGGGTGGCATAGATTCAGCAACACTTGTTCTACATGGTGTAAGCATTCTGTCCTTTGAGGGAATTCCACTGAGGGAGGTGATACCAGACTGGAGCAGTATAAAGGGACCAGTGATTTGTCTGTCCTTTTGTGTTATTCAGTTGAATTCATGCCAACGGTCAGGGCACCAGGCTCCTCTTCTGCAGCAGGTGGGAACTTCTATGGGACTTACAGCCAACCAGCCAGTGACATTTTTACACTCATGTTATTAGAGGTGCATACATTCAAACCAACAGTGTTTGAGTGTTTTTGAGACAAGGTAAAATGAACTAAAGTATTAATGGGTTCTTATTTGGCACAGCTGATGGTATGAAAAAAGTAACAGTGAGTGACAGGGTTGTGGGGAGAGGAAAATTAATTGAAATTGCAGGTTGAAAATAGAGCACCGTGTCTCTCATGTCTTTACTCTTAATAAAAAATTACTGTGTATTGCTTAGACCTGTGTAGGTCACACCCATCTGTAGTACCAGTGTATCTTGTGGGAGTTGTTCTTCTATAGGACAGGTTTTAGTTTTGACATACTCTTACATTGTTTTACTGAATCATCCAGGTGAATTGCAGGGAAAGGAGACAGATGGGTTGAAATTAATGATGAAGAAAACTATTCCGAATTTAAATTCTATGAAGAAAGCTCTCTAAACACCAAAATGGTTTTGGCTTCACAAGCTGAGTTCGAGAAATTTGCAAATCCTCCAACTTCATATTCTTCTCCTTTTCCTCATTTATTCCTAATGTAAATGTCAACCTGCCCTTATTAAAATTGTTCCTTTAGCTTTCAAAATCATTCACATTATCATGCTACTAGACATTTTTCAAAGCACCAATTGTGAGTCTAAAAATAAAAAACTCTACCTGTAGCCTGGAAAATGGATATTCAAGACTGAATCTATGCAGTTAGTATGTTCATGCACTATCAGTGATTGTCATGGCTGACTCGGACTTGTTATGAAACCAATAATAAGAGGGGCTGGAGGTCATGAGGGCCCTAATAAGGAGAGAAATGGCTGTTCATAAATGGTGATTTTTCAAGACCCACCCACTCCATAACATTTTTACACTAAAGTATGCAAAAATAAGAACTCCCTCACCCCAATGTACTATGTAATTTTTTGGATAGACTGTAAAGTTATGCTTGCTCCTCACCTCAAGAGGAATGAACTTCTCCCCTGGGTGAAGGGCCTATAGAACACCATATGAAAGGGAAGGGCTTAAATGTTGTGTTTTGCAGGCCTTCTACATTGGGGTGAATTTTACCCCTAGCATGACAGTCTGCTGCACAGGTATTTTGGAAATACTCTTGATACCTGTGAGTGTCTCAAGCATAGTCATCCTGCCGGTTACAACTCCCATGCATCCATCTGTGCAATCACCCAGTCATATTGGTGCTAGTCCTCCACCTACTAATACCTAGGATATTTGCTTCAATGGGGAGGTCCTCTTTCATCTCCTGCTTTATAGTCTTGCCCCTTTCACTTGGGTGATTTTTAGGGCCTTCCAGATGCTGCCACTGCTGTCTTCCCCATCCCTGCTTAGACTTATAACCCCAACATTTACTATTTACAGTCACTGTGATGGCTTCTGTTTCCCTTTTATTCTTGCCTCTTTGGAGTGTGGGGGGGCCAGAGGGGTGGGATAGAATGGTGACACTGAATGATTAAATGGGGGACACTAATCAAATGGGGTAGCAGGAGCTCCAAAACATTCCTGAACTGGCCCTGATGATTGGACTCCATGTTTTTGCTCTTCGTCCTCTCATCAGTACAGGTTTTTTTCTTTTTTTTTTTGTGTGTAATGAGTTAAACCTGGAACCTGAAACCCAAACTTGCTTGGGCAGAAGTGCAAATCATGTTGAACAAAATGTTCAGAAAACTTAGGCCCTACATGTTATCATAATTAATAATTCTTCTCCTTCTACCTCTTTATTTGCTCCATCAGCATGTCCTTCTAAAGATCCTCCTCATCTCCGCTCCAATTTTACATCGGGGTTCTACAATGTTCCATCCTTGATCCTCTTCTCTTCTTGCTTTACAATTTGCCTCTGGATAAACTCAACTACAAATAAAAGTTAATCTTAATCTATCCCCCAAAGATCCTTCTCACTACTATTTTCCTCAATGTGGACCATGCCACCCCTCAACCTTTGACTCAGGCCCATAACCTTGTATCATGTTCAACTCAGCCATAATGGTTATCAGCCCATTTGCTATTGTGAGTTGTATATGTGGCCCACAATGTATTATATGGGTCATATAAAATTCTACCTGGATGATTCCTGACATATCGCATGGCCTGTAGCTGTGTGCTGGCTGGGTCACAAGCTGCCCATGGGCCACAGGTTGAGAAACACTTCTGTTGCTTCTCACATTCAGGCTATGTCTAAGTCTTGCAGATTGTTCCTGTATGGCATCTGTAAGATATTGTCTTTCCTAACTACCTGTACAGCTAACACTCTTCTCCCGGGTTTCAGCATCTTGTGTCTTGATTACTGCTACATTTTCTCTTGCCTTGACAAATGTAATCATAATTCTCCCATTACTGGTCAGAATGATGCTGCCAAGATCTTTTTCTAGCCTGATGCTTTGAATGTGTCACCCTCTCTTTGCATCCATGCAATGGCTCCCTCTTCTCTGTTGTATCAAGCATAACCTACTTGTCTTCACTTTTGAGGCCATTTGCACTTACCCTCAGCCTTCCTGACATATCTTACTCAGCACTGAAGTCAACTTCTGCCTCAAATTGGCCCAGGATACCAGCCTCCACTGACCAATTATTAAATTTTGCAGCTAGCAGCTTTGTGTTTTTCCACACAGGCCTTTGACTCTTCATAAATGTCAGCTAAACTAACTCTCCATCCTCCTTCAAAATCCTCCTTAAGACTCTGCTTTGCTGGCGACCTACAGAATCTTGACCATTTGGACACTGATGTGCTAGGAGATGTCTATTAAACTGACTAGGACTATCTCATTGTTTCCTTGTACACCCTTGTCGTTGTGTCCATATCCACTGATTGTCTGTATCCACTGATTATCTTCGATTGTAAGATCATTGGGGCTGGGATTGTTTTGGTCTATATTTTTATAACACTTAGCTCAAAGGGATCATGGCCTATGCCTAGAGCTCCCAGATGCTATGGGAGGAAATAGTAAGTAATGACAATAATAACCATCAGTGAGCTGACTAGATAATATTCTGGCTTCAGGGTTTAAATGAGCCACCTTGAACCCACCTGTGCAAAGTTAAAGAGATGCTAACAGACTTATTTAGTGCATAAATAGTCTACCATTGATTTCCCATGAATAAGACTATGCCTAAGAAATAGGATAAAATATATTGAATTATATCTGATTATTAATGCTGTTTCATAGTATCCTATGTACTTGCAGTCCAACCAAATGCCTCAAATTTCAATGAAGAGAAATTAAAAGGAACAAAATCAGTACTTACCTGGTTTGTATATACTTAGTGGCTGAAAAAGTAGCTTTTTTAGATTGAATAGATTCACCCACCAGCACTACTGATTACTTTAGTGCAGGTCTCTCGCCATAGTTGTTTATTAGTTAACAGCATGCAAACTTACCCCTGGGGACAAAAAATGGCAAAACTCTTAAAAATGAAATAACTACTCGAGAACTGACTACATAGTTTTTAAGTGGACAGCTAGATGAATAAAATGAATGTGAGTGTGGAGTATATGAGGACAGGAGCTGGTACAGAGCCTGTGAAGAAGTACACCAAGTTGCTATGCAAAGGAAAGCTCTTGTGTGTCTGTACGTATTGATACTTACGTATTTACTGCAGTACTGTGCTCTTTCAACATACATAGGTTGATATATACTGTCTGTTTCTGGCTCATCTACCAAAAATTGATGCTTCACAGAGTATTTTGGGGAAAATATATGGGAGCTGAAGTGACAATAAGGACATCTTGGAGCAGCAATGCAGAGAATGAATCCATTTCTAAGCACTTTCTATGTGATTCTGGGTAAGCCAGTTAGGGGAAAGTTTCCAATCCTGCCTAAGTCACTTATGTGCTTTTAAAAATGTCACAATTAATCTCCCTGTTCCCCTTACATTCCCTGTAATAACACATCCTTTCTTACAGCCTTTGTCTGTCTAGCCTATTCAAAATGCAAGTTCTTCAAAGTAGGGATTGTCTACTCATATATATTTTGCTCAGGGCATACTACAATGGGAGCCTTTCACTGGAGTCTTTAGGCACTACTGTAATACTGTAATTCTGAATGCTGAGGTGCATGAGTGTTTGGACTAGATTTAGACTATTAAGACTTGAATGTTATGACATATTCCTTCGGAAAAGTAATTTTTCCTATGTTTACAATAATAAGTGAGATTCAGTTTGACCCTGGTGCCATTGTATATTTATTTCTCAATATTGTGCATAGTTCTATATATATATATATCTATTGTATATAGGTAATTATACCACACTTATTACCAGAGCATCTTTTCTGTGAATTGGTATCAGTGCTAGTTTTGTGATGGCCTCAGACTTTAGTGGCATCCCTCGTGCTACTCAGAGCTACATCTTTTTCTGGGGATTGGCCACAAAGGTACAAAGTTCTCTCTCTTGTCAGACTCTGAGTAGGCTGCCTCTGTACATGAGAGTTTCTGCTGATTCGTACAAGCCCTGGCATGAGGTCACATAGGAAACCCTACTAAGGTTTGAACAAGTGATCCCTGAAAGTATAAGCCCTAATTATGCTGTGCTATTGCAGACATACAGAAAGCCTGCAGCTAGGGGGTAAAAATCCATATGCTCAAAGCTAGGCTGTTTCCATCTTTTCACATAGTCAGGGTGAAGGGTTTGACAGCTTTAGAGCCGGTGAGGACATTGACCTTTCAAGTTGCCAGCTCTCAAGACTTCTGTAAGGAGATTTGGACCCTTCATGGTACTGTAACCCAGAGGCACTGAGACTACCACCAAGAGAAAGTGTAGTCTGCTCTATAGCCGTAGCTAAGAAGGAGCTGGCTTTTAGCTCATGCTGCAGAGGCATGTGGATTTAGCCCCAAAGCCTGCAGGTTCAGTTCCAACTGCCAACAATCTGGGTCTGTTAGCTCTACAATACTTTCTATACTCCACTCCTTTACCCCTTAATAAACCTTAAGACTACACCTACGCTAGAGTTAACTGTCAACAGAAGTAATTTACTGTCAGAAGAGATCTTCAAACAAAACTTTTGTGAACAGATTGCATCCAAACATGGGAGCAGATCGAAAAAGTGATCCAGTCTCTCGACAGACGGCGACCAGAGTGCCCGGATGCTTTCTCAACAAAATGCACCTTGGAACCCTGTCAAACAAGGTCAATTGGATGGCAAGCCCTTCCGGTAGCCCCTGCCAGGCACGCCAAAAAGGGACCCACCCACCCACATCCCTTGCCCATATGGAGGCTTGCTTGCCTCATGGAGGGACAGCATAGCCAGTGCAGGGCTCACTTGCTTTCTGTGAGAGTTTGTGCTTTCCAGATAATCATGGTGCCAGAGCAACTCCTGGGCTTGCACTGGACCCATGCATAGCTGCTCGAGCTGCTGCTCACCCTGATCATGGCTGTCCTCCACCTCCTATGCGGGGTTGAGCTTGACACCAGCATCAAGGAGCATGTTGTGGCTGCTGCATGGGCCCACCTGTGCTTGCCCCAACTCCTGATGACCAGGCAGGTCGTGAGGTACAACACCAGTTCCAACTGGTGGGACTGGCTGGTCATGGGGCAGTGGGATGACCAGCAGTGGCCCAGAACTTCTGAAGGCAGAAGGACACCTTCCTGTAGCTCTGCACCTGGCACACCCCCACCCTCTGCAAACAGGACACCCAGCTGTGGCTCACTGTCCCCCTGGAGAAGCAGGTTGCCATTGCCCTCTGAAAGCTTGCCACTCTGGATAGCTACCAGTTCACTTGGAACCAGTTTTGTGTGGGGAAGTCCACCATCGGGGCCATCTTCATTCAGGTAAGGCACTCCCAAGCTGCAGGCCCTGCATGGGGGGTGAGAATGAGGGAAGAAGAGGGAGCATGTGTTCCCTGCACAGTGGGCCCTGTCACATAGGGGGCTCACCAGCACCTCAGGGACTGGGACAACCACTATGGACTCCCCTGCTCAACTGGTTAGCGGCCAAGAGGGGGGTGTCCAGCCACAGAGGGGTCCCTGCATGAGTGGTGGGTGCTCCAGGTGCGGCCTGGATCTCCCCAGAGCCGTCCATATGTGCGTGCAGCTCGCAGAGCTGTCCGTGGGAATTGGTGCTGACTCCCACCTGCAGGCATGCCGGTGCGCCAGAAGCCTATGCTCCTTAGTGGTATGTCCAAGGTCAGGCCAGCTTCCAGCTGTATGTGACGTGTAGGTGCCTAAATTAAATCTGAAGAGATATAAGAAAAGCTGTGTAACATGCCTCCATCTAAGTATATACTTGATATAACCTAACCCCAGTTCTTTATAGGCAGAGACATCCTGTATCAAAATCCTAAATCTGGGTTCATGACAGCCCAGCCTTGTACCAGAGCAATGATTTTAATCTCAAAAGACCAATATTATTTTCACTGTAGAATCACATATTAGGAGGAAATGCTGGACTGTGAGGGAGGAAAATCCACTGTGTAAAAGTATACTGATATAAGAGGCCTATAATCTTTTATAGTTTTCACTGGACTGAAATCAGTAAACAATATAATACACAAGGATCAAACCTATGCTGTTAGAACTCAGAAATGTGAATGTGAACTAGAATTTTAAATTTTAATGGGTTACCATAAGTGAGTCTGCAAAAATTTACCTGACCTTGGCTAATTCACTGGAAAAATGGAGAAAAAGTGAAAACAATTATTCTGTGTTCCCACTTCTACGATTGTAAAGTAGAGAAAAAACATTCTAAGAAAATAAGCGTGAGCTAGTGAGTCAGATTTCCCCCACCACAATTTAAAAAATGTGTAATGTTTTGCTGAGATTTTTTCTTTTAAATTTAGTCAAAATAAAAAGTGTCAATGACATATTGGCTGGGTCTACACTAGAGAGTTTTGTCAACAGAAAGGGCATTCTGTTGACAGATTCTCAACAGAACTCTCCATTTGCCTCGACAACATTATCCCTCAAAAATTTGAGGGGCTACGTCTACACTTACCAAAAACTTTGAAATGGCCATGCTAATGGCCAGATTGAAGAATACTAATGAGGTGCTGAAAGATATTCAGCGCCTCATTAGCATGCTGGCAGCAGTGGCACTTCTAAATTGCTGTGTTTTGCTCTTGTGCGGCTTGGCTACACGGGGGTCCTTTTCAAAAGGACCCCACCAACATTGAAATCCCCTTTTTCCTATGAGCTCATAGGCATAAGGGGATTTTGATGTTGGTGGGGTCCTTTTGAAAAGGACCCCCATGTAGCCGAGCTGCGCGGGAGCAAAACGTGGCAATTTTGAAGTATCGTGGTTGGCTGCATGCTAATGAGGTGCCAGATATGCCTTTCAGCGCCTCATTAGTATTAGTATTCTTCGATCTGGCCATTACCATGGCCATTTTGAAGTTTTTGGTAAGTGTAGACACAGCCAGGCATAACAATCTGTGGACAGCGAGGGCTTCCGGTTGCCAGGCAGCCAGTCCTCTTTGCAGAGCTGCTATTCTGCTTTCTGGCACCAGAGGGCAGTGCAGTCTGGCAGTTCTCTGTTGACAGCAAGTTGTGTGTAGATGCAATCTGTTGACAGAGGTTCTGTCGAGATTTCCCTCTCGACAGTCATTTCTGTTGACAGATGCTTCTAGCATAGGCATAGCCATTTTGTTTCATCATCATCATCATCATCATCATCACTTTTTTCCTGAAAGGCTTTTTCACAGAAAGAAATTTTAATCAGCTTTAGCTACATGGACGTAGTGGAGTCAACAGCCTCCACAGACCCCTGGACAAGGTGGGGAGGGATGTCCCTTACTCTATGCTTCCAAAATAAGTGGGGCCTCAGGCAGAAGGAGCAGGGCTGGTGGCCACCAGCCTAGAGTGCTGCCTGGAGAGTGGTGCCCCCCCCGCCCTGCCCCACCCCACCCCACCCCACCCAGCCTTTACTGCCATATGGAGTGCCCAGGACAGCACTCCAGCAGAGATTTAAAAGGTCCAGGGCTCCAGCTGCTGCTACTGCTACTGCAGCAGCAGTAGCGGCAGGGAGCCCGAGGCCCCTTTGAATCACCGCAACTCCCCTCTTTGCTCCCAACAGACACGCACACGCACCAACAGCATTGGAAGGCCTATGTGGACATAAAGCAGGTATTGCTTTGGCGTAGTTACAGTTCTCCTGGAATGACTCCACACCCTGATTACACCTGTTAGTTAGAAAAACCTAAAGGGAAAGAGGGGATCCAAAAATAATAAAAGCCTCAGAAGAGCACGGTAATCAATAGGATTGGACTTATGTCAAGTAGTCATCAGGTAGGTCACTGAGTGAAAGGTTTCCAGCCTGGGACTAGATTTTTAACTTCATGATGAATCAAGCATAAATATATGGGAAGGGAACAACTGCTACAAAAGTGGTTTCCATGACAAAAATTAGATGACCTTTCTGCTGACTAGGGCTTCTGTGATGTCAGGGAACCAGGTCCTCATCTGGTATAAAATGGGAGTTATAGTGATTTACAATGGGTGAGGATTTGGCATATGTATTTTTTAAGTTGTTTGTAAATGTGAAGACTAAGGAGGAGATCAACAGTCTCTGCTCTATACTTCTACGCAGAAGGACTCTGGTCAGAAGAATGCATTATTTGATCATCTATTATGTACTAGCAGAGACTTGGCTGGCAGCAATAGTCTTGCTGCCAGAGTTTGTATTTTTATGAGGTGTTCAGACTCAAATCTCTGTATCCAAATACAATTAAGCTTAGGGAGAATTAGGGCCCAGATCAGAAATTTGTGACTTGACTGAACTCTAATTCCACATGTGTGGCAATTTAATTTACAGCACAGTTTCTAGAAGCTGCCCAAACTCTATGGCACCTGGCCGCCAGGCTGGTTTTTTAGCATGCCTTCTGAGGTAGAGTAATAAGTAGCCTACAAAGCTTTTTTCAAAGTACTATTCACATTTGGTGAAATTCCCTTGAGCTCCATAAAGTGTGAGGTCTGCATTCTCCTCTGGCATGAAAGCATAGCTTCATTGCCTTTAATGCTCCATTGACTTCAGTGGAGCTATTCGGATATTCACCAGCTGAGGATCTGGTACTGTGCAGACATATCTAGGACCAAAATCATGATAAAAGAGTTCTCTCAGACCTGCTTTAAGGCCAGAGTCTGACAATAAGCCTCTCTGAACTGGATTGTCAGCTTTCCAGGGTTAAAAAAACAGCTGCAGCCCAGTCTTATTGACTACTAGGGCCGCTGTATTCACTTAAACATTGGTTTGCTGTCCTTGCCCTTTGTTGCCCATGGGTTACTCCCATTACATTTTTCTCATCTATCCTATACAGAGCCAGTGCACAAAATCTTTCTCTGGTGCAAAGGGGTTGTGTACGCACTTTTGTCTATCTGGCCCATAAGTGCAGTCATGATGAAGGTGACGTGAGATGTGTCACTATCTATATTGCTCTCCTATACACAAATTTTTCTATGGCTTTCAGTTACAATAACCATTTGCTTAATTGATAAGGGTGAATACAGAAAGGAAGATGATTTTGCAGAATTTGTGGGAAGAATAGTGAAGATCACAAACGCTTCACTGGTCTGCACTGACTTCATTTATCCCTGTTAAGTGAAACCACACCAGTCCTTGAAAATCCCTTGTATTTTATTGTGATGTATGATTAAAAAAGAGTACTGTCTGATTCTATTTGTGGTGTACTAACACTGGTCTTTGGCATTTGTTAAAATAATCATTTTAATTCTAAAACTGGAACAAGAAAAAAGTATAAATAAGTTTGACACATATACAAGTGAAGCTCCTTTCCACAACTTTCTAATCAGCTCAGACATTTTGAAGTAGGAGAAAAGAGAAGATGCAAGAAAAAATATATTAAATAATTTTTTTTCAAGAAAGCTCTTGTTAAACAGCCTGGTGATCAGTTACCAGAGGACTATAGATGAAATTGACTTTCCTTTCCCTCTGTCCCCCAAGAGATCTGTGCTGTGATCCATGATTCTTATCTAACCCTGTTTACATTTCACTGCCTCCAGGTATTAAATGTAGGCTTAATCAAGGCTGTGGCAGGCTGTATGACTAATTACTTGAGCTTCTGACCCTGTTCAGCTCAGGAAAGACTATTTATTGACATGTGCACCCACTTCTGTGTTTTGAATATTTATCATCCTTTGGCAGCTAATGGTTGATGGGAGAGCTACAGCAACTGAGAAAACTGTGCACTTATGTACAGAAAGCTACGTGACAGTGAAGAAGTGGACTGAAAACTTGCCTTTGAATGAGATATGGGCCCAAGTTTGTCCTTGATGTGGAACTAAAATGGCTGTCTAGTAATATTACCCAAAGCAATCTTTCACGTTTGTCAGGCCTGCTGACTCCCACCCCCATGTTAATGTAAGATGCAAACTATTTGGTCTTCACTGAGAAGTCCGATGAAGGAATGCCCAACATAGTGAATGCTAGTGGGAAAGGGGTAGAGTTAGAAATTGAAATAAAAAAAGAACAAGTTAAAAATCACTTAGGAAAATTACATGTCTGCAAGTCACCAGGGCTGATGAAATGCATCCTAGAATACTTAAGGAGCTGAAAGAGGAGGCATCTGAGCCTTTATCTATCATCTTTGGAAAATCATGGGAGACAAGAGAGATTCCAGAAGACTGGAAAAGGGCAAATATAGTGCCCATCTATCAAAAGGGGAATAAGAATAACCCAGGAAACTACAGGCCAGTCAGCTTAACTTCAGTGCCAGGAAGGATAGTGGAGCAGGTAATTAAAGAAATCATCTGCAAGCACTTGGAAGGTGGTAAGGTGATAGGGAACAGCCAGCATGGATTTGTAAAGAACAAGTCATGTCAAACTAATCTGATAGCTTTCTTGGATACGATAATGAGCCTTGTGGATAGGGGAGAAGCAGTAGATATGGTATACCTAGACTTTACTAAAGCATTTGATATGGTCTCGCATGATATTCTTATAAAAAAGCTAGGCAAATACAATTTAGATGAGGCTACTATAAGGTGGGTGCATAACTGGCTGGATAACCGTACCCAGAGAGTAGTTCTTAATGATTCTCAATCCTGCTGGAAAAGTATAACACATGGGGTTCCGCAGGGGTCTGTGTTAGGACCGGTTCTGTTCAATATCTTCATCAATGATTCAGATATTGGCATAAAAACTTAATAAAGTTTGCAGATGATACCAAGCTGGGAGGGGTTGCAACTGCTTTGGAGGATAAGGTCATAATTCAAAATGATCTGGATAAATTGGAGAAATGGTCTGAGGTAAACAGGATGAAGTTTAATAAGGACAAATGCAAAGTGCTTCACTTGGGAAGGAACAATCAGTTTCACACACACAGAATGGGGAGAGACTGTCTAGGAATGACTACATCAGAAAGGAATCTAAGTGTTATAGTCGACCATAAGCTAAATATGAGTCAACAGAGTGATGCTGTTGCAAAAAACAGCAAACATGATTCTGGGATGCATTAACAGGTGTGTTGTGAACAAGACACAAGAAGTCATTCTTCCACTGTACTCTGCTCTGGTTAGGCCTTAGCTGGAGTATTGTGTCCAATTCTGGGCACTGCAGTTCAAGAAAGATGTGGAGAAATTAGAGAGTGTCCAGAAAAGAGCAACAAGAATGATTAAAGGTCTAGAGAATGTGACCTATGAAGAAAGGCTGAAAGAATTGGGCTTATTCAGTTTGGAAAAGAGAAAATTGAGGGGAGACATGATAGCGGTTTTCAGGTATCTAAAAGGGAGTCATAAGGAGGAAGGAAAGAACTTGTTCTTCTTGGCCTCTGAGGATAGAAAAAGAGACAATGGGCTTAAACTGCAGCAAGGGAGGTTTAGGTTGGATATTAGGAAAAAGTTCCTAACTGTCAGGGTGGTCAAACAGTGGAATAAATTGCCAAGGGAGGTTGTGGAATCTCCATCACTGGAGATATTTAAGAACAGGTTAGACAGATGTCTATCAGGGATGGTTTAGATAGTACTTGGTCCTGCTATTGGGGCAGGGGGCTGGACTCGATGGCCTCTCGAGATCCCTTCCAGTCCTAGTGTTCTATGATTCTATTCAAGGTGAGAAAAACAAGATATTTTTCTTGTATCTTTATTTTCTTAGCTGACATGTTGGCCTCGGAGTAGACAGAGATTGGCAACAGGGTAGTATTCATGTAAGGCATTGTTATGTTTTAGAAGATATACATTGTCTAGTGGTTTTCAGTTGTAATTGTCATGGCTTCCTTGTAGTTGTGTTTGTCATTGAGTGACCCCATAAGCAATTAATACCTCTTGCATCTGGCTGCCAAATTTGCCATGTGTGCCTCCAGAACTTTAGCAGAGATGATTCTTGAGCCATGATCTTTTGTGGTCAGGTGACAGCAGTTCTATAAAGTCTGACTCCACTGAAGTAACTGGTAAAATTTCTAACTCTCTAGGTGGGCTAAGATGGAGCAACTTGCTGACCAAACTGTTAAAAACACAACAGCTGCATTATCTGCCTGATCCAAAGCTCTCTGAAGTCAGTAAGTCTTCTGAGTGACAATGATGATCTTTGAATCAACCCATCTCTATTTAGCTAGTAAAATCATTCACTTTCCAGGCATTCTGTAGTATGGTGAATACTGTGTTTATTCTTCTTGTAGTGTCTGCCAGTGATCATGATGTAGGTTACAATTATCAGGCAGTTCCTGGTTGACATGGAAAGAGTGCTGCAGCGTTTATCTTCACCTCTATCATCATCCTTCATCTGCTAGGTAAAACCTAGTATAACAAGACAAGTAAGTTATGCATGCAATTGGGTACTCCAAAGAGTGGGATGTGTACACCGAGGTTCATGTGCACTTTGAAGAGCTTCATATGATTTTATGGCTTTTTTTTTCCTGCAAAAAATATAACAAAGCTAGAAAGTCCTCTGCTTTTCCATTGCTCTATTATAAACTAGATGTGTTCAATTTTCATGAAGATTAGAAGCTGAAGTTTTGTTGCCTGTTTTATAGGCATCTTTACCAGACTTTATGGCTTTCACTTGCACTCTGTAAAAAATAAAAGTAAGAAAGCATGACTTACAATAAGCCATTTAAGATGAATGGAATAAAACAGAAGACTGATCTCTTCTGTTTCCCAACATTTAACTCATGGATTTCAAATAAAAAACATTGTTTTCCACTCAGTGTCCACTTTATTGCTTTTCCCTTCCCCACCTCTGTTCATTTGCTTTCATGTCATGTCTTAAAAGATTAGGGGCAGTCAGTTTAGGGAAAAGGAAAGGCCTGAAGGCTGGGTTAGCAGATGAAGCCTGTGAACCAGGGCCAATAGCAGTTTTTTCAACAGTCTGGAACCTGTGACTAGTGGTGGCCAAAACATATAAAGCATTCTTTAGAAAGAAAATCTTCAAGCCTTTGCCCCTCACTCAAAGCTTCACTTCACAGATATTGCATATGGAGGAGGCCTCTTGGGGTCATTTAGATCAGTGTTCCTCAACCTTTTTGTTGTCAGGGACCAGTTTGCTGCCTTCCTAAGCTTTGTCAGGGAGATCGCAGAGACCAGCAATGATCCAAGAGCCATCTGTTGATAAACACTGATTTAGACCAGCTCTGCCAATGCAGGATTGTTTTTTTACAGTATATTTTGTTTTCTCCCGTGCCTTGTCCAGTACTCTTTTATTAGTCTCTAACAATGGAACTTGCATCACCTCCTTTTGTAGGCTGGTCCACAGGCTGGTACATCTGACTGCCAAGAAGTATTTGTGATGATGTGCTCTCTAAATTCCTGTTATAATTCTTGTCCTACTCTCACATTTTGTCCATACCTCATAGGTGTCTCTTAGCCAAGCTGTATATACATTCAGGGCCTTAGCCAAATCCTACTGAACTTAATTAGAGGCTTTCAGTTGCCTGCTGTGAGCATTAGTGCACACTCATTAGTCTTTGAACCTTTCCTCACAAATCAAGCCCTCAAATCCTAATGAGAGACTGGGGGGTGAGGGGGTAGTTCTTCCCTCTCATATAGTTAGAAGGACACAGTGACATCAAATCTTGACACCTTTAATGATAAGACAACTTCCAAGGGTTCAGATTTTGGATTCAATTAAGAAAAGCACCAGGATTCAGACTGTGTGTGCTTCATGTTTTGAAAAAAAACAACAACAACTTTGGATGAGTTCAAACTGGTTCACCTATCTTTAATATTTTCCTTGATCCAACAGAAAACAGCATATATAATATACCATTCCTTTTTAAGAAACTCTAACAGTGCTGTCCTATATCTGTGTATCCAAAGCATTTGGTCCTTGGAGAGAGTAGAAAAAGGGTGGCTGAGACCCTCACTTCTGTTCCTTGTGGATTGGAATATAAAACATCTCCATATGAATAAAACATCATTTGTTGGTTTACTCTGGAACTGCAACCCTGCCTTAAATAAGTGGATTCCCATAAAAGAGGAAGCCAACTCCAGAATCCTATCACAACCAAGTAAAAAATAAACTAGTGTTCATGTTATATTGATATCTAATCCTTGCTGTAGAAGCAGAATCCATGAAGGCTGCCCTTTGTGTCATTGTAATTTGTACTGAGTATGACTCTGGTTTGTGTTAATACTTTAGCTGATACCTTTTAATCTTATTTCTACCCCACACACCTCATTTATTCCACCATTTTTTCACTTTCCCAAACTTTACATTACTTTTGCTTCTTATCTTTTATTTTAATTGGGCCTCAGCTGCTTCTTCATAGCTGTCAGTTTTGAAATGCTCCCCCATATTTCTTTGATGCTGCTCTTTACTGAAATGCTCAGCTTCACCCCCTGAGCTTGACTGAACAATAAGCAACTCATCTTCCCGTTTAAGCTCCTTTGGAAGTATTATCTCTGGAATCTTCAGTCATATTATTGAAGGAGAAATTATTCCTTGGTTCTTTCTTTCATTTTTAAGAATATATTTCAAAGAAGGCTTTTCATAGTGGAAGAAAGATTTCTGTTACCTCTATCTTAATGAAGTAATTAATTTACAATTATTATTATCATTAATAATACTATACCATATACTAAGGTCCTTGGTCGGTACTCAGTCCTGACTTAGATAGTAGCCCCATTGACTTCACAAGGAAAGCTGTTTAAAAATCTCATCTCAGGATTAGGTATATTCTTATAAATCAGGATTTATTATTACTTTTCACTTGAAGACCAATGCATTCATTGCCAGCCCAGTCTAGTTAATCACAAAAGTCCATTAACTCCTAAGTAGTGGATGGTTTATGTGAGGTTAGTTTAGTGTTCTTGGTTCAGTGCTTAGAGTACATTAAAGCTAGCACAATTCTGACCTTGATTCACATTTACTCAATGCTTAGAATTTGGCCACATTCAGTTTTAGGATTAATTTTTTTCCTGAACCAAATTATCACACTGATCAATAATTGGTGCATCTCTGCAAAGAAGTCATGTAATGAATGGACATGGGATCTGAACTATCCACTTTTCCCTTCAGGTCAGGATGGAACACACAAACAGGGAAGTTTGGAAAGTGTGCACCAGAGCTATTTGTGCTTCTCTCTGGTTGTGTATGTACAACAGTCAGTCTGGCAACACTCGTGAACAATGAATATAAAACATGCAATTAAATAATAATAATAATAATAATAATAATAATAATTCTAGCACACTCTTCCCTTAACAGGAGTGCCTAGGACACTTCAGGAGCAATTTAAACAAAACTTCAATAATAAATAAATACAAGGAGAAAGCATCGTTAAGATACTGAACAAAGCATAATGCTTCATAAAATACTAGCTATTAAAACAAAATACAGAACTGTGAATAAATGCATGAATAAAACAACTCAGGACTAGATTTTCAAAAGTATGTAGGAATATAAAAATGCAGGTAAGCACCTGGTGGGATTTCAGAAGAGCCCAGGTTCCATTAAAATAAAAAAATCAATGAGAATCGCATTAAGTGACTATCTGTATCTGTGGATACCTGAATGCCTTTAAAAATCTGGTCATCAGGCCTTGATCTTGCATATACTTCAATGCTATGAAGTTCAGCAGACTCCTTATGGTATTCCAAGTTAAATATATACATACACACATCTTTTCAAGAGCTCAGCTTTTAGAAGAAAAAGAAAATTTTACATTCTTCCAAATACGGTGACAAGTATCAGAGTTAGTTTGTACCGGCAAAAACAATGAGAAGTCCTGTGGCCCTTTATAGACTAACAGATTTTCTGGAGCATAAACTTTCATGGGCAAAGCTTATGCTCCGAAAAGTCTGTTAGTCTATGAAGTGTCATAGGACTTCTTGTTGTTCTGCCAAACATAACTTCCCAAGTGAGAAGTGACAGACAATAAGCGATGGTTATTGCAGGCATCTCTTTTGCAAGTCACCTCTTGGTACAATTACTAAAAAACATTGCAATACTATCCAAGACCTTGATTTGGAAGATTCTAAATTAACTCAGATTAGCAGGACTGTAACCTGAGCTACTATTCAAAGGTCTCATCCAATATTCTTTGATGTACACAGGAGTATCTTCATTGATTTCACTAGGGGCTGGAGCAGGCACCCGCTCAGGACTCATTTGAAAACATTCCTGAGTACTTTGCTGTAGCTGCTAGGGTGCTCAGATAAGTCCAACTGGTGCTTTGGTGCATCCTGCTAGCATGTGGTCATGTGCCTTGCATGCTCTAAGCAAGGTTCTGATGCAACTGCATCCATCAGGACACAGCTCTTAGGTCTGGGTCCTTCATCTGTGAGAATGATTTATTTTTTGTATTAATATCTACGAACATAAAATCCAGATTGAAGTATTTTTTTTCCTTTTCTTTTTCTGAGTGAGGCAATGTTGTAACTGCCTTGGGGTGGAACCACCTCTGGGTTTTGCTCTGTAACAGTCATATTGTTTTCTGATTTGACTGTGTAAAAAAGACTTATAGTTAATATCCCAGTCGTACCCAGGGCAAGAAACAGTGATGTTTCAAAGACAGACTTTGAACTATGGTGCAGATTCTAGCAGAAAAAGAGTCTGAGTTGTGACAGTGAAAGGGCTTTATTAAAAGCACAAATGTCATGAATAAAAACAGCAATAACTCAGAAGAATACCAGTTAGGTACATTCCTTCATTCTCTTTTATCAGGTCTGATCTAGTGTGACAATGTTGCTATTAAAAAAGCCAAGTCTGACAGCTAACTCCTCTTTGTTCCCACGGGATTTACCTTCCATGTGCAAAATCCAACCCTTTCCCTATTAGACATTCCCCCCCCACATAACTCAATCTCCACTGAATTATAAATCCAACAGTATTAGTTTCAAAGCCCCCTTTACCTTTCACTTCCATTCAGTGTCTCTTTATTGAGTTCAATGATATGAAACTCATTTCACTTCTGGGAAGACTACACCATTATTCAATAGTCTATGCACCGATTCTTCAAGCAGGTTATTTTCCAGTCTTCTTTATGATGTCTCCAGCACTAACTTTTTGAATGCTTTCATATCTTTCAAAAATTGTTCTGTACAAATCCAAATCTTAGTGATTCACACAAAGGGTCACACCATTGCAACTCAGGCCTCTCCCCAGGGCTTGTATCATGGTTATTGTTAGAAAAGTGACTATGCACATCTTGCACCTCTGCTTCATGTGAGCCTTTGAGTCCTATCATCTTTCTTTCGTGTCAAAAGCCAGTTGTTATGCCAACAATTATAGAAGCAGTAAAGCTATTGAATGGCATGGTTACCACCAACATTGCATGCATATTTATTAAAATAAAGAACTGAATTCACAGTGGTGTCATAGATTTATAGATTCCAAGACCAGAAGGGACCAATGTGAGCCTCCAGTCTGACTTCCTGTAAAACACAGGCCAAATAATCCAGACATCATTTCTAGAACACGTATTTTAGAAAAAAACGTCACAGCTTGATTTAAAAATTGTCAGCAATGGAACATCTACCAGGGCCATGGGGATGCTCCAGTTGTTCTTCATTCTCTCTGTTTAAAATGTGCATATTATTTCCAGTATCAATGTATTTGTCTTAACTTCCAGACACTGAATCATGTTATATCTTTCTCTGAAAGATTGTGGACCCCATTATTAAATGTTTGTTCTCCATCTATATAGTTATAAACTAATCAAATCATGTCTTAACCTTATTTTTGTTAAGCTCAATAGATTGAGCTCCTTGTGTATTTCATTATGAAACATGTTTTCTAATCCTTCAGTCACTCTCCTGGCCCTTCTCTGAACCTTCTCTAATTTATCAACATCCTTCTTGAACAGCAGACTCCAGAACTAGACACAGTGTTCCAAGAGCAGATGCACCAGTGCCAAATACAGAGATCAAATGACCTCTTCTCTCCTACTGAAGATCTCACTGTTCATGTGCTCCACAATCACAATACCCTGTTTGGCCACAGCAGCGCACTTGCTCAACTTATTATCCACCAGCATCCACAATTTATTTTATAGTCACTGCTTCCCAGGACAGAATCCCCATTGTATAAGTATTCTTTGCTATGTATATATTTACATTTAAATCTATTTGAAGGCCAATTGTTTGTGTATGCACAGCTTATCAAGGGACGAAGAGAAATCTAGAGTTACCTATATCATTTACCAGTCCTTCTCATTAGTTACCATCCTCTCTTGCCCCCCCTTTTTTTCTTGCATGTGCAAAGTTTATCAGTGGTGATTTTATGTTTTCTTCCAGGTAATTAATAAAATAGCAAACAGTGAAGGTCAAGAACTTATCCCTGACAGACGATGCTAGGAACACACTGATTAGATGAGAATTGCCTATGTTTGATTACATTTCGAGACCTATCAATTACGTAGCTTTTTATACATTTAATGTGTGCCATATTAATGTTATATCATTCCAATTTTTGTCATCAAAATTTTATGTGGTACCAGGCAAATGACTTACAGAAGTCTGAGTATAATATATCTATAGAGTTTGTGCCTCTTGTGTTGCTGTGTGAAGTGTGTGTATTTGTGTACTATCCATTGCATATACATACAAACCCTGGATTGTGAAAGAAGCGCAAGCATTAACAAAATGCTTGATATCACCTTTTGATTTGTGTGTATAGCCTACAATTTCTGTCAGAACTCCTAAAGCTAGGCAAAAAAATGAGGACCTGGGTAAAATCTGGAAACCACTAAAGATAATGACAAACCTTCCCCTGAGTTCATCAGGGCTATCGATAAATGCTCTGAAATAAGGATGGCATTCTCCTGCTTTTTCAAAGGTGCTGAGAAACTTCAGTTTCTGTTGGAGTTAATTGCTCACATGCACACAAACAGGCAAACACTCACACAGAATGCAGGCCACTAAAAGTGTAATTGTTTGCAATAAATTTGTCTACCGTGATCTCATGCTAAATTAACTTACCTAAGGGAAGATTTTACTTTTTTAGTCTTCTCTGCTTTGTGTGCATGTGCTTGCTAGAGGTATAGTAAATTGTGGGCATGTAAGTAATTGGATGGCTAATACACTTTTGGCTTCCTCACCTGCATGGTAACCTCTAATTCATCTCTGCAGGGACTGTTTCTATAATTGCAAGCCTCTGAACAGCTTTCAGTAGGTACTATTTAAAGAACAAAAAAACCCAACAACAACACAGAAAACCAACCCACAGTAACAAACCTCCACAAAAAAGTTTCCTCTTCTCCTTCTGTATGTGAATTGCCTCCCAAATTACACTGGTGTGAAATGCAGGATGAGCACTTATTCATTTCTTTTGGCAAGCTTAAGGTTCATGTCAAGGACAAAAATGAGAGATTTATACTGCTAAAAAGCCACCAGAATCTGCTCATTTGAAAAGCACAAAATTGAGGGCTGTGTTGAACAGAGGTAATTAAATATATGCTTCGGTCCCACTGATGACAGTGAGTATTGACTATGTTCTTAAGTATGTGCTTTCATATTTGATTTGAGACCCATATGATTTTTTGGAAGCAAGGCACCTTCATCAAACTCTTGTCAATAAAGCTGTGAACCCCAATGAACTCATAGAAGCGGACCTCTGCTTCCCCCATGTGCGGACTTCTGCCACCCACCAGGAAGTATCATCATTCAAATTAATAGGATTCTGCATGTGTGCAAGAGTGAGGTCTAACAACACTTAGGCTAGGACTACACTGTAGCCCTAGCTCAAAATAAGTTTCTCATTTTGTGTTGTGCACATTGCGTAACTTATTTCAAGGTATCTTATTTTGAGCCTGGTGCAGACAACACTGTACCAGAGTTGAAAATAAGTGCTTAATTCACACTCCCTTGTAAACCTCATACAATGAGGGTTACTTGGAATAAAACATCATATTCAAAATAGCTCTGCTATTTCGAGCTTGGTGTTTGGCCGCGTGGTTTCTGTTTCGGGATACAAATGTATCTCGAAATAGAAACAATAGAGTAGCCTTAACCTTACTGAAGTAATGAGGCCAATATCTTTCTACTGTATCCCAGCACCATACCTTCACCCACTCCAGCACTTTGATTTATATAGTCATTACCTCTTGGGTGCCCTTTCTTTTGTCCATTCACTTTGGTGAATCTCATAATAAGGTATGGCTGTCCATTTTATTATTATTATTATTATTATTATTATTATTATTATTATTCAGCATGTAGGTTTTCTCCAGCTCTCTGTGCAACACTTTAAATAATTGCCCTTCTCTGTTTAACTAGAATGACGAACAGTAGAATGTTAATTAACAAGAAAGTTCACTGCAGGGCAAGTTAGCAGAATGGTAAAAAGGCCGTGATTTACAGTGTTTGCACAACTTGCTTTTATAAAGCAATCGTTCTTCATTACAATAATGTCAAGAGAGCAAATATGGAAAAAAAAAGAACAAACTGTGTTGCATTAACAAAGAATTAATAGGCAGTTGTAGCTGAATGAAATCCATTTTTATGCATTATTTCATACAAAGTTTTCAGGATTCATGCTACTAGAAAATAAATAAAGGTGATGATCTCCAAGGGGGTATAAAATTTCATAAAACTGTTAGTCTTATGTGGTTGTATGACCCTAAAAACCAGGGGCATTGCATTCCTTAGTTTTTCTATTCACTCTTACATCCCAAGATCAAAGTACTCCATTAGGTGAAAGACAAACTGGTTCAGCTACTTTACGGTTACCATTAGAACAACCTTCTCTGCTGAAGCTTGGCATGATCACCCTTCTTATGTTAAGAATGCAATTGAAAGCATTATCCCAGATAAAGATGCATCTTTCAGCCTCTGAGAGACACTACAGATAATGGCCCCTTGGGTTTTCCCCCAGACTAACGTGTCTTATCACAGTCTGTAACTTTCCAAGAGGTGTCCATCATTTCCCTGAGTATGTGAAATAGTTGTTATAATAACCAAACAAATCACACTTTTCCTTTGGCAACCTGCCACCAGCTCCCTGCCACCAGGCTCACTGACACTTGTCCAATTATTTCCTTATGCTCCCAGATCTGTCTATAGCTACCATTTGTCTCTCGTCATCCAATCAGCACCACTTAGAGGCATTAGAGTTTCTGGGGCAAAGTGGAAAGGGGTCTGGCTCATCACCCCAGAATGAGCCACAAGCGGCAGAGCCTAGCATATTCAGCCCTCAGTGCTGCCTGGATTGTGGTGCTGGCCCCCCTTCCTCCCAGCCACATGCAACAGTGCTGCCACAGCAATCCAAAGGGGCCCAGAACTCCAGCTGCTGCTGCTACTTTGGCAGCAGCAGTGGCTGGAGCTCTGGGCCCTGTTGAAATGCCAAGCCCAGGGACAATTGCTCCCATGTCCTCCCTCTCCCCCATTGGTGGGCATACATTCAATTAGGTTCTAAGCACTTAAGGGCACAGACTGCCTCTTGGTTTTGTGTTTGTGCAGGGATTCCTATGTGCTGGCACAATATAAATAAATGGAAAATAATGCACTATTTCTTATTACTACTACTATTACTACAACCAGGCTGCTACTCACAGATGTCTGCCAAGACGGAAATGACTCCAATCACACCAGTGCTACTTCTGGAACGTACTATATAAGTGCAAGATATGTCATTATAAAGCATAGAAAGGAACATTATGGAGCAAGTTGCTGATGAGGTTTTTGAAGATTTGCACATACAATTTGTAGTCAATGGAGTTGCAGTGGGGTGTACACAGTGCAGTCTGAAAATGTTGTGCACTGGGGAATCAGCACAAGTGGTAGAGTACTCACTTAGCATGTGAAAGGCTGTGGGACTTTTGTCCACATTCTGCAGCAAAAGTGGTGTCCCTATTTCAAGGGTGAGCGATAGCTTGGCAGCTTGCACAGTGGCCTGCTAAATCCATGGTTGTGAGCTCAACCTTGGAGGGGGCCATTTAGGAATCAGGGGCAAAACAGATTTAAAAAATGTCAGGGATGCTGCTGGGTCCTGCTGTGAGTGCAGGGGACTGGACTCAAGGACCTCTGAAGGTCCCTTCCAATTCTATGAGATAGGTATCTCTCCATATATTAAAGTCGTTACCTCCCAGGTGACTTTCTCCTCTACTTTCTCTAAGACTACATCTGCACTACATGGCAGTGGTATGAAGAGGATGTGCAGCTACAGGCCACAGCTAAAAGTGGGCTGTGTCCACTCTATGGTGGGTAGATACACATATCAGTGATAAGTTCCAGCATGGGGAAAGGCTCCTGAAATAGGAAGCTGGAAGAATCTTTCCCTGCGGCAAGAGACTTTCCCTGTGTCAGGGAAGGCTAAAAATAGGGCAGCAATGACTGGACAATCAGATCACTTTAGGGAATATAGCCAAGTGCATATGCACAGGCTTCAAGCATGTCTTTACTGTACTTGCCTCAGCACTGTGTCACTGTCTGTGAGGTTATTTGTACCTGTGCTAGGAGGCTGCCCACGTACATTTAAATCTAGATGTGATTTTAACAAATAGGGAGGAACTGGTTGAGAATTTGAAAGTGGAAGGCAGCTTGGGAGAAAGTGGCCATGCAATCATAGATTTCATGATTCTAAGAAACGGTGAAAGGGAGAACAGCAAAATAGAGACAATGGAGTTCAGAAAGGCAGATTTTGGTAAACTCAGAGAGCTGGTAGGTAAGGTCCCATGGGAAGCAAGACTAAGAGGAAAAACAACTGAAGAGAGTTGGCAGTTTTTCACAGGGACATTATTAAGGACCCAAAAGCAAGCTATATTGCTGTGTAGAAAGGGCAGAAAGTATGGTAAAAGACCACTGTGGCTTAGCCAGGGGATCTTACATGATCTCAAAGGCCATTTCCACACAGGCCACTTCCCTTGGAAGTGGCATGCTAATACAGGGAGCGAAAGAGATGCTAATGAGGCATGGATGCAAATTCCCCGCACCTCATTAGCATAACGTCACATGATTTGGAGCCTGGAAGACCATTCTTCCGGACTCCAAAACGCCATGTAGAAGTGCAGCCCTCGGGGGCGGTGTTTGGGAAGGAAGTCCTTTTTTCAGAGGACCCTTCTCTTCCAGAAGCCCCCCTGGCAGCTGTGCTTCTACGCGGAATTTTGGAATCCGGAAGAACGGTCTTCCAGACTCCAAATCATGTGACGTTATGCTAATGAGGCACAGGGAATTTTCATCTGCACCTCATTAGCATCTGTTGCTCCCTGTATTAGCATGCCACTTCCAAAGGAAGTGTCCTGTGTAGAAATGGCTAAAGCGAACAAGAAGTTATATAAAAAGTAGAAATTAGGAGAAATTACAAAGGATGATTAGTAGTAGTAGTAGTAGGCATCCTTCAGTCTGCATAGACTATGGATCGTGCCCTTAATAGTTTCAATTGAGGACTTAATTTACAGCGTCTACTGTGATTATGAAGACCCACACGGGAGTGACAGTCCTTGCTGCATCTCTTGCAGATGCGGTGGGTGTCTGGCAAGTCCTTAGCGTGCTTTCTGTGTGCTCACTTCTCCTCTGCTAGCTGTGTGATCCTCATTTCGCCCTTCTGAAGGCCCTTGTGGAACCCCTGCCTCCATCTGCTGCGGTCGTCTGCTAGTTCTTCCCAGTTGTCCAGCTCGATGTCTACCTCTCTGAGGTCTCTCTTGCAGACGTCTTTGTAGCGCAACTGGGGGCATACGGGAGGTCTTTTGCCAGAGGCTAGCTCACCATACAGGATGTCTTTTGGAATCCTTCCATCATTCATCCTGTGGACGTGGGCAAGCTAGCGGAGCCGACGCTGCCTGAGGAGGGTGTGCGTGGTTGGGATTCCAGCTTGCTCAAGGACGGCGGTGTTGGTCACTCTGGCCTACCATGATATTCCAAGGATGCGCCTGAGGCAGCGCAAGTGGAAGACGTTCAGCCTCTTTTCCTGGCGGGCATACAGGGTCCAAGTCTCGCTGCCATAAAGGAGGGTGCTGAGGATGCAGGCTCTGTAGACTTGCATTTTGGTGTGAGTGTACAGCTTGTTGTTATTCCACACTTTCTTGCTGAGTCTGAACAGAGTTGTGGCCGCTTTTCTGATCCTCCTATTTAGCTCAGTGTCCAACGACAGGGTGTCAGTGATGGTGGACCCGAGGTAAACGAACTCGTGGATGACCTCTAACGTACGTTTGTCTTCTTTAGGCTGATGGTAAGCCCAAAGTCCTTGCATGCTTTGGAGAACTGATCCAGCAGTTTTTGAAGCTGGTCTTCTGTGTGAGACACTACAGCAGCATTGTCTGCGAACAGCATGTCTCTGATGAGGACTTCCCGCACCTTAGACTTAACTTTCAGCCTTGCAAGATTAAACAGTTTCCCATCAGATCTTGTGTGCAGCAAGATGCCCTCTGTTGAAGATCTGATGGGAAACAAAGGATGACTATGAGCAAAAAATACACGTATGGAGGGGCAAGATTAGAAAGGCCAAGGCACAAAATGAGCTCAAACTATCTAGAAATATGAAGGTAACAAGAAGACATTCTATAAATACATTAGAAGCAAGAGGAAGACCAAGGACAGGGCAGAGTCACTGCTCAGTGAGGAGGAAGAAACAATATCAGGAAACATAGAAATGGCAGAGGAGTTTAATGACTTAGTTTGGGTCTTCACCAAGAAGTCTGATGGAAAAAACAACTAGCATGGTGAGTGCTGGTGGGAAGTGGGTAGGTGTAGAGGACTGAAAAAGGGCAAATATAGTGCCCATCTATAAAAAGGCTAAAAAAAAAAACCCAGGAAACTACAGACCAGTCAGTTTAACTTCTGTGCTGTGAAAGATAATGGAACAAGCAATTAAGGAATTCATCTGCAAACATCTGGAAGAAAATGAGGCAATAGGTAACAGCAAGAATGGAGTTAAGAAGAACAAATCATATCAGACCAATCTGACAGCTTTCTTTGACAGGTTAAGAAGTTTTGTGGATAAGGGAGAAATGGTGGATGTGGTATATCTAGACTTTAGTAAGGAATTTGACACGGTCTCGCATAATCTTAACAATAAACTAGACAAATACAACTTAGAAGGGGCTACTATAAGGTAGGTGCATAACTGGCTGGATAGCCCTTCTCAAGAGGGTCATTATTAATGGTTCACAGTCATGCTGGAAGGGCATAACAAGCGGGGTTCTGCGGAGGTCTGCTTTGGGACCGGTTCTATTCAATGTCTTCATCAATGACTTACATATTGGCATACAGAATACGCTTATTAAGTTTGCATATGATACCAAGCTGGGAGGAGTTGCAATTGCTTTAGAGGATAGGATCAGAATTCACAATGGTCTGGATAAACTCTAGAAATAGTCTGAGGTAAACATGGAAGTCATTCTTCTGCTCTACTCAGTGCTGATTAGGCCTCAGGTGGAGTACTGTGTCCAGTTCCGGGCACCACATTTCAAGAAAGATGTAGAGAAATTGGAGAAGGTTGGGGTAGAGCAAAAAAATGAATAAATGCCCAGAGAACATGAAATATGAGGGAAGACTGAAATAACTGGGCTTGCTAGTGTAGACTCAGCCAAAAAGCATTTCAAAATATGGCTCAGCTGTGTTGAAATACAGTGTCTACACACAATAGAGCCCATTTCAAAATAGAGCCATTGGATGTGGTTTGGCTTATTTTGAAAGAGACTCTGTTCCCTGTCTACATAGCCCCTATTTCAAAATAGGCACTATTCCTCGTACAATGAAGTTTGCCATTTTCAAAATACAGCATCTGCTATTTCAAAATTATTTCAAAATAGCAGTTATGTTGTGTAGACACTCACATACTTATTTTGAAATGGCAGCTGCTATTTTGAAATAACTTTGCTATGTGGACATATCTCAAAAGAGCTGTCCAGTGTGGCCATACTTAAGAGGCCAGTTTCAGTGAATGAGTCAGGTCAATTAAGGAGCAGTGCTTTTCCTTCATTTGCAATTGATGTCTTGCCCTTGGGTGGGAATGACAAACATGCTACTTGAAATGAATCAGGAAAGTCAGAACTCAGAGAATGTCAGGGAATTATGCTTTGTGGCAGAGCCATGGCAACAGCACTTACTGTGCTGGCAGAAAACATTCATTATAGAGGTTGTGTTCGCGTGGGTTGTTAGAGGTCCTTGCACATTTAAATGACAGCATATTTTGAATAAAGTCTCTGTGGTACACAAGTGATCACTGAAAAAAGCTGCCCCAGTCTCTAGAACAGCAGGTCTTGAAGTTTGTATTTACAAGTTGGGGTAGGTGAAAGACTTTGATTCTGATTAGTTTATTCTCTATTTTAAATTGTTCACCTGACACTTTATATGAACATACCTCAGCCTAAGAGTTATTCATGAACTATTTGCATAGAAAATGAACCAGGTGCTCATTAAGGCTGCCTTTGTGATATCCCAGGTCTCAGAAACAAGCTGGGGAGTCTCCCAACAACCCCTACATGTGCTGAAACTGTGTAAACTGAGAGGCTCAGGGGTCTAAAGCCTCAGCCAATGCACCACTCATGGGACCTCTGATTGGGGATCACCTGGCTCCATCAATTGGTCCAAACATGCTAATTAAATCAGAATGAGGCACAGGAAGTTTGTCCGAACAACAAGATAATTTCCTGCTGCAGCTGCATTGTGTTACCTTATTTCCACTAAAGGGTTACGCTCATATGTATTTTATTAAATGCCACTGTTGTATTAAAGGAAAAAGGGGAACTAGCTTTCAAGCACACACCCACACACACTCCTACCGTCCCGCACTCATACACCTACAGAGGTGAACTCATGTAGTTCAAGAGTTGCATGGAAAAAGTGAAGAAGCAAAGCATAGTGGGTCCAGTGTGTCTGCCTGCAGTCACAAATCCAGAGCAGCAAGCTGATCATAGGACCCCCTTGTCAACTTGTTTCCTTGTCAGCTTTATTTTTCGTCAGCGTAGTACTCAGGAGCAGTCAGCACCATCCACCCTGGGGAGCAAGCAGTTATAAAGCACTTTAAAGACTAACAAAATAGTTTATTAGGTGATGAGCTTTTGTGAGAAAGACCCACTTCTTCAGATCTGGGGATAGTGCTGTACAGTCTGCCCCGTGAAAGCTCATCACCTAATAATTTCTTTGTTAGTCTTTAAAGTGCTACAAGACTGCTTTTTCGTTTTGCTAAGATACAGATTAACATGGCTACCTCTCTGTTACTATTCATCCCAGGGAGAGGGAGGGGCTCAGGGGAGGGTCAGGATTCTAAGCCTCCTGATTAGTCAGTTTTTTTCCCTTTTTCCTTTTTTTTTTTGGCTATCCCTCATTTAAATTCTCCTCATCTCAGTTATCAGTTGTCAAGATTCATCAGATCTGAAAACATGGGTCTGTCCCACAAAAGCTCATCACCTAGTACATTATTTTGTCAGTCTTTATGACTTTATGATTACTTTTTGGTTTTGTGATGATACAGACTAATATGGCTACCTCTCTGAGACCGTTTTTCTGCCCAGTAGTGATGGCAAGAAAACTCCCTTACCCAATGGCTTTGCACCCATCTTTTTATATGTTTCAGTCCATAGCTCTTGTCCTGTCCCACTGCCCAGGATGCTGAATCATCACCACAGTCCCAGGACTATGTTTGATAACGAGTCATCAGCTAACAGCAGATTGGACTTTGATCTTGTCTTGATGGGGCCTCTTTCTTTTTCTTTGGTAGGTTCTTTTGTGAGGCTCAGCGCCTATTATTCTCTGGCTGTCAAGGTGCTGCTGGCAGCTGGTCATGCAGACAGGCTGGCTTTGGGGACTGATTCCATTGCACGCACACCTACATTCATATAAAGGAAAGCTTACTTTAGGGAAAGCAATTTCTTTTACAAAGGAACGTGCAGTATTTCTTACAGACTCATGGCATCTATAAACAATTTCTTACTAACATATAATACTTAATATAGACCTAGAATCCACTAGAAAACAAAACTTATGAAAAAATGTGACTATATAGCACAAAGTTACTGTTACAAAGCTTAAAGTATATACAGAGGATAACTGAAAGTTACAAGCTTTCATTCACATTATACTGGGCTGGGCAGAAGCTTTACATAACAATTTGGATCCTGCTTTGCCAGCCTCTTACACCCAACTCTCTTCCTGATTCCTGCTCCGCTACGGCCTTCCCTCATCTCTGCCTTCACACCTATTCTCATCATGGTCCTGCTCCATGCTTGTTCCTTGCCTCTGCTCCAGTTCCTGCCCTTACAGCTCACCTCCACTCATTAGTTACCATTCCTGGCTCTGACCCCAGCCTCTAACTTCTGATCCTCACTCCGGACTGATGCTTGGCTCTGACATTTGCTATGTGACCATGGCTGAGCCCTCAGACTCAATTCCTGGTCCTGATTCTGGCTTTCTCCCTGGCTCTGGTAATTGGCAATTGCACAAGTGCTGAGCATTGGTTTCATTCTTCAACCTGTATGCTACTCCTTCTACTAGGCCTTACTTCTATTCCGACTGCAAAGAACAGACTGTCTACATCTGGACCCATAACAGCTTTGTGGCACTCCAGCTGTACAAACCAGTCTTAACGCTGACCTTAGTGGCCATCTGAAGATTCTCCTCCACAAAGAAATTCTTGAGAGATATAGAGCTGCTGTTGTTAAGCATCCTACTTTCTTCACAGCCTTTGGAGCAGGGGTTGTGCTGTGAGCGTGTCAAGGAAAACAGAGGCAGTTAACAAGGAGTTCTAAAGGGAGCAACTGAAAACACTGCGCTGGGAAGCCTTGGAATTTGGTGAGTGGCATCAGAGTTGTCAGTGAGTTGTCTAGATGATTGTGTGTTTGTTCTCCATGTGTGGTCTATGTAGCTGGGCCAGTAGCCCCACAGTAAGAAAGGTATCTTGCTAAAGGCCAAGCAGCTCTAGCCCATGAAGCTTTGATCAGTCTGTGGCTAAAGAATGCAAGGCTCCAATTCTTAGAGATTTTATCAGCTCAGCTTTTTGAGGTCTGAGTGATTAATTGCTTCCTGATGGTTTGGGGTGGAGCTGAGCTAACGGGAGTTCTGAGCAAGCTGGAGAGGCTTCCTTCCAGGTTCAGGACTATATATGGTATCATGAAGGCCAGTGATAGAACGGTGGTAGTGACCTGCTATGGATGGGCCATGTTCTCTTTCCTTCTTGCAAACTCATTTTATGTGCATGAAATGCAGGTTGATGACTGTGCTGGAGGAAAAGAATCTGGGATTGGGAGGGCAATAAAGAAGCTGGAGATTTCCTAGACAATCAGCTTTGGGAAAAATGAATACCCCAGAAACAAGTAAGTACGGAAGTGGGTACCAAGGACTCATACAGAGAGGACATCAGAGAGGAGGCTTGACAGTTCATAACCGCCAGAAGAAAGAGATTACAGTAGCATTCTATGTGGCTGGTGACAGATGAAGATGAACAGGGTGGTCCTTGAGGGTAAGGGAAAAGGGAGCAAAGCAACACAACTAAAAGTTTGAAATTAACACCAAGTCCTCACTATGGAAACTTTGAAAGATACCTCTAAAGATCCAGCAGGTGCAAGGGAACAAAGAGATGTAGGGAACACACAATTAATTAAAAAGCCAACGAACATGAAAGGAAGGAATTCTTGAATTGAATACGCTGATCCAGCAGGTCTGCATACTGAACAAGAGAGATTAGGATTGCTCATATATTATCATAACTTTGATCTAGTTAGTATTACTGAGTGGAATGATTAGAATGAGAAAATCAATGCTTATAACCTAATTGTTAAGGATCAAGGGAGTAAAAATAGAGGAATGTCACTTTGTCATAAAAGACAATATCTGTTTTTGAGTCAATGATAAATTAGAAGTAAGTGATCACTTAGGTGTATGGATCAATATCCTTACAGATAAAGCACAAGATGGGGGTATTAGATTGTGTCTGCTATAGACCACAAAATCACACTGGGAACATGATGACCATGTCCTTACACAATTATCTGTAATGTGTGTGGGGAAAACTGTGTGATCATGGAAAACTTCTATCTGAGTGAATTATGCTGGAGGTTTCTAAAGATTATTGATGAAATGTTCCTAGTTCAAAAAGTGTTGCAGTCACTGTCTTAACTGATAAAGAGGAAATGATCACAAAAAGAATAAATAATGGTAGCTTAGCACACGTGATCATGATTTGACCATATGTATAATGTGCAAGAAGAATAAATTCCAGACTGTGGTCAAAAATATTAATTCAGGGAATCCCAAGGAGGTGTAACATTTATTTTTGGTTCATTTACAACCATTATTGAATACCGTGCCCCCTACTGGTGTCCACTATTAAGGAAGAGTATTGCTAAATTAGAGAGGACTCAGAGAAGAGCCAGGAGACTGACAGAAGGATTAGAAAACATGTTTTATAGTGATAGGCACAAAGAACTCAGTCTGTTTAATTTAACAATGAAAAGACTAAGGGGTGACTCAATCACTATCTTTAAGTATTTACATGGGGAACAAATATTTAACAATGGGTTCTTTGGTTTCTCAGAAAATCATAGAATCATAGAATCATAGAAGAGTAGGACTGGAAGGGACCTCGAGAGACCATCAAGTCCAGCCCCCTGCCCTCATGGCAGGACCAAGCACTTTCTAGACCACCCCTGAAAGGCATCTATCTAACCTCTTCTTAAATATCTCCAGTGATGGAGATTCTACCACCTCCCTTGACAATTCGTTCCAGTGTTTGATCACCCTGATGGTAGGAACTTTTTCCTAATGTCCAGCCTGAACCTCCCCTGCTGCAGTTTACGTCCATTGCCTCTTGTTCTATCCTCAGAGGCAAGGAAGAACAAGTTCCCTCCCTCTGCCTTATGACACCCTTTTAGATACCTGAAAACTGCTATCATGTCCCCCCTCAATCTTCTCTTTTCCAAACTAAACAAGCCCAATTCTTTCAGCCTTTCTTCATAGGTCATGTTCTCTAGACCTTTGATCATTCTCGTTGCTCTCCTCTGGACCCTCTCCAATTTCTCCACATCCTTCCTGAACTGCAGTGCCCAGAACTGGACACAATACTCCAGCTGAGGCCTAACCAGCGCAGAGTAGAGCGGGAGAATGACTTCTCGTGTCTTGTTCACAACACACCTGTTGATGCATCCTAGAATCATGTTTGCTTTTTTTGCAACAGCATCACACTGTTGACTCATATTTATCTTGTGGTCCACTATAACCCCTAGATCCCTTTCTGCTGTACTCATTCCTAGGCAGTCCTTTCCCATTCTGTATGTGTGACACTGATTGTTCCTTCCTAAGTGGAGCACTTTGCATTTGTCCTTATTAAACTTCATCCTGTTTATCTCAGCCCATTTCTCCAGTTTATCCAGATCCTTTTGAATTATGACCCTATCCTCCAAAGAAGTTGCAACCCCTCCCAGCTTGGTATCATCTGCAAACTTAATAAGTGTACTTTCTATGTCAATATCTAAATCGTTAATGAAGATATTGAACAGAACCGGTCCTAAAACAGACCCCTGCAGAACCCCACTAGTTATACTTTTCCAGCAGGATTGAAAACCGTTAATAACTACTCTCTGGGTATGGTTATCCAGCCAGTTGTTCACTCACCTTATAGTAGCCCCATCTAAGTTGTATTTGCGTAGTTTATTGATAAGTATATTATGTGAGACCGTGTCAAATGCTTTACTGAAGTCTAGGTATACCAAATCCACCGCTTCTCCCTTATCCACAAGGCTCGTTATTCTATCAAAGAAAGCTATTATATTGGTTTGACATGATCTGTTTTTAACAAAATCATGCTGGCTGTTCCCTGTCACCTTACCACCTTCCAAATGCTTGCAGATGATTTCTTTAATTACCTGCTCCATTATCTTTCCTGGCACAGAAGTTAAGCTGACTGGCCTGTAGTTTCCTGGGTTATTCTTGTTCCCCTTTTTATAAATGGGTACTATATTTGCCCTTTTCCATTCTTCTGGAATCTCTCCCGTCTCCTACGATTTTCCAAAAATGATTGCTAAAGGCTCAGATACCTCTTCTATCAGCTCCTTGAGGATTCTCGGATGCATTTCATCAGGCCCTGGTGATTTGCAGACATCTAATTTTTCTAAGTAAATTTTAATTTGTTCTTTTCTTATTTCAACTTCTAAACCTACCCCTTTTTCACTAGCATTCTCTGTGTCAGACATTCCTTCAGATTTCTCAGTGAAGACCGAAACAAAGAAATCATTAATGCCTAAGACAAGTCCATGTCTGGAATTTGAAGCTAGGCAAATTCAGATGGAAATAAAGAATTTTTTTAGATGATGGTAATTAACCATTGGTATAATTTACCAAGTTTTATCATGAAGTCTCCATCACTGACAATTTGTAAATCAAGATTGTCTAAGCCAGAAGCACTGAGACCACTGACAAGGGAAAGTGACAGCTCTCCTCTACAGCTTTCGCAGAGCTTCACCTGGATCTTACCTTATGCTGTACAGCAGGCAGCTTTAGCCCCTAAAGTCACAGGTTCAATCCCTCCTGCCAACGGAATCTGTCATCCTTACAAGTGGGGGCTATGAAGCACTGAGACTACTGACGAGTGGGAGTGAACTCTTTTTTATAGTTTTAGCTGCAAGGAAGTTGGATTTTTAGCTCATGCTATAGAGGCACATGGCTTCAGCCCCTAAGGTTGCAGGTTTGGTAACTCCTGTGGATGATCAGTCTCCATCAGCCTTACAACTGGATATTTCTTCTATAGATTTGTGGTAAGAGTTTTGAGGGGAAATTCTATGGATTATGTTATTTGGAAGGTGAGGCTAGATGATCACCATGGTCTCTGGAATCTTTCAGTCTAAATGGAGCCAGAATTTGCTGTATTTTGGCAATCCACAGTTATATATTGTCCCCTTGCAAGTCACTGAAGGCATTAAGAATTAGAGCAGCTCTGAGTCCTCTCCTGGGACTTTCACAGGGAGGCTGGTGCAGCCCCAACAACTGTGAAACTAGTATTAGTGTTTTTCATTCCCTTTCCATATCTGTATATGACTGGCAGGCAGGAAGAATCAGGCATGATGTTTCCTGAGCTCTAATGATGATCTTTGTGGTGGATCTACAGTGCAACTGAAAGAAACAGCATTCCACAATTTGTGAGTCAAATCCTGAAATTTTAACTCAATTTTTCGTCACACCTGACTCTTGCAGATTCCCATTAAATATAATGGGAGTTTGCCTGAGTAATAACTGATTGCAATTCTATTTAAAATACCAGGTGGTCTTTTGCAACAGCACAGAAACCTTGGAGTTTCTGGGCTTAACATTGGATGGGCAATTTGCCATGGTGCTGGCTAAGTAAGAACTCTGGAAGGCCTATTTTATAGCCTTTATGTTTATATAATAACCCTTCCTGTGTGGCAGTTAAAAGCCCAACTGCATGCATAAGTCATTTTCCATCTATCTTGGCAAAGACAGGTTTTTGACATTCTAAACTTTATAACAGTGAATGATTGTGAAATACTGTAAGACCAAATTAAATAATTATAGGAAGAACTGTGATTAATTATAACCTAATGATTCAGATGCCTGGTAGCAGGAAGGACAAACTGTCATTTAACAATGAAAGGATTTTATCACTTGTTTAAAACTTAGATATTTTTATTAAGAAAAGGCTGAAGGATTTGGGCATATTTAGTCTACTGAAGAGATGCTTGAGGAGGGATTTGATAACAGCCTTCAACTACCTGAAGAGGGGTTCCAAAAAGGATGGAGAAGAGGCTGTTCTCAGTGGTGACAGACAATAGAACAAGGAGCAATGGTCTCAAGTTGCAGTGGTGGTGGTGGGAGGGAAAGTGTAATAGGATGGGGTTTCTGGGCACAGCTAGAGAAATCTATCCAGGGTAACTTTACTTAAAATCCAGGTTACTCACAGCCCCAGGCTAGGATTTCTTTCTAACTAAAGGCAAATCCAGCCAGCCACAACAGCACCTCTGCCAGTCCCATTCGCCAGCCAGAAGCCACACAAGCAAACCCACAGACTTCTCAGCTGCTCTACCAGCCCAGACCAACAACCCTCAAATTCAGGCGAGAGGCTCTTAAGCCTGTTTCACCAAACACCACACAGATTCTTCTGTTCTCCAAAGGGCCCAGCCCCAGTCCCTGGTCAACATATACTTGGATCTTACCCAAAACAACACATTTATCAATCCTTTAGATCTAATAATATCTAAAGATTTATTTTAAAAAAAGAAAGAACAGGGTTAGAGAGAAGAAGTGCTAAAACAATACTTCACATACATCTATTTCAGTTATTGATGCAGGCCAGCAGAGTTATTTGCTGATTCTTGAAAGTCACTGAAAGGTCATTTCAGGTTAAATAGATTCAGTTATTGGAACACTGTAGGTTCAGCCCTCTAGAGTCCACATGCTGGGACATGGACCCTTGGAGACTAAAAGCTCCAAGATGGAAACTGCTAAGTCCACACCTTTGTTCTCTCTTGTCTTGTGTTCAGGGACAAAGCCATTTCATCTTCCCATGCTCTCTTGTGCTTCTGCCCCCACCTGACTCATTGGCTGTTGTGGCAAACTGCCATTGGATAAATCCCAGGAGACAGCCTCCTATTTCTGAAATGGACCTGTTCCTTTGTCTCAGTCCAGGTCCCTTGACCAGGGGGCTGCATTCCATTGACAAGTCACAAGCCTGTGGGAAGTGGATTCGAGTCTGAGCACTTGTTTATAGTCTATTCATCCTGATTGCGGCTGATTTAACACCTCCTATAGTGAAGCTTAGCAGTGAAATATTTCCTAATACAGCTTATAGCTAAGAGAGAGAAAGCCATACTAGTCTATACACTATCAAAACAAAAAAGCAGTCAAGTAGCATTTTAAAGACTAACAAAATAATTTATTAGTTTAGCATATTGTGGGGCCATGCGGGTGCCCATAGCAGTTCCACTAATCTGGAGGTATAAATTGTCCCCAAATTGGAAATAACTGTGGGTGAGAACAAAGTTACAGAGGTCAGACACAAGATTGGCTGTGGTGACATCAGAGATGGCATTCCTGATAGCTCATGGCTAAAATCTCTTTACCTACATACATGTTACAGACACATAGGGAGCATGCATAGATTCAGGGCATCATCAACTTTCATTAGACACCTCACACAGCCCCCCCCCCAGCACATTATTTGGGGCCAATAGCCACACTGGGCATTAAAATGGCTTCCAGACCCAATATAAACGTACACTCATATGACTGGGGGTCTAGGTTGGAAGCTGGTAAAAACTATTTCACTAGGAGAGTGGTGAAGCTCTGGAGTGGGTTAACTAGGGAGGTGGTAGAATCTCATTTCCTAGAGGTCTTTCAGTCCTGGCTTGAGAAAGCTCTGGCTGGGCTAATTTAATTGTGATTGTGCCTGCTTTCATCAGGGGACTTGATTACCTCCTGAGATCTCTTCAACTCTATGATTCTATGATGCTAAATGTTGACTCCATTCACTTTAACTGGGTTTGCTCACTGTGCTGCACAGCAAACTGCTCCTCCCTGAGGGGGTTTAAGAAATGAGGTTAGATAGCTAGGTATGAGAAGCATGATTGTTATAGGTCAGTATGGGCAGCTAGAAGCCATAGGCTGTGTCTACATGTGCCCCAAACTTCGAAATGGCCACACAAATGGCCATTTCGAAGTTTACTAATGAAGCGCTGAAATGCATATTCAGCGCTTCAGTAGCATGTGGGCAGCTGCGGCACTTCGAAATGGACGTGGCTCGCCGCCGCGCATCTCATCCAGATGGGGCTCCTTTTCGAAAGGACACCGCCTACGTTGAAGTCCCCTTATTCCCATGAGCTGATGGGAATAAAGGGACTTCGAAGTAGGCGGTGTCCTTTCGAAAAGGAGCCGCATCTGGACGAGACGTGCGGCGGTGAGGCGCATCAATTTCGAAGTGCTGCAGCTGCCCACATGCTAATGAAGCGCTGAATATGCATTTCAGCGCTTCATTAGTAAACTTCGAAATGGCCATTTGTGTGGCCATTTCGAAGTTTGGGGCATGTGTAGACGTAGCCATAGAGAGGCAGAAGTGTTGTATGAATGATTCTAGCTTCTGGATATGTCATTTTCATTGCCTGAGTCCCTTTTCAGTTCCTAGGTCATTCTTTGAATTTACCATCTCTCTGTCTACATTACTGACCTATCTTTGTATTTAGAACCAGCTCTGAATGCTTTACCGCTGAGTAGATTGAAAGCTTTTTTGACCTTCACTTGGTGAAGTGCTACATAAAGTAGTAGGCTGGGTAAGTTAGATCACTAAAAAGCCACACAGAATACAGGATTACTTTTGGCAAGACAGCTGCTGTTTTCCAGTGTGAGGCTTCACGTTAAAATGAAATGGGAAAAAAAGAAGCTGTTTATTCAAAGTGTGTGTGGATGTGCATGTGGAAATGGAAATGAACAGCCCTCACAGTCTACAATCTTGATATTTTATATCAATTGTGAGATGCGTGACTCTTGACCCTCTTTTTAAAAGGAGAAATATAACAAATTATAATTTCTTGCATTATTTTCTTCCGAGACTCTCCACTGTCACTCATTTTCATAGTTTTCTCACCTGGTGGCACTGATTTAAGACTCAATATGTATTCTGTCTTGTTATTTTTCAGTTCCTCAAAAATTAGTTTTTTCTATTGGTTTAGAATTACAATTACTTGTATCATTCATTTGCTCCTAAACCAAATAATAGGAAAACAACAGGCTCTTAGAAAAGGGAGAATTTCAAATGTCAGGGAACTTTGATAAAGAATCCAAAAGTGCCTCTGCATGTGTCATGGGCAAACCTTTCCATACTCAGATGGGAAAAAGCAACTGCAAAACCAGAGGCTAATCTAAGCCCAAATAAATAGTAGCAGGGTGGACTCACCACTGGGCCTCTTCCTGCTCCCCTGCCCATCCCCACTTCTGACTGTATATCTTATAGAAGCTCTTTCCAGCCAAACTCCCCCAGCTGACACCTGCCCTGGTCCCTGTTGTGGCCTGCCTTGTCTCATGACTCAGCCCATCGGTCAGCTCACAATTTTTGTCCATCTCTTCCAGAGTAACAGAAATTTTTGTAGTAACAAAAATCTCCAGTGTCCCTGTTTCTTTTGCTAAGTGAATTGTCTGCCCTGTGGTCCCCATACTGTTCTCTCAGAATTTTCAGTCATTCTTGTGACATTTCCTCTACGGGCTTCCCACCTCCCTTCTGAGCTGCTGGGTGGATAAGCCAGGTCCTCCCACTACATTAAGTTCCAGTCCAGGGATACTGTAACCAGCAGCCAAGATCTGTTCTATCTACTATCCATTTAATCTGCTGCCTTCTGTTGTCAGCAGGCCTCTCCAAGACCCTCTCTAAATTCACACTTCATTCAGAATCAGGACTGACAGCGCTATCTCTGGCATCCACAACAAAATACCAAACTCAGGGTACAAATGTAAATCCATTTCTGCCTTCCTTAAGCTTTGGTCTTCATCCCTGTCTGTTTACTACTCAGGAGAGTATGATAGAGTAAATTAATTCCATGGACTGCCTCCTTGACCCTCCTAATCTCTCTAATCCTAAAGAACAACTCTAGAATTTCTCCATGTAGCCTAAATTTCATTCCTTTATAGTCACCACTCAGCCTTTTCCCCTGCTGGGCTTCACCTTTAATTAACCCTAACACATCCTCCTGCCACATGGTGTAATCGGCTTCTCAGGTCCACCATGAACCTTTCATTGTCTGTAGGGAGCACACCTTCTCCTGCATACTGTTCCTGACTCTCACGGGTATGTTAAATTGGGTTGGAAAAATTTCATGAAAATAAACTAATTTGGTACATCTGGACCCACCAGATTCCTGAATGGAATGATGAAGAGAGGAAAGGAAACTGGCAGGAAATCAAAATCTGTGGACTTTTTGAACCTTTGGACAAAGACTTAGTTCAGGGTCATTTGAGTTGGGGTTGGTCCTCCTAAATTCTCAGAACTGGTTGGCAGATTCTCTTTAGTTGGCAAACCAGATGCGTAAAGTAAAAAGAGCATGTCTTTTTCCAACATTTGCAGCGCATCCAGATGTTGGGTGGGCTGGAAACAGTGAAATGGTAGATAAGCCTTGAAAGTGTCAGCTATTCGGAGCTCAGATATCAGCCCTAGGGTTTTCATGAAACTGCACTACCAAAATTATCCCTGGACTTCATCAGATGACCTTCCTGTAGGGCATGTGGCTAAATCATGGGCCTTTGGGCCTGAAACTCTGCCAAGATAATATCCCTTAAAGTGCATAGCTGGAAGAAAGAGGGATGTAGAATCAGAGCTGTAGAGAAGCTCTGCTTGTGTGAAACAGAGGCTCAGTCCTAAAGACTGTAGCGGGCTGCTAGACAGAAACTGTGTTCCACTGGAGCAACTAAGCTCTGGAGCAACACTCTCTGGAAAACTTATCCATAAAGTCATCTTTCAAAGCTGCAGTTTTGCTGACTCTCTCTAGCCCTTGTGAGCCTGCTAGAATAGTGTAAGGAGAATTCACAGTTTCCTTGAAAAGCTGAACTCCCAATTATTCAAAGGATTTTCGTGTGAGATAGTGTGAGATATGAAGTAAAGTGAAAAAAAAAAAGATGCCAGTCAAATGTCTGTAAGCATCCAATGAGAGCCTGGTTGATTCTTCTTTCCTATGAAGTCAGTTTAACTCCCTGTAAAAATAACAAAACAAAACAAAAACTCACCATGAAGGCAAACCAGGCAATACTTCATCTGGACAACATGCATCGAAACTCCTAATCCCTAAAATAGCATCAGCTGAAACAGCATGTGAACAAGGGAAATGACAATCTATTGTACTTCTACAGTGAGTTCATTTCTGTGTGTGTCATTTATAGCATCATAATGCACATTGCATTATTGTTCTACTTAGACAGTGAATTGCTGATGTGTATAATGATGCACCTGTTAGTTAAGAAATCCCTCAGAAGCTAAACACTATTATAAAACTGACATAGTCTGACACAGCCAGAACTGTCAGGATATTTCCTCTGCATTATGCATTATTTTCTGCTTTACTGCCATTAAAGAAAATAATAAAACAGCTGTTACTGAGTAGTATGTTGTCATATATCAGTGAAAAGCACGGAAATGATTGTAGCAAGTGCTATTCACAGTGTTATAATTAAGAGTGGGTCATACTTTCCATTATAATTTTTTTTTCATGGGCAAGTGTGAATATATATCTTCCTAAAGCCAAGAAAAAAAAACACTATATAATTTTGTGTTTGAAAATGTAAGTTTCATGCTGGAGTGACACAGAATGTGTAGGCTTCGTCATAGGCAAAACATGGATATATCACTTGTGGAACAACAGAATGCTGTTGTTCTGCCTTATCTGTAACATGGACCATCAGTGACAGGGTGTAGCTCAAATACAGTGAGCTTTCAGTCTTTTTGAAAGTACTAAATTTGTGTTTCTTCAGGGACCTATATAGCCCCCATCACTGACATCATCTGAGCAGTTCACAGACATGTATGAATTTGTCCTCACAACATCTTTGTGAGATAAGGAAATATTTATTTACTTTATTATTAGTTGTAGTAGCAATAGTAATATTTTTTACAGGTAAACAACAGCAACAGAGAGACTTAGTGGCATATAGGACATATAGGAAATCTATAACAGAGCTAGACATCCAGCTCCAATTTCCAGAGTTTCAGTATAATGCCCCAATCACACAATCACTCTTCCTCTGCTAGATCATCATTAGCCAATGGTGCTAGTTCTGAGGTTCAAGTTTGCAGTGTGTGCAGCAGGAAACAAACTGGGATAGGAGAGAGACTACTGTCCTGCTGTGCATAGGTTAAGACTGTCATTGTTCATCACAGGTTAGTAATGATCTGACCTGAGTCTGAATCAATTATTGATGCCTCCTTGATTCAAACCAGTGAAATAGATAGGAAAATTTCTGTGTCATTTGCAAAGCGGAGTCCTTCACTGGGAGTGGTTTCTCTGTAGCCCTCAGACAAATAAGCCTGCGAGCCAGCCACACGAGTGTTCCAGCTGGCCTCAGTTTAGAAGGAGAAAGACTATAAAATGCAGATGAATCAAATAACATAAGGACTGGTAGATTCCAACGAGTACCTTGAATTACATCTGGAAATGGAAAGGAAAGCAGACAAATGTGTGAAGCACAAGCATACCATGCTTTGTATGCAAATGTGCCAGGCAGTGGCAGCTGTAGTTAAATGGAGAGCACACGAGTTAATCGCTGAATTTTTTGCTTCTACTTAGGGTTCAACTGCAACTGCCTTTGAATGAATATGCATGGGACCTTTCAAGACCTTCTGTGGACTTTATACTTCTGCTTTCTGAGCACAAGGCAATAGCAATAAGGGGCTTCCCACACTTCTAAGTGGGCTTGCAGTACTGCAACACCTTTTTAAAATATGTTAGATGCTATTTCTGAGCATGCCCTGCAACATGCCCTCATGCATTGTTCAACTCCATAATCCCCCACAGACCCCCACTGGCTCTCAGTTCTAAAATAGATACCCCAGAATTTCCATTCATACACTTTTCAATATCTATTTATCCTTTCTTTACTGCTTCCCCTTTCTCTTTTTCTGCCACCTAGAGATAAAATTGCTAAAGTCAATAATATTTATGAAGCAAGTGGCCTTAGCTAATTCTGTATCAAAGTTGTAATTTTCCTGCTAAGTGGCCTTTATAGTCAGTACATTATTGCAGTCTACTTAGTCTGGGGGACTTTGTATTTCTGATAAACTTGGAAATTAAGTAATACAACTAACAGGACATCAGCTAGTGTGGAAAGCATGACTCACACATTTGTGGGGGGAAACGGAAGCACTATGTCTTATCTGGACTTTCTAAGGCCACGGCTATACTAGCCCCCGCCTTTTGAAAGGGGAATGCTAATGAGCCACTTTGGCAGATGCTAATGAGGCACTGGCATGAATATGTAGCATCTCATTAGCATAATGGCGGCCGTGCACATTTCAAAATTGTCGCTTTCGAAACACATGGTGCTCATGTAGACAGGGGTCTTTCGAAAGGACCCCTGGACTTCAAAAGCCCATTCTTGCCATTTGGTTTTGGGAAGAAGGGGCTTTCGAAACCTGGGGGGTCCTTTCAAAAGGCCCCTGTCTACATGAACGGTGGGCTTTTCAAAAGGGGCACTTTTGAAATGTGTGCGGCTGCCATTAAGCTAATGAGGCAGTGCATATTCATGTAAGTGCCTCATTAGCATCTGCTGAAGTGGCTCATTAGCATTCCCCTTTTGAGAGGTGGGGTCTAGTGTATCCACAGCCTAAGGGTGCTTAGTTATAGATATTTCCTAAATATCTTGAATTATTCAATTATTATTCCATGAATTTCAAATATGCACATCATTATAGGCTATGGTCACTAAATAATTGGATTAAAAGGAATAGCTACTTACTCTACAGAGAAGAATAAAAATCTCACCCACATCTTCTTCTGAGGCTAGATTTAAGGTGCTACATAAAGAGATGTTCCAATGGAAACCCAGCGTATGGTTCAACTGTTTGCCACCCCTCAAAAATAGACAAGACTTGGGCACAGCCTGGTCCTGGATATTCTTACTGTCCATGTATATGATCTTTTCAGGAACCTACTGAACTTTTGGCCTCAATGATCTTTTGTGGCAATGAATTCTTTAAGTTAATTAAGGCGTAGTTGTTAAGGTGTTTCCTGTGGTTATTTTTGTCTTTTGTTTTATTTATTTGGCCCCTTGTTCTTGTATTACAATAAATGGCAAACAACATTCATCTCTTTATACCAGCCTTTATTTTAAATGTTTCCATCATATACCTGCTGCAGTGGCAAGAACGGGAGGGATTTAGGGAGCGTATAGATGGCAAAATATTTTGCAACCTTGGAAAAATCTTAAGGATGTGGAGTAATATAATTTCTGTTAATTCAGTTATGGATGTTGACGCACTAACAAAACACATAAATTTAAAATGGAAAGCATATTTCTCTCAGGAGATTGGGCATTTGGTCACCTAAAAATTAACTCTGAATTTTTTTTTTCTTTCAAAAATTCAGAAATGCTATGAGGCTCCTGAGTGCTATTTTGGGTACTTTTGAGTATTTCATGACCTTCATTTGGTTTTCACTGAAAGGCTTGCCCTGGAAAACTAGAAAATACAGCTCATTCATCTATGTGAACCTGACAGAAGTTAATCTAGGAAAGTGCATTTCACTCACAAAAGCCCAAATGACATTTCCATGTTTACCAAAAGGGCAGCGTGAAATGATGCTATAAAAGCACAGTGGAAGCTGCACAAAACATTGTGTTAATGGGATGTGTGCTGTGTTATGGCTTGCCAAGCATTTCTGAGATGATTTGTGAAGTTAGGTCTGGTTGTAAAGCCATTGTAGTAAGCCCTCCTAGCTCTCAACTGTGCACCATCGCTCAAATGTATGTAACACCGTTCAAGATTAGATTAGAAGCTTCAGGGGCAATCATTGGATAAATGTTTTTTCATCAGTTGCTTAAGCAGTTTGTCAAAAGAAGGATGGGTTCTAACTTTCAAGGAGAAGAATTAAAGCAGAGAGATTTCTATTCTATTCTATTCAAAATCAAAACAAAAAAGCAGTCCACTTTAGCACTTTAAAGACTTACAAAATAATTTATTAGGTGATGAGCTTTAGTGGGACAGACCCACTTCTTCACCTCACTATTCAAAATCAAGGGTCTGGTCCTACATAGTGCTGAGCTGCTATGGGGTGGTGCAGAGAAAAGTTTAACTCACTCCTTTGCAGGAAGTGCACATTGACTCACAGGACTGGATCCTATAGACCTGAATTCATGGGCAAGGGGTTATGGCTCACCACTTTCTGCATCTGAGCACAAGATATTTAGGTTCTTGTACCAATTCAGAGACAGAGGACCCAGAGAAGTCTATCTTGAAAGAGGAGTTCCAGGGCACATGTGAAAAGCACTCAAACTGAGGACAATACCAATTAATTTAAAATCTTTATTAAAATGAGTGAAAGAATAACAGACATCAGAAAACATAAAGTTATCAAAACATAATACCATTTTACTACTGCTTCTGGTAACAGCAGTAAAAGATAAAGAATTACTTAGCCCAGTGTACTCACATCCCTCCCTGGAAACTGATGTTAAGAGACATAGGACGAGCCTTGCCTCTGGCACGCCTGATGAAGTTGAAGTTCCAGACAGGACAGAAGCCAACAGAAGCTAGAGAAGCTCACAGCATGCACACTCACATCCCCCTCTAGCCCCCAAGCATAGAGATTGTGCAGGGTCTTGGCATCTTTTTATTCTAGCCCAGCCTACCATGCCCATATTTTATTTCCTCATCATAAGAAATCCTGAATCCATTGTATTTGGCCTTTCCATCACCTTTTCTGCCCTGATGTCTGCTTTGTAGTTACTGACTGGTTCTGGCACCAGGTGAACTGGCACAGCTCTATGTTTTGTTCCCCTATTTGGTTCCCCAAAGTTGAAGGACAGCTAAATAAGCATTTTATCTAGGACAGAGGTCACATACGTTAACTTACTCTGCTCATGTGCTTTAGCTGTTCATACAGGAAACATACTTGTAGGTTGCTAGAGACAAGCCTATTAACTGGTTTCAGCAAAAGCAAAAAGGAGTCCAGCAGCACCATAAAGACTAACAAGTTTTATTATGGCATAAGCTTTCATGAATTGCAACTCCCTTCATCAGATGCATGAAGTGAAAGAATCAGATGGTAGGGATATGGATGTGGGAGCACTACATGAGAGCTAGTTCAATCAGGGTGGATATGGATCAAGAAGGTGAAAATACCTAAAGTGGAAAATTACTTATTGTAATGAGAGGGCCATTCCCAGACCCCATTCAGACCCATTCTGATGGTTTCAGATTTGCATATGAATTCCAGCTCAGCAGTTTCCAGTTGCAGTCTGTTTTGGAAGGTTTTTTCTTGAGGGTGGCAACTTTCAAGTCTGTATCTGTGTGTCCAGGGAGGTGAAAAAATTCCAACTGGTCTTTGTATGTTACTATTCTTGATGTCTGATTTGTGTCCATTTATTCTGTTCTGTGGAAAGAGCCATGCTTGGCCAATATATGCAGCAGAGAGGCACTACTGGCACATGATGGCATATATCACATTAGTAGATGTGCTGATGAATGAGCCTTTGATAGTGTGACTGATGTGGTTAGGCCCTATGATGGTGTCACTAGGGCAGATTTGTGGACAGAGTTGGCAATGGGATTTGCTGCAGGAAATTGGTTCCTGGGTTCGTGTTTTTGTTGTGGGGTGTGTGGATAGTGATATGTGTTTCAGTTGGGGGGCTTTCTGTGAGAGAGTACTGGCCTGCTTCACAAGGTAAGAACAAGGGGTTGTCACCTAGGATTGCTTCATAATTATGTGTTAAATAGATTTTAGACGGGGACTCTGGCTAATGACCAGTGGCATTCTGTTGCTTTTTTTGTTATATCTGTTCTGTAGTATGTGACTTCTGGGTACCTACCTGGCTTTGTCAATCTGTTTCTTCATTTTCCCAAATGGGTACTATAGTTTTAAGAATACTTGATAGAGAACATGTAGGTGTTTGTCATCTGACAGATTGGAGAAAATGTGGTTGTATCTTAAGGCTTGGCTGTAGATTTTGTGACGTGTTTCCCAAGAAAGTTGAAGGCATGTAGTGAAGTACAGTGGGCAGTACAGTTTTCTGGTATAAGGTGCTGTTTTATGTGATTATCACTTATTTGCACTGTAGTGTCCAGGAAGTGGATGTCTTGTGTGAACAGGTCCGGTAAGATTGACGGTGGAGTGAAAATTGTTGAAATCCCTGTTGAAGTCTTCAAGGTCCTCCTTTTTGTGGGTCCAGATGATGAAGCCATCTTCTATGCAACACAAGTGGTGGTGGGGCACTTGCAGACATGAGCTGAGGAAGTGTTGTTCTAAGTCAGCCATCAAAATGTTGGCATACTGTGGAGCCATATAGATACCCATAGCAGTGCTGCTGACTAGAAGGTATAAATTGTCTCTAAATCTGAAATGGTTGTGGGTGAGAACAAAGTAGTGAAGCTCAGCAACCAGCTGTTCTGTGACACCATCAGGCATGCAGTTCCTGACAGCTTGTAGTTCTGCCTTCTACTGCAAATGGGGTTCTTCAGGGTAGGCATTTCCCCTCATGGTGGCTCTGCAAACAGACATTGTGGGGGAGAGGAATTGACTAGCACCTCGCCAGCTGGCACTCACAGCACACTTGGACAGTTCTCACAGCACATCATTGTGCCATGGCACACTGGAAAACTTCTGGTGTAGACAGCTTCAGCCTCCATAGTAGCTAGGATGGTATTATTTGGAAGATCACCAATGGATTGTAGTTTTCTCAGGATGTCGGTGTTTTGAAGATAGCTGGGAGTACTGGTAACATAGGCCATGAGAAGAGAGTCTATATAGATGGACAATCCTGCTGTAAAAGTGCCAGGGCCTGAAATGTTGGGCTGTCCAGGATTACCAAATTTATGGATTGTGGTTAGCAGATAGAATACCCCTTGTTAGGATTCTGACGGTGTGTCTGTGGAGATTTGTTTCTGCGGTTCTTCAGGTAATTTCTTGAGTTGACAGTATAGTTTCTTTTGGTATTCCTTAGTGGAGTCAGAGGCTAGTAGAATGTGGTGTTGGAGAGTTGTCTAGCAGCCTCCAGTTCATAATCTGACCTATGATGCCTTACTATGTGATTTTATTCCATTGACCACTCAGTTGACATCTCAGGACTCTGATGGTTTAAGTAGCCCCACTGATTACTGCTGAAGTGCAAGTGTCTAGTCATATGTGGGAAGATAGAGCCTTCATCCTTCACACTTCTTTTTAAAAACTAATCAGGAATATACAGTACTTATTAATGTTGTAGCATCATAGCATCTTAGAAGTTAGAGATGAAAAGAAAAAAAAAAACCCTTCCATCTTGTCTATTTACCTTTCAATGCAGATTTGGTCCATATGACATAGAAGGGAATAGTATCTAAAGAAGAAGCAGCAGCAAGGCTGGAGCTTTTTACACTGAAATGTATCTGCCTGAAAAAACTGAAGTAGATATTGGCTCTATCTATAGCGTGATCCCAAAGGAACAAAGTATACACTACATAAAGGGCCAACATTTCTAGATAAAAGTATCCCTGGACCTGCAATTGGTATCTTGTTTCAGCCCTATGGAATGGTACAAATGGAACAGCCTTTACATGAAGAAATTTGGCTCCAGCCTATGGAAGTTTTGCCACTGAGCATTCCTACCATCTGTATCTGTAAAAGGGTTAGAAACACTCTGGCGGGGTTTGGTCTGAAAATTAATGCAAAGAAAGAAGTTTCACAAAATAGAAATACTGCCCTGGTTAAACAGGAATCAGGATTCACCTTATCAGCTGAGACAGGCTGAGTTAAATCTGTTCACCTTTGTAGTAGATTGGAAGAGAAAATCATGGTATCAAACAGTAAAGCAGAAAAACAAATTCCTCTCTGTATTCTGCCACTCAATTTTTATCACAAATATGCTCTCTGACATAGAACTTCTAAGAGCATAAAACATACACATTCCAATTGCTATTGAAAACAAGCTGGATCATGACAAAGGATGAATAGAGGTGAAGGCCAATACTTCTAATATTGTAGAAGCATACCAACACCAGAAGAAACAAATGCGATTCACTAAAAGTACTGAAGCAGCCCCTCTGTACCTAGCAAAGATTTGCATCATATGAAACAAGATCAAGGAGAACCAGGCCAAAATCCTGAAAGACAGGAAAGTGAATAATTTTCCCAGGAAGTGTTTTCATACATCACAGGCCTAAATGTGTATTTATCAGTATTCCTGAACTGGAAGTAGAATCAGTTACCCTGCCTCAATAGCAGACTATGGACTGAATTGAGATTGTTCATTGCAAGGCTTAATTAATTGTTGTGACTTAAAGACATGAATTAAGTTTCACAAGCACCCATCCCACATTTTGTAAAGTGGGGGAAAGTAGGTTTCATGGGGAAGCCACAAAAGTCTAAGTGGTAATAGAAAATAGTGCATAAGGAAGCTATTTGATGACTTGGCTCCTGAAGTTAAGATAAAATCTGAGATGTTGCCGTATTTTCATTGTTTGTAAGCACAATGGTAGTTTCACTAGAGCTGTTAGCATACTTGAAATCAGTTTTGGAATCACAAATAGCATCTTCTGCACCATAAGGAAATTTAAGGCAAGTCACAGGAACTGTAGCCCTGTGAGTCTTAAACCTCAAGAACTTTTCCTGTGAATCCTTCTAGTAGGAGTCTCATGGCACCTGGGGTGGCATCACTGCTTTTGATGCTGTTTCTGTCTCGGGCAGGTGACTTGTTCAGATTATTTAACATTAATATAGTAGCACCAAGAGGTCTCAAGTGAGCTCAAGACCACAGTGTGTTAAGCTGTTTACAGACACAAAGAGAGAGACAATCCCTGAAGAGAGTTGACAATCTACATAAACAGTTTATAGAAAGGAGGGGAAGGGAAACAGAAGCCAAGAGACAGGAAGTAACTTGACCAAGGTTATTCAGCCAGTCCATGGCAGAGCTGGGAACAGGCCACAGGTCTCCTGAGTTCCCTATCTCCTGGCACCTGGCAATTAAATAACTGATTTGAACTTCCTCCAACAACCCAAACTGGATCAGAACTATGTTGTGCTTGGGAAGATATTGCAGAGGATGCCTAGGCAATGAAAAAATTGTGGTTCCACTTCATGGGTAGGGCTGAATGCATATAGTAGAGAATTTATCAGAAATTACATAACCCATAAATGGCACTGTGTCTGCTTTCTGTGGCCTTCCTGTGCAGCAGCACATAAAGGTTTCACCTGGCTGGGGATCAGCTGAGTGATTCCTCCTGCCCTTCCATCCAGGGGGATAAGTCTCAGTAAGGCTACCTCAGTCATTGGCTTGAGGGTAACCTTTATGAACTAGTTCCACAGACATTGTCAGCTGGAGAGAGAGTTGTCTCTTGTGCCCAGGTATCTGCCCAGTGGGTGGGCTGATTACCCAGCATGAGCACTGGACTCAGAATTTGGGCTAGATAAGTGGGCATTAACTATTTTTTATTTATGGATCACATTGTTTTTGCTCCCTGTTACTAAAGCAGTTATTGCTAGTGATTGGACAAAAGGTTCAGAGCTCAAGTTCCATTCAGAAGAGAATCTAAAGCACATCCATGCTCAGTTTGTAACTTGGTCTGGAAATTCCACAAGAAGGTGCTTTCTTGTAAGACTCCTGATGCTTTCTTCTTCTTGTTGCCCCTTTGATAGCACAAATAAAATATAATGGCAAAAAATCATCTTTCTGAAATAATTAACTACCCTTGATCAGTAACACTGTTAGGTGAGGAAGGGGAGAGAGGAAGATAGGGCATCTACTCATCGCCCGGGTGCCACCTTGTGGCAACAGCTGTGTATTAGCTTCTCCAATCTAATATCTCTTCCTTGAGGTATTCATGCCCTCAGTCTTTCTCGATCAGCACTCAACATCTCCCTCTTCAGGGCTTAGCATTCCACCAGATCATTGTAGTGTTCCTTTTCTGAGGGTGAGGTGGGGATGTAGAATGTATATACCAAAGTTTCTCTTTACCAGCCATCCCAGGCTGTCTTCCAATTCTCTGGCCATCTGTGTTAGTACTTCCCAAGGGGCTAACAGGAGAATCTTGCTTGCCTTCTTTTCTAGGTTCTAGCCAAGGGTCCCTACAACCAGTGGCAAAAGTCTGCACTGTCCCATACCTTATTATTGTTTGCTTGGACTGCTTCCTTCATTGTCTCTGTCAGTCCCCTTCTCTACCCACCTCCTGGTATGCCCTTCCCTTCAAGCCAGGCTCCCTTCTCTCCTCAGCATCAAAGAAAGTGACTGCAGACCCTGTTCCTCCAGTTCCTTTCTGCCTCTACTATCCAGCATTTATAAGCCCTTCCTGTTCCTGTTCGGTTGAGCATCATCCTTTAATTAGGGTCATTGTTCACTGGCTCCTTCTCCAGGGCTATGTGTATACTTGCCATGAACTTCGAAGGGGGCATGGTAATCAAGCTGATGGGAGATTACTAATTAAGTGCTGCAATGAATATGAAGCACTTCATTAGGCTAATTTTCCCCCATGGCAACTTTGAAGTGTGAAACTTCAAAGTGCCTGCATGCCATGTAGCCACAGGCACTTTGAAGTGCCTGTGCTACTTCGAAATACCCGAGACTACGTTGCACGCCAGCACTTTGAAGTTTGACACATCAAAGTTGCACAGGGGAGAATTAGCCGAATAAAGTGCTGCATATTTATCACAGAACTTCTTTAGTAATCTCCCCTCAGCCTGATTACCATGCCCCCTTCAAAGTTTGGGGCACGTATAGACATAGCCCAGGTGTAGCCAAGGTGGTACATTGGCCCACCTTGCCACCTTAACTCCTTCAGGACCTCGTGTCAAGAGAACACTCCATCACACACACATTTTAAATAAAGTTCAGGTTGAAATCAAATGTTGAAGCAAAAATGTGTCATTTTTATTTTATCCATATAGCTTTAGAGATCGCTTGTTATTGATTTGATAACACACTGAAAAACAAATAAAATAAATGCAAAACAGACAACTTTTACATTTTTAAAGAGATCTGACAACATATCGAAGGGAATACAGTAGGCCATACCCCATAAATTAAAACTCTGAGACAAGGCACCTGTGTCTACTCTAGAATACTAGTCTGGATACCATTCCAGAAAGATAGAATTGAGGTGAGATCACATCCTGTGTCATTATTACCAGCCAAGAAGTTTCCTTCCAAATTAATTTAGCACCTCATTGGTATGGGGTATTGTCAGCTTGTCTGCCATATGGGAAGCCAAGGTATTAATTTGGGATTTCTACAAGGGAGTAATTTAAAACCCCCTTTCCTGCTTCACAATTAAGACTGAGAACTCCAAGAAAAGAAAAATCTATTTAAAGCCTTTTCAGGACAAACCCAAAGGTAAAGAATTTTATGGCATCCATGAGGTAGAAAGTTAACCTGTGGATAACTGGAATTTTCCAAATGAATTCTCAGAAACATAAGATATAATCATTGAATTGGAGGGGCAGAAGAAACCACATAGGGACATCTAGTCTTTTTTTCCCCACACTGCCGTAAGTATATTTAGACCATCCCTGACATGTTTTTGTCAGGGATTTGACAGATTTTGCATAACCTCTTCTTAAAAACCTGCTATATTGGGGATCCCATCATCTCCCCAGTTAACTTATTGTAGTGCTTAACTATTCTAATAGTTAGAAAGCTTTCCCAATAACAGACATGGATATTTCTTGGGGCAAAATAAGGCAATTATGTCTTGTCTTACTCTCTGTGGATATGGAGAGAAATTTATCACTGTCTTCTTTATAACAAGAACATGAGTCCCAGTAGCAAAAACTGGTCATTAATTAATACAGGCAAAGAACATTTTCATGTACAAAATGGACCAGTCTGCGCTTTTTACTTTTATGAATGTAAAATCAAAACAAAAAAAGCAGTCAAGTAGCACTTTAAAGACTAACAGCACAAGTTATTAGGTGAGCGTATTCTGTTAGTCTTTAAAGTGCTACTTGACTGCTTTTTTGTTTTGATAGTATATAGATTAGCATGGCTCCCTCTCTGTTACTGTATGAATGCAGGATCTATTCTTGCAGTGTACACGGCCACTTTGAAAATTCCTAATACCTACAGTCTTACGGTAAGTTTGGAAATCAATTTGTGTTAAGACATCATTCTCCTTGACAAACTCTATGGGCCACATCCTCAGCCAATGTAAACTGACATTGTTCCAGCATTATAACTCCACTGACTTCTACAGAGTTCCTCTTGATTACATATGGTTCAAATGGCAGTAAAACCAAAGCTGACCTGTACACGTAGAATAACGCTATGGCTTGTGTTGCAAACAACACCCCAGATTATTAAAACTGCAAGGCTACTACAGATCTCTCAAAAGAAGCTCTTCCAGAAGATCTCTTCCAAAAGAGTTTCTTTCACAGCCCCCTACTCTTTTGAAAGAACAGGCCAGGGTCAACAATTAAGATTGTTCTTTCAAAAGATTGTTCTTTCCCTGTGAAGGTTCTACAGATGTTTTCTTTTGAAAGAAGCTTTCAAAAGGGGGCACTCTTCCTGAAATGGGAAAGGAAGATTGATTTTGAAAGGAACACCACATTCTTTTGATTTACTTTTGAAAGAACACTTTTTATGTATAGATGTTCTGTGGGATCTTATGAAAGAATCCCGTTCTTTAAAAAAACCTTTTGAAATAACTTTCTAGTGTAGTTGCAGCTGAAGAGAATTTTAAATTTTTATTTTCAGTTATGACAACCTTTGGGCATTGGAAAATAAGCAATAAGTCTCCACACCACACACCCCAAATCCCATAAGACAATCTTAAAATATAATCAGGTTTAAAAATAATAAATCTCAGTTTCTTTTTCTTTGGCTCCTAGTTTTTAAGCCATTAGGGCACTCATATGTCATGTTTTCAAGGTTTCATGGTTTTTCTCAGAGTTTTTCACAGTATTGTGTGAGGGATAGAAACTTACTTTTGTATCCATGAAAGCCAAGATGGTCACAAAATTACTTGAGTAAGGCTTTAATTAAAATATCCTGTGTTACAACACTCAAAATAAAATGCTCAGATTTGGCAACAGTATATGTGCCTTTTGCCATTTCATGTGGTTTGGTCACTGAAACTGCAATGATTACTTTAATGTCTCTTTTTTCTTAATTTCCTTTGTGGGTTAAATGTGTGTCAGGCACAACAGATGTTAGCCATATTTGCTTTCTGAACTCTGAAGAGACCGAATCCTGGGATTTTTTTTAAAATAAGATTATTATTTGTTTAATTTTATGAAATATTTTCTAATTTATATTAGTATTTTTGTAGAAAGTATTGAATTAATTGGTGGCTGGGACCCTGATAACATGGAAAATTAGCAAGTTCAAAATTTCTTTTCAGCATTGTCAACTCTTGTAGCTGATTTTTACCTGGTTCCATTTTCTCCTACTGTCAACAGGCTAGCTCAGATTCACCTGTTCCAAGGAGCCAGCTAGAGATTGTTTTCAATTCATTGTAAGCATTGTTCTTGTTTTGGCAGTTCAAATGAACATTACTCTTATTTTGCTCTAAGGTCACTAAAAATGTTCTCAGAAGGTCAAATCCAATGTAAATGAAAATCTCTATCCTAAAGCACAGAAAGAAGGTATTTTGTTTCCTTACGCTTTCAACTTATTTATTTTTCCCCACAGCCCTCCATGCTCTTTATTAGAAGGCCTCATGCTACTGTGCTGATATTTCTGAAGAATATAGTTGCTGCAGGCTTCTTTACTTCACACAGCTTGCTGTGTACCTGTTTAGTAATATATACAGACGTAAAGTAGTTCAGTAGCTGCCTTTTCCTTCAGCCCACTAAGTTTTCTGTGCTGACAAACATGCTGATAGCTCCCTGACCTCTGCCTTGACATACACTACGTTGGGCACAGAGAACTGGCTTGTGCTTTTCACATATAATACAATGGTTAACTTTACCAATTTCTGACCCTACAATTCTTTCTCTGATTCAAGGCCAAAAACACTAACAGGATCAGAGAAACTACAGGTCTGAATTTTCAAGTGGTGTAAGTTGGGGTAGCAATCTCTGAACAAGACGGTCTCTCTTCCACCATATCTGCTAAGATCACTCACTTGGTAGGAAAACAAAGACACGTTACAGGTAGGGGCCCCTTTCACTTCCACACCATCTAGTAAGGTATGTATTATCGAAGCCTTACTACTAGGATGAAGAGTGCATCTCAATAACAATACAGACCAAAGCTTCTGTTTCCCATATGAATCTGGGCTGTGCATACCAAGAGTTCTGAACAGCTCTTAAAGCACACAAGACATTCCTGATCATCATTCAATTCACTCAAGTCTAGGACATGTCAGACAACATGACCACCATACCCTGTATAAACTACCAGAGAGGAACAAGATCTTTTACACTCTGCAGAGAACTGGTGCATTGGGCTTCTGGTCACTCTGTGGGCTGTACACGTCCTAGGAGTAATGCATTTTTAGGCAGACAGCCTGAGCAGGCATTTACATATTGACTACCAGTAGAAACTTCCCAATAAATAGCAGAACACATCTTGGATTGGCACATCCTGTATTGGGACATATTTGTACCACAACACAATGTCCTGAGTTATTATTCATGGAGGCTGCATCTACACTAGAAAGTTCTTCAAAAGATTTTTCAAAAGAAGGGGTCTCTTTTGAAAGAGCCTATGGAGTGTCTAAACACAAAAAAGCATTCTTTCAGAAGTAAATAAAAAGAATGTGGTGCTCGTTTCAAAATCACTCATCCTTTCCCGTTTCAGGAAGACCATCCCCTTTAGAAAGCTTCTTTCAAAAGAAAATGCGTGTAGATGCTCCACAGAGCCCTTCTTTCAAAAGAACAGTCTTGATTTTTGATCCCTGGCCCATTCTTTCGACAGAGTGGGAGTTGTGTGGATGCTCCCTTTTGAAAGAAGTTCTTTCGGAAGAGATTTTCCAGAAGACCTTCTTTCAAAAGATCTTTGTAGTGTATAAGTAGCTGGAGTGCTCAAGTTCCCAGCTTTCTGGGTATAGTAGTCAGAACCACTGATGCATGGCTTTACTCTCATCCATCTGATAGGATGACAATGTTCATCATAACACCCTGCTCTACAAGCCAGTTCTGGTTCATTCTCATACAACAACTTACCTCTCACTTGTCAATTCCCCCATAGCTATTCTGGGGGCAGAACAAACCAGCTGAATCCACTCTCCCTATATCTGGCAGCATGGCTTTTGGATAAACACTGAGAACTGAGCAAGCTTACACACAGGGCCATTTCTACAAAGGCTGGAAAGTGGCATGGTAATACACGGCCCAAAATATGCTAATGAGGCACAGATGCAAATTCTCCACATCTCATTAGCATACGGCCATGTGTTTTGGAGTGCGGAAGACTGCTCTTCCAGACTCCAAAACACCGTGTACAAGTGCGACCCGGGGGGAGGTTCCGGAAGGAAGTCCTTCTTCTGTAGGCCCCTTCTTTGAGTGAGAATCATATTCTCTTTGAGGTTTCTGATTTGCTTTTATTAGTCCAAATGAATTGAACCCAGTCCAGATCAGAGCACACATCATCTTTCCAGCCACCATCACAATATCAAAACTTTAAATTAGACACAGTCAGAACATTTTACACTGAAAATGTTTTACAATTGACATTTGAAATGTGCCAGCATCTGATTAGGTTTCTGTATATGAAGGGAAACTATTATATGTTTTCTTCCTAGTTTTGTTTCCATTCAAACAATGACATTAGTTCCCCAGAGCCTCAGGTTGAATGCAAACTGCCTCAAAGTAATTATTTGCAAAGTTGAGCCTATTTTACTCCTTACTTCATTCAGTACAGTCACCACTAAAACTGGAAAATGTGTGCTTCTGATATCCAAAGTGGGTTGAAGGATTTAATGGGAAGCTGGTAACCAGTACCTGTTACTGACTGTTTATCTCCCATCAGAGATGGAAGAGCATTAGGGAATCATAATAGCAGAAATAAAATCCAACAGTGTTGTCTCTGGGTCTGCTCTGATGTTTATTTTTAAATGATGGACTCCCCAAGGTAGAGATGTGATGATCTTTAAATATGAGGTTATGCAAGGAGGTTATTGCTCTTGCCCCAGGAATGAGTTATCCCAGTATCTGCGTCAATAATATCTGATGGCAGTTTCTGTGTACAGGAATATTTGAAAAGGTTGAAATTTGATAATCCTAGGAAGGAGTTTTGTCCAAAACAATAGATATTTATCTAGTCTAGCCTATACTCTTCGGCCGTGTCTAAACTGCAGAGATCTTTTGAAAGATGATCTTGTGGAAGATCTCTTCCAGAAGATCTTCTTTTGAAAGAGTGCATCCACACACAAAAAAATGGATCGAAAAATTGATCCACTCTTTTGATAGTGTCCACACAGCCCCTGCTCTTTCAAAAGAACGGGCCAGGGATCGAAAAATCCAGCTCTGTGAGGACTGCTCATGTCCATGGAACATCTACCATGTTTTTTTTTTCAAAAGAAGCTTTCAAAAGGAGGTGCTCTTCCTGCTCTGGGAGTGGAAGAGGGCTTCTGGAAGAAGATTCGTGTTCTTTTGATTTCAGATCAAAAGAGCTCATTTTGTGTGTGGACACACCATGTGTTCTTTGAAAAGGGGCATGATTTTCCAAAAGAACTTGCTAGTATAGACATGGCTTTGGGATTTACAAAACTGACCTAGAAAATTCTCCAGAACTGGCTTTTCTTGTGTGATTTCTGGATAACATTTCCATTACATGATCAGAACAAAACCACCAAAAATACTTGTATTTTGTCAGAAATTTTAGCACTCCTACACTGATTCAAACTGAATAAGAAAATACAGAGGCAAGGGAAAACAAAATACAACATTTGCATAAAGTTAACTGAACTTTTGGATGTCAAACAAAGCTTGTCTTGTGCTTAGTTAATTCCTGACAAAAGATTATGATATGATTCCATAACATTTCATTCTTCACAGTCTGAAGCCAAAGCCCTTTCCTGATGTCCTTGTTTTGTTTCATTTGCCCATGGAAATGCACATTTTCAAGTAATTTGTGTGTACATGTTTTGGTCCATATAACTTTCATAGCCCTAGTCTCATTGCCTCATGAAAAGGGTATTACAAATGAATACAGCTGGAACAAGATTAATGGGTCAACTGGCCTTAAGCTGCTTTCTACTTGAAACAAAGGGAAAGCTGTGGATATACTGAGAATAGTGTGTTGACTACCCAAGATGATGTACATATGATCCTGTTTTCATATGATGGATGGTAACTCTGTCTGATTAGCACTGAGTCAGATGGCTGTGCCAGCATCACAGATAGTAGGAGTTATCTGCCTGAAAACTGTACTGCCCTAGAGTAAAAATAACGCCAGAAAATGGTGAACATTTGAAATATATGGAAATCATAATGGTTATTAAAATGTCTGCAACATGGAGAATGTCATTTTTGCTTAGGCGTGTAACTGACAAGCTGCTTCACAACACTGGTTTGCTCCTACTGAAAGCAACATTAAGATAAATGGGTATGAGTAACCAGCTAGAAAGACAGAGCAGACAAGTGAGACCGACAGCTATAAGGGCTAATAATCTTTGTTCAGGTCCTCACCTGCTATGACAGATGCCTGAGGCTTGCATTTTTTTTGTTCTTTGAACAATCCCTATTGTAGTAAGTATGTACCCCTATAGTGGATTGGAGAAGCTCAAACATGGGGGAACGAGGGGCCTGACTTTCAAAAGAGCTCAGCACTCACAAGCAGGGTTTGATTTTCAGAGGAGGGTAGCAGCCAATGCAGGCACCTGAGGAAGTGGCAACATTTTCAAAGGAGCTCCAGTCTCCTGGGACTGAACTAGTTGCAAATCTGACCATAAGAGTTGCAATGGGAGTCACTGGGAACAATCTGGTCCTAACATAGATTTGTAAACCACAGCTGAAAGCTTTTAAAATCTGGGTGCAATGATGGGTGCTGTGCACTTCAAAACGTGACTTCAAGTGACTTGGCCAAGGTCACGTAGTGAGCCAATGCAAGAAACTGTGCCTGACCTCCAGACACCTAGCTTTCAGTGTCATGTTCTCATCCTGAAGCTACGCACTCTCCCCATCTTCCTTATTCTGCTGTATTTATTACTCCTTCCCAGACTTAAATTAATCATTAACATATAACCTTAACTTTACATCTACATCGTCAGGTTCTGATTTCAGACATGGTATAAATATCAGCAAAGGCACTAGATATGCAGTATACTAGTATAACTAAGACCAAACTCTAGAGCTACATCTGCACAACAGACTAAACTCGAAATAAGCTATGCAATTGCATAGCTTATTTCAAGTGTCATTCAAAATAGGCAATTTTGGCATTTGGCATTGTCTAAACAGCACCAAATGTTGAAATAAAGCACCTTTCCAAGGCATCCCTTACTCCTCCAGCAACGAGGTATACACGGATGTTGAAATAGTGTGCTCATTATTTCAGACGAATATTTCAAAATAATGGGTGCTTTTCAAAGACATGGAGTAGATATTTTGGAATACTGGGGTATCCCAAAATAGCTCTGCCATGTAGAGATAGCCTAGCTGGCAGAATTTTTATGCTAAAGCTTTATCACAGGATAAGACGGCAAAGAATATAGAAATTAGAAAAATAATATTCTCACCGAATAAGATCATTTAGTCTACATGAGAGCTGCTTTGAGGAGTTAAATAATGGACTTTCTGACAAGAAAGAGGAAATTATTCTAAAAGTAAAAGCTAATAATGCCAATCATGTCATTTTGGAAGATTGCAATTGAAAATAACAACAAAAAAGTAACAGTCTGGCCCACTGCAGACTTAGAAAGGTGAGTAAAAACTCCAATAAGCTAAAGCTAAATTCCTTTTGATGCTTCTAATGTTCTGCTCCAATTCCAAATAATCATCAGGTTTACTGGTGTATGATTCCTACAAGCCTTAACAAAATCTGTCTGTTAAGAATTTACTCTCTCGTTCATGACATTTTAGTAATCATGTAAACTGCTATGAAAACAGATAGCTGTCCACAAATACCAGGAAATAAAGAAGAATTTAGACAGTCCTGCAGAGAAAAAAGATGAAAGGTAAAAAAACAAACAACCAAAACAACATACATTTCATGGTCCAACTCAGTCATGCCTGACAGGTGGCATCAGGCTTGTTTCAAAGGTCTCTGTCTTTAAAGATCTAAGGTGTAATGATTTTCTTGAGGCCTTGAATTGGGATGTATGTTATATGGCTGCTATGGTGACACAGCTGGAAAGAATGTCCTCTTACAAATATGCCAAAGGACAAGAAAACAAATGGAGAAAAATAATTTTGTTGAAAAGCAAACTGCACTTTAGTTCATCAACATTATTAATGATTTGTGTTCTAAAACAGATGAACAGTTTTATTCCAGTAGCAGCTAAAGGCTCCAAAAGAGATTGCTCTAGGCCAGGAGTGGGGAACCATTTTGGGTTAGAGGCCACTGAGCCACAAAAAAACAGTTGGGGGCCATACAAAAGTGAGAAGAGAAAATAAAAACGACAAGAGCAACAACAACAATAACCTCATTGATTTAGCCCCCAAGTGAGCCATAGATGTGGCCCCTAACTGAGAAGCAGGAAAAAAAAGACACTCCCTTGGAGAGGAACCGAGGTGTAGAACTTAACCCTAGGGCTGGATTAAGTCTACTGGGGGCCAAGGCTGCAGGGTGCGGTGGGGTGCAGGGTCTGGAAGGGTGGGGACACAGGAGTAGGGTGGGAGGTGGGGTCTAGAAAGAGGGGAAGCGGAAACTGACAGCATGTGGGATATGGAGCTGGAGTGGGAGGACGGGATGCAGGAGCCGGATGAGTATAGTGGTGGGAGGCAAGGAATTGTGGTGCCTGGCAAATCTCCTGATGGGAGATGGTGGGGGCACAGGTTTCTTTTTGCTATTATGCACTCTGCAAGCTCACAAAACAAAAAAGCAGTCCAGTAACAATTTAAAGACTAACAAAATAATTTATTAGCTGATGAGCTTTCGTGGGACAGACGCACTTCTTCAGATCATAGCCATACCAACCCAATACTATTTTTGGTTCTCTGTGCCTTAAATATGGAGTCTCTTCTGGTATGGCTATGATCTGAAGAAGTGGGTCTGTCCCACAAAAGCTCATCACCTAATAAATTATTCTGTTAGTCTTTAAAGTGCTACAGGACTGCTTTTTCGGTTTGATAGATATAGACTAGCATGGCTTTCTCTCTGTTACTATGCAAGCTCGCAGTGCTGCTGTCTGGTTTCCCCTCACTTTTATTATTGAAATGCATTTACATTAGGAATAAAGAATCATGAAATTAAAGTTCCAAATGAGGCCTTTTACATTAGTGGGATGACTTACATCTTTTCAAATTTCTATCAGAAATATTTGCTGTCCCTTGTTTTAGGCCTCTGTCTTATATTTTGTCCTGGGTAGGTGTGAACCTGGACAAAGTAAGTAGCAGACCAAGGCTACATCTAAGCTGTGTCTACACGTGCATGCTACTTCGAAGTAGCGGCACTAACTTCGAAATAGCGCCCGTCGTGGCTACACGCGTCGGGCGCTATTTCGAAGTTAACTTCGACGTTAGGCAGCGAGACGTCGAAGTCGCTAACCTCATGAGGGGATCGGAATAGCGCCCTACTTCGACGTTCAACGTCGAAGTAGGGACCGTGTAGACGATCCGCGTCCCGCAACGTCGAAATTGCCGAGTCCTCCATGGCGGCCATCAGCTGGGGGGTTGAGAGATGCTCTCTCTCCAGCCCCTGTGGGGCTCTATGGTCACCGTGGGCAGCAGCCCTTAGCCCAGGGCTTCTGGCTGCTTCTGCGGCAGCTGGGGATCTATGCTGCAGGCACAGGGTCTGCAACCAGTTGTCAGCTCTGTGTATCTTGTGTTGTTTAGTGCAACTGTGTCTGGGAGGGGCCCTTTAAGGGAGCGGCTTGCTGTTGAGTCCGCCCTGTGACCCTGTCTGCAGCTGTGCCTGGCACCCTTATTTCGATGTGTGCTACTTTGGCGTGTAGACGTACCCTCGCAGCGCCTATTTCGATGTGGTGCCGTGCAACGTCGAAGTTGAACATCGACATTGCCAGCCCTGGAGGACGTGTAGACGTTATTCATCGAAATAGCCTATTTCGATGTTGGCTTCACGTGTAGACGTAGCCCTATACTACAGTGATCTTTCAAAAGAAGCTTGTCTGGAAGATTTCTTCTGAAAGAACTTCTTTCGAAAGAGTGTGTCCACACACACAAAAGTGAATCAAAACAGTGATCTGCTCTTTCAGAAGAAAGCAACCACACAGCCCCCAGTCTTTTGAAAGAACAGGCCAGGGACTGAAAATGAAGAATGTTCTTTCAAAAGAAAGGCCATGTGGACCATCTACACACATTTTCTTTTGAAAGACGCTTTCGAAAGGGATTGCTTTTCCTGGAATGGGAAGGGAAGAATGATTTCAAAAGGATCACCACATTCTTTTGATTTACTTTTGAAAGAATGCTTTTTGTGTATACATGCTCCATTGGCTGTTTTGAAAGAGCCCCCTTCTTTTGCAAAATCTTTTGAAACAACTTGCTAGTGTAGACACAGCCCAAATGTTTTCAGATTTCCTTCTGTTTCACGTTGCACTGGATTTGTCAATGCATTCCAAACTTTCCCTCATGGATCCACTCTGTAGGGTGACATATAGTGTATATGGTGCTCAAGCTATTTTTGTTTCTGAACAGTTGCAATAGCCCAATATTAATTGCAAGCAGTGGCTACTTGAAAACCTTATAATGGGTTGCTTTAGTGATTGATCACAGGCAGCTGCTGCTGCTGCTGCTGCTGCTGCTGCTGGGTGAGCCCCAGAGCTTGGTTATATGTTTATCTGAACTCATCCTTAACTGTGAGAATTTCTTGACCTTTCAGAGGGTAATTTCTCAAACTTTGCCTCTAGTTTTTGGCGTGAAAAATAATCTATACATACAAGAGGCTTGCCAGAGTGTTTGGCCTGAAATGAAAGAGGAGGACAACAGAGATAAACACTTGGCCAAAACTTTGAAATGGTCATGCAAATGGCCATTTCGAAGATTACTAATGAGGTGCTCAATTGAATATTCAGTGCCTCATTAGCATCGGGATCCTTCCGAACACGCGGCTTGGAGCAGCTACCCGGAGCTCCTTTTTGAAAGGACCCCGCACCTTTCGAAATCCCCTTATTCCTCTCAGCGGAGGGGAATAAGGGGATTTCAAAATATGCAGGGTCCTTTTCAAAAGGACCCCTGTGTAGCTGTGCCAAGCCGCGCTTATTTGAAAGCGGCGCTTTTGAAGCGCCACAGCCGGAAGTGTCCCAATGCTAATGAGGCGCTGAATATTTAATTCAGCGCCTCATTAGTAATCTTCGAAATGGCCATTTTGAAGTTTTGGTCAAGTGTGGCCACAGCCACACACACACACACACACACACACACACACACACACACACACACACACACACACACACACACTTCCACAATGCATCTGGGGTTCGTGGAGTTATGGGACAGTTCAATAAACACTAATGATATTATTATTTGTTATTTTTGCTTGGCAGTTACAAGTAGTGGTCATTGTATTTGACTTCTTAATTTTAGTACGTTGAAGCTGAAACCATGGGACATGCTCAAATACTTTTTCCTCAAAAACTTGGCCATCATGATTTTATATTAAATCCCATGACATTATCATTTCATTTTTGGCAAGACAGCGGATGTATTGGGGCTCCCAGCCCATGGGGTATTTGAACAGCTACTCATCAGTTGTGAAAACACACCTCATTTGTTGAGTGGACTTACTACATTAGCACTGAATGTATTTTGACAAGAGTGCTTGTCATTAAATACACTGTGTTTGCACTTAATTTAAATCTTGTCTAGATTATATTGAGCATCGGCAAATGGTTTGGCCTGTAGCTCTTATTAAGCTGCTATTGCAAACTACCCTGCTATGAAATACAATTCATTACTTTGATGAAGAAATCTGCTTTTAAACATCAGGTGCACATAACATTAGGGTCCAAATTCATCCCAGGTGTGTAACTCAACTAGTTTCCATTAACTCTTTCTGATAAAGAAGAACTGTCAATATACATGGTTCACAGACACTAATATCCTAGGATTCCTTATAGCATGCCAAAAATATACAAGATAACAACCATGATAAAATGATTAGGGTTATTGGAAAATGGGAAGTTTTTCCATGGGCAGTTTTCACTTTTCCCCAGTTTGGGAATGAATATTTCAATTTGGAAATGCTGCCATAACACTTTGTGGAAATGGTGCTCTCTTGGGTGCCTAATGTTTCCATTTAGGTTTGCACCTGTGCACCTAAATATGTTAATTTGGGTATATGGCTGTGTTTCCTCAGGCAATGTGTAGTTCCACTGTCTTACATCCCCACTCTCCTGTGAGAGCCAGGCTCCCTGGTCAGACTTCATCTCCCATGATGCAATACACTCCATCCTCTTGGTGCAGGGAGATTGTGCAGCACAGAAGTCCACATAGCAATTGTATGTTATGGGAAATAACGTTTGGACAAGGAACCTGGCTTTTAAGGAGACTAGGGGGGAACATGTGGCTCGGTGCCCCCTGCTGCACCCAGGCTCTGCCCCTGCCGCTATGGGAGCAGCAGGGGAAAAGCCTTCATAGAGCTGAGTTTCTGCACTACCATTCACCGCAACCTGGGGAGGGGAAGGGGAATGGCACTGCACAGAGATGCTTCCTCTTCCTCCTTGCCAGGGTCTGAATCATGGGTGTTCCTGGATTACAGCACTTCTAGAGTATATTGCCTGGGACTGATATCAGGCTAATGTACCTATAGTTACCTGGGGCATCCTGCTTGCCCTTTTTGAATATGACACACCACAAGCACTTTTTATTTAGTCTCTGGAATTTCCATGGTATTCCAAGATTTATTAAAAATTAACATCAGTCATCCAAAGTATGGAAGAGTACTGAGTTCAAGTGCTCCTGTCTTGTTATTTTAAAAACATTTTGCTGTAGTGGATGTTGTCTAACATTCTCCTTAGTTACTAATGGACTGGAAAGTACCTCATCAGGACAGCCCCGTGTGGATACAAATGTTTACCCACAGATGTGGATAGCCACAGATAGAAATCAGTATCGGCTGATGTAAGGGGCTCTACTCCTGGGAGACACTGAGATCAAAGGACAGTAAAGTAGTGCCACAGCTCCAAAGAGCAAACACCTTGTGCTGGCCACTCATCCCAGCTGTGTGACTGTACTGCCCACGAATCCACCATCAGCTGGTCTGTATGACCACAGACAGGAGACACGGCTGGTGGTGGGGCTGGGGCAATACCACTACACACCCAGAAGGAGCTGCTGGCATAAGGTGCTGGCTCCTGGGAGCAGCTGCACCATATTCTTCTCCTTTGGCCACAGCATCTCCTGGGAACAAAGCCCTGTGGATCAGTGGATACCAATTTTTAATCCAGGGATATCCTAATCTGTAGGTACAAATTCTTACCCATGCAGGACTCTGTTCATCGTCCTCATATGATCGTTATACACTCTCATGCTTCTTTTCAAAAACAGACCAGAAATATTTATTGAACACTTCTCCCTTTCTTCCATCATTAACATCTCATCTAGTACTGAAACTGTACATTACCAGGGTTTGTTTTCTCCTACTATATCAAGGGGAAATACCCTCCTTGCTGTCTTTGGCCCTGCAAAGTGTGCATTTCTCTCTGGTTGGGTCTCCATGGGGGGCGGGTATTGCCAGCAGCTTCAGGCTAATAAGCAGTCTCATAATTCCAAATGGCTGCTCATTAGCATAATTGCTTGGCTAATTAGCATAGCCATGAGAGATCTTGCTGCTAACAGAAGCTGCTACCAGCAGTAAACGAGCCTTGTAGACTTGCCTTTTCTGGCAAAACCTCCCCTCTTGCCAGCCCCTTATCACTCTGTGTAGATGCAGCCTCTGATAGCTTTAGCTTCCTTTACCAAATTTCATAAATTATGCTTTATATTGATTTTAGTTTCCCTTTTGTGCATTTGATTTACATTGTTTGCGTTGCTCTTTTTTAAAAAAAATTCGTAATTGCTGCTTTCCCTTTACCAGTGAAATAGGTTGGGCTTTAAGTCAGAGTTGTCCTCTTTTTCTTGATTGGGGAATCATGGCTTTTTTGATGTTTAATAACCTTCTCTTAAGTAGTTTCTGAGTTTTAGTTACATTTTTTTCTGTCTAAATTTTTCTTCCTAATCAATTTTACTTAAAATCTTCCTAAGCTTTGGGAAAGTGAAACAGTGTTTTTCTTATGAGAAAAAACTTCCATTTGGCCCTTCATATCCCCCTTCAAAACCTATTTTTTTCTTTTACAAATTCCTGAAAAGTTTAGTGAATACTTGAATCAGTTCTAACTCCGAAAAGGACACCATCTGTTACCTGGGGCTGATATCTTTTTTCTTGATTTAAATTAGCCCACAAAGTTCTTGTGTCAAGGACATGAACTTTGCTAATTAACAAAAAACAATATGCATATTTAAAAATTCCTGTATGTGGTCAGTATACTGTTTGCAAATGCCAGCAATTCTACTGTTTTTGGCTTGAAGAACTGTGTGAAAGAGGAAATACCATTATCAGCCTGTAAAATATAAAAAGAAGATATTTTGGATTTATGACAAAAGATCAAAAAGGGATAGACTCCTACATTTTGTTCAGATCAGTCAAGAATATTGTGACAATGTTATAATAAATAAAATAATTCATGTTCCGTTTGGCTGATGCCTTCTATAGAATCATACAACTAGAAAGACTGATTTCTGAAAATCACTGAAAGCCAATTCTTTATCTATCCAGGGTTGTTCCTTGCATCTCAACGGTTTGATTTAAGTCTGTTCTAAATGTATACGCACTGGAACTTCTTCCATCACTTTTCCATGGAAACTAACAGCATAGAACCTCAGGACATTTCTACCTATAACGTATTTGCATTTACACTGATTTCACCCCATTACTTCTAGTTACATCCTTTCATATTAGTCTAAATATTCCTCTCTCTCTTTTTGATATATTTACATGCTTAAATACTTGTGTGCAATGGTTCTGAATGAAGAGGGCACTTAGGCTGTTTTCACAAACTCCTGAAAACAGGGATTTAGCATCGAATTCCTTAGAGAGCCCTAAATACAGCTTAGCAAACATTGCCATAATTAACACCCAACTCTCTTTTTTTTAGTGAAATGCTCATGTTTCTATTTTTTTTATTTTTCTTCCTCGTATTTACATCGTCATAATCTCCAACAAGTAATACTAAACTCCCACATTATTTATTGTTTTGATACAGTGAGCAATTAAATATAATTAGCTGGAAAATTATCATTTGCTGGTAGAATTTGCTAAAAATGCATCTGCTCCTTTGGGGAGTCGCTTTCTATTTCTTGCACCACTGAACTGAAGCTGTTTAAAGAGAGCTGCCTTTTTTTCCCCTATTTACTGCTTCACTGATCTGGGGCAGTAAGAAAGTATATGTATGAAAATAAGTATGCACTAGCCTGTGAATAAGTCTTTCGCAGAAAGCTAAAGGCTGGTGCATCAAATCAGCTTTATTGCAATGCTGAGATGCACAAACACCAACATATTCATAAGTGGACCATGAAAGGGAGGTCATGCAGTGGCAAGGAAAATAATACAAACACTGTCAGTGAGTGTGACATACAGCAGAAATCATTCAACTTGAAAGATTGCAGGAGACGTCTTGTTCTTACTTTACTTTGCCAAATGTCTTCACAGATATCAATGTCTGACTGCAGGGGGGTGTTTTTATATCATAGGGAATTGATAATTTCTTGCATTATGATAGTCATCTCTGCACTGAGGGCCAGCATGGAGTCTATGAACCACTCAGTACCTACTTAAACTCTCCGGACTGAGCTTAATACTGAAGTGGTGTCCAAGTGGAGAAATGGAATTCTGCATAAGGGTGAATTGCACCCGAGGCAATCGGCCAATGAAATGAGCTGTGTCCTGTCGAAGCCTCATAGATCATTCCTAAAGTAGAGTGGGATCCATAAAAAACTCAACCCTCATCACATTGGATATTTGCAGTGTCTTCCTATACTTAGAAGAGGAGACTCGATAGTGCTGTAATCACTGCTGAGTGGCAAATACTGAAATTTTGTGGCACTTATTGAGATGATGCCTCTGGACTAATATCAATACATAGTGGTCTGGCAGCACACAGAACCAGCAGCAACTACATTTTTTCCTTGGCACCAGAAAACTAGGGAGCTGAATATTTCCAGATCATCTCTAATCTCCAGGTGAATTCCCATGATTAAATTGTCACTTGGACCTTCTGATTGGAATTAAGCCCATAGTCTGTACAAAAATTTATTCCTTTGGTGAGTAATCTAGTATAGTAAAACATTTACATGCTGCTGAGTTTAGTCCAAAAGAATGGAAAACAAATGATTAGTCTGATCTTTTATGAATCAGCGTTATAATGTGGACAGTTCAATTCTTTGTGGTCCAGAGAGACCCAGGAAGATCATAACTTGCTTCTGCTTATATCTGGTGCTTTCAGAAACCACTTGCCCATCGGGCCTTGTGTTTTACTGACTTTTCCTCTTCTCTCTTTAGAAGCCCAGCTAGTTCCCTGTGAATGCTCTGCTTGTTCTTGTATGCCATGGCAGGGGGACAGCCAATTTGCTGTGTAACTATATATTCCACTCCTACTTTTACTTCATCAAAACTACTGAAGCACAGATTAGAGTTTTCATTTTTTCATACTTTTCAGGAAGCATTTCACAGAGTTGAATATAGCATGTAAAACCCAGAGACATGATCATTAATAATACTCAATCCTATTTCAAAGAGAGAGTACTATGCATTTTCTTAGTAAAACATTGCATTCTCACAAAATACACTGGGTGCATCTACATGAGAAGTCTCTGTTGACAGAAGTAACTTTTGGAAGGGATTTCCTGATAAAACGTCTGTTGACAGATTGCATCTACACATAAAAGCAGATTGAAGAGCAGTCCAATCCGTCAACAGAGAGCAGTCAGACTGCCCGACCTTCTCTTGACAGAATGGCTGACCAGAAGGTCTGCAAACAGGGCTGCCCAGTGAACCAGAAGCCTTCTATGTCAACAAAAGGACCCTGAAGTGTCTACACAGCTGTTTTGTTGACAGGAAACTGTTGAGACAGGCATTATATCTGAACACAGAGAGGTATAATGCTGCCATGGGATGTGCAGAGTTTTGTCAACAGACTGTCAACAAAGTGCATTTTGTGTGTAGATGCTTTGCAGGTTTTTCTGACAAAAGCCCAGTTTTATTAATATTCCTTGAAAAGACACTTTTCTCCTTCTCCCTTCCTCCCTCTGCTCCATCAACATTCCAGTATTCAGCCTAACATTTTCAATAGTCCGCAGAAAATCAGAACATATCCCCCCACCTGATCTTCTCTCACAGCTTTCTCAGTCTTTAGAGAGTGAACATAGTGTGTAGTGGATGTTCAGAGCTTGAGAAATGGTAGCATCTTGGTCCTTGCAAACACTTCAGTACCCTGTCAGCAAACAAAATAGTCTAGAGATTTCCACAGTTAGTTGAGTCCAGTGCTTTGGTTAATAGCTAAATTGGCTACTGAGATACTGGTGAAAACAGAAGACTACAGCCTGTATTCAAAGGGGTACATGAATTAGGATCAGCACAGAAAATATGAATTCTCTGGATCTCTAAAATGCTGTCATGCTATAGGGCACCATCTTCCTCAGGTATAACCCCAGGTACGTCAGGCAAGAATTCCCAAGCTCTTGTCTCACTGTTGCCTCCATTTCTCTTTAACTGACACAGAATCACAGATTAGAGGAAATAGCTGATAGTTCAATGTAAGTTTCACTGTTTCTTTAGCCTTAGGCTAACAAATGCTTCCTCCCAAGCCAAGCCTGCCAATGGGTGGGGGCAGGGGAGGAGGGACAAAGGTAGGCAGTTGCCCAAGTGCCTGGCCTTTGGCAGTGGCAGCAGGTGGAGCTCTTGGCTGGCTTGAAGTGCCACAGCAGTGCTGCTCCACATGGTTAGTTTTTTTTGTGGGGGAAGGGAGGGGAGGAGCGGCAGCACTGTGGTTCCAGAAGCACTAAGAGCTGATTGCCCTTAGCTCCACCCCTTCTGCCTTGGTCACAGCCCTTTAGTGAACATGGAGCTGACCCCCCTCTCCACTTGGCCCAGGACCCATGGTGTTTGTCAGCCCCATAGTCCTCAGCTCACTTTCTGTGGCTGTCCATCAATTATGTAACATTTTTTGGTAGTTTTCAAGACCCACCGACCCTCTTGCATTACTTTAACACTGAAAGAAATACACAAAACTAAGGACTCCCACAGCGTGTTAGATAATTTATGGACATTCCCACTAGGTAAAGAAAACACTCCAGACTGTACTGGACATTATCTTTACTGCTTCCTTAGCAAATGGAGATGAAATAACACTCATTTCCCAAGTGGTTCAGAGATTGGGGCACAGCTCTCGCAGCAGCTGCATCTCTTGGTCCTGAATCAATCAGCCTCTGACTCCAGAGAGTTGTCTTTAGCCACTGTATTCATAACTTTCCTGTCCCCTCTACACTCTGACTGGTTAGCTGTCAGAGGGTGACTCGGGTGTGAGGTGCTAGGTGGGTCTCCCACAATGAAAATGTCATATACCATCTTGGAACATGTACTGAGGATATCTAGTCAGTTTAACCCACTGTTCTTCACAGGGTTAATACATACATTTCAAAATGACATAGTTGCATCCTAACACACTTAAAAGTGCCTTCAGCAAACAATGACTCTCCACAGGAGTAGTAGACCACAGCATGGAATAAACCACGCAAATGTCCTGAAAAAAACAAAAAACAAAGAAACAAACAAAGAAACAAACAAAGAAACACCTTCGACAGCATGCCCCTGCTTGTCACTTACCACACCACACTGGAACACATACTAAGTGGGACCCCATATTGAAGAAATCTTTCCTGAACCCCTTCTTCTGACCATCTTCTCAAGCTCATTATCAGAAACAATCTTCCCACAGGCCAGGACCCACTAACTCGAAGCAGGACCAGACGCTGCCCTGACAACAGAGGCAAAACCTAGAGACTTATCTCCACTACTACAAGGATCAGTACCTTCCACAAAGTTACTCCCAAATTTGGACCCAATACACTCCCATACGGATCTTCCTATAAGTATAAATTGATTGTTAATTTATTCTGTCAAAATGGCGTGAAAGGAGTTGACCCATCCAAAAGGACTTGTCAGTGTTTTATGAAGGAGTTTGTTTCTCATCCTAGAGGACTTCCCAGAGCAAGTAAATTCTGCTAATCCTTGGAAGGAAACTGATACCACCCTCTGCTCAAAGCATTGTCATACATGCAATAGTTCTTTGCAAACAAAGTCTTATTTATTAAGGGAAAATGATATCATTACAATATATTCAGGAAAGGAAAAGAGAAAAAATGACAATGCCTAAGTAATATGGCACAGCAAGATTACTGTTAAAGATCGTACCTTTAAATGGTACAACAGACTACAAGACAATTAAAGTGCTGAGGTCCTGGCACAGATTGACCTTTTCATACATATACAATGGGACTCCTGTACAATAATACTAGGCATATTAAAATGTAACATACAAATAATCTATGCATGTATATAAAACAATGTAACAATATAACATTAAAATTACTATTCTGTGAGGAGTGATCAGACCGTCATGAAATGGGGTAAAGTGGCTCACACTCAGGAGGAGGCATTCTGTTATATTTACAGGAATACACAGTCAGAGCTTCAAGAATAATCATAAAAATCAGACTTACATCCTTTTAAGGATCCCTCTGAACCATCTCATGCATCTGATGAAGCAGGTCTTTGCCTACAAAAGCTTATGCTCCAAAATATCTTAGTCTATAAGGTGCCACAAGACTTTTTGTTGTTTTTGAAGATACAGACTAACTCAACTACCCATCTGAAACTGAATCATCTAGTGTCCTTCTGCTTTGCCAAGTGTGATGTTGCTGCTTGCAGTTTTTTCCTTCTGTGGTATTGCTCCTTTCCTCTATCTTCTCTGGTCTTGTCTTCTCCACTTACACCTGATGATGTGCCGACCTACTCCGGGTCCCATGGGTGCGCATGGGGTTTGATACAACGGGGGGAGTCGGGTGGCCCAGGACCGACCACCCCACCTTTATAGCAGTCTTATATAGTGTAGCAGCAATATGTGATTCAGTGTATCTACTTTAAAACCTAGGTTTCCATGGTATCATGAGTACCAGGAACAATAACACTCCGATTGTGAACACCACAATGCCCTGTGGCTGTTCTAAGTCCCAAAAATTCTCTATACAGCCCCAGCTAGTCCAGCTAGTGGTATTTACCAATAACAATTGATTCGTTTATTCGTAACTACAGTTACTTAACACTTGTCTTATATATATATATATATTTGGCATAGGCTAAACACAAGGTTACATATAGCTGTATATAATTACATGTGACTTACCAATAACATCCAATGCTCCCACATCTCACCAACAACTACGTTACAGCAGCCCTTCAAGTTAGAGATATGGCTTGGTTGGGACCTTTCGTGGTGGTGAAGTCCGGGTGATCAGGCCGGGGTCTGCTGTCTGGACTGGAAGTTGCTAGCCTCCGCCTTGTGTCCAGCAGTCCACACCCTTATTCCTGCTAAATCACCTTTTATACTGTTTCTTACTTGGCGGTTCAATACCTGACCAATTAAAGCATTTGTTACCTAATTTGGGCTTTCTATCCTCCCGGCCAGTCAGAACACGTTACAAGATTTCCTCTGTCCTTGGTCATTTTCCGAACCTCCCTCCGGGACCCTCTGATGTTGCACAACCAAGATATTCTCTTTGTGGGGGTCTTCCAGCTACTTGCCCCAGCTGTTCTCTTTGGAGACTTACTATCTACTTGTCAGGATGTTCTCTTTGGGGACTCTCAAACTACTTGTCAACTTTCTGATTTCTTTCTCCTGGCCTGGCTTCAGGCCTTCCCGCCATTGTATGATAGCGTTCCAAGATGGAGTGTATGGTCATTCTGCCTTGCGAGTGAGGCCCGGCCATCAGGTGCTCGTGCTCCCACAACACCCACATACAACACCTACTTTTTGCCACCCTTATATTCACTTTCTGGCCTCCTCTTATCGGTCGACCTTTCAAGCTGAAAGCTCTCTGTGTGGGTGGTAGCTGTCCATTTCATCATCTCTCCCTCCCCCTTTCAGATATTTTAGGGTGCATTGGATATAACTTCCTGAACTCTGTTCAGCCTTTGTATCTTACTGGCTGTTGGTCAGTTCAGTTTGTAATCTCCATTTTGAGAATCTCTAATGGAAAATAATCGGGGAGGCCATGTATAACTTATCACAAGCCTTAAATCTAAAGCCATTTACAGGTTTATGCAAGCCGAAGCATCGTGATATTGTCGTCATCTTTAAGCTGATTTAGACAAGTGCATTTCTGGACAATTTAAACCCTGTCTAAGATTTTTCCTTGCAGACAGATGCATTCATATACTTCACTCCTGCTTGTAACACAGGGTTATAGCTGTAATAAAACTTTTGCTCTCATCGAGACACCTTTCTAGATTTCTGGGTGCTATGTGTGCCAATCACATCATGTGGTGTACCTCTTCCAATGCAATAAATGCCCCCCCCAGTAAATATGTAGATAAAGCCAATCACTATAGATTAAAGTGAACTCAAGAAGGATAATGATAAAAGACACAAGCACCATATTACCTGCAGGTGAACACTTTTCACAAAATAGTCACCCTATATCTGATCTCTCAGTCCTCTTCTGAAAAGAAACCCTTCATAACAGCTTTAACAGATGTCTTGGCATTTAAAACCATAACTTTGTTAGACACTTGAAATCATGGTTTTAATAAAAAAACCACTGTATTTATGGCTTACTATAACAGTATGTAACTCACTAACCCCCCGCTTTTTGTTCAATGGTTGCCAGTTCACTTTGAATGGTCTCTTACCATGTGTTAACTTACACTAAACAATCTGGCCAACCTCAAATTTAGCTTTGACACTCTGAGCATCTGTCACAAACCTGAAGAAGAGCTCTGTGCAATTAGAAAATATCTCTTTCAGCAACAGAAGTTGGTCCAATAAAACACCTCTCCTATGTTATCTCTCTATTATCCTGGGACCAACATGGCTACAAAACTTCAAACAAGTTTGTCTGTAAGTTTCTGTATAGTTCTAAATGAGTTGCCGTGCTCTGCTCTCTGCATGTGTAGAGACGTACTAATGTCCTGTTAAGAACAACTCCCTGAAGCATATGTACTACACTTGCTCCAGGGATTTTCCATGCCCTCTTTCAGTAATATGCTGAATACTCACACTATAACACAGCTTTCTTTTTCTTTCATTCCAGAGCATCTGTCCAGAGACTGCAAGTAGTATAACTTTCATCACTGTCCAGAGCTTGTTCTGCTATTGAGTCCAGCCTGGTCATGTCCCTGTGTATGCTGCCCTGCCACCTAGTCAGCAATCAGCATCTAAGTCGAACTGACCTAGTTTTGCTTGCATTTTTTTCTTTTGCCTCCTATTTGAGGCTGGATTGGACAATCTAGAGTTAACCATTTTAGCTTATACAGATGAGACTGTATGGCTGGCAGATACATTTGAATTAATTGTGATACTTTTCAATACATTACAAAATTGGTATAGTTGACTTGAACTTCTGATAAATGCCACTGTAATTACATCTTGGGAAAAGGACAATAGATAAAATACTGAAATGTAGCAGCAATAAAGTCAGAGAACAAGTAAAATCTTATGTGCATAGGAAGCCTAATCAGAGGTGATGGTTCCATCAAAGACGTGGCCGAAAGGAAATATGCTTTAGCTAAAAGTGCTGTAAAGAAACTGATGAAATTATGGACTGATGAGCACAATATATTTGGCTCCAAAAAGAAAATGAATCAAAACAGGTATATTAACTGTATTACTCTATGATCCTGAAGCAGCTACATCAAATAAAACAGAAATCAGAAGACTGTAGGCAGTGGATGTGGGAGTTCTTCAAAAGACAGCAGATCTAATGTAGCATCATTTTAACACAAAGAAAGAAATTAGAAGTTGAGTAGGATGTGAAATCAGTGCAGAGGGTAAATTACAATCAAACAGATTATGATGGTGGAGGCACTGAAGAAGACTTTGTTGCCATCACTGTTCTAATGGGCCACATCCACCCTGATTGAAGAGACCTCGTCAGCTCTGGCCCTCCCCTTGACTGAGACCCCTCTTTAAACCCTCCTCTAAATCCCCCCACCCCAACTCATGCATCTCATGAAGTGGGTAATTGCCCATGAAACCTTATGCTCCAAAATATCTGTTAGTCTATAAGGTGCCACAAGACTTCTTGTTGTTTATTTTTCTGTTCTTAAAAATATTGGAATACATTTTACAAATGTTCTTGCCGAATTAAGACATGTATAAGAGACTTACATTTAATGAAAAAAAAATAAAGAAACCTCTCTCCTTCAGTCTTTCAATGCATTCTAAGCCTGATATATTTCTGGTTCCATTGAGTTCTGCTATAACTATTAGAAGTCTTACTCTCCAGATGTGCTGGCAGCATTGTGTTTAATAAAGCTTAGCATTTAGACAACATTTTTCTTCACTAAAAGTCTTTACAAAAATTAACAAATTATATATTGTAGCACACTCAGAGATATGGAAATATTATCTATACTTGCACAGAACAGAAACTCAAGGAGAGACATTTTAGAGAAACATGCCCAGGGTTACACTGTGCACTTCAGTTGCTGAGTTGATAGTGGAAGTGAGGAGTTGCTGGCTACAACACCTGTGCTCAGTCAATTAAAATTTACCTCTTTTACTCCAGCCTAAATAACTCTGCCTAAGAGGGATTTATTTAAGTAGTGTAAATAGTGTAAATGCTGTGCTAACTTGCAGTATTTCTAGCCAGATCAATAATGCTGCAACACACAAAACGTATATCAAAATAGCAGTCAACTATTTTGAAATTCAGTGTCTACACACAAAGGCTGTGTCTACACTGCCCCTCCCCTTCGGGAAGAAGGGTCCTTTTGAAAACAGGGCTACCTTTTGAAGGAACCCAGTCTATGTGGTTAGTTTGCATTTCAAAAGCAGCACTTTCAATGCAGCGAGTAGCCAACATTATGCAAATGAGCCACTAAATATTCATATCAGAGCCTCATTAGCATTTCTGATCTGCTGTATTTACGTGCCCCTTTTGAAAGGGAAGGGCAGCGTAGACGCAGCCATAGAGCCTATTTTGAAATTGAGTCATTGGATGGACTTTGGCTTATTTCAAATAAGGCTCCATTCCCTGTCTAAACAGCACCCTTTCTGAAACAGAAATAGAAAGAGGTCTACCAATTTCCATTAAGCCAACCATTATTTCAAAATAATTTCTAAATAGTGGTTGCATTTTGTAGGCACTCGCATAGTTATTTTGAAATAACTTTGCTGTGTAGACCTGCCCTAAGGCTCTGTCTACATTACCACCTTCCTTCGAAAGAAGGATGGTAATGAGGCTGTTCGAAGTCTACTAATGAAGTGCTGCTGTGCACTCCTCAGTAAGGGGACTTCGAAGATGCCCCAGCACTTTGATGTACTGGCGGGTGCGCCGCGGTGAGATGCATGCCAGTATTTCGAAGTTTAAAACTTCGGAGTTGCCGCAGGGGGCAATTTGCTTAATGAAGTGCTTCCTATTCATGGCAGCACTTCATTAGTAAACTCCAAACATCCTTATTACCATCCTTCCTTCAAAGGAAGGTGGTAATGTAGACACAGCCTAAGTGTCCTGGAAAGAAACATAGATTTATACATCTAAGGCCAGATTATAGACATTCTCTATTACAGGGTCTTCTGAACTTAACTGGGAGCGCTCTAGTCAGGAGGCTACTGTGTGCTGGGGAAGAAACAGACTTCCAATTCCAAGACATGCAGGGAGTGCATATAGTGGGACATGAGCTAAGATCCTGGTCAGGAGAGCTCTGTCCAAGCCAGGAGTTGCTGTTAAGCTGCTGTTAGAAAGTCAGAAGCTGCTACCGAGAAACTGTTGGCCCCGCAAAGAGCCACATAAGCTATGGTTGGGATTCACTGAAGCCAAGGCAGAAACTGTGGTATGCCTAGAATTGACTGAGGTTGACCTATGGTATAGGCAGTACAAGTAACTGACACCTCTGTTGTTTGGGATAGTACTTGCAGAGGAAGGAGGATAGCAAAAGATACTTAAGGTGTTTCCCTGAATCTTAGAAGAGGCAAAGCCATCTCATTATCTCATCAGGAACCAAGTTTACTAATCTGTGATTAAAACAAATCCCAGCTTCAGAGGGTCTGTGCAGGTTGGAGTAATCCCATATTAGAATTTCTCTGACATTCATTGCCTTGTCTAGATTGCTGTAGCTAATCAAAAGAGTTTTATCTCCAGCTTCAAGATGTGCAGGCCCACCAACAAGGATGGGGAAGTAAGAGTGCAAGTGTCTTGGGGCCTGGCAATTCAAAAGGCTCTAGGGCTGCTGGCCACTATTGGCACTACTGCAGCAGCACTAAAGGGCTGGCAGGGCAAATCTAACCCCCAGAGCCTCTCCTCTTATGCTCTAGGCCCCACCCCTTCCAGGAGCACAGAGCCATCCCCACACCTAAGCCATCAATTCTATCATTCCCCCTGGGGATGTGTTAATGGTGTCAGTGTAAATGAAAGTTGGGTAAATTTTATTTATTTTCTGTAAACTGCATTCATTGATTGGTTTTGCAATGCCCCCTACAAATGTAAAGTGATTGTGACATTTTAATTAATCTCAATCAGTTACATCATAGTTTTCTAAATTGGTAAGTGAAGGTGTATTAACTCTAATCTAAGAGCATATTGGTTGCATTTTTAATAATTCATATTTTTTGAGTTAGACCTATTGCATAGACCAGCTCAGGTTTATTCCTGGAGGCTCCCAAGGCATGCCAGTGAAGATGTACAGAGCTCCTTCCACATGGAGGCACCACCATGATTTCTGGAGGCTTTTTGGCTTTTGAACATACCCTGACCCCAGAGAGACCATAGAGTAGTCCTTCAAGGGAGGCTAGAGTGTGCACAGGAGGAAACAGATAATCAGGGGCCAGGAAACTCCTGTAAAAGGATCTTCAGGACCAGATTCAGCAGATTCAGTTCAGTGCTGTTGGAGATCTCATGGAGAGAAAAGCAGGGGTGATTGGCTGGCTGAAGGAGCATCATCATCATCAAAGAGAGGTCTGAGAGGAGAGCTGGTGAGAGAGACTGTGAGCTATAGAGATACACTGATGGACTGTTGTAGAGCCCTGAGGCAAGGATGAGGACACTGTCTCTAGGAGGGGAAGCTCTAGAGGCAGCACTCCTTGTTCAAATGGGGGAATAGCATGACAGATCATAGAGATGGCATTGAGATGAGCCCCTGATAAACATGTACCCCAGAAAGGGTGTTTTGATTCACACAGAGTGTGACTCAGCCAGAGGATTGAGTAGCCAAAAAGGTTGTTGAACTTAGGCAGTGCAGGCAAATGCACTCAGCCAGACAGGGCCTCTCACGGGAGGTGAGTGCCACCCTATTATGGATGGATACAGGATTCCCACCTATACAACATCACGACTGGGATACTGAGACTCTCCTTTAGTATTAACAGTCTTGGGTTTCTGAACACACAGATGAGAGTTGCCAAGCTGTGAGAAGCCTAGGAGGGAAAGTGTGTGTGCAGAGGGTTGGGGGGGTTGTTTCAGAAGGAGCAATTATGATAATCTACTCTGGCCTTCTGAATAATACTGGGCATAGATTTCACTCAGTGATTCCTGCATCTGGTCTAAAAACTCTTGCCAATAATAATGCTTAAATTATACATTTGACTGAACAAAGAAATCATGGAGTTTACAAAATTGTCTGTATTTTTTGCATGCAAATAATGCAAATATATTTTAACTCCTTTCCAGTAATGAGAGACTCAAAGGCATAAATTGTGCTGAAAAACATTCTGCTGTCTCTCCTGACTTGCTTTAGTTAAAGAGAGAGAGAGAGAGAGAGAGAGAGAGAGAGCGAGAGCTTCGTACAAGATAAAATATATTAAGAATTTAAGAACCCTATCTGACTCATTTAGCAGCTCTAACAGATCAGAGAAACAGTAAGAAGTGAACTGAAAGTTGCACAGGTGGAAGTATATGGTTACAAACAGTTCACGCTTGTAAACTTGACAATGAGCACACCTTCAGACATATTTTTATGGCCCAAATATTAGCTAGCTTTTATTTATTAACACTGAAATGCAGTGTATTGGAAGAATTCTTTTTCAATGAGAGAAATCCCTTTGTCTATATTACGAAGAAGGGGTGTTTTAATATATTAGCTAGTGAGTTAAAACCCCAGGGTAGATATTTAGACACCGTAATTTGTATTTTAACATGTTAGCTAGAGGGGCTCAACTCTGTGCTCCCTTTTAAGGGGTCCATACTCATCTAATTAATTTTAAAATTACCACTGTGTTGTCTACATCAGGATTATAATATTCATTAGTTAAACATTCATGACAACAATACCTTTATTCCTAAGGGAGACATTCTCTGTGGAGTCTATTGTACCTTTAGAGATGTCTAAATAGTCCGTGTCTTATACAGCAACTGAACAATTATTTCTATTGTTACTGCATCTTCTAGTGATGTGTTTGCCAATCTCTGTAATGGACCAGTCCAGAATTCTGGTTTCAAAGCTCGTTCTCCAGCTCATCCAAGATTTCATACTCCAGATTTGAATTGTACATCCTTAGATTCTTTTCTAATTTCACAGGCCGGTCCAGTGTAGTTTTTGTTCTCTGGTAGCTTGTCAACTTTTGATAAGTAAGGTTGAACCTCTCTAGTCTGGAACCCTCAGCACCTGACTGAGGCCATATAAGAGAATTTGCTGAACCATGGGAGGTCAATGTTGTCTGGTGACATAAGAACATAAGAACATAAGAATGGCCATACTGGGTCAGACCAAAGGTCCATCCAGCCCAGCATCCCATCTGCCGACGGTGGCCAATGCCAGGTGCCCCAGAGAAGGAGAACAGAAGACAATGATCAAGTGATTTATCTCCTGCCATCCATCTCCTGCCCTTGTTCTGAAGGCTAGGGCACCATACTTTATCCCTGGCTAATAGCCATTTATGGACCTAACCTGCAAAAATTTATCAAGCTCTTTTTTAAACCCTAATAGATTCCTGGCCTTCACAGCCTCCTCGGGCAAGGAGTTCCACAGGTTGACTGTGCGCTGTGTGAAGAAAAATTTCCTTTTATTACCCATACTTCCACTACTTACTAGTCTCTTAGAAGACATTTAGAGGTAAATTACAGCTACATAGCAGGGAGGAGGGATAGCTCAGTGGTGTGAGCATTAGCCTGCTAAACGCACAGGTATGAGCTCAGTCCCTGAGGAGGACATTTAGGGATTGGGGCAAATAGATGTCAGGGATGGTGACTATAAACAACCTTTATGGGACTACATGAAACTTGGCCACACCCATGATAAGTGGCCATCAAGCTAACTAAAATCGTACCAGACTATGAATGTTACTGGGTGAGAGGTCCAACCCATACCAGCAAATATGACTGTTTATTAAGGAAAATTTCCAGCTATAAAGCAAACTCATTTCTGTACCATTATGTCTCAACCATGTTTCAGTTACATATTTCTGCTATCATTCCCATGCAATCTGTTGCTAGCGCCAGATTAAACATTCTAATCCTCCCTTCTCCTCAATAATTTTTTGCTCTGTACATTTCCCCAAGATTCACAGCAGCCAAAGTATCATAGAAACACTGAAATCTGACAGAAAAATCATAAGCCTTCCAAACTGTCTGACTGCTGAATCCAGGATCCTTTAATTTGTCTTTTCCTCCTGGTAACATCTTGATATTTGCCTTGAGAGGTGTAATCGTACCTTGCAAAGCACTTTCAGTCTTGGACTGTGAGAAATGAGGTTAACTCTTGTTATGTAATAGAATGAATTAAATCCAGGTCAGAGTTGTCCCAGAAATTATTTTGCCTGGATTATAAATCTTGTATTTAGAGTAAGATTAGCTGAACCCTTTTCACATACAACGAGCACTTTAAGAATGATTTATTTGCATACATTTAAAAAAACAAATGAAACAAATTAGAAATATGATTGGGGATATTGCTAAATAAATTAGTCACATATTAAGAGTTTGTTAAGATTTAATCCAATCTAACATAAACCTTTTTGTGGGTGTTATTTTTTCTATTATTTTCTGTACTGTGGCATTTTATTGAGGAGGATTCTATGGGCAGCTTTGGCCAGGGGGTTCAGCTGGCAGTCTGGCTCATACAGAAGTTGTTCAGGGAGGCAGAGGGGCATCAGGCAGAGCAGTGGAAAGTGGCCTTCGTAAAGTAGGTCTTATATAAAGAGGGTGAGGGGTTTTTTTTTGAGATTTTGGGAAAAAAAACAATGAACTCTGTTGAAAGGTTGAAATCTTAAAAAAAAATGCACACTGAAAGTCAGAAAAAAAAAATCCCAGGTTGGGTCTGTTAAAATTTTTCTTTGTGGTAATTCTGAAAATATTTTGTTTATATTTTGACCTTTTTATGTTAGTCAACTTTTTAAATTATGAAATACCTTACTTAAACCCAAGCGTTTTATGAAAAATAAATGAAAATTTCACTTTTGAAAATGACAAAAAATGGAATGTTTCACAATTTTAAAACTTTTGATAAAATATTTATGAAATGGATCCTTGGGCAGAAACTGTCAGATTTTAACAGATTAACATTTTTAGATTAAAATATGTGTTGTGAAAAAAAATCCTAACCAGTTTCAGTCCTACAGAGTATTGTTCAGCTATTTGTTTCCCTGTCTGGTGATAGAAAAGGATATGGAATTCCACTACTACATTGGTGGTTCCTTAGATGGATAGAGAGACAGAAGGATGGAATGGGAAGGAAAATTGACTTTTTAAGGAAGTTCACAAACAGGTGAGAAACCAGTCAGGAAACCAATAGTCTTGAGAGATAGAAGCAGAAGAAGAAGCTGCAAATCCCACAGAAGTAGCAAGCAGCTGAGAGAACAGCGAAGGACTTGACCAATGTTACCTCTGGCTGCTTTGAATAAGGACCATTAATTGGATGGTAGTTGAGTGGGCAAACCTGGGTTCCCATACCTCTTCCCCAGACCAAAATGGTTCAGACCTATAAATGTTAGTCTGAGGCTGGAAGAGAGACTCTCATTATCACTGGACTTTGAGTTGTCTTATTTCTGGTCATATTTGTTAATTACAGAAGTGGCAAGAGTGAGCAGTGTTTTAGCCAGAGAGAGAGGCCACATAAGACAACAGAATCTGTTTACTCTAGAAGGGCTGGAGAAAGCATTAAGCTGAAATTACACCTGCAACACCACACCTGGATATAATTATGGGCTTTAGCAGTGATCTGTGCTCCCACAGGTCATACTAGAAGTGTTTGCAAGCCACCACTACATTAAAGAGAGGGGATTATTATGATGTAATTTGCCCAGGAGCACTTTTATAAACTAATGAAAAGTGCATCTTATGCAATCTACCTTTCGATAAAAATTCTGGTCTTTCACGTTGTTCTGAAGTTGTAAACTAGGGCAAGTTATTTTTTGTCAATTTCACTTACATGTTATTATGTATGTTGGAGAGTTTCAGAGAGTATTCAGTGTATTTCATGCCACCACAATGCCTTAAAATAATGGCAACTTCTGCTATGTTATCCTGGATAATGTATTTTTTTTTTGGAGGGCACAAGTAAACCAGAATTATTTTAAACTGCCTTGAACATTGTCTTAATTTTCTTGGCAGAAAACTCCAGATTTAAATCCCATCAGCTGGTTAAAAATAGGATATTATTAGTTAAATAAATTATTGGTTAAATAAGCCCATAAGCTGGTTAAAAATAGGATATTATTAGTCCACCTAGTACCAGTGAGGACTTTAACAGTGTAAAGTCAACTGTGCAGTATTACTTGATATTTTAATGGTGATCACTGTATGTTAATATCATCCAAAAGTCCACAAAGATTTGTAATGAGATTGTGAGGTTTGGAATGGTTACACGTCTTTCATCATGGTTAGAGGACTAGATCTTGATGGTGTTACCTACACAATTATTCTGAATTTCCCCTAGGGCACTGAACCATCTCTGGTCTGATGCTAGAAGTGGGAAGATTTTACATGATCATTGCATGATTTTTCATTTGTATAATTCTGACAGCTATCTGCTTTTTATAAATACTGGATTGAATTCTTTCCCAAGTTCTCCAGCAATCTCCATAGCTGCTTATGACCAACCTAATTGGAGCGTAAACTAGTAAGTTTGCCAGTTTACTAATTGCACAAATGCCCCTGCCCTACCCTAGGGCTCCACGGCCACCCTTGCTCATTCCATCCTCCATCCCAGGGCAGTGCTTAGCTCTTAGGGGCCATACACAGTACAGTAGACCATCAATTTATGTGAGGGTTCTGTTCCCACCCACTCTCGCATGACCCAAATTTCACATGAGTGGGGGTGGCTTTTTCCCCAGCAGAATGCACATTCTGCAGCCGGGGAAGCAGTAGGAGCACCTAGAGCTCCTTTTTGAATGGTAAGTCCTAGGGTTGGGGGGCGGGGGCAGTTGGGGAGGTTTAAGCCTGGCGGTGGGATGAGGCCATGCGAGAGGGGCAGGGGGTTAAGCCTGTGGTGGGTTAGGGCTGCAGGAGGGCAGAGGGGGATTGAACCGGAACAGTGCACAGAGGGTTTGAACTGAGGCCAGAAGTTCCCACAGCTGTCACATCCCTAGGGCTCCAGGGCTGGGAGTGCCTGCGGCTGCTGCTTCCCCAGGACTTGATTGCAGCCGGGAAGAGCTGCCCATCCCAGTGAGGGGTAGGCCGGAGGCGTGAGTGGGTGGTAAGTTGGGGCTTGAGGGTATTGTGATTTTGAGTTGCACTTAACTCATGTTAATATGAGTTAGGCGCAACTCAAAATCGCGCGTTTCAAGAGTTTGCTGTTTTATTAAACTGGTGCCGGTATGCCCATTCGCAGCCACGGGAGGGGAGATAACGATTTTGAGGGATGTGATTTTATAATCTTCAGCAACAAACTAATGGCATATTTTAAAACAAATTTTGAAGTAAGGTCATGTAGACTAATACAGCAAATGCAGAAACTGACAAGGGTTGGCAAGTGCTTGTTAAATGGCTTCATTATCACTTGAAGGCTCTTTCACAGTGAGTGATTGTGTCTGCAGACACTCAGGTAAACAAAATGTCTGGTGGCCGGCCAGCAGCTAACACTGAGGAGTTGTGCGTGGCCTGCAAGCTCGAGATTACCCCCGCCGGTGTAAGACATGAAGTTAAGACTCCTCTCAATAGGCAGCTGTAGTCGACTTAGGTAGTTGAAGTTTTACTGGGATGTGTCAGAAAACTGGAAATAACAGAAGAGTTCAGAATATGAGGCAAATCCTCTGCCCCACTGCCCAGACCAGATAATATGGAGAGCACTGAGAAGGATTGCTGCTGCCATGGGACAGAATGGTATGCACCAGGCTGCAGAATTCCAGGTGAGCCCCTACCAATGCAACTAAAGCCCTGAGGCTGCAGTAAGCTGCCAGATCTTTTACACTGCTTGCACCCCTCTTCTGCAGGAGGAAAAGCTTCTGCACTGCAAGGAGTCCACAACCTTTTTCCTTCCTGAATGGGAACTAAGCTTCCACTGCAAGCCGCTCTCTTTGCAAATGAGGAACAACTAGACTTCATCTTCCTGATATGCAAAGGAGGCACATACTTCCCTCTTCTTTCTTGTAGTGTAGTATTTGGATGAGGCACTGCTGTATCACAGAGGTAGTAGCAGGATTATAAATATAAATGTATAATAGCAACTCTGAAACAGAAAACAAAATCAAAAAGCGAAGAGCAATACCTGCAGTACTTCACATAGTTGCAAGAATAGATCCCAGACATTCATCATGATGCATTCATGTGCAATAATGGGAAATGAGCAATTTTAGCATGTTGGGGAAAGTTGCTGAAGGATTATTTTACTCCCAAGACAAAAATATTGTATCAGAGCCACCTGTGTTCAATATTTACAAACAGAATGAAAATGGAATGTTTGTTCAGCTGCTAATGGACTTGCAGCGCTCCCCAAAAACTGTGAGCAGACTTCCTGAGGGCAGTGCATTTTGTAAGAAGACTGCAGGGGAGAGTGAGTAATGAGATGAGATGAGGATGGTTATATAAAGACAAGCTGGGATCTGCCTATGCTGCATGAGAACGTACAGTGAGGCGGCTGGACGCCAGGCAGCAAAGTAGGCAGAGTGCTGACTTGTTTACTCAGATGATGTCAAAAAGAGAAAGCAAGGCTCATGAACAAGTGTGCAAAATCCAGCTGAAAAATATACTTCTGCGCAACACTAAGTAAGCAGGCTGGATTTGGATTATACCATAAGTGTTCCTGAAACTTTGTTCAGCATGCGAACAATGTGAGGAACGAAGGATGTACAGGAAACAAAACATACGTACCAGTGCACAAGAGCGTATGGCCATAGAAATGCATGATAGAAATGCATTTACTGACAACCTGAACAATAAAGAAGGAGAGGGGAAATAAATAACATTGCATAGGGGTTCAACCGAATTAGCTTGATTTTCAATATATCACTGGTTATTCAACTTTCATCACAGTCACAGCCAGCTTTCCAGTTTGGCACTGAAGGCATGTACCTTGGGTGCTGCATTCCAGGGGCACCTAACAGTTAAAAGTGAGTCAAAAGTTCATTTTTTATGGAAAACATGAAGGTCGGCTGTGGGGGAGGGGGCAGGGGCGCTGCTATGTCTGGGGATGCATAAGGTTTAAATTGGGTCCTGATGACACAACAGCATGTTCTGAAGAAGTGGGTCTGTCCCACGAAAGCTCACCACCTAATAAATTATTTTGTTAGTGCTACTGGACTGCCTTTTTGTTTCTCTCTGAAGACCTACATAAAGCACTTTCTAAATTTGACACAATCTTTAGCTTCAGCAGTGTGACGGTCTCTGTAATTAACATTGTATATTGTCTTCCATTTTCACTATTATGTTTCTATATACAGAGAATAAAATATGGGGGCTGGGTCTACACTACAAAATAACTTCAAAGTTGCTTAATTCAAAGTTATACTTCGAAGTAAGCAACTTCGAAGTTGAGCATCTACACACAAAATGCACCCTCCCTTACTTCGAAGTAGGCTTTCCCCTACTTCGAAGTAAAGCGGCTACACAAAATTAGCCTCTACTTCGAAGTGAGGGGTCAGGAACTGATGCAGACATGGGATTTCATGGCTGACAAGCCCTTCTGGGCTCACAGCCAGCTGACCCCAAAGCCCACATCTTGCATGTGCTCAGGACTGCCAGGCTGTGAACAGCAGCAGAGCATGTGCTGGGGAGAGCAGCGGAGCAACATGCCAGCTCACACCCTCCCCAAGGATGAGGTCCTCTCCACCCTGGCCAGTTCCACCCTGCTGGCCACGTTGGTTGCCCTGATCTTCCAGTGGCGTGGCCAGGTCGCTCAACTGGGACCCAGCCTGCAAGGCCTGGCCAGAGCACTGCTGACCCTCACCCAGGTCCTCCCAGCCTGGTGCTGGTGGGCCTTGGCACCAACAACAAGTGGTTGGACCGGCTGGTGCTGGAGGACTGGGATGATGAGCAGTGGCTGAGGAACTTCAGAATGACCTACTAGATATTTGAAGACCACTGCCTCTGGCTTGCCCCAGTCCTCCAACAACAAGACACATGGAGGTAGCCAGTGCTCCTGGTGCAGAAGAGGCTGGCCACCCCTGACAACCTGTGGTCCATCGGCCACCAATTTGGCATTGGCAAGGCCACCATCAGAGTGGTGATAATTGAGGCAAGTCTGACCCCCCACCATGGACCCACCCTGGGGAGAGGGCTACTGGGCAGGGGGCAGGGAGATGGTAGTCCCTAGTGGGTAGGGGGCAGGGGGGAGGGGGCCCGTGGTGGGCAGGGGAGGCTTCCTGGTCTGGCATTCGTGGATGTGTCTTCCTTTTCCCACCACAGATCATCTGAGTCTTCAACAGGGTGCTCTTGCCACGAGTCATGACCCTGGTGGACCTGGATGCCTCTCTCACCATGTTTGTGGACCTGGGCTTCCCCAATTGATTTGAAGATCTGGACTGGATGCATGTGGCATTCTGGGCTCCAGACCACAGCGGAGGCACCCGCATTAAAAGGAAGGGGTACCACTTGGTGGTACTCCAGGCCCTGGTGGATACGAGGGGCCATTCCTGGAAGTGTGTGTGGGTTGGCCGGGCAGGGCCCATGATGCCCAGGTGTTCTGGAATTCATGGGTGGGACACCAGATGCAGGAGGGAATGTATGTCCCCCCGTGGGAGCTTCCACTCGGGGCCATCATGATGCCCCCCTGCATCATGGCCGAAGCCATGTACCCGCTGCAACCCATGGCTCATGTGGCCCTATACTGGATGCACCATACTGGCCTAGGATACCATTAATGGTTGCCTCAACCATGCCAGGGGCACAGTAGAGCATGTGTTTAGGAGGCTGAAGGGGAGGTTCTGCAGCCTCCTCACCAGGCTGGATGCCAGCCTCCCAAGCGTCCCCTCGGTCATCAATGACTGCTGTGCCCTCCACAGCCTTGTGGAAGGCCGGTGGGAGCCTTTCATGCAGGGCTGGGCTGCAGACCTGGGGGCCAGGTATGAGCAGCCACCTGCTGTCCAGTGCCGCAAGACACAGAGGTATGGGCTCAGGGTCCAGGATGCCTTGTGCCAGGCCTTCATGCAGGGCCTGCCCTGATCCTCCCAGCCACACTCCACACCATGGCTCCCCCAGTCACCCATCCCTAATGCTCCCCCTAGCATAATCTCCCACCAAGCACTAGGGGCACGGGATTAGGGTGGGAACATTACACTTTAATATTGGGGAAATAAACTTTTTTTGCAAAACCAAGATGAACAATGTGTGAAATTATTTGCAGTGCATGGGAGGGAATGGTTCACAGGAGGCAGGCAGGGGGCTTAGTAGGGGGGACTGAACTGAGCCTAGGTTGGGGAAGGCTCAGTCGCCTGGAGGGTCAGGAGCTGCACTGGCCACGGCTGCCCCTACCACCTTGGGTCCGGGGCCCCCTGTGGGGCTGTAATAGGACCAGGACCACAGGGAGGTAGGGCTGGGGCGGGGGTGCCACAGGCTTGGCCTCTGCAGCGTGTGCAGGGTGGGGCAGCTGGGGCTGGGCCAGGTGTGCCCGCCTTGGCCAGCAGCTACCCAGCCAGGTCCAGGTGGGTGGATGGTGACAGGTCTGCCACATGCTGGGCAGCTGGTCGGGGGGGCTGCCAGAGGGTGGCTGTTGGGGGGGCTTTCTAAATCCTTTCGAAAGGTCCCTGTCTACCCAGGCAAGTGCATTTCGAAAGGGGCACTTTAGGATCGTGTGCTGCTGCCATTGTGCTAATGAGGTGCTGCATATTCGTATCAGCACCTCATTAGCACCTGCCAAAACCCCTCATTATGATGTCCCTTCTGAAAGGAGGGGGCTAATGTAGATGTGGCCTCTTTCTTTCTTTCTTTCTTTCTTTCTTTCTTTCTTTCTTTCTTTCTTTCTTTCTAAGTTGGAATGACAACTAAATGTTATATTTGAGAGTAAGAAGAGTTCAAATATGCAATTTAGCAATAGTACAAATGAATGTGATATTTTGTGTGGAACAGATTTAATGCCACTAAGGTTAAGGACACTTGAAAAGCGGCAGATGAATGTAATATAGTCTCTTGTGTAGTGTAGTGTAGTGAGAAATCATACAATGTTGGAATTAAGGACTGCGTCTCGAGGTGCAAATGCAAAAGCACCCCCTTAATTTTATAATCATCTGACTTTTTAGTGTTTAATCATACAGTTTTAGTGCTACATCATGGCTACACTCAATGCCTTGAAGCAACCCAGGAGAGATTGTAACTAAGATAAGCCAAGGCAGGAAGACACTATGTCAAGTCTACATTGCATAACTGGCCAGTGCAACAGAAGCTTCAGGTACATTGGAGACGCAATGCAAAGTCTTTGTCCAATTTCTTGCCCACATTCTCCTGTTCACTTCTGTCCCCCATGGAGCCTGTTCCTACCTTGTTCCTTTTCTCAAGATGGTATGGGGGAGTAAGGGGTGCCGAAATTCCTTATGCTGTTACACAACAATTTATCCCTTCATGTTTTCATAATGATGTCTGTATGTTTCCCTTGCGAAGTGTAGATCTGGGGCTAGAAAAGATTAATGCTGTCAACAAGAAATTCATGGCTAAGCCATAAGAAATAACCACAGGTGATTGATGTCACCTGCATTTTTTCTAACAAGAATATTGATTGCACTTTGCTATAATGGCAGTTACAAAAAACTCCATATGCAGAAATTTAAAAGGCCAAGAAAATTGCACTGTAAGAATCTGTCTATTATGAATCTACATGTAACTTACCTGAGTGCTCTGTGTGTCAGATTCCAAGATCCTAATGAGAAGTATTAACCATTATGGGCATTTATCTTGTTGTGAGCCACAGATTTATGGGGTCTTCAGAACAAATCTTACACACTGTGAGGCAACAGTGCATTTAATATATGGCATCAAAATTTATGATACAAAATTGTAAGCCATAAATATGTCTAGTGGGAAAGTGAGAGCTTATAATGGAGATGTCAAGAAAATGAGAGAGGTAAAAATGGACAAATACGATTTGCTAGGTAAACAAGAGACATGGCATGACTTTGTGCCCTTACGTTGTTAATGGAGAAGGAGAATGGGGATAAGAAAATTAACCAAAGCCTACAGGTATAATGCAAGTATAATGAACGTGTGTTACAAAGAACCCATGAGAACATAAGACATCCATAAGTAAAAAAAAATATAGTCAAGAAATCCATAAGAAAAATATATAAGCAAGCAGGCTAGTTGTATAGACTACACTGGTGAACAACATTTCCTATGCCTCCATCAGCTGATATATTGCGCCTATAATTTACAGCTTATTTTGCCAGTACTTCTTGCCAGTACTAAGTACTGGCTCCTTGGCAGCCCCAGCCCCAGGAGTGGCTGGGAGGGTGGGTGCGGGAACCTGGCTGAATACACACACACACACACACACACACACACACACACACACACACACACACACACTTTGGCAATCCCATCCTGATAATTCTCATTCCCTTTATACTTCCACCTCACCTCCTCCGTTTTCCCTTTCTGCTGTGGGAATATCTCACACTCTCACTTGCTCTTTCTCTGTATTAGGCTGATTGAGGGTTTCTCATGCCACTTTCTTTTTCTGGGGGTTTGCAAACACTCATCCATGGTACCAGCTCATATTTTCTTTCCCCTCCAGTGCAGACTCCTCAAATAACTTGCCTGCTGTTTGACCACATGGTTAAAGTGGGTAAGTCACAGCCTAATGATCCTACTCAAGCTTTAACTCAGTATGGGACTGACGTTATGTTTGTGAGGACTTACCCACATGAGTGCTTCTAGTGAAACAATCTTTTACTGTAACATCTGTTGCACCGTGCTCAAATCCAACTCTGATGCGACTCTGCTGAGAACAATGGCAGGATGAATTTAGCCCAGTATCTTTTATGCTAGTGATTTCTGACTATTTTCTCTCCCTCTTTTTAATGTGGCACCAATTTTCATACCAGCCAAATTTTGTCCCACGGATATTAATTTCAGCTTTAATTATGTGACCCGAAATTCAGTGAATGTTGCCATTTACAGAGGGATCTGCAAATTTGTGCTTTTGCATATTATGAAAAGCAATTTATTTACTACATCCGGGTACATTTGATCTTGTAGTCTGCTCTGGGCAGTGATTAACGATCTTGTTTTGAACTTTCTTGTCAACAGAAAGCAATACTCACATCTAGCAGCTCACATATTACTGCTGCACTTTAAAAAAGAGGTATTTTTATGATTAACTAGACTCTAAGACAAGATAATGATCTCCATTTTATACAGATTATGTATCTAAAGTGAAGTGATTTGCTTAAGAATTTACAGGAAGCAAGGGGCAGAGCTGGTGTTAGATTCCAGATCTCCTGACTCCCTTGATTTGTCTGAAGATTCCTGGAAGCAAAAGTTTACTTGTGTTAAGTACCAAGAGTTTGTATATTGCCTGAAATAGATTTTAATGGAAAAGAAATAAAGAAAAATAAAGGTCTCTAACACAATCTGCTGTTAATGTCGACATTACTTAGATTATGCCCAGAATGGCATTTTCCTAAGGGGCACATTGCAGAAGAGCATAGTACTGGGTATGAGGCTAGGAACGATTTTCAGCTACTTCATTATCTTGGATTTGGTCCGTGCTACAATGCTCTGAAACACCTGCCCCTTTTCAAACCTAACTGTCTCATCTTTAATTCACCAAAAGACATAGATTTTGGTGTTAGGAAAGTGGTAAATCTGTTAAAAAGAATTTTTCATCTACTAAAGGTGTCTTACTGTAAATCATGACTCTCATCCTCAAGTGGCCAGATGCATTAATATTTTTCTTCCTATTTCAACTACTAGTAGGTAAAGTCATAAAAATACATAATTATTAGAATTCACTGTAGGGAGTTTTCAGGAGAGCAGAACACTGCACATTTACGTGTACACATCTGCCAGTTTATTCAAGTTCATGTTGCATATATACCCCAGGGCATAATGTGGGAAAGAGAAAGGATGCTCCTGGATGAAGCCTGCTCTTTTTCACTCTGCTCTGTCACTCTTTTTCATAATACTCAGCTTATGTCTCTGGGCTGAAAATTCCAATATTATACATGCATATTTTACAGTTGTTTTTAAAACAAGGACTTTAGAGTTAGATGTAGTTTTGGAGTATAGTGTTATTATGACACATTCAGTAATTTTGTGCATGTAAAATCTTACTGGATGTAATTGCATTTATCTAGCTGTATTAGAAATATTAACCTCAAATTTCTTTCTCTCTCTCTCTCTGAATATATATATATGAAATTGAAAACTTCTGTTTTTATTTTTACTTGACAAAATAATTGGAGGTTGATCATTTGGGAAATTGAAACTTTGAGAGGGTGTTAGCATTGACTTATGAGCCTACTTGCAAATGCCAAAGGCATCATGGGCAGATGTCTGTGAGTCATTTAGTGCATGTGTGACTCATTAATGAAACTGCAAGAGGAGCCCCCCTTCAGTTATTGCATTTTTGTTTCATACCATCGAGTTCCAATTCAACCATGTCCGCTTGGAAAAACACAAATATGCATAAATTAAACATCTATCTATTCTACAATGTTCCTTTCCGCCATACATATCCCCTTATAATTTGTCTGACAAACAATATACTGCAATATACTAAGACATTATCATCTCTCTAGATGCTAACTAAAGAGAAACTTATTTTAACAGCGTATCTGGAAATGGATGCCTGATGCATTGGGTTAAAAGACTTTATATTTATGAGATTGGGATTTTAAAATATGTAAATAACAAAACAATTAGAGCTGGTAAGACTTTTTTTTCCAGACAAGAATATAACTTGGTGCTGAAGTATTGAAAACTCAAATGTTTTGTCCAATAAGTGAAATACCTTATTTCAGAAATGCCTTTTCAAGCTCCATGGGAGCTCTCTTGTGGGTACCTCATGATACCAGTCTTCACTCTAGGCTGTGCTCTCTGTTCAGACTATGTTTTGCATAAGCATAGATACATAGAACACTAGAGCTACATCTACACGTGTATGCTACATCGAAATAGCTTATTTTGATGTAGCAAAATCGAAATAAGCTATTTCGATGAACAGCATCTACACATCCTCCAGGGCTGGTGCCGTCGATGTTCAGCGTCGACGTTGGGCAGCACCACATTGAAGTAGGCGCTGCAGGGGAGCGTCTACATGCCAAAGCGGCACACATCGAAATAAGGGTTCCAGGAACAGCTGCAGACAGGGTCACAGGGCAGACTAGCACTTCTGGGGCAACAGCTAGCCGCTCCCTTAAAGGGCCCCTGCCAGATACACTCAACCTGCACAGCACGCGGTCTGCAGAGCCACAGGCATGCACACCCGTCAAAGCAGTATGGACCCCCCAGCAGCAGCAGCAGCAGCAGCAGCAGCAGCAGCAGCCAGAGGTCCACACACCCGCCCCTGCAGGAGCAGTGCTTGCCCTGCTCAATACTATGCAAGAGGCAGCTGACCACCTTTTATTCACAGAAAAGGAGCTGCCCCCAGGGGAGGAGGAAGCAGCCCCAGACCCTGCTGTCCTCCGCGCCCCCCCCCGCTGCACATGTCGCTGGCTGTGGAGCTACCCCACGAGCACTGACTGGTGGGAGCGGCTGGTGCTTGGTGAGAGGGACAACGAGCGCTGGCTCCAGAACTTTCGCATGAGCCGGCAGACATTCCTGGAGCTCTGCCAGTGGCTCACCCCTGCACTGAGGCACCAGGACACCTTCATGCAGCGTGCCCTCAGTGTGGAGAAATGGGTCAGCATCGCTGTCTGGAAGCTGGTCACTCCAGACAGCTACTGATCCATGGGGCAGCAGTTTGGTGTGGGCAAGGCCACTGTCGAGGCTGTCCTCATGGAGGAAAGAGGACCCACGGGGGGGGGAGCCCTGGGGGTGGAGGGAGCCCGGGGGGAAGGGCCAGACACACCCTGCACACCCCTCACTGGTGCTCTCCTATGTCCCTCCCCTTCAGGTCGTCCACGCCATCAATGCCCTGCTCCTCCACAGGCTCGTGTGGCTTAGGGACCCGGATGCTGCCATCACGGGGTTTGCCAGCCTGGGTTTCCCAAATTGCTTCAGGGCTCTGGATGGGACCAATATCCCCATCCGTGCTCCGGAGCACAGCAGAGGACGCTACATAAACAGGAAGGGCTACCACTCAGTGGTCCTCCAGGCCTTGGTGGACAGCCGGGGCCGCTTCCTGGACATTTATGTTGGGTGGCCTGGCAGCACCCATGATGCCCGGGTGTTCAGGAATTCGGGCCTGTGCCGCCGGCTGGAGGCGGGGACCTACATCCCCCAGTGGGAGATCCCTGTGGGGGACACCACCATGCCTCTCTGCATCATCGCAGATGCGGCATACCCCCTCTGGCCCTGGCTCATGCACCTGTACACGGGCCATCTCTCAGCCAGCCAGGAGCGCTTCAACACGCACCTGAACCATGTGCACCAAGTGATTGAGAGCACTTTTGGCCGCCCCAAAGGGTGCTGGAGGTGTCTCCTCACCCGCCTTGATGCAGGCCCCACCAACATCCCCTAGATTGTGGGCGCGTGCAGTGCACTCCACAACCTGGTTGAGAGCAAGGGGGAGGCATTTTTTCAGGGCTGGGCTGTGGAGGCTGGCAGGGCTGACATGCAGCCACCCTCTGCCCCCAGTCGCCAGGTGGACCTCGAGGGGATCTGGGTCCGGGAGGCCCTGTGGGCCCATTTCGACCAGGCCGCAGGGTGAACACTGGCAGGCCCCCCCACTGCACCCCCCCATCCTCCACAACACTCCCTGCCCCCACGCCCACACCACAGAGCACCCAAGAGCACCCCCCCCCACTTTTCTTGCAAATAAAAATGGAGCGGTTATTTTTGAAACAAAAAAAAAGCAGTGAATTCTCTTATATTAATACTAACACTATATATATATGTAGTAAGAACAAAAGGGGGGAACTATTTACATGGGGGGGCAGGTACCATAAAAGAACAGGGGTGTAACACAAACTATATACAGCAAATATATGATGGGGGATATGTACAAAGGGGGAGGGGGGCCATGTCCTGGGCCCCACACCCCTCTACTGTCCGGCGCCTGGGGTTGGCGGGCGCGACCCTCGTCTCAGCCTCAGCCCTGGCCGAGGCTGGCTGGGGGCCAGGCGAATGGGCAGGTATGGCCGGCAGGTGTCAGCAGGCCCCAGGTCCCGCTCGGCGGAAGGCCCCAGGGTGGCGGACGGCGGTGGGATGGTGGTCGGAGCAGTGGGTGGAGCAGCGGATGGAGCGGCGGGCAGGGCAGGCAGAGCGGCGGGCGGCGCGGCATGGGGGGGCCAGGTAGTCCGCTATGCGCTCAAAAGTGCGCATAAAGGCCCCCCATGCCTCCTGGAGCCAGGCCAGCACCCGCTCTTGCAGTTCCAGCCACCACTCGTCCACCCACAGGCGCCGCTCCAACATCTCCAACTGACACCGGAGGGTCGTGAGCAGCTGGGGGTCCGTCGCCATCCTCGGATGGTGGTGGCTTCGCCATCGGCCCCGCCCTGGGACTGGTTGGTGTTCCGCCGAGGGGCTGGCCTGCTGGGATGGCCCCGGTGGGCTCTCCAGGACCACTGACACCTCGCTGGCACTCTCCGGGCCCTCCGATGGTGCAGCTGTGGAACATGGGGGGGGAAGAAGAGTGGAGACAGCCTTTAGTGTGGCCCCCGAGCTGTGGCCCTTGTCCCCCCACCCCTCTGCTGCTGGTTCCCCATCCTCGTCCCTGGGAGATGCTGCTGCTGCTGATGGGTGTCCCACCCCCTCCACCCGGGGGACCCTAGGTTCCGCTCCCCCCATCCCCAGGGATGGGGCATGGCACTGTCCTGCTGGGGGGGCAGGGGCTGATGCACTCTTCTGAGGGACATGCCACTGCTGTCCTTGGGGCCATGGTCATCTGGGCATGTGGAGGGCCCTGGTCATGTCTCTTGTCCCCGCCCCTCAACACCGGGGGTGTGCACTGGGTGGTACATACCTGACGGTCTGCTCCCACGGTCGAGGGACACTCTCTGGGCGGATTCCCTGCTGGAGCTCCGGGACGGCAGGATTATGTGCAGCCCCCCATCGCTGGAGGAGGATTCCCCCTCCTCCTCCTCCTCCGGCATCCCGGGGGGGGCTCCTGGGGGGGGCCCCTAGGCTGCGGGGCTTGCCTCCGGGGCAGACTCCACCTCTGGGGCCTGCTGGGGCTCGTCAGCCAATGTGTCAAGAGTGGCCGGCGGGGAGGAGGTGTACCGGGGGCCCAGGATGGACCTGAGCTCCCTGTGAAAGGGGCAAGTGGCGGGAGGCGGCCCCGCATCGGCTGGCTGCATCCTGGGCCCGGGCATAACCCTGCTGCAGCTCCTTAACCTTACTCCTGACATGGTCAGGAGTGTGGGCAGGGTGACCCCGGGTGGCCAGGCCCTCGGCCAGCTGAGCAAACGCATCCGCGTTCCGCCTCTTGCTCCCCATTACCTGGAGCACCTCTTCCTCGCCCCAGAGCCCCAGCAGGTCCTGGATCTCGGCCTCCGTCCAGGAGGGGCCCCGCTGCCTTTTCCCAGGCTGGCTGGATGCCTGGGAGCCCTGGCTCCCCTTGGGGGGGTGCCCTGGGGGTGCTTGGGGGGCTGGCGGGGCGGCCATTGCAGCGGGGGAGTGTCTTGGGGCTGCAGGGAGGTGTGCAGGCTAGCTGCGTGGCAATGCTGCTGCTTGCACGCGCTCTCAGCTTCCTGCAGAGGAAGGCAGGGGGCGGGGACCTTCATGGGGCCACTGCACACTGCGACCATAGAGCTCAGGGGCTGGAGACAGCGTCTCTCAACCCATCAGCTGATGGCCGCCATGGCAGACCCCGCTCTTTCGATGTTACGGGACGCGGATCGGCTACACGTACCCTCCTTCAATGTTCAACGTCGAAGTAGGGCGCTATTCCCATCCCTTGATGGGGATAGCGACTTCGACGTCTTGCCGCCTTACGTCGATGTCAACAGTGAAATAGCGCTCGCCACGTGTAGATGTGGTGGGCGTTATTTCAAAGTTCGCATGGCTACTTTGAAGTAGCTGGCTCGTGTAGACGCGGCTTAGAACTGGAAGAGACCTTGAGAGGTCATTGAGTTCAGTCCCATGCCTCACAGCAGGACCAAGCAGCATCTAAACCAGCTGTTCTTAACCTTTACTGCAGCCTGAACCCCTTTGGTTCTCAAAATATGTTCTTGCACCTTGTATCTAAAATCAAAAATGGAGAAAGGGGGACCTATACACCTTTAAATGCATATTAAATATATGTAAAATAGATTTATATTATTACTCACCACAAATAATAGTGCAGTAGGTATACAAAAATATGCAAGTACTACCCAGAGATGGTGCAGAGTTTTGTTGTGGAAGTCAACTGTAACCAACATGCTAACAGTTAGTGGCTAACTGAATCCAAACAAAGCTGCTGTGGTGCCACATTGTCATCTGTGCATGCATCAAGGAATACCCTGCAAAGTGGTGGTACAGTGCATTTTGCAGTGAGATAATTTCACTACAATTAGCTGTAAAACTTGAAAATATTTTTGTTTGTATATTACAGTAATCACTACAAATGTATAACGTTAATAAATACACAGGTTTGATGAAGCAAAGTAGTTGTATTTATGTGCCTGTGTTTAATTTCTGTTTTCAATCATTTACCTTCTAATAAAATCTAGCATGTCAGGCACCCCCACAAAGGGTATCACCCCCCCGGCCCCCGGGGTGGGTGAACCCCAGGTTAAGAACCACTGGTCGAGAACAACCCCAATAGACGACTATCCTGCTCTGAAATATCTCCAGTGAATATTAATGAATCATAATGAACCACAATTTCCCTCTTGGTGAAGGGAGGTGATAGAGCAAGTGTGTACTTAGCTTTAGTGAATCCTGGATACGTTGTGCCATAGCGTAGAACAATTATCTGAAGCTATGGAACTTGAGCTTCTATGAGAAACCAGAGTGTCATGTCTGAATGAAGTTTGAAAAAATGCCCAAAATATTTCAGTTTTAGTTTTTCAGACCCTCAATTTGTTAACGGCAAATGTAAAGTTTCTTTGGAAAGAAGACATTTTTGAAAAAAAATAGTCAAAACATCAGTTACTTGTCAAAAAACAGTTTTGATAGAATATTTTGACTACCACTATAAATAATGTTATGTGCAAGATATGCTCCAAGACAAAGTCTTCCTAGGAATTTATCTAAGTGATGTGATACTCCAAGAAACGGGTAGTAAAGCAACACTGCCATCTCAGAGGTGGATGGACGCTCTCTCCATCAAAAAGTAAAGTTGATGTATTCAGAAATGTCACAGATTTAGAGCCATAGCAGCTGCAGCGTCGAATTGTGATATTGGAGAAAAAATCTCCTTTTCTGATAATATTTGCAGCATTGTTGGCACCTAAAACTTTCCACAATGGAGCACACCAATGGTCCCTCTAATTTCAGTCTGGTACTCTGTGTCGAAGCTCAGTGCTTCAGAGGAGACAAAATACTCCCACTTTCCAATTAATGTACCTAACTATGCAATAGTCCACACCAGCGAAAATTTATTTCTGATCCCATGATATATACTATTGTTGTTTATAAAATGTTGTATAAATGAAACAATCATCAGCTTACAAAAAGCAAAACCAAACGTCCACAACTCAGATATCAACTGAAACAATAATTCAATGGTAAACACCAGAATGAGATAGATTACACTCTGTGCATCGTTTTCAAACCTCAACCCTGGAAAAATTTTAGCATCTTTGTGCTCATTCTTTCCAATGGACTTAGTTGGCACAGGCTCCTATGTTATTTAACATATTTTCTTAGACAATATTCATTTTCAGGGGATGTAAAAACTTGTAAAAAATGTAAGAACCTCCGCTATCTATCTCACTGGATGAAATACTATGACTCCAACTCAGTGTGCTGGTTTCAGTAGCCAATTTGCGTATGTTGGGAAGCTCCCAATAGGGAAAATATGTTCACTTCAAATGACAGTTTAGTAAATGCTCAGATGAAGTAAAAATGACATGCTAAAGAGGTCTAAAGAGTAGTTATGAGAACTTTTTCATATTAGAACCTTAAATGAACTAAAATAACTTATTAAGCAGGCTAAAGAATACTATCGTTATCAAATCAGCATAAAATGAAATCCATTTTAGAATACCAATTTTGTATATTTTAATATGGAACAACCATATTGGAAATTATTAATATGCAGAAAACTATAGGAACCATATGGAAATACATCTTATAAAGGATTAGGATACAATCAATTTTATAAAAAGTCATACAAATCTTTAGGAAGAATGATCATTCTGACAGTAATATGCACTAGAATTGTAGGAGCAGCATTCACTCATTAGTTGCATGAAGCCATTAAGTGCACAAAATCATTCTTTTTTGCATAACCATTTATCATATAAAATCATTAGCTCCCCCATAAAATTGTTAGAAATGTGAAATGATTTTTTATAAAAAAAATCATTAGCTATAGAGCGTTACATTAGAAAAATCACTGATTTATTACCTCATCATTTTCCGCATAAAAATGTGTTGGTTATACAAAATCATTTAAGTTGATAAATAACATTTTAAATAGTGTTATTGTCCAATAGTCAGGCTGTTAGCTGTTCAGTTTCAATGGCAATTTTAATGGCAAAGTCATTTATTAGTTATGAAAAACTCTGAAATGAACTAGAACAAACATTACTTTTCCATCCAGTTGAAAATGACAGTTTTTAAAAGCTGTCTTATTCCCCATAAATGTGCTTCTTGGAGTCTCAATAGCAGGAAATGTTTCTATTTATTTACTATCGTTTTGTCGCTGCTTGAATTCGATTCATTAAAGCTTTTGGATTCATGGTCTCACATCCTAAGCTTGATTGAGGTAACAACAGGGTTATTTTTTTTTAAATAATGTTTTTGGGAATATCATAGAGTTGTCTAATGAATTTTAGATAGCGCACATTGTTCCACTAGGAAGAATGATTTACACATCAACTTGGAACACATTACCCCTCTTTAAGAAGTCAGGAAATTTCTAGGCACTCTGGGGTTGCTCTATTTCTGGTGATGCAGGGGGAGAAATTTGCAGTCCATATTCACTGGGAGCAACTGATTCCTGAGAAGGGTTGATGTTACGGGAGAGGAACTTGAATTTACAGCCAACGCTCGTAGGCTCATGGGGACTTTGCTGGGTGAATACGCTGATTCAAGGCTACCTTCCAGTGATCTCCTGAGTTAGCTACTTTCTGGGCTTCATAAACACTCTTAGCCGCACCTCCACCCCATCACAGCAGCATTTGCAAGAGCAATGATCATCATGTTGGCTGATGCACCAAGGATGGCACCAGAGAGCTTCAGAATTAAGGTATGAGCAGCTATGGATTAAACAGCTGTGGGGTCTGGAGGGTGGGAGGGAGGCTGTGGGAGACCTGAATCCTGGGAACTGGCACAGATGACACAATGACTGATGGATTATATAAGCAATTTGCACTGCTACAACCTCTGTCTTGGAGGACTAGCTATTTTTGATGAAACACACAAGAATTACACATACCTCATCCCAGCAACCATCTATAGAATTGTTCCAAAGCAGAATATACCACTGGGGGAAACCAAACATTTTGCCTGACCTCAGAACTATCTACCAAAATGTATCTCAGGGGCTACGTCTACACTAGGACACTATGTCGAAGTAGCCTATTTCGAAGTAAGAACATCGAAATAGGCTACTTCAACAATTATCATCTACATGTCCTCCAGGGCTGGTGACGTCGACATTCAACGTCGAAGTAGCACCAGGGAACGTCAAAAGGAGCCTCCCCGGAAGGAAATGCGGAGCGTCCACACACACAACCCCCCTCTTTCGAAATAAGGGGCCAAGAAAGCCTGCAGACAGGGTCACAGAGCAGACTAGCCCTTCCGGGGCAGCTGCAAGCTGCTCCCTTAAAGGACCCCTCCCAGACACACCCGGCCTGCACTGCACGAGCAGCCCTGCATTGGTGTTACAAGCCACTCAGACCTCCAGCCCGCAGACATGGATGTCCAGAAGCAGCTGGAAGCCCTCCAAGCCTCCTCCCATGGACAGGCACCCTTCCAGATGCCACCTGGGCAGCCGCCCAGCAGCTTCTGGAATGGGAGTCCTCCCCAGGAGCACCAGGAGATGCCCCAGACCATTGGGCCCTCCTGCTCCCCTCCCCCCGCTGACTCTAGAGCTACCCCTCCAGCACCAAGTGGTGGGAGCACCTGGTTATGGGGAAATGGAATGATGAACAGTGGCTGCGGAACTTCTGCATGAGCCGGCAGACCTTCCTGGAACGCTGCCAGTGGCTCACCCCTGCACTGAGGCACCACGACACCCAGATTTGGCACGCCCTCACTGTCAAGAAGAGGGTCGCAATAGCTGTCTGGAAGCTGGCCACTCCATACAGCTACTGCTCCGTGGGCCAGCAGTTTGGAGTGGGAAAGGCCACAGTTGGGGCTGTCCTGATGGAGGTAAGGAGGCCTAGGCCTGAACCTCCTGAAGAGGGGGGCCTGGGTGAGGGGTTCCTGGGTGAGGGGGGCCTGAGGAAGGTGGTCTGGGTGAGGGCGTCACACTCTGCAAACCCTCACAGGCACCCATGTTCCCTCTCCACAGGTGGTGCGTGCACTTAATGCCCTGCTGCTGAAGAGGGTCATCCAAGTTGGGGACTTGGACGCGGCCGTCGAGGGATTCGCTGCCATGGGATTCCCAAACTGCTTTGGAGCCCTCGATGGGACCCACGTCCCCATCCACACCCCAGACCACAGTGGTGGCCTCTATATAAGCAGGAAGGGCTACCACTCTATGGTCCTACAGGCCATGGTGGACAGCCGTGGCCACTTCCAGGACATATACGTGGGCTGTCCTGGCTGTACCCATGACGCATGCATTTTCTGGAATTCGGGACTGTGCTGCCGACTGCAGGCGGGGACCTATGTCCCCCAGAGGGAGATCCCTCTGGGGGATACAACCACCATACTCCTCTGCATTGTAGGGGATGCGGCTTACCCCCTCCAGCCCTGGCTTATGTGGCCCTATACAGGCCACCTCAATACTAGCCAGGAGCGCTACCCCAACTCAACCATGCCCGCCAAGTGGTCGAGCGAGCCGTTGGGCGCCTGAAGGGCCGCTGGCATTGCCTCCTGGCTCGCCTAGACCTGGGCCTCCAAAACATCCCCTAGGTTGGGGGTGCCTGCTGCACGCTCCACAACCTGGTAGAAAGCAAGGGGGAGGCCTTCATGCAGGGCTGGGCCCTGGAGGCTGGAACAGCCTACCCCCAGCCAGCCGCTGCCCCGAGCCACCAGGCTCACCAGGACGGGGTCCGGGTCTGGGAGGCCCTGAGGGAATACTTCGACCTGGGGGCCTAGTGAGAGACACCCAGGCCATCTCTGCACCCTGCCCCAGCATCCACACCCCTCACCAAAAGCACATGGGACACAGGTTTTTTTGAAAAATAAAACTGTCATTATTTGCATAACCGAAAATTTCGCCTCTTTTCAGCATATATAAACCAAATAAAACAGAATCATTGCAAATAACTATATGCAGGTGGGGACATCTATAATAAACTATGTACGGGGGGGTCAACTATAAATAACTATATACAAGGGCGGGGACAACTATATACAGGGGGGGAGATGTGGGCAGGCCACACATCGGCCCATCATTCCGGGGCGGGGGTGGAAGGGCGCGACCCCTGGCGCATTCGGGTGGCCAGTTCCCCCTGATCCGGGGTCCCTAGCGAGGCCGGCTGAGGGCCAGGAGGATGGGGAGGTATGGCGAGGCGGGTCCTCGGCCCAGTCATTGGCCCTTGGTGGCTCCTGCCCTGTGGAGCTAGTGGGTGGGGTGGCAGGCGGGACAGCAGGAGGAACATCAGGAGGGGCAGCAAGCAGGACAGCGGGGAGCGCAGCACAGAGGATATCGGGGGGGCAGATGGGCCATCAGCTACTCAAAGGTGTCAGCCACCCGGTTGAAGGTGGCCATAAACTCCCGCCAGGCCTCCCGGCGCCAGGCGGCCTCCCGCTTCTCAAATTGGAGTCTCTGCTCCATGATGTCCACCTGGTGCAGGAGGGCGGCAGCCACCTCCAGGTCATGTGTGCTGCAGTGGTGGCCCCGGCGGGAGTGGGCCAGTCCCAGTGCAGGCGGCAACCCCAGGTGTTGGTCGTCCGGTGGTCTCAGGGGGCTGTCAGGGACCACGGATGGTGCAGCTGCAGAAATAGGGGGAAACGGGGAAGGGAGGGCGTGAGTACCCAGCCTTGACCCGTGGCCCACCCCCAACCCCCCAAGGGCCTATGGTTCCCCCCCCATCCACCATTGGTGCATGTAGTGATCCTGTGGGTGTCTTCTTCCAGTGGTCCGCCCCTCTCACCTCCCACCGGGGGTGGGGCACAGCACTGTCCATGGGTGGAGGTGCTGCTGGGCACTGGTGGCTGTGGCATCGTCCCTTGGCCGTGGTCTGCCCAGGCCATGGCAGGCTGGGGTCTTGTGGGGATGTGGGGGGCCCCCAATCAAGTGGTGCCCCCGCCCATGCTGAGGGCGTCTGTGCCCTGTGGAGTATGTACCTGATGGTGCACTGCCAGGATCAGGAGAGGCCCATCCAGTGGACACCTGGCTGGAGCTGCGGGATGGGATGTCCAGCACGAGCTCCCCCTCCTTGCTGGACCACTCGGTGGCCGGGGTGGAGGGTCCCGGCTCTAGCCCGGGGGGTGCAGGGCTGGTCTCCAGACCCGACCCTGGCTCCAAGGCCTGCTGGGGCTCATCAGCCGTGGTCTGAAGGGTGGCTGGGGAAGAGGAGGTGCCCCGGGGGCACAGGATAGCCCTGAGCTCCCGGTAATAGGGGCAAGCAGCGGGGGCAGCCCCAGACCGTCTGGCCGAGTCCCGGGTCCGGGCCTAACCCTGCCGCAACTCCTTGACCTTACTCCTGACATGGTCAGGAGTGTGGGCAGGGTGACCCCGGGCAGCCAGGCCCTCGGCCAGCTGGGCGAACACCTCCGCGGTCCGCCGCTTGCTCCTCATGATGTGCAGCACCTCCTCCTCCCCCCAGAGCCCCAGCAGGTCACGGAGCTCAGGAGGGGCCCCACTTCCTAACCCGCTAGCTGGAGGCCTGGGAGCCCTGGGATGGCCTGGAGGGTGAGCTCTGGGGGCGCTCGGGAGGCTGGCTTTCTGCCATGATGGTATCCGTGTGGCCTGTGCAGGGGCACCTCATGGCTTGGCTGCTGCCTGCATGGTGTCAGCTTCCTGCTATGGGGTTTCCGGGTCCGTGCAGCTTTAAGAACCACTGGGTGCAGAGATCATAGAGCCCGCAGGGGCTGGACAACATGTCTCAGCCTAACAGCTGATTGCCGCCATGGTGGGCCCTGCTATTTCGAAGTAGCGGGACGTGGATTGTCTACACATACCCTACTTCGATGTTGAACATCGAAGTAGGGAGCTGTTCTCATTTTCAGATGGGAATAGCGATTTCGACGTCTCGCTGCTTAATATCGATTTGAACATCGAAATAGCACACGGCACGTGTAGACGCGATGCATGCTATTTCAATGTTGTGCTAGCTACTCTGAAGTAGCCAGCTAGTGTACATGCACCCAGGGAGACATAATAACTTTCTCCTGCTTAAAACATATAAGATGTATGCATGGTATTTTGGAAAATTTATTAAAATGTGTGGAGCTAGAGGTGCCTCGTCACCATAATCTGACACTACCTTTACAGAAGCAAACTCTGATTTTTGCTGAAAGATTAAAATCTCTTAAATGAAAACTTTAAAACACACAGGCTGTGTCTACCCTGCAGCTCCATTTCGAATGGACGACTTTAGAAACTTAACATCAAAAGACGGCCTTTCGAAGTGGAGCATCCACACAGGCAAATGGGCAGTGAAGGTTTGAATGACCCTTTCAGACGTTCCCCACCATACTTTTGAGCCTGTCCACACATCCCAGGGTGGTCTTTTAAAAGTATTGGGGCAGTAAGTGTCAGGGGAAAGGTCACATGGCAGATGAGCCCTTCAATGGCCACTGCATGCCATCCATTTAAAGGCCTCCCCACCCCAAGCCTTGGCCTGCACATGCTGAGTGACAGCTACCTGTCCCCAGGCATGCAGGGAGAGTGAGCGGAGTAGGCACTCCAGGCCCCCATGGATCCCGAGCAGCTCCCCCCCCCAGCGCAACAATTGAGGCTGTGGCTGGTGTGCTGGCCGCAGCCCAGGCTGCTGTGCACCAGTGGCTCCAGGTGGCCACTCTACTAGCCACTCTCCTGGAGGCCGTCCTCAGGGCATGATGTCCCCTCCCAGTTCATTGGGTCACCCACTGCTTGTGTGGCTTCCCTGAAAGCAGCTACTGGTAGGACCAGCTGGTGCTGGTGGACTTGGGTTAAGACTGGTGGCTACAGAACTTCAGGAAGACCAAGGGTATATTCCTGGAACTGTGCCATTGGCTCTCCCCAGTCCTCCAGCACTGCAACACCTTATGAGGCCAGCGCTCCTGTTCCAGAAAAGGGTGGCCATCACCCTCCGGAAAGTGGCCACTCTGGACAGTCACCAATCAGTCGGCCACCAGTTCAGGGTGGGCAGGGCCACCATTGGGGCTAACCTCAATGAGGTAAGCCATGCCCATGTCACGCACCTACCACATGCAGGGGGCAGGGGGCACCCCAGCAAGGGGCACCATTGGGAACTGGGGTTGCAGCCCCCACTGGGGACAGGAGCGGGGAGGAGATTTGTTAAAAATAGAAAGTCAAATAAACACTTTTCCAACTTCTCCATATTCTCTTCTGAACCTGAGATGTTGGCATATAGGACTCAGGTTGGTTGGGACCCAGGAGTAATTCAGATGGTGTGTTGGAAGGGTAAGAAGGAATACTTTGGTGAAAATCACTTGTTAAAATATTGGCAACACATCAGTGAGCTGATGGCTTCTATTTGTCAGCTGATTAGGTAATGCACAAGCTGTCAACACTTCTCAAAGTTCTCCAGTTAACTTCTGGTTGCCTGTCCAATAGGTTTTCCCTCTAATCTAAGGCAGCCACTGATGTGTGGGGGTGTCAATGGGCTCTGTACCTCCATCTGGAGCCAGATGTGACTCAGTCAGCAGGTAGAACAAACTATTTATTAATTAACAGAGATTACAATGTAGAACAGACTTCTGGGCACAGAAATCAGAAGTGGTCATTACAGTCCACTTCTAGAAGAGGGGGACTCAGAAGGGGTAAGAACCCAGGGCCCTGACCCTACTCCCTACCTCCCAAGCCTGCCAAGCTGGACTCACTCCCATCTGCTAGTCCCAGTCAGGCTCTTCCTCCAAACTTTTTCCTTCTTCCCAGGCAAGAGGTATCACTTAGTCACACCCACTCCAGGGCTCTGGTTAGGAAGGGCATCATCAGCCATTTTGTACATAGGTGAGGTTATCACACCAAAATTTCCATCACTTTCTAGGTATTAATAAAGTACCCAGGGAATCTGTGGCACACACATAGGGTTATTATTGGACAGTAGAACTCACATGCAAGATAACAAGGCAAATAAAATTTCCACTTTGTTCAAGATGCCCTCACTCTGCATCTTACAGTGCATGGGTAAACTATTATGCCCATTCAGTCTGATGGGGCTCCATGTACTTTCATCATGCCTGCTGCAAATTTTATGATTTGGATCCCTGGCTATCATAACTGCCCACAGGCAAACTTGAACCTAGGACTACCAGAGCTTAATGCAGGCACCTCTAGAGCCTGAGCTGAAGGCCAGCTTAGACTGGAGAAGGCACTCATTCTTTCTCTGTGCAGTGGTCTAGGGACCACTACATGGGACAGTTAACCACACGTGCGTGGGTTACCCTATGAACTCCTCAAGGCTGGATCCTTGCCTTTTTTTTTAATCTGCCAATAAACAAAACAGAACATGGATGGTTAAAGAATAAGGAAAGCAAACTGATGCAATATTGTTTCTCTTACGGCAGCTAGCTAAAGTCAGCTTTTTCTTATGGTGTATTCAAGCAGGATTTTGGTAGTGCTTAAGTTAACTCTATTTGAATAATTGCTCCATCAAGTTAAAAGAAAAGCAGTCCTGCCATTCTTTACAATCCACAAGCAAGTCATCCTGAACGGGTAAACACCTCCACTGTGAGGACCAGCTAAACTGCTGCATTCCAGCAAATTGCAGCTCTCCTCACAGCACAAAGCAGAGAAATCAATATGTTTTAAGTATGTTATTAACAAGTGCTGCAGTTGCAAAGCCATTATGTAACAAATGAATGGTGAAGTGCTCAGAAGGAAGAAAGTACTACAGAATAGCATGCTTCCTTATTCCCACTGATAGGAAACTCTCTGTCTCTTTCACTTATTAGGAGGGTATGCAATTGTACAGTTGTACTGAAATATTGATAAGAACTGCTCATATGGGTCATGGTTCTTTCTAGGCAGGCTTACCTCTTTAGCTTCTAGGGCAAAGGGTTTTGTACATATAGTTTACAGTCCTTATCTTCTCCTTCATCCTCTGATCTGAGTGCCTAGTCTTTAAACTGCAGAATTCCATGTGACACTCAAAATTGTTTTCTTCCAGCTCCAATTTGACATTACATGTAATCTCTTCACAATAATATGAGCCCATTTCCTTAAAATCTCAGTAAGATTTTGTAATTCTGATTTATATCCAGCTGATTAGCTATCTTCCTGACTTTGATATAATCTACTCAACCATCAATGGGCAAACTAGGTTAATGAGTGGGCCATGTAAGTGGTCCTTTTCATCTCAGTGGGACACAAGATTGCCATTACCAAGATGGTCTCCTGGGTAGTTTTGCTAACTGTGCTTGGGTACCTAGATTTGTGGGGTGTGCCAAATGAACCAGAGCAGCATTTGATTGGATGCTGAGGGAGTGCACAGCTCTTACAATGTTGTGTTCAGTCAGCTTGCACCTCACTTTGCATGCCCTTGCTTTCTGTTTGTGTCACTACAGTAATATTGGTAGGAAAAACACTAGGTGGATGGAAAACTGTGGAATCTGGCAAATCTGGACTGGCCAATGGTGAACATGATGTCTTGTGGGCCACACAAATAACATCAATGGGCCATGTGCAGTCAGCAGGCCACAGGCTGCCCACTGCTGTGCTAATCTGATCTGGATCTAATTGACCTCTGTGCTTTGTGTTTTTCTCAAGCCATCCCCTCAGCAATTGCAAGCTTTACAATTTTCTAACTCTTTTCTTTAATCCCAGGTCCTATATTTCTTTCCCCCATTCTTATGACCACACAAAATAGATTGGAGGGGTGTGGGGGGCAAAAGAAAGGAAAAGACCTCTGGCATAACTTTCAACTCTGTGATTAAGATATGCACGTAGGATGCAGGTGACATGCTGGTATAATGCTAATATCACCTCCCAAATGAGCGTTCCACTCACTGGACTATGACATATTCTGATGATAAGCTCCCTTAATCTCTTCTGTTATGCCGGACAAATAAATGAAGAGTCATGCAGCAGGGACTGGGCCCTATGTTCCTATATTCTGAGGCTATGGAGTTATTTACAGGAGTAGTTTCCCAATACCGAGTGGCTTTCCTCAGTGGAAAGCTTCAGCTGCTGAGACTGAGGGACATCCATGAAACTGGATAATTCCTTTCATATAGCTGGGCCTAAGTAATTAAGAGCATACAAGATTAATACAATAATCCTGCCAAAACCATAAATAAAATTATTGTGCTCTGCCAAAGAACTCCTGCAAGAGGTTTTGAACCCTGTCTTCAAGCCTCATTTAAATCCAGTGGGCTGTGAAGGTTTAAAAGCTTGTCTGTTATGCACAAAATGTCTCTTTTCTCCTTAAAATTTCCTCAAGTTACGTAGCAACACAAATTCTACTTCTTTTCCATTAAGTGAAAAGTTTTCGCCCTAGTGGCCAATATGTAAGATTTTGGAAAAGCCAAAGGCCCTAGCACATTACTGAGCACAACACAAGGAGGAAATAATTTGTCTTCTCAATACAGATTGGTTTGAAACAAATTCGCAAATCTTAAAGCTCTCAGATTTTGGAGATTTGAATTTAAATCCAGACTGAGATTTATATGGGTAGAAGATAATAATGCTCCTATTTTTAAAGCATAACTATCTTAATTTTGCCTGTGAAAGGTGAAATTCATCAGGACATTAACAATAAAGGAATCAATATTTAAATAATCTCAATTAATGTTATTATTGGTGCTACTTATGATGAATCCTCTCAATCTGATTTTTTTAAGATCTACCCTCTTGGCACCAGTTAAAATTGTGTTTTTTAATTCTATTATTTGATATTTATAATATAGTCAAGTTCTGAAATCTCCATCATCTTATGCAGGGTCAGCAGGATGGTGTAGAGGCCACTGTAAAAATGCAAAAATCCCTAGTCTGAAGAGCATGTCAAAGTAACTTCATGGAAATCAGTTAGGTTTCTGTGGACTTAACCCAGCATTAATGAAAGCAGAATGTTATTTTATGACTTCACTCTTGCCCCTGGGTGTAATAATCCTTTCATAATGGACAAGTCTCTACTTGGCATATGTAAACTGTAATTTTTCAGAAATCTTACACCTTGGCCAAATTTGGGCAGATTTTCACAAAAAACAGAATAAAAACAAAACAAAAAACAACAAAAAACACCTCTGCTGAGACACAGAGGCACAACTTTCTTTCATAAAGAATAATGCTTCTTAACTTTTAAAAAGTCTTATTTTTCAGGCAATCTGACATGAGGTTTTCAGATGAGATCTGCATAATTTGTAGAGGCTGAGGCTGAAATAAATGATCAGCTAATGTTGCTATGGCTCAATGTCCCAGAGTCATATCTATGAAAGCAGTGATAAACATGATATATTTTTATTACCCCAGATGTTCTACATGTCAATAAGATATTTGTTAAGTTAGAAGAAGGCTCTGCAATGGGCTTGTAGACCTGAAGCACAAAATCCAGGCTGGCCAGCCATCCCATCCATTGCAGGTGAGAGGAACACCAACCACATCTGATTGAATTAGGAATGTGTGTTGCTACACTGTGAATGGCCTAAGAGTTATTTGAACTACAAAGCCCAAACCAGTTCAGTTATTCCTGTTTTGGGAACTGGACCCTTATTATAATCTGTCTTGTGAGCTAAACGATCTTCATTTGAATGATCTTGCAATTGGAACTAGTGATCAGTTTATGTGGCATTAACATCACCCACAAATAAGTAGGATTGGTGCAGTTGAAATGTGGGCTGTTTAGAAAACCAAAACCCACCCAGTCAGCCCAAGATTAGAATGAAGTTCTGTACCCCACACAGTTGCTCTCCAACAAATGGGATGAAATAATAACCATAACAATTACATGGATTGTTAGGGCCACTAGATCTGCATGAGCCTTTCTGCAGTCTGTCCCTATCTTACCCCCAGCGCTATTCTTCAAGTAGTTCTAGGCAGGGCAAGGAGGTTAGTGAAGAGTCTTTCTCAAACTGTGGGGTACAGAAGCTGCTGGTGCTTCTGAATAACCCCACATCAGAACCTACCCTATGCAGACAGTTTGAGTGGAGCTGCCACTGTGATGTGCTTGCAACAGGTATTTTAAAGGGCCAAATCATTACCTGGGGTAAAAGGTCATAATTTCATTGATGCCAATGAAGCCCTAGTACAATTGGCTGACATTTAGGTCCTTCTTTTGCTCATGGGTGGAATATATGTCTTGACCCATTCTCTCCTTTCTCTCTGCCCCATCCCAAGACAAGTCACTCTCTGCACTGCTGTAATCTAAACAGTTACCCTGTGTCTACACGTGCCTCTTCCTTTCGAAAGGGGCATGTTAATGAGAGGGTTTGAAAGATGCTAATGAGGCACTGCGATGACTATGCAGTGCCTCATTAGCATAATGGCGGCTGTGGTGATTCGAAAGTGTGGATTTTCGAATCGTGTGCTGCCCGTGGAGACGGGACCTTCCAAAAAGACACCCCCAGTTTTTGAAAGCCCTTCTTCCTATCTGGTGTTAGGAAGAAGGGCTTTCGAAAACTGGGGGGTCCTTTCAGAAGGTCCCGTCTCCACAGGCGGTGCGTGATTTGAAAAGCCACACTTTCAAATCACCGTGGCTGCCATTATGTTAATGAGGCGCTGCATATTCATTGCAGCACCTCGTTAGCATCTTTTGAACCCACTCATTAACATGCCCCTTTCAAAAGGAAGGGGCACATGTAGACCCAGCCTTAAGGAACGAGTAGCTTCAGCTTGCTTTTTACCCTTTTTCTTTCTTCTTGCTGAGGGGTCTGTTCTGGTATGGCTATAGTCTGAGGAAGTGGGTGTATCCCATGAAAGCTCACCACCTAATAAAGTATTTTGTTAGTCTTTAAAGTGCTACTGGACTGCTTTTTTGTTTTGATAGAATATAGACTAACACAGCTATCTCTCTGTTACTTTTCATGCTGAGGAAAATCACTTTGAAACTTCAGTAGAAAACCTCATCGCTGAGAGGGTTGAGATCACAAGAATATTAGCATATGGTCCCAAATGGCAACTCTTGCCAGAATTGCTGGTATTTACATAATGATTCAACATACATTAAGTTTCCAAAGGTCAGTGCCCTAACCCACTAATGCATTGAGCACTTGCATTGGCATAATATGCAAAACATTAAAACAGATTTCTGTTCAATTACAGTTCATTTTATTCCATAGACAACTTGACACATTTTGGAGCATGTGTGTTTTGAAGGAACTGAAGGTTGGGGCAGCTTAATACAGCAGGCAGCACATTTTCAGGAAAGCTGGTTATGACAGACTGGATTAACTACTAGAAAAGGAAAAATGGTAAAATCTAAAGTAAATTGAGACTGAGGGCTCAACACTTTGGAACTGCTCCCATTAACATTTTGAGGGCCAGTGGGTATGGCAATGGTCATTGATGGGCTCTTGGTCCACATCCAAATGCATCCTTCATTAGGAGGAGGCACCTAGGATGCTTAGTCACCTTACACAAACATGATCAGCATTCTACAGATTCTGAGTGAATCACTAATGAAATTGTACTTTGAGTACCAAACAAATCCATATTCTAAACACCTTGTGTTCTCGTATTCTCACTGGTGAGAGACTGAAGCAAGGTTAATATGAATTAAATTCCAGGGCCTGGGTGATTCCTTTAGGATGCTAGTGAGTTAGGAACAGGGTATGCAAAGCAAAGGCTCCGAGACCCTCCTTAGAAATGCTAGGTGAACTAATTTCTCACATACTTCAGTATTAGGCTCTTAAGGCAGGTGTACAATACAAAAGTTCAACCTAAGATACATAACTCCAGTTACGAGAGTTGCATAGCTGGAGTCGATGCACCTTAAGTCAAATTTCCAGCACATCACCACAGTAGGAAGCTGTAGGATGTCCCTTACTGCTTTTGACAGAAAGGAGTACCACAATCAACAGCCGTGCCCAGAGGGTTCGATTTAGCACGTTTCTACTAGGTGCACTAAATCAAACCCCTGAAGATAGATCATGGCAGTGTCTGAGAATAGGATGGATGCAGAAGATCACCAATGAGGAATTATATAGGAAGATACAGCCGAAAGAGAACCTGCTGCAGAAGATTATAAAACAGAAGCTACAATTATTTGGACATATTTGCAGAATGAACAACGAATGAAAAATCAAGACCCTAGTATTTGGCATAATGGATCATTCGAATAGGAGAGGCAGACCCCACAGAGAATGGATAGATGACGTAGTAGATTCGTGCAGAGCTAGTCTACAGAAACTAAGCCATTCTGCACTGGATAGGGAAAAATGGAGGGAAATAGTGAGAGAGGTATCAGACGCCAGTGGGCACTGAGCCCACAATTATTGATGATGATGATGATGATGATGATGAGTGTTGATCTTCTGCTTAGTGTAGGCAAGCCCTTAGTCTCATGAGACATTAGCCGCTTCTTGAAGTTAGAGTGATAGAGGAATGCATTGCTTGGATAATGGACTAGAAAAACTTCTGACATGGAAAAATGCAGATGCTGATATTTGGATTGGTATGATGATGTATAACAGCCAGTCAGATGGGGAGAGAAGCCAATCTGGCAAGTGGTTCAAGGATTCTGAAATACCAGTCACATACTCATGTGAGCTAACTGGCATGGGCATGAATGATATCTCATGGGCTTTTTTGTATTAATGAGGAGTGTCCTTTTACTTCACATTTAGAATACTAGGTCCAGGGTACATGGGCAGTTGGTCACCTCACTCGCTGCTAGTTTTGAGACCCTTTTGCTGGGGTTAACTTATTCCTACTGCACATGTGGGATCCTCCTTTAATAGGACCATCTTTCTAGTGACACATTTGTGGGAGTTCCCACCCTGTTACCACAGAACTTCAACTAGGGGGTCACCACATGAAATCAATGGGTAGCAAGTTTAAAAGCAACAAAAGGAAGTTTTTCTTCACACAGTGCATAGTAGATCTGTGGAACTCCTTGATAGAGGAGGTTGTGAAGACCAAGACTTCAAGAGAGTTCAAAAAAGAACTAGATAAATTCATGGAGATTAGGTCCGCTAATGGCTGTTAGCCAGAATAGGTAAGAATGGTGTTCCTAGCCTCTGTCAGAGGTTAGAAATGGATGTTGGGGGGGGGAATCATTTTCATGATTACCTGTTATGTTCATTATCTCTGGGGCATTAAGCATTGGCCTCTGCTGGAAGACAGGACACTGGCTAGATGGACCTTGAGTCTGACCCAGTATGGCCATTCTTATGTTCTACTCCTAGCCAAAAGCAGAATTCAGTCTTAGAAAACTTGAAGCATTTAAAGACAGGATTGTGAAGGGAGGAAGAAGGTTTATGGAAGAGGAGCTATGTAAGGGTTCCTGGGAGTCTGTTGTTGCCTGTTCAAAAAATTTGCTCAAAGTCTCACCACTGTGATGCCTGCTCAGTACTTCATATCAGGCAGCAGGAAGCAACAAGGAGTTTATGGGAGGTATAGAAGTAGGATAAAGAGAAAGCATTCATTGAGGACCCATGTTCAGAGGTCAGGGAGGTAAAGAAAAGGAAGAAAAAAATGACTCCAGATATGGGGAGGGCTCCTATTTCAAAACCTAATGGCTTGAGAATGGGTATTTGTTAAAATCCGTGAGTGGAAGGAAAATGGTGCAGCTCCTGGCAGGGGCCAGTGGGTGAAGAAGAGTGATGACAGTGTCAGCTTGATTCTTATTGCTTAATTTAGGGCCCTAAATACAAGCACACTTGCTCTTAGAATTTAAGGATTAACACTGTAGTAGATATTGCACACAGACTGAACAAATGTTTCTTACATTCACCTGCACATGCCAAATTCAGGAGTCATTACTGTACCTAAGAGCACAAGGTCTGCCTAACATGTCAGAACAAGCAATAACAATTCTAAGCAGTCATCTCTCTTGCTGTGGTTTCGTTTGCAAACAAATGGACTCAAAAATAGTGGTTCATGTGCCTTCACTGTCATGTGACTCTTAAATCAGGCTGTAAAAGTAGCTTTGAGCTCTCAGAGATTCATTTAAAAGCAGAAAGCTAGATAATGATATTTTTTCTAGTGTCTGTCAACATTTTCTGAATCTGCTTGAGCAGTTTCTCTTGGACTATGAGCTGAATTTGTTTGTATAATTGCTAAAACACACTGTATATGCTATATGCTAATGAGCTGCAAAAGCAGTTTGTACAAGCACAAGCTGAGGATTTGTATGGGCAATATTGTCAGATCACTGCTTTGAAAAATACAGTCTGTATGAGGGAACAAATTCCTTATGCATGTCAATAGCATTTTTTTCCTAGTCTCCTTCCTTTAGTGCAAAACATCAGTGTTTTCTTCACATGGGAGTTTGCTCAAACAATTTTAATAACTCAGACAAACTCACATGTTAGCTTAGGTAAGCTTCAGAAAACCTGGATAAAAACAGAGGCAACACTGGACATAAAACATTCTGTTATGTGATGGATGATGTAAAGGGCAGCATTTATTTTGATGGAACTGGCCCATGAGAAGGTTGAGACAACACCTAAGAGAATGCAGTGGAAGAAGAGATAAGGTGTGTGTGTCCTATGCTATTTGATAGTATCAGTTTGTAATGACATACTGAGTCCTTTATTGATTCTAATATGGTGCCTATCTGTAATAAACAATCAGCATTAATGGTAACTGGAATCTTAGCCTTATCCTTAGAGAAGAGGTGGTCTCATCACAAAACTAAGTTGGGCCAGCTGGCAAAAGTGTCATCTAGAAGTGTCTGCAAGATAAACTGGAGGCTTGCTGCTCACATAAGCTTGTATTCCTTGTCTGAATATTTGTACCACAATCCCGTTCCCTGCAATACAGGCTGGCTCAGCAGTTTGAAAATAGTGATATGTTTGAATTGTAAATATTGGTTTGGAGAGGTTTTCCTCAAAGAGAAACTTTTCAGTCACTGAATCCAGTTACCCATTATTCACAAGCACACTGTCAACCTCTCTTTTTCTCTCCATGTTAAAGGTCCATATTTTACTTTAGATAATACTCAGTTAATTGGCTTACTATTTACACTGTGCTGTTAATCCCCACATATGAATGTGAAGCTCATTGAGAGAAAAGTATAATGATTGCTTTTCTAGTTTGCTTGGATGTTATTACTGTTGGGAAGGAAGAAGCAGGCACAGAAACAGAGTATTACACTTCACTGTGTCCTGTTGTAATAACTGCTCTGTATTGACAACTAGCAGATTTACCCAACGTTGCTCTGAGCCTTAACTCAATTAAGTTGGATTTTTTTAAAAGGTTTATTGAAAAGTAATCTTATTCCAGGTTCATCTTATTTTTCTGGTTCTGGTTCAGCCTCTTTCAACATTAATTCATTTATGTCAGTTTTGAAGACTACTTGGTTTGGTGATTCTGTCTCTTTTCTGCTGGGTTTTATGAGAAGTAATCACATTCCAGGCACATCCCATATTCTTGCCACAACCAAACCCTTGTGTTGCTTTAAGTTAGGATAAGAGGAAGCTGTATACATATTTTAATTAATATATACATGAAACCAATATTCTTATTCACTTATGATTAACTGGTGGAACATGCTGCAAGATGAGGAAGTCAAAATTTATTAGCATGAAAAAAGGAATAGAACCTCTTATGGAAAAGTCTTAGAGGATTTGATTGTAAATGACAATGTTTCAATGGCATGTATGGCTGCCTGTACAGATGCAAGAGAAAATTACACCCTTGATTTTAGAATTTCACAGATTAGTTAAAAAATCATAGAAAGCTAGGAAATCTCAGCAAGGTATCTGAGCCTCTCAATGGGGAACCTAGCTCAAGAAGCCTAGTCCTTGGCTGTAGATGGAGTGTGTGGAGATGGAACCCACAAAAAGGGTCCAAGAACGCACATGTTACTGTATTTTGAACATATGCATGATCTATTATGAACATACCTTACGTGGAGCTTGTTTTTCAGGCAGAGTTTGGGAGAGCTCTACTACAATTCTTTCCTCCTAGTCTAACCCCTGGGAAAGATAAATATAATTTATTAGATTTTAAAGGCTTTCAGAATAATTACTATGGGAACCTATTAAGTTCTAAGGAATTTTGACATAAAATTCTTTATATATGTAAAAAGTAAATTAAAAGTGAAGTGAAGATGCAGTTTTACACTTTCTGTATGTGTCAGACTTGAAAATAATTGAAGTCCCTTTTTCATTTAAATAGTAGACTCCAGGGTGACCAGTTAGGAATGGAATTTTGCCTATAAATATTGCTACTGCATTCTAATTAACTAATGCAAACATTATTTATTCTCAGGAGGTAGCTATATTAGTCTGTAGCTTCACAAAAAACAAGCAATCCTGTAGCACCTTAATGACTGACAATTTTTTTATTAGTTAATGAGCTTTCATAGGTAAGACACAGTTGATGAGATTTGGAGCAAATGTAAGAATTCAGGGTTTACACATATTTTCCTTCTTATTATCTATCACTCTCCTATATGGATCCTAGTATTCTCCTAGCATTCTTGACTTCTGCAGCACACTGAGCAGCTTTCAGAAAACAATCCACAATACTCCACAAACTCTTTCTAGATTGTTAGCAGAAAAAAATTAGAACTCATCATTTTGTATGTATAGTTGGGATTATGCTTGCTGATGTGAATTACTTTGCTTTTATCAACACTGAGTTTGAGCTGCCATTTTGTGACAGTCACTCAGTTTTGAGATCATTTTGTAATCCTTTGTAGCCTTTTTTAGGCTTATTTATTTAGTCTGGAAATTTTGCCACCTCACTGTTTACCCCTTTTTCCAAATAATTTATTAATACATTGAACAGCATCAGTCCAAGTACAACAAGAAGTCTTGTGGCACCTTGTAGACTAACAGATGTTTTGGACCATAAGCTTTCATGGACCATAAGCTTTCAAACCACCCCCACTCATGAATCTGATATAGCGGGTCTTTGCCGATGAAAGCTTATGCTCCAAAATACTTGTTAGTCTATAAGGTGCCACAAGACTTCTTGTTGTTCCTGAAGCTACAGACTAACACAGCTACCTCTCTGATACTTGAGTCCAAGTACAGACTCCTTGGACATAATGCTTTTTGCCGATTTCCCTTCAGAGAACTGACAATTTATCCACACACCCTTCAGGAGAGGACCTTCCTTCTTATTCCATGACAACTTCCTTAGCATTTAAGAGCCTTTGATGACGGACCTTGTCAAGGGCTTTCTGAAATTGAATTACACTGTATCACCTGGATGCCTCTGTCTACAGGCTGGTTGACCCCTCAGAGAATTCTAAGACACTGGTGAGGTGCTCTTTCCCTTTACAAAAGCCAATAATAAATTTTTACCATGATAAGAAAGCTATGCAATCTGGCCTTGGACCACATAAAAAAAGTGGATGTTTCTGCTTGAATGATTTCACAGTTTAGGTTCGGCCTATAAACCACATGGGACCTGAAAGGATTAAAGCCATAATGCTGGTAAAAACTAAACCATAAAGACTGGTGTAGTTTTCAGAGCAAAGAGAACAGAAGAACCTTGTGGTAGGTAAATGGGGTAAATGGGTACTTATTTCTCATTATTTTGGCAACAGCAAAACTCTTCAACTGAATATTTTAAAACAAATTTAGAGCATCTATTTTGAGCTGAAAAGCTTATTTGTAACTTGTTTGGGTACAAAAGTCAAGCCTCCACTGTAAACTTGTAGTTATGTTTCTCTTTTCACCAGTCATAGATGTTAATGACTATTTCTTCCCTTCTCCTTTGTTGTTACTTCTCTTGGTGTTATCTGCCTTTTCCTCCTTTTCCTTCCTTTTTATTCTACTATTGCTTTGTCTTCTCCTTTGAATGGTGTTCTTTTGCCTGATTAGTGCCAGTTGCCCATGTCTCCAAGTTGCTGCTTGTGTAGCTGTTTCACTCATAAAGTCCACATCTGTTGCCTTGATTCCTTGTTTTCGCTTGTCACAAGGCTTTCCTTTTGTGCCAGACACAGCCCTGCTCAGCTCCAGCCTTGAAAGCAAAATGTATCTAGGAAAAACAAAACTAAGCAAAAGTTAAACTCCCAAATTAAATGAAAATCCAAACAAACCCAGAGCAGCAAGCAAATTACCTTTTTGACCCTTAAATAAGAAACAGATAAATGAAGAAACAAATAGTAACACAAAATGTGAGCAAACAGAACATGAAGAATGGGAAAGAAAACTAACAGCTAAATATGGTCAAGTAAACAGCTTTTGATACCTCTTTCTCCATCTGTAACTTACAGAATGAACTGTTTTTAATCTTTAGAAACACGATTTATCAAAGGCACAACTATTACGTAGCTGTACTGACCTTCTCTGGAATGGGCTCTCCCTTCACATCTGTCATTGAACATCTGCGCCAGTCATATGAATGAGCTGCAAGCCTTTTTTCTTTCTTTTTATGCTGTGGGTTTTAGGTGATTGTTTTCTTTATTGTACCTTGGGGATGTAATTCAAAATTGTATTCATGTTAGTGTCAGAATGTACTGGGCCATCATTTTTCTAAAAAAATACAACATCTGCTTTAAAACATTAAAATACAAAACATAATTTATATATGAGTTCCAGAAAATCGACATATATTAATGTTTAGAATTTGTTTATTATTATTACATCCATAGAAAAATGCCTTGTATAAGATTCAAAGAAAGATCTCAAATCATCCTGGAAAAGAACCAGTAAACTAAACCAGTGGTTCCCAACCTGGGTTCCACAAGGGTATTGTAGGGGTCTGTGAAAAAAAAAAGATAAATAAAAATTATCATAGATAATTAGTTTCAAATACACTACAAAGTTATACTCAATTATTATTTTTAAATTAAATACCTTCTAATAATGTTATTAATTGCTGTCTGAAAATCTATGTTGTGGTTTCTTTTTTCATTTAATGAAAAGTACATAGCAGGCTAAAGTTGGCTTTGATTTTGTTCCATGAACAGTTTGGGGGAGTGATTGGGTGTCCATACTAATGAAAAGGTTGGGAACCATGGAACTAAACAAAGGAAATGTTACAATTTTGAATTCAAAAACCAAAATGCCACTAATTGTTGATATAACATTTCGTTAGGAGATTGTGGTTCTTCTGAGACAGAGAACCTGATCAGTAAAGGTGGCTGTTCCATTTGTATTACCTGTATTACTATCCATGGACTAATGTAACCTTCATCGCCATAATATCCAACACATCTGTGAACTGCACAGTTTGGATCAAGAGCTGGAAGAGTCTTTCACTGGAGTTTTGGTTCAGCTAGTTATAGTGACAGAATCTTGCTGAGTAGCCTGGATCTAGATAACTGCCCAGACTAGAGAGTGTTCTGAGACAGGGTTCTGCTGCGGACCTGTCTTTATTTCTCATTGGTATAATGAACTTAAAAACCCTTTTGTGATAGGATGCTTTCCTATAGCCAATTTCAAATTATCTGAGGGATATTGGCAATCGAGAACTACATGGCTTATATGGATATTTTGCCTAAATTATCTAACTTCTACTTTTTCAGTAAATGAAGAGCATTTACAGAACTAGGTCGATCAGGACCCCATTATCCCGGCTACCTTCCCCTCAGGTAAATCTCTGTCCTAAGTCAGGAAAATATCTGTCCTAAGCCAGTTTAAAATTTATTTTGGCAAGACAAAGCATGGATGATAGGAGTGTTTCTTATCCTTATTTTACAGAGACAGACGTGAGACACAGAGAGAAAAATGATCTGCCAAATTTGTATTGTGGCAGGACTGGAACGGATTTCTCTTGAACTGCCTCAGTCCATCTTTCCTCTCTTTTAATCAGTAGGTTCCAGTGCCATTTTCAAAGGTATTGAACCTAAAAACAGCTCCCAGAGGAAACTACCTGAGAACATCAGACAGCTCTGACTAGTGAATGCTACTGGCAAATGAGGCATTAATGTATTGTCAGCCAGGGGGCAGTTTTAACTGAGTCATCATCAAAACTCCACCCCTCCAGCTTAGAGTGAACCCAGACAGTGAGCATTTGGGGGTCACTGAGGAGGAAACAGGCCAAGTTCCTCTGATTTAGATCCAATTTATTTTACCTGTTCATATGTCTCAATATTTATCCATGTGATGGCCACCAGGCAAAAATGCCCAAGAGCATGGAGAGAAAGACTGGGGCAATTTGGTTGCTAGGGCTTTGAAATCATTAAGGGAGACCAGCCCATGATGACTATTGCTCCAAGGTTGAGAAAGATCAGGGTGAGGCTGAGAAACAGCCCTCACTTATCCACTTTGCCCCAGTTAGCAGATGTAAGACCATGCACAGGGGAATGTTGTCAGTATCTGCTTCAGCTGCCTCCCCTAAATTCATACCTAAAGTATCCCTGAGGCAGGATATCTGCTCCTCCACACACTGTCTTGATGTCTGTGGGGCCATCTGCTATGACAGCATTCCTCTCCTCACCTCATTCCCTCCTACACCAGAATGGCCATTGGTCACAATGCTATCACAGAACCCTACTGCCATGTCTACACGAGACGCATGTGTCGACAGAAGTGACTGTGGGAAGGGATTTCCTGGCAAAATTTCTGCCAACAGAACATGTCTTCACATAAAAGCAGATTGAAAGAGCAATCTGCTCTGTCGACAGAGAGCAGCCAGACTGCCCAGCCCTCTTGACAGAATGGCTGACCGGAACTCTGTAAGCAGGGCTTCCTGGTGAACTGGAAGACCTGTCAGTAGACTGAAGGGCTCTGGAGTGTCTACACAGCTGTTTTGTCAACAGAACACTGTCGAGAGAAGCATTATACCTGAATGGGGAGAGGTATAATGCTGCCAGTGGATGTGCCAGGGTTTGTCAACATACTGTTAACAAAGTGCATTTGCCATGTAGATAGTCTGGCTGTGTCTACACAAGCACAAATCTTCAAAATAGCCATGCTACTGGCCATTTCAAAGATTACTAATGAGGCCCTGAATTGAATATTCAGTGCTTCATTAGCATTAGGATACGTCTGGCTGCAGTGCTTCGAAAGCGCTGCTTTCAAATGCCCGTGGCTCAAAGCGGCTACATGGGGGTCCTTTTCAAAAGGACTCCACACATTTCAAAATCCCCTTATTCTGCTCATCTGAACAGAATAAGGGGATTTCGAAATGTGCAGGGTCCTTTCAAAAAAGACCCCTGCATAGCCGTGCCGAACCGTGGGCGTTCAAAAGCAGCTTTTTTGAAGTGCCGCGCCAGAAGCGTCCTAATGCTAATGAAGCACTGAATATTCAATTTAGCGCCTCATTAGTAATCTTCAAAATGTCCATTAGCATGGCCGTTTCAAAGATTTGTGCCCGTGTAGACACAGCCTCTGTGTTTTTTATTGGCAACAGGCCAGTTTTGCCCAGAAAAGCTGCTCATGCCAACATGGCCTAAGAGTGCTGACTACAAAGGGAAGAAGGGAAGGGCTCTAATGGTCATAAAACAAATGCATTCAAGTTCACACTATTCAGGAATTGAGATGCTGAACACATGCATCTGTAATCTACAGCAGAGTGTGAGCTGCACATATTTTGTTCGCAGATGTATGACAGTTTAAAAAGAACACTGTTGATTGTCAGCTGCAGATGATGTCTGCTTCTTTTAGAAAGTCTCTGACAGATATATGTAGGCCATACATTTCAGAAGTTCAGATACTACCATGATGAGGTGGGGAAGGAGACAGAACGAGCCAGCCAGGTAGCATTCTTTCTTAGAATTTCCATGGGATTATGTTTAACATTGGTAGACATTCAACCATGCTATATGACACCTTGTAGTTCAGAGTACACCTTTTCCTCAAAGCCTTTTATCCTTAAAATACTATATTTTTTTCTGAAAAATGCTGAGCTTTTTCAATAGTATTCTCAAGAATGCTGTTGTAGCAGACACAGCAGATGCTGAAGAAAATGTAGGGTGATCCATAATTCCTTCCAGATTCCTATGCCCACTTACTGTGGAGAAAAAGTCTACGGTTGGAGACAATCACCAAAAATCATACAATCTTCACAGTGGTGTGTAACAGGAGATGTATGTTGCAGGGGGTGGGGAGGGAAACCCATGTGGAGATCAGCTTGTTTTGTTCCACAGGTGGTAGGATTATCTTCACAGAAGGAATTTTCAGGCCTACCTCAAAACCATACAGATTTGCAGGGATTCATGCAGATCTCTCTCTCTCTCTCCCTCCCTCTCTCTCTCTCTCTCACACACACACACACACAAATCAGAAGCCACGTCCATCTCTTCAGAGGACTTGTTACTGAACTGTAGGGCTATGTCTACATGAGAAGCATCTGTTGACAGAAGTGAGTGTTGGAAGTGATTTCCCAGCAAAACTTCTGTTGACAGATTTCATCAACACATAAAAGCAGATTGAAAGATTAATCTGCTCTGCCAACAGAGAGCAGCCAAACTGCCTGGTCCTCTCTCAACAGAGCAGTTGACAGAAAACTCTGGAAACAGAGCTGCCTGATGAACCAGAAGACCTGTCTGTCGACAAAAAGGCCCCAGAGCATCTACATGGCTGTTTTGTCACGAGGAATGTGTCAAGACAGGCATTATACCTGAATGCAGAGAGGTATAATGCTGCCAGTGGCTGTGCTGAGTTTTGTCAACAAACTGTTGACAAAGCACATTTTGTGTGTAGACACTCTGCGGGTTTTTCCAACAAAAGCCTAGTTTTCCTGGACTAGCCCTCTCATATAGACATAGCTCATCTTTGTTATTCACTGCAATGTGTCATGTTTCCCTCTTCATAGTGGTATTTTATCCATGCAGAAAGTAGATGGCAAAATTGAGCAGTTTGGTTAAATTATCTTGGATTTTCACCATGGAACCAAAAAAATCTCCCAAAGGGCTTGAACCTACACTATTCCAACTATACAGACTGGAAGAGAAGGACAGATGGGGAGATATGACCACACAAGATCTAAAATAATTACAGGCAGTTCAGTACAATCAGTCTGTGGAGTTCTGTTTGCAGTTGGGGGCCTTGCTATTCTGGGGCTATGGTAAAACTGTTTCGTTCTGTTCTCAGGCTGTGGTAAGGCAGGCACATTAACAGCACGATGACAATAAACATAAAGGCAAAAATATCATTCCCACTTATTCCCATAGGTTTTACAGACTTCAAGGTTACAGAACTGATAAGAGAAGCAATGAGGCAAAGGACTGAATAAAACATGGCTTAATCCCACAGATACAGGAATGTGCAAAAACAAATAGAAATATTATTTTAAACTAGCAAATGTACCTGCCATTGCTCAAATCCTTGTGGAGGCTCATGACAGACAAACCCATTCTAAAATTTATGTTTATAAAGTTTTGCATAAACTCCCAGAAACTTTGCATCAGTGAGCGTAATGTAAAGGAAACCAGTTTAAATAAAAACAAACTTATGCAGTTATGTTTGTTATTGCATAAAAAATATCCCCTGCAGGATGGCTGTGCTGGAGAGAGGACAGGATGTTGGTCAAATGACATCTGCAGGTATTTGACAGGTAAAAAAATTCAAGACAGAAGACATTTTTTACCAAGAAAAAGGGGGATATAAATAAGAGCAAGAGGCTGATATTAAAAACATGAAATTTTAGTTTGTATATCAGGGAATGAAGTCTAACGTTTGGTCATATTAAGCTACAAGGAAAGATGGTCTTGTTAACTAAGCTGGGAGATTTGGGAGATCAGAGAATAAACTGCTGGTGCTTCCATAAACTGGGCAAGTCATTTATTTTCACTTCCTCAATTCTCCACCTCTAACTACTATTTTTTTTGCCTATCTTTTCTATTTAGCATATAACCTCTTCAGGACAAGTACTGTCTATTACACTGTGGCTATGGCTATGTTAGAAGCATCTGTCAACAGACATTTCTGTCGAAAGAGATTTTATGACAAAACATCTGTTGACCGAGTGCGGCCATACACTAAAGCAGATTAAAAGATCAATCCGCTCTGTTGACACAGTGGCCAGATTGCCTGCCCACTTTCTTGACACAACAGCCAACCGGAAGCACAGCAAAATGGGTTGCCCAGTGTTGTGGAAGTCCTGTCTGATGACAGAAGATCCCTCTGAGCATCCACACAGCTTCTTGTTGACAGAATCTGCCAACAAAGGTGCTGTTCCTCATCTGGGAGAGGTAGAAGGTTGTTGACAGACATGCCAAGTTTTGTTGACATACTGTTAACAATATGCATTTTGTGTGTGAATATTCTGAGAATTTTGTCGACAAAATTCTGGTTTTGTCAAAAAACTCACTAGTGTAGCCATAGCCTGTGTGTGCACATGCATGAAGAGCTTACTATAATGAGCCCCTTATGTACTACTGCCATTTTAATACTTCTACAGATTGAACCACTTTTGTCCTGCATCCTCAGAACCTGACCCATGCTGAGTGAGAGAATTTGCCAGATCCCAGGAGGTCAGTATTGTCTAACAGCATTACCAACACTTCCAGAGCTTACTGGGCTCTTAGAAGACATCTAAGTGTAAATTACAGCTAAAAAATACACGGAACACTGAGAGCCGGACTGATGGTTGTAAACAAACTTTATGGGACACTGGGAAATTGGCCACGCCCCTGGTAAGTGGTCATCCATCTAACTAAAATTGTGCTGGATTACATATGTTGCCGGGTGAGAGAGTTCTTTATTAGAGAGTTTCAACCTGTACTACTAGTAAAAATATTTAGCAGTTTCTCAAGAGAAATGTTGAAAGCTCTATTCTTTGAGCCATTTAAAGTTGCAATGAAAAGCTTTGGTGCTTGAGGATAGCAGGTTTCACAAGTTGCTGGGCAGACTCATAGGGGTACCAGGTCTTTTTAGGATTGTCCTGGAGTCTCCTGGAATTAGAGACAATGTAATGTGATCAAATCTCTAGGACTACATCGAACCAAAACTGGCAACCCTTGGTTTCTTCAATCTTAATCTCTCTGGTTTTCAGTTTTTTTTAAAGAAAGATTTTCACTTTTAGATTTCTTTTGTGCAAAAGTTGGGCAATTTTAGGAAAAGAGCTTTGTTTCTGAAAAAAGCAACAAAATTCTTAAAACAAACAAGCAAACAAACAGAAAAAAGCAAACAATTTGAAGCAGATCTATTTGTGAGATGTTTTGTATAACAAGTGTATAAAGAGAATCTTTCTTCAGAAATGTAAGGGTGTGGGAGTTAGCCAAATTAAACAAACAGCTTAGTTCCTGGTGCCTACGTTACTCTGCATAAATAATGTGTTACTAAGTAAAATGAAGTATACATCTTGGCCAAATGGAAGATTAAAAAGTAATTTCACCTCCCATGCTTTATTCAAGCTCACTCATTTGTTAGCATTGCACTGATCATTAGGCACCACAGAAGTGACCTGTCTGCTCTTAAAAGATAAATGTAAATGATTGCAAACAAGACAAAACTATGTTATGCCAAACTGTAGTGTAAGAATGGAAACATAACACAATACAGAGCCAAGTGGCAGGGGAAGGGTTTTGTGAGGTAGCCTCCTCTTTCAAGAATTCTGTGCAGCCGCTTGAGGGCCTTGTGGACAGGTATCACTCTTCTCTGGAAGCCGCCATTAATTTAGCAAAATATCCTAAAGGCTACAGTTACAGCAATAAATTTTGCGGGCAAACATTTGGTTTTGTCAAAAGAACCTCATGGAGGGTGCACGCACAAAATGGGATTTGCAGATAGTATCTCAACAAGACACAGCACTTTTGCCGGCAGCATTCTGCCTCAAAGCCTTGAGGCAGAATGCAGCTGCCAACATATTTTGTCAGCAAAAAAGCTGTGTGGCTGCTCTGGGGGGCCTTCTCTTGACAGACAGGGCAACCACAACAATGGGTGGGCCTGTCTGCTGTGCTTCCAGGTGCTTGTTTTGTTGAGAGAGCAGCCGGGCAGTCTGGCTGCTTTGTTGACAGAGCTGAGCACTCTCCCGATTACCTTTTGCATCTGGCCACACGCTGTCAACAGAAGGATTGTCAGGAAAACTCTTGCAACAGTGATGTCTGTTGACATACCTCTGTAGTGTAACTGTAGCCGTAGGGAACTAATGCTGCTGCAAACAGCACAATTTGCTTCTTTGGCTGCTACTGAACATAACTGCAGGGGGAAGTTCCTGTGTTGTTGCTGGGGGGAAGAACAATATAAATGCTCCCAGAGCTGAAAGGCAAGTGGCAGAGCTCTGCAGACTTCACTGGTTTGCTAGTCTCCATCCCCCACCTCCTTTGCAATTCTCCAAATTCCTCATCTGAAAGCAATGAGAGAAAGAAACTAGTGAACTTTTCTGGGTCTTCTGTCCCCTCCCTTATGGTTTGCTTTAGGATGTCTGTCTGTGGTCTTCAGTCTGTTAATAAACGATCCTGTCTTAATTTCCTTTGCTTCACTTTCCAAAGAGAAAAGATATCCCCTCTCTGTGGATATGCTAACCAATTCTGCACACATTATGAAAGATTGGGGTGAGGGCATTAACATATACCTTCAGCATTACACAGGGCCGCCTCTTCTATTCTGTTTACCTGCTCTGTCTCAGTACAATTAAGTATATTATTTTGTATTATCTGCATTGTGGCAGATACTCAACAAGCACTTCCTTGTGCACCAAAAGATGGTGGGTTGAACCTTTTTTTCATTCCAGTAGCACCAGCTGTGCATCAGACCGCTGTTTCTCGTGGTGAGTGCTACACACTTGAGCTTTGTCTAAATCAGCATTCCACTTTTGAAAGAGGCATGCAATTGAGGGAAATTGAAAATGCAAATGAGGCCCAGATTTACTTATGTGGCACCTCATTTGCATATTCCCTTTTGAAAGAGCTTCGTAAAAAAATAGGAATAAGGGTTCCTTCGAAAACAGGGTTTATTTTCAAAAGAGCCATGTCTACACTGCTTTTCGTCTTTTGAAAGGAGAAAATGCAAACGAAGTGCCACATATGTAAATCTGGGCCTCATTTGCATTTTCAATTTCCCTCATTTGCATGCCTTTTTGAACGAGGAATGCTAGTGAAGATGTAGCTTTGCTGTGTGTGGCCTGCAAATATAACTGACAGTAGGCAATGCAAACAAAACAAAACAAAAAAAATCTGTTTCTCCCAAGAATATACTGCTGAATGGAGAAATAGAGTGCTCATATATGTGCATAACATATGCTTATGGACAAACACAGCGATGCTGTTCTGTGCAAATGAATAATATCTAATTCAAATCAATATAAAACTAACTTACCTATTGGGATTTCTACTCCAAGACAATCCTGAAGCAATGGGACGAGGAATCATTCCACCCAGTCCTGTTTTATATGTCCTTTAACACTCTGGAAGCTGAAAAACAGCCCAAAGTACTCCAAACGTTAGAGCCCTGTTTCTTGGAACTATATGAATTATTTAGACAGAGCAGAGTCATATTGCTGGGTTTTGTGTGGAAGGAGCCAGTATTTCTGCTTTCTGTTCCATAACTTTTCTGAGATAAACAGATGGTTTCAGGTACTAGGGTTACCGGGCTTGGACCTATCATCCACACTAATTTGTACAGTGTTTAAAAGTCAATGGAAAGAATGTGATCTCAGTTACATCAGTGTAAAATCAGGATTATCTTAACTAGGTGGGTTATTTTGTTTATTTAACTGTATAACTGAGAGAAGAAATGAGTTTCCAAATGTTTCCTTCTCAATGTGTTTCACTGCATAATGCAATGATTTCTAAAAACAAACCCATGAATCCATACACAAATATTATGTGAGGTTGTGATATTATATGTCTTTTTGAATAAATCTCGCAATAGGCTTGCATTAGCAGTGGCAGAAATTTGATCACAGAAGGAGTCTTAGTTTAGTATCTTGAATTTATAAATAAATTCATTTTCAAATGTAATAGATGTCATTATATGAGATCTGGAAGAAAGCACTTTAAAATTAGCCAAAAGAAAACCAACAGTTTTGTATAAATATGTAAATGGCACATTAATATAGTTAACGGGAGATGGGAATAAATTGAATAAATTCACGAGGGAGATGGGAAAGGTTGGCATGTTACCATTTCTTGGTGTAATGATCATTAAGAAAGATGATTGTCTTTCACAGTTGAGAGAAAGGAGACCCATTCAGATGCCAATTTAAATTATAAATCAAATCTCCATCCTGCAGTTTCAATGTAAAGTAGTCAAAACATTCATTGATTAAGCACTTAAGATTTGCGGAGCAGAATTCTGGAAGAAAAGGCTCTTAATCATATTAGACTTACATTGCTCAACAATAGTTTTCATTTACAGACCATTAATAAAAAATACAACACAGTAAAAGGAAACGAATGTGAAGCCAGGAAGAAAAAGAGTCCTTCATAAAAAGCAGCATTATACATTATATGGGATGTTCAGAACCACCTGACATTGACTTACCTGCTCCCACTGAAGTCACTAGGAGTTTTAGCTTTGATTTCAATTGGTGCTTATTTAGTTGAAGTGCTTTTGAAAATGTCACTTACAGCATCTATAATCTCCTCATATGCCCATCATTGTGGTATATAAGCATGGGATATGCATGATATACTTCAGTAGGACTTTTGCGTGTCTCAGTATCACTGGTTCAGGTTTCAAAGACTGCCCTAGGAAACACATACATGCTCCCACTGGGTTAATGCAATCCCAAGATTCATTAGACAGTATTTTGCCCGTATCTCTCCAAGCATTATTACAGACTATATTAACAAGGCCTGAGATAAATGGTCGGTGGCAAGTCTCTTTTCTCATAAGACACATACAGAGGGCCTGCTTCATCCAAAAGCTGGTTTCTCAGACTCTGGAATCCCCAAAACACAGAGGTGTCGGGCTCGCCCCGGCGCCGCAGATCGGAAACTTTCCAGCAGTTTCTGCCGGACCACGCATGCGCCGGCGTGCGCCGCTCCCTTGCGCGCCCCCGGCCACGTGCGCGATCCGGTCCCCGCCAGTTCCTTCTTAACCACCATCGGCTGCAGACGGAATCCGCTCAGGCTGCGGCCAGAGTCAGTGTAGTTAGAGTTTTTAGTTAGATTGTTGGTTTCTTTTCTTGCAAAAAAAAACCCAAAAACAAATAAAAATAATATATGTAGAAAGCTTTAGTAAAAGAAAGAGAGGAGCAGAGACAACGCGGGGACGTGAAGGCCTGTAGGCCTCCTGCTGCAGCAGGCTGGGGTCCGTGAGAGGGGAACGGGCACAGAGACAGTGCTAAGTACCCTATTTACAGCTCAAAAGACTCACCGTGATGTCCTCTTCAGGATTCAAAAAGTGTGAGTCCTGCCGCGAAGCTATGCTGGCCTCCAATGGGCATAGTCAATGCATTAGGTGCCTGGGGGAATCATACATTGCCCAGAAGTGTTCCTTTTGTGCAAAACTCACAGCCAGAGCCAGAAAGGACAGAGAAATGAGGCTGAAAATGCTGTTGTTTGATAAGGCCCTCCAGCCAGACGTGCTGGAGAGGCCTCAATCGGAGGGACCCGCAGGGCTCCATAAAAGGAAGGCGGCGTCCCTCACCCCCTCGGTGCAGAAACAGAGGAAGCTCTCTCCAGCCCGATCCCTGCCGGCAGCCACAGCGAGCAGGACAGGCGTAGCACACAGCCCCCAGCCTCAGTCACAAACAAGCAGCAGCACGGCAGCACACGTGGCAGAGGCTGAGCCTCCGATTACTAAACAGCCGGCATGCACAGCCTTCAGAGCGGCGGCCAGGCAAGCGCCGGAACCAGCGGCACCGCCGCAAGCGGCACAGATCCCCACAGCGCCAACGGTGCAGGGCCAACAGGCACGCAGCCTGCAGGCACCAGAGGAGGCTATCCACGCGGCACCGCACCTAAGCGTGCCGAGCGCGGCGCCGACAGCGGGGCCGAGATCCCCGGCACGGGAAGGGGTGGTGCCAGCCCCGCAGGGGAGGGGAAAGGCAGCAGCAAAAACCCGGCACCGCAGTCCTTCCCCGGACAGGGCTGCAGGGCTGCTTTCAACAAGCCCTCCCCTTATGCTGCGCACACCAACCAGAAGACATGGGTCTCCCCCAGCCTACCCAGAGCCTCCTTCTCTGTTCCTCCAACCAGCATCACCATGGCTCCAGCCACCTTCGCCTTTTCTGGGATTAGACCTCCTGGAGTACTATCACAGACCAGTTTCACCATTGTCTCAGTCATCGAGAAGAGCTCACTCTCCCAGACATAGCGGGTATGCACCTCCAGAGTGGTGCAGGTCTCCATCCCAGGAACCGTGCCCGTGCTGCCATGGTCGCCCTTACCATGATGGGCATAGACACCACAAGCATACACCCAGGGGCAGGTCCCCCCCGACCGTCCAATATCCCCGTGGGCACTCACGGACGGGGACGGAAACACAGTTGTCTCAGGGGGAGTTGATTTTGGAACCCTGAGATTTTCCCTCGCAAGCCTCTGGCGAGAGGGTGTACCACCGACAGCAGGACCCTGAGAGTTCGAAGGAGGCTTACCCTAGTGGTTCCTCCTTGTCCTCCCCTGACGAGGCTATGGCCCCTGGGGATGTTGCTCCCCCGGACGACCTCAAACAGTTTCAGGAGCTGTTTAAAAGGGTGGCTTTCATGCAAGGCATCCAAACAGCTGAGGTGCAGGAGAAGCACCACAAGCTCCTCAAAAACCTGAGACCTCCGGCCTCATCCAAAATCGCTATCCTGCTCGACGAAACAATCATGGAGTCGGCCACCACCATATGGCAGACCCTGGCTTCCGCTCCACCTATAAACAAGAGAGTGGATAAGAAATACTTTGTCCCGGCGAAAGGCATGGAGTTCCTGTTTAGCCACCCACAACCAAATTCACTGGTGGTAGAATCGTCTCAGCAGAGATCAAAGACTTCCCAGTACAAAGCGGGGGGCACAGACAGAGATGCCAAGAAGCTAGAGCTATTCGGCAGAAAGGTATACTCCTCCTCCACCCTGCTGTTGAGAATGGCAAATTATGCAGCACATCTAGCGAATCATAATTTCGACAATTACTCCAGGCTTACTTCTCTCATGGATTCACTTCCGGAAGATAAGAAGCCGGTGCTGAAGGCCATTGTGCAAGAGGGCTATGCAGCTTCGAGGATGGGAGTCCAGATTGCCCTGGACGTAGCGGACACGGCGGCACGCTCAACGGCTACGGCAGTGGTCATTCGCAGGGAATCCTGGCTGCAGACATTGGGTATCCCGAGGGATCTGCAGGCAAAGATTGTTGATGTCCCCTTCGACACGCAGAAGTTGTTTGCAGAGTCAACTGATTCGGTCCTTCACTCCAGTAAGGACTCAAGAGCTACACTCAGAACCTTGGGTATTTATACCCCTCCATACAGAAAGAAAAAGTATTACCCTCAACAAAGGTGATACCCGTACCAACCTCAGCGTGCTCAGTACCAACGGGGCTACGACCAAGGGCGACATCAACAGCAGCAACAGTATAGAACTCCTAGGCGACGTTCCCAACAGAGCCGTGCATCCTCGGGGCAGGCCCAAAGGCAACAAGTTTGACGGACAGGTCGAGGGCTGCACTATTACTACCATCGCGCAATACCATCCCCAACTAATGTTCCATCATTGCCTCCGACCGTTCCACTCACGATGGCAAAAGATCACCACAGACAAATGGGTACTGGAGATCATAGCCACGGGTTACGCGATCCCCTTCCAGTCGCTCCCACTGCCAAAACCTCCGCCCAGGCCTCATCTCAGGGATGCTTCCCACGAGGTGAAACTCAAGCAGGAGGTGGACCATCTTATGTTCATAGGGGCGGTGGAAAGAGTACCGGAGCGACTCCAGGGGAAAGGGTTTTATTCATGATACTTCCTCACAGAGAAGAAAACAGGAGGCTGGAGGCCCATCTTAGATCTTCGAGGCCTCAACCGGTACTTGCGCAAACAGCGTTTTCGGATGATCACAGTCGCCTCTATACTCACGGCACTGGACGATGGAGATTGGTTTGCAGCCCTCGATTTACAAGATGCGTATTTTCATATAACGATCCACCCGGCACACAGACGCTTTCTCCGTTTTATGGTCGGCAAAGAACATTTCCAGTACAAGGTTCTTCCGTTCAGCCTCTCCTCGGCCCCCAGAGTATTTACCAAAACCCTGGCAGTGGTGTCAGCCTACCTGCACAGACAGGGGGTATTTATATTCCCATATCTGGACGACTGCCTACTGAAAGGGGCCTCGAAGGCAGAGGTACTACGCATGATACGCGTAACAACAAACATGTTTTCTTCGCTGGGCCTGGTCATCAACCTTGCAAAGTCAAAGACCGACCCCACACAAGACATAGAGTTCATAGGGGCTCGTATAAACTCTATTACAGCAAGGGTCTATCTACCTGACGCCCACTTTCGTGCCATCGGTTCCCTGGTGCAAGTCATTACATACAGCCCCACGGTGCCGGTCTTAACATGCTTGCAGCTGCTAGGCCACATGGCAGTGGCAACGTTTGTGGTTCAGAATGCCAGATTGCATATGCGCAGCCTGCAACATTGGCTGGCGAGCGTCTACAAGCTGGCATCCCACACTGTCCGCAGGGTGGTGTCGCCCACGACAGAGGTGCGCAGATCCCTGCAATGGTGGGTAAACCCCAAGAACATGCTAACGGGGTACCCTTTCACCAACCACAAATCTCTATTTTTCTTACTACCGACGCTTCCCACATAGGCTGGGGAGCACACATCGGCGACAAGGTAACGCAAGGACTGTGGTCCCCTATGGAACAGTCACTGCATATAAATATACCAGAGCTCAGAGCAGTGTTCAACACCTGCAAACACTTTCGAGACCACATACAAGGCAAAGTAGTCGGGATCAATACAGACAATACCTCCACCATGTTTTATATAAATCGACAAGGAGGAGCTCGATCCCGTGCCCTATGTGTGGAAGCAGTCCGGCTGTAGAACTGGTGCATCGCCAACAATATAACGTTGAAGGCCTCGTACTTACCAGGAGCTCACAATGTGAAGGTAGACCAGCTGAGCAGGCGCTTTGCACTCACGCATGAATGGCAGATCCGCTCCGATCTGCTACGACCGGTCTTTCATACATGGGGGTTTCCCCAGATAGACCTGTTTGCCACCCAGCACAACAAGAAATGCCCCCAGTACTGCTCCAGGGCAGGACTGGGGTGGGGGTCCTTGGGGGACACATTTGCGATTTCGTGGAAGGGCCCCCTGCTTAATGCGTTTCCCCCCACAGTGCTCATCCACAAGGTCTTGCAGAAAGCCAGGAGGGAGAAAGCCCGCATGATCCTAGTAGTCCCAACGTGGGATCGACAGCAACGGTTCCCCTTGCTTCTGCGCATGTCGGACCTCCCACTGCTTCCCCTCCCGGCGGCGCCGGACCTGTTCACGCAGGCCCAGGGGTCCATAGTGCATCCACACCCTCAAGGCCTGCGCCTACAAGCATGGTTAATCCATGGCTCAGCTCACTAGAGAGTACATGTATGGAGGGAGTGCAACAAGTCCTGGAGAGTAGCTGAAGGACCTCCACCAGGAAGACGTACAAGCAGAAATGGACTCGATTCACTGCATGGTGTTCTACCAAGCAATTAGCTCCCCTTGATGTGCCTATACCCGTAATACTAGAATACTTACTGGACCTCAAAAGAGGCGGGCTCTCCCTATCCTCGCTGAAGGTCCACCTCGCCGCTATATCGGCTTTTCGGCATGAAAAGGAAGGGCCCACGGTGTTTGCCCATCCTATTGTTACCAGGTTCCTGAAGGGGCTGGTAAACCTGTACCCCCCTCGGAAACTGCTTCCACCATCGTGGAACTTGGACCTAGTGCTCAGCGCGCTAACGGGCCCACCCTTTGAACCCTTAGCCACAGTTCCCCTACGTCTCCTTACGATAAAAACAACCTTCCTCCTTGCAATCACGTCAGCTCGCAGGGTGAGCGAGCTTGCAGCAGTTATGGCAACGCCGCCCTGTACAGTGTTCTCAAAGGAGGCGGTAACCTTACGGCTACACCCAGCCTTTGTTCCGAAAGTTTCTTCAGAGTTCCACCTTAACGAACCTATAGTTTTACCCTCGTTTTATCCAAAGCCTCACAGCTCCAGCAAGGAGGCACGCCTACATCTCCTGGACGTGAGGAGGGCGTTGGCCTTCTACATAGACAGAACTAAGTCCTTCTGGAAAATGGACAGACTTCTAGTCTCTCTCGCTCCCAGGTCAAAAGGAGAGGGTCTCTCTTCACAGAGAATCTCGAAGCACATTGTGTCCTGTATAAAAATGTGCTACGAACTTCGAAAGACTCCTTTGGTGGCCCCACCTAGGGCTCACTCCACCAAGGCGGTGGCGGCATCAACAGCTTTTTCAAGGGCATCGCGTTAAAAGACATCTGTAGAGCAGCGACCTGGTCGTCCTATGACACCTTCACCAAGCATTATGCCCTACACCGGGTATTCCAAGAGGATACCCGCCTCTTGACAGCGGTCCTTTCGGGGGCAAGCTGCACATAAACCAATTACCCACCTCCTTACTTGGGTTACTGCTGGGTAGTCACCTATCGTGGAGCACCCACGGGGACACTCGAGGAAGAAAGAGAAGTTACTCACCGTAGTAACGATGGTTCTTCGAGATGCGTCCCTGTGGGTGCTCCACCACCCGCCCATCCTCCCCGCTTCGGGTCTCTGTTTAGTGTTTTTCAGGAGCATCCGAGGCGGTTGGTCAAAAACTGGTGGGGACTGGATCGTGCACGTGGCCGGGGGTGCGCAAGGGAGTGGCGCGCGCCGGCGCATGCGCGGTCCGGCAGAAACTGCTGGAAAGTTTCCGATCTGCAGCGCCGGGGCGAGCCCGACACCTATCGTGGAGCACCCACGGGGACACATCTCGAAGAACCATCGTTAGTACGGTGAGTAACTTCTCTATGTCCATGCTTGCCTTCTACCAGCCAAAAGTATAGAGGTATGGCAGGGGCTGCAAGAGGTGTGCCAGCTGTGCCAACTCTTCCACCCACATTTTGTACTCCAGGCTCTGTCCAGAGGACCAGTGCCATAGACTAGAAAAAGTAAGATAAATTTGACCAGTAACCTTGTGTTTAAGAACAGATTTTATTTTAACAGGATTAACAATGCATTTTGTCTCTATTGTTGCTCTAAGTCATGTCTGTTAAAATGAGATTTTTTTTTAAGGTTTGGAGAAAAAAACATCCGATCTGACTTGCATTGTGATTTTTGCCTTCTATCTGCATTCACTGTAGCGACTGTTATTTAAAAAGTTGCTTTAGTCTAAAGTCTCCTTTTCTTTTCCTTCCGTTTTTCCACATGCCCTTCATTTTGCTCTATCCCTTCATCTTTCAGTTTTTCTTCCTCGCTATTATTTGTGGTTTTCCTTTTATTCCTTTCTTCAATTTTCAATTCATAAACTCTAAGGGCTAGAAAGGGCCAAGTTCATCATATATTTTGACCTCCTGTGTACACAGATGGTAATTATTTCTCCTCTATAAACAGGATGAAACATATCTTTTAGAAAGATGTTAAAACTCTCCATAAAGAATCAAAGTCATTGTGACTTTTGGGTTCTCTCTCACCACCCCTATATTTTGTCAATCTACCCATTTTCTTTTCATCCTTTATACTTAACTTTTTTACTTTTTTTCTTGGCCAGAAAACCACTGTGTTTTGTTTCCCACCAACGAACACGGCCAGCTCTTGCCTTTGGCTATACAGCCTGCATGAGTATTAGGAACATTCACACACAGTAAACTCTCATTTCTTGATCTTCTGGGAAGTAGAGGCAGACTTCCTGTGTCCTTTCTTCTGTGCAACTGTTCTTTGTGGGTAACTGTGTGATGGTGGATGCTTCAGCTGGTTGTAGTATTTCAAACACAATATTTTTGTTGGAAAAGATACCATCTATTCAAAAATAAAGTTGTTTGTGAAAACTTTTCATTTCCAAGAAAATTTCCTACTTGCACAAAGCTACTAATTTTTTCCATTAGTATTTGAAAAAGTAACATTTATTTTATTCAGATTTTTGAAATTATTTTAAATTTTCCATTTGTGTCTATGCAGGTTTTAATTGGGGACTGATGGTAGCATGTAGGCATGTGGTGTTTTTCTGACACCTTGAGTCAATGAGCAGGCATATATATACTTGGTATGCTCCATCTGTCTGTGTTTCACACAGACAGGTCTCTCATCGGTTTAGAAAGCTTTTGGGTTCTTTGGAAACTGAAAGTTTTCAGTAATCATGGCAAAATTCATGAAGAAAATTTTTTTTCTTCTAAATAAAAGCTATTGTTTTATTTTAGAATTTTTTTCATGAGAAAAAAATTATTTTGACAAGCTCTAGTGAAGGCCACAGAAGAAAGTATTCAGGGCAATATTTCTGGATTTCCTATGCTTCAATTTGGGACAACAGGAACAATTCGCCCACTTCTTGGGAGGTGGCTATACATGCTCTGTAGCTGTTTCTGTCTCCTAGCTGTATGATGACTTGGTGACCTTTACGCCCGTTATCCGACAGCCAGACTATATCTCAAAAGCTGCCATCATGATTGGTACACAGTAGCAGACTCAGCATAGAGGGCAAGGATGTTGTTCATTCTAGGTGCCCTGGGTAAACAGAGGACTCCAGGATCCAGGTAGCATTTCACTAGGAAGATAATTTCTTCTGCCGATCTAGCTCATAATATCCATTAGCAATACCAGGGCATAACAGCTCAGATTAAGGAGGTAGGCCTGCATTAAATGTCTGCTAATATATTGTGCAAAAATTTACAGATTTAAAAAAGATGAGAGATGGGAAAAATATGTATTAGATAATGTAAAGTATCCTGCAGCCACTACAAGACTAATCCTCACAGAATCTTCCCTAAGTCTAATGATAAGGAAGAAATTTTACATTCACATTCTGTAACAAACATTGAGGTTCAAAAGATATGTGGACTCCCACGTATAATCTGTATCCAAGCATCAGCCCCCAGCCAACAACCCAATAGTCCTCACCTTTGCAGGGATCACCCCCTCTCTTGGGAATTTTGAGGGGGTTCATTCCTGGTTTTCCCTTCTTCCTATATTTTCCAGGATGGTGTGCAAGTTACCTTATTGTGTATGACCACAGAACTTTCCCTATAAGCTCAGGTAAGCTTCTCCAACTGTATTGGGTGGCTTTTCTGCTCCACAATCCATTCAATTCAGTTCTGCCATAGCTCTGCTCCTCTGCTGTGGTCTTTAAATTCTGCACAGACAGAGAGGGCGTTACCAAAGGACCTGGCAAATTATCAGTGAACAGGGATGATTGATAAAATATCCCTGTGGAAACTAATACGACTACTTATGTTGTTCTGCCCATTAAAATGTGTGGGCTATCTATTTCTGGAGTAAATTATGGCAGTGAAAAAAAATACTTCATCTGTTGAATATTATTATTCCAAAATCTTATCAAGGATTTAGATTAAGGCTGGACTTCTTGGCAAGTACATCTGTCTTTTATAACTTAGTGATTTTTTTCGTAACTGAATTGCATGCTTTCTCTAGTGTCCTAAGCAACAGATGTCTCATTAGCACCTGTACTATGCCAGGTTCTGTGGAAGGCAGCAAACTGATTAAACACATGCTCCATTTTTGTCTCTTTATGAGTCATTACTTAAAGGTTTTAACACCAGATTGCCACACTTAATTACGTGTAACGATAATTAACTGTGAACATTCTAAAAGTTGGCTTTTTACTTCTGTTTAAGCCCCAATGCCATGTTTGTCTATTTGCTAATAAAATGCTAAAGGAAAGGAGGGAAATAAAATGGGGAAAGAAGAAATCAAATAAAATTTTCAAATAGCCATTTTAAAATTTTGACAATAATTCCACATGAGGTGTTTACAACATAAATCCTTTGTTCTGATTTTGTTTGTTTGTGTTTATTTCCTGCACAGAGCTATCACTCTCTGGCTGTGTCTACACCACAACAATAACTTTGAAGTTGCTTACTTAGAAGTACAACTTCAAAGTGACAGACTTCAAAGCTGAGCTTCTACACACACCCTACTTTGAAGTTAAACTTTGAAGTAGGGCACTACTCCATTCCTGGGAATGGAGTAAGGACTTTGAAATTGGGCTCCCTTATTTTGAAGTTAACATCGAATTAAGGGAAAATGTGTGTAGACTCTCTGCATGCTATTTCGAAGTAGCCCCTCACTTTGAAGTTAACTTTGAAGTTAGTTCCTAGTGTAGATGTACCCTTTGTGCAATAAGTAAATACAAAGTGAAAAATGGTCATAGTTTTAATAGTGATTTACAAACTATGTAAAACCTGATCCAGCAATGAATTCAGGTATGCAGCAGCCTGGTCTGGGGTCTGACCATGCAGAATTGCAGCCTTAGAATCCCATGAAAATGCTCAGTCTCAGAGGGGTTTCAGGCTGAACAGCTCTCCAAATCAGGGCTTACGATGGACATGAACAGCAGGTGGACTTGCATTAGTCTATAGAACTACAAACATGGATAATCAATTTCACTCAGGTGAGTGTACTAAATTGTTTGCTTTCCTGAGACTCTTAAAAGGGAATCAAGAGACAACAATGGAGGATATAAGTGGCTTAATTATGAATTCTCAGATGTATAGTAGCTACAGAATGTATCATAAAGATAGGCATCCAGTTAAAAATACTAATGTGACACTTCTAGTGAGACAATGCAGTATAGCTTGGGTATGAGAGCTGAAGAACGTGTTACGCATTTGAGCATTCTCAGTGTGAGCAAAACCAGCATGAGATGATATCTAGATAATACTTAGTCCTGCCACAGGGGACTTGTTTATATGACCTATTGAGGCTCCTTCCATTCCTACATTTGTAAATATCATTAAAGATATGTGTGTGTGTGTGTGTGTGTGTGTGTGTGTGTGTGTGTGTGCGTGCGTGCGTGTAATTTTTAAGATTGACCCAGACAACGTGAATTTTTTTTTCACATGCAATTGATACAAACTTTTAATCCAGGGGATCTCAGACTTGCACTGTGACCCCCACCTTCTGACAACAAAAAAATGCGACATGACTCCAGGAAGAGTGGACCAAAGCCGGAGGCTGCCCCTCCATCATGAGTTCCACTGCCCTGGTGGGCAGGATGGGGAAGGAAGAGGCTGGGGAGAGGGAGCCAAAGCACAAGAGTTTCAGCCTGTGGTGGAAGACCTGTGGCTTCAGGGTATCTGGTGGCAGAATCCACACTGGCATAGATATTCCACCTCCCTTGCAGGCCGTGGTTATATCAACAGGAGAAAACCTCCCAATAACATTCTGCTGTCTACCCAAGGGCTTATTGGGATATATGTCGGTATAACTACTTTGCTCAGGGGTGGAGATTTCCTACCCCCCTGAGCAATATAGTCATACTGATGTAAGTTCCTAATGTAGACCAAGTCTGAGTAATCACTTGTGGTATTAACATCATGGCAGCTATGGAAGTGAAATGAGGAGAGACTAAACCTTATAATGAAACCAATGAATGGCTGATAACTTCTTTAAACATATATAAGGTATATTACTCAGCAGCCTGGAGTTCTGAATGGTAGGAGGCATGCCTTAGGTAACATTTATGGGCATTGTTTCTCACTTCCTGGATTAGAAATTGTTGCAGATGGAGTTAGGTGATATTTTTACTGAATAGTAAACTCACCAAAAATGTATTTTGAGGGAAAGTATTTGCAATTTGGGTTGAATTTAGCAAATAGTTTTGACTGACAAAAAAGCAGGAAACTAACTCTTGGGAATGTCAAAATTAAGTATTTTGACATTTTGAAAAAAAACTTTTGCCATTTAGTTTCAAAATGGACTATTGATTAAAAATGACATTTTGTTTTGTTTGAAATCAACACACAAAGGCTGCATCTACACTAGCTCCCTACTTCAGAGGGAGGATGGTAAATAGGGTGTCAGGAGCTTATTAAAGAAGTGCTGTGGTGCATATGCAGCACTTCATTAAGCTAATTCTCTCCCACGGCAACTTCGCAGCAGTAAACTTTGACGTGCCGGCTTGTGTGTAGCCACGGCTAACCTGCCAGTACTTCTAAGTGCCTGGGCAACTGCGAAGTACCTTTACTCATCAAAAATTTTTAAAGGGACTTCAAAGTTGCCCAGGCATTTTGAAGAACCAGTGGGTTAGCTGCAGCTACACGCAAGCTGGCGCTTTGAAGTTTGCCACTTTGAAGTTGCCATGGGGAAGAATTAGCTTAACGAAGTTCTGCATATGTACCACAGCACTTCATTAATAATCTCCTGACACCCTACTTACCATACTCCCTTCAAAGTAGGGAGCTAGTGTAGACACAGCAAAATGTTTCAGTCAAACTGAATATTTTTTTTTGTTGCGTGTTTCAGAGAGAAAATGCAGTTTCTCTTTAAAATATTTTTGGTTCTGCCATCAAACCAAAAAAATCATCTATCCATAAAGCTCTAGTTCTGGATACAGCAGCACCAGCTTGCTCAGTCCATGGTGAGAAACGTCACAGTGTCCCTCATGTGCAGCCCCTTTAGCTGCTTCTACATGGCCCCTCCCTTTTGTTGAGACATGAGACATGATAACAGGGTGGATAAGCAGTAGAATAAATTGCCCGGGGATGTTGTGCAAACTCCATCATTGGAGATTTTTAAGAGGAAATTAGGCAAACATCTTTTTAGGAACAGTCTAGATGGTGCTTGGTCTTGCCATGACAACCATGGATGACTTGATGATCTCTTGACATTCCATTCAGTTCCATGACTCTATGAAGATCATTGAGCCCAACTGGGGAAAGCATAGGTGACAGTCCTTGATATGACACTTCCTAGAGAGGAAATACTGTTTTGTGATTAGAGACTGAAGAACTCTGGGCTCTATTTCTGCCTCAGACTTCTGCCATAAAACTGGACAAGACATGTAACCTCGCTACACCTGGGTCTGTAATACAGCATTTCCAGTCTCATGTTTTTGTTGTTACCATTGCTGGACCTGTGTCTCACAGCTGTGCTAATGCATCTATTCTACACTATGCAGATCCTCTGAGTCAGATCTGCATCTTAACCTGCATCCACACTGCAAAATGACAGTTCTTGGCCTTAAGTCTCAGTGGGATCTGGGCTCCGACCCACCTCTGTAGCAGGGTTCTAGGTCCCAGCTTGAGAGTGCTTGCTCATGTGAGTCAGGTTGACTAGTGGTGGATGGAGGAGGAGCATGGGCTCACACCTGAGTGACAATCCAGTTTAACATATAGCTGCTATGTTTCAGATTCTCCTCCTCTCTATCAGGTATAATATTTTCCTTATATCACCAGGATATTGTGGGAATTGATTTGTAGTACCCAGAGGCACTGAGACCTCATCTGGGGTGAGCAAAGCCTCTCCTCTGCACCCTTGGTTTAGAGCCTGGTGGGCTTTAGACCCTATGCTCACAGGTTCTATCCCTGGGGCTGGCAACCCAGGTCTGTCAGCTTTACCAGTTGATTAATTAATATTTGTGAGGCACTCAAATACTGAGATAATGTGAACATTAAATATGTCCAACAAATACACTGCTTTTTCCCTTCTTCTGGTCATGACCAAGAATAGTATCAGTTTAAGTACAAAAGTAAAATACAAATCCAAGGGGGCAAATAACAGAAATAAAGAAAGAAATGATCCCTTTAGCACCGCAAAATCTCAGCCAGCAGCCAGAGAATTGCCACTTTGCTGTGGAAATAAAACATCCCTGCTTTTCACAATCCATACATGTCCACATGCTTTACAGATATTTATCTAAATTGGTGTGTCTGTTGCAGATGAATTGCCTTTTAAATGCTGAGAAGTCCTAATGATCTCCTGTAGTTAAACAATCCCTCTTCTTGTGACGTCAGCCTTTGGAGCTTTTGAAAAATGTTCAGCATTTAAAAGTCCGTTTCTCAGAGAGGGGAACATTGGTTCATCCTCTTATTCCCATTAAAAAACAAATAAGATAAATGCACATTAAAAAGACCCTTAAGAAAAAAAGACGCAGGATTGTCTATCCAGGAGACTTGCTTGTCTATATTTATGTATGTGTCATAGGACTTGAGCATTACTGGTATCAATTTTTGTGCTGAAGAAAAGCACAGTAACTTTTTGAGTTTCTAATGACATATAGATGGTCCACTTCAGCTGCCTATGTGCATCTTCAGATCTTGATTGGAGATTTTCAAGTAGCAGTGTCCATTTGGTTCATATAAGCCTTCTTTTACTTATCACCAAGGCTATCTAGCGATATTCAGGCAAGCCACCCTCAGTTTCTCCTCTGCTGTAGTGTCCTATAGGGAAAAGAGAGTAAGGGAAGCAGGTTGTTGAGCACTTATAGGGATGCACATCCTGAAGAACCACAGTTAATGCACATGGTGGGTAACCTTTTTTTCAGTGGTGTCATTACGGCTGCTTCATCTCAGGGGACTTCAGAGCAGGAGCCCCATAATGAGGAATGAGCTTCAGAACAGACTCCAGAACTAAATATAATACTGCAGAACCAAGTACTGTGTCAGATTTGATGGCATGAATTAGGACATAAAGTTTCTTATATTTATGTACTAAAGCCCATGTAGTGGCTGTATATATCTTAGGCTGCGGCTCCATGTGCCGCTTCTTCTGGAAGCTTCTTCTTCTTCTTCTTCCAGAAGAAGCGGCATGCTAATGAGCTAACCAGAAGATGCTAGTGAGGCCTGGATGCAAATTTTCTGCAACTCATTGGCATAGTGGCATGTGGTTTGGAGTCCTGAAGAAGCTCTTCCAGATTCCGAAGTACATGTGGAGATGCGTGGCCCGCAGGGATCTTCCGGAAGGAAACCCTCCTTTTGGGAAGAAGGGTCCGGAAAGAGGGTTTCCTTCTGGAAGATCCCCAACGGCCATGCGTCTCCACATGTACTTTGGAGTCCGGAAGACTTCCAGACTCCAAACCACGTACTGTTATGCTAATGAGGCACAGAAAATTTGCATCCACACCTTATTAGCATCTTCCAGTTAGCTCATTAGTGTGCCACTTGGAGACGCAGCTTTAGGAAACAGTACAACAGACATCCATATGAAAGCTGAGCAGCTGGTTGCTGAGATACAAAATGACTAGGATTACCTCCTACCAGAGGTAAGCAAACAATACAGCTAAAACCTTTGAGAACATGCTTGGGGTTGGTAGGCTGAAGTGATGCAATTGGTATTGGAAATGATTCTGTCCTATGGCAAAGCAAAGGTATTTCCCATGTGATGGTTGTACCAATACACTCATCCCTCATTGAACGAGTACTTCATTTACGAGTACTTGCTTAAATGAGGGACACATTTACCTACCTTAGTTCATTCTACGAGTGAACTCCCCCCTGCTCCTATGAGCCTTACCCCTGTCCCCGTGGCTCCAACCAGTCTGGGGAAGTAGTTCCAGTCTATCTTCAACTGTGGCATGATCATCATCTTCATCAGCATCAGCAACTGTGGCCATAGTTACCACTTCAGTACTGGATCCCATCTTGGCACCACAGGAATTCTAATACTTTAAGGACTTTTTGGTAGTGGATGTACTGGTTCCCAATTCTTTAGGGTGCTGAATGACTTTTGGTACCCAAATTCCAGCCCTAGGTTACTATCCTTCAGCACCACTTTATGCCAGCAACCTTATAACAGAAGAGTCAAAGGGGGCAATTTAATGGAGGATTATGCCAGTGGTGCTTTGCTCTGTCATGCCACATGCCTGTACCGGGATGAGCATGGATTGCCTTGTTTCTGGTATTGGAGAAGGATGTGGTTTCCCTCAGTAGGTAATCATCATAAGACGTTTTGGTACTAGAAAGCCATTTCCATTATGAACCTGGAAACATGCTAATTTACAAATAGAAAACGCTCATTAAAGAAAAAGGAAGTGACAAATACATGCAAGGACTGGATAATATGTTAAATTTACAGTTTGAAAAAACAGTGTGAAGTTATAGTCTTCAAGGTAAACCTAGCTAAAGCAGGTCATAAGCACTGAATGGATACAGGACTTGTTAATTACCAGACTAGAAGTACATAGATACACAACTCACAAACAGACATGAATAATTCCAATCACATAGCTAACAAAGAAAGAAAAGATCAATACTGCTACTTCATCCTACTAATGTTGAGCTGAGCTAAGAGTGTTGTAATTGAGTATATGGACCTGATTCTGATGAACTTCCCTATGTTGATCTGTGCCACATTTATGTCATTGGGACTACTTGCATGAGTAACAGTGACTTAGGGTTCAGGGCTGTTACACTTACTCGGTGTTTGCATGAGAACAACACTGCAGATTATACAAACAGTGATCAGGGAGTAGATAGGAGAGGGTGAAGACTATCGGACTACAAGCATCTCCAGAGACTAAGGAATACACCTGGTGGGAACAATTCTTAATGTTTATTACTGTTTGTTTGTATTTTATAAGAGATACAGTTTATGTACAATTTGAAAAGGTTTTGAGAAGGAATCAATGGAAGAAACGTAAGGCCTGGTGGGAAGAGCCACAGAGTCATATTCCATTTACAGAAAAGCTTAAAAAAAGTCAGTGCCAAGTGAGCATCGTTTGCTGCAATGAAAAGCCAAATCTCCAATAAGAGGCAGGAAGCTGAGCAGGATGTAACCTCTGGGCGAGAAGCCAAGGCATCAGGGCAAAAGGAGGAAATAGATCTAAATCTCCCATTTGCCCATAATTTATCTAAGGGATTAGGCCACAGCTGCGCTTATCATGCTGACCAGTGTCACCTCATTATTCACTTGTACCCTTCCCCTGTTTGTTATGTCCCTCTGTGGGCTCTTGTTTTACAATTAGATTGTAAGCTCTCCACGGCAGGTACAGTCTCTTATATGTTTGCACAGCCTAGCATAATGAGTTTGTGGTTACTGGGCATTAATGCAGAACTAATAATAACAATCAATAATAATAGAGGGGAAAGATCATGATATGTCCTTCTATTATATTTGTACTAGTGAAAAGAGGAAGAAATCAGACTTCTGACTTCAGAATCAGACAATCTGCAGTTATCTTCTTGAACATGATCATATATGAGCCTGTCAGGCTGCTATAGAAGGACTGGTTAAATTTCATACATTCACTGGGCTGTATTCATCCCTGGAACAACTCCAGTGGAACCATCTCACACCAGAAATTAATGTGTCCAGCTTGTTTAATTCTCTACTGCCACACCTCCTCCATCCTGAGACTCCAGCTAGAGGCAAAGTACCTCTTTAGCATTTCTAAAACACTTATTATGGTATCTATAAGGAGCCTTATTAGTTCCAATACTTGTTTCCTTTTTAAACTGTTCTTCACATACATCAGACCTCACAGCGTGCATCTTTACTTTCAGTTACTTTTTAGTCTCTTATGTGTCTGCACTCTACAGAATAGATCAGGCATTTTTTTTAATACTATCTGGTCCACCTTCACAACCATCATCTTAGTGCATACATGTGGCATGAGAAACAGTGCTCACCAACTCTGCTTTCCTGTGCACAGCCTTGGCCTGCTATGTCTTAAAGACATAGGGTTTCTCCCTCTATAAAACTTCATCTCTGGATTGGGCCAGTCAGGTTAACACTATGTGGGTTTGTCTACACTAGTCCCCTTGTTTAAAAGGGACATGGTAATCAGCCTGAGGAGGGAATATCAATATGCAGCACTTCATTAGCCTAATGGCAGCCCCTTGCAATTTAAAAGTGCCACTTTCAAAACGCACACTGCCCTTGCAGATGGGGCCTATCAAAAGTACCCCCTCACTTTGAAAGCCCCTTCTTCCCAAAACCAAATAATTAATTTTTCTTGTCATTTGAAAAGCTAAGCTTTGCTTTTCCTTAGGAAAGTGGAGAAGGCTTTGATTTTTCAAATTGTGCCTTGAAATTGCTTTTATTTTAATACTAACACACACACACACAAGAAAAAAAAAAAGAAAATGAATTATCTATGTTACTTATAGGCCCCACATCACTGTTGCACCTTCCAGTCTTTTCATGCATTTTTCCTCAGAACACCCCTATGAGAAAGGAAAATAACCAATTTCCAGCAACAGGGCACAGAAAAACTAAGTGTTTTGCTTACAGACACACAGGAAGTCTGTCGCAGAGCGAGGAGTGGAAATGGCCTCCCAAGTCATAGGCTAGTGCATGAATCACCTGACCATCCTTTCTGTAAGAGTGGGGTGGAGCAGCCACTGTTAGTATCTTGGAATAAGGTCTTCCAGGAACTGCTAAGTGCCATGACACTGACATCTTTTACATTTTTCACAGGTCTCAACTCTCACAATTTTATCTCAAGCCTCATTACTCTTAAAGTCCTATAATGACATGAGAATCTCAGCTTTCAATTTTTGAAACTACTTGTATTGATTGAAGAAAATAGTTTAAAAATATGAACTCTTAAATTTTGAAAATTAGAAATCAAACAAAGAAACCCCAAATTCACCATCACCTTTTTTAATATAACTTTCTGGTCCCATGATTTTTGACTCATTGGGGTTCCTAATTTTATTTTTAAAACTTTTAAAGTACTTCTCTTCAGTTTTATATTTTTACATTTCTACATAGCCATAGGTTAAGCAATATTTCTAGATAAGCTCCACCTGCTGAAGTGACAGAGTGCATGTTCAATGAAATGCATTGATAAGAAAGAAAATGCCTTTTGAACTGGAACATGTGAAGTGGTGTATTGAGTACTTGGTTTATCTTCCAGTTGTGAAGTGGCATTTGTTCATAAAAAAGCATCCATCTTTACATAAAACTACTTGATTTTATTAAGTTCGTTTAACTTGAAGCAAAATCTTTCATTGCAGTTAAGCAGACTCCAAAGAAACAGATGTAGCGGAACTAAATCCATCTCAGCACAGTCTGTCACAGTGCTTCCCTCATTCCTGTGACTTAATTTGGAGTTCTGGTGATTTATGTGGTAATTCAAACCGATCCCTTGAATTTTGGATCTTTTTCTATCCTGGACATACTCATAAATAAAGGAGAATTTCCTCCAGGTGTATTCCTTGTTTTGCAACTATAATGTTAAAAAAAAGAGATCAGGAACAAGTCTTACCCTGTGTCTACACGAGCCCCTTCCTTTCGAAGGGGACATGTTAATGATGGCAGCTGCGGCAATTCAAAAGTGCAGCTTTTTGAATTGAGTGCCGCCCGTGGAGATGGGACCTTCCAAAAGGAACCCCCAATTTTCAAAAGCCCTTCTTCCTAACACCAGATAGGTAGAAGGGCTTTCAAAAACTGTGGGGTCCTTTTGGAAGGTCCCATCTCCGTGGTCGGCACAGGATTCGAAAAGCTGCACTTTCAAATTGCCGCAGCCGCTGCCATCATGCTAATGAGATGCTGCATATTCATTGCAGCATCTCATTAGCATCTTTCAAACCCGCTCATTAACATACCCCTTTCGAAAGGAAGGGGCTTGTGTGGACCCAGCCTTAGTGAGATCCACTGTATAAGCTGCTCACTTAGTCATCATTGACCAGCTAAGTCACATAGTATTATTGAATCTGTTCCTTGACTGGCTAAGCACATATGCAGCACTTTGGGGATGAATGCCTGAGGAATTGACTTTGACATTCATTTTCTGTATATGTGGGTGACACCAAAATACTATATCTTGAATGTCCAGGAGCACAAATACAAGAAACAGCGGAATTCTGTTTTGCCAGCAGATCTTAAAACATCAGCTTTCCCCACCACAACCCCCCAAACAGAAGAACACATATATGCAGTAGATCTATCATTAAGTAACCAATAGAACTGGATTATTGAGGTATCTACCCTGGCAGAGCCAAACACACAACTGAAAATTCCTGGATTCTCAGCGTATGTCTACACTGAAATTAGACAGGCATGGCTGGCCTCAGCCTGGCATGACTCAAGCTAAGGGGATGTAGATTGGGCTTGGTCTGCAGACTGAACTCTGTGAGCCTCCCAGTTTACAGGGCTCTGGAACCTGGGCTCCAGCCCAGTCTCAAATGCCTACACTGCAATTAGATGATCACTTTGCCCAAGCCCCACAAACCTGAAGCAGCTGGCACTGGCCACCCTGGGATGTCTATTTGCAGGGTGGGCATAACCCTAGAAATCCAGGAGGAAGCACACAGGGCATTCACAGAGAGCCTCAAATCTAAAAGAATAAAATAATCACATTCCAAATACTATAAATCATTTACTTTCATTGTCTTTGCAAAACAGACTCCTTTCACATGATTTCGTTACGTCTCTGGATATCTTTTCTTTTTTTTTTTTTAATCCTGTGATGATGCTACTCTGTGACAACTTCAGCTTGCTTTTTTCAAGTGACTTTCTGAAGCAAATGTATTACAAATGTGGACTGAGTGAATATAAAGACTTCAAAGGCAGCAGAGAAATAAACTGAAGACAATTTTTTAAACAAAATCATGATTATTAAGCCAATATTGTAGTATTGTTGTGCTTGATATGTGATATTTGTCTCTCCAATGTTAGCAATATTGAACAAGGCAGAAAGGGCAGGTTATGATTCTGTAATGGGCTTCCCTACTAGTGTGGTTGAGAATGGAACTTGAAACAAAATATTGTCATGATTGGTGCTCCCTGCTACCACTCCTAGGGAAGGCAGATGGAGTGGTGTGTGATCTCTGACTGCGCTGTTTTCTTAGTATTTTGGATAATATCTTTTCTTACCCTACAAAACTTTGTCGTTTGCACACTGATAACATTAAAATGCAGAATTTTTAATGTGTGAGTTCAGAAGCAGCATAGAACTGAAGGAAGTATCAGAGGGGTAGCCGTTTAAGCCTGTTCCTGCAAAAACAAGAAGTCTTGTGGCAGCTTATAGACTAACAGAAATTTTGGAGCATAAACTTTCATGGGCAAAGACCCACTTCATCAGATACCCACGAAAGCTTGTGCTCTAAAAACTCTGTTAGTCTATAAGCTGCCACAGGACTTCTCGTTGTTTCTAAGTGAAGGAAGACTCTCAAGTTATTCAGATAGCCTTAGTTATGTCCAGTAATTTATAAATACTGAGAACATTTTTCCTCCTCTGTACCAAAACCCAGTGAAGTCACTAGGGTTTTAACCACTGACTTTCATACTTACACCAATGACTTCAATAGAACTACTCATTAGGAAAAAAAAAGTTACCCATAGGAATAAGGCTTGTAGGACCAGTGCCCCAAAGAAGTAAATCTTAGTGCAGCCTTCTGTATACCTCAGTCACAGCACTAAACAAAATATTCTACATAACCAAAGTAAATAATCTGTCTTCTGGATTAATTTACTGCCCTATACAGCTATGGAGGACTTCTGTTTAACTATACAAACAGTGGAATAAATTGCCAAGGGAGGTTGTGGTATCTCCATCGCTGGAGATATTTAAGAACAGGTTAGATAGATGTCTATAAGGGACGGTTTAGATAGTACTTGGTCCTGCCATTGGGGCAGTGGGCTGGACTCGATGGCCTCTTGAGGTCCCTTCCAGTTCTAGCGTTCTATGATTTTAAGATTCTATATTCATTTTCATGTCATGCCACAATGATTATATTTAGTCAGTAAATTTCAGTATATTCTACACATTTATGAAAAAGCTGAGACACAATCTTATAAAATATAAAAAAAACATTACATTTACTTATTCATTGTTAGGGGAAACTAGATTTTATTTGTGATAACTATAAGCATAAGCAGGCAGACAAAGTATATCAGAAAACTAAGTAGGGGTTTAAAAGGAAAATAAAAAAATGGTTAGCTCAGCAGTTTGTGTATGGCCTACTAATCCAGGACTATGAGCTCAAGCCTTGAAGGAGGCCATTTAGGGATCTGGGGCAAATAGATTTAAAAAAAAATTTCAGGGATGGTGCTTGATCCTACCGAGAGAGCAGGGGACTGGACTCAGTGACCTCTTGAATTCCATAAAGTGGGAAGAAAATGTGTGTGCAGTGTTGTTGAGAGCAGGTACTAATTTCATACACAAACCAAACACACACACAATTAACAATGCCTCTTTTTTAAACATTCTGACCAATTCATAATTTCATTACAGAGAGCAGTGATGCAGGATATAGTACAAAAGAGTATATTAGCTGATATCTTCCCACTTCATTCAAATAATGTCTGCTGTCATGAAAACATCACAACCAGTCAAATAATTTCAGAAGTTTGCTTCATGACCACACAAACATGGATAAAAAGTTTGACTACATCTAATAAAAGGAGACTTTACTCAGAATATTAGAATGGGATACCTCTCTTTGGCTGTTTCTACACTGTGAGATATTTGAATTTATTAATATTGATTTTGTAATTCTGGAATGTATAAGTTTGAATATAACTATCCTCACCTCTCCACATGCTCCTCACAAAGTCAACTTACTACTGCCATTCTCAATCGGCACACTGACTGTTTCAGTAGTGCACTGTGGGAACCTATCCTGCAGTTCCCTCATCCCTGTAGCATTCTAGGTGTGTTCTCTGGCCTTTGAGATCATCGTCCCACATCGCATTTTCCTCATTCCCCTCTGATTTCCCAGGAAAATTATTTTCTTTTCTAGGAAACATGTATTTCCCTTTCATGGATTCAAAGACCAGATGGCACCACTATGATCATCTAGGCTAACGTCTTGTATAACACTGGCCATAGAACTTCACCCATATAATTCCTGGAACATATCTTTACAACCACAAACTTTCTCTCTGAAACACGTAACTGAGAACAATACTTAGTAAGGTGGGAAATTTTCAGTAAATTTACATTCCAGCAGCAGCAGAAAGCCCTGTGCAATATGTGGACTTTGTGGCTAATGAAAGAGGAGTTTGCAGGGGGAAATAACTTCAGACATTGAATCAATGAAGTGATAATGTTTTTTCTTGCAAGAAACCATGCATGGTGTGAAGAAAATATGTAACAGTATGTGCAGTATGTAAACCATACATGCAATATCCATACTGTGATATTTTATAGGGAAGTGATCTCTCAGGAGAACTGTGCTTTTGTGTGATGAAAGTAGAACACAGTTTTTAGGCAACTACCTGAGGGCTTGTTCAACAAAACAATATTTTTGGCCAACAGTTTGCAGTTGTAAGTTCAGCATTTAACCACTGTTTATCCTACTTCTCCACACAGATTTAAATCTTCAAGAGGAGCTGATGTTTATGGAGGTTTTTCTAGGCAAAAGGAATGTCTTACAGTGGACTGAAAGCAGACAAGCAGACCCTCTGCACATGCTGTGGAGTCAGGTTACTATAACACCTCAGAAAAAGTGAATCTCTAGACTACAAAGAACTGAAGATATTGTTGCAGTGCCCTGCTGCTCTCAAGGTCATGTATTGAAAAAAGCAGAAATGGTAGCACTTAAGTTTTTGATGAATGCAAATTATGATCACTAACACAACCAATGCCTGCTTTCTGAGGCATCTGCTTCATGAATAATCAATGAGAGAGCTGTGAATAAGCAGATGGATTGTGGCTGATGAGTTCCCCCTGGGCAGGCATAACACAGTTTGCAGTTATGTAAAACAAGTATCACATAATACAAGAATCCCTCTTCTACAGGTACATAACTAAAGTAAGTGGATAAAGCCAAGGGCAGCTCTTCATGGATCAGTGTCTGAAAAAAACAGAAAGGTGACTCAGAAATGTTGAGCAAATTAATTTATAACCTCAAGCCAAGCTCTGTCTCACTCTCTCTCCCCATGTGTGTGTTCATATTTAAAGCTATAATATGTCATGCATAAAGATGGAAGATAAATTTGAAAACTGGCTGTAATATGTGCAATACTATAATTGTAAAGGAACATTATCTTACTAGTGTCCTGCAAGAATAGCAGACATTAAAGTGGTTTGTATATGTATTCAAAATGTTATAAGGACATAAAAAAAGGGAAGAAACAAGAGTGATTACAGTTTGTTTCTTTATTTCTCATCAGCCAAGTAGGTTAATTTTATGTTATTTCTTTAACTATCTAAACTGTCATAAAGTCAAACTTTTCCTGTCATAGGTCAAGTGAGGCATCTTAGAGCTATTGTAGTACAAATAATATCATCCTTTGGGTCCCATAAAAACCAAGGTAAGTTTTGTTATTGACATCAATAAAGGGAGATGAAACTTCATATTCAGCTTTTTGTATAGCCACAAACCCAGAATTTACATAATATTAATTATCATTTTATAATCCCATTCATCTCATAATCTAAAGGATTTTTTTTTTACTTTTCAGAACTTCCTGTTAAGGGATGTAAATATATACATATACATACCTATATATTAGAATAACTGAATTCATGACTGGAGTTGGCCATCATCTGGAAGAATCACAAACTATTTGAGAGCACTTGGTGACATTCAAAAACACTTTGGGAACTAGAAGTGAAGAGATATTTAAGAACTGGCATATTGGAGATATTTAGAACAGGTTAGATACATATCTAATAGGGGTGATATAGGTGGTGCTTGGTTCTGATGTGCGGGCAGGGAACTGGACTTCATGACCTCTTGAGGTCCCTTCCAGTTCTGGTATTTTATGATTCTACACTGTTTCTGGCATGGTGCTGGCTTCAAAACTGTGCACCTCACCAACATTACAACCACTGTTCTCCAGTGACCCAGCTCTGAATGCAGTGTAGAAGTAAGGATGGCAATACTGTGACTGTCCTAAAATAACCTTGTGATCTCCCTGCAACTCCTTTTGGGGTCAGAACCTTCAATTTGAGAAATGCAGAATATAGTTTCTGGCTTTCAGAATGGCAGACTTTGACTCCCTCAGGCGTCTGGTGGGATGGTCCCCTGGGATGCAAAAATGAAGGGGAAAGGAGTCCAGGACAGTTGGCTGTACATTAAAGAATCCTTACTACAGGCACAGAAACACACCTTCCCAATTCTCAGGAAAAATAGCATATATGATAGGTGGTGAGCCTGGCTTAAACAGAGGAATTGTTGATGAGCTTAAATGCAAAAAAGAAGTTTGCAAGAAGTGGAAGCTTGGATGGATGACTAGGAAAGAGTATAAACATATTGCTTGAGCATGCAGTGGCTTAATCAAGAAGGCCAAAGCAAAACTGCATTTGCAGCTAGCATGAGATGTGAAAGGAATAAGAAAGGTTTCTTACAGGCATGTTATCAGTTAAAGGCTGGTCAGGGACTCTTACTGAATGAGGAAGGTAACTTAGTAGCAGATGAAGTGGAAAAAATCTGAAGTACTCAATGCATTTTTGCCTCTGTTTTCACAGATAAGGTCAGTTCCCAGAGCACTGCACTGAGCAGCACAATTTGGGAAGGAGGTGGGCAGCCCTCAGTGGAGACAGACCAGGTTAAGAACTATTTAGAAAAACTGGACATACACAAATCCATGGGGCTGGAGCAGGAGTATCCAAGGCTGCTGAGGGAGTTGGCACTCATGAGGCTGCATCTGGAGTGTTGTCTCCAGTTCTACCCCCCTCCACATGTTCAGAAAGTATGTGCTCACATTGGAGACAGTCCAGCTGTGGGTGATGAAAATGATTAGGGAGGTGGAGCACATGAGTTATGAGGAGAGGCTGAGGGATTTGGCCTTATTTAATCAATCCAAGAGAATAGTGAAAAGGGATTTGATATCAGCCTTCAACTATCTGAAAAGGGGGCGCCAAAGTGAATGGACAGAGTCTGTTCCCAGGGGTGACAGGAGACAGAAAACAGAACAATGATATCAAATTGCAGTGGGGGAGGTCTAGGTTGGATATTAGGATAAAGGCAATTATAAATGGGCAGATCTAAAGCTATTGAAAGATTTAAACTGACATCAATAAACATAATTTCCTAGGATTAAAATCTCAGCCAATTTTCACTGAGTCAAGAATTATTTTTGGTGATATAAATCAATGTCTTATTATTTGGCATATTTTGGATTAATATACTCAACTAGATAAATCAGACATGATTCAACAGACCATGTTGGTTATCCAATCACTGCTTGTGTCTCCTTTTTCTTACTGCATTAGGAACAAGATTGAAGAAAAGGCTACCCTTTCAAATGACTCAGGAGCCATTAGAGCAGCCAAAACCATAGTAACATCCATTCCAACATCCTACAACCTGGCATATTTATGCATACTACAACCTGGCATATTTCTATAGGATAAGTGTGATGGGATGGACTAGGCCCCAAAAATCTCCCACTGAGACTTTTAGCCTCGCATCACCCTCCAAACCATAGAGAAGCCCTCCAAGATGCTGCAGCAGTGACAAGAAGAAATGGCCAAACTGGAGGCAGGAAGTCCTGTAAAAAGGAGCTGCAGCTCCAAAGCCAGCTCAGTGTGACTGGAGACTTCCCAGGGGATCAACCTACCTTGGAGAGCTCCATGTGGGAAGCTGACCAGCACTGTGGACTGCAGATAGAGCCCTGAAAAGGGCAAGTACTCTACTGAGAGTCACTAAAGAAAAGGCAATGAGATGGGCCCTTCTGACAGAATACCCTGGAAGGGGTTTGTACCTACACAGTGTGGCTCGGCCAGAGGGTTGAGTCTATGAAAACAATTGGTTTGATATGGACTACGACTCAGTGGTGCTGGCTGAATAATTGAAATACTTTTTTATTGTATATATAGACTAATACATAGCTGGAAACTAAGTAGCCAAATGATTTTATTGAATCTTGGGGGAGTGCTGGAACCCAGATCCCACATGCGGAGCACTCGTGAGAGGCAAGGCAAACCAGTTACAGTTTGGCAAAAAGTAGCCTTTAGTAACACCTTCTCAATAGACAGCAGTGAGCTACTCTGCCTCATCTTTTTGACTGCTGAAAAGTATGTGTGTCTCTAGGTCTATGTCAGTTCATTTGGACCACAAGTCTAGCTGTTCAGGAAATCTACACCATAATTATCTTCAAAACATGAAGATTTTAATAAAACTGCAGGCGAGGCTAACAAACCACCAGAGAAGTACCACCTAAAAGTCTATGAATGGATCCTTTGAACAAGTTAACCACAAATCTGGCTTTTATCTGTAACCACAGAAATCTGTTGTTTATTGGTGCAGACACTACCTGGGAGACAGAGTTAGACAAGGATAAGCTAAATGTTTTCAGGAGATAGTTTAAATATTACCTGACCTGTCTCTTCCTCCTAGAAATTGATATAAAGTGCTGCAGTCATTCTTTGCATTTTCAAATTATGACCTCTTTACCTCATGCAGTTTCTAATTAATTTTTTCATCGTTTATATAATAAAAGAAGAACATTCTGGCTCCTTTTGAAATTTTCATAGCTGGCATCAGGTCTGACTGTTTCCACAATCAGACTTTTTTTTTCCCCCACTTGTATTTTAACAACTCTTTGACTTCGGAGGGGGGAGCTGTTGTGTGGAGTTTTTTAAAAGTTCATGTTTTATTTTTATCAGGAATATGATCCCTGCTTACAAAGCCAACTTATCATAATTCTATCACTCTGATAAAGGGAACAAAGCATCTTTTCGGGGCCAGCTTCAGAGACTTTCCCTGAATATTTTAATATCCTTTAATTAGAGATCATACACTCAAATAAGGATTTTGTTCTGAGCCAGTCACAATCCAGAATGACAAGAATCAGAAGACTTTTTTCCCACCCTCCTCTGTGTTACACAGATGACTGCTTTCACGCTATCCTATTAAAATGCAGAGTTGTAACTGACTGAATTAATCCTCTGTATAAAATGGAAAATTAGACCTTGGGTTTAATAACTACTGTTTTCATTTTAGCTGCTTCTTCTACTTGGAGATGGGGTAGTTATTGACCCATTTCATTAAAGAATTACATACTATTTGCATGGGTTTGTCAAAAAATATTTATTGAGAGAAGCAAAAGAAACAGATATTCTTCCTGTTCCTTTCAACAGCTCATGCCAATCTGACTTCCTCCAAGTGGTGGACGTTTAAACAAATGGCAGCGTGATTTGAAAGTGACCTTTAAGATCTCAAAATCAAATAATTATAGAAATAAAATGTTGGAAGAGACCTCAACAGGTCATCTTGTCTGTTCCTCCTGCACTAAGACAGGACTAATACGTGTTAAGTTAAACAATACTAAGAATGCATTTAAAAAAACTATCCAAAATTGAGGTCATCTTTATTTATACCTCATGAATGCCAGGTCTGGCCTTGCATGTAAATCGCACTTACATGTGCAAATCATTCCATTTGTCTTAGACCAATTTCTTATGGGAATAATGTTTGTAGCATCAGAATTTAACACCTGAGATTGGGATTCTATTTTTCTACCAGAAATAGTCAATAACACAGAATCAGATGAAATCTCTCTTAACGTAATCTGTAGCAGAGAATCAGCTCACAGCTCACAGAACCTCCCCTTCCCCATTCTGTTGTGAAGAATGGGACTTGGTTTGTGCCTTCTGTGGATTAGCCTGTGGGCACTCCCCACAAGTTTTCAGGAATTCAGGAGGTCATGGCTATGATAGATCCAACACAGTCCCATCAGAACCACACTACACTGGTCCCTACCTGGTCTTATATGTGTAAGGTTTGGTCAGGATCTAATTCTTACTTAAAATTCCTTAAAATATCAATTTTAAAAAAAGATGTGAAAACAACCCTCAGTGACACACCCGGAAAAGGCAAGCAGTCCTGTAGCGCCTTAAAGACTAAGAAATGTATTTGTTAAGTAATGAGTTTTTGTGGGTAGGACCCACATCAGAAGTGGTTTTTGCACATTAAAGCTCATTGCCTAATAGATAAATGTGTCAGTCTTTAAGGGGCTACAGGACTACTGTTTTTTTGTGAAGCTACAGACTGAGATGGCTACCCCTCTGAGACTATACCCAGAATAGTGGACATGGATCAGACTACTTGATCCTAACTAAGTCTTAGCTGTTTCCAAAAAGATCTGCTAATTCAATATCAAAAGATAATATGGTACTGTTAAAATACAAATTGCCCTGACCGCTAGTCATTATTTCCTAGGAAAACTGGCCTATGATACTGGTGCTTATGAGAAATCATGACATGACACGACAATCAAAAATGAACGTGTGCAATGCTATAGGAACCAAGATAGCAATCAGTTCACTCACTTGCATTATATAACTATTTATTCAGATCTACATTATTTTACAAATATCCCTGAGGCTTACCAATGTTTAATGATGAATATAATTTTACTTAGAACTGTCCGGCACACAACAAATCTCCACAGAACAAAAAGGTGCTGAGGTCCAGCAGTGCTCTGAAAAAAATAGATGCTGACACCAATAGACATACTTAATGGACAACGTTAAAAGCTAGGAGTCTGTCAAAGGTTCAGATAGATTGCTGGATTTACTGGCTAGCTGTTGAGTATTTGACAGATGAGCACATTCCACTGCCAAAGCAGAACAGGCATAAAACATTATAAATGTCATCATTATAAGTTACCAGAGAATAAATAGCTGTGTCGTAGTCTGTGTGAGGCAGAAACAGTAGCAAGCAAAATACTAAACATGAATGAAAATTGTGTTTTTTTGGGGCTAGTAACGCTGTAGCACTGACGGACCCATCATCAGCGGGCAGAGACCAAGGGAACTAGTGGGGTGAAGGGTTAAACCCTCTTACAATAGATCCCAGTAGTCAGTGGGTGGGATCAAATCGGGGACCTCTCAAGATAAATGAATGAGGCAAAAGTTACATGGTTTTTAGCTAAGGCTGTAGGGGACTCCACCTCTAAGCAACTTTGGTGCCACTAGAGGGGGCAGAACACCACACCAGGAATAGAGTGAGTTATGGTGCCACTACAGCGTACAAGTTTGCTTGAGGATCCAGAACTCGATATCTACCTCATTGGCACATGCTGTCTAAACCCTCCTAACTTAGTGAGAATTGACATTCACTTGAGAGGATTTAAGAGTTGAAGGACACCAAGGGGTTGGCAAACATTGTCTCGGAAACTGGTTCAAATGCAAAGGGAGCTGTGAATTAGTACTGAAATACTAGTATGGAAGAGAAGATAATAAGATGCAATGAGGAAAGTGGCTTTGACTGAGGGATATGTTGAACCAAAAATTGTAACAGAGCTATAGAGGGGATTGGCGGCAGGAAGAGGAGTAAGCTTTAACACAAAATACCTGGTTGTGCTGAGTTACAGGTCTCATGCTAGAATGAGAGAATTTATAGTAATAAAAGTATGGATATAAACAACTAGCAAGCAGAATGAGTCTGGAAGTTGGCCTGAGTTTAGAAGAAGAAAAGGTTGGGGCCACTAAAAATGACTTAAGAAAGTGGCCATCTACCTAGGTATATTAGAAGGGGTGAAGGAGTTGCTTCATCTGAAAACAGAACATGTCACTATCTACTTTATATAAAAATGGAGGAGAGAAATGTGAATCAGACCTGATATTTTAATGCTATTTAGTAGAGATCACAGAATATGAAGGAAGTTGGGTTTTATTAGTCTTTTGCTACTTCACTCTTCAGCTAATGACAATCGTGCACATGATTATATTAGTACCATATAATATTTAGTGTCCTGGTCAGTTTCACTCAGAATGGACAGAACCTAGCCAGGAAGCAAAGTAAAGCTCTTCTTCAAACTGTAAGTTCATTCATTGCAGTTTTATTCAATATTCATCCTATTTACAAAATTCAAAGACACCATTTATTAAAATTGCATCTTTCCATAAGCATGTTTTCCCAAAATTATAATTTAAAATTGTTCGATGATTACATAAGTTATGGAGCCTGCCTTCTGAAGAGATGTTTCCGACATTATTGCCTTCAAAGAATCTGTTTAGCAACAGTCACAACCTTGTATGGTAAGTAAGCTCTCTTTTTTCTGTGCTCCGAGAACATTTTAAAAACAAGTCTTTCTTTTTTTGGTGATACCCATAAAGTTTTATCTTCAGAAGCTGACATGTGGCACGTGCTAAGGAGAATAAAAAACAAAGCCACAACTAAATGAGTACTGTGAGATTTTTGGAAGCATTCCAAAGAAATTAACGGATTAATGGATTTTCATTTTAGTTGTTTGTTGTCAGATAAATATTTCGTGTATTCCTGACCAGAAGCTTGGTTAGCAGATTGCCATAAGGAAATATAGGTTAAATGAATCATCGATGTGTTCAAAAGAGGAGTTGGGGGCTTAAAGAATTCTTTTAAAATAAAAACACCGCAAAATGATTTAGCGGGGTTTTTTTAGCTTATATGTGATCATTCTGAATTTTCATGTTTACTGTTCAACTTGGTCTTTATCATTTGTATTAAATGTTTTTATTACTTCAGCATCCCAGGGCCCCAGTCAGAACCTCATTGTGCTAAGAACTCTACAAAGTAAATAATGAATGAGGATCCTTTTCCTGAAGAGTCTAAAATTGAAGGTTTCAGTGATGCAAAAAATTACAATGGAAAGACATGGCACAGTATGTTTGATTTTCAAAGAGGGGCCTATAATTGCTTTATATGCTACTGTGGCACATACAAATGAGATTCCCTCACATATGACTTATTATACACAGCCAGGTGATTTTCACATGCAAACTACACATATAAATTGCATATGCCCTTCTTTATAGTGCCCAAAATACCTGTCGCACACTGTGGTGCATGTATAATGTCCTTATTACTAAAGCTACAGCAGGATCTAGAAGCCCCAATTAAGAATCATGTCCCATTGTGGTATTCAGTGAACATGAACATAAAAAGAGTTGACAATCTAAATAGAGATGTCAGAGAAAGTTTGAGAGAAAAGAACAATCATTACCTCCATATGAGTGATGAAGAACTGAAGCACAGAGTGATTAATGGTCTGACATGGCTTCCATTAAATCAGCTAAAAGACTCAAACTGAAATCCTTGGGCACTGCATCAAGGTGAGAAAGTTTTGTCCAAGGTCACGTAGGAAGAGTATAGTACAGTGAGAACTTGAATCCAGAATTCCTGAGTCCAACTGTTTGCTTTATTCTCAAACACATCCTTCTTACTACAAAATCACTTGCTGTATTTACTGTTGAATGCTTAGCTCTTGGTTACACCTCAACAACTCAACACAGGAAATGGGCTAAACAAGAGTCTCATTGATAGCAGAATTTGGTCCAATACATCTAACTGATCTACACCATGACTCACATTTTGTTTTTGGCTGCATCTACAATACAACAATATTTCAAAAGATGATCTTCTGGAAGATCTCTTACAGAAGAAGAGAACATCCACACACAAACAAGCAGATTGAAAGATCATTCTGCTCTTTTGACAGATAGTGTCCACACAGCCCCCGCTCTTTCAAAAGAATGGGCCAGGGATTGAAAAATTCCGAGCCATGAGGACCGCTCTTTCAAAAAAAGGTCTGTGGAGCATCTACACTTGCTTTTGTTTCCAAAAGAAGCTTTCAAAAGGAGGTGCTTTTCCTTATCCAGGAGAGGAAGAAGGCTTTGAGAAGGCGGCGTATATTCATTTGATTTTGGATCAAAGGAGAGCATTTTGTGTGGGAGCGCTCTGTTTGTTCTTTTGAAAAAGGATCTGATTTTCCAAAAGAACTTGCTAATGTAGATGTGGCTTTTGAAACTAGAAAATGGAGATCTTTTTCTATAAGCACCTTTTCCTGACAGTCATGTAGGCATCCAATTATACTTAGATTTGTTTTATGAATGACTTAGAAAGCCCCCAAAGTTTTGCCTTAGCAATAATATGTGTAAAAGCATGAGAAGATTGGACATTGAGAGGGGTGAGTTTTGTGTTTCCAGAGCAGTTTTCTACTTTTGAGTAAAGGCCCTTTAAAGTTCTTGTTTATTTATTTACAGAGTTCTAGCAACATGTGCCTTTCCATGGACTACTAATTAGGATCACTCTTTCATTGTAATAACAGCAAACAAAGATGAAAAAATGAATAAGACTGTCTCTTGGGTGGAGTGCCTAGGTTATTATAGTTAAAAATAACATATCTCTTTCTTCCTCTTTCATATTTGAAAGAAAATTATTACAGCATTATTCTAATTACCACAAGAAATGCCATTCTAAACTTACAATCTAGACAGAGGGAAGACTATTAACAGGATGGTGCCCTATATTGTAAATTCTAAATCCTTGATCTAATAATTAGATTAAGCTTATATTAGCAAACCCCCTGTTTTTACCTATTAATACATGAAATTTAATTTTTCTGCCTGAAATACATCAGTTCCAGCACATATCCCTGGACAGTAAAATTAAAAACATGGAAAATTGCTTCAGTTTTACTTCTCACTACTTGAAAGACTGCTATAATTCATGAAAGAGACAGTTTTGCTATCCATTTATGGCAAGGTACATTGTTAATGAGTTATTGTTTCAGAAACTAGGTATGGTTGGAAAAAAATACTACTCCCTGCTCTCCATTTAATGTGCCAAGAAAGATGGGGAAAGAAATTTATTCTGCAATAGCTATACTTACTTTTTTCGCATTTCCATATAGACCACTTGATTTAACATTTGGATCATAGTGGTTAGGAAAAAACAATCACACAATTCTGATACAGTATGCTTTAAACAGAATTTGGGACAAAAAAGAGTAAAGTTTTGTTTTTAATTTTTATGTGTAATGTTGTGCAAATATAGCAGGTGGCTAATAGGACTGAGAGCAGCTCAGCAGAGTATAGGCAAGGGCTGTGCACCTTTCCCACCACCCATACTTCTCCACTCTTCTTACACATCCTGTAAGGAACAAATCGACTACTGCTATTGCTGTTTTAGACCTACCTTACCCTAGACCTGCCAATATACATTGATCCATGGTTGAGCTTCTCTTGTCCTTTTTTAATTGGTACATGTGATAAATAGAAGGGTATCTCAAACAAGACACCTACTCAATTTATTTCCCATGCATAGCAGAAACATTATGGTGTCACAATCCAGAAAAAACAGCTATTTTGAGTAGCATGGGACCATCACTAGGTCTTTCCCAGTCTTCTAATGGGTGGTCTGTCTGGGCAACCTCCAGAAGATGAGAGTGCTGTTTGCAATCTCATTTTGGAAACATGTTTGAATTTCCTTGGCTAGTTTTGCACAGTATTTGCTACTGTAATACTTCTGATTTAAAATATATAAAGGCACATTTATAAAAAATAATAAAATGTGTCAATCCTCCAGCTAAACTTTTCAAAATATAAATGCATTTTATGGCATGCTTGTCCTTGTAATTTTCATTGACCATTTTTGACCTGATCCTGAAGTATCATACTTCATATACATCAATAACACTAGTATGTAGGTTCAAAAGTAAAAAGGCAGAGGCACAAGGTAAAGTCAGTCTAAAGGCACAATGGCTAATGAGAAAACATTCTACAAATACATCAGAAGCAAGAGAAAAATCCCTGTTGTGCTTGATCTTTCTCTATGGAGAGGGAAAAACAATCGTAGTTTGGAAATGGAAGAGGTGTTTACTGACTTTATTTTGGTTTTCACTAAGAAGGGTGGTGGTGATTGGATACCTAATATAGTGAATAACAGTGAAAATGGTGTATCTTTCAGAAGCTGAAACAGGGAAAGGACAAGTTAAAGTGACTTAAAGAAGTTAGATGTCTTCAAGTTACCAGGGCCCAATGAAGTACATTCTAGAACATTTAAGGAACTGACTGAAGAGATATTGGAACCATTTACTATTATTTTTGAAAACTCATGGAGGAGATTTTGAAAGCCTGGAAAAGGGCACATAGACAGTGGCACATAAAAAGGGAAATAAGGACAAACCAGAGAATTACAGACCACTCAGCTTCACTTCTGTACTGGGAAAGATAATTAAACAAATTATCAGGGAATCCATTTGCAAATATCTGGAAATTAATAAGCAGATAAGTAACATTCAAAATGGCTTTTTCAAGAACAAATCTTGTCTAACCAGGCAGCTTTTTTTGACAGGGTAACAAGTGAGGAGGCTGAAGTGGTAGATATGATATACCTAGAGTTTAATAATATTCTTGAAATACATTACTATTACTGTTTGTATGTATTAACAGAGAGAAAGCCATGCTAGTCTACACACTATCAAAACAAAAAAGCCGTCAAGTAGCACTTTAAACTGCTACTTGATGGCTTTTTTGTTTTCTTTTTATGTATATGTTCACTGTTATGTATTTACTAATAAAGTTTTACATTCTACATACTTATTTTCTTACATTTGCCATATGAACATAACTAAATTTGCATCAGTTTGGATTTTCTTTGATGGGTTGGGATGTGTCGAGGGGGGCAGATTTGGGGGGCTGCTAATTTCAGGGCTCAAAAGTGGGGCCCAACATCAAAAGTTTAGTCTAGATGATGTTTGATTCTGCCTTGAGAGCAGGGGACTGGAATTGATGACTGCTAAAGGTCTCTGGCAGTTCTGCAGTTCTATGTGTTGTGCTAAATTGTTATGTTGTGTTGTTTTGTGAACTTAAATGGATGCCACATTTCTCCCAGAAGTTACTATATTTCCTTGGTCTGTAATTAGTAAGCACTTTGTGATCCATCTGATTAAATTCAGGTGGTGGAAAGCTAACATTTTTATTTTCTTTTGCATCCCACCTGCATACAAAATACTATGAGATCTTGAGGTGCTTTCATGTGATTCCAATCTGTCCAAATCACTAAATGATGTCAACCAGGATGCTCAATACCTTGGGTGAGCCCTGAAAAAGCATCTCAAGGTGTGGGAAATACCATGTCAATATTTTTTTTGTTTTCTTAAGTATATTAAACTGAACACTGAAATATATTTTAGAAGATTGATTATTTTGGCTGAAAAGTTTCCCTGAGGATTTTTATTTTTTGGTAAGTGCAGTATAACTTCTTTTTGTAAAGATCTTGATTAAACCATCATGTGGGAGAAGAGGTGGTGTTATGGCTGTTAATATGTTCTCCAGTTGAAGATGTACTACCAGAAGGTTAATAAAAACATACAGTAGGTGAGAACATGCAAAAGCAAACAAATGTGATTTATCTGGAATTGGAATTTACTTCTGGGTTCTTTAGGGACTATTAGAAATATGACCCTAAGCTCTTTGGCTCATCTAGAGCGGTAGTACTTTCAACAGCACTATGTTCCATTGCATGTTGGGAGAGTGTTGGTTCAGGAACTACTAAGAAAGGGAATCACTTACTGGATTATCATTATAATTCTCTTCAGCACTGCTTGGCTAATGTATCCCATCAAAGTCATTATTTTGCCCTGTTTAAATTAGGGGCTATAGCTCATAGTCTGATGTGAAGACAAAGACTAGCTATGTCAATTTTTTCTCCTTATTCTTAAAACTTTTAACTTCCATAGCTCAAATTTGTCTCTGAAGTCTCTCCAAACTTCTATTTTTTTCCTTTCTAGCACTGTTTCTGCATAGTAGATTGTTGTAAAATTTTCTTCATTTCCAAATACACCCAACCAAAGCTCCACTTAGACTGAGCAAGTTAGAGCTGAGTATGTGAAGCATTAACAGTTTCATCTCACTCAGTGAGGCAGAAATGAGAAAATGCACATACTGTCATCTAAAACCAGTAAAACTCTCCCTGTCAAAAAAAAGCTGTAAGCTTGGTGCCCAAAAGTGTTACTTTAAGGAGGTTACAGTGAATGTTTGTCAGCTGTGACCCATCAATAATTTATTCTAGTTATTAATGTGTATTGTAAAGGTGACTAAAGGCCTGCCAGATTATCTCTAACCAGGTGTTTGAACAGAATCTAACACAATGCAGTGCTATTCTCTAACCCAAGCAGTTTACAATTAAAATACCACCACCACCTCCAAGTCTGCGTGAGAAAATTTCCGTTAGCCCTGCTCTAATTTGTGTGTGAGAGTTGCTGGGTTCCTACCTCCCATAATTGTTATGAGAGAAAGGACTGAAGTCAAGGGGGCAGGGAGCAGTGTTTCCTCCTGAACTCTTTCATCCTTTCTATTCTTGGAGAAGAAGCTTCCCTGCCAGTCCTCCTGATTTTTTCACGCTCTTCCACTGAGTGGCACAGGAATTGTCTTTGGGGTGTGTGATGCTTCCTCCTGGAAATTGCTCATTAAAGCCATTAGAGTCTTGTCTTACAGTGACTGCTGCTCTGACAGGTGGCCTCAAACCCTGCAACGATGTGCCTGCTGGGAAACAGGAGGAGAAAAGAGACACGGTGTTTCTCCACTCACAGTGGCAGTCAGCGGGAGGTATGGATTAGTACAAAATTCTAATCCATGATGTCCGGGTCTAGATTCAGCCCTATATGTCTCCAGTTTCAGGGATATTTCAATCCGGATTTTTTGCTTTGAACCCCTTTGTGATAATAATACAGCTGATCTTTTGGCTGCAACTGCAAGCCAAGAGTGAAGAATTAGCTAAAAGTGTATATCATGAGAATGAAAAGAAAATGAGCCAAGCATATCAGAGACTCTCTAATTGTTTGGTGGAAAAACAGGCAAAACTGAAGGAACATCTCTCATATTCCAAACCAGTTCACTCATCCCTAGGCATCAGCTTGTAGGAATGGAGCTGAAACTATAATGTGTGACAGACTTGCCCTGAACTGAAAATACAGACACTGTCACCCTGTAACTGGACTCTTCACATTAAATGTTAAGTTCAAAATAGAACATTTTCACTGCTACCCATGAATCCCTGGTGGAGAGAAAGGAAAGTACTTTTACCAACTTTCTTGCCAACTGCTTTGCTGTCTTATTTATCCAGTATCATTTCAACTTCCATCTTACGCAGAAGGAGATATCCCCATGTTAACAAGATATTTATCCAATAGTCATCAAGAGTGGAATAGCATTTGTGTGGGCTAAGAGACGTTGTAGCTCAGGTCAAACATAGTGGTGGTAAACTGCGACATGTTCTCAGCCAGATGAGGAATACCTTTCCTGCTTATGTGAAGTGCAAACTCAGCTCTATCTACGACAGCATTAACAATTGCTCATCAAACTCCGCAGTGGATGCTACAGTTCAGTAGGCTGGAATCACCATGCTACTTCCTGTACTGCTATTGCTAGTAATAACTAAGTACAGAATCTAAGTGACTTGCCAAAGATCTTACTATGTGCCAGTGGTAGTGTGAATAGCCAAAAGTTAGTTCAGTCATTTTATCTCCTGGTGCCAAGTTCCCATCTGCAACTGCTACACAGTGCTGCCTCCCAAATGCATTTTTTACTATAAATGTAGCTCTGTAGCCTACAACATTGAATGCACTTCATCTGCAAGCATACAAATCAAAATGAGTAGGAATGGTGTCTGAAAAAGTATGCAGTCTCTTTCTTTCTCTCTGTTCCCACACTTGCCAAGACCAAAATAGGCTGTGTATCAAAGCAAACTCCCTAAACTGACTTCAGGAATTACTTGTGTGCTAGTTCACTTGTCATTTTCAGGTGATGGAATCTTTTATTATTTATGATCTCCTTGATGTCCCTTTTGAGAGCTGTGGTTGGAGAGTATTATACAAAAAGTATTTTAAGCTTCTCTTATATTTCATAGCTCCATTCTATGAGGAGGGGAAATAAGTTAAAAGAGTGAATTTGGTTGGCATGGCAACCAAGTGTCTCAGGTGCTCTCTTCCAGTATAACTATTAACCCTTCATCTATATTTATTATTCAAGGAAAATAATTGACTCAGAAAAAGAAAATTGGTTGTCACAAAAAAGACAAGACCCTGTGCTAAATTTGAGTAATTTGCATGCAATGAAAATGAATTAAAGAGAATAAATCCCATTCAGCCCTCAAATGATTTACATTTGGGTTACTGCTCTTTTTTTCTCAGCTGCTAATATTAGAGGATATAGGAAGTTTGGGGAATAGCAAATTTGGAAAGAAATAATAGTATCCTAAAGCTACAATACAAAAAGCCTTAGATCTTTACCAAGCTATTTAGGTTAAAATCTTCTCCCAGGTATAAAATATTCCTTTCAAACATGTTGAATGTTAAAAATAATATCAAAAATATTTTTCTAATTCCTCTTCTTTTAGTAAAAGTTAGACTTCTTTAATTCAGGGTTGTAATTACCATGACCCAAGTGGTTATTTGAAATTCAGGGTCTTACAGAGTGTTTCTGTAAAGAGGAGAAATGCATGACAAAGTCATCACAGAGTCAGGTATTACTTTGATGTAAACCTGTTTTACTTGCAAAGAAGGTACATAAAGTCCTATTTCTCTGAACACAAGAAGGAGAGAAAAAAAGTGATTTCTTCTCATGTAGTTCCAAGCTGCTTTCCAAGACATCACACAGTTCAAAATTTATCTTGCTTAGCTTTTTCCTCAGTTTCATTCCATAAGTCCTTCTCTGGCTGTCCTTGGATTTTGGCTGCTTCCTCTGTCTGTTTCAGTGATCTGTCTCTCTCCCTCGCTCTCCCGTCTTGAATGCAATCTCACAGCTGCAATTAAAACATTCCTCTTCTGCTATTCTTTATAAGAAATGTGGAAAACATTTTCAGCCGTATGGCTCAATTCCTACTCTAGCCTCACATGTGGCCTGTGTTTTGGGGAGATTCTCCTATTGTTTTAGATGCCTGCTCTGTAAAGTAGATTAACTGTTTTTTCAGGATTATTCTGAATAAATGGAATCTGTTACAGCCACCATTTCCATGCGAGGTTTCTGTCATGTTGCAGTTTCATGAACTATGAGCATTTCACTTAAATGTTGAACAGAAATTATAATGTGAAGAATCTCTTGCTGTCACTAAAGCTTGTGGGCTGGGTCTACACTTGCCTCCAACTTTGGAGGGGGCATGTTAATCAGGGTGATGGAAATTACTAATGAAGTGGTACAGTGAAAATGCAGCATTTCATTAGGCTAATTGTCCCCTGGGGTAACTTTGATTTTGTAATTGGAGGTATGCCTGTAGAACTGGAAGGGACCTTGGGGTGTCATCTAGTCCAGTCCCCTGTCCTTGTAGCAGGACCAAGCACCGTCCCTGACATCTATTTGACCCAATCCCTAAAGGGCCTCCTCAAGGATTGAGCTTGCAACCCTGGGTTTAGCAAGCTAATGCTCAAACCACTGAGCTACCCCTCCCTCCCCACCACAAACTTTGAAGTGCTGGCATGCATGTAGCCACGAGCACATTAAAGTGCCCATGCTACTTCAAAGTGCCTTTACTCCCAAAAATTTTGAGGAGGAATAAAGGGCTGCCAACAAAGGGGGGGTTTGCCAGCAGAATGCCTGTCTTAATTGCTTGAGTTCTGCCATGGTATGCAAATTAATCTTATGCATATGCACATTAGCTATACAGATATGAAAATGTCTCACTATTTTGCATTTTTGAGACTGCTTATTCACATCAAACTGTTGGCACTAGGGCTCTGTAGACGCAGTCTATAATTTTACTGTGTACAGTACTACTGTTGTTGGTAAATAAAGTACTCTGTGTACTTTTTGTTTTGTTTCTTAAAATCTTTTTCTTTAGTGTTACACATGACTAGGTATACCTCTCTATTATCCAGAGTATTCGAATATCCAGCAACCTCCTGGTTCTGGGGCTGCTGGATATGAAAGAGTTTACTGTATAAAAATAATAAAAATAAAGAAAAAAGGGAGACCTTATTAATAATTTACTTGTGAAGTATTTAAGCATTTAGAGATGGAAGGCATTATATACACACAAAAGTCATATCAACCAGTGAAAGGTAAAGTAAAATTTCACATTCTGTCCATTAGCATTAAGATTCAGTGTAGAATTCCCGTTCCTCTTGCTCTGTTTTTGCTCTTCTCAGCTAATAATTTATGTAGATTGGATTACTCTTAATAATGTAGACTTGCTGTGTTTGAAAGAACAAAGATCATATCCCCAGAACCCAAGGTTTTCCTTTCCTTTGAGTCTATTTTTTGCTGTTTCTGTATTACACATTGCCCTGGTCATTACTATTACTGGCATGTCAAAGAATATCATGAATTGGAGAACAGGAGACAGATTCACTTGTCAGCCTGACAATCAGTGACATTGTGTAGTATTCTATACAGTATAGACAGTCCTTAGCCTTTTCAACAGCATGGGACCCTTCCAGTAGCAACATTGTTCCCATTCTGATTTTTATTTGTTCATTCCAGGCATGCTTGCAAATAGTAAAACTCACCTAAAGGTGGCAGCAAACTTACACTACAAGGTCAAGTTTGAGACTTTTCAATTACTTTCAATTAGCTGTTCATACTATTTTTTCTTGATAAAGGAAGGATACATAGATGTTATGTAGTATATTGTTCTGGGGATAGGGGAAACAAATACATGGCTGTTTTAGACCATATTTCTAAAAGAGAAAGGTTGTGGGGGGAGGCAAGCGGAGAGAAAAGGATATGAAACCTGAAGGTGATAGAGAGCAGTTGGACAACAGAATTGCATGTGACAGTTATTTGCTGTTTAACTAGTATCATCTGGGAATTAACCTGTATAGTTAAATGTCACATTGCATGCAGATCCCACAGTGTTTGAACATATTGGCTTTGTAGCTGACATTCATTATTATTTCTGGTTTTCTGACAAAAACTATTTAATACAACCCTTTTTAAAGTTCCCGTGGCAAGCAAATTGGTGTAGGGATATTTATAATGGGATGTCCTTCGGATATCACAGATATGGTGGGCATACTTGAAAGGACCCATTAGCTACACTATGAGGTTTCAATGACTGAGAATGATCATCAAATGTTCTATTGCCATGGTGTTATTAGCTTCTGGTTCTTCTTAAGAATCATTACTGTGTAAAAGAGATTAAATTCAATTTATTGAAAGGCAGGCCAGTAAACCCTTGATACGAGATGCATTGCCCCACTGCCTTGTGGGTTATCCTGGGAAGGAGCAAGGCAAAGGGAGTAAATCCTGAGAGAAAATCAAGAGGGGAGTCCTAAGGTGGTTCTGTGACAACTTCTGGCGTTGACCCGGCAACTCCTGCAGCTGAGCTGGGACCAGACAAAGAGGATATCCTCTCCTTTGGACTATATCAGTAAAGCTGAGAGGGGGACACTGGCATCTGGACAGCCCAGGGTACCAAAAAAAAAAAAAATTGCCCAGGCTCGCGCCTGGAGAGGTACTCCAGTATCGCTTAACAGCATTGATCCATAGTCTACGTAGACTGAAGGATGCCTACTACAACAGCGTGCATGTCTCAGATTTCACAGCCAAAAGTGGGATTTCTTGTGGAAGATAACAGAAGATAATGAACGTAGAAACAATTACAAGAACCGAGGGTCCAGTAATTATCAGCACAATCTATATTTGCATTGTAAGACTAAAGGAGTTATTTCCAAGTCTGGTATATTTAGTGAGCTCACATGAACCGGAAAGTTTTGCTTTGCGTTATTCTGCATTTTCAGAAATTGTATGAAAAAGGGGTGCACCTTCATTTGGCTGGAGAGTAGAAAGCCTGACAAAAAAGCTGATGTCAGGTGCCTTTCAGAGAGAAAATAACTAATACACCACCAAATCCCTCAAACAGGTACCATATAAAGATTAAGTTTTGCCTTTTGCTGCTTAGCTGAACTCTTACAGAGTGAAACAAGATTAGGGTATGAGGAACTCTGTTTATTTAAGGCTATGTCTACACTATCCCCATACTTTGAAATGGCCATGCAAATGGCCACTTCGAAGTTTACTAATGAAGCGCTGAAATACATATTCAGCATCTCATTAGCATGCGGGTGGCCGCGGCAGTTCGAAATTGACGCGGCTCGCCACCACATGGCTCGTCCAGACAGGGCTCCTTTTTGAAAGGACCCCGCCTACTTTGAAGTCCTCTTATTCCCATCTGCTCATAGGAATAAGGGGACTTTGAAGTAGGTGGGGTCCTTTCGAAAAGGACCCCCATCTGAACGAGCCACGCGGCAGTGAGCTGCATCAATTTCGAAGTGTCGCAGCCGCCCTCATGCTAATGAGGAGCTGAATATGTATTTCAGCGCTTCATTAGTAAACTTCGAAATGGCCATTTACATGGCCATTTCGAAGTTTGGGGCTAGTGTAGACACGGCCTAAGCATTTCATTTTCTCCATACATTAGAACTCCCCCTTCTGTATGCCTTTTGTCTCCCGATGCCCTGTCTTCTAAATTCCTGTCATTCTGAGCTTCCCTTTCCTTCCTTTTCCAGTCTTCAATAGCCATCATCTTTTAAGCCACCTATCGGCTACAGTTACACTAGCAAGTTTTGCCGACAAAACCCCAGTTTTGTTGACAAAATTGGTAGAACATCCACACACAAAATACTTTTTGTCAACAGTTTGTCAGTAAAACTTAGCACTTTCAGTGGCAGCATTTTGCCTCTCAGCCATGAGGCATAATGCTGCTGTTGACAGATTCTGTCAACAAAAATCTGTGTGGACAGCTGTGTGGACACTTGGGTGGGGGCAGGGGAAAGCTTCTCTTGACAGACAGGCCATCCAGAACAATGGGCAGCCCTGTCTGCTGTGCTTCCAGGTGCCTATTTTGTCGAGAGAGTGGCCATGCAATCTGTCCCCTCTGTCGACAGAGAGGAGTGCTCTTGTGAATGGCTTTTGTGTGTGGCTACATTCGGTCAATAGATGTTTTGTTGGGAAATCTTTTCCAACAGTGACTTCTATCAACAGATCACTGTAGTATAACTGTAGCCACCAGCTATGCCCTGCCTTCTTTGCCTAGATCATTCACATCCTGGAAATCTTCACAGAGCTCTCGAGTTTCTCTTTTTTGAGATGTTATGGTAGGCCTCGCAAGAGATATAATGACAGAGTCATGAAGTCCAACATTGCTCATGCTTGTTTAAAATCAGATCAGCTGGAGCAGCATGCAAAAGACTGAACAGTCTGGTGTAGTCTCATGTGACGCGTATGAAAACTTTGAACAGCAGCGACGCATATTCCTCATTGATGCTCGCGAGAGGAAGAAAGCAACAGCAGCAGCTGCACCAACAGAGCCAGGACAATTCCCTTGCCCCCATTGTGAATGCCCATGCCGTTCAAAGCTTGGACTCCTCAGCCACATGCGAGTCCACAGCCGATGAGCCTGTGCAAGCTCAAGACATCATCATCGGACACGATGGACTACCTACATACATGTCCCTCATACCTATAAACTAAACATTAGACCCTTATATCTCTCCATCTTTTAAACAACAATGCTAGAAGTCTTTCTAATAATCAGGTCACTTACACAGGTTGAACCTCTGTTATCTGGCACCCTCAGGGCCTGCCCATTGCTGGACAAGATAATTTGCTGGATGATAGGAGTCCAACGTTTTCTATCACATTACCAACACTTCCACTGCTTACTGGGCTTGTAGAAGACATTTAGGGGTAAATTACAGTTAAATAACAGCACAGAACACTGAGAGCCAGGATAGGCGGGTGTAAACAAACTTTATGGGACTGTGGGAAACTTGGCCACACCCGTGATAAATGGTCATCCAGCTAATTAAAATCATGCTGGATTATGGAGTTTGCCAGATGAGAGAGTTCTGATTGAAGATGTTCAACCTTGGATGGTAAACAGAGTTCTACAGCCTGTTGCGTTCCATGAATTCTACTATTACATTGCCAATTTTGTTTTTCAGATCTTTTAGACCTTGGATATTTGGCCCTGAAAAAGGACTTTATGTACTCTAGTGTATTTTGTAGCATAATTACAGTTACTGGTGACCCTGCTGAGATTAAAACAACAATAAAGCCAGCCACTTATGCAATTTCTCAATATATTTTGAACAGATTTTTCTCATATGCAATGACCGACATGCCAAAGGGCCAAACGGATCAATGCAAAGGGATTGGTGCTAAAGAACAGGTTTTCTGAGCTATGATGCAGGAAGTCAAACTAAATAAGCAAGTGGGGTCTTAAAGTCTATGAACTGGCAGGAGATGCAAGCATGTGTGTGGCTGAATCTGTTGCCCAAACAGTAAAGTGTCTTTTTATAAGATCATTACATCTTTGGTACCAGTAAAGCCGTGTCTACACGTGCGTGCTACTTTGAAGTAGCGGCACTAACTCTGAAATAACGCCCATCACGGCGACACGTGTTGGGTGCTATTTCGATGTTAACCTTGACGTTAGGTGGCGAGACGTCGAAGCCGCTAATCCCATGAAGGGATGGGAACAGCGCCCTACTTCGACGTTCAACGTTGAAGTAGGGAACGTGTAGTCGTTGCGCATCCTGCAACTTCGAAATTGCAGGGTCCTCCATGGCGGCCATCAGCTGAGGGGTTGAGAGACGCTTTCTCCAGCCCCTCAGCTAAATGGTGGCCGCGTGGAGCGGCCCCTTAAAGGTCACCACGCCCTCCCTTTCTGTGCAGGAAGCTGAGAGAGCGTGCAGGCAGCAGTAATAACACACGGCTCGCCTAGATGCTCTTCTTCAGCCACCCACACCCCCAACCGACCTGATGGCTGCCCAGCAGCCCCCCCAGTGCCTTCAGGGAACCTCCCCGAAGGGGAGCCAGGGTTCCCAGGGCAGGAGCCAGGCCAGGAAGCGGCAGCGGGGCCCCTCCTGGACGGAGGCTGAGCTTCGGGACCTGCTGGGGCTCTGGAGCGAGGAGGAGGTGCTCCAGGTAATGGGGAGCAAGAGGCAGAACGCGGATGTATTTGCTCGTCTGGCCGAGGGCCTGGCCGCTCGGGGTCACCCTGCCCGCGCTCTGGACCATGTCCGGAGTAAAGTGAAGGAGCTGCGGCAGGGTTACGCCCGGGCCTGGGATGCGGCTGGCCGATCTGGGGCCGCCCCCGTCACTTGCCTCTTTTACAGGGAGCTCAGGGACATCCTGGGCCCCCTGCACACCTCCTCCCCTCCGGCCATGCTTGACACCTCAGCCAAAGAGCCCCAGCAGGCCCCGGAGCCGGAGTCCGCCCCGGAGGCAAGCCCTGCACCCCGGGGACCCCCCCAGGAGCCCACCAACAGGGCACCAGAGCAGGAGGAGGAGGAGGAGGGGGACTCCTCCTCCACTGACACCGGCCTCCAGATCCTCCTCCTGCCATCCCGGAGCAGCAGCCGGGCATCCGGCCCCCGGGTGTCCCCAGTCTGTGGGAGTGGACCATCAGGTATGTACCCCCCCCCCGGTGCACACCCCCAGGGTTCAGGGGAGGGGGTAATAGATATGGCCAGGGCTCTCCACATGCCCAGATGACCATGGCCCCAAGGACAGCAGTGGCATGTCCCTCACAGGTGTGCATCAGACCCTGCCCCCCGCAGCATGACAGTGCCATGCCCCAACCCTGGGGCAGGGGGAGCAGAACCTCTAGGGTCCCCCAGGGGGAGGGGGTGGGACACCCAGCAGCAGCAGCAGCAGCATGTGATGGAGTGGGGGGAGTGCAAATGCGAGACTCAGGCTAGATATGAGCAACAAGCTGAATAGCTCCCAGTGGCTAAGGATGATCCTGGGGCTACAAGTGGCAGGTTACACCTCTGCCCTGAACAAAGAGGAGGGAGGTGCCGAGCTGAGTTTGAATCGGGGGCCGCAGTTAGAAGCTAGGGGAAGGGAGAGCTAGAAGGCTGCCTGCCTGAGGAGGGGGAAAGCTACACCCCAGAGGGGCACCCCTTGGGGTCTTCTCCCCAGGACGGGTTTGAAGGACTGTCTCTGACTGCTGTACTGTCACTTCTGGGAGAAACTGGGCATCTGTTGCCTAATAAACCTCTCCTGTCATACCTGCAGAGTGAAGTGAGGGTCACTTCCGCCAGGGGACAGGGTGCAGTGCAGGGGGACCCTTGAACCCCATCACAGCAGCATCTCCCGGGGATGGGAATGGGGAACCTGCAGCACAGGGGTTGGGGGACAAGGGCCACGGCTCGGGGCCCACACTAACAGCTGTTTCCACTCTTCTTCCCCCCCTCCTGTGTTCCGCAGCTGCACCATCGGAAGGACCGGAGAGCGCCAGTGAGGCTTCAGTGGTCCCGGAATCCCCTCCGTGGCCATTGCTCCAGGCCAGCCCCTCGGCGGAGCAATGACCAGCCCCACTGTGGGCAAGACGGCGGACCCAGCAGCAGCAGCCACCGGCGACGGACCCCCAGCTGCTGGCCCTCCACCGCCAGCAGGTGGAAGTCACGGAGCAGCGGCTGCGGGTGGAGCAACGCCGCCTCCATCTGCAGGAGCGGGCGCTGGCCTGGCGCCAAGAGGCATGGGGGGCCTACATGCAGACATTCAACCACATAGAGGATTACCTGGGCCCCCATGCCGCTCCGGCCACCGCTGCACCCGCCCTGCATGCTCCACCCGCTGCACCACCCACAGCTTCAGTTGCCGCGCCATCCGCCGTCACCCCACCACCCGCCACTGAGGGCCATTCCGCCGTGGGGGACCTGGGGCCAGCTGACACTCGCCGGCCGTATCTTCCGGTACGCCCAGCCCCCAGCCAGCCCTGGCCAGGGCTGCGGCCGAGGCGGGGATCCCGGCCGCCCACCCCCAGTGCTGGACTATAGGGGCGTGGGGCCCAGGATGTGGCCCCCCCTTTGTATATATTCCCCCCACTTTTTTTGATTTTTGCCCTGTACATAGTTTGTATTTATTTATTTGTGACCCCCGTTTTCACTGTCTGATCCTTCCCCCCCCCATGTAAATAGTTCTCCCCTTCCTTGTTATCCCTGTTTTTATATTAATATACATACATATAATATATAAGTTAGTTAGAAGTTCTACAGTTATTATTAAGAAGAGTTCAAGTAAACATGTTTGATTTCACAAACAAGTGTCTGCTTTTATTTGTACAAGAAAAGTGTGTGGGGGGGTGTGCTGTTGGGTGCTCCGTGGTGTGGGCGTAGGGGCAGGGAGTGTTGTGGAGGATGGGGGGGGTCAGTGGGGGGCCTGCCAGTGTTCACCCCGTGGCCTCATCAAACTGGGCCCGCAGGGCCTCCTGGACCCGAGTCCCTTCGGGGTCCACCTGGCGACTGGGGGCAGCAGGTGGCTGCACATCGGCCCTGCCAGCTTCCACAGCCCAGCCCTGAAAGAAGGCCTCCCCCTTGCTCTCCACCAGATTGTGTAGGGCGCTGCATGCACCCACAATCTGGGGGATGTTGTTGGGGCCCGCATCCAGGTGGGTGAGGAGACACCTCCAGCTCCCTTTGAGGCGGCCAAATGAGCGCTCCACCACCTGGCGCGCGTGGTACAGGCGCTGGTTGAAGCGCTCCTGGCTGGCAGACAGATGGCCCGTGTACGGGTGCATGAGCCAGGGCCGGAGGGGGTATGCCGCATCTGTGATGACACAGAGGGGCAAGGTGGTGTCCCCCACAGGGATCTCCCACTGGGGGATGTAGGTCCCCGCCTCCAGCCGGTGGCACAGGCTCAAGTTCCAGAATACCTGGGTGTCGTGGGTGCTGCCAGGCCAGCCCACATAAATGTCCTGGAAATGGCCCCGGCTGTCCACCAAGGCCTGGAGGACCACTGAGTGGTAGCCCTTCCGGTTGATGTAACGTCCTCCACTGTGCTCCAGGGCGCGGACGGGGATGTGAGTCCCATCCAGAGCCCCGAAGCAATTGGGGAAGCCCAGGGTGGCAAAGCCTGCGATGGTGGCATCTGGGTCCCCAAGCCTCACGAGCCTGTGGAGGAGCATGGCGTTGATGGCGTGGATGACCTGCAGGGGAAGCACATAGGAGAGCACCAATAAGGGGTGAGCAGGGTGTGTGTGGCCCTCCCCTGCCAGGGCCCCCCTCCCCTCCCAGGGCTGCCTCCCCCACCATGGGTCCTCTTACCTCCATGAGGACAGCCCTGACGGTGGCCTTGCCGATGCCAAACTGCTGGCCCATGGATCGGTAGCTGTCTGGAGTGGCCAGCTTCCAGACAGCAATGCCGACCCGTTTCTCCACAGGGAGGGCACGCCGCATGGCGGTGTCCTGGTGCCTCAGTGCGGGGGTGAGCCACTGGCATAGCTCCAGAAATGTCTGCCAGCTCATGCGAAAGTTCTGGAGCCAGTGGTCGTCGTCCCACTCCCCAAGCACCAGCCAATCCCACCAGTCGGTGCTGGTGGGGTACCTCCACAGCCGGTGGCGTATGAGGCGGTGGGGGGGTTGGGGTGCTGCAGGGTTGGCGGTTGCGTCCTCCTCCCCTGCAGGCAGCTCCTTTTCTGTGGCAAGGAGGTACTCAGCTGCCTCCTGCATGGCATGGAGCAGGGCGAGCACTGCTTCTACAGGGGCGGCTGGGTGGACCTCTGGCTGCTGCTGCTGCTGCTGCTGCTGGGGGTCCGTCATGACTGCGTCGCCCAAGGTGTGCGTGCCTATGGCTCTGCAGACTGCGTGCTGTGCAGGCTGAGTGTGTCTGGGAGAGGCCCTTTAAGAGAGCGGCTAGCTGTTGCCCTGGAAGCGCTAGTCTGCCCTGTGACCCTGTCTGCAGCTGTGCCTGGCACCCTTATTTCGATGTGTGCTACTTTGGCGTGTAGACGTTCCCTCGCAGCGCCTATTTTGATGTGGTGCTGCGCAACTTCGATGTTGAACGTCGACGTTGCCAGCCCTGGAGGAAGTGTAGACGTTATTCATCGAAACAGCCTATTTCGATGTCGCTACATCGAAATAAGCTACTTCGATGTAGGCTTCACGTGTAGACGTAGCTTAAGAGAGGGGTGATCCTTTCAAAGTGATTTTTTTTTTGGCACATGTCAGCGTGCATTTAGCACTTGCAAAAAGTGCTGGATTGACACCAGTGTGGAAAAACTTCTCCCACACTCTCATGAAAAAGGAATTTTCCTCTTGAGGAACTCTAAGAAGTCCTGCACTCCTCTGGATTAAGCTTCAGCCGGGACACATTACCTCCCCTTATAATAGCTAGATAAGACATTTCACATCCTGAAAACACTGAATTACATTTTATCCAAGAGAATGAGCCCATTCAAACCCTCCGTGTTAACTTACTAGTATATTGGTTCAGTTACTACACCTTCTGGAGAAGGTCAGTGAGTAAATCGTTGCCTCAGAAGCAGTAATAAAGTGATAAGGACCCTGAACAGTTGAGGAATGCTTTGGGTACAGCATAACCTCAGGGGCTTAAATAATTAGGGCTTCTACTAGATAATTGATTCATCCTGAAAGACAAAACCTATACACACTAGAACTATCTACCTACATTAAATACTACTCTTATATATAAACATTTGTACAAAATCCTAGTCCATCTCTCTCATCCCTCTCACTGCTCAAATCTCTTGGGACTGTGTATCCAAAAAGCACCTTCACCAATGAGCTTAGAAGTAAGCTTCTTCTCCTAATATAGGTAATGCTCACACAGCCTATAGGTGCATCCAGCTTTCTGTCAATACTCCTTTCCAGTTAGACTTAAGCAGAACCACCTGTCATCCCCCAGGCTGGTAATTCTTGTACCACCTCACCAGCCAGCCATTCCCAAGTGGCTACTTTGCTAAACTCTCCTACTTACAGTGAGTTAAAAGCCACAGCAGAGCAAAATCACTAATCAGCTCTCACCCAGGGAATGTGTTAGATAAAAAGATAACCCAGCCTGAAATAATCTAACTGTTCAGAGGCTGAGTTGTATTAGAAGTCTGTGTTAGTGGCTAAATACACATAATTGGTTCTATCCATGTATTGGGTAAAGCAGCAGTCCTGGTCTGCCTTAATCTCGGGTTTTCTGTTTTAACCCATTAGAAGGAATGCTTTTGTGGTGAAAGTTTTACAGAAGGTGAAATCTTACAACACTAGACTTGGTTGGTGCTCAGTCACCTGTAGCTGTTATTAAAAGTACACAAGCAAACATATGGCTCTTTGGTATGTAGGCAGCAGGTGGAATCTGTTAAGCTATCTGTGTGGTAGCTACAGGTTCTACCTCAAATGTGACTTTAAATAATAGATTAGTGAGAGCAAAAATTGGCCTACATCAGTTTGTGTACATCAGTGTAGTGCCAGTGATTGGCCCTTTTCCTTCCCCAGGCTTATGTCTAATTTCATTGTATGTTGGTCAGCATTTTGTATAACATCAGTTTTGTTGATGACCCAGTACATCACTTTTCTCATGGTTCTACCTCCCTTGTCCAGCACCTTCAGGACCTGAGTTGCACTGAATGAGGGGATTTGCTGGAATAGGGAAGGTCAGGCTGGTTGCCTGGAGGGGATCCCATTCCTGCCGGGCTCCCCTGCAGGGCTACTATGCTCCTTCCCCTTGGGGGCCCCGTGGTTGCAGGGAGGCTGGTGGGGCTCAGTGTCCAGCCAGCTCTCTGCTGTGGGGGCTCCTGTGCTGCCCTGGTGCCAGGGTCCCACGGCTGCGGGAATGCCACCAGGGGTGTGGGTTTCCGCCCAGCGCCAGCATTAGTATCCATGCCGGTGGGGTGGCCAGTGGGTCTTTGAGCCTGAGCTGCTCCCAGCTGCAGGGTGACCAGGGTCCCCATGGCTGCAGGGCTGCCAACAGGGTTCCATGCCCCAGATGGCTCCCCACCATCAGGCTGCTTGAGTTCCAGCCCTGGCTGCTGTCCCGTGGCTGTGGGGCTGCTGGAGGTGCTCTATCACCAGCCAGCTTCTTGACACAGGGCTGGCGGTGTTCGCCCAGCTGGGATCGCTATGACTGGGGGGCTGCTATGGCTCTCCACCCTAGCTGGCTCCCATCAGTGGAGATGTGGGGGTTCCCTGCTGTGGTGGGGATGCAGAGCTCCTCCAGTTCAGCCAAGGCCGCCACAGCTGTGGGTCTGCTGGAAGGGCTGGGTGCCACAGTCTGCCTCCTCCCTGCCCCTGCCAGTGGGGATCCTGGTAGGGTTCCCAGCTGGGGCTGGGCTCCCCTCAGTGGGGGTCCACAACCCCAGGATCCCAGTAGTAGGGCTCACTGACTTGTCTTCCTACCCTGTGGCTCCTCAGAGCCGGTTATAAGTGAGGCTCCCTTCCACAAACAGGGCTCCTCTGTGCCAAGAACAGCTGGAGCTCTCCAGTCCAGTGCTCTGTTCTCCAGCAACATCCATTCTCCAGTCAGGGATGTTGCTAGATGAGAGAGCATCAGACAAAGGAGTTTCAACCTGTACCAGTTTTAGATAGCAAGGTGAGAGATTGATAGGCAGGGGTTTATCCAGCTCCAGTGAAGACAATCAAAAGACTTCCACTGAATTAATGGGGAGAAAGTTTAAGCTTACGGGGAGAGACACTTAGAACATGTGTCTGCAAGTGTGTCCTAGAGATGCTTTAGAAGACACAAATACAGAGATTCTAACCCACCTTAAAGTGTTAAATGTTTATAGAAATGAAAGGTCCTATGTAAAAATTAAACATAATTTCACAGCTCCAGACCAAAGTGTTAAAGTTCAGGAAGCTATATTATCTTCATTGGCTTATATAGGAGGGATGCTATTCAGAGCTCTGGAAGCCAGGACCTGCTCTGGCTACTGTTCCTGCTACTGATTTGGTCATTAGCCTTGTTGACAAACCTGCTTAGTGCCTCAGTCTGCTTACAATTAAATGAAAATATCCCTCCTGTAGGATGTTGTGAGTCATGATGACTAATGAGTTAAAATGCCTGGTGCCTGATAGGATTGGGATATTGGCATCAAGAAGAGTGACTTCCACTGACTTCTGTGGCATTTCACTGACATAAAACTTGCCCAAGTGCGAGAGACTTTGAGAGGTAAATCTAGCATTGTGCCACTTCGCCCACTCTTCTAATTTTTAACTTACAAAGGAGTGCAACTTGTTCTTTGGAAATGGAGGTATAAGAATTTGAAACTGGGGGCACTTCATTATACAGACATCCAGCATTAAAGTGCCAGGTATGCCTCACCAAATGAGCTGAGAACTTTTGCAGTTCTTTTCACATCAGTGCTCACATTCTGCATGTGAATATAGCATAAACTTTCAGCAAAAAGAAAATGGATAACTCATTAATGGAAAATTTTTGCATAACATAGGCTTGATAGAAAACCATAGACTATGGTTCCACTATCAAGTTTTGCCCACAAAACTCTGGTTTTGTCGACAAAACTAGTGGAACATCCATACACAAAGTTCGTTATGTCTACAGTTTGTCACCAAAACTCAGCACTTTCACCATCAGCTTTCTGCCTTTCAGCCATGAGACTTTCTGCTGCTGTGAAGAGATTCTATTGACAAAAAAGCTGTGTGGAGGATATAGGGGTGGAGAGCCTTCTCTTGGCAGACAGGGCATCCAGAACAATGGGCAGCCCTGTTTGCTGTGCTTCTGGGTTCCTCTTTTGTTGAGAGAGCAGCTGGGCAGTCCATCTCTTCTGCCAACAGAGCCCAGCACTCTTCTGATTGGCTTTCGTGTGGCCGCACTCTGTTGACAGAAGTTTTGTTGAGAAATCTCTTCTAACGGTGACTTCTTTTGACAGATAGCTGTAGTGTAACCCTAGCCACAGAGAATCCCCTTTTTGTTAAATGCTATATGGAAAGACAATGGAAACAACATTTCATGGTTCCTAACCTGAACTCTACAAGTGCTGTACAGGAATGTTACAGTGACACCTACAATGCTTTGAGACCATGGCCAGTTCTGTGGTTTACTTCTATTGATCACTGTTATCTGTTGATCCACCTGATAACACCTACAATTGTAATTTCACTTTCTCCAGGCATCCTTAGGCTGAAATTAACTCCAGCACACATATCAAGCCTTCCACACTATTAAAGCCCAATGGTAGCAATGATGCTTGGTTGGACACATAATTTGAGTTTCTATAGAGTTTTTCTTCTCTTCCTCAGTTCTCTGCTCAGATTCAATGCTGGTGAATCCCTGGAGCTGCCACCACTGCCGCGGCCACTGCAGCTGCTACCATGTAGAGTGGCACTCCTGGGATAGATGAACACTTTAGTATTTATTTTCTTATAGTGAACGAAAAGATCCTCCTTCACTCCAGTTTAGCAGGTGGCCCTAGAAAGCTTCATGGCCTATTAATTGAAGCTAAGGGATGTACTCCTTTAATGCAAGCGGCTTGTGTTGTGAGGGCTTAAATTTGCCCTTTATGTGTTTATGAACAGGGCTATATTATGGTGACTCAGAAAGTCCCTTCTAGTCATTTGTTCTATGTAGCTAAAGAACTGGAACTACCATGAGTTCTGTAAAATGGTTTTTCCCAGTTAGGATAAGAGTTAAAATTTAAAACATTGTAATTAACACATATTAAAGCTCTCGGACAGGCAGGGCATGTTGTAACTTGCATTAGTTGGATATATTATATTACTAGCTGCAGGGAGTCTTGGGTGCATCTCAACCACCTACCAAATTAAACTACAATTGATCCTGTCTAGACTAGGCTTTTGAAAGTGTTTGTTAACAGGTTTTTAAAATCACTAATTACTGTATAGTGGACACGTCATTATTAGGGCCTGACAGCTGACATTTTGAGAAGAGATAGGTTGCCTAATCATAGTAGAGCAGCTGGGCTGGAAGAGATGCAAGTCCTCAATGCCATGGATACACAAGCTCTTTGCTATGCCCCACCTTTAAACAGTCCCTTGAAGGAACCACTCCTTTGTCCTAGGCCTTCCATGAGTTTAACTTCTCCTTCAAGTGGGCCATGCAACCTTAACCCCTTAGAGGTTAATGCTCTGAGCCCCAGCACATCTGACTCACACCATGCCCTCTGCTCAGAAAGTCCTGTTGAGATAGACTCTTGATCAGAGACTTTTTTGTCTTCTTCAGGGACTAGCGCACCTTAGTAAATATTTGCATTGCACCAGGTTGTATTTTAAAACTGAGTGAGATTCATTCATCAACTGGAACACAGCATTGGAAGTCCTTTGGTTAGCACAAGCAAAAGTCAAATGTCAGAGTTCTACATAGACAGGCTTTTGTAAGAACATGTTTATTTCTGTCTCCCGTAGCCTTTTTTATCTTTAGTCCCTTGTGTTAACTGATGTCTATCTCTCTCCAAAGCACTGTCTTTGGGTCAGACGTATGATATGTTGTAATTTTTTTTCCCAGCTATGGGCCTTTGCTCAGCTTCTCTGAAGAGAAGTGGAGGAAAAAATCTCCTTCATTTTGGCTGTGGGTTGCTATGTGAGAATGTCCCAGGCCTTGGGGTTATCAGTGTCCTTACAGATCTTTCATGGATAAATCATGGTTTCATCCAGTCCTTCAATGACCTATTTATACCAGCCCAGACAGTTAAGCAACACATACAACTTGTGTGTCCTGCTCCACAGCACAGTAGCTTTTTAACCCCTTTACCCCCACTGGACAACAATTCACTACTGTGCATGTCATTTGTAAAAAATATCCAAGAAAAGTCCCTCTCTGAAACTGCTTTACTTCAAGTGCTTCAGAAAGAATGGCTGGGAGGTATAGCTGCATATCCAGGTAATGTGTGAGACCATGTTTGTGGAACTTATGGCAACCTTTCCAATTGCCACTCAAAAATTCAGCCCAACAAACTGATTTTCATCAATATGTAGGTCATTGACGTGTGGTTGTTTGGATAGTTTGCTCATATGTTTGGAAGGTTTCTCTTTCCTCACTTTGGGCTTCATCATTTACCCAAGCAGCTCTCTTAAATTTATGTGTTGATGGCCAGAGAATTTCCACAAAGGCTCTCAGACTGGCCTCTGTAACTTGGACTGTAGAATAAAAGGGGAAAAAAATAGTTTTTGTTGGGCCAAGACCCTGCTTTACCCTATCCAGTCACAGCTGGAGTAAATGGTGTTTATGAAAAGGTCTTTCATAAATTTATTTGATCTTGTAACTCTGCTTAGGAACATTGCCATAGATCAGAACTGAAGGCTATTTAATCCAGTCTAGAATGTGGGTTAATCTTCTCTAATAAATACATGGTTTACATCCTGAAGCATGAGGGATGAAGTTTTTGGAAGTTTTGTCATTGACTTATCCTGGGGTAAAGTCCTGGCCTCAGTATTTATCCTTTCCATAACCCTATGTTTGGCCTAATTTTTATAGCTCTGGGATTTGTTATTCATATAAACATTCTCTTTCTCTTTGATCTTCCTAGATCCTTGGCCCCAGTAACATTCTGTGGCAGGGTTTGCATATTTATCTAGCAAACCAACTGAGTTCTTGATGATTTTTTTTACCTCCAAAAGGAAATGTTTTCCTGGGAAGGGATTGCATAGTACTCCATATGGTTGGGAACAGTAGTAATTCTCTATGGGGCACTTAACAGGGAGATAGAATGACTTCTTCTTATACAGGTTGAACCTCTCTAGCTGGACACTCTTGGGATTTGACCAATGCTGAACAAGAGAATTTGTCAAATTACAGGAGGTCAGTATTGTCCAGCAGCACTACCAACACTTCCACTGCTTACTGGTCTGTCCCGTGAAAGCTCATCACCTAATAAATCATTTTGCTAGTCTTTAAAGTGCTACATAACTGCTGTTTTGGTATGTTAGAATACAGACTAACACCGTTACCTCTTTGTTACTGGGCTCGTAGAAGACATTTAGGGGTAAATTACAGCTAAATAACAGCACAGAACACTGAGAGCCAGAACTGGTGGCTGTAAACAAACTTTATGGCACCACATGAAACGTGGCCACACCCATGATAAGTGGCTATCTGGCTAACTAAAAGCATGACAGATTACACGTCGCCCAATGAGAGAGCACTGGATTAGAGAGGTTCAACCTTTATCTGGTTCTTGTTGCCATCTTAAGCATCATTGGGGTGTGAAGGAAAATTCCTATCAATTTGTAAAACTGACAACTGGGGGAAGAGTTCATTAGGGTATTACTAAAGGAACCCATATCTCTTTCACTTCTGTGGTAGGATATTAAGTTCTCATTTAAAAAAAACCCCAACATTTCACAGGGAGGGTGGATGTAAAGAATGTTTATATGGTGAGACTGGATGGTATACATATGGAATTAATCTTTTCATGACCTCTGTGGTAGGGACTGGGGATGATCAATTCTTAGCTTTCCCAAGGTTCAGGGTAAACTTTGTTTTCAATAGTGTACAAAAGCTACCTATCCAATTCAGGTCACTCTGTAATCTTAGATCAACTTGTTATGACAAATTCAGAGGCTTTGCTTCTTTTTCTAGTCCTCATGATCTTCTCAACTAGTTGAGTTTACACAAGGAATATTAATATTTTAGCTCCAGGATGTCCCCAGACATTGGCAACAGAGTGAAACTTGGTCTCCACATCCTAATGATGGTGAATGCTGTTAAAGGCATGCTGTGAAGAGCCACAAATCCTCACTTTTCTTCAAGGACACATGTCATTTTTCTACAATGTCAGAATAAATGCAACAGCATTATCACAGAAAAGAGTTTCATTTTGATTACAATATTTCCTTCTCTATATTGCAGCTCATGGCTAGCTTCTGTAACTGAATTCCATAAGTATACCCTGTTTATTAGAAGCTAGCCAAAAATATAGGCCCCAATCCTGAAATGACTTCTGTACTCACTTAAATATAAATATGTGAGCAGTCCCCCTGAACACAGTGAGGTCACACATTTGCTTTGCGCTAAACACACACAAGATCTTTCAGAAATAGGCCATAAAGTAGAGCAGTATGTTATATACCCCATGGATATTATTAAAAACAAAGAAAATACTTTTAAGGTAAACAGCGGTTTAAATTTCACTTATTACAATAAAATCTCAAGATGCTTATTAAACCACTTCCTTCAGTGTTAAATAAATTGACAATAACATTTTATTCTTTTCAATAACGTGCTCGAAACATTTCATGGTCTTGGAAAGCACATTAAGTGGAGGAATTCACCTAGATGCACAATTCATTATATTAAAAACAAAATACATTTTGAACCACCCAGAACCATTGAATAGAAGTTACAGTCTCAGTGGGTGTATTCTTTTTGGAATTCTGGCTTTGAAGCATATTTCAGTGCATGAGTTGTCATGAATCTTAAAAAGAGAGAGATGTTTCTGATGAAAAACATTTTAAAGTTTCTATTAAGTGTACAATTTTTAGATCCAAAAACTTCAAAAAGATGAAACCACCAAATGTCCTTTTAATGAACTGATTTTATAAGCTACCTTAAAGAATGGTTAGACAAAGACCTCTAAGTATCAGAATTATTGTCCTACTAGAAAAATGTAATTTCCTCCTCTGGGGATCAGTCTGCAGATTTTGACGTTGCAGATGGGTGATCTGGGTAGAATTCTCTTCTGAGTCACACTAGTGCAAATCCAAACTAATCTTGGTTTACACTTGGTAACTGAGATTACCCAAAACGTAGGTGGAGTGTTTGGTGAGTGTATCAAGGTTCTGTCTCATCTCTTCCATTTTCATAATGAGAGGGAATGTCACAATCTCATAGATATGGTTTGCCTCTTGCTGCTACCCATGTTCATCCCCTTTTACCCTGAATGGCTGTGCCAGCAAATCCACAACAGGGCTGGGTGTTCTGGGGACTTCTTTTCAGCACTTTCTCTTCTGATTTCGTAGTTCCTCCACTGCTGGGATTCTTCAAACTTGAGGCACTTTAGAACAACTGTTGTAAATGTTTACACTGCCTGTGCTGTACCTGTTTTGTGTACAGAAGATTTCTGCCTCTAGGGCTTCTAGGCTACGTCTACACGTGAAGCCTACATCGAAGTAGCTTATTTCGATGTAGCGACATCGAAATAGGCTATTTCGATGAATAACGTCTACACGTCCTCCAGGGCTGGCAACGTCGACGTTCAACATCGACGTTGCGCAGCACCACATCGAAATAGGCGCTGCGAGGGAATGTCTACACGCCAAAGTAGCACACATCGAAATAAGGGTGCCAGGCACAGCTACAGACAGGGTCACAGGGCGGACTCAACAGCAAGCCGCTCCCTTAAAGGGCCCCTCCCAGACACAGTTGCACTAAACAACAAGATCCACAGAGCCGACAACTGGTTGCAGACCCTGTGCATGCAGCATGGATTCCCAGCTGCAGCAGCAGCAGCCAGAAGCCCGGAGCTAAGGGCTGCTGCACACGGTGACCATAGAGCCCTGCAGGGGCTGGAGAGAGAGCGTCTCTCAACCCCTCAGCTGATGGCTGCCATGGCGGACCCTGCTATTTCGATGTTGCGGGATGCGGGTCGGCTACACGTGCCCTACTTCGATGTTGAACTTCGAAGTAGGGCGCTATTCCCATCCCCTCATGGGGTTAGTGGCTTCGACGTCTCGCTGCCTAACGTTGATCTTAACATCGAAATAGTGCCCAACACGTGTAGCCATGACGGGCGCTATTTCGAAGTTAGTGCCGCTACTTCAAAGTAGCGTGCACGTGTAGACACGGCTCTAATCTGACATTATGGACAGCCATAAAATTCATTTATAAAAAAACCCTCTGTGAAAATGAATTATTTTACATTGATTTTTTTAAATATGCTCTGATGGAGCATCCTTTAAATAGTAAATATATCTCAAGTCCAAATATCCAAGTATTTTTTCTGTTCCACTACTGATGTTCAGAAAAGGTCTCTTGAACAGGTCCAAGAGCAACATTATCTCCTATGCGTTGTCTCTTCTCTTCTCTCTGTGCACAAACCTGCATCCTGCCCCTTCAGTTTCATCTTTGTTCCTTCTATTACTAATAAATGTCTTCTTGCAGGGTTTTGGGAAAGACATGCATGAAAGGGTTGTCATATTGATATTCCATGAGAACAGTGATGTACCCGGCCATCAACAAAACTGATGATAAACAAAGTGCTGACCAACATATAATGCAATTAGGCATAAGCCTGGGCAGGAAATAGGGCCAATCACTGACACAACATTGATGTACACCAATTGATGCAGGCCAATTTTTGCTCTTGCCAATCTATTATTTAAAGTCACATTTGAGGTACTTTGTCATATTGGCAGGTAAAATTGCCCCATATAGAAATGAGATGTTCAATTACTGTTCTTTTAAAAATTGTATTTTAAAAATTATATTTAAATTTTATTTTCATAAATTGCTCATAATGAGTTTGAAAGCAAACTTCTTACTACTGACCAGAATTGTGGGCAGCAGTTTGCAAATGGGCAGTCTCAAAAATGCAAATGGCTGCTCATTTGCATATCGGTTTACCAGCAGAGGATACCACCTGCATCAAAAAAGCTGTGTAAACATGGTTCTGCCGGTGAAACCCCCCATTTGTTGGCAGCCCCTTATGCCTGATTTTTTCCAAGCATAAGAGGCTACTGTCAAAGGAAGCTTTCACCATCAGAAACACATTTATACTGTCTTTTTTTTGCTGGTAACAGCTTCTGCTGGTGAGCAAATATGCAAATGAGCATCTATTTGCATTTTGAGACCACTTATTTGCATACTGCTGCCTGCAGTTCAGGTCAGTGTAAACATATCCAGGTAATTTATGTCAAAGTGGCTACACTACAGCTTTCTGTCAACAGAAGTCACTGTCCAGAGTTTTCCCAACAAAACATCTGTTGACAGAGTGTGGCCCCACAAAAAGAAAAAAAAAAAGCCAATTGGGAAAGAGCTCAGCTCTGCTGACAAAGCAGCTGGACTACCTGGCTGCTCTCTTGACAAAACAGGCACCCAGAAGCATAGCAAACAGGACTGCACAATCTTGTGAGATGTCCTGTCTGTTGAGAGAAGCCCCACCCCCCCAGCCCCAAGAATGGACACACAGCTTTTTTATCACAGAATCTGTTGACAGCAGCATTATGCCTCAAATCTTTGAAGCAGAATGCTGCTGGCAAAAACGCTGTTTTTTTGTCCAGATACTGTAGACAAAGTGCATTTGGTGTATGCACGCTCCATGAGTTCTGTTGACAAAACATGGGTTTTGCCAGCAAAACTTGCTAGGGTAACTCTAGCCAGTGATTATAGGACTATTCACAGTATTTCAAAAATAATAGCAAAATAAAGCATAGAAGCTTATAATAATATTATACTCAATGTAGAAAATACAGACACATTTATGTAGAGATTACAGTAAAAAGTGGTGGTTTGTAAATGAATGACATCCAACACTTTTACAATATTGCCATCTATGCTCTTGCTATGGCTGACTATTTAAAGAAGTGTATGTTTAGTAATCATCATACAATTTGATTGAAGTAAAGCATGTGTTATAGAAGAGGCAAACAGTATTTTGTGGTGGCAAAAGTATCTGAAGAAAGATGAACTGCTGATTGTACTTTTCTCCAAAGGGATAGGTTATTTGAAGGAGAAACCAGACCATGACTAGCTAAGATAAGGAAATGTCCCTTACTTATTAGTGAGATCTGAGAGACACTTTTCTAAAATCTTCTTGAAGCATAATTTCTTGTGTATTTGTACAAGTCTAAATGAAACAGAATTTGCTGCAATGAGTATAAAAATATGAACTGGCTATTAAAATAATTAGGGTAGAGAATTTAATCTGAAAATCCCTAATTAATCAATCTTGATCTCGGAATGAGTTGACTATATCATTGTCACTGGCAGCTTTCCATTACATTAAATGTCAGCACTACAAGAAATTCTGCGTGTAAATATAGCTAGCTATTGCACTTCCTGAAAGTTTCTGATATTGAATCATTTTTGTGAGAGTCATAGAGCAGTGTGTGGAGCAGTGGTGGGGTATTAAAATATATTTAAGTTGTTGGTCATTTCATTTTTTTAATGTTCAAAAATAACAAAAGAAAATCAATTTAAAAATGGTCAGACAAGAAATATGAAGGGATAGTTTATATATTTGAAAGGTTTACATTAAAAATCTATTTTATCCACTGAAAAAAGGTGGAATAGTACATTATTGTAAAACAAAGTGCTTGACTATTGAAAAATAGTCTACTGTTTAGAATTTAACCTTACCTTTGCCTCAGAGGGTATAATATTTCTCCTTATCAATGAGAATAGCCTGAAGATTGGAAGGAGTCTGATTTGCTAAGGAGAGCTAAGTGGCGCAATGCCCATTCCCTAAGAGCTTTTGAGAATCCCAGTTGAAGCCTGTTTTCATCTTTAGGCCCATAAACACCTTTGAAAATCTGGCTGTTAGTGACTTAGGGTATGCCTACACAGCAGTTTGGAAGAAGTGGGAGCACACCTAGCAGCTCAGGTAAACAGTCCTGGAAGACTGGGGTTCATGCTGGTACTCTAAAAATATCTGTAGAGAAAGTACTTTTGTGGCTTGGGTTCTAAAGCCACCTCCTCTGTAGGATTCAGAATCCAAACACAGTCCCAACTGCAACTTTAAAATGCCATCTAAACAGATACTTTTTGAGCACTGGCATGAGCTCCACCAGCCCTATTCTGTTGACCCAGGCCCAGAAGTATACTTGGGTTTCTATCTTCCATTGATTTCAGTGGAAATCAGAAAGCGAAGTCTCTGGATCAGGGCCTTAGGTGTCTAAGTCTCACTTAAAGAGTAGTAAGGCTCCACAATATTTAAATCACTTTTATAAATGGTACTTTGGCTGCTAAGTCACAAAAGTACACATGCTCAGAGGGAGAAACTTAGGTACTTGGGGAACTTTTACAGTGGAAGTTTAGGTGCTGAGTGAGTTTAGGTGCCTGGAGCATTAGGTGGCAGTTGGGATGGAGTGGAGAACGATGACAATGTTTCTGGACTGCAGAGGCTCTTAACATCGTAGATGCTGGGCCTCAGGGATCTTCTAGGCGCATGGGAGCACCCTCTGTCTCCTTGACGTGCTTTCCATCACATATGAGGTTTACAGTTTGGCCCAGTGATCTCAGTACTCCCACTGTACAAACTGTTCCAGCACTCCTGCCTAAAGGTGCATCTTTTATGCCTTACATGCCTTTAAGGATCTGCCCTGCAGCACTTCTGAAAAATTCCTCTTGTATCATTATTCCAGAACTGAATCAACAGTTTGTCACAGTTGTCAGTTCAGTACCCATTCCTGCCTGCCACTGTGTTTTATAGCAGCGCTACCATTCTCAAGCTCTAACATCTCATTGCCTCGGATGCTTCTCTTTTTTACTGTCTGCATCCAGCCACGGGTGTCATTAAATACACATATGCTCTATTGGCTCATGCAACAGCTTGTCCAGCTGTGAGGTTGAGCAGTCTTTTCTCTACGTGCTCATTCTGTGTTTCTGTCCCTTCATAATAACGTAATATGTTCTGTTTCCTCCAGAGAGTTAGAAAAGATCCTTTAAAGGTGGGGGAAGAGGGAATCAGAAATAGGTACCATAGTCTTCCTGGACAGAAATACTATGAGGCTCCTGAGAACATATTAGGGCATTACTTTAGCTCATGAATAAAGACAGTGACTGCTGAGTGAACAGTAATAATGACCGTGTACCCCATGAGTCTGAAGGCTCTCACTAGGATTCACTGAAAGCCTTTAATATTCTCCCAGCTTGCAGCAAATCCCTTCATTATTTGCTGTATTAAATGAGCACTAAGTGCACTCATCTAAAGATCTATCTAAAAAATAATATTTTTTAGTAAAGCTACTTAGAGAATAAAAAAGGAAAAGGAAAAAATACCCACCTGCTTTGACACAAAGTGATTTTATTCTATAATATACTTCACAGAATGTTAGCATGGGCAGGGATATTTTTTAACATAATTAAACAGTATTGTAAGGGATCTAGCTGCCTCTGAATAGTGTCAGTGAAAGAGAAATGGAACTACTACCATGCTAAACAACAGAAGTGTTACAAGATGCAAGTCAAATAGGAGACCTCTGTGCATTGCACCTCTGTCTTCAGAGACCCATCTCTGGACAGCATACCCTTTAGAAGTAAACTTCTTCTTCTTCTTCTTCTACTTTTTAATTACCTGATCTTATATGGCATTTTAATCAGCAGATCTTAAAAGACATTATGAAGTATCTCAGTATCATTGTTCTATTCTGCATCTAGGGAAACTGAGGCACAGAGCAGAAGTGATTTAGCAAGGTCACCCAGCAGGTCTGTGCCAAAGTCAGGAATATAACCCATCATTTATAACTGATGTCAGGATACTTTCAACAGTAAAACCCCTCCACAAGTTGACAACTCAGCATCCCAGATGGAAAATCATGACTACAGGGCAGAAATGTAGCAACGGTCTTTTGCCTAAATAGGCTTAATATGCTTAGAAAGACTGAGGAAGGACTGCACTGAATGATTGCTTTGCCTCTGGAGAAAGACTGGGTTTTTATTTCAGATTTGAGAAAAATGGTACAAAGCCTTGCTCTTCCTAGGTTTGAAACATGCACAGTTCAGAAACATGCAGCTAAAAGATGGCCAGGAATGTACCTCTGAAGTGGAAAGAGATATTGACCCAGACATAACTATTGATATAACTATTATGGAACCTTCTGCTAGCCATGGCATAAATGTTGTCTAGTAGTTTAACCAAGGAAACAAAGTTCTCATTCTCAGTTCATTCAGCAATTACTTGCAGGACTATCATCTTTACATCATTTTTCTCTTTATTATTTTTTGCATAGGACAGGGGTCGGCAACCAAAATGGCAAGAAGACCCATTTTTTTCAAATTCAGTAAAAAACTCAGTATTTCTAGAGCTGCAATGCATGTCAATACAAGAAAGTCCCTAATAAATAACGTCAAACCATACTTTTTGTAACCCCTATTTTAAGAAGAGCACCCAATGATACATGTGATACATGTTTACTTCAGGGCATTCACAAATGTTTTACATATTCCATTTCTTCACACGTTACGTGTGTGTTTGTACTACTATCTTGCTGACTTTCACTCCCGAACCTGCTTTAATAACACCAGTTTTACTTCACATTTAAGTTCAGTTTTCTTTCTTAAAATGTGTGCTGCCCTACACAGCAGGAATGCCGCAAGCTTCCTTTTCCTTTTCAAAATCAAGACTGTATTAGCAACACAATCAAAACACAGATACAGTAGCATATCCCACAATGCACTGCACATACTCAAGGGGGAGTTATCCATCGTGTCAAGATCACATATCGTTTGCTGTTTAGATATGAGTTGTTCATTGTTGGGCTTTTAGAAGTTCACCATGTATCAAAAATAATCAGGGCTTTTTTTGTTTTGTTTTGTTTTTACTTTACATTTATAGCATTGGGACGCACAAAGAAGTCCTTAAAGAACTGCATGTGGCTCCAGAGCCACAGGTTTCAGACCCCTGGTACAGGAGTAACACACATACACCCTCGTAATGGATCAGATGCCCACTGTGGTAGGTGCTGTATAAACACTCAAAAATGCTGTCCTATCACATAGAGCTGCTTTGAGGCCAGCTTCTTCCCACAGTGGGGCCAGCAATGTATATCTGAGGGCAGAATGTGACTAAGTGATCATACTGTGAGTTATTTGGGGAAAATGTACAAAATATTAGATGACAAGGACTGGTAAAAGTTTTAGAGGGGTCGGGTGGGTTTATTAACATTAGCTGCTGTTTCCAATTTAATAGGATGGAAATGTTTAGATTTTTTTAAATGAGACATGTGACTATATTTGCACTTCTGACAAAGTGCCTCGAGCCATCAGAAACCCAGAAAGTTGGACTATTGCTGGGCTGGCAGTCTGACTTAATAGAACCATTTCCAAATACTTAAGTTACAAGTGAACAGCGTGTACTACATTGATTACACACTGTTTTATACATATATTTGTGTTAATTTGGTGCTTATGGCCCTGATTCAAAACAGCATCCGTATTCTGGAGTTAAGTACATTGAGTACTGTAGACTCAGTGACATTTTTGTAAAGCATATGCTTTCTTAAATTGGGGCATAGAACAGTGAGGGGTTAATGTAATTTATTAATAACAGTAACTACACAGAGTTAAGAGCAAGTGTACTCGCTTCAAAGATTCTCTAGTCTGCCAGTTCCATTGTATTACCTCTGCAATTCTCTCTCCCCTGTAGTTCAGAAGTTACAGCAGTTAACAGTATTACAAGTAATCCACAATTCTGGGTCTCTTCACAGAACATTGTTACTGTATCTCTATCATAATCTATTCCTAATTCTGATAAGAATGGGCATTTCCATTTCTTGAAAAGTTCAGACATTTCCAAAAAAGATAGCACCTTCTGAATCAACATGACAAAAACGGAAATTGTAAAATGTACTGCAAAACAAAATGTTAGATGTTCTGTTTGTTTGCTTGGGTCCATTTCAAATTTGTTGTTTCAGATTAGACTTTTCTATTTAAATATAAACATATGCACAGGCCTGACAATGGTGGGTGAAGACAGAGAAGACAATTGCTGTCGGGCCCAGTGATTCTAAAGGGCCCAGGGCTCCCAGACACCACCAATACTAATGTTTCTGTGGCCATGGCTGGAGCCCCAGGCCCTTAAAAATCTCTGCTGGAGTGCCAGATGGCATGGTCCAGAGTCCCACACTATGCGCATCAGCAAACTTTGAAGGTTGGCAGGGAGAGGGTGATGTGCATTTTGGGTGGTGCTGAGGGCTGGTCAGTTCCACCAATTCCTCTTGAGGTGCCACAACTTTTCGGAGTGGGGAGTGTGGCCACCCCAACGTTGCAAAGGGGCCCAGCAATTCTGTTGTTGCCTCTGCATATATATCATATCAGAATGAAATCCTGTTTTGAGGTGAAAAAAAAAAACCCTTTCCAGTCTGAAAAATAGCAAAATGGAATGTTTGACATGAGCAAAATACTTTATTCTGATTTTCTTTCAGAACTAATTTAATCAAAATCATGTTCCCAAAATTAAAGTTTAATTTTCATAAAATGTCATTTCCTGGCAGAAGATGTAAGGATGTTTTTGATTGGTTCAGCCTGCCATCTATTTGCCTGACTTTTCCTGAAAGTGACTGTGAAATACTGTGAATTATGTGCACTTTGCATGTGGAAAAAATATGAACTATGAACATCTTTTTCAATTCTGATCTAATGTCTAGATTTGAACCAGGGTGAAAGGCTGGAGCACTACTGCAGTGTACCATCTGGACCCCAGTTGCACATAGGCCTAATTAACTAAGGATATATTTTCGTTATCTATTTTAATAAAGAGTTTTGTCAACAGTTTCTTACCATTGATTCTTTTTCAGCCTAACAAATTTTCTTTCCCTGAGAAGCATCTCCAGCTAACATGAGGGAGAGTCACCAGAGGCCACGCTCTTTACTGAGTTACCCCCTTTTGCAATGGTTGGAGTTACATTAGGTGTAAATCAGAAAACATGGTCAAAGTTTTCAAAAGCTTTGCATTTATTCAATTTTGTGAATAATTGTGAAAGAAGGATTTCTTTGTTTTGTGTTTTTTTTAAGCAAGGGTCTTAAAAGTACACAGTGTTAACTGAAACTTTATATGAATGAATGGTTGGCCAATAACGTGTTGATTCAATAGCGACAAACAGAAAACCAGATGTTGGTCACCTCATCAATGGCTTCAGTCATGACTCATATGGAAATCAGAGTATTTAATACCCCAATGATTCAAATGTGAAAACTTTTAGGAAAACATTTGACATTTAATCTTCTCTCATAATTTACATCTAAGAAAATCTATCTCCTTTCCTCAATAAAATATGTAGAAGAGATCCATATTTTATTGGAGCAGATTCTAATGCTTCTGTTTAAACAAACCATACATTTAGAGTGCTGCTACTTCCTGTAGCCTACTAAAAGTATAAGTAGTCTCAGCTTCTTCCTATTAATCTGAGTGAGGTATCAAAGACGGAACACAGTATAAGGCATTCATCTTCTAGTGAATGGGAATATTCCTGGTAGAAAATGCCATTATTTGATAATTTTTAAAAAAGATATTAATTGATCACTGCTTGCCCATTGCACTTTACACAATTAATTCTTTACCTGGAAAAATATACTTTAATGTATTTAGTTAAACCATACAGTTTTGCAAAATATACAACAGTAAGGCTATATCTACACTTGCAACCCCCTTTCAAAAGGGGGATGTTTATGAGACACGTCAGGATATGCTAATGAGATGTTGCAATGAATATGCAGCACCTCATTAGCATAATTGTGTCCGCAGCTCTTTGAAAGTGCCACTTTTGATCGCGCGCAAGGCTTGTCTACATGGGGTCCTTTTTGAAAGGACCCAGCAGATGATGAAATCCCCTGATTCCTACAACCTAATAGGAATAAGGAATTTCGAAGTGTGTGTGCCTGGTTTCCCTACCACATCCTAATAGAGCTGGAGATGAAAAGTCCATCTCTGATGCCAGAGGCTCAGGGCTAGGAAGACTCGTTATCCTTGAGAGTCCTGACTGTAGAACTTCAGCCTGGTGAGGCCTGCAGGCCTTTGTCAGACAGTGGAAATATTTGTTGTTGATCTGTTCATGTACTCTCCTTTATGGACTCATCCTCTTTATGTGCTGCATCTTTGGGTATATCTATGCCACAACAAAACAAAACAAAAAATGGGACAGTGAACCTGTGTTAGCTGATTCAGAACCTGTGTTAGCTGATTCAAGTTGGCAGAGTTTGGGCTGCAGGTCTAAAAATTGTGGAGCAGATTACTGGGCCCAGGCTGGAGCCCAGTCTCTGACTATATTAATCCTCTATGTGACTTAACTGAAGTTTATGGAAATACACCAATGGTACATTTAACCCAGAACTTTTGGTTGAATTTTGTCCTGGAGATGCATATTGTGGGTTTTGATTTTTTTTGTCTGTGTTGGTTAATTTAACAACCTTCCCAAACAGCTTATGAAATAGAAATTGAACAGCCTGAAGACTTTATTTTGACTTAGAAATAATATGTTTGTAATGTAAGAAACTGGGAGAAAAATATTGGGACTCTCTGTAGGCTATAATAATCCAGATGTGCTGAACCACCCATGGAGAGGTAGTGATCTCCAAACCTCAAACCTGCAGGCAGTTCAGGCAATGTATACTTCCTGCCATTGACATTATTTGCCAAACTCTACTTCAGTCATTAGATATATTCTGTTAAAAATAATAGTTGTTTTTTTTTAAATGCAAGTGCTTTCAGCCCTTGTGGACACAATAGCTAGTGATATGGGACAACAATGATGAAGACATCAAAAGTCTGGATATGTATAAGCCTACCATCTCCTCATTCAAATTTCTACTTAAATATAAGCACTTTTGCAAAACCTATAAGCTCTAATTTTACCATTTGTATATTACTTTGCTCCTTTATTAAAATATACATATAAACATCACTACAGTAAAAAAAATCAGACAAGAATTCTAAAAAGAAGTAAAAAACTTAGCTCATGATCTTTGTGTGACAGCTGCATATAGTGTCTTCCTTTTGTCTAAGCATGGTCCTTCCCACACATTTCATTTCCGCCTCTGACCTCTGATCAGCTTTTCATTCACATACTAAATGCCATTCATCTTCTGGAACTGTGCGCATAATAAACCAAAATCATGAGCAACTAGATACTGAGGTTTTCTAACTCTTCCCATGTGAGAATATCAAACTGCTTTACAAATTAAAAATAAGGCTTGCAGTACACTTATCATGACAAAAATATGGGAGGGTCTCCTCCAAACATATGATCAACATTTTAATGTATCTATACTATTCAGACTAAAATACTAGTTTTCTGATAAAGTCCATGTATACTTGTAATATGCTTTTTTAAATACGTGAACTGCTGATACACATTTATGGGCTCTAAACTGAGTGAAGCTAATCAAGAAAAAAGATCAATGCGTCATGACAAACAGGTCAACTAAAACTTCTGCACAAGAACAGTAATCTTCTAAACAGAAAACAATGCTGGGCTGCGACAGAAAACACTGATGGTAATTTTATGCTATATCAGTTGAAGCTGCCTTCATTAGAATACAGTGCTCAGTTTTAGTCACCCCACAGTAATATGTTGATATAACAACGTGCTTATTGCACAAAATCCTACAATCCCAACAGCAGTGATTCTCTCCCATTGTTTACTGTGGTCGAGCCCCACTTCCCTAATCACAGAGCACATAATAATGAGAAGAGAAATCTGTGCAGTTTACAGTGCTAGGCGTGAGAGTGGTGATTTTGCCTTTAATCTAACGATAGCAGCATGTACTATCCAAGGAACATATTGAGCCACATTTGCTTCTGTTAAGTAGCATCTCGTTTCTTAACACGATGAATTTTTTTTAAATGGTGTCTTTGCTGGGTGATCTGTCACTGAGTTGCTATGTCTAGATGACAGGGATTTGTTGACAGAAATTTTTGTTGGAGGATATCTTCTGACAAAACTTCTGTCAACAGATCACAGTCATACTGCCAAGCTGTTCGCTGTGTCCACCAGGTGTTGATCTGGGGCTCATATGTAGATAGCTATGTCTTGAGTCCTGAAGTCCTATGCAATTGTCTCTCTTGATTGCTTCATACTAGCTTCACCAGACAAGAGGGAACAATAAACACACGTGAAGAAAATAAATGAAAAAATAAGTCTCCAACCTTGCAAACATCCAGGGTGCGTCGACACAAGCCGGCTACTTCAAAGTAGCCAGCACAATGTTGAAATAGCATGCGTCATGTCTACACACGCCGTGTGCTATTTCGACGTTGAAATCGACGTTAGGCGGCTAGACATCGAAATCGCTATTCCCATCCGAAGATGGGAATAGTGCCCTACTTCGATGCTGAACGTCGAAGTAGGGTGTGTGTAGATGATCCGTGTCCTGCTACTTCGAAATAGTGGGGTCCTCCATGGCAGCCATCAGCTGAGGGGTTGAGAGGCTTTCTGTCCAGCCCCGTGGGGCTCTATGGTCACTGTGTGCAGTAGCCCTTAGCCCAGGACTTCTGGCTGCTGCTGCTGCTGCTGCTGCTGCTGCTGCTGCTGCTGCAGCTGGGGGTCCATGCTGCGTTCACAGGGTCTGCAACTGGTTGTCGGCTCTGTGGATCTTGTGCTGTGCAGGCCGAGTGTGTCTGGGAGGGGCCCTTTAAGGGAGAGGCTTGGGGCTTTGCTGGCCCCTTATTTCGATGGGGAGCACTTGTGTGTGTGGACGCTCCACATTTCCTTCCAGGACAGCTCCTTTCGACATTCTCCATCACTACTTTGATGTTGAACATTGACGGCACCAGCTCTGGAGGACGTGTAGATGATACGCATTGAAGTAGCCTATTTCGATGTTCTTACGTCAAAATAGGCTACTTCGAGGTAGTGTGCTAGTGTAGACATAGCCCCAGAGTCCTTTTCCCTCCACAGGTTTGGTGTATCATCAGTAATCACAGGCCCCAACAGCTGACAGTCTTCTAGTGCTCTTTATGAAGAACTTCATCACATAAGTCTATTCACTCCAACTAGCTGCCTGGAAGTGAGGTACTCTGATCCCTGTTTCAGCAATTCCTCCCACCTGCACATACACTGCAGGTGTGCCTGGGCCTAGAAATGCTTCTTTCTTCTCCAGTGCAGGGTTTGTACATCCCATCACAAACACATATATTGTGGGATCTCCTCTGGCATAGTTCAGGCTGGATCTCCCTGGTCTGGCATGCTCAAGATCTGAGGAGTCCCATTCGGGAGTTTGCTGGACCAGGGGAGATCAATTCTGGATACTCTGCTGACAGCCTCTGAGCACTCCTGGGTCCCTCAGCAGACCTGGATGGGCTCGTATCATGGCCACCAGGCTCTGCTGCCAGTCCCAGCTGCTGGCCTGGCTCCGTTACCAGCCCCTCTGCTGAGATCCCTGTCCCTGGGCTACCAGCCCAAATCTGCTACCAGCACTAGCCACCATACTCTCAGCTCCTTTCCCAGCAGCCAGCGCTTCAGCCACTGGACTCCCAGTTCCAGGGGCCCTCTAGTCAAGCAACACTCATACTCAGTGTTTGAACTAACCTCAAATTCAACTGCATCTGAGGTTCGGAGGTATTCGGAGAGGTTCTCTGCTGACCACCTCCCTGCACCAGTCCTTATTTCTTTCTTGGGCCAGAACTAGATTGATTAAAACAAAAGAAAGGCTATACTTGTGGCAATTTCAGTTAGGACTGGAAGTGGGAGTTCTAAAATTTCATAAGATAGATTCTTTTCCACTGTCGTAATATATGTGACATTTCTGCAGCCTCAAATTTCCAGCCCAGTTTTAGAAGGTCAAGATAAGCTTTAGAAAATCATCTGAATTTATAGAGCCCTTCATGTTGTGAAACCAGTTTCTGAGGTTCGGTTCTTCTCCAACATCAGTGTGTCCCATGGTCTTCAATAGGGTTGTTCCTCCATTAAACTTCAGTCTGGTAGGCAGGAATTTCTCTCTCTCTCTCTCTTTCTCTGTGCTTTTTTTAAATGCGGGCTGCAATTTATTTAAATGTAAAGAAGTTCAGAATAGTTGTGCAATGAGTGTGCATAAGAGAGGTTGATGAAAAAATTGAGTGGCAAGAGTGATTCATATTATGATTTTGTTATAATTTATAAAGGTTTATAAAGATTTTATAGAAATTACCTCTGGGATCTTGCTGTGATATAATAAATGAAAAATAATATTCCAAGATATTTGTTCCTCTCCCTTTTTTGTTGCAAGCATCTAAGGGCATGCTGGGAAATGTATGCCCTTCCCTGATCCAGGGCCAGATCACTAGGCAGGAATCTGGCCAAGGAACTTTAGCTCCTCAGGTGCCTTGGGTTCCCCCATCATGCCATGCAGACTCCCCCTGCACAGCATAGCAGGGAGGAAGGAGAGAAACTGGACTCGGGGGGATATGTTCACACCTTTGTGTGCACTCATGCACACACACAGTGCTGCACATGGATCTACACTGATGTATCAGAAGTGTTGCAAATGTTTTACAAGATCACAAAATTCCTGTGTCATACCCTGCAGGCTGTGTTCCTAGCATTTCTGAGAAAGCTGTTTCTCTGTTTTGCTTTTTTACCAGATTTACTTCAAACTAGCTCATCAATCATGAGTATTTACAGGCTTCACAGTATGAGCATTACACAGAGATTAAATATCATGTGTTTTTTTGACAGAAAGGAACATCCTTAGTTTCTGTAATGGATCTATCAAGATCAAAAAGTGACAGCATTGTTCACTGTGCATACCTCTGTCTAGCATTACACAGACATTGGTCATGTGCTGCTAATATGTCTGGTAACAAGGTCGGGCCAGCAGACTATGTTAGGAATGGGGAAAGGCAGCTCAGGGCGCAGCCTGGGCTAGGGGAAGAAGGGAAACAGCTGACTAAGCACCCAGGTGAAAGCAGCAGGGATGGACTGCAATTACCCAATGGAGGCCAGTTGATCTCACAGCCCAGGTGCTGGCAGGGCTTTTACAAAGATGTCCCAGTCAATGAAGAAGGGGGATTTGAGAGGGTGGGGAAGAGACAGGGAAGTAGTTGAGAGAGACATATGAGGTGACAACACAGAGACCAGGAAGCATTTGGAAAAGACAGCAGGGGCGAGGCAGTAGCTCCATGGAGGAGCACCTGGACTTCCCTCCTCCATAGTGAGACTGAAAGCCCAGACCATGGCTAGGAGGGAAAATCTTTGTTCAACGAGCCTAGACAGATAGAGGTGGTTGCAGCGTTAACCTTCCCCCAGACAAGAGGGAGAGGCCCAAACCCCAGGCAGGACATTGGTGGTACCCTGCCACAGTCTCTACTGAACCACCACTGATAAGATGAACAAGACTGTATAAATATCACAGACAGCACATGTTCAATCTGCATTGTATGTTGTTGGTGGGCTTATTTTTCATCCAAAGAGAAGTATGGGTTTTACCATTCAAGCACTCAAGTAAAATAACATGCTGAGAGAAACAAATTTGAAATTGTTCTCCTTAAATCTGTCTTCTTTTTAACACCTTATTAATAAGGTCTTATAGCCAGTGGGACTGCTGAATATCTTACCCCTTCTGCTCCCTATTTAGCAATTTTTAAAACCACAAGTTACATGTGCAATGAGATTCTACTGGATGGCTTTCCTTCATTTGTGGCTTAGAATCTATTCTCAGGAAAACATTTCTTGGGAAATATACAGTTGATGCAAAATTAATTGCTCTAACTTGATTTTTGTGTGCTATATGCATTACCAACATACCGGATGTCTATTGAGACAAGAGGAGAACAAAGCTAGGAAAAGGCAGAATATTAAAACATTCTTTTATTTTTTCACAGAAAAATATTTTATTGATTTTTCTTGAGACTTTTCATGTTGTTTTCCCTCTTTGCAAAACAGATTCTCTTGTACCATCAGCAGATTTCTGTCAACTACAGTAAAAGGTTTCCTTGCTCTTTCATGTATAAATTTATCTAGCATGGTGTGATTCAGAGCCAGCCTCAAATTAAAAATCAGAATATTTTAGACTCTATACTCCTGTTCCTGCTTCTGTTGAAGCCAATGGCTGAGCCCCCGCTACCTTCAAGTGGAGCAGACAAAGCATTCTGTTTAGAAAATGATAAACTGCAGAAGCTTCATCTATAGTTATAGTTGAAGTCAGTCTGGAAAATGTCTTTTCCTTTTTCATACCAACAACATTTTCCGAAACAACTCATTTCAAGTGATGGAATTAGAAGGGCTATCATTGTCCCTGAACCAAGATCTTCTCCTCACCTCTTAAATCAGAGTTCTCCCTCGGGCTCTGAAAACAAATCCTAAAGGGTTTCATAGACTAGATATCTATTGATCCAAAGCTTACAAAACCCTTTCACTTTTTTACTAGATTCTGCTTGTCACATCTATTTTGAAACAAATGCCAATTTAAAGTAGAACTTTTGAAGCCACACATTAAAAGTGGGGATTGCCTGTTTTACTGGAAGGGAATTCTGAATTATATAGGAAACCTACATTTCTAAATCTCTCATTAGCTACGTCTACAGGGGTATGCTACATCGAAATAGCCTATTTCAATGTAGCGAAATCGAAACAAGCTATTTCGATGAATAGCGTCTACACATCCTCCCGGGCTGGTGCCGTCGACGTTGAACGTCAACGTTGGACAGCGCTACATCGAAGTAGGTGCTGCAGGGGAGCGTCTACACACCAAAGCGTCCCAAATCGAAACAAGGGTGCCAGGAACAGCTGCAGACAGTGTCACAGGGTGGACTAGCACTTCCAGGGCAACCTCAAGCCGCACCTTTAAAGGGCCCCTCCCAGACACACTCAGCCTGCACAGCACATGGTCTGCAGAGCCACAGGCACGCACACCCCGTCGAAGCAGTATGGCCCCCCAGCAGCAGCAGCAGCAGCAGCAGCAGCAGCAGCAGCCAGAGGTCCACACACCCGCCCCTGCAGGAGCAGTGCTTGCCCTGCTCAATCCTATGCAAGAGGCAGCTGATCACCTTTTATTCACAGAAGAGGAGCTGCCCCCAGGGGATGAGGAAGCAGCCCCAGACCTTGCTGCCCTTCGTGCTCCACCCCCCCGCTGCACACGCCACTGGCTGTGGAGCTACCCCACAAGCACGGACTGGTGGGAGCGGCTGGTGCGCGGTGAGTGGGACAATGAGCGCTGGCTCCAGAATTTCCACATGAGCCAGCAGACATTCCTGGAGCTCTGCCAGTGGCTCACCCCTGCCTTACGGCACCAGGACACCTCCATGCGATATGCCCTCACGGTCGAGAAAAGGTCAGCATCGCTGTCTGGAAGCTGGCCACTCCAGACAGCTACCGACCTGTAGGGCAGCAGTTTGGTGTGGGCAAGGCCGCCTTCGGGGCTGTCCTCATGGAGGTAAGAGGACCCGGGGGGGGGCCCTAGCGGGGGAGCCCTGGGAGAGCCCTGGGGGGGGAGCCCGGGAGGGGGGAGCCCTGGGGGAGCCCGGGGGAGGAACCCTGGGGGAGCCCTGGGGGAGATTCCTGGGGTGGAGGGCCAGACACACCCTGCACACCCCTCACTGGTGCTCTGTCATGTCCTTCCCCTGCAAGTCGTCTGCACAATCAATGCCCTGCTCCTCCACAGGCTCGTGCGGCTTGAGGACCCGGATGCTGCCATCACGGGGTTTGCCAGCCTGGGCTTTCCAAATTGCTTTGGGGCTCTGGATGGGACCCATCTGTGCCCCAGAGCACAGCGGAGGATGCTTCCTCAACAGGAAGGGCTACCATTTGGTGGTCCTCCAGGCCTTGGTGGACAGCCGGGGCTGCTTCCTGGACATTTATGTTGGCTGGCCTGGCAGCACCCACGACGTCTGGGTATTCAGAAATTTGGGCCTGTGCCGCCGGCTGGAGGCGGGGACCTACATCCCCCAGCTGGAGATCCCAGTGGGGGACACCACCATGCCCCTCTACGTCATCGCAGACGCAGCGTACCCCCTCCGGCCCTGGCTCATGCACCCTTACACGGGCCATCTCACAGCCAGCCAGGAGCGGTTCAACATGCGCTTGAACCATGCACGCCAGGTGGTCGAGCGCACTTTCGGCCGCCTCAAAGGGCGTTGGAGGTGTCTCCTCACCCATCTGGATGCAGGCCTCACCAACATGCCCCAGGTTGTGGGTGCGTGCAGCACACTCCACAACCTAGTGGAGAGCAAGGGAGAGGCCTTCTTCCAGGGCTGGGCTGTGGAGTCTGGCAGGGCCGACGTGCAGCCACCCGCTGCCCCCAGTCGCCAGGTCGACCCCGAGGGGATCCGGGTCCAGGAGTTCCTGCGGGCCCATTTTGACCAGGCTGCGGGGTGAATGCTGGCTGGCTACCCACTGCACCCCCCTATCCTCTACAACACTCCCTGCCCCCACACCTACACCACAGGGCGCCCAAGAGCACCCCCCGCCACTTTTCTTGAAAATAAATGGACATGTTGTTTGAAACCAAACAGTGCCCTCTCTTATTAACAATAAGAAAAAAAGGGGGGAATTATTTACATGGGGGCACAGGTAGCAGAACAGAACAGGGGTCCAACACAAACTATATACAAATGGGGGATATGTGCACAGAGGCAGGGCCATGTCCTCGGCCCCGCACCCCTAATGTCCGGTGCCCAGGGTTGGAGGGCACAACCCTCACCTCGGCCGGAGCACTGGCCGATGCTGGGTGGGGGCCGGACGAACTGGCAAATACGGCCGGCCGGTGTCCGCAGGCCCCAGGGTGGTGGACGGTGGAGGGACGGCGGTCGAAGCGGCGGTCGGAGCGGCAGGCAGAGTGGCGGGAGGTGTGGCATGGGGGGCCAGGTAGTCCGCGATGCGCTCGAAGGTCCACATGAAGCCCCCCCAAGCCTCCTGGTGCCAGGGCAGCGCTTGCTCTTGGAGCTCCACTCCTCCACCCGCAGGTGCCGCTCTGACACCTCCAGCTGATGCCAGAGGGTCGCGAGCAGCTGGGGGTCCATGGCCATCCTCTGGTGGCCCCCCACCCCTGTGCTGCTGGTTCCCTATCCCCGTCCCCGGGAGATGCTGCTGCTGATGATGGGTGTGCCACCCCCCAAGGGGACCCTAGGTTCCGCTCACCCCATCCCCAGAGATGGGGCATGGCACTGTCCTGCTGGGGGCCGGGGGCTGATGCACTCTTCTGAGGGACATGCCACTGCTGTCCTTGGGGCCATGGTCATCTGGGCATGTGGAGGTCCCTGGTCATGTCTCTTGTCCCTACCCCTTAACCCTGGGGGTGTGCACTGGGGGGGGTACATACCTGACGGTCTGCTCCCACAGTCAGGGGACACCCACTGGGCGAACACCCAGCTGGAGCTCCAGGATGGAAGGGCGATCCGGAGCCCCCCGTCGCTGGAGGAGTCCCCCTCCTCCTCCTCCGGCATCCCAGAGGTGGGCTCCTGGGGGCGCCCCTGGGGTGCAGGGCTTGCCTCCAGGGCGGACTCCGTCTCCAGGGCCTGCTGGGACTCGTCGGCCGATGTGTCAAGAGTGGCTGGGGGGGAGGAGGTGTACCGGGGGCCCAGGATGGCCCTGAGCTCCCTGTAAAAGGGGCAAGTGGCAGGGGCGGCCCCAGATTGGCTGGCTGCATCCCGGGCCTGGACATAACCCTGCCGCAGCTCCTTAACCTTACTCCTGATGTGGTCAGGAGTGCGGGCAGGGTGACCCCAGGCAGCCAAGCCCTCGGCCAGCCCAGAGAACACCTGCACATTCTGCCTCTTGCTGCCCATTACCTGGAGCACCTCCTCCTCGCCCCAGAGCCCCAGCAGGTCCCGGATCTCGGCCTCTGTCCAGGAGGGGCCCCGCTGCCTCTTCCCTGGCTGGCTGCCAGCCTGGGATGCCTGGGTCCCCAGGGGGGGTGCCCTGGGGGTGCTTGGGGGGCTGGCTAGCGGCCATCAGTGCAGGGTGGTGGGTTGGGGCTGCTGAGGGATGTGCAGGCTGACCGCATGGCAACGCTGCTGCCTGCACGTGCTCTCAGCTTCCTGCACAGGAACGCAGGGGGTAGGGAGCTTTAAGGGGCTGCTGCACACGGCGACCATAGAGCCCTGCAGGGGCTGGAGAAAGACCGTCTCTCAACCCCTCAGCTGATGGCTGCCATGGCGGACCCCGCTATTCCGATGTTGTGGGACGCAGATCGGCTACACGTGCCCTACTTCGGCGTTCAACGTCGAAGTAGGGCGCTATTCCCATCTCCTGATGGGGATAGCGACTTTGACGTCTCGCCGCCTTACGTCGATTTAAACTTCGAAATAGCGCTCGCCATGTGTAGACATGGCAGGCGCTATTTCGAAGTTGGCGTGGCTACTTCGAAGTAGCCGGCTCGTGTAGATGCGGCTATTGTCATACAACTCACAATGCATGTCTATCTGTTTTGGGGTAAATCTGATGAACTTATATTATTTTTCTGAGTAAATATATTCTTCTGAGCATAAATTTGTGTTTTAAATTATATTTATTAGTAGTAACGTTAGAGCTGCTTATCTAGGTAAAAGACAACCTAAGGGAACACAGAGAAAGATCACTTACATGTATTTAAATTTTAAACAGTCCTGTAAATGTGTAAAGTACCCAGTATTTCAGTTAGCAAAGAATAGCTGTGAAGATTCTATCATTAGAAATATATGATGTGGAAGAAACCACATAAAGCTGGGATGGGCAAAAGATGGCCTGGCAGGCTGCCAGACCTTTTATTTAACGTCATATATGGCCACTTGCAGCTCCTGTTGACCATGGACTGCCTTTTCGGGAGAATGGGAGTTACAGGAAATGGTATCCTGGTTCACACTGCTTCCTGCAGCTCTCATTGGCTCACAGTTGCGACCAGCCATACCTGGAGATGTGCAAGTAAATAAACATGTAGTGGACCCTCAGGGCCTAATGCTGGCAGTCTGTGGGTTGCTTATTGCCCACCCCTGACATAAAGCATAAAGATGAAGATCAAAGTAAAAGGGAGCAAGAAGGGTATAGAGAGATTCTTGGGAGCTGTCATAAATTTGTACTAAAGGTAATTAAATCAGCTTTGCAGAGTGACACTCATATTTATGACTTCAAATAGTCTTTAATGCACTGTTAACATTTGCTATTTACAGGATCATTTCCACTAGCTAATCCAGAGCTAGAATATGCACAGATTGTGAAATAATGGGGGCATAAATACAACCAAGAATTCAATAGTTTATTCAAGCTAATATTCATAAAGGTTTGTTTGTAGGTATTAACAGCTTATTTTTGTGTACATTAAGTAGTTACCTGCTTTTATTTTCATCTTGATTTCTGCTCATCCAAATTTTTGCTTTTCTCTATTATTAGACTCTGATACAGTTGGCACCTCTCAAAACCAGAGTTCTCTCATCTGGCATCATCCATTGCTTAGCAGGACTATGGATGTTACTGAATCAGAGAGCCCCAGCTGAGAGGCTATTGTAAGACGAGTGGACAGGAGCCCTGTGACAAGGGGCCTGGCAGCCCTTTTCAGGGGAGGCCAGGGGATTGTGTCCCTGATGCTGGCTCCACATTAGGGGCTTCTGATGGCTCCCCATGCTAGATCTGTGCCTGGGGTCAGAGCCAGCTGTCCGGCCCCCTGTGTCGGCTCCCTGCCTGGGGCTGGAACTGGTTCCTTGACTCCCTGTGAGGGCTCTCCAACTGGGGCTGGAGCCGGCAGACTGCCTGGGACTGGAGCTGGCTCCCTGAGGCTGTTTCTACACAGGCAAGATCTTCTGGAAGAACGGTGCCTTCTTCCGGAAGATCTGTGGAGCTTCTACACATGTAAGATGCTCTTTTGGATTTCTTCCAGAAGAAGGTGCCTCCTCTTCCGGATTCTGTATTCCGTTCCAGAATCAGGAAGAGGACCTTCTTCTGGAAGACTCTTCTGGAAGAAGGCATGTGTAGATGTTCCCAGACTGCTTCTTCTGGAAGAAGCAGTCCTCCATGACAGCAGCCTGCTGGACAGCAGGGCTGCTCTAGACACCCCCAGAGAGCCTCTATGGTCCCCAGGTCCTTGCAGTCTTTAAAGCTGCAAGGACCTGGAGACCCCCTGGCAGGCAGCTGAGAGTGTGAGACAGGCAGCACGTGCAGAGCTGCCTGCCACACTCCCCCAAGGCTCTTCAGCACCCAGCAAGTCCCGACCCGCAGGGATAGCTAGCAACCCAGTACCCTGCACCACCTAGCAGAGCCCCAGAAATTGGACGAGGGGAGCCAGGACCCCGAACAGGCTCCAAAATAAAGGGCCCCCTCCTGGACTGAACAAGAGCTCCAGGACCTCCTGGGGCTCTGGCGCGATGAGGATCCCATCCGGGACACCAGTGGGCACCAGAGGAACGCCCCAGCCTTCGCCCGCCTAGCACAGGGGCTGGCTGCCCATGGCCACCCCTCCCGGACACCAGAACAAGTGCGGTGCAAAGTGAAGGAGATGCGGCAGGGGTACATGTGGGCCCGGGACAGTGCCCACAGATCTGGCCATGCCCCTGCCAGCTGCCGCTTCTACCGGGAGCTGCAGGACCTCCTGGCTGCAGATGACGCCTCTCCACCCTGCGTTACCATGGAGACAGCTGCAACTGAGCCCCCGCCACACTGGAGGAGGGGCATGAGGGACCTGCCACTGTGGACGTCCCATCTGATGGGGAGTCCACAGATGGGTCCCTTGTCATTGCGGTGCCCTCCACTGCCACCAGCCAGGCCCCCTTCAGTAGGGAATTATCCGACATATACGAGGCCACCTCGGGTAAGTGCGCACAGTGGAAAAGCACAGTGGGGGGAGGGGGACACCTGGGCCCCAGCCCCAGGCCCTGAAGCCCTAAAGTCTGACCCCCGTCAGGGCCCAGGGCACACCCATGCCTACAAGCAGCACCCAGCTCCCTCTCCTATGAAGCGCCCCCTGAGCATGCTGAGGCCCCCTCCAGGCAACAGAGCTGCATCCGGAACCCGCCACGACTGAGCTCCCACCAGCCCACAAGTCCATTGCTAGGGTGGGCCACCGTGGATAGCACCCTGGCTCTGGCATCATGCCCCAGTGGCCGCCGTGGTGAGTGCATGCAAGTCTGCGAGGCGGCCTCCCCTGGCACATGCCCATCCCATGGGTCTGTGGAGGGGATAACCAGCTGGGGAGACTGGGGCCATACCAACCAGGTCCCAGATATGGTACTGACTTCCTCCTCTACCCCCACCCTCTCTCTCTCAACAGCAGTACCATCCAAGGGCCGGGGCAGCTGGACGAGGAGCCCAGGGCCCTCCAGCCCCATCCAGGCCGGAGGACCCAGCAGCCCACCAGCTGGGCCTGCACCAGCCCCCGCTGTGTGGCAGCCACTGGTGCACCGGCTCTGCCACAGCTGCTGCGAGGAAGAGGTCACGGCCTACACGGCAGCCCTCTGCCAGCAAAATGCCCTCACCAAAAGATGTCTGGCCCTCGATGAGGCTGAGCTCCAGTGGAGGTGGGACACTTGGGGAAAGGTGGTGGAAATGCTCCTCACAGTGTGCGGGGCCCTAGCAGGCCAGCCCCCAGCTCCTTCAGCTGCCCCCCCTGCAGTCCCCCCGGGAGGTCCCCCCCAGATTTCCCCCCATAGTCCCCCCTGAAGCCCCCTGGGCTGCCCCCCCATAGTGCCCCCTGAGGCCCCCTGGCTATCCCTCCTGTAGTGCTCCCTGAGGCCCCCACTATTGCCCCCCCGAGCCCCTCCTTGCTGCCCCCACAGCTGCCCCCCCGCCTTCCCCCCAGCCCCCCTGCTGGTCCCTCAGCTGCTCCCGTGCCCCCAGCCCATGACCCTGAGGCCCTGGCCGCCCTATTGCCCCCAGGCTTGTCCGATGCTGCTCTGAGGGACCTCGCAGCATGGATTGTGGCCATGGTGGGCCCTGTGGAGGGTCACCTGAGCCACAACTCACCCCCCTCCAGCCCCTCGGCTGACATTGGGAAGGATGCTGACTGGCCCTACCTGCCAGTGCTTCTGGCCCCATCAGCGCCCCGCTGGGACCGCGCACCCGGTGGTGAGGGGTGCCCATGGGCACAGGGGCTCGTGGCCTTCCAACCCATCCCTTGATTAGGCCCCCCCAATATTTCTGCCCCAGTCTCCATCCAGGTGTAGGTGCCCCTGTCCCCTTACCCCCATGTATATAGTTCACTCCCTATCAGGTTTTGGTTGTTACTTTTCTTATTCACTATTTACATTTTTCACGTTGGGAATGGTTCAGGGTTAAATATATGGTAGCATTCAGCACTCCCTGTGTCCCTGATTACTGTGGGTGAGGGTGGGGGGGTTGGGGTGTGCATATAGGGGTGTGTGTAGTGGGTGCCTGTGGGGAGGGGTGCAGGGATTAGTAGTCCCGTTGGGTGAATGCCTCCCGAAGCGCCTCCCAGATCTGGAGCCCGTCACAGTCAAGCTGCCGGTCAGGGGCCACAGCAGGCTGCTGGTAGCGGGGGCCAGCTCTACCATCCAGCCCTGGGGAAGGGTACCCTCATGTGCCTCAATGAGGTTGTGGAGCGCGCAGCAGGTGGCCACGACCTGCGGGACATTCTCCACCCCCACATCGAGGTGTGTGAGGAGACACCTGAACCACACCTTCAGACGGCCGAAAGCACACGAGTTACCAGTACCATGTGAGCCAGGCATTAAACAGCTCCTGGAGGGTGTGGGGTGGCCGGTGTATGGGCACATCAACTAGGGCTGGAGTGGGTAGGCCGAGTCGCCCACGAGGCAAAGAGGCATCATGATGTCCCCGATGGCACGCTCCTGCTGGGCCATGAATGTCCCGGCCTCTATTCTGTGGAACAGGGTGGAGTTCCGCAGGATCCGCGCATCATGTGCCCTGCCTGGCCAGCCGACATAAATGTCCGTGAACTTCCCACGGGCATCCACCACAGCCTGGAGCACAATGGAGTGGTAGCCCTTGCGGTTGATGTATCTGCTGCCAGTGTTGTCTGGGGCCCTGATGGGAATATGTGTCCCATTGATCGCCCCAAAGCACTGGGGGAACCCAAGTGTGGTGAAGCCCTCAACAACTGCATCCAGGTCCCCGATGCTCGCCAGCCACCGCACCAGCACGGGGTTGGTGGCCCTCATGACCTGCAGGGGAATGGGTGCACTAGCGGGCATACGCAGAGAGGTCCCTGCCAGCTCTCCTTCCACCCCCTCCCTCCCTACTGGGTCCCCCCTTCTGAGGGACTCCTCTGGCAGGGGCCATGTGGTAGCCCTTCTGGGCTAGGCCTGCTCGCCCCCCCGCAGCCCTGCTCCCTCCCAATTGGCGCCTGAGGTCCCCTGAGCCCGCCGTCCCCCTCCTTCCCTCCCTCCCGCCAGTGGGGCAGGGTCTGGGGCAGGGCTTACCTGGAGGATGACAGCCCCGACAGTGGATGTGCCCACCCTGAACTGCTGCCCGATGGATCGGTAGCTGTCCGGGGTGGCCAATTTCCGGATGGCGATGGCCATGTGCTTCTCTGGGGAGAGGGCCAGCCTCATCCAGGTATCCTGGCATTGTAGCATGGGGGTGAGCCAGCTGCAGATCTCGAGGAAGGTCTCTTTCGTCATCTGCAGGTTCTTCAGCCAGCGGTCATTGTCCCACTCCCCCACAACGACCCTGTCCTACCCCCCCACAACGACCCTGTCCCACCAGCCTGTGCTGGTGGCATGGGTCCAGACATGCTGGACTGGTCGGAGGGGGCCTGGCCGGAGTGGTGAGGACGCTGGACCCACAGGCCTGGGCCTCTGCCTCCACAGAAGGCTGAAGAGGGTGGCCAAGAGGATGGCTAGCATGCAGGTATGGGCAAGCCTGCTGTCCTGCAGCTGCTGGGGGTCCTTGCCTGCTGGTCTGCGCTTGCTGGACAAGGACTTGGGTCTGGCTGGCTGGGGACAGAGTTGGCTGGCCTCAACAGCGTTTGCAGGGAGGGGTTGTTTGGGTGGAACCCTTGAAGGGGCTGTGTGGCCGGTGAACCCGGAAGGGCTCCCTGGCTGTGTGACTCCTGCTATGCTGTTTCCTGCCCTGTTCTTCCAAAAGAGTGCCATTGCATATGTAGATGCACTCTTCCAGAAGAAGGAGTGGCTCTTTCGAGGTCCTATTTGATGTGTAGAAGCACTCTTCTGGAAGAAGATCTTCCAGAAAAAGTGCTATGAGCAGGGCTTCTGCCAGTTCCCCAGCTGGGGCTATAGCCATGGTCATCCAGGTTTGGGGCCACCACCATCAGCACAGCAGGGGCCAGCAGCAGGTAGAGGGGCCGGCAGGGCTGGAAGTGGGGGCTGATGCATGGAACCAGCTTTTTTGCAGCAAGTTCCCTCACTCAGATGGGTCAGGTCCCAAGGGTGCCAGACGAGGGAGGTGCAACCTGCATAAACAAACTCATGAGTACTTTCATGTTCTCCATCCCCTCAATTTGTTTCAATTTTTATTTTTATTTCTCATCACTGTCTAAAACTTTTGTTCCAACTCCTGTCTTACCATTACTTGAGCTTCTAGGTGTTTCAGTGGCCTTTTGGAGTTAAATATTTTACAGATGAATTAGCCTTTCATGAATCAGAATTTTTTTAATCTATAAACTTCCATTTTACTTTTTGTTTTGCTAATTTTTCAGACAACAATGTTCTTTTATATTTGTCTGTGCCTTTAAAATATAAGGGTTCCTCTTGAGTTTGATTAAATATCCAAGGTAACTTTATAATTCTCACATGGATCCCTTTGAATTCTCCTCTTATCCAGTGTGAAAATATTCAGCTTTTTTATTTTTTCTCAGAATATGTTTCTTTGACCCTTTATACCATTCTGGATGCCGTATAATACACTTACTGAATGGCAATATTACTGTTTCCAAAGTGTAGTGCCTAGTATTGGATGGAGTACTTCAGACAAGGACTAGCCTGTGACTTCTCAGCAATAACACTGCCTTAGTTGACATCTATTGAATTTTTTTCTCAGTCATGCAACCTACCAATGCCTTATTTTTGTGTTTTCATGGCACAATAAATACGTTTTAAAGCAGAACTAAGAATCTTTCTTCAATAACAAAAAAAACAAAACAAAAAAACACTTAATCACATGAATTAAACTGTGACAGTATACTCCAAATTCTTCATGTAAGTATACTTATGATATGGATATGACATCACTGAGATATACTTTATGCAAGTTGGCTCATGAGAGAAGCTGGGAATCAGCAACAGAGGATGGATCACTTGATGAGTATTTGTTTTGTTCATTCCCCCTGGGGCACCTGGCACTGGCCACTGTCAGAAGACAGGATGCTGGACTAGATGGACCTTTGTTCTGACCCACGCTGGCCATTCTTATAGTCTTATGTCATTGTAAATGTTATGAGTTAGTAAATGTAATTACTTAATTTGTATTATCTGCATCATTTTTGTATCTGATGTTAGGAGTATTGACTTGTGTATATGCATTTCATACATGCTACTTTAGTGATGCCCACTACTAATACTTCAGATACAACAAAGGGTAAGCCACATAGTGCTGATGGCCTATTCATGGGGACAATGAACTGTGAAAAGGTTTCACCTTCCTGTGGACTGACTTATTGCCGCTGACTCATGGATGCTATGATACTACACAGTCAGGTGACCAAGTCACCTGAAACTAACCTCCCAGACTGCTAAACTGTTCCTCTGGCCAGCGGAATCAAAAGAAAGATACATGGAAATTCTATATAAATTGTATGTGTTGGGAGGAGAGAAAACAAGTGGTGCCTTCAGTTTACTTTGCCTCCATCTCCCCACCCAAGGACATACTTGAAAACACCTGGAAACAAAAGGACAGTAACTGGGGATGCAGGAGGAGAACTGCTAGACCCAGGATGAAAGATACCTGGCTTGTGAAGAACTCTACCTGTAAAATATCTATGGTGAGGAATTATTTTTTGTAATCACTTTCTTTAGTTAATCTAGTTTGGTTTGCATGTTCTATATCATTTTATTAGTAATCTGGAGTGTTCTGTTTGCTGTGTTTTAACCACTTAAAACACAAATTATTATAGTTAATAAACTGAATTCTGGTTTGTAATTTCTGTTTTCAAGTATCTAAGAGGGCGTTATAAGGAGGAGGGAGAAAAAATTATTCTCCTTAGCCTCTCAGGGTAGGACAAGGAGCAATAGGCTTAAATTGCAGTAAGGGAAGTATAGATTGGACATTAGGAAAAATTTCCTAAATGTCAGGGCTGTTAATTACCGGAATAAATTGCCTAGGTTAGTGGTAGAATCTCCAACATTGAAGATATTTAAGAACAGGTTAGATAGATATCTAACAGTAATTATATAAATAGTGCTTGCTCCGAACATGGGGGCAGGGAACTGGACTTGATGACCTCTTGAGGTCCCTTCCAGTTCTACTATTCTATGATTCTATGATAATAAAACACAGTTTATGAACTTTCTCCCTGGGTAGGGGGAAGAGATCTATGCATACCTTCCTCCACATCGAGGGAGGAGGTAAACTACATATGATTTTGGGTTTATACCCCAGCAGGGGTGGACATCTGACTGCTGTGGCTGGTCCCTCATGCTGAGCCCTCCCAGACATTATCTCAGCATCTGTATGGTTCTGAAGCTTGGTGTGGCCCTGTCTATATGTGTGCTGGAGGAAGCTTAAGAGCCTGCCTCAGCAAGATACAGTTCAAGGATTCACTTTGAGGGAGGAGGCTGCTGGGGAGTGGGTGTGGGATCTGAGTGGGAGGATGCAGGAGTGGGCTAAGGTTGGGGGGTCTGAGTGAAAGATAAGGTGTATAAGTGGGCTAGGGGCAGCAGTGGAGAAGGTTCAGGAGTGGGCTGGAGGTGAGGAGTCTGGGCAAGAGGAAGGGTGGAGGAACAGGCTGAGGGTTGGGGGTTGAGTTGAAGGAGGTGCAGAAGTGGGCTGGGGGTAGAAAAGAGGTTTCCAAGGACACAGCAGGAAACTTTTTGAAAACAACAAAATCTATGCTCAAACATTTCATTTTCAAATGGACAATTTGCCAGAAGGGGGCCAGGGGGAACCCAAACCATTTCTGCTAGATCTGTTGATGACTAAGGTGTTTCCTCTGAGAGTCAGACAAAGCAGGGGGAGAAAAGAAAGAGAAGATCCCATAACAGTAACAGTTGTTTAATTGGTTTGCTTTTTAGTGATTTTCTTAATTGATTTTAATTAAGCTCTCCCTTGCTGTAAGCCAAATTGCAGGACTTATGTTTAAAGGACACTTCACTGTGTATACATCAAAATCTCCCAATGGCCATTTCTGCACATGCCACTTTCTCTGAAAACGGCATGCTAATAAATGGCCCAAAATATGCTAATGAGGTGTGTATGTAAATTCCTGGCACCTCATTAGCATAAGGTCACATGATTTGGAGTCCGGAACAAGCTCTTCCGGATTCCAAAACAGCATATAGAAGCGCGGTCCCTGGGGGATCTTCCGGAAGGAAGTCCTCCTTCTGGAGGCCACTTCTTCCGTACTCCAAATCATGTAACCTTTTGGTAATGAGGTGCCATGAATTTACATCCACGCCTCATTAGCATATTTGGACTGTTTATTATGTGTAGAAATGGCCAATGTGTGGCCAATTTAGATATCTGTGCAGCGAGCTCTGATATTTCTACTGCCAAAAAGGAAAACTTCCATTGACTTCGAGAAATGCTTTCTATTTACATAACTTATCTCTGAAGCTAAGTATAGAGAGAGTGACTGTCATAGCATATTGGACCTGCTTTTACCTACAGTAAAGCTTTTAAAGTAAATGTTTTATTTTACCTACAGTAAGAAAACTGGAATCCATCATTCTTACCCTACAGTTATTAGTGGATTCTTCAAAGTAGATTAGTCCTATTAATGACATACAGTATCTTTATTTAAGGAAAATATAACAATTAGTGCATTTGTGCATATTTAACATCAGGGAGTGATCCTCTCTTGGTAGAGTGCTGGAGTAGCAGTCAGGCAATTCTGTTTTTGTTCTTAGTTGTGACACTGACACTCTCAATCAGTAAGCTCCTAATTTCAGCATGCCTCCAAGTATTTGTTACAGCAAATACTTGTATTTCTGCCTAGAAAAGGAGTGATTTTATGCCTTCCTACTTGATTTGCTTGGGCAAATTTCTGTTTAAGAGAGCAAACATGGCATCTGTGCACAGAGCAAAATGTGAAGAGAACACTGAAGGAACACTAAACGTGAGAGGTAATTACTCTGTATTTGATAAAATGGGATTAACAAAATGTAGCTATTGCTCGGGCATGCTCTGTAGGTTAGTTAATTGTTGCATGGAGAAAGCTTTAAGAGCTAACATGGTATCTATGCACAGTATTATATAATAGCAGGATGTTATTGCAAAATAAGAAAAAATGATGCCACCTAAGTAGCAAATCACTGTCCATAATGGGAAATAACTACTGTTTTTTCCTCTTTTATTTACTCTACTTGCAGATAGACTGGTAGATAAGTGGTAATGCTAAATCATACATGCTAGAGAAAGAATGTTTTGTGATTAAAGTACCAGACACAGATTCAGGAGGTGGGGCCCAATTTTTAGCTCTGCCACATACTTCCTTTGTGACCATTGTCATCTCACTGCATCTCTCCTCCGTGCCTCAATTCTCCATCTGTAGAAAGGGAATGATGCCGATTCCTTCCCCATCTACTTATCTGTCTTGTCTGATTAGATTGTGAGGTCTTTGGGAGGAATGTCACTTGTCTTGTGTTCGCAGTATGCCTAGCACAATGGAGTCCTGATCTCAGCTGGAGAATCTGGGTTCTAGTAGAACACAAGTAAATAATAATAATTAGGTTCTGAGCATCCTGAAATTCCACTCAAGTCAACACATGATGTTCATTATGGCTTGTGTGGTAAAGTATTAGTAAGATGTTCTTGGATAAATGTATTCAGAAGGCTCATAAAAATGAGAGCATAAAATGTCTTTGGGTGGGTCTTTATTGTCCTTTGCCTTTTTTATTGCTTTTAATTATACATTGATTTCAGACAGCAGCAAAGTGCAAGGCTCTGTTTTAGCAGTGCTGTAGGTATCAGCCTGTACTTAGCACATCCAACAACACTCCTGCTAATTCTTAGAACATTTAAAAATGTATAAATATATGAAGATAAAACCCCTCAGAGAGTCTTGTTTCTCTTGTGTACTACAGCACAGCAGAGTCACTAATAGTAGCAGGCAGCATGCTCCTTACTTTTTGCAAATCAATTTGTCTAATGAAATCCAATCAATACATAACAGAGTAAACCCAGTAATGTGCTCATGGGTGAAGAACCCAGGGTCATTTTCAGCTAGGTCCTTTGTAATTGGAACATAACAATGGCCATAATGGATCAGACCAATGGTTCATCTAACTCAATGTCCTGTCTTCTGAGACTAGCCAGTACCACATGCTTCAGAGTGAATGAACGGACCGGGCCAGTTGTTGACTGATTGATCTCCCTGTTATCCAGGCCCTGCTTCAGCCTTTCAGAGGTTTAGGGAGATTGAGAGCATGGGGTTGTGTCCCTGCTCATTTTTGCTAATTGCCATAAAGCTGTCTAATTCCTTTTTGAACCCAGTTATAGTTCTGGCCTTCACAACAACCCCGGGTAAGGGGTCCATAGGCTGATTGGGTGTTATGTGAAAAACTTCCCTTTGTCAGTTTTCAGACTGTTTATTAACTTCTTTGGGTGATACCTGGTTCTGGAGTTATGTGAAGGGGTTAATATACACTTCCCGCTTCCCTTTCTCCACACCATTCATGATTTTGGCAACCTCTCCTACGACTCCTTAGTCACTTCTTTTGTAAGCCGAACAGCCCCAGTCTTTTAACTCTCTCCTCGTGTGGCAGCTATTCCAAAGCCCTAATAAGTTTTGTGGTCCTTCTCCATCATTTTTCCAATTCTACTATATCTTATTTTAGATGAGGTGACACGAAAACAAGAACTGGGCATTCCACGCATTTCCATAGTAGAATTATACTTTCTATATTAAATATGAAAATAGTTTTCAGAAGATATTTTTTCTTTTCATCTTCAGTTAAGGTTGAAAAGACTCCAGACATGTTTGCAGGGCTTAATAGCTTCTATTCCAGGGAAGCTGAAGGAGCTCATCATTTCCTCACGGAGCCAGGTTTGCACAGTGAATGGGAGTTGTTCCTAAACCTGCTTGTTTTGAATGTGTGATGGGCTGTAAACTAGGAACTAGAGCTAAGTCACTTCATCTGATCATGTCTGTTCCTTAAATCCCCAGTTCAGCAAAACACTTTAGCATGAGTTTAAATTTATACTTAGTGGGCAAACACTTGGGCACCTGCTTAAATTTAGGCACATGCTTAAGACCCATTGAATTAAGTGGGATTTATTTTATCTACATAATGCCTAATAAGAGATTATGGGCTTTGTTGAGTTGAGCTGGTTTTGCTGAACCAGAACGTATCTGCTTTGATCTGCTGAACACTTAGTAACATGGAGTGAAGGAATCACTTCTCTGCCCATCCTGTAATATTCCATTACTTGCTTTACATTCTCCACATTCCTAAATTGGTACACTCATCCCTCACTATACGAGCACAATTGGTTCCCAACTTTCTGCTTGTGGGTGAAAATTCTTAAGAGGGACATTAAATTACCATTAAAATATATATTGAAGTCTGTGATTGGTTCCTAGTGCTCCTAACTAGGCAAAGGAGCAGCAGCATGTGCCGCTGCTCTTGAAAGGCAAGTGAACCTTGGATTGGGAGGAGGGGATGCAGAGGGTTAAAGGCTGGGGGCTGTTTGGGACCATGAGCGGGAGGGAGAGTTAAAACCTGGTGGAGGAGGTGGTGGCTCGTTCCTCTGGGCTGCAGCAGCAGTATCTGGGCGGTGGGGAGTGCAGCAGGCTGGGGGGGTTCAGGGACCGGGACAGGGTGGATGTTAGGAGCAGGCTGGGCCAGGCCAGGCCAGGCCGGGCCGGGGGGGTGCGTGGGGAGCTGCGGGCCAGAGGAGTGTTGGGAGAGAGCCAGGCCAGGGGGTACTCAGGGATTTGCTGCCAGGGGAGTGTTGGGAGAGGGCTGGGCTGGGCCTGCAGATCTCCCTGCCCCCCAGCCAGGGAACCTATAGCTAGAGCACAGGCAGCCGTGGGTCTGCAGGTCTCCCCACCCCCTAGCCAGGGATCCCCTGGCTGGCTTATATAAGCAGGAGAAGTTCACTCATTTTATGAGCAAAGGTAGGTGTGTGAGTACCTTGTTTTAGCAAGTACTCGTAAGTAAAGTACTCGTTAAATGAGGGATGAGTGTACAAACTTTTTAGTTTTGATTCCGATATAAAAAGTAGTAGTTCCAATATAAAGAAAATCACAGAGAAAGCGAATGGAAAATACTAAAATATAAGGGGGGAACAGAGCTAGCTGAAATATGGGGATATATTTCACTCTAAGGTGTTCAGTTCACTTAATCATGAACCAGGAGTTTTCATGTTTTCTCAAGTTCTTTTTCTTCTCCTCCAAGCCCTTTCCTTCTCCCTTGCTAATTCTATCCCAGTCCAGTCCCTGTCTTTGCCCCCACTTTTTTTCTTCACCTTTAACCTGGCTCCCTTGACTTGATAAGCCACTTTGTTTCACCCCATCATCTTTACTCTGAACCATGTCCAAGGGCCATGAGAGTTTTAGTTAATTCCCACAATGGCCTCCTTGTGATAGAAAGATCCTTTGATACATACAGTCATCCCCTTGCACGGTGATGGGGACAGTGGATTGTGCAGTCTTTACTTTAAATTCAGCATTTTACCCAAGATGCAATATGTGGCATAGGAACCAGAGTACACAAAAAATTAAAAACAGCAGTTGGGACAAATCTGTCAGAGCACTCCTAATTCATAGGAAGCCTGAGGGTAGCAGCAAGCACCAGTCCAGAGGCTTTGGGTAGAAAACCTGTCCTGAGGGGTAACTCAGAGCACCCAGGGCTTTTAAAAGTTGAGTGGGAGATAACAACCCCCATGGGGCCATTACGGCAGCCACGGATCAGTTGGATGGAACAAGCACTGAGCCACCCCCTTTTCTCTAGTCACGTCTTGTACTCCAAAGTGTCAAAAAAATGACCACATTGGCTCTAGATCATCCATGCCAGGAGAATCATCAGAGGATGATGATTTTTCCAGCTGCATAATGCCTCTGAGTGGTCTAGGGCAGCCCACGTTGGAGCTGGAATACAACTGTAACTTCTTTGACTGGTGCTTTTAGTTTATCTTCAGCTAGTTTACCCTGAATATTAAACTTAATATATCCACAATTAGATTTGCCTCTAAATGGCACCTAAAACTATAATGTTCATTTGACCTATAATTCTTCCCTGCTAGAGAACACTAGTTTGTGAGCACTCCAGCAATACAGCTCTGCTCCAGTTATGACCAAGGACAGCAGGATATATATGATTCACATATTACCATCAGTAGCTGCTGTCAAGTTGGGTTTAGCACTAAAGGAAATTATATGCTCCATTGGCAAATTTAGGTGAACAGAATGTCTTCTGTGGCACTGCAGCTCTTCCCTACCTTTCACTCTAGGCTGTGCCTATGAGGTACAATCTAACTCCAGGTAAAGACCTCAGGGTTTGGCTTGTTGTTTTCTGGGTTTTGAAACTAGCTAGTAAAATTGCATTGACTGGCAAAGATTATCCAGCTTTCATACATCACAATCAGGCAGTGGAACTGGGACAATTTGTATAATGGGGGTGCTGAGAGCCATTGAACCAAACTTAAACCCTGTATACAATGAAAAACACTTCAAGTCAGTTGGTGCTTCAGCACCTCTCTCCTGCTCCCTCCCGCCAATTTCCAGCACTTCTGCAAGCAGGCAATTATTTACCTTAAAATTGTTATTAATTATGCATCATATACAAAAAACCTGTGGATTTTGCACATTTTTTCTACCATCAATTTAAGTTTCAAAGGAGAATTAGCTTCAGGTTCATCAGATGTCATCCATCTGCCATCATTTTGCAAATAGGTTTTACTTTATGAGCTTCTTCATCATTTTTATGGTTTTCACAGATGAAATGTGGCTTCATACCACTGCTCCTCACCTTTTTCTCTGAAAACGCAATCAAATCAGCTAGAAGTTACCATTCTTATTTTAGGTGAGTCTTTTTTTTCATAATTCTAGGGCTTAATTAATATTCTACTGCTGTATCAATCACTGTATATTTCCAGATAGAAAAATGCACCAGTAGATGGCTCCATAATTCCTGAATTATAAGCAAGGAAACAAGTGAGACTTCGAAACCTTTGACTTGTGGAAAACAGCCTTGATTTGATTGTACCAATGTCAGGAATAAACTTCATGCTGCCTGGCTGAAATAAGACACTTCAATTTGTTATGTCATACAATTTCAGAATGGGCAATTTGTCCTCAACCCACATTGACCTTGATGACTTCTTGGCAAACAGAGAATTGTGAACTCTTGTGTCCCACAGAGAGAGTAGCTACGAGTAGAATCTGAAACAGAACTGCACAAAAATCCGTGGGAAGGGAAGCCTGACCCCTCACTGGCATGTCCCGTTGAAGAAAAATCCCTTCACTACGGAGTAATAAACAGAAAGATCTAATGGCTGCGACAGATGCCGGAAGTACAGAGTCCTGGTGAAAATGAATGTCTTAGCCTGGCAGTGCAGCACTGAACACATATTTTCACTGAAATTAACAAAAACAATACACAGCTAGATCTGTAACAGCAACAAAGGGTCCTGTGGCACCTTATAGACTAACAGAAAAGTTTTGAGCATGAGTTTTCGTTGAGCACAGACTCACTTCATCAGATGCTGGTCTTGGAAATCTGCAGGGCCAGGTATAAATAAGCCAGAGCAAGGGTGGGGATAACAAGGTTAGCTCAGTCAGCAAGGGTGAGGTTTACTACCAGCAGTTGATCTGGGGGTTTTTAAGCCTTTTTAAAAAAAAATCTGGGTGAGAACATATATGCAGAAAAAAGGAGGAAGAAAATGTAGCAAGTCATAATGGCAAGTACACACATTTGCTGCTACCTATAAATTCAACACCATATTAAGAGTTTCCCACTGACCTTGCCAATGGCGTCTGTTTTAGAAATGTATAGCTCCTGTCTCTGGCCTCTGCCAAGTTGCAGACAGCATGACAGCACAGCTCAGAGGTGTGCTCACAAAAGAGGCTTTAAGCAAGTCTCACAGTATCCAATGCAGGTTCAGCTGGACAATGACCTAGTCCCTTGGTTCAAGTCAGAGCAGGCTGAAGGGGCCATTACGGTAGCTCAGATCTAAATAAGAATACAGAACATAAGAAGACCCATACCGGATCAGACCAATGGCCATATATAGCCCAGTGTCTTGCCTTCCAACAGTGGTGCTTTGGGGGAGAAAAACAGAGCAAGCGATCATGAAGTGATGCATCTGCTGTTGTCCTTTCCCATGTTCTGGCAAAGGGAGACCAGCGACATAGTTTTCCCTCTCCTTAAGAAATTGTCTAGTTCTTTTTTAAACCCTTTTGGTCTCTGTAGCACAGAGACAATCCAGGAATGCTTCTTATACCCACAAAAGGGAGGGGTGAAGCAGCGGCTGCACTTCTGATCCTAAATAGCCACCTTCCTCAGCTTTAAGGTCACTTTTCAGGGGAGATGTTCTCGTCCCCTCTGGAGCTCATGAAGTCTCTCCATAATCATACTCGTGTACTTAACTCAGAGTCTGTCCCAATTACGTCTTGAGAACAATAAAAGGAGAGAAAGAATCAAAAGAAATATCCATAGGCGACAAATCTACTGTTTTCTCTGGCATGGCCTGAGTATATTTCATGTAGTAGCAGAACACTGACTTTTACACACTTTTCTTTTTTAATGCTACATGTGTCTGTTGTGCTTTAAGCTTTTGAAAAAAATCAGCAGATTAATGTGAATGACCATGCTTCAGGGGAATGGTGTTTTCTAAATTAATAATATCCACCTAAACAAAATCCCCAACCAGTAAGGGTATTTTTTTATTACCATGGCTTATGACATCAACCTCCCATCTAAATCGATTCTTAATTTCCTTCCCTTTCTACTCGTTCCTCTCCCCCAAATGATTCTGAAGATAAGAAAAGTAAAATTGGAATGAGACATCAGCGAGTTGATAAACGGGGATTCTTTATTCCGTTGCTGCAGTAATGATTTCTCCCTTTCTACTGTTGCTGAAAATTCCCATGACCTTTTCAGTTACTTAGAAAATGCTAGTTTCACAAAGTATAGTGATAATAATGGAATTACAAGGGAAAACAGATCTCTAAAATAATCTGAATGCTGACTTTGAAATAAAGTTCAATTACTATCCCTACCTTCTGAGATATCTAGCACATACATATGATGATTACGTTTACAGGCTGAATGGAAGACGATGTGTCACATTTTACACTTGTCATCCACATTTCACTGTCTCATCTGCATTCTGCTCACTAATCCATTTTTGCTGAGACTATTTCTGAAATTCCCAACTTTTAAGTAGGTTTGCATTGTCACTAGTGGAAACAACAACAGCAACAACAACAACAATGGTGGGGTAGTCATTTTTTTCAAAGTCCAGATTTTTTGGTCAAGGTCCAGACCCCAGAGAAATATTTTTTATGCTACGAGTGCCACTATTCATGAAATACATACAACACAGTTAATTAGTAAGCACTCCATTGCACTCCATATTTCCAATGCTTTAAATGAAAAACAAAATCAAACAACTGTGTAAATTAAACATACTGGTCAAGCCTTTGGTCATTGTTGTAAAATAAAATGGCAAGTGTTGGTCTTTATTTAAATGACCAGAATCACTAACGTATTAGTAATAATTGTTCAGATAGGCTATGGCTACACTAGAGTTACTTCAAAATCACTGCCATTATTTCAAAATAACTTTGCTAGCATCTAGACTATGCACATGCTATTACAAAATAAAATTGAAATAGGAGGAGCGTTATTTCAAAATTGGTAGCCCTCAATGCAGGAAGAACAATGCCTATTTCCAAACTGCTATTTTGAAATATATGCTATTAAGACAGAGAATAGCAGTCTTTTCAAAACAAGTAATAATGGGCTCCAATGGCAATATATCAAAATAGCTGTCTGGGTGCGTCTACACTAGCTGGCTACTTCGAAGTAGCTGGAACAACGTCGAAATAGTGTACGTCGCGTCTACACGTGCCGCGAGGTATTTCAATGTTGAAATTGATGTTAGGTGGCGAGACATCGAAATCACTATTCCTATCCGAAGATGGGAATAGCTCCGAACTTCGATGTTCAACATCGAAGTAGGGTGTGTGTAGACAATCCATGTTGCGCTATGTCGAAATAGCAGGGTCCTCCATGGAAGCCATCAGCTGAGGAGTTGAGAGACGCTCTGTCCAGCCCCTGCGGGGCTCTATGGTCGCTACGTGCAGCAGCCCTTAGCTCAGGGCTTCTGGCTGCTGCTGCTGCTGCTGCTGCAGCTGGTGATCCATGCTGTGTGCACAGGGTCTGCAACCAGTTGTGGGCTCTGTGGATCTCATGCTGTGCAGGCCGAGTATGTCTGGGAGGGGTCCTTTAAGGGAGCGGCTTGGTGCTTTGCTGGCCCCTTATTTTGACGGGGAGTGCTTGTGTGTGTGGATGCTCCACATTTCCTTCCAGGGTGGCTCCTTTCAACATTCTCCATTGCTACTTCGACATTGAATGTGAACGGCACCAGCCCTGGAGGATGTGTAGATGATACGCATCAAAGTAGCCTATTTCAATGTTCTTACGTCGAAATAGGCGACTTCGACGTACTGTGCTAGTGTAGACATAGCCCATGTGTCCAGAAATGCTATTTCATAATAGCTGGGTGCTACTTTGAAATATATCTTGGCTGTGGCTACACTGCCCCTCCTTTTTGGAAGGGGCATGCAAATGTGGCTGATCAGAAATGCAAATGAGGTGCTGATTTACATATCCTGTGATTTATTTGCATGCTCACACAGGATCTCGATTCAGGAAGAGCTGCGTTTGAAAGCCAAAACAACCATGTAGGCAGGGTTCATTCGAAAGGCAACCCCGCTTTCGAAAGCACCCATCTTCATGAAAAAA